>NW_028270181.1:19242778-20519028 GCF_037043375.1 Chiloscyllium plagiosum | reverse complement strand
TGCATCTTGATGAGAAATGGGAGAACCCCACTATAGATCCTTGGAAGAAAATATGGGATAAAAGGGTACAGGATCAATAAGAAAAATCATTGCAAATTCTCCAATGAAATAAAGAGAAACAAACTGAACAGGAATGAGAAGTCCCACTAAGTCAGTTAAAGGAGGAGGAGAGACTTTGAAGCAGAATTTCATGGCCTACCACATCAAAAAGCAACTTCAAATTAACATCAGGTAAGATTAGGAGCGTTATGTGATTATGATATAATATGATGATTTGACTCATTAAGTAGTTTTTACAATGATAGTTTTAGGACAGGCTATGCTTGCATGCTAGCACTGAGTTCAAACAAAGTGACTCTGTGGCACTGCATTCTTGGCCACATTCTGAAGAGTTGTTAAACTTGCTGCCTGAATGGGAGTAGTTTTAAAACAGATCCTGGACTGCCAAACTGGGTCAAATTTGAGAGACATTTTGAATAAAGTCAAAAAAACCAAACAAATGCAAATATATTTTTTCTTCACTACAAGTCATGGTGCTAATAACTATTTTTCATCCACAATGCAGATTTTTTAATGACTATTTAATTTAAGTGGCACATTATCCCAGCTTTTTTCCACTGTGGGTCTATTAGAGGATAGTCAAAAGGAACTAAGCAGTAAGTATGAAATATAAACAGATAGAAATGGATCGGGGCTATGTGATTCATGGCCACAGCTTAGCCACTTCTGCCATACCCAGTATAAGCAAATGTATGCAGTAATTACCAGGAGAGATTATCAAACCCAATGCATGATGCAGCGCAACCCAATGGCCCTTGAATAGAAACAGAGACAGAAAACTAGGATAGTCCAAGTGCAGTTGAATACCTCTGTGTTCTTGTGTTCATTAGACAATCATTACTTTATTTAATCAGAAGTCATTATATGGCTTATTCCAAAATGAGCATGTTTGTGCTCCAGTTAATTTATGTCCTCCCTGTGGATCATTGGATTTTGTATTATGATAATGCTGATTGGGAAAGATAAAGGGAAGGAGAAATGATGCCAATAATCAGAATGAGCATCAAAGTCATACCCAAGTTGAGGTGTGAGTTGCCAAATGTTAATAGGTTATACATTAAGAATTACACATGATTTGCACTTAGTTCTTGCTACCTGCGCAGCATGTGTGGGAGAAACACAGCTCAGCTCATAGTGAGTCTGCATAATGTCAACAGGAACAGGAGGGCTTCAACTCAATAACGTGATGGTCGACTGGTCCAGACTGGAATTGGAAACCCTTGGTGAAAAGACTTTAAAGTATTGTATATTGTCAAATTTGAAAGAATCTTAAAACTTGATCAAAACTATATTTAACGTTTCAACAAAAAAGTTGAGGATGTCAGAATACAAATCTCTAGAAGACTCCAGCAAAAAAAAACAATTTACAAAAATGAATGCTGCAGTCCAGTGTTAATAAGGCTGATATGCAGAGGAATTATTTGATATTAAATATAGACTCAATTTGAAAAGATAATTCCACATTAGCACCATATATTTGGTGTCAGCTATATTGCTATTTTATCATCAAATCTCCTCTTCATTTGGATGCAGAAGCAAACTTACCCCTTCACTTGGGTTTCTCATTGTTAACAAAAATAAAACTGTCCTCAGTGTTCACTCCTTGTGTGCTGCAAATTGAGAGATACATTTGGGTCTCTGAGCACTGTTATTTCTCTAATCTTCAAATGGTAGAGTAGACTCTCATTAGACTTAATATGGTCCTTCTCCCAAAAACAACAGCCTTCATTTATCTAACATTGACACTTAAATTAACCTTATGGCTCACTATGTTTAACTATTGGATATAAAGAGCTGAAATTGTGTTGCTGGAAAAGCGCAGCAGGTCAGGCAGCATCCAAGGAACAGGAGAATCGACGTTTCGGGCATAAGCCTGAAGAAGGGCTTATGCCCGAAACGTCGATTCTCCTGTTCCTTGGATGCTGCCTGACCTGCTGCGCTTTTCCAGCAACACATTTTCAGCTCTGATCTCCACCATCTGCAGTCCTCACTTTCTCCTATTGGATATAAAGCCAACTTTCAGCCTTCTGTGCATCAAATTATCATGTATTTAACTTGCATAATCACAATCATACGTTGCTTCAAGATTAATCATATTGGGAGTTGACAGTTAACTGTTTCTCTCTCCATAGATGCTGCTAGATCTATTGTGTTTCTTTAGCACACTGTTTTCAGTCCAGATCTCCAACATCTGTGGTAATTTGCTTTTATTTAGACTCTGGGCATCTTGCTAGATGTGGCTCACGTGAGACATTTGAAGACACAAAACACCTTGTCAGGATGTTTTGAATAAAACTGCTTTGTATTTACATTCTGCCCAGTCCCCCTGTCTTATTCAAGTCTATGGACCAAAGAGGAGGCTACATTTTTTCACACTTACAACAAAGTTATTCATTAGGTACAATGGGACATTGCAGAGAACAATGCCATTGTTACATGAAACATTTACACGTGTGCCTCCTTTCTCCAGTGGCAGCATCTGGGAGAGATTACGGATCTGTTAGTAGTTTAGTGTAGCTTGGGACTCGGAGTCTGCAGTTCATCTCCACACAATAAACAAGTCACTTGCAGTTAACATGAAGCTAACATCAAACTTGTTAGCAAAGGAAAAAAATATATATTGTGGTTTCATTCAGCCTGCAGCAAGGGACTAGCGCTAGGCACCATGATTTACACAAGATTATCTATTTCTACTTGTGCCATGCTTAGTTTATAGAAATACAATTATACCTCTTCATTCCAATTCAAGAACAATTAATGATGTTGTTTTGATATTTTAAATGTTTCCTCTTTTCTCGCGGGTTTTAATTTTATTGTCTAAATGGCGAGAGTTAAAACTATAAATTCTGCTCCATTTTGCTTTATCAGAATTCATTCTGAATTAGAGAATGGGTGCTGAAACTTGTTCAAACTGGGAAGGAGCTTCACAAGTACTAACTAGCCACTCAATGATACCGGTTGCCACTGACTCTATATACTTGATGGGTGCGCGATGAACCCAGAACCAAAGGCATTTCCGTGTGAGGAACGCACTGTGCGACAGTAAATCTGTTCTGCCCCAAACTTTTGTTTGGCTGAGTAACAGGTCTCACGGGCTTATTTTGATATATTAACGCGACAGATAGCTGATGCTCAGAATTACAAAGTGGGAACACTGCGCCCGTAAAAGTCCACACAGTTTCTGAATGTCACCTTTTGGATAGTTCATACAGGCTGCGTTGATGGGAAATCTAATACCGAGATTGAATGTTACAGTGGGTAACATTTCTGGGTCTTGACGTGTGAAACAGGGTGGCGGTTGCTAGAGGGTCGTTTCCTACATTAGGAAATGTTATCAGAAATCTGCCCTGAAGCCTAACTGCTCTCTTAGTCTGCGGGGTTGGACTTGCCTGTTTTCTCAGTCATTACTGAATGCTGGTTGCGCGCAAATCTCCCCGAAACAGCGTCGGAAGAGACTCCTCTCGAGGTTTAGGCATGCGTTGAGTGTCCTACTGAACAAGTTGAGGGAATGTGAAAAGCAGACCGCGTTGTGTCACATCACCCGGTGGAAATAAATACTTAATGCCGTGAAAGGTTACATCAGATCCCAGATTCAATGGACGAGAGAGAGCTGGGCAGTATTTTGTTCAGTGTTCATTGGGAACAGTTGTCTTTCAGAACAGTGAGGTGGGTGGGGGGGTGGGGGGGTGGGGTTCAGAAGATAGAGGACAGAGGACGGGCAGCTCAAAGCTGAATCTCAGCACGGTTCATTCGGGGCTGGGGGTTGCTGAACTATGCAGGGCTGTTTTAACATTGAATGGCAAGTTCACACGTCCTTGACCGCCCTGTTGACACAAGCATTTAAAACCGAAAGAACTGCGGATGCTGAAAATCAGAACCACGAACAGAAATTGCTGGAAAAAGCTCAGCAGCTCTGCGGAGAGAAACCAAAGTTAACGTTTCGGGTCCCGGGACCCTTCCTCAGAATTGAGGCGTGACTTTTTCTAGCAATTTCAGTTTTTGTTTCTGTTTGCGTTAAAATTTGGATCCCATTTCGCCTGTTCTCGCCTCTTATTTTGTCCTCGAGTTCGCTTCATTCGATGAAAGTGTAAGGTAACCCCCTTGGTTTTCCAGCGGGCTGGATGAGTGAGTCGGGCCCCGGCCGGTAGCTGGAAATGAACCTGGACACAAAAAAAAGGGACGAAAAACTAAACCTTACCCTTCAGCGTCGCAACCTGCGTCAGAGCTTGGGCGTAAGTGGCCGTGTTGAGCAGAGTCGTGGGCAAGCAGGAGGGGAAGAAAGGGGCCGAAGGGCCTACAGTCCTGCCGAGGCTGAAAGACAAACCCAGCATTAACGGGACCATTTTCGGGCTGACCATATTACCCAAACGCATCCCCCGTCCCCATCTCCCCAACATCAGATTCGCCTCCCCTCCTTCTTACTTCTGTTGCATTTCCAAGTTTTCCTTTTTGCCCCGAGTCGGCTCCATGGGAGAGGGGGAATTTAGGTTTCTCATGGGCGGCGAACCCTCGGCTGCAATCTCCTTCCCACCTTCTTGATCGGAATTGCCCCTCTCCGTTTTCCTCCATTTCGCCCTTCGGTTTTGGAACCAAACCTGTCGGAAAATTGCTTTTAACAAAATCAGCTTTGAGAAGATTCGTAGCTCAGACTGAGCTTCTAGGTGTAGGTTTGCTCGCTGAGCTGGAAGGCGCATGTAAAAATAAAAATGCATCTTTACATTTAAAATAAAAACTAAACTGGACCGTCAGTTCAACTCAGGAATTCTCCCTCTGTGGTGGTCATCTGGAGTAATTTCTGATGCAAAGGGTGTGGGTTATTCAGGGACTCGGCTAACCTTTAAGATTCCTCTTATATGGAAATACAGGACTTGAAGGGAGGGGACAAGCGCTTGTCCAAAACGTTGCCTTTTGAGAAAGTGCAATATAACACTGACGGAGCTGATTGAGCTAAGATTTGAATCGAGTCCCATCGCTTCTTGCACCTTTTTCTGCCGTCCCCAACCATTCTCTCAGAACTCCAGCCCAAATTCGTTGGAACGGTCAACCCATCAGGAGCGAGGGGTTTTGTGTTTCCACATTGCGGCACCTTACACCTGGAAAGACGGTGTCTTCCTGTTCAGGGACAATGCAATAAATAGGGATCAGGCTTATAATCTGGAATTCAATCGGTTTTGCCCCGGGATTCCACAACTCCCGAACTCTCCCCCACCCCCCAGCTACGTGTATGTGGGCGATTGAAATCGCAGTTAGCTCCACAAGGATATTAATGACTTTATAATCGTGTAAACTTGGGTCAGTTAAGTGTGGACCAGATGCAGACAAGTTCTTGCATCGTAATTGAATGAAGGTCGCTGGCTATAACAACATTTAATTGAGCAATTTTTCATTATCATATTTTAATGACTTTCTGGTGACAGTTAGCCTGCTTCTGAGTAACATGCATGATGAAGTCGTTTATTTCCTATTTAGTGATTATTTGACAACATCAGCCTCGATTAAGGCTCGGCTTTCTAACGCATTAATCATATTTTAGTGGGTTACTGAATCTTTGCAGCGTTTTATATTTGTGTGTGGGGGGGGGGAGGTGATTTTTGTTTTCAGTTTTTTTTTGCCTTCAGTAAGGGTCAGGGAATAAAAGGACAATTCAAAAGATTCTGCTGCAGTGTGTTGGCAGAATAATTGTCTCAATTTGCTATCTCACCCTTACACCTTCCAGCATGAAGTCGTGATCCGCCCGTCCTGAATGCGCCCTAATTGCTGCATTTATCTTAATTTACAGTTCCTTCCCCAGCAGTAGGAGAGCAGGCGACATTCAGTGAGCACTTCAAACTATATCTAAACCAGGATCCCATTCGAAAATAATAACACGCCTCCGTGTGAACGCCGCTTCATGCCTAGATTTAATAAGCAGGATCCCTTAATCCGTTTAAGGAAGAATAATCTGTTTACAATCCCTAATTTAGAGCAATGAATTCCATTATCTCGCTTCATTTATTGTGTTTTAAACGATAGCACCATGACCCTCGGGGACTCGAGTCAAACTATTATAATACTTACAATTACGTTGGCTCATAGATCTCACCCTGTGCAAATCTGAAAGATTAATAAATACGTGTGTGCAAGTCTCGTATTAAAATGGGGAGGAGGGGAGGGGATGTTGATGCATCAATATTCAGGCCTGAGTGCCCACATGTATGCAGCTAAGAGACTTGCCAACTCGACTTTGCAAGTCTAGCTTCCTGCTTTTATTCAGTTCAATCTCAAAATCAGTTTGGGTTCCAATTTTAAAAGGTAGTTCGAAGTTTTTTTCCGAGGCAAGGAAATGGATGTGCATTGATGTAATTTAGTGCCTTAGAGACACGGACAAATTAGTGTAGAACATTATCACTAGTTAATTATGAATGACCGATTAATCAACCTAATCTAATATTCCACATTATGTTGACGTTATTAAAGTGCATCACATAAATGACAGATAGTCTTTCATTTGTTTTATCTCTAGCCAAATATGCACTTTACACTGACAGTGGCGTAAAGTCTGAACGCTCAGCTTTTTTTAAAAAGATGATTTACCTGAACTCTTGCTTCAGTGAGATTTATCTTCATTGCGAGCTCTTCCCTGGTGAATACGTCTGGGTAATGCGTCTGTGCAAAAACGGCCTCTAAAGCTTCTAACTAGAGAGAGAGAGAGGGTGAGTGTCTGGGAGAGAGAAAGGGAGAGAGGGAGAGAAAGAGAGAGAGGGCGAGGAGCTGAGAGTGAGAGACAGGGGGAGGAGAGGGGGAGGGAGGGTGAAAGAGAGAGTGAGAGAGGTGAATGAGAGAGAGGGGGGAAAGGGAAGGGGGAAGAGAGAGAGGGTGAACGAGAGAAGGTGAAAGAGAAAAGGTGACAGAGCAAGGGTCAGAGAGAAAGAGAGGGTGGTTTAGAGAGTGATTTAGAGAGATGTGAAATGAGAGGACAGCGTAATTTCATCTTTGAAAAAAAAGCCCAAAAGGAGTCGTCAATCAACATCGCAAACAGTTGTGATTTTAACACAAACACAAACAGAAAATGTTGGGAAATCTCAGCAAGTCTGGCAGCATTTGTGCAGAGAAATCAGAGTTAATGTTTCGGGTCGAGAGACCCATCCTCAGAACTGGTCACTGGGCCTGAAACATTAACTCTGATTTCTCTCCACAGATGCTGCCAGACCTGCTGAGCTGTCCCAGCAATTTCTGTTTGTCTTTCTGATTCACAGCATCCGCAGTTCTCTGGGTTTTTAGTTGGGATTGGAAGTTTCCGCAGAAACGCAAAAGCTGCGAAGAAACGGAAAGGCATCTGTGGAGCTGGTCGAGCGGCTGAGGGTTTGTTTTATATTTCTCTCTCTCTGACCAGCTTGCTTTTATTTTAATTTCCATTTCCAATGGCCTGGTCATTCAGAGTTTGCTGTGTTTGAGGTGAAATCTCATCAAATCCACACTTTGCCAGATTTGGCTGCCAGTTATATCCGATTGGTTGCAGGCAGGAATCTGGAGAAAACAAAATCAAAACTCCCGGTGGAAGAAGGCTGGCTTTTAAGAAAAAAAATTCAGTCCCACACAACGCCCTTCACTCCGTTCAAAAAATGGGGGGGTGTTAATTTGTACTGGGGTTGGGGAAATGAGCCCTAATGTTCTCCCGGAGTTTGGCAGTCAGTTTTAAGCATTGTTTGCCCCTCAGGGAGCAGGACAGACCTGCTGGAGGGTAAATGTCGTCCTGTTTCGGCGCTGCTTTCGGCGTAAGAAACCGTCGTCAAAATCGCTGGTACTGTGTCCGCCAAACCCGCCGGAACTCACTGGGGGAGGAAAAATGCAAAGAGAAGTTTTTATTTAAAAAAAGCCTGGACAACGAGAGAGAGAGAGAGAAAGTAAATCTTAGGTCAGATGCATATTATAAATTCGCCCAGCAATAAGCAAAGCCCTCCGACCTGAAGGACTTCACCAAACAAGCTCAGGAGGCAACTCCAGCAAGAGGGAGATTATCAAGAGTTTACAAAGGTTGGAATTCCGCCTCCCCCCCCCCCCCCAAAAAAAGCGCCAGTTCAAATCATTGCCCTAAGTGTTCGAGCCCCTTACCAGAATATTTCAAAGCCAATCCTCAAGGCTATTTGGCCCCTATTTGATTTGATTGTCCGCCGCCTGCGGACTTGTTTTTAACCTTCCAAGTCTCCGGCTGGCAGAGGGTGAGTATTCCCACACCCCCCGACACCACTCACTCCTCTTCCCTTGTTTGTAATTTGTTTGCAAAACAGCATAAAAGATTGATGCAGACCTTTTAGGGAAGGGAGGAGCGTGACCACTTTCCAAAGCTTTGATAAGAAGGATGACACCAACCATCTGCGATGGTAAAAGCCTATTTTAACCCTCAGGCAAAAAAAGGGTTTTGTGTGTGTGTGTATATACAGAGAGAGGAAGCAGGTGGCAATATACTGCTGGGACCGCCACTCGCTTTTCCTAGCACCAAAACACAGCAGAACACAGGAGAGCAATGCGATAGACTTTACCTATTGCAATGTTGAACGTGTCAGTAATTCCACAAAATATCCAAATGGTTTCAGATTAAAATAAGACTTATGATAACGGTACACATAACGAAACATAAGGTCCGAGATGGGACGTGTACATTGTCCTAATCTATCCATAGGATGTGGGAACAAACTGATTCAAGCTTCAGCCGCTGTCGATTTTCCGCCAACGTTATATCTGTCAGAAATGCTACCTCCCCAGTGCTCGACTGCATGTAGTTGCATATAGTTTGACACAGTTACAGGCTCAGCAAATCACGACGTAAAAACGGGGGGGGGGATGTGAAAAGTTGGAATCGCCTGTTAACACTGGTTTGAATAATGTCTAAGGTAAAATCAAACAGATTACGGGGCGTTTCGTGTTGACTTTGTCAGCCTTCGTTCCTCAATCGGGTGTCTGCGATTGTGTGCCTGTGTGTTGCAATATGTCATACATTCTATACACAGGAGATCAGGCGGAGGATAGGTAATGAATTTACATCTAAACATACGTACAGGAATTGGTCCGGTAACACTCGCCATCTAACTGCGGTGGACAGTGGAAATAAAACATTGTGGAGTCTGTAACAAAACACAGGAGCCAGTCAGCTGCTTCTGAGGCAAAGTTTAGACCGCCAGAGAGAGAGAGAGAGAGAGAAAACAACAAGGCAATTTGACATCTGCTTCCGCTACAATCTAGAAACAAAAAAGACAAGATGCGAACTGTACCTGAAACCGAGCAGATAGCGGAGCTGGGATGGAGTAGGGTTCCTGGCAGAGATTACCTAGCCATCAGCAAGCATCTGACCAAATGTCTTTATCTGTCTAACATGCCCAACCGCTCGGCAACTTGCTTTTATAATCTCTCGCGTAATTGGCCTTAATCTAATTATTTCCAGCGTTGTCTTCTGTGAGTAACTTCGATAGGTCCCTTGGGTTTTGCCAAAATGTGCACGTGGTCCAGGACGTCATTTCTCTCTCTCTCTCTCTCCCCCTCTCCCTCTCCCTCTTTCTCTGAGCAGAGCGGAATTTTCCTCCCCCCACTCTCTCGTTCATCTTCGGAGCGCCAAATGAAAACATTGCTTAAAATATCCTGCCGCTCGTTCTCGGGGTACGCGAGCAGACATCCGCGCTGCTGCTGATGTTGCCCTCCCCGGTCTCTACGCCTCCTCTTGAAAGGAGAAATATTGTTGCTGATCCCACGCTCGGATTGCACCCGTTCCCAGTTTGAAATCGGTGGGTTGTTCCACAATGTGAGTGAGGCTTTAGCAGCAGTTCAGGCGTTCGCTCACTCCCTCTCTCACTGTCGCGTCCCCAAATTTTGACTTCCAGCCCAACAGGGGGGAGGGGGGTTCCAGCAATTTATTTTGCTCCCCCTCTCTCCATATACAATGGACTGGGGAGTTTTAAAATCCATCAACATTCGCTCAAGCGCATTAGAGGGGACAAGACAGCTCACCTTCTGCAAATAAGTACTGGCTGAGATTTTTAACTTAGAGATGGGGAAATCACATAAAAAACCCAGCAAGTATAATGGTGCATAATTGGTTCTGTAATAGCATTACACAAGGATAATAGGCTGTTACAACCCCCTTCCCTATTAAGCGTTTCCCTGGCGTAAAGCCTTTATGATATTAAAGGGTGGTGGAGGGGGTGAGTGTAATGATATTTTGGTTATTAAATGCGTGTAATTAATTTATGCACCGCAGAAAATAAAGTTGCTTTATGACCTCTGCAAGACGCTCAGAGTCAGAGACAACTGTTGAGAGGGGTTCCCTTCCTTCCTGCCTCGCCCCAGCCCCTCCCTCTTGTCCTGGCCATGTGGGCTTTAAGGAAAACAGAGGTATCGAGCTATTGGCAACTTACCGTGAGGCAAGAGTAATCCAGTGGCCGGTCAGAACTGGCCTGCAGAGAATTCGTACGTGAATCTTCACCTCATCCACGCTGTTCATTGGGTCACCAGTCCTCGACTCTTTAACGAGAAGTATTAATGTGATTTACAGCTCAATTCCGTCGATCGAACGAAGAAAATGATGTTTGGTGTTGGAAGTGGTAATTAAATAATAATAATGACAGAGATCCACTCCTTCCCCCCCCCCCCCCCCCCGCTCCTTTCCCGGAATGTACAGTGGTCAGAGGGCATGCCGGCTCCCGGCCTGATCTAACACACACTCACTCGGTCCTGCACTCTCTCCAGCGGGAAATTCAATGCAAACACTCAAGCAGCCTGCAGAAAAGGAGACAAGACTCATCCGCAACCAGAACAAAACAGAACATGAGCAATTGGTCCTGGAAGATGTTGTGTTGGCTGTGAACACTAATTTTAAACAGGCAAGCGTCGATAGAAAAGGGTATCAGTTGTGTGTTGTATAATAATATGCTCAAGTTGTTCTAAGGAATTTATGTTTTTTAAAATATACCTTATTCATAAAAACATCTTTATGTTCAGTCACAGCTACTGAAACAGTTCTGTGTGATCTTTAGAAACATTCCAATCAATTCCCACAGTTGTTCTAAGGAATACTTCATTCATTTTGTTTTAGAAAAGAGAGCTTCCAAAACAAACTATTTTTTTTTACACGCCTCCTCAACATAAGTGGCATATTAGTCTAGGTGACTGGCTTTAATTGCATCTAACCTCTTTATTCTAGGTGCCCTGAAGCCTCACAATGTTAATTGGCTTGGGGTACACGGGTCAGCGGTTAAAACTGAGCA
The DNA here is from genome assembly GCF_037043375.1 of Chiloscyllium plagiosum. Lineage (NCBI taxonomy): Eukaryota > Metazoa > Chordata > Chondrichthyes > Orectolobiformes > Hemiscylliidae > Chiloscyllium > Chiloscyllium plagiosum. Next base: position 20,507,734 of record NW_028270181.1, on the reverse strand, counting down.
AATAAATCCTCCCGCTCGCTTTTCCTCGCTCAGAAAGTTAGCGTGGCTTTGGGATTGTTGGAATTAGTCAGTACGGGACAGTTAAGGAGAACATTCCACTGCCAACTTACCTACACAACCATGCTGCAGCTGGGGACTTTGTAAAATATGACCGCTGTAAAATGTGGTGAAATATGTCTGGTTGAAACGAAGATCAAACGTGTTGGCCCAGACCAGCATTCGAATCGTTGCCGATTTTATAAGAAAAAAAACCAAACCATTTTTGTTAGTTCGAATCATCACCCGAGTTGAAGTATTGGAGCTAAATTGCATCTTCAGGAGCCCTTGCTGGGGAAGAGGAAGCTCGGCTGTGAATTGCAATGGATTCCAAACATGTCAGTCGTTCGAATGTGACCACGAGCCTTTGGGAATCCCTCTGTCAGGGATTCCGCCCTCGGAGATCCCCAAGGTGCACGTGTCTCTTAAAGGGCGTCCACCATGTCGTTCTCGGAGCTCCGCAGAATGGGTGCCTTCCCATCAGCGTCAGTGCAGGTTGTGATAGGGCTCAACACAAACCCCAAAGAGCTGTGGATGTTGGAAAACAGAATAGAGCTCATTGTACCACTCACCACCCCCCCCCCACCTACACACACACACACACACACAGAGTAACGTGGGGCGTCCGCTTGGGGATGTTACTAGAGGAACCGGGGCTGCCGTTTGCAATGCAGCTTCTACCTGTCCCACGGGCGGTCGGCTTTATCCAATTATTTAAGGAACAGTAAATAGAGGAGCGTGTTTACCCTCGTGCAGTTCAAAGCTTGAATCTCCATCGATGAAGCCCAGTGGCGTACATCCTCACCCACTCGAATAATCAGTTCATCAGGTTTAAAACATCCGCTGTGAACCGCAACAATGGGTAGTTCCATTGACATAGCAAAACGATTCCATCAATATGCATTGATGGGTCATGGTGTCTGATTCTTTGAAGGCATTTTCATTCTGGCCTGTCACAAATTCGGGGTGGGCTGTTCCAATGCTACCGGCCATTCAACCCATCGGGTGTGTTCAATCGGTCCAAAGACATGCTGGCAAATGGGATCAGAATCATAGAATCCCTGCAATGTGGAAGCAGGCCATTCGGCTCATCGAGTCCTCCGAAGAGCATCCCCCCCCCCCCGGACCCACGACCCCTACCTTTAATCCTGCATCCCCCGTGGTTAATCCACCTCGCCCCTGCACATCCCTGGACACTATGGGCAACTTAGCATGGCCAATCCACCAAATATGATTAATCATAAAAAAAAACACAGAACGAGACCAGCCGGACTCGAAATGTTAACTCTGTTTCTCTCTCCATAGATGCTGCCAGACCGGCTGGCTTTCCCAAGTAATTCCTGTTCTTGTTTCAGATTTCCAAGCCCCTACACTTTGTTTCATATTAGAATAGTAAGGTGTATTTTTTTTTCCCTGACCGGCGCAGACGCGATGGGCCGAAGGTCATTCTTTTGCTGTGCAGTTAACCTCTGCGACTCTAACGTGACTGACATGTCTCGTAACACCATCCTTACCGTGTTTGGTTCTCTAACCTTCAGGTGCCCATTTTTAGTACAAATCTGACAAACTCTGTTTTGCCAATTTTGGGGCGGCTCGGTGGCTCAGTGGTTAGCACTGCTGCCTGACAGCACCAGGGCCCCTCGGTCTGTGTGGAGTTTTCACATTCTCCCCGTGTTTGCTCCGGGTTCCTCCCACAGTCCAAAGATGTGCAGGTCAGGTGAATTGGCCATGCTAAATCGCCCATAGTGTTAGATGCATTAGTCAGAGGGAGATGGGTCTGGGTGGGTTACTCTTCGGAGGGTCGGTGTAGACTTACTGGGCCGAAGGGCCACACTGTAGGGAATCTAACCTAATCATTAATTGGTGCCCTTGGGCTGCTGTAACAGTAGGATCATGCTGATTTAGTGTCTGCGTAAGTTAAACACAAATGAGCGAGACTTGAGCTGGGATTTCAAATCTGACCCACTGAAGTGAACATAGATTTCCTCTCCTCTCCACCTATTTCACTTTCCCCCTCTCCATTTAGCAAATAATCTTCAAGCCAAACCTGAAGCCTCTGGAAACAAAGTAAAGTCGGTACTATTTTCCAGGGCTTTTCCAGCAACACATTTTCAGCACTATTTTCCATTCACAAAGCTTTAGCTGATGTGATGAAATCTAAATAAGCATTTTATATCCTCTTTTTCTTAAAAGCTCAAGAATAATACAAGCAAAATATCGTGGATGCTGGAACTCTGAAGTTTTTAATAGGTACGAAAAGTGCTGGAGAAACTCAGCAGGTCTGGCAGCCTCTGTGGAGGCAGAAACAGAGTTAACGCTTCCGTGGTCTCGTCAGACCGGATCTGAAGGGACTGGACAAACCGTTTAAGACTAAGATAATTTTCATCACCCGATGAAGGGGCAGCGCTCTGAAAGCTAGTGCTTCCAAATAAACCTGTTGGACTATAACCTGGTGTTGTGTGATTTTTAACGTTGTCTACCCCAGTCCAACCACCGGCTCCTCTAAATCGAGATTTTTTTGGTTCACTCAGAGGCTGATGAATCCAGGGAACCCCACAGCACCGTGAGCTGAAAAGAGAAATTCGACAGATTTCTGGAGATTGGTTAAAAACCGAAAGAAGTGCGGATTCTGGAATTCAGAAACAAAAACTGAAATTGTTAGAAAAGCTTAGCAGATCTGGTAGCATTTGTGAAGATAAAGCTGAGTTGACCTTTCGGGTCCAGGGACCATTACTCGCAGAAACATTAAAACTACTTTCTCTGCACAGATGCTGCCAGATCTGCAGAGCTTTTCCAGCAATTTCTGGAGACTGGTGTCGTTTTCTTTTGAGCGGATAAGACTGAGAGAGGATATGGTTGAAATGTATAAAATTATGAGGGGCACAGATAGAGTAGCATGGAATTTTTTTTTCCGAGTCTAGATGAGAATGGTGCTGGAAAAGCACAGCAGGACAGGGAGCATCTGAGGAGCAGGAAAATCGACACTTCGGGCAAAAGCCCTTCATCCTGCTCCTCGGATGGTGCCAGACCTGCTGTGCTTTTCCAGTACCACTTTAATCTAGACTCTGATCTCCAGCATCTCCAGTACCCACTTTTGCCCAGAAATATTTTCCCCCTTTGTTAGAGAGATTAATGACCAGGGGGCAATGATTTAAGGTAAGAGGCAGGAAGTTTAGAGGAAATGTGAGGATAATTTTTTTTTATCCAGAGCGTGGTGAGAAGCTGGAACTCACTGTCTGTAAGGGGGGAGAAGCAGAAACCTTCAACACATTGAAGAAATATTTAGACGCGCTTGTCACAAAAGGCTGCTGCAGGAAAATGGGAGCGGAATAGTTAAGTGCTTGTTTTATTTTTTGACCGGAGCAGAATTATACAATCCCTGCAGCGTGAAAGCAGGTCATTCGGTCCATCGAGTCCACACCGACCCTCTGATGAGCATCCCACCCCATCCCTTTCACCCTGCATGGCTAACCCACACACCTCTGGACCCGATGGGCAATTTAGCATGGCCACATTTAGACTATGGGCGGAAAACCGGAGCAAACCCACGCAGACACGGGGAGAACGCCACACAGACCGGAGGGTGGAAGCGAGCCCGGCTCCCCAGCGCTGCGAGGCAGCAGTGCCAACGACTGAGCCACTCAATGGGCCAAAGGGTGCTGTAGAACTCTGTAACCCCCATGATAGGGATGATGGTATGGAGATAATGGCTTTGCAGGGATGTGATCAGCCATGATCTAGAATAGGGGTTGAAAGACCTAGACCTGTTCCTCTGAATAAAGAGCTGAGTGTGTACAGCATGTCAACTGCGATTCAGCTGGTGGGATGGATGGGGGGGGGGGGGCGGGGGGGGGGGGGGGGCGGGGGGAGAGAGAGAAACGGCAGTGAACCAACTGGCAAACTGACAGAACACTATTAGTAATGACATCACCGATCTTCTGAAAGTGTCTGGGAAGTGAGGCAGTCTGGTTTGACAACACTGAGGTCAATTTGGAGTAATCCAAACAGCCACAACATTGACTAACCCCCAGCCCGGGGACAACAAAATGCTTCTCATTTCAAACAGCCGCTGGAGCGAGTTAGTGAAAGAAATTGAGCAGCCTTTGGCGTGTCGTGTTTGAGTCCCCCATAATCGACATTTGTGGTGAAGGTTGTGTTTTAGTAAAACATTCAAAAACACGTTTGTCCGAGAATAACCATAGAAGTTGGGGTCTCAGTGCAGGGAAGACGCGTTGCATCCAATTCTCGGTTCTCTTTCACCCTCCTGAGTTGCTGTACATATTTCCAAGTTGAACTCATTGCCACGTGAAGTGCAAATGGGCTCCTAATTACCGAAAGGCATTTCCATCGGTATTGCATTGTGCAAAAGCAACATGAGCATCTACCTTCCAATAACATCAAAGTCATACAGAGCACCATGTCGAATTGCATGAAGAACTGTTTAACGGCTAACATTGGGGAATTGAAGTTAAAGGTTTATTCATCATCCAACTCCTTTATAGAATAAAAACAGGAAATGCTGGCGAAACTCTGCAGGTCTGGCAGCAGCAGTGGAGAGAGAAATCGGTTTAAACTGTGCAGGTCCAATATTAAAAATCACACACCAGGTTATAGTCCGACAGGGTTTTTTATGGAAGCACTAGCTTTCCGAACGCAGCGCTCCGAAAGCTTGTCCTTCCACCTGGTGTTGTGTGATTTTTACATTTTGCACACCCCAGTCCAACACCGGCACCTCCAAATCAGGTCCAATCTGCCTCATTCAGAACCTCGAAGCAAAAAAAAAACAGAAATTGCTGAAAAAGCTCAGCAGCCTGTGTGGAGAGAAGTCAGAGTTAACATTCCGGGTCGAGTGACCCTTCCTCAGAATTTTATTCAGAACTCACAAGGGCCACGTAAAACCGTTGTTTCTATCCATTGTTTTCATGCCTAGTTTAAAAAGATCATTTGATAGTTCGCTCTTTGAGTTAAGCAAATGGAGTGTGAGTTAAAATGGACTGGTTACTTCCATTGTGTCGAGTGCGCTGTTCTGCATTAAGGTCTGTTTTCTTGAGAGCTCACTACCGTGCCTCTTGTGCACGGCATACCTCATTGACAGGGTATTTCAAACATTGTGTCAGAGATTTTCATTGACGTTTAGGCTTTGAGCGATGAAACAAGGGGATGACTACACATAAATGTTTACTGTTGCCAAATGACTTGGGAGTATATTGTAAAGATCTGCCTTGGAGATTTCCTGTTCTGAAGCAGAAATGGGACTCGACATTAAAATATTGTCCTCTCCGGCGTCTCCGAAACTTTTCGCGTGCAAATAATATCTTTTGAATCACTGTACTCTTGAACAGCACAGCAAGACTTCACAGATCACATTGAGGCGAATGACCAGTCCAGCTTTGTTTTTACATTTGGCAGCGCCTGCTAGAAGGGATCAGAGATGGATAAGTATCAATCCCCAACCCGCCCGCCTCACTCCAGCACTTCAAAAATAAATAATGCTTGAGAATTTTTTCATAATGTTTGGATCTTCTTCATTTCACCCTAAGACAACAATAAAATCATCCTTAGTGTTTTTTTTTTCCCTTTGTTCTTTCACAGGAACTGTCATTTGTTACCCTGTCCCAAATCCCCTTGAACTGATTGATCTCCCCAAGCCATTTCAGATGGCAATTAACAGTCAAGCACATTGCTGGTCTTTACAACATACTGGAGTCTAGAGTCCCATGTAGGCAAGAACAGGTAAGGATACTAATTAATATCAAATTATATTAATATCAAAATATATTAATTATTAATATAAAAAGATATTAATTGCACAGAAAACATTTCAGAGACATTTTCCTGAGGCTGGACAGGGCAATATTTTAATGTTGTGTCCCATTTCTGCTTCAGAGCAGGAAATCTCCAATGCACCTCTTTACAACATACTGGAGTCTGGAGTCCCATGTAGGCCAGACCAAGTAAGGATGACAGATTCCCTTCCCTAAAGGACCCGAATGAAATAGATGGATCTTTTTGACAATCCATATCACTCCAATATTTTTGTTCTAGAATTTTATGAATTGAATGTAAATTTCATTAGTTGCCTGATAGGGTTTTCATCAGTATGGTCAATGTGTTAGCCTAGATACCTTGAACATTAGACTATTGACGTTATCATTAGCCTACCATGTAAATTACAGGCACAATTCTGGTGGGACTCAAAGGTGACAAGTCTAATAAATGCCAGAATATGGGGTAGAATTACAACAGGGGTCAAGGGCTTGATAATATCATTGCTAGATCATTAATCCACAGAATCAGATCATGTTCTGGTTTGAATCCTGCCATGGCAAATGGTGGAATTTGAATTCAATAATAATTTGGAATTGAGAATCTAATTATGATCATGAAACAATGACAAATTGCTGGGGAAAATCCTGTCTGCTTCACTAATGTCCTTAAGGGAAGGAAACATGTTGCCTTTACCTTGTCTGGTCTACATGTGATTCAGCAATGTGGTTGACTGTTAAGTGGTCACTGGGTAATTAGGGATAGGCAATAAGTATTCCAGCTATCAATATCCTGTCCATATCCTGTGAACGAATTTTAAACATGAGGTCAAAGTTCAACAATTTTAATGACTAACAGGATCAAATTAACTGCTCAGTTTTGGAGAAGGATCACTGGATCCAAAACATTAACTCTTTTTTTTCCACATAAGCTGCCTGACCTGCTGAGCTTTTCCAGAAATACCATTTTTTTTCAGCATCTGCAGTTCTTTTGAGTTTTGTTTTCAAATTAACTTTACAACTGAATTGGATTTTTGGGGAGGTGATGGCCTAGTGGCATTACTGCCGGCCTGTTAATCCAAAAACCCAAGTAATTTTCTGGAGATCTGAGTTTGAATTGGTTTGAAATGATAGAATTTGAATTGAGTAAAAATCTGGAATTAAGAGTCCAATGATGACCAAGAATAGACTGTTGGATAAACCCATTTGGTTCACTAATGTCCTTTGGGGAGAGAAACTGCCATCTTTACCTGGTCTGGCCTACATGTGACTCCAGATCCACAGCAATGTAGTTGACCACTAACTGCCCTCTGGGCAATTAGAGATGGGCAATAATTGCTGGCGCCTTCATCCTGTGAATGAATAACCTGAGGAGAAGGTGGTACAGTGGCTCAGTGGTTAGCACTGCTGCCTTATAGCACCAGGGCCACAGGTTCAATTCCACCCTTGGGTGACTGTCTGTGTAGAGTTTGCACATTCTCCCTGTTTCTGCTGGGTGCTTCATTTTCCTCCCATAATCCAAAGATGTGCAGGTTAGATGGATTGGCCATGCTATTTTACCCATAGAGTTCAGGAGTGTGCTGGCTAGGTGGGTTAGCTGGGAATAGCAGGGTTACAGGGATAGGCTAGTGACGTGGGTCTGGGTGGGATGTTCTTTGGAGGATCAACGTTGACTCGATGGGCAGAATGGCCTGCTTCCACACTGTAGGGGTCTATGAGTACTAATGCCAGAGCATCTGAAGTCTGCTCAATCAGGTCAACTCACATCAATTTTCTCCCAAAACAGTTTCATTAGTCTTGACAGAAATTGCACCTAAACAATTTGCAAATGGCAAGCATGCTTTTAGCTGGTCCTCGTTTTAATGGAAAGCAAGCATTGGGCCATCTGTGCTGGCCCAACCTTAGCATCTCAGAAATAGGGAATTGAGATTCTGTGCGAGTAGTGAATCACAATTTTGCGAAGTAACTTTGCAAGAGATTTAACATTGACTATGTAAACAGCTAAGAGCTGAAAATGTGTTGCTGGATAGTGCTGTGAATACTCAGCAAGTCTGGCAGCATCTGTAGAGAGCAACAAAGTTAAGGTTTCACTCTCTGACTTCTCATTAGAATAAGAAAATGTAGAGATGCTAATAGATGTTAATCTGATTTTGTATATTGCATTCCAGAAACTGGGATGTGACTGTTGGCTGCACTGTGCAACCCAACAGCTGAATACTTTTACAGTTTAAATTTGGGGTTTCAGTTTAATAGGTTATTCCTGGGGCTTCTTCTGTTTATTGCTCCTGGCAAATAAGGCTTCTGCACTACAATGTATATGAGATTTGTGGGACAGAATTACAAAGTAAGATCGCATCATGGTATTGAACCTTGCTGATCACTGAGATGCTCACCATGCCTTTGTGTGTCCTTCAGGAGGAAAAAAACATCAGACTATTCAATTCAACTTTATTTTCAAATAGAGTCCTGCATGGAAACAATAAATCACAACAAGATATAGAAATAAGCAATAAATCCAGGCTCATTCAACTGGGGATTAAAATAAGAGATGCAAACAATCCTTTCAGAACATGTTTTATATATATGGCTTGGTAAGAGGTAGGGTGTTTGACCTTCATAGTGTGGTATATTAAAGGAGGATACTTCCACTCTTCCGTGACATTAAGGTTTTGGCAATGTCACATATGACAAGGGTCTGCTTCTGCACAAGACCCACTATAGCAGTTTGTTGGAAGAATTACTTCAAGGAGGGGTTGGCTAGCTCTGTTGGCTGGATGGCTGGTCTGCGATGTGGAGTGACACCAACAGGGCAATTTCAATTCCTCTACTGGCTGACGTTTCCAAGATGGACTCTCCCCTCATCTGAGAAGTAGTGATCCTGAGTGTAAAACACCACCAGTCATCCCCCTCTATCTCTGTAATGACAGAGCACCCTGATGGTCTGGCAGGACTGTGGCGAATTTACTCTAAGGTGGATGGGTGTGGCAATGAAGATGACTCAATCAAGCACGGAGCTGTATCCAGGAGGACCTATAGTACGTTGCCTGCCATTTTAAATGAATGGACCCTGGCCTGAATATTTAACTGTAGGGACAATGCCAGAAACAATCTAACTGTAAGCTATAAATCATATTACTGGAGTCCAGCTTAGAATCTTAATAACCTGTTGAAGATTTAAATTATGGTTTCCTTGGCGGGATAAAATTATAGTTCATCCGTTTCAAGTAATGGAAGAATTCCTGCAACTGCCTAACTTATTTATGTTGGGAACTGTAGAAAGAAGTGTCTCACTTGTACATGTTTATGTTTCTGCCACAAGTGTAAGGCAGTATGGTGCTGAAGGGAAGTGACTAAAAATGGAAAAATGTGCACCAGGTAATTAGTGGCTAATTGCTGAAACAGTTGTTTTCACAGGACTCAGCGCTGCCTACCACTGCAGTACATCAAACCACACACATCCTTGATAGGTCTTCGGAAAGCTTCTAAGTTCACACAGGAGTATATTTTGCCCCAAGCATGACAAATGCATTATGTAATTTATTTTTCCTTAAATCTAAGCGGTGGCTGTCAGAGAGGCATTGACACCACTGATAATGATGGTCAGAAGCATTTGTTGCCATTTCCATCTTAAGACAGGTTGACTCACAGGTTGGGGACAGGTGGGTTGGCTATAATTGACGGTAATTAATCACACTGCTGATCATCATGATTGTACCTGCCAGCCCCCAGGAGCTGAGTCCTTTTTTGACTTCCAAGTGTAATAATCAATCTCTACGACCATCATGCAAACATTTTTGAAGTAGACTCTTGGGTGCCCCAGTGGTGTCTGGTTCCAGCTACCTTACTACACAGAAAGCCCTTGGGTTTGGAACTATTTCCATTCTGTGGATGTCACAACAAGCATGGGAGCTCTGCCTTTGAGAGGGCTCCTCTACCTGTGATTCCATCCTCCCATGATATATCTATAACATGCAACAGATATCAAAGATGAGAATTATTTAATTTCTTTTTCAATAATTGTTCATCATCCGTGCAATGAGGTAATGAAAATATAGGCCTTTGAAAGCATCAACTTAGTCCTGATGGTCAGTTTGATCTTACTTCACACCAGTGCCCGTTCCCGTGACCAAGTGTACCAGAGCTTGTGGTAACCACATCAGTCTATACAACCACCTAGGGACTCACCCTGAGAGTGGAAGAGAGTCATCCTGGTCTGTAAGGGACCGCCAATGATGATTCCATGTGTGTTTCTTAAGTTGGCCAAAGATGATTGCTGCTTTCCCTGTGCATGCATTGTGTTCTCCATCAAGGGACAGGTCATGGACTTGAGGCAGCAGAAGTTGCTGACCACTTCTAATGGAATGTTATTTTGTGTGATCTGGAGTGAAGATTCAACACTTTGTCCCATGACTACGGTTTCATTAATGGTTGGAAATAACTGAGCTCAATAATCTATGACACAGCAGAAGCATCATTTGGTAAAGCTGAGACCCTCAATATAGACTGCTTTCTGACCTATTGACCTGAGATGACATCTGCCATTGATGCGCAAAACAAAGGTGAAATGAGGCACAACTTGAATCCTCCAGCGAAAATAGTGCACCACCTGAAAGCGGCCAAGGAATCCATACAAAAGGTAAGAGTTTTTGTACAAACAAACACCAATTAGCTTATGGCCAGAAATCCAAACTGCCTGTGGCAATAGAAATTTATGATCTCTGTATGAAGGGATCAAGGGGGCACTTGGTTCTATCCTCTAGTTGCCTCTCTGAAATTGGCAGATGGTGAAGTACTCACTGACAGATGTAAACATATGTCCCACCGGGCTAAACATGAGTGTGTGCTGTAATCCTGAGAGATAGACATCTCCCAGTCAGCACTTGACACTTTCCAGCAGCTTTCTGTCATGGATGTGTTCAATGAAGAGCCCTCATCACTCGAGCTTTAGAAGGCCATAGGCCATTTAGCAAACAGAAAAGTACATGCACTAGTGCTTAATTAATATGGAATTTATTTACGTCCATTTTGTTTTTCATGATTTAGAGCTTTGTTACACTCCTGGATTACTATAGGAATAAATAAATTAACATCAACAGACCATCACAGAAGTATGAATTGTCTCTATAAAGAGTGAAATGCTGTTTTAAAATAGGTGATTCAAAACAACTGAGACTGTGTTATTGTTTTGTGAAAAGTTGACTCAAATCATGAAATTCAAATGTAGAAATGAGGTTCAAAGAAGAGGAGGCAAGAATGTACTTTATGTGCAAAATTGAATGAGATCAGGCTTTTCTTAGTTTCACATATTCCAATTTATCACCAAAAGCTGAATTCAGAAGAACAGTAGAGACATGAACAAAATTATAATTAGAAATGACAGACCGAGAAATGGTAACAATCTTCAGAATTTCATCAAAAGGATATCATTACTCAATAATAAATTTGCATGTGGTCTTTAAATGTATGTTAGGTTGAAAATACTTCAAAAGATAATTTATTAATTTAATTAACTGTAAGATATATTCAACTAATTTTCAACTAAATTGATACTGGATAATAACAGTATAATGACTGTACATTGTTCTTCACTGAAACTGAGAAAGGAATTTCCCTTAACTAATTTAATAGGCAGTAGAATGGACATGGGTTGAACTGCACAGATTTCTCTCTGTGAACACTATTCTTAGCTTACTTTCATCATAAAAAAAATGACAAGAATGGACTAAAGCACATCTGTAGAATGTCTCATTCTGAGTCTCCCATTTACTCTTTCTCAAATGAAAGTAGGTTTTATGAAGAAAAAGTTGATCTAATTTTTCCTTTAATTTTTCCCACATTTTTCTTGGCTATGCACATTTGCAATTTATGGATGTGTTCCAGTGATGACTCACATGAAGCCAGCTTATTGATGCAGATACACCCACATTAACCATTAGCATTGCAACAACACAACAGCAATGCTGTTTCACATTATTACGCCACGTGTTCTGGAATCCTTATCTGCAAATGTAAATAGAACTCTAGTGCAAAGTTCTCAATTTTGGAAGAATAATTCACTGTAAAAGGAAAGCTTTGTATTTATACAGCACCTTTCATGATCTTCCATGAGGTACTTTTGAAGTATGGTTGTTGTTGTAAAAACGTATATGTGGCAGCCATTTTGCACACAGTATGCTCTCATAAAATGTGATAAATTAATGTGCTTTTTTTCTGATGTTGATTGAGAATTGAATATTGAGAGTGACATTGAGGATTTTTCAACAAATCCATTCATGAGATGTGCTGCCAATGGCTGTGTCAGAATTCATTGGCCATCACTTATTGCCCTTGAGAAGGTGGAGAGCTCCCTTCACAAGCTGCTGCAGTCCATTTGGTATAGGTACATCCACCATGGTGTTCCAGGATTTTGACCCAGTTCACACAAAATGAAGTGTGATATATTTCCAAGTCACATGGCTAGTAGCTTGACAGGAAGCTTGCAGGTGGTGGTGTTCCCATTTATCTGCAGCTCCTGTTCTTTTAGATGGTAGCACCGTTCAGTTTGGAAGGTGCTGTCTCAGGAACTTTGGTAAGTGTCTGCAATGAACTCTGTTGATAATACATAATATTCCTACTGATCATCGGTAGTGGAGGGAGTAGTTGTTTGTAGATGTGGTGCCATTAAAGTGGGCTGCTTTAATCTGACTAGAGTCAAGCATCTTGAGTGTTATTGGAGTTCTACTCATCTTGGCAAGTGGGGAGTATTCCATCACACTCCTGACTTGTGAATGGGACAGGCTTTAGGGAATTAGGAATGAATTACTCACTGAAGAATTCCTACCCTCTGACCTGCTCTTATAGCTCTGATAGAATTTATATGGCTAGTCCAGTTGAGTTTCAGGTCAATATTAACCTCCGAGATGTTGATCGATGGGCAATGGTTACATTCTGTCTTGCTGGAGAAAGTCATTGTTGGCACATGTGTGTCACAAATGTTTCTTAGCAGTTGTCAGCCCAAACCCGGATATTGTCCAGGTCTTGTTGCATTTGTACATGTACAAATGCAACAAGACCTGGACAATATCTGAGCTGTCAAAAATGGTGCTGAACACTCTGCAATCATCAGCAAATCTCCATATTTCAGACTTTATGATGAGAAAAAGTGGTTGATTAAGTCACTGAAGGTGGTTGGGCCTAAGACTCATCCTGAAGAACTCCTCTCTTTTTCAAAATGAAGAATGGCGGAGAATGAGTAAAAGGTTAATCAAGAGGAAGACATCAGAGATGAGGGGAAGCTAGCTAGAAATGTGAAAATGATAGCAAGAGTTTCTGAAGGTATTTTAAAACAGGAAGCAGTAAGCAAAGTGAGTGTTGGTCCTCTAGAGAATGAGAATCGATACATAATGGTAGTGATAAGAAAATGGCAGGTTGAACACATAAATATTTTGCTTCTGTCTTCACATAGCAAACATAAAAACTTCCCACTAACAGCTGTAAATCAGGAGGTGGAAGGGAGAGAGGAACTCAGTGACATTATAATCACATGAAAGATGGTCCCAAAGAAACTTTTGAACCTTGGCTGGCAAATCTCTGGGTCCAAACTGATTTTATCAATTTAAGCATGTCAGCTGAGGGAAGGAACCTCCAACAGTGCAGGGAGAGATTGGGGATTGCAGATGTTGGAGATCAGAGTTCCAACTCTGACCTCCAACAGTGCAGCACTTCTTCGATATTGTACTGGAGTGGGAGTGTTAGATTTTTCTATTCAAGTAGACGAAACATGTTGACTATGCTTTGCAACATTTTCCTAGCTACTACAATTCTGAAGAAGGGTCACTACACTCAAAACATTAACTCTGCTTTCTCTCTACAGGTGTTGCCCAGATCTGCTGAGTTTTTCCAGAAATTTCTGTTTATGTATTTTTATTGCACTTGCCAGACACATTAAATCTCTGTCATCTTATTATCAACTATTTTATTATTGGGAACAATTTAGATGTACTCCATTTAAATTTGTCATTACTTTAAATATCTCTGTCAATACTTTTTCAGCTTTGTCTACTCTTCAGTCATAGAGTCATAGAGTTGTACAGTGCAGAAACAAACCCTTCATTCCAATCGTCCATGCTGACCAGATTTATTAATCTAGTCCCATTTGCCAGCATTTATCCCTCTAAACCTTTCTTTTCAAATACTCAATCAGATGCCTTTTAAATGTACCAGCCTCTGTCATCACTTCTGGTAGCTTATTCCATACACAGACCATCCTCCGCATGAAAATGTTGCCCCTTAGGTCCCTTCTAAGGCTTTCCCCTCTCACCTTCAACCTATGCTTTCCAGCTTTGGAGTCCCCTAGCCTAAGGGAAAAGACCTTGGCTATTCACTTTATCCATGCCCCTCATGATTTTATAAACGTCTAAAAGGTCACCCCTTTCGACATTCCAGGGAAAACAGTCCCAGTCTTCAGCCTCCCCATTTAGCTCAAACCCTCCAACTCTGGCAACATCCTTGTTAAACTTTTCTGAACGCTTTCAAGTTTGACAACATATTTTCTGTATTAGGGAGACCAGAATTGAATGCAGTATTCCAAAAGTGACTTAACCAATGTCCTGTCCACCTGCAACATGACTTCCTAATTCCTGTATTCCGTGCACTGACCAATGAAGGCAAGCATACCAAATGCTTTCTTCACTACCACAGTCGACCTGTGAGTCCACTTTCAAGGAACATTGAACCTGCACCCAAGGTCTCTTTGATCAGCAACACTCCCCAGGACCTTACCATTATATCTTGCCCTGATTTGCCCTAGCAAAATGTGGCACCTCACATATACCTAAATTAAACTCCATCTGCCACACCTCAGGAAGACAATCTTAGCATCCCCAATCTATCCATGCAATTGCAGTCTCAAATCTCTGGAATTGTTCCAGTAAATAGCTCTCCACAGCTTTCACAATCTTCTTAAAACATGATGGCCAAAATACTCCAAATGGGATTGAACTAACATTTTGTATAGATTTAACATAATTTCTTGGTTTTATTGCCTCTACAAAGCCCCAGGTCCCAAATGTTTTAGGATCTGATTGTAAAGTCCTATCCTTCTTATCAACACACACGTCTCTTCATTGTATTTCATTTGTCCTGGATTCATCCATTCCATCAGTCAATGTCTTGTTGAGGTCCATGACTATTTCCTTCACTGCTCACTGTACTTCCTAGCTTCATGTCATTTGCGAGTTATGAATTTACATTACATGCCTCCAAGTTAAATTATTAATATATATTAAATATGCCAATCATCCAACTGCAGAACAAGAAGAACAACTCAGTATACCCTCCTTCATAAAAGCTACCCTAACATAAAAGCCATTCGATTGAACTTTCTACTTCCTATCCCTTATCCAATATTATATCCACACTGTTACACTCCTTTATAATCTTTGAACTTCAATTTTGCTAACAGGCCTGATGAATGGTACATTTTCAAACATTTTTAGGAAGTCTATATATATATACATATATATATATAAAAACTGACGGCACTGCCCTCATCCAACATGTGTTTCTTTACCAAAACTTCAACCAACTTAGTCAAACCTGGTTTACTCTGAAAACCTGGTTTTACTCTGAGCAAGTTCATGCTAACTCTTCTTGATTAGTCTATGCTTGTCCACTTGGCTGTTAATGTTCTCTTTTCTGAAAGCTTCCCCACCACCGATATTAAACTGATTAAGCTTTAATTGCTGGTTTTCTGAAATTATCTTGGGCTGGGGAGTCAGGTAGATTTTCTTGATGTTTATTACACAATTTAGACATTGATCTGTTGGGTTGAGGGCCTGATGTTTGATTACAGACAGGGAGAACCAAGTCTGTTTTCATTTCAGTAACTATTTGCTTAGGAATTTACTGAACTCCCCTAAGAGTAAATCTCATTGACTCTGATTGAATTGTTGAAATATTTTCATTTATTTTAAGTAATAAAAATTTGCTTGTTTGAATAACACAATACCCTGGGCTTTATTTAATTTTACTGCAATAGTTTTCATCCATAAAAACATTTAAGAGCAAGTGTGGCATAGATTAAGAAAGGTTTTGCTCATTTCTAAAACCTAATAATGGAGATTTTTAACATGGGGGGTCTCTGGTACATTGGAACTGTTTGTAGACTGATAATCAACCTTTTTGACTGTGTTATGATGCACCTTCTGTGGTAATCATGGCTTGAGATGAGACTTGAATCCAGAGCTCTTGTCCAGAGGTAAGGATGTTCCCATTCCATTTCAAGACTTCCTACATTTGAGAGTATCCCTGAAAGCATACAAAACCTCCACTGTTCCAGATTTGGAGCGGATGAATTGATTATTATTGCAGCATACATGAACATAAAGAATTGGCATGGGCAGTTGTCAGATTATGTTATATCTAGCTAAATTATACTGGAGGATGAATGGGAAGTAACAGACGATATTTAGGCTACTGTTAGACCTCTGTATTGCACACCTTTGAAGTTGCTAGATGTGTAGACAAGAGTGTGACTAGGATGACTGTAATCAAAGGGACTAGGGAAATATTTAAAAACTAGAAGTTAAACTTGTTTCTTATTAGTGGAAAGAAGTTTGCTTATAAACATTATATAGGATAGGACAACATATCTATCCTAGGACAAGCAATCAGAGACATGCATGAGAATTCCTAGAAGCATGGCATTCCAACTGGAACTCTATCAACAAACACATTGACTTGGATTCCATATACCACCCATGACAAAAAGAACAGGAAATGACCTCATCATAGGAAATGACATCACCAACCAAGACAACCCAAACATATAAATAGACTGCAGGAAACACCAGAAGTGCTTCGTTTAGAGGCCCACTGAAGATGTCACCTAGTATGGTGACGAAATGTCTGAAAATGAACTTTCCAGCTGAGCAAGCAAACCTACATCCAGAACCTCAACCTGAGCTACAAATCTTCTCAAAACTCGTCAGGCATTATATACGTGGCAAAGTATATGAAAAGGTTGAAATTTGAAAGTTGTGCAATAAACATTGGACTGGGGAACACAAAGCAAGATCACAAAATAACATAAAGTCCTTCCCATTCAGAAATGTAGACATATTGACCAGACTCACAGAGAAAGTAACTTATTCAAGATCAATTGACATCTTCATAAAGGATTTAAAGCCCTCGAGAGGAGATGTAGACACTAGAGGTACTGAGAGAATCATTGTGTTGGTTAAAGGAGAGAATTAATGGGCGCTGTGAGGGGAGTCCAAATTTTAATAAGAACAAATGAAGTCTGGATGGAGAGGGATGAATGTTCTGAATGAACTTTTCTTGTACCTGTATGATTATTATATTCTTATGTAACAATAAGAATCCCTCTATGGGAAGATCGCATTCCAAAAAACCAAAGAAACCAAAGTCTAATATTAATATAAATTTCTATCAATATTAGAAGCAAAAGCTTCCTTTGACCATTACCTTAAACAAACATTGGGATATGCAGCCAAATCACTCTAATTCAAAGAGCTCTTGATCAATAGCTTGGATCTACTAATTGTTGTAAATCCCCTGAGAAAAGAACAAACCTAAACCTATGTAATATTTAAACATAAATTATTACTAAATATTGGGCATACTGTTGGAGAAATCTGTCTTCTGTAGAATAGTAATGTAATCTAAATGGTGGGGAAGGGTAAAACAAACAAAACTAGCAGAGGAAGGTGTCTGAAAATATCATGAATAAATGGAATTGCCTGTGTATCACTTAAAAGTGGACAGCAATTTCTGTTTGAAAATCTGGCTGTGTTTTTCTGTCCTATGTCTAATAACCATAGCTTTAACAGCATGCTCATGAGAGAAAGCAGAATACTTTCTCGAAAATTAGATAATGGTTGCAAGCCTTTGAGTTATTTATGATACAGCGTATAAATGCTTTCTTAGCTAATAGTTGATTTATTAAACTTTATTGCAATTTGTAAGATGTGTTTATCATTCATTTATAAAGCTATTCTGGCAGATTAGATAAACAACACTCGTAAGTATTACCGCCTATTACCCAATGGAATAGATGTGGAGCAAGAGCTGCAATTTACATAAGGTTTGCCAAATGTTTCTTCAGATGTTCCCCAATATTTAATATATTGGAACTTTCACCTTTTTGATTCTTGAAGAAAGTTAAGATTTACTACCATCCATGAGTGTTAGACATAGAGTCTTAGAGTCATAGAGATGTACAGCATGGAAGCAGACCCTTCGGTCCAACTCATCCATGCCGACCAGATATCCCAACCCAATCTAGTCCCACCTGCCAGCACCCGGCCCATATCCTTTTAAACCATTCCTATTCATATAGCCATCCAGATGCCTTTAAATGTTGTAATTGTACCAGCCTCCATTTCCTCTGGCAGCTTGCATGTAGTGATTCAGTATCCTATAGAAAAACAAGGGGAGATGGTGGCCCATAGTATTGTCGCTGGACTATTAATCTAGGTAATGTTCCTGAGTTCGAATTCCGCCACAGCAGATGGTAGAATTTGAAATCAATAATGGTCGGAATTAATGGTAACCAAAAAAAAAGTCAGAAAACCCATCTGGTTCACTAATGCCCTTTAGGGAAGGAAACATACCAGGTCTGGCTTACATATGACTCCAGACTCAAGGTAATATGGTTGACTCTTAACTGATCTCTGGGTAATTAGGGCTAGGCAATAAGTGTTGGGCCAGCTAGCGATATCCTGTCAGTATCCTATAAATGAGTTTAAAAATTGATGCAGGTTCAATTGCTTGGGGCAGGGTCCTCTGCTCCTAATGGGTGAGGAGTCCAAGGATGGGCAGCACAACACTGTCTTGATTATTTCTGCTCTATGGTAGGCTGTTTTCATAGCAAGATGCAGGTATAATGTGAGATGAAAGTGCACATATTACAGATATTGCTGTTAACGCTGATTGGGAGATTTTCAGAATGAGTGAGTAGGTTGGAAAAGGGCACATTGGTTTAGTGGTGTCAGGGGTTAGGATAGATGAGAGTGAGCGGGAAAGATGGTGAAGGCAATGGTCAGACTGGTAGATATTTGTTAGGAGATGGCTACAGTATATTTGAGTTCACATACATTTCAGCTATCCTTGCTGAGAGAATCTCATTCAGCATCCTTATAAATGGACAGAAAGGACTGCCAACTGAGCCTCCAAGTTTCACATGTCCCACAGACTAATGGATGCAATACTGGACAATGAACCGATAAAAATAAGTAAAAGAACCAACATTGTTTCTTCTACAATAAAGAAAATGTTTTTCATGTGTGCTAACTATGAGGCGTTCCAAACGTTTAGCTCTCTAAAACTGTCTCAATAAATAATGTTGCACATGTGAATAAAGTAAAACAAATGTAATTTGAAAAACCACAAGTGAAATTTAATTTTGTAAAGTATCCATGCCTCCTTAATGATCTGAAGTTTTACGTGACTGCAATGGACGTGGGCAGGAAGGCCTGGGCAATGATGGGGTGTCACCCTATTTGACGTAGGGACTCTTCATTCAGCTCCTCATGGACACAGTGATGGCAGGTTTCACCGATGTAAAGCTTCCTTTGTCGCAAAATCAAATGTGTTTTGCATGCATGCATGCCTCTTGCACTTTGAATGTTCATCATAATCCAGTGGAAAAAGACGAAAATAAAGTGAATTTGGCACATTCTTCCAGCTACAGTGTCAGCAATAGCACGCTGTTGACCAAATTCCAGCCTCAAATGTCCAAATTCTTCTTGGCCAGTAATCTGACTCCTTGCAATGGGAACAAACGCTCACTATATACATGGAAAATCACCAGATGATAAATGAATAGTCTTGTCCCTAGGTTAAGCAGCTACATATTTCATGTACTACATCACATTAAATTGAGGATCAACTGCAATAAAACTGATTTAAAGTTGATCTTTCTGGATATCTACCTTTCAAAACATCCAGTCACATAGGTTAGAGAGAGGCAGCTGTACATGAAATTTGACTTTTATAGAAGAAAAATGAATGGTAGCATTGGCTGCAATAAAACAAAATTAATGCTTTCTTCTGGCACACATTTTATTGAATGTCTTTCTGTGGAGCATTTACCTAGTTTATTAAAGTAATTGCACATGCTTTACAACCTATAATGATTGCATTATAGTTTGCTTTCTTTTTATGTGTTTTCTGCTTGGAAATATTGAAATGTTTTCAATATTTCTCTTCCAGTAGAGACTGCTTCTGTCATTGTCAATTTTCCAGTCAGAACTTGGTCGAATCCAAATACATTGTTTGTCCCATTTTGTTCGTTTGTAAAATGTATTTTGCCTTTAAATCAGCCATGGAATCCTATGAATCCTTTTCTATTTTTGTGTCCTGTCATTTTCAAATCAAAATTTTGATGATTTTTTTATGAACACAAACTAACAGACTTATAATCCGGATTATAGCTTTCCTCTTTGTCCTATAATTCAACAATCAATGCGAAGATCATAAGAATCCACAGACAAATCAACCTTAAATAATATCAGGAGACAGAATGTTTCCAGCTGAATTCATTTTAGTTCCAAAAGTAAATGAAAGGATTTATGTTGGATGCTAATTGCATACAGATATTATTCAAAACAATGGATGGCCATACATCTGTGTAGCTGAGCAGTGGAGTCAATAGGCTGAGGTGTGGCGGATGGAGTTTAATTTAGATAAATGTAAGGTGCTGCATTGTGTCAAGGTAAATCAGGGCAGGACTTAGACACTTAATGGTAAGGTCCTGGGCAGTGTTGCTGAACAAAGAGACCTTGGAGTGCAGGTTCATCGTTCCTTGAAAGTGGAGCCACAGGTAGACAGGATAGTGAAAAAGGCATTTGGTACACTTGCCTTAATTAGTCAATCCACTGAGTGTAGGAGTTGGGAGGTCATGTCGCAGCTATACAGGACAATTTTAGGCCACTCCTGGAATGCTGTGTTCAGTTCTGGTCTCCCTGCTACAGGAAAGAATTGTAAAACTTGAAAAGATTTACAAGAATGTTGGCAGGGTTGGAGGGCTTATGCTAATTGGAGAGGCTGAATAGGCCTATGTTATTTTCCTTGGAATGTTGGAGACTGAGGGCTGACCTTATAAAGGTTTATAAGATTATGAAGAGCACGGATAGGTGAATAGCCAAGGTTTTTTCCCTGGGGTAGGTGAGTCCAAAAGTAGACAGCATAGGTTTAAGGTGAGAGAGGAAAGATTTTAAGGGGATCTAAGGGGTAATATTTTCACATAGAGGGTGGTGTGTGAATGGAATGAGCTGCCAGAGGAAGTGGTGGAAGCTGATGCAATTACAACATTTAAAAGGCATCTGGATGGATATAGGAATAGGAAGGGTTCAGAGGGATGTAGGCCAAATATTGGCAAACGGGACGAGAATAATTTAGGATATCTGGACAGCATGGATGAGTCGGACTGAAGAGTCTGTTTCCCTGCTGTACATCTCTATGACTCTATGACTCTAATAGAAGATACATTTTGATGTCAAGTGCGGGCAGATGTATGGATAAATTAAAATGACTGGATTTGAAAACTAAGCAAAACAGTAAGTTACAATAAGAGACTAATAAATCTAAAAAAAAGCTAATGAAGATTAAACAAGCTGAAGAATACTTAAAATCCCTTTATGCAGATAATTCTGACATGGGTAAATAACCATCAAAGCTTATGGATAAAAAAAAACATTCCTCAAACTTGGTACAATATGATGACGCACAAGGATAGCACTAATCTCTCATCCATAAGTTTAGGTCTTAAGCCAAAAGTTATTCTCCTGTACTTAAAAGCTTCTGAAGTCTAAGTTGTGCAATCATGCCTGATCAAAGGGATGACTATAAGAACAATTGGATATGATGTTGATGGGCAAGCGTTCCCAGCGCAACCCGATCTCACACACCTGCTTTGCTGTATATAATTTGATAGGGATCATGAATAAAACCTTTAGATCTTGACCAATTTTTAGAATAAACAACTTGGTCTGAGTTTTCCAGACAATTTGTCTCCAACGTTCCATTGGAACTCCAAAAAAATTCAAAACGTTTTTCAAAAAATACCGGAATTCTCCAATTTCATTGCAAAGTTCAACTCTGGGTTTTTCACTTAGCCCTCCTGTCGCTGGTGCTCTTGATTAACTTAATAATTCTTTCTAAACTAACTTTATAACCTGGTGCACACATTTGCCTGTGGTTTAAATCATTGTTCTTTACAAATATAGTTTTGCCTTCAAATGTGTCTTTGTTGTAGTGTCTGATCTGACATAATAAATGTTTTTAGCTGACTGTTTATCTGTATAATAATCCATATTTCCATTGTATTAAGCTTTGCCATTACATTGCAGAATGCAGTTTATATCAAATCATAGCGATGATAGCACTGTATTCACAGAATGAAAGCTTAATTCTATGTACATAGTCCCTTCAATATCAAGGTTCTATTACTCCTGGTGATTGGCAGAGAGGTCACAAGGTCGATCTGGCTCAGGAAGCCAACTTACTCTTTTTTTAGCTCAAGTGTTAGCTGAAGAATCTTTACGATATAGGACTGTAGAGGCTGAGTTGTTATGAATAGTCCAAGCTGAAATAGACAGATTTTTAATCAATAAGGGAATTGAGGATTATGGAAAACATGAAGGGAAGTAATGGTGAGGCTTATCAAATCAGTCATGATCTCACTGAATGGTGGAACAAACTAGAAGGGCTGAATGGCCTACTTCTGTTACAATGTACTGTGGTCTTAAAGAGCATGGTATTGATCCAATATCTGAACTATTCCAGTTTTTAGCCTGCTCTGCTCAGAAGTCATTTCCACGCATTGATCACATTTTGCAGGATGAAGTTTCTGGCATCAATCTTAATTATGCTATTTACTAATTCAAACCTTTACCCTCTTGCCCACCTGTCATAACTTTGGTAAAACTTGTACTTAATTAGGTTTTTGACAAATTTCGCTGTCTTATAAACCTCTATGGTAATGTGTTTTAGACTAACAAGTAGCACAACGGTTTCTGAAAGATAGCCTTCATGATGCAAATTGTTCAGACAATGGAGTAGCTCTGGATCGAAATGTATTGTGTTTATTTAATGAGAAAAACTCCAGAAATATCAAATGGGGGCATCTGTCTCACAATACCAGTCAATAACAGCCTGACATAGTTATACTCATGGAATCACAGCTTTTTGCCAAAAACCCAGGCACCACCGTCACTGTTACTGGGTATGTCCTGTCGCACCAGCAGGACAGATCCAGCAGAGGTGGCAGTACAGTGGAATGTATTCAAAAAGGAGTTGCCGTGGGAGTCCTCAACATTTGACTCTGGAAGTCTCAAGGCATCAGGTCAACTTTGGGCAAAGAAACATCCTATTGATTTTTACATGCTGTTTCCCCTCAAATGATGTATCAGTGCTCCTTCATGTTGAGCAATACTTGGAGGAAGTATTGAGGGTAACAAGGGTAACACACTGTACTCACTGGACTTCAACATCCATCAACAAAAAGTCAATCAACAGTACCACTACTAATTGAGCTGGTTGAGTCTGAAAGAACATATCTGCAAACTGACTCTGCAGTCCCACCGCATCCAGTCATGGATGGTGCTGTACAAATAAGTTCATTGGAGGATGCTCCACAAACATCCCGATTTTTAATAATGGGGGAGACCAGCATACCAGTGCTCAAAGAATTCTGAAGTATTGACAACAGTCTTCAGCCAGACATGCCTCTTCCAGGGTATCACTGATGTCAGCTTGCAGCCAATCCAATTGGCTGAATATCAAGAAATGGCTGAAGGCACTGGATACTACAAAGGCTATGGGGCCTCAACAACATTCTGGTAATAGTATTAAAGATTTGAGCTCCAGAGCATGTTGTATCCCTCGCCAAGCTGTTCCAGTACAGTTACTATACTGGCATGTACCTGATAATGTGGAAAATTACCCAAGAATGTCCTGGACATAAAAAGCAGGATGTATTCCACTCAACATACACCCCCATCAGTTTAGTATTGATCATTAGTAATGTAATGGAAGGGGCCATAAAAATGATATCAAGCATCACTTCCTTCGCAATAATCTGCTCACTGACACTCAGTTTGGGTTTTGCGAAGGCTACTCATCTCCTGACCTCATTACAGCCTTGGTTCAAACACAGCCCAAAAAACTGACTTGCAGAGGTGAGACAAGAATCACTGCATTTGAAATCAAAGGCAGATTTGGCCAAGTGTAGCATCAAGGACCTAGCAAAATTCAGGTCAATGAGAATCAAAGTCAAAGGAAGATGGGTGAGGGTCTTGAAGGTCTATCATCTCAGCTCCAGGACATCTTTGCAGGAGTTCTTCAGGTGGTGTCCTTGGCCCAACCATCTTCAGCAACTTCATCAATGACCTTCCCTACATTATGAGATTCACTGATGATTGCACAATGTTCAACACCAATCTTAACTTGTCAAATACTGAAGTAGTGCATATCCAAATGCAGCAAGATCTGGAGAAGATCCAGTTTTCAGCTGACAGGTGGCAAGTAACATGCGTGTTGCACAAGTGCCAGGTAATAACCATCTCCAACAAGAAAGTATCTAACCATGACCCCTTGATTTTCAATGCCATTATTATCACTGAATCTCCCACTATCAATATTCGGAGGGTTTACCATTGATCATAATTTTAAATGAACAAATTATATGAAATACTGTAGTTGCAAGAGCAGGCCAGAAGCTAAGAATCCTGCTATGAACAACTCACTAACACTGTTCCCAAAGTAGCCTGCTTGATTGGCATCAAGTTCACAGGCATGTAGTCTCTTCGTCACAAATGCTCAGAAGTTGTAATGCACATGATCTAGAAGATGCACTGCAGAAATTCACCAAGACTCCTTAACCAGCATCTTCCTAACCCATGACGGCTGCTAGAAAGACAAGAACAGCAAATACATGGGTACACAACCCCCTGCAAGTTCTCCTCCAAGCCACTCATCAACTTGACTTGGAAATGTGTGACTGTTCCTTCAGGGTCACTGGGTCAAAATCCTGGAATTCCTTCCCTAACAGCATTGTGTGTCTACATGCTCCAAATGGTCTGCAGCAATTCAAGAAGGCAGTTCATCACCAACTTCCCAAGGATGCTGGGGACGGAGAATAAATGCTGGCCCAGCCAATAATACCCACATTCCATGAATGAATAAGAAAAATTCAGGAACTTAGCACAGAGAAGAAGCAAACTGACTCAATGACCTCAACTTGTGAGTTGGAATTCAGAAAGAATGAGTTCTGGCGACAATTGTATTTTGCTTTAAAGAGAGTTTCTTTAGCTATATAGTACTGTTGAACATGGGAATCTCTAATCCTTGGTATCTATATCACATCGAATAAATTGAACAATATGAATTTGTTATGTTTACCTGTTATATGCAAACTAAAACAGCCAGAAAAGGCTAGGGCTTATCAAATTCAGTATTAGATCTCATTTTGATACAGACAACAAATACTTACTGCACTTAAACTTATCTTTAATAGGTGTAGAGTCTTAGTCCTTCAGGTTTTAATTACTTTTGGGGGATTTGAAAGAAATTTTAAAATGTACATATTTTCTTTCTGTCTGTTTCTCAATCTATGCAGCATTTCATTTACTGTACCTTGTGATCAATATTCTAACTGCCATTTCTTGATTCACACTCTGCACTGTTCATTACAAATTCTTTAGTCAGATTGGTTATATACAATTCCACGCCTTGTTCACAGAGGATCCATATGCTCTGAGGAGGATAATGGATTGTTAGGCTGGTTGGCTTGCAGAAACTTTTGGAGAAGAAATTGATTAGTGAGGAAAAATGTAGGAAATGGCTCACGTCAATCTTTCACATCTGACAACAAAATCCAGCCCATTAAGAATGTTCAATTTAAAAAATGTAAATGACAAAACAATGAACCAACCCTAGATAGAGCAAGAAATATGAGCCTGATCTATTTGCACTGAAAAAGGATGAGGTAAATTTATACCTGGAAATTTAATACCACAACTTTCTGGAAGATCCTCAACTGAAATGTAAACTTTTTTTATTTCGATAAATGTGTGCATTCAGTAAAACATTCTATGTTCAGCAGCAAACCTGCTGGGTTACAGATGGTGGGTAGTGATTTGACTGTCATAACAATTCTGCTTAGAAGCACGAGCAGAGTAAAAGTTTGAAAATTTCCCCGTTTTAGTCAACATGTATTACTGCATGTAAAAGGCCCTTCACCCCGTTGTGTCCATATCAATCATCAAGCACTTATCTACTCCAATCCCATTCCCTGTATAGCCTTGTGTGTCATAGCATTTCAAGTGTTCATTGAAATACATTTTAAATGCTTGTAATGCTTCACCCCTTGCTTTACTTTCAGACAGCTCCAAATAACCACTGCCCCTTTGACTCCTTAAATCATTCTTAACATCCTGCCCCTTACCTCATCCGTGCTCCTTAGTAATTGAACCCTTTGTGGGCGGCACGGTGGCACAGTGGTTAGCACTGCTGCCTCACAGCGCCAGAGACCCGGGTTCAATTCCCGCCTCAGGCGACTGACTGTGTGGAGTTTGCACGTTCTCCCCGTGTCTGCGTGGGTTTCCTCCGGGTGCTCCGGTTTCCTCCCACAGTCCAAAGATGTGCAGGGTCAGGTGAATTGGCCATGCTAAATTGCCCGTAGTGTTAGGTATGGGTGGGTTTGGGTGGGTTTCGCTTTGGCAGCTCGGTGTGGACTTGTTGGGCCGAAGGGCCTGTTTCCACACTGTAATCTAATCTAATCTTTACTCAGGGGAACAATGTGTTCTTATCAACCCTATTTATATTCCTCATAATTTTGTTGGCGTAAGTCAGATCCCACCTCAACCTTCTCTGCTCCAAGGAAAGTAACACCAGCATACGTAGTCTCTCTTCGTAACTGAAATGTTTCAGCCCAGTCAAAATTCCGATGAATTGTCTGTGCACCCTCTAATGAAATCACATTCTTCCTCTAGTGTAGTGACCAGAACTGTGCAGAGTACTCCAGCTATGCCCTAACCAAGGTCCTATGCAACTCCATCTAACCTCTGAGCTTCGTATTCAATGTCTCAATCAATAAAGGAAAGTATCCCAGATGCTTTGTCAATCACCCTATCAAGCTGTCCTCTTGCCCTCAAAGATCTATGTGCATGCATACTATGGTCTCAGGGTCCTACCATTTATCTTGTACTCCTTTGCCTTTTTACATCTCCTAAAATACATCACTTGACACTGCGTTTGTTCTGTCCATCTGGTCAGCTCATGCTGTAGTTTAAACCTTTCCTGCCTGCTATTTACCACACCACCAATTTTCATATCATCTGCAAACTTACTGATAAGCATCCTATAATTATACAGTCATAGAGTCATACAGCGCAGAAACAGAACCTTCGGTCCAACCATTCCATGCCGAACATAATCCCAAACTAAACTAGTACCATCTGCCTGCTCCAGGCCCATTTCCCTCCAAACGTTTCTTCTTCATGTACTTAGCTAAATGTCTTTTAAATGTTGTAATTGTACCCATATCCAACACTTCCTCTGGAAGTTCATGCAACACATGAACCACTCTCTGTGAAAGAAAAGTGCCCCTCGTCTTTTTGAAATGTTTCCCTGCTCACTTTATAAGTATGGCCCCCAATCTTGAAATCTCCCACCCCCTAGGAAAAAAAGAACGTTTGTCTCTATATCCTACCCATGCCTTTCAGGATTTTATAAACCTCTATAAGGTCACCCCTCAACCTTCTGTACTCCAGTGAAAAACATCTCAGCCTATCCAGTCTATCCCCATAACTCAAACCTTCTACTTCCAGCAACACCCTAGTAAATCTCTTCAAAACCTTCTCTAGCTTAATAATATTCTTCCAATGACAGGGAAACTAGAACTGGACACAGTATTCCGGAAGAGACCTCATCAATTTGTGGGCGGCACGGTGGCACAGTGGTTAGCACTGCTGCCTCACAGCGCCAGAGATCCGGGTTCAATTCCCGCCTCAGGCGACTGACTGTGTGGAGTTTGCACGTTCTCCCCGTGTCTGCGTGGGTTTCCTCCGGGTGCTCCGGTTTCCTCCCACAGTCCAAAGATGTGCAGATCAGGTGAATTGGCCATGCTAAATTGCCCGTAGTGTTGGGTAAGGGGTAAATGTAGGGGTATGGGTGGGTTACGCTTCGGCGGGTCGGTGTGGACTTGTTGGGCCGAAGGGCCTGTTTCCACACTGTAAAGTAATCTAATCTAATCTAATCTAATCAATTTCCTGTACAATTTCAACATAATTGTGTCTACTTCAATAATGTACGCTGCAAACAACAAGGGATCCAGCACCAAATCCTGTGGTACGCCACTGGATACATGCTTCCAGTCACAAAGACGATTGCTGCTTGCCTGACTTCATTCCCTAAGATTTTGTCCAGATCTACCCCCTCTCTGACTGACTTTCTATGGGCTGGCTTAAAAAGCTCTCCTGGGCACCGTTCAAGCATACTGTCTCCTGTCAGCTCTTCAGACTTTGTCTATCCCAGTTAGTCTTAGGGAAGTTGAAATCCAAGCCTATTATTACCCGTTTTTTACTTTCATAAAAATTTGCCCATCTGTCTCTCCCTGACTATTAGGGTGTCTGCAACAACTCCCAATAACGTGATTGCTTTGTTTTTGCTTTTAAGTTCTTGTTAATGGTGGACTAAATAAATGGCTTCAAATCTGGTGAATCTGGAGTGAGAACCATAATCAGCACCACTTGGAAAGTCTCTTCAATCTCTTCACTGCCTCCCAGACAAATTCCAAATTCCAATCATTCTCTGGGTGAATGATCTTCCTTCAAATCCCCTCTAAGCCCCCTGTTTTTCACCTTAAAATTATAACATTTCATTATTGACTCTCTACTAAGGACTTGAAAGCAGTTCTATCCACCCTGTCCATTCTCCTCATGTTCTCATTATTGACTCTCTACTAAGGGCTAGAAAGCAGTTCTATCCGCCCTGTCCATTCTCCTCGTAATCGTATCCACCCCTATCAGGTTTGCAATCAGCCTTTTCTGCTCTAATGAAAACCCTGCGCTTATCCAACCTCTCTCATCACTGAACACCTCCATCCCATGCATGATCCTGGTGAATCTCTTCTGCACCCCCTACAGGGCAATCACACCCTTGCCATAGTGCGGTGACCAGAACTGCACACTATACTCCAGCTGTGGCCTAACCAAAGTTTTGTCCAAGTTCAATGTAACCTCCCTGACTTTATAATCTATGTACAACTGATTAAGGCAAAGTTTTTTTGAACTATTGAGGAATAAAAGTACAAACAAAATTTGGAAGAGTCTACCTCAAGATAACTCAGGATATTAACAGGTAAATTATTTATAAGCATTATAAGCATGTCTTCGAAAGAGCTCTGCTCAAAGAATGATGAATGCTCAGAGCAATCAGCCAGGCATGATCGTAGAGCTGAGAATTTTAGAGACATTGAAAATGTGGTTATATGTTATAACAGGGAAGTTAAAGTCTGAGAGTGATAAGCTTAGATGAGCCTAATAGCTTTTCGTATCCTTGGCTTATCTTATATTATTTGTGCCTCACAACAGCTCTCAGACAGGATAATGGCTAACCTATAATTAGTTAACTGGTGAGAGCCAGACAATAGACCATCACCAAACAGTCTGCATCATGCAATTAATGTGAGTTAATGAATTCTCCATGACAAGTACTTGTGGAATCCTTTCATCAACTTTTTGCTAATACCCAAAGGGTCCTGGGACCCTGTGGGGTTGAGATTGATGTTGAGCAGTATTGCATTATGGCTAGTACTTCATCATTCATTCATTCATGAGGTGTGGGAATTACAAGACAGAGAAACATTTATTGTCCATTCTGAATTGCCCTTGAAATGATGGTAATAAGCGACCTCTTGAACCAATGTGGTCCGCATGATGTGGACTCTCCCTCTTTATGGGCATTTAAGAGGGCATTGGATAGGTATATGGAGGATAGTGGGTTAGTGTAGTTTAGGTGGGCTTGGATCGGCGCAACATCGAGGGCCCAAGGGCCTGTACTGCGCTGTATTCTTCTATGTTCTATGTTCTATGTTCTATGTAGGAACATGGACATTACGGTGAGGAAGGGAGCTCCAGGATTTTGATCCAGGAAAGTGATAGATTTTCAAGTCAAGATGGCAAGTGGACTGGAGAGAATTTGACAGATGATGATGACCTCCTATTTGCCCACTGTCCTTGTTCTTCTAGGTGGTAGAAGTCACGGGTTTGGAATGTGCTGTCAAAAGGGTTTTGATGAGTTGTTGTATATGTCTTTTATATGGTACACACACTGCATGTGGTAGTGCGAGTTCATGTTGAATATGGTGGCTAAGGAGGTTAATACAGTATGTTGTTTTGTTTTGGATGATGTTGAGCTTCTTGAGTGTTGTTGGAGCTGTAATCAACCAAGCGAGGGGACAGTCTTTTATTATTTTCCTGACATGTACCTTGTAAATGGTGGACAAGCTTTGAGGAGTTAAGAGGTGAGTTACTTGTTGTAGAATTACAAACCTCTAATGCACTGTTATAACTACAGTATTTATACAGTTGGTCAATTAAATTTCTGGTCAATAATGATCGTCAGTGAAATGACTCCATAAACGCTGTTACCCCATCACTGGGTCACCCCATATTTACATGTGCGTAGTACTTGACACTGGTCCGGCTCCCTCAGAGCCAGCTCTCAGAGTGAGCAGAACCTCTGGCACTTCTATTTCTTTTTCTTTTTTTTTTCTTCTTTTTTTTTACTTCTGTTTATTTATTTTTTTTTATTTTAACCCCCACACTACCACCTAAGTGCGGTAGTGCTTATTTTATCCCCAGCACCCATGGTGTGTATGTGTGCAGGTGTGAGACACAGTGAAAGACACAAAGTGCACAAATCTTTATTCAAATTCCACCACCAGGAAGATAGGAAAACACCCGGGTGGCCAGTGACAAACACTGCCCTTCACATCAAAGGGCAGTGCCACTTCTATTTATTTATTTATTTATTTATTTTTTAGGGTGAACAGAAGCTCTGGCACTCCTGTTTCTTTCTTTTTTTTTCTTTTGATCAGGAGCGTGGGACTGAAGTGCAACCAAAAACAGAGGAGGACACTCCTGTTTATTTTTTTCTTTATTTTTTTTTCTTTTTTTAAGGGAAATCTCCTGTTCTTTTTTTTTAATTTTAACCCCCACACTACCACCTAAGTGTGGTAGAGCTTATTTTTTCCCCCAGCACCCATGGTGTGTGTGTGTGCAGGTGTGAGACACAGTGAAAGACACAAAGTGCACAAATCTTTATTCAAATTCCACCACCAGGAAGATAGGAAAACACCCAGGTGGCCAGTGACAAACACTGCCCTTCACATCAAAGGGCAGTGCCACTTCTATTTATTTATTTATTTATTTTTGTTTTTTGTTTTTCCGGTGGCCAGTGACAAACACTGCCCTTTACATCAAAGGGCAGTGCTGTGTGACACTTCTATTTATATCTGTCAGGAAGGGCTCCCTGATTGGACCAGGTTAACAGGCCCAATCAAGGATCTCATGTTCTATGAGCTCTGCTGGCTGACCTTGTTACAATCACTACACTCAGGCTGACGATCCTGGGGATGCAAAGATTGTGATGACAAGGAAAATCCAGATGGAGTCTTTTTTTGGAGATGGTCACTGACTGCGATAAATATTACTTGTCACTTACTGAGCCAAGCCACAGTGTAGTCCAAATCTTGCTGTATATGGACTCAGACTGTCTCAGAGTCTGATGGCTTACAATGATGTTGAACACTGTGAATGTTTTGTCAATCAGCCCCATTTCTAATGTTCTGGTGGAGGAGATGTCATTGAGATAACAGCTGACGGTGGTGGATTTGATTACACTATTCTGAGGAACTCTTGCAGCAATGTTCTGAGTGTGAGTTGAGCCTCTAACAACCACAACCTTCTTCCGTTGAACTTGGTTTAACTCCAAGTGTCAATGGATATGAATTTTGGACTGAGCAGTGGTGGCTGACGTGAACCCATTTTTAAAATAGTCCGATGGTCTATTGATTATGTGCTTGCATTTCAGGCCGGTCTGATATTGTCAAAGTCACATGATATGCTACCAACCATCTTATATTTTATATCCAAGTTAACACACAACCCTAAAGTTTGTAATATTGTCATACTTGTACGATACACCACATTGTTAGGATTGGGTTCACATCTACTTGGGCTTTGGACACCACATGTGCCCTCAGAGTTCCAAAATTTATCCATACAGGGTATAGTGATCAGTGGTGTGCTGGCCACTGTGAATGGCCAATGAGTGTATTGTTTGATACTGTGCATACATCATTGGGATGTACTTTCAAACCTCAGAAAAGTATATCCAGGATTAGATATGATTCTGCCATTGGGAATAATTTATTAAATAATCCAGACTGTGCTAAGAATTACACTGGAAACTAGTTTAAAACTCATCATTCAGGTGATGCATTTTCATGTGCTAAAAGCTAAATATTTAAGTACACTGACCCTGTTTTATGTAGGTTAAACAAACTTGCACATACATTGCACCTTTTCATAAGAAAAGGGGTCATGGAGACTGCCAATCTCTCATCCATTTCCATGGCAACATCCTGGCCAAACGGAATCTATCTGACTGGTCTGAGAATGAAGAGTGACAGTTAACTGCTCTTACTGTATCTCTGTGATGGCCAAACCAATCAATATCCTTTTCTCATTCTGTAGAATTTAATGCCCCTTTTTTCCAAGTTATTTAGTCACAGTGAGTGTGAGACGAAAAGCTTCTAATTCTTGTCTCCTTTTAGCAATGTGCAAGTTCTGTATGACCAAGCAACTATCCCATCGCTTACTGTCAGGTTAGAAAACTTTTCACAAGCTTTACTGGGCATGTGTTCCTGAGAGATCCAATTTCATTTAATGACGGGTTACACAGACATATCCAATATTTACCCCATCCTACTTGTAATTTGTTACGCCAATTGTAACTGGTGGACAGATTTTGCTGCAGAAGTTCAGCAGGTTATTGTCCAACAGGTTGTTGCTGGTTAGTTTAGTTTTATCTGATAAGATCTCTGACTAGGCCATTTAAACCCGATAATTACCCAGCACTCATCAAGTGTCAACTACATTTCTGTGGATCTGGGGTCATCTGTAGGCTTGACCAGGTAAGAATGGCAGTTTCCTTTCCTAAAGGGCATTAGTGACCCAGACCCAGGTTCTTACAACAATTGGTCACTATTAGACTAGCTTGTCTTTAATTCCACAGTTTA
The DNA here is from genome assembly GCF_037043375.1 of Chiloscyllium plagiosum. Lineage (NCBI taxonomy): Eukaryota > Metazoa > Chordata > Chondrichthyes > Orectolobiformes > Hemiscylliidae > Chiloscyllium > Chiloscyllium plagiosum. The sequence continues at coordinate 20,474,623 of NW_028270181.1, read as the reverse complement.
GTTGAATTTAAATTTCACCATTTGCCCAATTGGAATTTGAACCCACTTCTCTAAAACATTGACTTGGGGTTTGGGATTACTGATCCAGTGATGTTATCATCATGCCTGCACCTCCTCCATGGGAATGACCGTAACACCACACTTGGCAGATGTGATTTGCTTCACACCAGGCCACATATTGGAGGTAAATTAATATGGGAACAGCAAACATCTCTCTCAGCTTGCAGAGCAGGCATAAGAAGATTTTAGTCAGTGCACAGCATTCATGTGATGCCTTTTGGAACTCAGCAGGCTAATACTCCATTCTTAATGGAGAGCAGTGAGTTGAGGGGTGTGAAGGCTAAGTTATTTTATTTTGCATTAGGATTAACCCTTGGCACAACATCGTGGGCCAAACAGCCTATTCTGTGCTGTACTTTTCTATGTTCTATGTTCTATGTTATCCCACATCCCATTTGTCAGTATTAATCAGAGTGATCCAAATGTTCCTGGAGCAAGAAATGGGATGACTGGCCAAATTTTTTTCTGCTGTTGCTTGACAAGAATGGAAAAATTGACCAGAGATGCATGCAATTTCCTGCCTGTCTATGTCTGTTCTTGTGTGGCATGGTCATCAGTGGTTAGGATTGCTGCCTCACAATTCTAGGGTCCTCGGTTCAATTCTAGCCTTGGGTGACTGCTTGTGTGAATGCTTACACATTCTCACCAAGTCTGTGTGGGTTTTCTCTGGGTGCTCTGGTTTCCTCCCATAATCCCAGGTTAGGTGGATTTGCTAGAAATCGGGTAGAGGGCTGTGTCTGGATGGAATGCTTTTCGGAGGGTTGGTGTGGACTCAGTGGCTCAAATGGACTGCTTTCACTCTGTAGGGATTCTATGATTCTGGTAATGTCTACCAAACCCTTTTGCTCAGATAGCTGGGAGTTCAACTTAATTTATCTCCTGAAGGACGGCAGCACTGCTTTTATTTGGAATGAAGATATGATTGGTTAGGCCAGTACTCATTTGCCCATCCTTAATTACCCAGAGAGCAGTTAAGAATCAACCACATTGCTGTGGGTCTGGAATCATATGTAGAGCAGACCAGGTAAAGATAGCATTAGAGAATTTCTTTTCCTGACAATGGACAGTGTAATGATGGCCATCATTAGACTCTGAATTCCAGATTTTGTATTGAATTCAACTTGCACTGTCTGCACAATGGCATAATTTAAACCAGGGTCCCCAGAACATTATCTGGGTCCCTGGATTAATAATCTAGTGATAAGGAGACCATCACCTCCCCAGTGAATAATAATGTCCTGTGACCGTATGCGCTATCTTTTTTTATTCCACTTAATGTAGCAAATAAACAGTTACACCACACCCATCGTGCAATTGCTTCTGACTTATTGTATCGCTTGGAAAGTAAACATTTCGCTTTATGAAGTCCATCACAGTGTCTAAACGAAAGATTAAGTTGTCCCTGGCGTGTTGTCTGAAAAAATTTCAATCTATATACTTTCAATTCAAGCACCATCCACAGGAGTATCCCCTTCCAAACCACGCTGCTAATTCACATCCTAAACCCTAAATTGCCTCGGTTGTGGGATGGTTAACATTCTGTCAGTCAGTGACTCTCAATCCCTTTTTAGTGTCACCAGCTAGCCTGGAATGTTTTGATGGTGCATCGAGTCAGTATTAGAACATAAAGTGTTTCTTTCCATTAGAAGTGAAATTATCAGCATTACCTGATCCATTATCAGCTGAGGTTCTGGAATATGAATCGAGGTACTAGGATGAACGCAAGCAATGATCGTCCGCCCGTGCAGAGCGGATAAACCATTTTGGAAGTTCAAGGTAAACAAGACCATAGATGTAAGTAGCGCCAGATCTACTGAACAGGAGAAACCAGGATGAAGACATTGAAAGCAGCAGCAGTTTTCGTTACTCTGGACTCTGCAGGGACGCGCGTTTCCCAGGCTCACACACAAAACTGAAAGTGAATGTATGCAAGCTAGGATGTTGGAATCTGAGACAGAACTGATTATCTCGAGCAGAAAAAAATTCAACAGAAAAAAAAGCCCCATTTAGTTACCTATCTCCTGCAGCCAGGAAAATTAGTGCACTGTGGTAAGTTTGCTTTTACTGTACCCTGTAAATTGTTAATTGTGAACTGCCATGAACGGGCAAATTCATGTCCTGGAGTAGCATGTAATCATTTGGACATTGGCGCTGGTATTTTAATGTGACACTTTTGCAGGTATACTGGGGAAATGAAATATTGCAGGAAGCAATCAGCTGATTTCCACAATTTCACTAAAACTCGGTGCACATTATTAATAACTGGGAACTGTCGTATAATTTATTCAGACTGCAGCATAACATAGTACAGAATGAAAACGGGAGCGAAACGACTTCTAAGTTTGATTATTAGTTTATTTTTATTTACAAAGATATATATTTTCTCCAAATACTTGATCAAGTAAACGACGAAAAGTACAAACACTTTTTGTTCCCGCAAAATTGCCTTAAAACCATCTAAAATTGCCAATTCGGTTAGGGAATATGTCTGCTCTGTAATTTATTTGTTAAAGTTATCCTTCAAGCTTGGAGCTGGGACAGAATACTGAACTGTTGCAAACTGTTGCAAATCCGAATAACTGATAGCCGATTAACCGCCTTTCATAATTCAGATCTAATAAATATCTAATGGAAATTGAGATCACAGATGATCAAATTTGTGAGCGGAGATGGTCTTCCTTGCAATGTCAGTATTATCACGAGTAACAACATTGTAAAGAACTAATTTTTCATCTGACCAACCTGACAACCAATAAATGCAACGCATACTCAGCCGTTTCATTACAAGTAATCAATACCGAGTTACGTCCAGGTGATGATACGGATTGAGGAAGTGTTCAGCTAATTAACAGCGCAATAACTTAACACCGTTTTAATTTGTTGGAAAGAAATTACACCTCCCCTTTATTCAGTCTCTCAGTTAGTATAAAGCACGCCATAACCAAACGAATGGACTCTGAAGGTGGAGTTATGTAAGCAAATGCAATGTTTAAAAGATCAGCACACCCTTTTCCCTTCCGTGTCACTCTCTGCCCAAAGAGTACCCCCAGTTTAAGGTCCTCATTGAAAGTGAGCCACTGTGCCACATTGGGAGGGGGGAGCAGGAGCATTGAATCAGAGACATCCGCAACTGACTGCCACCATGTCCCTGTACTGCCTCAACACTACATTCTCCTCATTGTCAAAGTACAGCAGGTTTATGGAGTGTAAGTTGTCTGGGACGCAGCATGGACTCCCCAGCTCTGTGGACAGTTTCAGGGCATGCACTATAGACTGCACTGTGGCGTGGTTGGTAATCTTAAAGCCTTGCCCCAGTGGGAAGGGGCAGGCCCCTTGGCAGTAATAGGCGCTGTACCCTCTTGGGGAGATGATCCAGCCAGACCAGCCGATCTGCTCGAAGTCCACATACAGAGGATGTCTCTTGCAGGGCAGCATGGTCGGGAGCGGGACAGCTCGGATCTTCCTGCTTTGCGGGAGCTGGGCTAAAGGACTTGGCATTGCGGAAACAACTGACTCCTTCTTCATCCGTGATGGACTGTGGCCTAAATAAAGGGAAACCATTGACGTGATTACTATCACATCACCCGGAGAGAGAGAGAGAACACAGACTGAGAGAGACAGTCAACAAGAACTAAAGTCAAGATTCTTATATTCCTCGTTATGAATTGTGATCAGCGTGTGAGAGAGAGAGAGATGGAAGGGGGTGGGTATGTGTGTGAGAGAGATGGAAGGGGGTGGGTATGTGTGTGAGGGAGAGATGGAAGGGGTGTGTGTGTGAGGGAGAGAGATGGAAGGGGGTGGGTATGTGTGTGAGAGAGAGATGGAAGGAGTGTGTGAGAGAGAGAAATGGAAGAGGGTGGGTATGTGTGTGAGAGAGAGATGGAAGGAGTGTGTGAGAGAGAGAAATGGAAGAGGGTGGGTATGTGTGTGAGAGAGAGATGGAAGGGGTGTGTGTGTGAGAGAGAGAGATAGAAGGGGGTGGGTATGTGTGTGAGAGAGAGATGGAAGGAGTGTGTGTGTGTGAGAGAGAGATGGAAGGGGGTGGGTATGTGTGTGAGAGAGATGGAAGGGGGTGGGTATGTGTGTGAGGGAGAGATGGAAGGGGTGTGTGTGTGAGGGAGAGAGATGGAAGGGGGTGGGTATGTGTGTGAGAGAGAGATGGAAGGGGGTGGGTATGTGTGTGAGAGAGAGATGGAAGGGGGTGGGTATGTGTGTGAGAGAGAGATGGAAGGAGTGTGTGTGTGTGAGAGAGAGATGGAAGGGGGTGGGTATGTGTGTGAGAGAGATGGAAGGGGGTGGGTATGTGTGTGAGGGAGAGATGGAAGGGGTGTGTGTGTGAGGGAGAGAGATGGAAGGGGGTGGGTATGTGTGTGAGAGAGAGATGGAAGGAGTGTGTGAGAGAGAGAAATGGAAGAGGGTGGGTATGTGTGTGAGAGAGAGATGGAAGGGGTGTGTGAGAGAGAGAGATAGAAGGGGGTGGGTATGTGTGTGAGAGAGAGATGGAAGGGGTGTGTGTGAGAGAGAGAGATAGAAGGGGGTGGGTATGTGTGTGAGAGAGAGATGGAAGGAGTGTGTGTGTGTGAGAGAGAGATGGAAGGGGGTGGGTATGTGTGTGAGAGAGAGATGGAAGGAGTGTGTGTGAGAGAGAGAGAGATGGAAGGGGGTGGGTATGTTTGTGAGAGAGATGGAAGGGGGTGGGTATGTGTGTGAGAGAGAGATGGAAGGAGTGTGTGTGAGAGAGAGAGAGATGGAAGGGGGTGGGTATGTGTGTGAGAGAGATGGAAGGGGGTGGGTATGTGTGTGAGAGAGAGATGGAAGGGGGTGGGTATGTGTGTGAGAGAGAGATGGAAGGGGGTGGGTATGTGTGTGAGAGAGAGATGGAAGGGGGTGGGTATGTGTGTGAGAGAGAGATGGAAGGGGGTGGGTATGTGTGTGAGAGAGAGATGGAAGGGGGTGGGTATGTGTGTGAGAGAGAGATGGAAGGAGTGTGTGAGAGAGAGAGATGGAAGAGGGTGGGTATGTATGTGAGAGAGAGATGGAAGGTGTGTGTGTGTGTGAGAGAGAGAGATGGAAGGTGTGTGTGCAAGAAGGAGAGGGAAAGATGGAAGATGTGTGTGTATGAGTGAGAGAGAGAGATTTGGAAGGTGTGTGCATGCATGTGTGTATGAGAGAGAGAAATGGGAGCTGTGTGTGAGAGAGAGATAGGAGTTGTGTGTGTATGTGTGTGATACAGAGAGAGAGAGATTGATAAATATTATCAATTCTGTATTGAACGCTGATCAAAACTGAAAATACTGTGGATGCTGGAAATCAGAAACAAAAATATAAATTGCTGGAAAAGCTCAGCAGGTCTGGCAGCATCTGCGGAGAGAAATCAGAAATCCTCAGAGCAGTTTTGAGGAAGTGTCACAATGAGGAAGTGTCACTGGTTCTGAAACGTTAACTCTGATTTCTGACCTGCTGAGCTTTTCCAGCAATTTCTGGGTGTCTTTGTTAATCACCCTCTAGGACCACGTTAAACTGAAACAGCTTCTTACTCCAGGAGAATCTCAGGTCAAGGTGGATTTTCAATGTAATAGAACCATCAAGGGTTGGCCATGATTGAGACAAACTGCAGTAAGGTTAGGTTTGCCCAAAGTGCTTTTGCAAGTTGCCATTTGCTCTCAGCCGGAATGATACCGGTGGGAAGTGAATGAATTAGCTTCTGGAACACAGAGAGACCCTTTCACCTGTTGGATCGAGGGGCCTGAGAGCCTCGAGTTCACGGTCCTCACTGAAGATCACCAGGAAAGGCCGGGAGTCTGTATGGGCATCGCCATTCTTGGCAAATCTGGCAGCGCTGGGTTGTGACGGGATGCCAGCGCTGATCATGAAGCCGTGGTTTGAGCTGCTATTCCTAACCCACTTCCATACCTGGGGAAGAGTTAGAACCGGTCAATTATCTTCCACACAGAGTTACAGATAAGCAAATTTCCCTCTTCCATCTCCCGTTCACCCCTGACCCTGACCGATAACATCAAGAGCTCAGATTCGACCAGACCAGATGTGTGTGTACACAGAATGCTAGAGTCATACAGCACAGAATTAGACCCTTCGGTCCATTCAGTACATGCTGAACATAATTCTAAACTAAACTAGTCCCACCTGCCTGCTCCTGGCCCATATCCCTCCAATACTTTCCTATTCATGAACTTATCCAAATGTCTTTTAAACGTTGTAATTGTGCCCACATCCACCACTTCCTCAGAAAGTTCATTCCACACGCTATCTACAATCTGTGAAAGAAATTTGCCCCTCCTGTCATTTTTTTAAAAAAGTTCTTCTCTCACCTTAAAAACATGTCCCCAGGTCGTAAAATCCCCTATCCTAGGGAAGTTAAAAATCACACAGCACCAGGTTATAATCCAACAGGTTTATTTGGAAGCACTAGCTTTCGGAACGCTGATCCTTCGGCAACCACCTGATGAAGGAGCTGCACTCCGAAAGCTAGTGCTTCCGAATAAACCTGTTGGACTATAACCTGGTGTTGTGTGATTTTTAACTTTGTACACCCCAGTCCAACACCGTCATCTCCAAATCATATCCTACGGAAAGACATCTACCGCTAACCCTATCTATACCCCTCATTGTGTTATAAACCTCTGTAAGGTCACCCCTCTACCTCCTAGGTTCCAGTGTAAAAAAATCCAGCCTTTCTTTAGAACTCAAACCTTCTGTGACCAGCAACATTACACCTGGAGTATCTCTTAAAGTTATATTCTCAGCTCATTATGGGTGTGAAAATGAGACAAAAAGTGAGGGCAGGAATAATAATAAATGATTGTTTTAATTTTCACGAAGCCTTATTGAACACTGCAATTAATGGTCTAAATCGAATAATAGTGGCATATATAAGGCTCCTGCGTTAATGAACCGCAGTGTGGTGCTGGATCAATGCTTTGCAATTGACATGCCGTCCCCCTGGCTATCAGGATTCGGAGGGGCGTAATGATTCCATTAATAATTTGACAACGAAATTCCCTTCATAAAACCAGTGTCCTGCACTTACTGTCTGAGTGACAGGGAACACCTGCCATCCTTCAGTAGACAGAGGGATAACTCTGGAGGAAATCACTTCAACTCGTGTTCCGCTGCTGTCCAGCAACTCGCACAGATCGACCTTGTAAATGAATAAACAAAAACACAAGACATGAGGCTGAAATCGCAACAACAAGTCTCCCCACTGAGGACGGGGTAATCAGGACACAACCCAATATCAGCTCGATCAGCTGAACAGGAGGAAGACAAGTCATTGAGTGAAAGCGCTCACCCTACACAACTGAGAAACGTGCTGAGCATGTTCTCTTAACTTAAAGAGCCTCAGCTCAGCTTTGAGGAGCTGCTCGTTCCTGCCAACTGAAGTGACATTGAAATAAAACCAGGTCTGGTTACCGTGAACTGTAAGAAAAGAAAGACATTTCCGGGTCAGTGCATCGAGCTGAAACAACCCCTTCCCCACATTCACATGATAATTAACTCCAACAATGTCAAGCTGCCCCTGCGTGTGTATGACTCAGGGGCTCCTGTTCCAGATCTAAACATTTAACCAATCTAGAAAAAATTGACCACTTAACTCACAATATTAAGGGATACTTAGGTCAAATTAATCCTCTTGCATTTTACATAAAATCTACATTTGGAAATATATCGGTCAGGCGTATTTCCTTCCCCCATACTAATCCGGTAAAATAAAGGACAAATCCCCAAGTTATGTTAAAGTATCCAAATTATGTTAAAATCCTTATAATAATCTTATCTAACACTATCCTGCATGGGGAATGTGGCTCTATTTTAATTCTGAATTTGCTGTTGGGTGCCAGTAACTTTTTAAGTGTGTGCAATTTGTTTGCATTTTACCAACCTTTATCCTCATAACTTCGCACAACATTGCCCTGCAACAGTCCGGGAGATTTGCTCACACCATTAGCATCTGCCACAGCGTTGAAGAGATCCAACATGTACCGTGGAGCCCTCCTGAGTGGGCCACTTGCCCGCGGCGTCTCCCCCAGCCCAAGCACCTGGCGAAGCCTCTGGACGGTCTCGGGAACCAGCTGGTCCTTGGCCGCTTCTCCCTTGCTCTCCACTGGGACCCTGGACGAGAGGACTGACAGGGGCCAGAGCAACGCACCCCACCAGTGAGGAAGGAAACGCGCTGACATCCTGGGAGGGTTTGGCTGGGCCAAATGTCGCGGTCACTTCAGAGATAAAGGCTGTTAGCTCTGCCTTTCTGAAACATATTAGAGCTTACATTGAGTCCCGGAGTGGTCCCTCTCAGACACACTATATAAAGCATGAGGGTGCTGGACGCATGTAGCAACAATGTACTAAATCAAAGGTTTAGTACAGGAAAGTAAAACAAAAGAATTCCGGCCGCTTCAAATACACACTATTAATAGATCACATTATTCCTGATTGATGGATTTGAGTTTTGTTTTTCAATGGCTACAATTCTACTCGATCAGAATTTTATGTTCATCTTCAAATAAAGCCAACACAATTCATGCCCCCCAAACCTCAGCAAGCCGCCCTATTTGGATTAAACAGTGATCTTTAGTCCAATATATTTTACCTGTACCTTTTAATCTCTCGTTTCGTTAACAACCATTGACGCCAAACAAGACCCACTCAGCTTTCTGGATTTTTTTTTTCTAAACTGAACATCAGAAGGCATGTTGTTAGCAAGTTATTGTTGCAGACACTGACTTTTCCAATGTATTTTAAAAAAACGGCGTTTTTAGCTCATTGTGAGACGAAGGTGGGTTTTGTTGGAGCAAAACTGGTTCCATTAAATATGTTACTTTCATTTCCAAAATTCAAGTGCAGTTTGTATAGAAGAATTATTCTTTACACAACGCAGTAATATAATGATCCTTCCTCCTAGGAACTGTTTTGTATGTAATGCTCAATTAATATACTGTATATCCGTTCCTTTTACTAATCGCTGCTACTTCAATTTCTGTTGATGAGAAATTAATGCAACAACGCCTTGCTTCGGAAACGTTTTGGGTTGAAGTATTTGCAAAAAAAAATGCAGAAACTATTACCTAGCCTTTATGCTTGGTGCTGACCTTTGCAGTGTTCAGAAATATGTCGGCACTAGTCTTTCAAAAATGTACAGGTCTTATTGCACCCGGGCCAGATATTATATATAAGTCTACTGCAGTGCTACAACAGATGATTACACTAAGGATCTGCCATCAACTGTGCACGGGGAGTATTATGATGTAAATGGTTGGTTTAATTGTCAGAGACACTTTTTTTCCTGTTGGGATCCACATGCCCTTGTTAATTTCTGCTCATCCCGTTTCCCAGGGAACCTGGGTCGCGTTATCTGCGAGCTGCCAGCCGAGGCTTGGAAGGGAAAGTAAACGAAAAAAGCTGACCATTGACGCAAATGAAAACCTGGTGTTTGCTGTCTCTCCTTCCAACGCGGGTGGAAAGGACGCTGTAAATTTCTGTCCTTTTATTTGCCAATTTGTTTCCATTTCTGGTAATTGCATCGATCAGGAAGTAATTTACAGGGTGAGGCCGAAGGAGCTCCACGCCAATATTTCTTGGTGATCAGAATCTGGAGTTCCGGATTACATTCAGTCCAATTCATTCAATCACTTTTTTATTAAAAAAAATAAACGTGAAACAACTCTCACCCATTTCTGGGGATTTCAGTGAGAATTGAAATTAACTCTGCGCCAGTTATCTCTGAAGTGAGACTAACATTCTGTCACAAATTCGGGATCTGGTAACAGTAAGGAGAAATGCGAAAAAAAAAAGACCATAATGTTCCACGCCAATATATACCGTTGTTCAAAAACAAATTACATTCGAGGCAAAGGGAGGGATTTCAACACAGTTTGAAGAGAGGAAAATGCCAGATTCTATCAAATGCATCTCTCGATAGTAAACGTGAGGAATTACTATTTTTATACATAAAAAAAGATTTCGTTTCACAGATCAACAAACAAAAGATTATACTCAATCCAAAAAGGAAAGGCACAGCAGGTCAGGCAGCATCCGAGGAGCAGAAAAATTGACATTTCGAGCCGAAGCCCTTCCCGCAATGTTTATTTTCCTGCTCCTCGGATGCTGCCTGACCTGCTGTACTTTTCCAGCAACCCACTCTCAACTGTGATCTCCAGCATCTGCAGACCTCACTGTCTCCAAAAATGCAAGCCTAAAGAACCGCGGATGCTGGGAATAAAACCCCCCAGAAATTGTTGGTAAAACTCAGCGTCAGTGGGCAGAGAGCAGAGTCAAGTGTTGGCAGGTGCTGCCAGACGCTGCTTGAGCTTCTCCAGCAATTTCTGTTTTTCTTTCAGATTTCCAGCGTCAGCTTTTGTTTGCCCCCTGAAAATATTTCTGGAACAGCATTGACTCACTGTTCAGAATGTCTTCAAATAAAATGGCATCAAAATAAGGATGATATTGAAATGGAAAGTCGTGAAATGCACCGGGGATCACTTCTGCTTCAGTCGTATCCAGTTTCCTGTGAAGGTTATTTTCACTAACTCTCTCTTGATGCCTTGTGATTAAATGTTCGTCTTCAAACTCTGCAAAAAAAAGTGATATTTGTTTTTTTTTCCCAAGTACCCAAAAAGCATTTGATGTGCAAATTCAAAAGCCAAAGTAAAGCAAATTTAATTTTGTGGTAAACTTTTCTTCCAGAACAGATTCATTAACTAAAGGACCCATTATGTGATTATAAAGCATTATTTAATGTGTGCGTGGTGAGGAGAGAGTAATAAAGGCCCATATTTTCATTAGTAGGTTCTCATGAGGCAAGGTTGGAAGAGCCTCATAGGCGTGTTGTTGTTGTTTTTCATTAGTACACAACGATTCCGCTGACATAGTTATCTAATCCAATTCCTCGGTCTATCTCTTCGGTTTCCCGAAGCATTGAAAGGTTAGATCTTGGCGGTGTAATAAGTAAAATGTAATTGATAAGGAGAAGGTAGTTCAGCAAAATGTAATTACATGGATTGATATTAATGCATCTCATACTGTTGCAGGACCCAGCAATACTTCGGTTTGTAAATGATTCAAGAGTCTCGAAATCAAGGCCGAGCACTTTTTCTCTATTGACCATGTGTTGTGGTTTTATACCGCGCAGACTGCAGCTCGACCAGTGGGCACTTTATGCGAACGTTCAATTCGATTTGGCTTTCTGTTCAGGACTAATTTCTGAAGTCGATCAATGCAGGTGGAGTGAGAGAGAGAGACTACACAATCCTGACAAAACAAAAAGCAAAGCAAAATCAGGAACTTGCGGATCTGAAACACCAACAATAAATTGTTGGGGAAACTCAGCAGGTGTGGCAGCAACTGTGGAGAGAGAAACAGAGTAAACGTTTCGCGTCCACTGACCACTCTTCAAAATTGTGTAAGGCATCTCAGGATTAACTTAAGCGGTTTTGGTATTTATGTAAATAAACTTGAAATCCTGTGACCAAACTTCTGGGAACCCTGCCAGTTCAAGCTTATTTGTTAAGTTCTAAGAATATTAAACTTTATTTTTAATAAAGGGTTCTTATTTTACAGGAGGTGAAGTCGTGTCTTGGTTCACTCCCAATTCCTTCTCAAATACCTATAACCTTCTCCCAGTTACTCTTCTCTGAGTTTACACAGATATTATCTGACCTGCTGCCTTTCTCCAGCAATTTCTGGTTGTTTCTGATTTTACTTAAAAAAAACTTGGTGGGTGGTTGCTCTCAGCTGTTCACTTACCCCACCTCACCCCGATTATTACCTCCCTCGCACTCTGCTTGAACCTGAAAATAATATTCACGGTCACCTAACAACCAACTTTCTTAAATGTCCAGCTCGTCATCCTCTGTTCCCAGACCTGCTAGAGAAGGTCACATAAAAGGTTTCATGACGCCCACTGCCAAAGACGGTGGTCATCGATACAGTTAAGAAACAAAGGTTGTGTCCGAATGAGGAATGAATTGCTGCATGATTTAAACAAAAATTACTTAATTCAAGTTCCTGAGAGTGATGACCACATGTCCTGGTCCACTCACGTCGACGTGACCATCAAAAAAAGCACATCATCATCTCTATTTCATCAGGAGGCTGACAACAGTAAATCAAACTCAAACATAGCAGAAGAAAGAAATCAGATAAAATCTGAAGGTTTCCAAGACTGCTGAGATAAGAAGGGGGGGGGGGGGGTGGTTGGTGGGAATTGGATTGAGATGCTCACAAACTGTTTCAGTGCTGGTGCAGGGGAAGAGATTCCGAATGAGATTAAGTCAGGGCACGGGAAGAAGTGCTACAATGATAGGAGAATGGGGTCATGCCTGAATTTGGTTTTTTGTAGATTAGATTAGATTACATTACAGTGTGGAAACAGGCCCTTCGGCCCAACAAGTCCACACCGACCCGCCGAAGCGAAACCCACCCATACCCCTACATTTACCCCTTACCTAGCACTACGGGCAATTTAGTATGGCCAATTCACCTGACCCTGCACATCTTTGGACTGTGGGAGGAAACCGGAGCACCTGGAGGAAACCCACGCAGACATGGGGAGAACGTGCAAACTCCACACAGTCAGTCGCCTGAGTCGGGAATTGAACCCGGGTCTCAGGCGCTGTGAGGCAGCAGTGCTAACCATTGTGCCACCGTGCCGCCCACCAACGGTTGTTGAAGGTGAGTACGTAAAATACAAAGAGCAAGCAGCCAGTCTAAATCAGCAATGATTAATCAGCAATGAGGTGCACTGCAGGGCGGGATAATGGACCAGTTGGGTTTCAGGAAAAGGGATCTTCCTTGTTCTTCCATGCCCCTCCCAACTCTCACTTGGTTAAAAAAACTCACCTTCCTTCAGTTTTGGTGAAAAGTCATCAACCTGAAACATTAAAGCTCTGATCAAAAATAAGTAACTGGACTGGAAACAATAACTCAAGCTTGTCTCTCTTTCTCCAACAAATGTGCCTGCTGAGTTTCTTAACTTGGAAATGTTAACTCTGGTTCCACAGATGCTGCCTGACTTGTTGAGTTTCTTTTTTAGCGTTTTTGTCCTTTGCTATAGCATCCTACGTTTAGATTATTGTCCTATCTTTCTCCTATTCTCTATAATCCATAACCTTCATTTATAGAGTCATAAGATGGACAGCATGGAATCAGACCCTTTTAAATCTTTCTCCTCTCATCTCACACCTATGCTCTCTAGTTTTGGACTCCCCTACCTTGAAGAGAAGACCTTGGCTGTTAACCCTATCCAAGCCCATCATGATCTATAAATTTTTAAAAGATCACCCCTCAGCCTCCGAAGCTCCAGGGAAAATAGCTCCAGCCTTTTCAGCATCTCCCTGTAGCTCAAACCCTCCAATCCTGGCAACATCCTTGCAAATCTTTTCTGAACCCTTTCGAGTTTCACAACTTTAAATAACTAATCTGAGACTTTACAAATAATCATTTCCAGATACCAATCTGTGTCTTAAATAAAGATTCAGCAATTTATTAACACAATAACTTTACATAAACTCTTTGCCTCTACTTTGCCAATAAAAACTCTATCATCATTTGTTTCCTGATCTACTATTTACCTTTAACTGACCTCATTCACAATTCCTAAAGTGAACTGGGGAGGCATTTTTTATGTTGAAGGCATTTATAAATACAACTTACATTGTGAAAAGGAATTTATTTAGAATTCTTGGAAAGAAAACTACATACTTCAAATGGGTTTGTTCAACAAATCTTCAATGCCCACGCTTTTGAGGTTACCGAGCAGTTAATCGATTCAACAATTTTTTTTAAAGTGGGCATCTTGCACTTAAAGGGCAGCATTCAAATTTCAGAGAACATCCTATTGATTAAATTAGACAGGAATTGAAAGGTATCCAAGGCAGGAAAAAAATTAAAAATACAATTCCATTTGTCCATTTGGTTGGGCTATTGTCTTAGTGATCATAGTTCACTCTTGAAACTTTATTCAGCAACAAAGAGACTTTGGAGTGCAGGTTCATAGCTCCTTGAAAGGAGTTGCAGGTAGATAGGATAATGAAGGTGGCATTTGGTATGCTTTCCTTTATTGGTCTGTATTGAGTACAGGAGTTGGGAGGTCATGTTGCGGCTGTACAGGACATTGATTAAGCCACTGTTGGAATATTGTGTGCAAATCTGGTCTCCTTTCTATCGGAAGGATGTTGTGAAACTTGAAAGGGTTCAGAAAAGATTTCCAAGGATGTTGCTAGGGTTGGAGGATTTGAGCTATAGGGAGAGGTTGAATAGGTTAGGGCTGTTTTCCCTGGAGGGTCGGAGGCTGAGGGGTGACTTTATAGAGGTTTACAAAATCATGAGAGGCATCGATAGGGTAAATTGATAAGGTCTTTTCCCTGGGGTGAGGTTTAGGGTGAGAGGGGAAAGATATAAAAGAGACCTAAGGGGCAACTTTTTCATGCAGAGGGTGGTGCATGTATGGAATGAGCTGCCAGAGGAAGTGGCGAGGCTGGTACAATTACAGCATTTAACATGCATCTGGATGGGTATGTGAATAGGAAGGGTTTGGAGGGATATGGGTCAGGTGCTGGCAGGTGGGACTAAATTGGGTTGGGATATCGGGTTGGCATGGACGAGTTGGACCAAAGGGTCTGATTCCATGCTGTACATCTCTATGACTCAAAAGCTGGTCCCGTCACATATATTAATAATGCTTTGAGAAATTATAAATAAATGCATTTCAAAAGCAGTATCTTAAATGCACGCCCTAGTGGTAAATATATGTCTTTTCATTATGTGAAGTACAAAAAATTAAATCCAAACAAATATTCATTTGCATAGATGGGAAATCATAAAATAAATTATGTTCCAGTGTTGCATTTTTAGAATTTCTTATTGGCTATAGGATAACCTTATTATAATCCACATTTGTAAAACTGAAGAAATTAAATGTGTTTAGAATTTTCAGAATTAAGACTTTGTTCCCATCGGAAAAATCATCCTTTTAACGAAGTTTTCTGCCAACCCCTCATTTCAGTCTCCAATGTTCAATATCATTTACTTATTTATTTCCAAAAGTCTTTTTTTCTTCCTCTATCACCACCCTACTTACCAATCACAATTGTCAGGTATTTTCTGCAAGGGACAATGTAAATATATATCATCTAATATATTAAATATATTTTTGAAGTTATCACCAATTCAGGCTATGAAATGAAATCTCAAGAGTTGTGTCATGTGAAACTTCACTTGTCAAAAATGATAGAAAAGGTGTTTTTTATTCAAGTATTTTAATGCTTTGAAAGATTCAATTGAAATGTGAAAATAACCTTTTCTTTGACATTACAACACACTAACATCTACTGTAACAAAGGTACACAATCAACTTTCTAGCATCTTATGCATTAGTTAAGCAAATTAGAGAGCAGTGCTGCATTTGTAAAGCAACTGTAGCAAAATTTTAGTCGCAAGTATTCTTGTTGCAAGGTTTCCAAATAGAGCATTTGAACAAATTCATGAGTTGCTTAGAATTAAATAAAAAGCAGTGTGTCAGAGAGGTAATGAAGGATTTGGAGTGACAATGAGGTGAAGGAATAAAATGGAATGGGGGAACTGTGTACAGTCAGTTAAAAAGATATCACAAAACCCACAGCCATTCTCATTAAGAACAATTGTCTGTCAGTAACTGGGCACAATTTTGTGTTCACCTGTCTGAAATGCACAACAGTAATTCAAAATTACTTATTAGCTTGCTTGGTGGATTTTTTTCAGGATATGTTGTGACCATTGAACAGTGATCAAAGTACACAGTAACAAATAGTTGCATTTAGAGCAATGTTTGATGATTTAATTTGATGTTGAATGCAATTGCACGTTGTTGGAAACAGCAGGTAAACCCCTCCATCTGAAAGTTTTACTAAAACGTTCTCTAATTATTCAGCACGAGCTTTCTCACCCAAAATTACTGACAGGAGAAATTTTACACTCCTCACTTGGATTAGCCCACAAGCTATTTAATTACCGGTTACTGGAGTAGTCATGATTTGCATTGCTAACTTTTCAGTTTAGGTCAAAGAATTGAGGACTCTCAATATGGAACGGTTAAATTATTTCTACAGAAGCTTACATGCGAGGGATAAAAAATTTTTACAATGAAACACTGGACAATCCTTAATACACTCTTAATTCTGTCCAGGATTCAGCCTTAAAATACCTAAGTGAGATGGAAGAGCTAAATTCATAACGCAGCTTGGAAGAGATTGAACATTTAGAATGAGGTCACATTATTGTCAATGTAAGGAGTCAAACACTTGGTCAAATTCTAATTTAACCACCTCACACAAGTTAATTATGTTCAACAGTAAAACAGCAATGTATAAAGACATCTTAAAAAAATCCAAATGGCTGCAAAAAGATGATAATTTTTGATGTAACTGAAGAAACTGAAAATGTTAGTGTTCCTTTTCAATGGAAACTAGGTTTGGAATTTTAAAAGTAAGTTTTCTAATTTAAACTAAATATCGTGAATTCTAAACTGGCATGTTTGGTTGCTAATACTTTTACCTGAATCAGCAGAATGTGGTCCGAATCTCACCTTCAGGCATTCAGCTCTGGAACTGAGGAAGTGCTGTACAATCAGAGGTGAGACACCAGACCCAAGCTACACTTACTCAGAAGGAGCCCAATGTAACACTCAAAGAGGTGCAAGCAATTCTCTAATGTTCTGACCAAAACCATCAAAAACCAGATGATTGGGTGATTGATTCATTTTTTTTCCTGCTTAGGTTGGATGTTGCATTAAGAATGAATACACCTCAAAAAGGTGGCTCACTGGCTGAACAGCATTTTAAAATGCCCTGTGGATGTGATAAGGTGCTACATAAATTCAGATCTTGAGATTTCAGCAGCACACAGGAACTACATAAATTCAAATCTTGAGATTTCAGCAGCACACAGGAAAAAGAACAAACAGCAAAATATTGCGGGCAAGAAATGTTCATATTATGCCTGCTTAAACTGTGAAAATAAAATCAGGCAGTTTAAATGGAAGTGAATGGAGCAATCATAGATAATGCATTATCGTTAAATGTACATTGGCATCACATTATATCTCATTGTCTTTTAATGGACTGGTCTATAGCACACAAAGAAAACAAATGTTATTTTCACTGATATATCCAGTGTTCTATGTTAAAATTTATAATTTTAACCCATGTTGTGATTATATTCATTTAATACCAATTCACTGTAACAAAAAGAAATTTTTTGCAAAGTAGAAAACATCTTTGGTTTATTTAAGATGTTGTATACATTTAGTTTTTAATTAATATTTACAATTGTGTATTATTTACCAATATAATTGGGCTATGCTAATTAAGCATTCCCCAACTTTGCCTTCCAATGGAATCAGGTATAAAATTTCAGACATCTCAGGAGCAATATGGTCATATTCAGGAATACAAAAGAAGTGCTTTGAAATCATGAATTTAAACCTGACACAACACAATGTTCTTTTTCACATGCTGTCCATAGCAACTAGTCAACATTAAATTTTCAGGAAACACAATGCAAGTTAAAAATCTTTAAGTTTATGTCACTGACAATAAAATACAGCTTTCTTGCAGTCTTTTTTTCAGTGCTAAATTTTTATCCCTGCAAAGAAGCAAACTGAAATCAGTTCCCTATCTTCAAGTTTCCTTTTTGACAACACAAATTTGTCATGGATAATTCAAGCTTTCCTAATGAAATTATTGCATTATTTAGCAGCAATTAAACTTAGTTCTCAGTGACAGTACTGACATGATTAGTAGCAGCACCAGGAAAGTTCATCGGAATTCTAGTTTCAGTGTCCAGATCCCATCCCCAGATGCGTTTCTGTGGAAAGTGCACAAGTTTCTAAGAAGTTCTCGGAAAACAGCTGTCTGTGCAGGTGATAACTTGGACTGAAACTCTTGTAACAACTCAGTAGTTGTGGCTTGCCCATCAGTGCTAGCCTGGAATGCAATGAAGTTCCTCATTTCCACCAATAGCTCATCGTGCTCGGTTGGTACAGGCGGGGGCACTGCTGCAGGCTCAGAGCTCTCATCAATTTCAAGGCTTTGAGACAAAGTCAAATGATTCCTTGCTCGCATTTTGGCCAGTAACGAGGAAGAGGACGGGAGCACACGACCTGCCTCTTCTTCTGATGGAACGCCACTGAAGTGAGATTTGGCAGCTTCGTCCTTTTCAATTACAGCAGCATCCTAAGCAGAAAAAGTAAACCAAAGTAGCAGATCTCTACAATTAATTCACTGCCCTCTTAGTCAGTGAAGAAAGTGATCAGACAGCAAAGATTTAAGAAAACAAAACAAGCCAAAATGCCCTCAACTCTTGCAGCAGCTATTGCAGAGATTGAGAAAATTAATCACTCATTTCTAGTATTATAAAGTAAGTTTATCAAGGCTCATTAGAAAACTATATTCAAAAGCTATCTTAAAAAATTGTATCTGTAAAGGAACAGCTCATATTACTCTGATCACTAAACCTCCAACATGTTAAGTGTACCAGCAACATCTCATGGTCCAACACTGAACACTGTTGAAAGATCACATTTTGCTGGATAATGCAGTAAAGTACAGTATGTTGACTTTAAATAAATATGTTTCTAACAGCTGAATCAGAATCTAATCATACTAAAACTGCTTGGTGAAGGCATGCAAGATGCTACTAATTTTGCAGATATCTCAGCATGTTACTTACTGAACTAACATTAGCTCAAACATCATTTGCAATACAAACCCCCTTGCTTAAACTGCAAGCCTAAATAGTTTATTCACCAGCTTGGCTAGGTTTTCACACACCACTTAGTAGCATCACTGAATACAGCTGACCAGTTAACAGACTGGCGATCAGCAATCAAGCACGGTTACGAAAACCAAGAGCCAAGTGTAAAACTGTTTACCAGCCATTTGTTTTGAGCAATGCTTTTCTTAACTTTCCACAATATGTTAGCTGCAGACAGAATATTTGTGTCTATAGTTAATCAGAAGGAAGATGCTTCTGTTATCTCTGTAGAGAAATCCTTTAGTCAATGGCTAAATTATCCTACTTTCCAAGTAGGAACTTAAGTTTATTGGATCCAATACTGGGCACACGTTCGACTTAGTCATACAGCACGGAATCAGACCCTTCAGTCTAACTAGTCCATGCCAACCATGTTCCCAAACTAAACCATCCAACTTTCTTGCATTTGACCCATATCCCTTCAAACCTTTCCAATTCATGTACTTATCAAAATGTCATTTAAATGTTGTAACTGTACCTGCATCCACCATCAGTTCATTCCACACACTAACCGCGCTCTCTCTAAGAAAAAAGCTGTCCCTCATGCCCTTTTTAAAACTTTTGTCTCTTACCTTAAAAATATGTCCCTTAGGTTTGAACTTCTCTACCTTGGGGAAACGACCCTTGCTATTCACGTTATCTGTGCCCTTCATGATTTTATAATCTCATATAAGGTCATCCCTCAAACTCCTACGTTCCAGTGAAAAATGTCCCAGCCTATTTTTGTAACTCAAACCCTCCATTCCTGGCAACACCCTGGTAAACATTTTTCTGAATCCTCTCCAAATCAATAATATACTTCTTGTAACAGGGCGACCAGTATTGCACACATTACTCCAAGCAAGGTCTCATCAGCTTGTACAACCTCAACATGATGCCCCCAACTCCTACACTCAAAGGTCAGAGCAATGAAGACAAGCGTGCTAAATGCCTTCTTAACCACCCTGTCTACCTGTGATGCAAATTTCGGAGGATAATGTACCTGAACCCATAAGTGTCTCTGTTCTACAACACTACCCAGGGCAGTACCATTAATTGTATCAGTCATGCCCTTGTTTGTTTTACCAAAATGCAATACCTCACATTTATCCAAATTAAACTCCATGTGCCATTTCTCAACCCACTGAGCCAACTGATCAAGACCTCTTTATAATCTTAACCTCCTTCACTGTCCACTATACCAATTTTTGTATAATCAGCAAACTTACTCACCATGCCTCCTAGATTCTCATCCAAATCATTTTTATGAATGACAAGCAAAAGCAGACCCAGTACTGACTCCTGTGGAACGCTGCTGGTCACAGGCCTCCAGTTCAAAAAACAACCCTTCACCACCACCCTCTGTCTCCTACCATCAAGCCAATTTTGTATCCAACTGGCAAGCTCACCCTGAATCCCATGTGATCTAACTTTACCAGTTAGTCTACCATGCGGAACCTTGTCAAAGGCTTTACTAAAATCCATGTAAACAACATTGCCTTGGGGCCTGCAGAGCAGGCAATGTCACTAAAGACATGAGGAACAAGAGCCAAACCAAGACATAAAAAGTGAGTAAAGGGTATTGGACAACGGTTTTAAGGTTCAAGTGAATCAGCTGGTCAATAGGATAGAATCACAGAGTTGTACAGCATGGAAACAGACCTTTCGATCCAACTCATTCATGCCGACCAGATATCCTCAATTAAACTAGCCCCATTTGCCAGCATTTGACCCATATCCCTCTAAACCTTTCATATTCTTCTACCCATTCAGATGCCTTTTAAAAATTGTAATTATACCAGCCTCCACCACTTCTTCTGGCAGCTCATTCCATACATGCACTACCCTCTGCGTGAAAGAAAATGCCACTTAGATCCCTTTTAAGTCTTTCCTCACTCACCTTAAACCTATATCCTCTAGTTATGGACTCCCTTACCCTGGGGAAAAGATCTAGGCTACCCTACGTAGCACGTCATGATTTTATAAACCTCCGTAAGGTCACTCCTCAGCCTCCGACGCTCCAGCGTAAATAGCCTCAGCCTATTCAGCCTCTCCATATAACACAAACCCTCCAACCCTGACAATATCCTTTAAATCTTTTCTGAACTCTTTCAAATTTAACATTTTTCCTATAGCAGGGAGACCCGAACTGAATGCAATATTCCAAAAGCGGCCTAACTAATGTCCTGAACAGCCACAACATGACATCCCAACTCCTGTACTCAATCCACTGACCAATAAAGGCAAGCTGTATCAAACACCTTCTTCACTATCCTACCTACCTGCGACTCCACTTTCAAGGAACTATGAACCTGCACTCCAAAGTCTTTTTGTTTGAACACAAAGATGTGAGGTTTCAAAATCAACTTCAAAATTAAACAGAATAAATGATCTTAGGTGCCAGTATCTCCGAGGCTAATTATTTTTCCTTTGTAACAGACTGAAGCTGTGATTATTAATGTCAGTCCAGGAAGCGCAAGAAAGTAACAAAATAACTTTTGCCTGTTCCTCTGGTTATCAGTAGAAACATTAGGGTTAAGTAGAAGAGTTGAAAAACAAACAAATGCTTGTAAAAGATTTTTAAAATGGTCCTTTTACTTTTTACAGTATATCGACAGTGTGTAACCTATTTTAAACTGGAAAACGCGTCTTCTATATTGCAAATTTTATTAATTACATTCAACCAAGAACACAGTACATCACAGGAACAGGCTCATTGGCGGACCAAGTCTGCTCCAATACATGATGCCTTTCTAAACCTTTGCTGAAATGTAGTCTGTATCCCTCTGCTCCCTGCCTATTCAGGTATCTGCTAAATGCCTCTTAAACACTGCCATCTCCTCTGGCAGCACATTCCAGGCACTTACTATCCTCTGTGTAAAAAAAAACTTGCCAATCACATCTGTTTTACATTTTCCCCCCATTTACCTTAAACCTATGTCCTCTAGTAATTGACATTTCTACCCTGGGAAAACGACTGTAATTATCCATTCTATCCACACCTCTCATAATTTTGTAAATGTCTATCAGGTTGCCCCTCAGCCTTCAAAGTTCAAGTGAAAACTAACCAAGTTTGTCCAATCTCTCCTCACAGCTAACACACTCCAAACCAGACAACATCCTGGTAAACCGCTTCTGTACCCTCTACAAAGCCATCACAGCCTTCAGATAGTGTGGTTTAGCAGAATTATATGCAATATTCCAAATGTGGCCTAACTAACATTCTATACAGTTGCAAAATGATTTGCCAAATTTTACATACTTACCCTTGAACAATGAAGGTAAGCATGCCATTTGCCTTCTTGACCACTTATGTTGCTACTTTCAGGGAATTGTGAACTTATATGCCTAGATTCCTCTGTATGTTAATGATTGGAAGGGTTCTGTCACCTGCATTTGTCCAGATTAAATTCCATCTGCCATTTCTTCAGCTGAAAATGTGTTGCTGGAAAAGCGCAGCAGGTCAGGCAGCATCCAGGGAACAGGAGAATCGACGTTTCGGGCATAAGCCCTTCTTCAGGATTCCTGAAGAAGGGCTTATGCCCGAAACGTCGATTCTCCTGTTCCCTGGATGCTGCCTGACCTGCTGCGCTTTTCCAGCAACACATTTTCAGCTCTGATCTCCAGCATCTGCAGACCTCACTTTCTCCTGCCATTTCTTCACACAAGTCTCCACCCTATCCATACCTTGCTGTATCCTCTGGAAGTCCTCCTCACTATCTGCAGCTCGCACAACCTTTGTGTCATCTGCAAAATTAATAGTCAGACCATCTACATTCTCCAAGTCATTTATATATATTACAAACAACAGGGGTTCCAGCACTGATTCCTGGAGAACACCACTGGTCACAGATCTCCAGTCAGACAAGCACTTTTCCTCCCCTGTCTTTTATAATCAAGCCAGTTCTGTATCAATCTTACCAGCTCAGTGCAGATCCCATGTGACTTCAGCTTCTGTATCAACTTATCCTGAGGGACCCTGCTAAAGTCCAAGTAGATAACATCCACCATCTTGCTCTCATCAATAATTTTTGTCAATTCCTCAAAAATCTCAATCAAGTTTGTGAGATACGACCTTCCCCACACAAAACCATGCTTCTTATTGCTTTTAAAACCATACTTTATTCAATTGTGACTAAATCCTGTTCCTAAAAGTCTTCTCCAATAATGTCCCAACCACTAACATGAGGGTTACCAATCTCTAATTTCCCAGATTATCCCTGATTTCTTTCTTAAACAAAGGAACAACATTGGCTATTCTCTAATCCCCTAAGACTCTCTTGCGTCTAAAGAGGTTACAAAAATTTTCCAGAAGACTCCAGCTACCTTCTCCTTCGCTTCTCTCAGTATTCTGGGATAGATCCCATCAGGACTTGGGGGCTTGGCTACCTCCTTTTTCATCTTGAATTACCCTTGAATATCAACAGATACTTCTCCAGATGCACCATCCAACATTGTCCTTCTCTTTTGTGAATACCGATTCAAAGTATTCATTAAGGACCTCACTCACTTCCTCCAGCTCCTCACATAAATTCCCTCCTTTGTCTTTGAGTGTATCTACCTAGCTACCCTCTTGATCCTTACATACATGTAATACACTTGGGATTTTCTCTAATCGTGTTTGCCAAGGAGATTTCATGGCCTCTTTAGCCTTCCTAACTCCTTGTTGAAGTTCATTCCTGCTTTCATTGTATACTTCAAGAACTGCGTTTGTCTTCAGATTCCTCAACCTTATCGATGCCTCCTTTGTCTTTGTGGCTAATTATGATTTGAATAAATTCATTTTGTTTTGCTATGGACCTAGCATCTATAAAATCCCTGAATATGTGGTTACACTCATCAGTAGACAGACTGGCTATTCAAGTCCTAACAACAACTATCAATTGCAGTGTAGGACAATGAGCACTGGTTAAAGTGATTGCAAAATGTTGAGTTTGACCTCAATCCTCAATTAATAAACTGCCAAGCAATAAACTGAGTGCATTCTATCATCCTTTATGACTAGAGTTATTCAAAAGCATGTTAACTATACCTTGCATTTTTCTGGAGTGGATTTGGAAGAAGGACTGCTAGTTGGAAGCAGTGGATTTTTCTTCTGACCAAATCTTGGCCTAGGACATGAGAAAAAGGAGTAAGATTTTGAAATTTCCTGTACATTTTTCAAAATTGTGACTTGCGTTATGCTCACAATTTGTTACTAATTTCACTTTGAATCCATAATATTACATTTTCAGTTCATAATAATGCTGTTTACACATGAATATACTGTGCTTTAAATTCCATAAGTTTCTCTTCTTAATGCAGCTGGTATTCAAATTACGTTAGAAAATAATCAATGGAAAGGAAGGAAACAAATAATCAACAGGACCAGCTGACCTGTAAATTTAGGAGTAAAACTCAACCAATTTGGAAACCAAGCCTCATCAAATGTAATAATGATAGTTTGATGCCAATACTAAGCTGAAGACAAGAATCTGATTTATAGCATTTTCCTTGTAGATACACTCAAGTTGTAATGTGCGAATTCTAATTTTGCATTGTGGGTAACATTCTTGATTTTAATTTTTTAAATATCTCTCTGCAACAAAGATGGAGGAGCTGATGGATAAACAATGCTTCAGAGTTTAAAATCTTAAAAGTGTTGTTGGTTTGCCTTTCACTGTTTTAGTCATTTTATTACGCAGAGCAAAAGATAAGGTTTGTTATAAATTAAGCAGGTACCAGTAAAAGTGGCCATAGAGATATCAAATTATCAGGGAAACCCAATTGGTTCACTAACCTTTTTAGTTAAGGAAGCCTGCCATTCTTACTCTACAGATATGTGTCTGTAAATCCACACAAATGGGCTGCCCTCTGATATAGCTGAAGAAGTCACTGAGTTATATTAAACTGCTTTAAAGATGATCCACCATCACCACATTTTCAA
Source organism: Chiloscyllium plagiosum (assembly GCF_037043375.1). Classification (NCBI taxonomy): domain Eukaryota; kingdom Metazoa; phylum Chordata; class Chondrichthyes; order Orectolobiformes; family Hemiscylliidae; genus Chiloscyllium; species Chiloscyllium plagiosum. Next base: position 20,449,854 of record NW_028270181.1, on the reverse strand, counting down.
AAAAAATAATTGAACCAAAGCAAAAAGTAAATAAAAACTTTCTTTGTAAAAATAATATTCTGTCTAATATCTTACTTTACAGCAGCTGCTGTTCCTGACAGCTGACTGCTATTGATCCTGGATGGCACACCAGAAGAGACACCCAGGCAACGCTGTCTCGAAGCCTTCAAAGCTTTCAAAGCCTCCTGAGCAACTCGATTAGCTTCTGCTTCAACTAATACATAATCAGGATTGGATGACTCCATAATAACATCATGCTTCATCACACTGTGGATTCCTTAATAAATCAGAAAACAATGTCAAATTAACACTGTCATTTACACAACAATACCAACTTTACAGCATTCATGCACTGAATTAAACAGGAATGAGTCTTGCTAATATGACTTTTTTCAGTTTTCCCATAACCAAATGAAACTAAATGGTGCAATAATAAAATACGAATGGAATAAACAAATCTTTCAGTATCATTTTCAGGTCAATTCACTAATAATCTGCCCTCCTGCTTAATGACATTTGTAAAATTTAACCACAGTGCTATGTAGTATAATTATGTATCTCGCAATGAACATACTAGAGCCACTTTTTGAATACTTGATTCAATACTACCAAGGAATGAAAATCTTACTACTAGAATGGAAATCTTTCATTTGAACATTAAAAACTGTCTTGCAGCCTAAAGATAGATACAAGCAAAATAAATAAAATTTACCAGATTTTTTGAACAGCTTTTCCAAGACATAATCATCACTCTGCCTGCAGACTTCCTTTTCTTTCTGCTCTTCCTCATGATCCCTCTTTTTGATTTTCTGCCTTTTTACCAAGTGGGGGATACGCTCGCCTTCAAAATATGCATCTTTGTGGCGTTTGTGTTTTTTGTGTTTGTGTTTGTACACTGAAAGAGCATCATCGTGCTCACTCTTCGTTATTTGATGTTTTGTTTTAGATTGGTGTTTATGATGAAGTTCATGGCTGTTGCCAGTTTCTTCTAGGTCAGCGCTACTTATATTTTGCAGCTTTTCTGAGTTCTGAGTGCAATCTTTCCTCTCCTCGTTTAGAATGATTTGTCCCGGTGTGTGGCCACGATCAAGTAGTCCAGCTTTATTGCTGAGTGCAGATTCTACGTTATTGTTGTCAGTTTCCTTATGTGCAGAATTGGTTGGTTGATCAAGCCTTCGATATTCAGACTGTGAAACAGTTGGAAATTCAGCACTTTTTATTTCTTGTTTTACCTGAGTAACAGTTCCACCACTGCCAAAAACACTATTCTCTTTTAATTCAGTCTGTGGGTTAACAGAAAGTTTTCCTGACTGACTTTTGTCTGAATGGCACTGGAGAGACAAATCCGGTGGTAACTTGACTTGCTTGCTGGAATCCTGATCTGATAGCATGACATTTCTCTTCCTGAATGAACTGGAACTTTTCCCAGTTTTTTTTCTGGTAGGAGCGTAAACATCCGAACCTGTGCCTAACCAGGAACAAACACATTCACTACAATTAATGGAGAACAACACAATTACAACACTTGTATTTTGCAGTAGCATTAACTTATACAATCATATTTCAAAATTAATCACTCGGTGCAAACTGCTTTGGGATGTTCTCAGTCCATGAAGGCACAACAAAATTACAAGCTTTCTGAGTAAACCTACAAATTCCTGCCAATGATTTCTATCATCTGAAACTGGTTGCTGTGGCCGCTCTGTTTCCTTAACAATCAGATTGCTTAGGTCCCTTCAATTACTGGTCATCATTCTCCACCAAACATGTGGATTTGGTCCATGAACCACCAGCTGTTGGAACAAATGAACAAAGGTGACACTATCCGTGCCAATCGTCAGGAATAGCAACATCACCTGCAAGTTGGAAGGTTATGGTCTCACTCTAGAAAGAAAAGAGCAAAAGCAAAGGCTTTCACTGTAATGAAGTACTGAGGAAGTGCTGCACTGTTGAAAGTGCTGTATTGCACATAGCAAGTTAAGCCATCTGTTTTTTCAAGTAGACTTAAAAAAATGCTATGACGCAAGTCAGAGGCAACAGATAAGGTAGAACTTAGAACATAAAAATGTGTTGCTGGAAAAGCGCAGCAGGTCAGGCAGCATCAAAGGAGGAGGAGAATCACATTTCGGGCATAAGCCCTTCTTAGGATTCCTGAAGCAGGGCTTATGCCCGAAACGTCAATTCTCCTTCTCCTTTGATGCTGCCTGATCTGCTGCGCTTTTCCAGCAACACATTTTTAAGCTCTGATCCCCAGCATCTGCAGTCCTCACTTTCTCCTAGAACTTAGAACAATCAATGTCTATAGTGAAAAGTTACTAAGCAAACTAATGGATTGAGGATGAACAAGTCCCTTGGGCCTGATGGCCTACATCCTAGGGTACTGAAGGAGGGGGCTGCACAGATAGTAGATCCATTGGTTACAATATCTCTAAAGTTCCCTGGATTGGAAAATGGGCTAAATAACGCCCCTGTTCAAAAAGGGAAGGAGGCAAAATGTGGGAAATTACAGACCAGTTAATTTAACATCTGATGCTGGGAAAGCATTAGAATCAATGATCAAGGAACAATATCAGGACATTTGGAAAGTCAAAACATTATCCATCAGAGTCAGCATGGTTTTATGAAGGGAAAATCATGACTAATTTGCTGGGGTTCTTCAAAGAGGTAACAAGCAAAGTGGATAATGGGGATGCTGTAGATGTAATTTATCTGGACTTCCAGAAAGTGTTTAATCAGGTGCCGCATAAAAGGTTCATTCACAAGGTTGGAATCATATGGAATTAGGGACAATTTATTAGCTTGGATGGATGACTGGCTGATGGACAGAAGACAGAGAGTCGGGATAAATGGGTTTCTTTCTGGATTCCAAGATGTAACCAGTGGGAGTGCGACAGGGTTTGGTCCTTGTACCCCAGCTATTAACAATCTACATTAACGACTTGGATACAGGGTTAGAAGGTTCTATGGCTAAATTTGCAGGCAACACAAAAATAGGTGGGACACTAAATTGCAACGAGGAAATAACAGCCTTACAAATGGATATAGATAGTTTTGGAGAATGGGCTAAAACATGGCAGATGCAGTTTAATGTGGCTAAGTGAGAGATCATACATTTGGGTCAAAAAAATGAGAAGGCAACCTATTATTTTAATGGGGATAGACTTTGTTGTGCTCTGGTGCAAAGGGATCTAAGCTGAAAAATGTGTTGCTGGAAAAACACAGCAGGTCAGGCAGCATCCAATGAGCAGGAGAATCGACGTTTCGGGCATAAGCCCTTCTTCAGGAATGAGGAGGGTGTGCCAAGCAGGCTAAGATAAAAGGTAGGGAGGAGGGACTTGGGGGATGTGTTGGGAATGTGATAGGTGGAAGGAGGTTAAGGTGAGGGTGACAGGCCGGAGAGGGGGTGGGGGCGGAGAGGTCGGGAAGAAGATTGCAGGTCAAGAAGACGGTGCTGAGTCCGAGGGTTGGGACTGAAATAAGGTGGGGGAGGGGAAATGAGGAAGCTGGAGAAATCTGCATTCATCCCTTGTGGTTGGAGGGTTCTTAGGCGGAAGATGAGGCGCTCTTCCTCCAGGCGTTGTGTTGCCATGGTCTGGTGATGGAGGAGGCCAAGGACCTGCATGTCCTTGGCAGAGTGGGAGGGGGAATTAAAGTGTTCAGCCACGGGGCGGTTGGGTTGGTTGGTGCGGGTGTCCCAGAGGTGTTCTCTGAAACTTTCCGCAAGTAGGCGGCCTGTCTCCCCAATGTAGAGGAGGCCACATCGGGTACAGCGGATGCAGTAAATGATGTGTGTGGAGGTGCAGATGAACTTGTGACGGATATGGAAGGATCCCTTGGGGTCTTGGAGGGAAGTGAGGGGGTGGTGAGGGCGCAAGTTTTGCATTTCTTGCGGTTGCAGGGGAAGGTGTCGGGAGTGGAGGTTGCAAAGGGATCTAGGTGTACTTGTTCATGGGTCACAGGAAACTAGCAGATAATAAAGAAAGAGAATGGAATGTTGGCTTTTATAGTTAAAGCAATAGATTATAAAGGTAAGGAAGTATTGATGCAACTATACAAGGTATTGGTGAGACCGCACCTGGAGTATTGTGCATAGTACCCTTATTTGAGGAAAACTGTAGTGGCATTGGAGGTAGTTCATAGGAGGTTCGCTGGATTGATCCCAGAGATGAGGGGCTTGTCATGTGAAGATAGATTGAACAGTTTAGGCCCGTACTCTTTGGAATTTAGAAGAATCAGAGGAGATCAAACTGAGGTATTCAAGATGATAAAAGGTGTGGATAAAATAGATGTGCAGCAGATGCTTCCTCTTGTGGGGCATTCTCGGACAAAAGGTCAGTCTTACAATAAAAGGCAGCAAATTTAAAACAGAGTTAAGGAGAAACTTCTTCTCCCAATGGGTTGTGAATCTGTGGAATTCGCTACCCCAAAGAGCAGTGGATGCTGGGACAGTAGTAAATTTAAGGAGGAGTTAGACAGATTTTTAATTGGTAATAGGTTGAAGGGATATGGAGAGAATGCAGGAAAATGGGGGAGTGAGGAGTATATCAGCCATGATTGAATGGCGGAGCAGACTCGATGGATCGAATGGCAGAGCAGACTCGATGGGCCAAATGGTCTAACACTGCTCCTTTAGCTTATAAACAACTTAAACAAGAGTAGGGAAGCACCTAAAATAGCTTATCTGGCTATTATCACTTGTTGGTTAGTGGAAGATCACTGTATGCAGATCAATAAACATGTTTCTGACATTACAGTAGTGACTGTATTTCTAAGTACTACATTGGGACAATCTGAGGTTTTGAAAGGCACTTTTAACTATTTGGTTAACTGTATACAGAAACTCACCAAGCGAATTGCTCTCTAAAGAAGTAAAACTGGGAATGAGAAGTACGGTGAATTACAATCCTGGCACTTTACTTCATAAACCACTGGATTCTGTTTGTTAATTTTAAATTCATAATACCTGCAAAAATTGCACTTGTTTCTGTTCCCTGAGTACCATCTGGACTGCTTAACGTGAAAAGCTCTGTAAGATCATTAGATTTGAAAAACCGTCTCTGCTTTGGGTCCTTCAATACTCGATTAGTCAGGAACTGCTTGAAAATTTGCCTATAATAAAGTGAGAATTATATAATTTATCTAAAGAAACCACATATAAAATGATTTACAACTTCCTATAATTAAGTTAGCAATAAAAAATTAAATTACATACCACCTTAGTTAGCAGTTTTCATCCGAACTATGTAGTGCTAGAACAAACTTGCATTTTAAGTGCAATCATATAACCTTTCCACATTCATGAACCTTTCACTATTATGAATTTATTGTATTTTAAATCTGTTTTATCTCCCAATGCTCATATTAACCAGAGACAAAAATGGTTAAATATGTAAAATATTACTAAATAATTACATGCAGAAATCAAGATGTCTCAATTTTCCCACGATGTTCACAAAAAGTAGCTGTCAACCACTAATTTAACATGGTCCCTTCAACAAACATTGCACTTTAAATCATATTTAGTCAGTATGGGGAGGGAAGTGGTGTGCCAGCAGGTGTTCAGTTCTCCCATTATTTAGTGTGAGAACTAGCACCTCCAATAAGGAACATACTGCAAATAAGATAAACCTGTTGGCAGTCGGCTATGTGAAAATTAATGCTGTAATCGCACCATCGATACATTTGGTTGAATGTTACTGAACAGTTTATTTTTCACGAGTTCTCTCAACAGACTTCTGTACTTATTTGTAACTTTGGCTTACTTATATGAAGGAAACCAAACTGTAGAGTGCAAACAATAAAGGATGGCTGCAGGAAACCAGAAGTATTGAATGTGAATAGCTGACATGTGAAAGAGAAAGAGAGGCTGATGTTTCAAATGGAATCCTCAGTTCAAACTTCTAGTGAAAGGGAAATAGCAGGTGCAGTGGGTAAAAATAATGGCCTTTCATGTCTGGGACCTGGATTCAAATAAAGCTTGGGTTAATTAATGAACTGTTCTTTTGCCACTTATCTTTTAAAAAGGTAATGGGATAAATGTGTAAACCAGGATTAATTGCGTTGCTAGTAAGCACAGACTTATAATTCAAAACCATTCCTATTTCAGTATTAATAGATAATGTTGCTCAAAAATGCTGCTGCATGGCTGATACAGGATATGAAAACCTATCAGTGGCATAATACAAAATGTTTTGCTAAGGCATTCTTCATAATCCAATAGAGGGTCCCTGAAAGGTCAACAGTTCCAAAACCCAGCTAAAGAGCCCCTTTTAGGACTATTTGTAGGGATCCTAAACAAAACATCAATTGGCCTTTCCCTTTCAGATATTTATTTTTTGCTGTATATTTCCAGTGTTTATTCATGTTTCTCTTTTAAATTTCGACATGAATGAATGCACAAAAATATAATTGTACTGATAACTGATAATAACTCGGGGGAGGGGGAATTAGGAGTCTTAGTGGTCAACCAGTGTGAAATTAAAATGTTTCTGCTTGCTAAACCATTAAGAATAAAACCAAATGGATCTTGAGCTCACGTACATTGTTGACAAAAACAAATGACAATTTACAAAGTTTAGTGTGACAGAACATTCCCAATTTTGGGACATACCGGTGGTAGATTTTTTCTTCAATTGATCCGGCTGTTAGTAACCTGTAAATAGTAACCTGTTTCTTTTGACCTATCCTCCAAGCACGCTCTCGGGCCTAAAAGAATGAGCATTTAGTGATTATTATCCACTGGCTTCCCCAGCACAGAGCAGAGTGCTTCATAATCAAATGTCAACATGAAAAGTTCATGCACAATTAATTTCTTTAAACTGTTGCAGTTCCAAGTTACTTTTTTATATTGCTGAAACGATGATCCTTTACTGCAGGGAAACATTCTACAAGTAGGGCAAAGGTTTAGTCACATTACAGTTTAGCAAAAATTTGTTACAGCCCCACCTGCACAAAGCAGTCATATTGCTAGAATTCCAGCAGTTTTTAATTAAGTTTTCTCCAAGCTTTATACTCAGTCTAATTGCTGACAGCTGAACAACCATGCTGCATACACCCAACCATATGTGAATCGACCAAAGTTGTGGGCAACTTTTTATTTCAGAATACTCTTAACAACTGTGCAAAGTAAGCTGTTCAGAGTCAGCACGGGGTCAGACATTTCAAAGCAATTCAGATTATTTCAATATGTACTGTTCTTTCTCAGGCATGAAATCTATCACATTCTCTGCCCCAACCAGAACAATTGAAACCAGGAACACTACCAGAGCATGAGGTAATAAAATGCACAGATTGTAGGTTTTAGCTGCTCCCAATGTAACACATTCAGTTCGCATTTACAAATATACATAATTGCTTAATAACTGCTCTAAATGCACATGCATGTTTGTGGCGTCAAGTTGAGCGCAGATGAGAGATTAAACAATCCAAAGCCGTTTGCATTGACACAAACTGAAAAGGGCCCACCTGTGTGTCAGTACTCGGGTTCCAGTCAGGGTCGTAGATAATAACGCGGTTTGCTCCTGTCAAGTTTACTCCCAAACCACCAACTCTAGTTGTGAGGAGGAAGACAAATATAGAGGAATTCTACAACAGAAGAAGAACAGATTTTTGTTTTTTGAAAGAACTTTTTTTCAAGAAAAGTATGTTCGTTAATTGAATAATCAAATGTAAACTTGGCAGGCACAGATTAAAGAGAAAAATGCAACACAGAAATAAGCACGAACAGCTTTTTTTTGAAGTCTTTACCTCATTGTATCTAGAAATGAGTGTCTGTCTAGAACCTACTGAAGTTGTTCCATCCATTTTAAGATATGAATAGCCCAGATTCCGTATGAACACCTCCAAGATGTCCAACATCTAGTAAAATGGAGAAAAAGAATACATTTATCTGTTTCGTCGATGTGTCTATAACAATCCTTTAAAAACAAATTAAACATCAGCATGGACGAGTTGGACCGAAGGGTCTGTTTCTGTGCTGTACATCTCTATGATTACCATCTAGAATCTGTTCTAAATACATATTAAGAGAAAAATAAAAAGCCATTATTCGTAACAGGGATACAGATTTGACAGTATATTCTAATAACAGGTGGTAAATGTACAACAAAATGGATTTTAATCTTAAACTTGTTTTCATTCTAAAACCAAATGAAATGACAAGAATCTGAATATTGATCAATTAAATGTGTTGAAAATGTGCCAAAACCCATTTTAAGTAACATAACTTGGCAACTTGCCAACTCATATACTGTTACAAGTGAAAGATTTCTTGGCTAATATTTAATACACATTAAAATCTGGCACAGGAATTGAACCTAGATTAGTTTAAAGTATCTGTAAAATATATAGTTTGCACAGAACTCAGTAACACAGAAGGTGGAGGAGAAATAATTAAATTCAACTAAAAGTAGTGTGAAGCAAACATGGAGGGGGTTTGGATTTTAAAATAAGACCAAAACATTTATAATAAACAGCTGACATCTTAGTTTTGTGAGGGAGTGAAGAGGTGTTAATAAGTGAGTTTATGCTGCATTAAACAATTGTCAAAACGTGCTTTTTGTTTCTCTGCTGGACGCGCTGACCTGTCGGGATTGAGAGAAAAGAAGTACTCGATGTCCTTGTTTGTACCACAGCTTTAGCAACGCATCGACTACAATCATCTTTCCAGATCGTTTCCAATACCCAAAGTGCTCTTCTTCTGTCAGCTGCTCATCAGGCACCCCCTTCAGAATCTTGGGGCCACCAGAAAACAGGTCGGGGTGATTACAGATCTTTCTGAGAGCTATCAGGCCAGAGAATACCTACAATTTTGTGGGTGGTGGGGAAAAAAAAGAGAAAAAAAAGAACAATCAATGCCTTTGATTATTTGCTCCACTATGTAAACATGAATGTTTTTCCATAAAGACATAAGAAATTGAGCGCAACAGACCACTGTACACAACACTGCAAGTAGGCGCATGCAATGTGTTTGGACTACACATGTGTCAATTACTGATAATAAGCAGCTCTACGTCACAGCACTGAATGGAGTTCTTTAATTATTTATCAAACACTTGAAGCTCCATTTGTTATCCTCTGTAAGACTCACGGATTCATATTAATGTTAAAGAAGAGCCTTTCACTGGTTCAATAGACAAAAGCAGCAGCTCACTATTCTCAACAATCCCTTCCTTAAAGAAGCAGCAAGAATATACAATAATAGCATTAATAGACCTGCATTTCTCTGTTGAGAATCTGATAGACTTCCTTGGAATCTATAAAGTTTTGGTAGACTTCACGTTGTTCTTCTGTTAAGCGACAAAATAGAACCTACAGAGAAATAGTTTCAGAGTCAGTTGCAGTTTTCTTTCCTGCTCATTTAGACAATGCTGTGACTTTAATTTATTCATGTAATAAATGCTGAAAACAGGAGATATGTTCAGTTCAAAACTTGATAGAACATTAATGTTAGCAGTAATTAACAGATTCAAGAACAACCCTGGTACCTAAGATGACACCATATATGACAACACGATACACTTTTCACTGTACTCATGTATTTAAGTACGTGACAATAAAAACCTGAATCCAAATCAATCAAAAAATAAGCAACACAAATTCAGATCTAAGTGCAACAATGAGAACTTCTATAAAAAAAACCTAATTTGACAACTCATACCCTTCAAATATACTAGAAATGTCCTATTGATTAGGCAGCTTAAAGCTAAACCATCAAGATCACATTCAGCAACTGGAATGCTTCTTTGACTGTCTGACTGACAAGATTCAAAACAAAATTAATTCAGATCAGTGGGCAACTAACACAAGTCCAGGATTTTGCATCACATTTTTTAAAGTGGATATTTCTCTTCTTGATTTGCTGTCTCTTGCACGCCTAAACAGTTTATTCCTTCAGAGACCACACTTACAGAAAAGTGAAAAAAACAGGCAGTTTACTGGAAACATCTGTAATGTCAAAAATACATATTTCTCCTTTTCAGTTGGGCATGAGCAAAATTCTAATATTTCATTTAAAATGCCATACAATAGACATGATCCCAATTTGGGTGTGGTGACTGTAATCTTAATTTCACCTCATCAAACTATGTGACTAGCCAAAAATCAGAAAGACGACCCAAGAGCAAAGCAATGATGTGAATTCAATTGATGTGTATCGTAAATTCTATCATAAATCCAGAATGTAGCAACCAGAGTTATACAATATCTCCTGGAATATGTTCTAACAATGGATCAAGGATAGGGTTTGGGGCAAAGTGGGATTCAAACCCCAAGGGAATTTTCTTGGTTCAACTGGGCAGAATACCACCTTCTATGGTGCACGGATTAAGACCATTCAAGGCACCTCACAGGAATCAGATGGCTGCTGCAAGCCTATGCTCTAAAAGCTGACCCATTGGTTAATCAATAGAATATTAACCTGTAGACCCTGAAAATTCTGCGGATTCACCAAGAAAAAAGGGCAATCCTTTCAGTCACATGATGAATCATCTTCCAAAACTAAAGCACACCAGGGCTGATTTACTTAAGTTTCTAATCCATGCACCTGCCAATAGTCTTGTGGGATCACAGGGTATTGCCTGCAATATGAAGTGTGACAGATGTCCCCCCATTCATTCTTTAAAATATTAATGTTTAAGTTCTGCCCCAAGCCCTTTTCAGGGCTAGACTTACTTGATCACAAAACTGACAAAAAGACGCAACCTTTGTTTGTCTATACAGAAGAGTGTAAAAATAGAGAAAGTGTTGCACTGCCATCAAATGAAGAGCTTTTTTGCATTGAATTTTGATGATTTTTTAAAACAATGCATTCCTCCGTAGGGGTTTCATAGAACATTGTCAACTGCAAGATAAAATTCTCACTGTTGCTGGTATTATACTTGGACTCTGGCCCCATCACTTTGTTATTTATTTTTGTGATGTCAACATCACTGACTGGGTCAACATTATTGCCATTCTCCAGGTGCCCAGAGAAGGTGCTAATAGGACTGAGTGACTTGCTCGGCCACTTCAGATGCAAGTTAAGAGTCAATCAAGTTGGCAGATTCTTGCCCAGAGGACATTAATGACCCAGTTATATTTCTTTGACAATGATGTGCAATTTTACTGGAAGCAGCTCATTTAAATTATTTTATTACTTTCATGGTGGGATTTGTACTCACGTTCTTCGGATTACTAACTGAACAGGAATACACAACGATATTCAGGAAATATTTATATCCTTTCATGAAGTGATGATGAATGTTATATCTACAGTATAATGCAACAACATTACTGAATGAAGTGTTGTGCATTATTTATGAATATTCCACTTTGTGATTAGTTTGGTCTTTAGCTTCTGCTTTTATACTAATCACTAGTTGCTCTTTGCAACAACTTTGCTGGAATACATTACCACCAGTTCTTAAAGAAACACATTAAAACAAAAACTAGACTAGTTTTACTGTTTATTGTTGGTGCGTGTGGAATTTTTGATTCGATACTACAAGAGGGCTGCTAATTAAAGAGAAATTCACAATTACAAAAAAAAAAGGCCATTACAGTTATTGGGATAAGATTAAAACAACGCACTGCCTCTTCAATTCAGCTATAACTTATTCAGGCAATTAAAAATTCACAGGGCACAATTTTAAAAACACAATCAGCATCTGTGTTCACAGATGTGAAGTGCTCCTATTTTTGTAGTAGGACTGAAATCTTTTGTTATTTTGCATTCATTTCCCCTGCTGTGCATCATGATGGCATTTAAATATTTAATGTAACTACTGTCACACCAAGCCAAGGGAGAGAACGACCGAATGAAGTTCTGGAGGTCATTCCTCCTAAATATTTTGTTCATCTGTTTTTTCAGCAAACCAGCTATCATCGGGGACTCTTGTTACACTGTGAACAACAGCTTTTTCAAATTGGATTAGTAGCTAACTTTAAAATTGAGATGGTGCTGCAATTAATACTCTACCCCAAAAGTGATGCAAAAATAATCAACTTATTAATTCTGAAATATCAATAACTCAGTGGGTAATTGCATTCATAAATTGTAGCAGTGAGTCTTAACAAATCAGCTAGATCCCATGTGCATTCCATGTACTGTGCTATCAAATAATCCAAACCAATGCAATAACTGGCACAATAATTGGCCAGAACCCCCCACTAAGAGCAGGATATTTCTGTCTCCATACAATGGGATAGGAATGTAGAATGCTCTCATTATGCTACAATAACTATAATACTTGGAATGGCTTGGCAAAAAATTTGCTTTAAACCTTCAAAAAAAAAACCCCTGAGTTTTACTCACCTGTTCATTCTTGTCTGGCAATGCCAGATTCATTTTTACATCGGCTTTAATTCGTCGCAACAAGTATGGATTTATGGTGTCCCGTAAAACACAAGCACACTTATAGGCAGTTTGCACCTGAGAACATTTTAAAATAACTTTGAGAAGGATACATGTGCAGGTTGCAATCATAATAAACCAGCAGGGATACATTTACACAGCAGTTATAGAAAAACGTGCTTTGATAAAAGCTAACTCACCACTTAACAGAGTCCTGAGAAGTAATACATTGGTAAATTCATTTTAAAAAACAAATTAAGAAGACATTTCATTGGGCACCATAACAAATATAGTGTCAATCTGGTCTCCTGTATGTTAATTTCGTCAAACTAAATTGAGTAAAAATGTAAGCCTGGTAATTAATATTGCAATATTACTATTAACTACAATTGTCTTCAAGCAATTCTGATACTTCTAGTGGCAAATTTGGCTTTAATGTTTAATTCTTAATGATACCAGTGCTCCGTTATACTAACGTTTGGCTCTATGTATAATGGCTTAGACTCAACAATATAGTTCAAAGCTCTCAGGAGGACACAAAATGGAAGTTTTATTAGCTGTGCAAGCCTTACCCTCAGGGAAATGGCCCTTTCATCATGGTACGTTATCTTTGTGTCTAATCCTATATTAGCCAAAATCCCATTTATCACTAATCTGAGTGGTTTAAGGATCAAAAGGAAACCTGCAGGAAGCCTGAAAGATGCTACACAATACCAAATGATAAATGCCCACTTGCCACTGTGTAAGTAGGCTTAAGGAATAGTAAAGGGTATCACACAAATAGAAGGGTGTTTTTGGTTTAAAGAACATATGGCACTGTACAGATCAGTTGTACAAAATGGGCAAGTGTTAAAATACATGATTGAATTGAAAAGCCTAATAAATTAACTTAAGAGTATTAGTATATCAAAATAAAAGACATCAATTGAGGTAAAATAATGAAAAAACTGGTGAAGTTAAAAGAAGAAGTTCCACATACTGAACAATATTATTTAATTACCAACTGTAATGGAAAGAAAATATGCACACTCAGCATTTCAGAATGGAGACACTTTAGCAGGCATGAAACTGTTGCGAGACAATAAAAGTAATCCATCTAACATTCTTACTATCTCTCCCCTTGTATTTTCTATCCTTACTTTTTCCAAACCTCAACTTTATGTGTACTTTTCTAGTTTTCCACCCTCTTCATTCCATTAATAATGTCACAAAACAAAGTGTGAATGTTGGAAATCTAAAGCAGAACATGTTACAACATGGCAAGAATGTCAGCATTTCAAATCCACAAACCATGAACTCGTTCTACTCTTTTTATTCATTATATTGTCGAGAAAGCACCACGTACCTGAACAGGTGAGGCGTTTTGATAGCCTCCCATTGTGATAGGGACAGAAAATTGTTCCATGAAGACTTGCAATGTTCCTAGCTTTCCTGGAAAAATGAAGTCAAATAAAGACCAGAGCTCCTTCAAGTTATTCTGCATCGGCGAACCAGACAGGATAATGCGATGTGGAGTGCGAAACTGCAAAGAGAATTTTAAAACTCATTTATGAAATTGCAACACTTCTCTAAAATGTCTTCAAGACTAGAACGGCTGCTTAAACGGTCTGCACGTTAAACATTTGCTTTGCACATCCTTTACCTCATTCATGATTGTGCCTTCACACTCAGGAATGCTCACTCTAAAACCCTCTGCTTCTACACTTCCCACTACCTTCTTCAATGCTTTTTTAAATCTACTTTAGGGGAACAGACAGGAAACTGCAGTGGGATCAAGATCAGATCAGATCAGTTGTCATCTTATTGACTGGCAGAGCTGCTGCAAGGGGCTATGTGGACGATTTTTGCTCCTATTTCTTAACCATTCAATAATTATTTTTAATTTCTATTTCTTCAGTTGAGCATTCATTTTTGTCTTGCACTGCCTTCAGTAAGCTTTTTAGGTATCTTTTTATGATATATGCACAATGAAAATGCAAGTTGTCATTTTTGGAAGTATAAGAACAATTGTTAACTAATCCCAACCAAAACATACCTCGTTTTTCAAAAAACATTCAAAGTTTCTTCAGTTCACAGCATTTTAAAACTTCAGTTTTGCAACACAGATTGGCACACAACCCCATAGTAATGCACACAAAAAAAAGTGAACAAAAGAAAAATACATACACGCTTTTGCTTCAGCTTAGCCCATGAGAATTAAAGGATACGTGAACAAGTGTTGTCAATGTTGGTGTTCAGTCATGATCTCATTTAAAGACAGAGGTGGTTTGGTTTGCTCCTGGTCCGAATCTTTGCGTGATCTTAATTGAATTCTCAAAGCTAGTTCCTAAAGAGGTATGTCAACCCAACAGAGTTGATGTTTTTCTTTTCAAAAGGAACTTCTCGTTGTTGGTTTGCTTAAAGCACTCAATCAAATAATAAAATGTAAAACACCGCAGTACAAAAATACCATGACTATAATGTTTTAATTTTTGGTTCTCTTAGTGCTGTTAATGCATACTACTTGCTTAAGTGCAAGATCACAGTAAAACCCACATTAAATAAATCTCTTTAAATATTTATCCACATTAAAAGCTCTTATGATTCAATAAAGCAGTGCTAAAATTAAGTTCACAAAGATACTTTTAAGAATGAGATACATCAGGAGAGATAGTTCAAATAATGGTAAGCAATAAGATTTGTCCACTTGCAATCAATGACTTAAATGTGATGTGGTGGTACTGTCCCTACCTCTGGACTGTAGGCCTGGGCTCAAGTCCCATTTATTCCAGAGGTGTGTAATATCATTCTGAATAGATTGATCAGAAAAACAGGTCAAATAATAAATTAAATGAATCGCACCACCAAAGGTATGATTGTTAAATTTACTGGTGACAGAAAGATAGATAGGAAAGCAAGTTACAGGCACCTAAGACTCTGCATTCTCCCACCAGAGTGAGTACGCCTTCCACATCCCTCAGGATCTTATATGCTTAATCGGGTCATGTCTTACTGTTCTAAACTCCTAGTGGATTACAGGTATAACCATTTTTTTTCTCTCAGAAAGCAACCAACCCATTTTACATATTAGCCTAGTAAACCTACTCCAAACTACTTCCATTGTTTTCATATCCTCCCTTAAATAAAGTGTCAAAACTGTATATGGTACTCCAGATTGGTCTCATCTGAAGAATAACCTCCCTTTGTTTGTATTTGATTACCCTTGCAATCAACAATAACATTTTATTAGCGTCCCCAATTACTTGGTGGGAGAAAGTGAAGTCTGCAGATGGTGGAGATCAGAGTTGAGAGTGTGGTGCTGGAAAAGCACAGCAGGTCAGGCAGCATCCGAGGAGCAGGAGAATCAACGTTTCAGGCATAAGCCCTTTATCAGGACTGAGAGGTGATGAAGGACATCTCTGATGCAGGGCTTATGCCTGAAACATCGATTCGCCTGCTCCTTGGATGCTGCCTGGCTTGCTGTGCTTTTCCAGCACCACATTAATTACTTGTTGTACTGGCATACAAACCTTTTGCGATTCATGTACTGGAACCACTGGATCCTTCTCCATCTCAGAGTTCTGAAATTCCTAATCATTTAGATAATAAGCTTCTTTTTTATTCTTGCTACGAAAATGGACAATTTTATATATTCCCACATCATATCCCTTTTGCTGGTTCTTTGCAGTCTCTTATAAAGTCATCAAGCATGGAAATAGACCTTTTGGTCCAACTCGTCCAGACCTTGAGGTTTTATAAACTGAAGTAGTTCCATTTGCCTGTAATTTGGCCCATCTCCATCTAAACCTTTCCTCTCCAAGTACCTGTCCAAATATTTTTGTAATTGTACTCACCTCGACCACTTTCTCTGGAAACCCATTCCATAAATGCACCATCCTCTGTGTGAAAAAAATTGCCCCTCAGATCTCTTTTAAATCTTTCTCCTCTCACCTTAAACCTATGCCCTCTATTTTTGGAGTTCCCTACCCTGGGGTAAAGACCATGGCTATTCACCTCATCTATGCATCTTATGATTTTATAAATCTCTACCAGGTCACCCCTCAGCCTTCTATACCACAGGGAAACAAGTCCCACCCTATCCAGTCTCTCCTTATAATTCAAACCCTCCGGTCTTTGGTAGCATCTTTGCAAATCCATTTTGCACCCTTTCCAGTTTGATAACATACTTTCTATAGCAGGGGTGACTAAAATTGTACACCAAATGTGGCCTTACCAATTTCTTCTGCAGTCGCAACTCCTGTACTCAATGCTCTGACTGATGAAGGTCAGCATGCCGAACGCCTTCTTCATCATCCCTGTCTACCTGCGATGCCACATTCAACAAACTATATACCTACACCCTTAGGTCTCTCTGTTAACCGTTTGTGGGGTCCTTATGCCCTCTTCATAACTTATTACAAATTTTTGTGACAGCAAATTTAGCAATCATCCCTTTGATCCTTTCATCCAAATCATTCAAGCAAACTGCAAACTGTTGAGACCCCAGCCCTGATCCTTGTGACACACTACTCGATATATTTTGCCAACAAAAACGACTCATTTTTTTACCTAATCTGTTTACTGTTCAGTAGCCAATCTTCTAACCAAGCTAATATGTCATTCCCTACATCATGATGTTTTATTTTTTGCAACGACTTTTGATCTGCTATCTTATAAATGCCTCCAGGAAATCTAAATATAGGGCATGCTACTTCCTCAAAAGAACTCAAATAAACTGGGTAAACATGACTTCTCTTTCACAAAAGAATGTTAACTCTGCTCGACTCCCACGCATATCTTTTGCATCTTTAGTGACAGCTTCTTTATGATAAATGTTAAGCTAACTGGCTTGTAGTTTCTTGCTTTCTGTCTCTTTCCCTTTGTGAACAAACTCACGTTATTAGTTATTTTTCCATGTAATGGAGCATCAACTGTCTTATTTGCCTCTTCTTTTAAGACCCTAGGACAAGTCCATCAGGAACCAGGATTTTGCTGTTCTGCAGCTCCACTGATTTTTTTTCTGTACATCTTCCCTGGGGATCCTAATTTTCTTGAGTTTCACCCTCCCTTCTATCTCCTGAGGTTCAGCTATCTCTGGGATGTTACTCGTGTCCCATACAGGTAGGATCATTCAAGATACCTTTTGAATTCATCTGCTGTCTTCTTATTTTCTATTGTTAATTCCACAAACTCACTTTCTACGTTATCAATGCAAACTTTGTTAATTCCTCCCTTTTAGATATCTACAATTGCTTTCATATTTTTAGCTAGCTTTCTCTTGAACTCTAAATTGTTCCCTCCTTTAATTATTAAGTTTTACTATTTTGGTCTTTTTAACATATTCTGTCCGATCTTTTTTTTACTTAATTGTATCTTATTTCTTTAAGTTTAATGCTATCTTTAAGTCAACTACAGATGGTGAGTCCTGTCTTTGGAATTTTTCTTTCTTGTTGGATTGTACCCCTTCTATGTATTCTGAAATATCCCCTTGAATGTTTGTCACTGCACCTCTACCGGTCTGTTCCTTAACCTAGTTTACCAGTTCATATGAGATAGTTAAGCTTTTATTCCCTCACAATTACCTGTAATTTTAGGTTTCAACTGCCAGTCTTGCATCTACCTTTCCCTTCATCCAACTGAATGTGAAATTCAATCATGGTATGATCGCTGTGACCTAGGGGTGCCTTCACTATGAGGTTAATCATATCTCAATGCACAATCCCACAGTACAGCTTGCTTTCTGGATGGCTCCAGAACTTGCCATTCTAAGAGAAGATCCCAAAACTTTTCTATGAACTCTTCATCTAGACTATCTATGCTCATTGTATTTTTCCAGACAACATGCAGAATTCCCCATGATTACAACCATACCTTCCGGACACCTACCATATTTGTTCCTTTATTTTCCATACAACCATATGGATTACTATTAGGGCCCTGTATTCCACTCTGACAAGTAAGCTCTTGCCTGTACCATTTCTTGTCTTCTACACAAACTGCTCCAATGTCATGGTTTCCAGAAAGAAGGTCATACCTCTTGAGTTCTGAAGGTCGCTGGACCTGAAACATCAACTCTTATTTCTCTCCACAGGTGCTGCCAGACCTGAATGTTTCCAGCAATTTCCGTTTTTGTTTGCGATTTAGGGATTTGACATTTTAAACTTAAATAATGCTCTTTCTCTCTCAGCCGATAGAATTATCTTCCCCAAACATCAGTGGAGGCTGGTTGATTGAATATACTCAAGGCAGAGTTAGGTAATTTTTGATCAACAAGGGAGTCAAGGGCTTTAGGGGAATGGACAGAAAAGCCATGATCATATTCAACAGTGAAACAGGCTCGGAGTGGGGTAAAAGGATTAGATCTGCTCGTAAACATCTTGAGTTCAGCTGTTCTGTTTGGAATGCCCTCTCTAAATAAACAGTAACCAGAAATTCTAATTCTACTCTAACTCCACATTTAAAACCTTTCTTAACACCATCTTTTTGACCAAACTTTCAGTCATGCCTATCTAAAACTCTCACCACTATTCACTATCCCATCCATAATTAGTTATATGTTTATTTTGTGTTTTCCCTGCCTTGCAAAGCATTTTAAGATGATTTTGCTTGAAAATGTGATAAGAACCTAGTCTGTTATCAGCTTCATATCAACTGAGGGCTTGTTCCTCTTCATACAATCAACCGATCTAGCCCCACGTTTACTTAAGAACTATTTGGCAGCTGGCCAAGGTGAGGCAGACACATTTATGACAGCATACACAATTTTGCCTCCCTGTGGAATAACATTTGGGAGTTGTTGTGACATCTCTGTTAAAGAAACAGCCAAACTTTAGCCAACCAACATGACAGGATCAACAATCACTTGGGAAAGAGTAGCAAATCTGGCCTCAGCTGGGATGCCCACATTCCAGAAGAAAATATAAAAGATTAAGAAAAATACTACCAGGTACCTGTTTACACGCAACAGTAATTGCAGCGTTTGGATTTCGTATCTTGTGCCCTTCATCTAAAATTACATAATGCCAGTTATAGTGCGCAATGGACTCCTGCATAATTCGGACGTAGGAATACGAGGTGATCAGAATACCATTACATGCCGCAATTTCTCGAATGAGCCTCTCCTGCAATATCACAATAAATTGTGTTGTAATTGCAATGAAAAGTACAAACATGGAACTCTAACATACAGAATGATCACAAAAATCATTATAAAGTGTACCGAGTCTTCCATCTACTGATGTAATACTCAAATCATCTCTCGTGATTCCAAATTAAGTGCTTGTAAAATATGTAACCTCTCCCAGTTTTTGCAATTAATAAGGGACGTCTGCAATTAGCCTAACTCGATGAACACAGTTCTGCTATCATTAAAAGACATTTTGTGAAAGTGCTGCTGTTGTTATTGATGCTCTGGAGACCAATCTCTCCTAGAGGGCAAATAGTGGACTGTTAGAAAACAACAGTCATAAATCACACTGTCAGGTACCAACAAAACAGGACTTAAATGCAGGCATATGAAGGCCATTCACAGCAAACAGAACATAGGAGGCTCACAGTCATGAATTGCTGAACCTATAATTAATTTAAACTTCCTTCAAGCAAAATTTTAAATAAACAATGTCTTGTGCTGACAAGGGGAAAAAGCAAGAAGGAGGAAGCTCCGTGTTGAAGTTAAAAAAGGTAAGTAGTCTTTGTCAAACCTCTTAATAATGTACACAAAAAATAAAAACATCCCTTTGTATTTTTTTTTGCGCTACTAAACCTCCTAAACCTGGAGAAAGTGTTTCACATCGTAATGGACAATGCAAAATGGGTTCAAAATTTATGATTTGCCCACAGCTCTCAGCACAGTAGCTCCTTCTAGTTATTTATCATTAAAATCAATGGCATTGGCAGATGATGGGAGATGATCCATAAATAAACACAGATATAGTTAAATCAGAAAACTAGGAACCTTTACAGGCAGAATCAACTGTACTCCAAGAATTATTAAAGATTTCTTCAGCTGAGTTCATGTGATTATGATCAGGTTGAATTGTACCTGTGCACGGAAATCTAGCTGGTTTCTATATTTAAGCCATTATTAACACTAAGACCAAAATGGAAATAATTCCAAAGAAATTATATGTTCAAGCTGTCTTTTGGCAGCACAGGTTTTGTCGATTTTACTGCCAGGTCAAATACTACTTAAATATAAAATAATGTAGAGCTGCAAACAAAGAACTGATCACTATGTTGTCTGAATACAGAAACATTATAAAGGAAAATAGTATAAAGGCCAATTTCAAATCTCAGGGAACAAAGGTATGCAGAATTGTTCAAGTGAATAAACAATTTGCTCTGAAAAAAATTAAAAGCAAGGAATATTAGTTGTAGGTTTTCGAAAGAACTCAATATTTAAATGGTGTGGAAACGACTTATCTTCAGCAATGAGCATTATTTCAGAAGTAAAAATATTTGCAGGTCTTTGACAAAGGATTGTCAGTCTTAAATCTTAGTTTTTACAAGTGCAGCCTGACCTGCTGAATATTTCAACATTTTTTTGTTTAATTATAAGACTTTTGGCAGTTGCAGCATTTTATTTCTGCAAATTCATTTGCTAGCATCAGTGTGACTGAGGCCAGAATAAGTTTACGCAATGCATCAATATTAATCAATGACTTTCATTTCGTTTAAAGCACTGACTGTTCACATTTTGATCAAAACTGGACAATGATTTTTCTATATTCACAAACATCTCAAAGTGTCTGCAGTATGGCATTAAACGTTATCATGATCTCAGCCGTTCAAGGTACCCACCTTCCTGCTGGTGAAGGAACCCGTCTCATGCAGGACTGCTACTCTGAATGGTGGCCACCATGTGTGGAATTCTTTCACCCACTGGTGCATCACTGTTGCTGGGCAAACAATGACCACAGGACCCAAGCCCTCATATCTTAAATTAAAAGAAATAACGAGTCACCAACTTTAATAAGCTCACTGTTCATAAATCCAACATGCTAACTTTTCAAAAATCCATTAACACAGGCTTTTTGTTTCAATGGTCAGATGCAATGTACACATCACTAAGTTCTGATGCAGACAAAGGTTGCTGCTGTACAAAACAGCTGGTGGTTCTCCAGGGCACAGCTACGCAAAGGCAACAGCTCGCAAAAAAAAAGGTATAATTCTACAGGGCAAAAAAGGACATCTGCATTATGCTGTCTTTTTAAACACAGACTGACAGTATTCAAAGATATTCATTACTGTGTAAAAGCTGTGGACACTGCATGCTGCCAAAAGTGATTTTATGCAATATTTAATAAACTAAGCTACTATTTACACAGGCAATTTAAAATTCTGTTTATACAAACTATTGATATTGAAGCATAAGTGAGTTTGCAAACAAACCCTACTGTGAAGGGTAACCTTACGCAACTTATCGACTCATGACATCACATGTTTCTCATCTGTAAAGTGAAGTATAAATGTTTTGCCTTTCATAAAATGTGTTACATGTTTAATTTCTCTTGCCCTTCAGCTTCTGCATCTCGTAAAAATTCCCTTTGATGGTTGTACTAAAAGAATTAAAGGAATATTGTAATTGAAATGTCATTAAAAATTCACGAGTCCCTCCTACAACAGCAATGCAACTGATGAAATATTAATTGAGCTGCACAGACTGACAGTCTGCAGTGGGGTACTTGCCTGTAATTTGAGCCTCGTGTCCTTATCTTGCTGTAGCTCAGGCCTGCCAAGAAGGCAATTATCTGGATGGTCTTGCCCAGTCCCATTTCATCCCCCAAAATTCCTCCTGCCTGTTGGCAGTGTAATTCCCAAAGCCAACGAACACCTGTCTGCTGATACCTGGGTGCAGCAAAATGATTTCTTTTAAAAAAGCAAAATATAATGAAATACATTCATAAATGAATCATCTACTATTCTACGATTACTAATTCAATTCAAAACCAGAAACAATAAAGATGCTCCATGCCAGCCCACTGTGACAATATTTGAATCACACTGCAATTTTGGTGCAAGGACACAAAGCAAAATGTTTCTTCAGATAAAAAAAATGCTTGAAAGTGCAATTAATTTGACAGAACGCATTACAGAGCACTCTTTGTTATGTATAGTTTCGATTTAAGTCTTTGTCAATATCTCACAAGCAATAAATCCCATGTTTATGAATATATATTTCTCCTAACAATACATGGCTTAATAGATTTTAAAAGTGGGTACTGAACTTTTCAACTAATTTGCTAAATGCTTCATGATCCATGTCTATTCCATTTAGAAATGGTTATTAATTGTTTTAATGGTCAATAAAGATAAATATAGAAGTGCGTAGCACCCTTTCCCACAGTGACATTAAGTGATGGTATTGAAAAGTGTCCAGCCCAAGACTGAAATTACACATCACTTTGTCTCTGCATTTGACGAGAGCCAGTTAGTATATTCAAATCAATTAACTTAAATAAAATTCAAAGTCACTGGCTCTATCACTCTCAGTAGTCAAACATGTTGTCCTCATATTCTCCCAATTTGTTTGTTCTACAGCACCTAATGTTGTTCCCATGTTAGCTGCAGTACAGCCTGGTTACTTATAAACTGACTTTTGCTTCTTAGTCAGAGGCAGACAAAGAGCCCACCATTATAAAAAGGCATGTCCCTTTCTGGAAAAATTCACTGCCATTGCCACTACCACACTCCCTGCAACACTATCTATATCCCGGAAGAGTCATTATGACTTTACGTACTTGTATAGCTTTCTCCAAAAGAAGCCAGGCACCTTGAACCCCTCATCAAATTCGGCATCGCTTTCGTCAGACTCTGCACCTTCGCCATTAGCTTGCTGCTCTGCCTTTTCCATCAGCCTCTTCCTTTTCCACTTCCTGTATGGCGATCAATTAGGTTACCGTTAGCACAGAAATAATGTGGAATCTACCAGTATAGCAACATTGCTTTTAATGTATAGCATGCCATGCATGCTAACCAACAGTCAACTAAAAATGAACAATGCCATTCTTCATTCTCATTAGATGGGGAGGAACCAAACAGCCATAGCTCCTTCACAGCTTCATGGCAGTTTTGCTTTACTGACCAAGACTGAACCAACATCGTAAACAAATTATTTGGCCATTATCAGACAGCAATACACACTAATGCTTAGGGTTGATTCCAGAGTATTGTATAAGTTCTAAATAACTTCAAACAGGATATTAAGAAAGACAATACACCATACACACCGTATCTAAAATACTCAGTGTATCAACAAGTTTGACTCTGTAACTTTGCAAAGGCTCTAAAACAATTTACGATCAGCTTTGAACAAACCATTGTGCTGTGTTGTTTACCCAAAAATCAATACGACTTTCCCAGGCCGTTGAGATGTCGACCCAATACATTGCTGGAAGATGCACTCCTAACAAAAGCATACTTAATTTAAATTCAGCTAACATGTACAATAATGGATATGATGGAAGGTGATTAGCATGATTGGGATGAAACAACACTCCACCCTCTTACTTTCTCCTTTTCATTAAAGATTACTGTGCGTGACACTGTAGGATTTTGGGAGAAGTCCATAATCTGATTTACATTGGACAATGATCATAAATTATGCAATTTTCAACTGTTTTACACAGTAATACACAATGAAAATGGAGGAAAATTCAACTGACCAGAAATTAATTATGATGGATAAGAAATCCTAAAGGTTCCTGATTCAATCCCGGGTTTTGGCAAAAGCAGCATTGCTTGAGTGCTCCCTCCTTTGTTTAAGGGACGGCATGGTGGCTCAGTGGTTAGCACTGCTGCCTTGCAGCATCAGGGACCCGGGTTAGAGCCCCACCTCAGGCAACTGTTTGTGTGGAGTCTGCACATTCTCCCCATGGCTGTGTGGGTTTCCTCTGGGTGCTCCAGATTCCTCCCATAACCCAAAGATGTGCAGACCAGGTGAATTGGCCATGCTAAATTGCCCATAGTGTTAGGTGCATTAGTCAGAGCGAAATGGGTCTGGGTGGGTTACTCTTCGGAGAGTCGGTGTGGACTTGTTGGACCGGAGGGCCTGTTTCCACACTGTAGAGCACCTAATCTAATCTAAGTAACACAGGACAGCTTTATACAACAGTACCAAGGAGGACACAATGAATGCAAAGAAAATACTCTAGGAAGAGAAGACAGTTAGGGACGGTGACAGACAGGTAAAATGGAAAGCAAAGCATATAAGGAACAGAGCGGAGAAACAAAAGGCTCATGGCATTTTCAAACTCAGTGGTGCAGTGCTAACGAAAAATGCACTGAAAACAAAGTCACACTGGATTTGCAAAACTGCAAGAAAAGTTCTAGTACAGCAGCAACCAAACAGCCTGACTTGTTTAATCGGCACCCATCATAAACATTGTATAGAGCGCTTAAACTGCTTAATTCGGATTTATAGAATGCAACACAAAATTAAACGTATGACCGTCTGAAAGACTAAAAACAATCTCAATCTAACCAACCTGTGGAAGGATTGCTACTTAAACTTACAAAGGGATATGAAGAACAGCTAACAAAGGCACCAGAAATTGCAAAATCAAATGTTAAAAAAATGTTCAGAAATCATTTATCTTCACAGGCAAACTCGATCGATGAATGATGGATGTAGAGCTTGTTATCTAATTGCTGTTCCACTAAACTTTGAGTTCTTCCCGTTTAGATTTCGACAATTCTGATTACCCTGCTCCATGAAAAAAATTGCTAAAATGAAAAGTAAAACAAAGAACTGCAGATGGTGGAGATCGGAAACAAAAGCAGAAAGTGCTGGAGCATGTCATCAGCATAAATACCACCGTTTCCCAGCTGCTTTCAGTTCTGATGAAAGGTCATTGGACTGGAAACGTTTACTCTATTTTTCTCTCCACAAATGCTGCCAGACCTGCTGAATTTCTCCAGCACTTCCTGTTTTAGAATAGAATATAGTAGTTGTCTCAATTTTATTTCAAGGTGAGAGGTGGAAAGTTTAAGGGGGATACACGCGGCAAGTACTTCATACAGAGGGTGGTGGGCGTTTGGAACGCGTTGCCAGCAAGGTGGTAGAGGCAGGCACAGTAGACATTTAAGATGCATCTGGATAAATGTATGAGTAGATGGGGAGTAGAGGGATACAGATGCTGAGGAATTGACCAACAGGTTTAGACAGTACATTTGGATTGGCTCAGGCTTAGAGGGCCGAAGGGCCTGTTCTTGGGCTGTAAATTTTCTTTGTCCTTTGTTATTAGCCTCAAGTTATAGTCTGTATCAGCCAAGGTAGGCTGTTCAGAATGTTTTAAGGTACCTCAGGCATGAACCAAAAGTTTATACAAAGTTTTACTGCATGTCTTTAAAATAGTTCTGAGAGATTGATTGCCATCATCTCAGATTATATTTGCAACAAAGAAATGGAGGTGGGTTGTGTTTCTGTCACTTTTTTATTTATTGTTTGTGTCAGATGGGCTACAAGGTACAAACCAACCAGTTATGATTGCTGCCATGAAGTCAATTTATAAGCAGAGATTATACAGATAATGTAAAATCATGAATTATGGAACACTGCAAAACAAGCAGAATATGGCAGGCAACAGGCAGCAAGTCCAACAAGAGCAACAAAGGGAGACGACACACCAGTGCTTGATTATAAAAGATGGGGAAGACAGTCAACAATTTTTTCAAAGAAATCACGGCAAGTGAAGGGCATAAGCACAGTGATACTGCTAATGTAAAGGAAGAGCTGATGATTTATAGGCTGTAAACTCTTAAAAAATGAGGAAGAGATAGAAAATGATGGGTAATAGGCACAGGTCCTTCATTCAAGCTTTGATAAGCTTTAGAAAGCCAGTAAGGGAAATAAGACAGTCCCAAATGGGATGGGTTGCAGTGAAATGTGAATGGGAGAAAATGGCAGCGGTTTAGAGCTACTAATGGAAGAAAATGTTGGAAAAGAACTGCCTGAAAGAAAAGCAAAGGAATCTGTAACGGGCCTAAAGCAACAGAAAGGGAACCATGAATGAAATTATTTGCGCAAGAGAGGTGACAAGGACAGATTTAAACACTGAGTAATGATGGAGTTTTCTGACTACAGGAGAAAGAACAAGATGGAAAGAGAGTGAGTGGGCATGCTCCAATGGAGATTGGCATGGAACCACCTTGCTCTGGATTTTAAATGGTACTTCTGACTGCAGCAATATTGCCTACCTGGTCACAAGGACACCAATACATCTGTCAACTTTCAACTAGTTAACTCATTAGTTAACAGTTGGCCTTTACACCTACACTTATGATCATACTTTGACAAGAATCAGACTTGGCAAAGGTGAATTGTAATGGTTTCATAAAATTAGCATGACCTTTGTGGTTTTTATTCATTCAGGAGATGAGGGCATTGCTGACCAGGCAGCATTCATTGCCCACTCCTAATTGCTCAGAGGGTAGTTAAGAGTCAACCACGTTACTGTGAGCCTGGAGTCACATGTAGGCCAGACCGGGTAAGGATGACAGTTTCCTTCCCTAAGGGACTTTAGTGAACCAGATGGGGGTTTTCCAACAATTGACAAATGGATTCAAGGTTATTATTAGACTCTTCATTCCAGACACTTACTGAATTCAAATTCCACCATCTGCTGTGGTGGGATTCAAACCCAGGTCCCCAGAACATTATCTGGGTCTCTGGCTTAATAGTCCAACAATGATACCATTAGGCCATCACTTCCCTCATTTTTCATGGAAGTAGAATGCTTAATTCTAAATCTCATTCCTGGTGGTGATGAAATGGCCAGCAATCCAGCTGGTTAGCCTAATCAAATCGCTACCAAGAAAATAAACTGAAGAACAAATCAAACTGTAATCAGTAATATTGACACTGGACACAGAGATACTTTGATCCTACTTGTCCATGTCAACTAGATATCCTAAATTTATCTAGTCCCATTTACCAGTATTTGTCCTTTATTGTTGTGGTTCTGTTCGCTGAGCTGGAAGTTTTTGTTGCAAACGTTTCGTCCCCTGTCTAGGTGACATCCTCAGTGCTTGGGAGCCTCCTGTGAAGCGCTTCTGTGGTGTTTCCTCCGGCATTTATAGTGGCCTGTCCCTGCCGCTTCTGGTTGTCAGTTTCAGCTGTCGGCTGTAGTGGCCGGTATATTGGGTCCAGGTCGATGTGTTTGTTGATGGAGTTTGTGGATGAGTGCCATGCTTCTAGGAATTCCCTAGCTGTTCTTTGTTTGGCTTGCCCTATAATGGTAGTGTTGTCCCAGTCGAATTCATGTTGCTTGTCGTCTGCGTGTGTGGCTACTAAGGATAGCTGGTCGTGGCGTTTCGTGGCTAGTTGATGTTCATGGATGCGGATCGTTAGCTGTCTTCCTGTTTGTCCTATATAGTGTTTTGTGCAGTCCTTGCATGGGACTTTGTACACTACATTAGTTTTGCTCATGCTGGGTATCAAGTCCTTCGTTCTGGTGAGTTGTTGTCTGAGGGTGGCTGTTGGTTTGTGTGCTGTAATAAGTCCTAGTGGTCGCAGTAGTCTGGCTGTCAGTTCTGAAATGCTCCTGATGTATGGTAGTGTGGCTAGTCAGGGAATTCCTAGAAGCATGGCACTCACCCACAAACTCCATCAACAAACACATCGACCTGGACCCAATATACCGGCCACTACAGCGGACAGCTGAAACTGACAACCGGAAGCGGCAGGGACAGGCCACTATAAATGCCGGAGGAAACACCACAGAAGCGCTTCACAGGAGGCTCCCAAGCAATGAGGATGTCACCTAGACAGGGGATGAAACATTTGCAACAAAAATTTCCAGCTCGGCGAACAGAACCACAACAACGAGCACCCAAGCTACAAATCTTCACCCAAAATTTGTCCCTTATCCCTCTAAACCTTTCCTATTCATGCACCAATCCAGATGCCTTTTAAATTTTATAATTATACTAGCCTCGACTACATCCTCTGGCAGTTCATTTCATACACTCACCACCCTCTGCGTGAAAAAGTTGCCCCTTAGGTCCGTATTAAATCTTTCCCCTCTCACCTTAAACCATACGACGAAGGGATGTCCTGAATTAGCCATATATCTCTAGTCAAGCTGTTTTATCCCAAAATGATGCAAATACAACCTGGCTTACTCTCAGCAATCAGCCATTGTGATGGGCCATTGTGGCGCAATGGTAGTATCTCTACATCTAGGTCAGGAAGTTGGATTCAAGTCCCATCTGCTTCAAAACATGGACAATGGACCTGAAATAAAGGAAAAAAAATACAAAGAACTGCGGATGCTGGAAATCAGAAACAAAATTCAAATTGTTGGAGAAACCCAGCAGGTCTGGCAGCATCTGTGGTTAGAAAGCAGAGTCAACATTTCGGGTCCGGTGACACTTCTTCAGAACTAATGTTAGCTAGGAAAAGGTTGGTGTATATGTTGAAGATGGGGTTGGGGAAGGGAGGAATAAACAGTAGGAAATGAAACAGAGACAGGGCGACTTCTTTGCAGAACATCTTGAGTTCGATTTGAAAAAAAATGACCCTGAGCTTTCTGTCGTCTGCCACTTCCACATGCCACTGTGTCTCAGGCTTTGCTACTGTGCTCCAGCGAAGCTCAGCACAAGCTGGAAGAATAGCACCTCATTTTCCACTTGGGAACGCTGCAACCTTCTGGACTCAATATCAAGTTCAATAATTTCAGGGTTTGAGCACCTTCTCCCACTGTCTTTACCCCAAATCCCACAAACCAGACCTTGACATCTAATGGGCTGCTATCACAAAGAACCCATTGCCAGCCACTCGTGGCCCTCGTTTGCAGCTAGAGATTTTCCTTGGCTGACCTTTACCCATTCCTTCGCCTGCCCCATTGCTTTTCTCTCTCTCTCTCTCTGGGCTCCATCTCCACCTATCACTCACTCTACACCCCTCCCTCCACCCCAACTTCAACGTATGTACCTGAGCTAAAATCAGTTCTGAAGAAGGGTCACTCGACCTGAAATGCTAACTCAGCTTGCTCTCCACAGATGTTGCCAGATCTGCTGAATTTCTCTAGCAATTTCTGTTTTTGTATCTGAAATAAAGAGGCTGCCTTTGACATAGGGCAACACAGGGCAGTCTCTGACATCAACCAGCATTAGACAAAATGAGGTCACTGGGAATCTCCATCAGCTGAAGTAATACAACTACATGGCATTTATTTGAAGATGTGGAAAATTACTCCAGTATGTTCTGTACACAAAAGGTAGGGCATACAACCTGGTCAATTAGGCTATTCTCGGTTCATTCGTAAAGTAATGGGAGAAATTATCAACAGTAATATCAAGTAGCACTTGCTTAGAAATAACGTGTTCCTTGACGTTCAGTTTGAATTCCGCCAAAGTAACTCTGGTCCTGATCTCAACACAGCCTTGATCCAAACATGGACAGAAGAACTAAATTCCAGAGGAGAGTTGAGAGTGACTCCGCTTGTCATCAAGACTTCATTCGACCGACCGTAGCATTAAGAAGACACACATAGCACGACACAGGGTGGTTGTGATTGTGAAGGTCACCATCTCATCTCCAGGACATAAGACTATCAGAAATTGGGACAGGAGTAGGCCATTCGGCCCCTTGAGCCTTCTGAGCATGGCTAATCCATCATTCTTCAGACCTACTATTCTGTCCTGTCCCTGTAACCCTTAATTTCTGTACTGATCAAGAATCTATCTCAGCTTTAAATTCATTTAAGGGCTCTGCCCCCAAAGCTCTCTGTGACAAAGAATTCCAAGATCTCTCAATCCTCTCTGAGAAAGAATGATTCCTCATTTCAGTCTTAAATTGATGCTCCTTTATTCTGACATTGCACCCTTTGGTCCGAGACTCTCCCAGGAGGTGAACATTCTCTCAGCATTTACTCTGTGAAGCCCCTTAATAATCTTATATATTTCAAGGAGATCACCTCTCATTCTTCAAACCTCCAGTGTGTAGAGTCCCAACTTGTTTAGCATTTGCTCATAAGACACTCCCTCCATATCAGGGATCATTCAAGTGAACATTCTCTGAACTGACTCCAAGAAAATAAGGAGACCAAACTGCTCATCGTACTCCAGATGTGGTCTCACCAGCACCATGTACAGCTGCAGTAAGACTTCCTTGCTCTTATACTCCAACCCCCATGAAATATGTGCCAACATTTGATTCACATTCTTGATTAACTGGAGCGCCGATGTGCTAGCTTTCTGTATTCCTTGCACAAATTCCCCGCAAGTCCCTTTGTGTTGCAGATTTCTGCAGTTATTCTCCATTTCAATAATACTGTTTTTTGTTCTCCCTTTCAAAAAGAACAGCATTGCATTTTCTCACTTTATATTCCATTTGCGAACTTTTTGCTTACTTTTTATTTAATCTATCAATACTAATGTCTCTGTAGATGTTCCTCAGAGCAGTGTTGTAAGTCTAACTTTTTTCAACTGCTTCAGCAATGATCTTCACCCCATTATAAGGCCAAAAGTGGGCAGGATTGTTGTTAATTGCACAGGTTCAGCACTGTTTGCAACTCCTAGTCCATTTTTAAATACAGCAACTCAAGATTCAGGTTGGAGCTGACAAATGGCAAGTAACATTTATAGCACAGAAGTGCCAGGCAATGGCCAACTACATCTGAGAGAAACTAACCATTGTGTTAACATCACTGAATCCCCCATCATCAACCTTCTGGGAGCTACCAATGACCAGAAACTGAACAGAACTAATCATATAAAAACTCTGGATACAACACAGATCAGAGGGTAGTAATCCTGCAGCAAGCAACTTATCCCCTGACTCCTTAAAGCTTGTCCACCATCTACAAGTCAGGGGTGTGATGGAGTATTTATCACTTGCTTGGATGAGTACAGCTCCAACAGCACTGAAGAAACTTGACACCATGTAGGACAAAGCAACCTGCTTGATTGACTACTTATCCACAAACATGCAGTTCTACGCGTAGCAACAGCAGTGTGTACCATCTACAAGATAAACTGCAGAAAATCACCAAGGCTCCTTTGATAACACCTTCAAAACCTACAACTACAACAATCTATAAAGACAACTGTAACAGATATAAGAGGACATCACTATCACCAAAAGCTCAATATGCTGACAAGACCTAAATCCAAGCCAGCTTAAATAAAGATTGAATCCTGTGATAATGGCATAAATCTGACCCATATGGGCCATCCAGTCAACTGTCCTGACTGGGCTCCATGCTTCCTCTCCTACCAGCTTTACTGTGGCAACATTCACTCTCACATGCATGTTCTCGTCTTACAAACTGCCACCACCATGTGTTGAAAGGATTTATAACTTGATACTCAACCTTGCAAACACACATTATAAATATACCTTCCATGGCCACCAAGTGCCAGAGTGGGAATTGAGCATGAAGTTCAGAGACAAGGATTTTATTGCTGCACTACAAGACATTCCAGGGTAATTGGGGATGAGCAATAACTGCCAGCCGTGCCACAATGGTTCACATCCTGTAAACAATTAGAATGTAGCAATCCCATCATGTCTGAGAGACTATTAGATGCTGAAGTGCATGGCAGTTAAGGATACTTTGAGAAAACCTATCAAAATCTGGATGGGTTTGTTGAGCTATAGTTCTTAATGTCCTGTTGTACAAGGAAAGCCTCCCGTATCCTCAGCACTTCGGACTTGCTACTTTGGGAAAGAGAAGCAACGCTAGCAATAAGCTACTCGTTTTCTGCACTGAAACCATTCTCAGTCAGACTCAGAATTACCCTTAGCTGAAGAAAGGCTGTGAGCTGCAGAAGCTGAACAAAAATGCTAGGAAATAAATTTGCCACTCAGATTTGCATAATTGCATTCTACAGTACTTTGTTACTGATCGTAATGCAGAAGCAAAGAGCTTGTATTGTTCTTACACAAGATTTAAAGTCCTGGAAGACCAATAAGGGCAGATTTCAGAGCAGTGAAGGCAGTTTCATTTGCATTTTCTGTTTCTTTTAGAGTATAATATCCTAACATTCATAAGCAGAAACTGCTCCACTATAAAAGGATAATAAGAACTGGAATTTGATTCTTAAGTGTTATATTTGCTGGCTCCATACTGTGTTTTTAATATTGCTAGCGTGTTTAAGCAATTTCTCATCCATTTAAAACAACACAGCATTCTCAGCTGACTTCTCTAATTCAGTAGATTAAGATGTTCAATGCAATTGGCGCGCCATCTTACTTTTATGGCATAACTGAGTGGATTTTATTGATGTGTCTTAACTGTCATAAGACATGCTTTTATTGGCACAGACATCATCTAGCAAAATTAAGATTGATAAAGCTAATTGTACACTGGAGTGAGAAATTAAAGGTGTGCACAGAGAGTTTCAGATAGTTTCCCTCGTCCAACTCCCAGTTTGGCCATTTTGACAAGTATGCACCCTCATTCATTTTAAGCTTTCACAAACACTTGGTATGTAATTAGTTTGAGAGATTAAAAAAAACTTCAAATGTAAGGAATATACATTACAATATAAAATCAGAATGCCGAGAATGTGAATTAAATTAGTCATTTGGGAAAAGTGAAACTTGAAAGACCCAAACTCACACCTGACATAGTACATAAGTAAAGCTTATTTCATTGGGAGCACAAAGGGTGTAGTTAGTTAGTTTCCTCTGACAAATATCCAGCATTTCTTTGCATTCCAACATGCTTAAGGAAGCACAGGATTCTTGAACACTGATCAAATTCTCTAAGAACTTATTAATCATTTGCTTTTTATTGAATCAATTCTGCCTAACCTGAAAGTTCAGACTCATAAACAAGAATATTGTAATAAGGACACATATTGAATGGAATATTATTTAATGCTACACAAGTATACTGGTACACAAATGTTTAACACCTTGGGTATATTAATGTTGTTG
This sequence comes from Chiloscyllium plagiosum, assembly GCF_037043375.1. Lineage (NCBI taxonomy): Eukaryota > Metazoa > Chordata > Chondrichthyes > Orectolobiformes > Hemiscylliidae > Chiloscyllium > Chiloscyllium plagiosum. Next base: position 20,416,657 of record NW_028270181.1, on the reverse strand, counting down.
TGCTTTGGCAATAAATGGGGGACCTCATATTTTGTTTCAGATGAATCATTAGCTAGGCAAGAACAATAATTGGGATTTTGGAATTTCAATCAGTTCTCTTCATATGACATTTATGGCCCTCATTTTTTTTTTGATTAGATTACTTACAGTGTGGAAACAGGCCCTTCGGCCCAACAAGTCCACACTGACCCGCTGAAGCGCAACGCACCCAGACCCATTCCCCTACATTTATCCCTTCACCTAACACTATGCGCAATTTAACTTGGCCAATTCACCTAACCTGCAGGATTTTGGACTGTGTGGGGAAACCGCAGACACGGGGAGAATGTGCATACTCCACACAGAGAGTCACCTGAGGTGGAAATTGAACCCGGGTCTCTGGCGCTGTGAGGCAGCAGTGCTAACCACTGTGCCACCGTGCTGCCCACGGATAATAAAATCCATCAAGTGGATGTCAGTGCCAAAAACCAAGAGTATTCCTAAAATTCATAAATCATGAAAATGGAAAGAAAATACATTGCTAAATAATTTCATTGCACTTTTAATTCACTATACATCATGATCCGTAGTAAAGCTATTACTTAAAAATGTTTTATATTTGTGGTGGTACATCCTTAAGTTCATTCAGTTGCGCCTGTTTAAGTGCTGATCGATGTCTAGTTGCAAAAACAGAGATATGGTGATGGTATATATTTGTAGGGTTCAGGGAAGAGAAGCAGAAACTTAATTAACACTTAATCGGCAAAGTTTCTCCAATGTTAACAATATGGTAGAAAAGACAAAAGATTTAAAGGTGAAGTTTAGCAGGATCAAGTTAGCAATACAGCTCAAATATAAAGGTCAAAAAATGCACAAAATTATAAATGATAGTGTGTTGCAGATTAATTTTTCACATAAGGATAATTCATTATGATAATTACTGGAATGAGCTAGAATTTATTTGTAACTAAAGTACATCACACACAGGATGACTGGACGCACTGTGTGTACTCTGCCACTAGAGGCCACTGCTGCACAATATTCAATTCCTCTTTCAATCTGCAGTCCCAAGCTACCAGCTATCAGCCAGATTTGACTGTTTCCCCGAAAACTGTCCTGCTATTGCTAACCTATAGAGTTGGCTAACATGGGAAGAAATTTAAATGGCTTGTAAATGGCCATCAGAAATGCAAATGTTACATGTTGTATTTACATTACCATTCATAAACTTTCTAACAATTACTAGAAACTTGAAATCAGGTGACAGGACTTTAGGACAGAGGGTTACAAACTAATGGCCAGCATCTTAGGAGTTGTGAGATTTCTACTTTAGTGAGCACAGTCACATAGTTTCAGTTTGTTGCTTCAAATTACGACAACGGCACTGCTTTCTTTTGAAATAGAAACCAAGGGCTGGAGAAACTCAGCAGGTCTAGCAGCATTTGTGGAGACAGAATCAAAATTAATACTTTAAGTTCAATATGACCCAATGGCTTATCTTTGGAACCAAAGAAGAGTCATTAAAAGTCATGTTTGACTAAAAATGTTAATTTTGTTTTTGATTCCATGGATGCTGTCCAACCTGCTGAGTTTCTCCAGAACTCAGTTACATTTTCAGATCTCCAGCACATCCAGTACTCTGCCTTTATTTGGTTGCTTTCCACAAGTAGTTGACACTGCCTTTTGGAATGAGTGAAATTTAGATGATCTCCCACACAAAGAAGTTTGAAAGCAATTTCTTTTGTACACTAATTCACAATCTTGAGTTAATTTATATTATACTTCAAATTTTTTTCCACTGCTACTGAATACATCCATCTTTGTTTAAAATGGATACCAATGTTTTTATTTACGGTTTTATTTTGAAACTAACTTCAAATTTGAAATCTGCCTCACAGATGATAACTAAGATGCACTCTACAGCAACAGAAAAAAATGTATAGAATCAAAAAGTTATAAAATTCATAATCCTCTTAATTTCAAGTTGCTTCATTCAAATTGTCAATTCTAGTTGAAATTCGGCAAAATTATATACTGTGTTGTTTTATTCAAAACATTTAACTCAAGCTACTAAATAATTTTGAATGGTTTCAGTAAAAAGAACCTCTCTGAATTAAAAGGAGTAAAATGCGATTGCTACATTACCAAAAGTAAACTTTCAAAATGAATTGAAAAGTTAAAACTGAAAGCTGCTTCCAACCTATTACATTATTTGCCTTTTGTGTGCCTTTAACAAAAGATAAATAGTGCCTTAATTAGATCACACAAAAAACAAAGGAAAGTGACAGTTAAAATAATACATTTTATGCAGAATGACAGTATTTACAGTTTGGTTTTTCCTATACGCTGAGCTGTAAAAGCCACAGATCTTTGTGCATTGTGGCACTGAGGAGCTTGCTTTCTCTTCACAGCAGTTCCTTTTGCTGACTTTATTTCAATATATAACTTCAAATTTCAGGGAGACTAGATGTCATACATTTTTGCAAAATTGCAGAAATCATAGAAACCCTACAGTGTAGAAAAAGACCATTTGGCCCATCAAGTCCACACCGACCCTCCAAAGAGTAACCCACTCAGACCCATTCCCCTACCTTACTGCTCTAGATTTAGCCCTTACTAATGCACCTACCCTTCACATCCCTGAACACTATGGGCAAATTAGCATGACCAATCCACCCAACCTGCACATCTCTGGATTATGGGAGGAAAGTGGAGCAGCTGGAGGAAACCCATGCAGAAATGGGGAGAATGTGCAAACTCCACACAGACAATCGCGAGGCTGGAACCGGACCTGGGTCCCTGCCGCTGTGAGACAACAGTGCAAAATGTTGAATGGTTAAAGTGTTTGCATTGAAGTAGTCATTTGCTTACAAAAACCTTCAGACAGAAGTCTAAGGCAATTGTTTGTGGTCTTCCAACCTCGCCATAAGCTTTGAATAAGAGTGCGTATCTGCTCATGATTCCAGTGCCTGTTACAAACCAGTTGGACTTTTAACTGAGCTTTTAAAAAATATGTAAATCTACATTTTTAATGCATTTAAGAAGCTTCCATGTTAGATTGCACTACCTGTTCATAAACTGTCAGTTTCTGTTATAATTTTTATTTGTCACACTTCTCTCAACTGAGGTTTCTGTGTTTACAGCTGTAATAGAGTCATAGAGATGTACAGCATGGGAACAGACCCTTCGGTCCAACTTGTCCATGCCGACCAGATATCCCAATCCAATGTAGTCCCACCTGGCAGAATCTGGCCCATATCCCTCCAAACCCTTCCTATTCATATACCCATCCAAATGCCTCTTAAATGTTGCAACTGTACCAGCCTCCACCACTTCCTCTGGCAGCTCATTCCATACACCTACCACCCTCTGTGAAAAAGTTGCCCCGTAGGTCTCTTTTGTATCTTTCCCCTCTCACCCTAAACCTATGCCCTCTAGTTCTTAGGAAACTGCCACTACAAATGTGCCACAATGTATTTACACATTACAACCAAGTCTGGCAGCAGTGCTAGTTTCACATTTCCCAATTCCTCAGCCTGTACTGTAAAGCAGTATGCCTGTCTAGTTTGACAACATTAAACACTGGTCAAAAGAAAAGTCAAATATGAAAGAATGGTATGAGCTAACCCTCTCAAGTCAATGTTTTGAATTTTATGAGATTCCTCAGGAACAAAGCGATTGAAACTACGAATAGTTTACAATGTACCCAGGTGCTCTAATTGGTCAGTGGCAGTGCCTCTACCTCTGTGCCAGAAAATCTGGTTTCAAATGCCACCTACCCTGGAGATGCATTGTAACATGTCCAAGCAAGTTAGAATCATAGAATTCTTACAGTGTGGATACAGACCATTCAGCCCATTGTTTCCAAAGTGACCCTCAAAATAATATCTCACCCAGACCTAACCCCCCCACCCTATCCCTGTAACCTGCATTTCCCATGGCTAATCCACCTAACCTACATACACCTGGACACTACGAGCAATTTAGCACAGCCAATCCATCTTTGGATTAAAAATAAAAATAAAGATAATTTAGAAATAACTTACAAGTGATCCAGGCAGTGGGAAAGCCCAGTGGCAGAAAGTCATACTATGTGTTAATTATTTATTACAGTCCTAAATTTATCTTTCATTTGTTCCAATCTGTATCGCATGTCCTGCTCTCATAGGTTTAAGTCACAGAAAAATTTATCACACTTCAATTTCTAAATTATCTTACATAGCTTCATAAAATCACTTCACTCATTTTTTCTTTGTAGCTGTAAACCTGCATTTTTCTAGGCTGCCCTCATAAATTTATCTTGTGCTGCTTGGGACTTGCCTAGGAACCTTGCTCAACAAAACACTCTAGATACCAGAGTCAACTAGAAACCTAAACTCCGTCTCAGATTACTAGTAAGACACTAAATATTTGGTTAGAGTGATAACAAGAAAGCTGGGATGCATTCACTATAACACTAACAACTCAGAAAGAGAGCAAATGTACTTTTATAATAGAATATAAATTCCTATCGAGATTTAAAGAGGCAAAAATATAGTGGATGCTGGAGAAAATGTCTTTATTCTCGGGTTAAAAATTGAAGCTACCAAACATGTGAGGAGAAATGTCACATGTTGTGAATAGATTCATAGCTAGCACATGATGTTTGGGGCTTTGCAAATGTCAGGAAAAATAACCAACTCAAATCAACCAGGGCAACAATCATGTAACATCTGCAAACTGATTCCATTCTGGCTGATAGCCTACCCTACAATTCTGAAAAAATGGAATTTGAAAACATTTTTAAAAATAATTATGATGACCATTTGGGTCAAGTTATACCATTTGGGTTCAAGTTATTTTGGCTGCAGAAAACTGGAGATGTGTCATAGGTCTTCATCTCAAAGTAACATTTGTACCAGGCAATGACCATCTCAATCAGGAGATCCATCAGTTCAATGGCATTACCCTCACTGAATCCTCGATTATCAAAAACCTGGCAGTTATAGACGACAAACTATACCAGACAGCAGTATAAGTACTTCGGTGACATAAGCAGGTCAGAGGCTAGGAAAGCAGCAGCTCAAGGTGGCAACAGTGTCTTCACACCACCTTCTTCAGGGAACCTAGTGATGGTCAAGCTAATAAGTAAAAAGGCCTCACATTTTTCAGCATGCTTGTTAACAGCAAATCGGGCATTGACAGTAAAAGTCTTTTACAAAATGAGGTGGTAAATGATTGAAAATGTTAAATTTACCAAAGCAAAAGCAGAAATACTAAAAGGTACTATACCTTTAATCTGTATTTGGAATTGGGAGGAGAGACCCCCCCCCCCTTCAGATTGACATTACTTCTCCAAATCTGTTTCTTTAATATACTCACATTCATTCAATCTTTCAGCTAATAAAAAGCGTTTTTCACAAACATTGGCTGCCCATAAACAATGAGGTACTTTTTTTTTCAAAAAGGTAAGTGCAGCCACTGTTATGATGTAGAAAATGTGACAGCTCCTCCCAAATAGCAATGTGATAATGGCCAGAAAATGTGTTTTTGAGCTGTTGACTGAGGGATTGGCTAGTGCACCAGGCAGAACAGTATTTTTACAGTGAATTTTTACATCAATTCAGACAGATGGGGCTTGGTTAAACATTGGATCTCAAAGTGCAGCACTCCCTCTGAACTGGACAGTCAGCTTTAACCTTTGTGCTGAAGGCCCGATGAGAGTCTTGAACACTAAACCTTGCAACTCAGAGATACGAGTGTGACCAACTATGGTTGACAGGACAATGAATAATTCAATACTTAATTCTGAAATATATATGTTGATAGAGACCCTTTAGTATAAACGCAAATTTGCTTACCTCAATCTTTTCCTGTACAGCTCTTCATTTCCATCATCCTTGTGTGCTTTTATTCTGCGCCTCGATTCATCTTCGCCTGAGCTTGGTGAGAAAGCTTCATCCGAGTGACTCTGCTTTTGCCTTTTCTTTGGTGCTTTCTTAAATGTGCCATTATCGGACACTTCATCATCGCTGTTACCAAATTCATCTGGATAAAGTAACTCCTCATCAGGAACATAGAGTGACTCTTCACTGTCTGAGCCTCTGTCTTCTCGCCCTCCCACCAACTCTTGCAGGGAGTTCTTCTTGATTGGAGCTCCAGCTTTAAATTTAATCTCAAGAGTCTTGCGCTGCAGTTTCTGCAAATGCTTTTTCAGTTTGCGGTCTGTTCTTGACACAATGCTATTTTTCTTGGGGCCACCTTTTGGATTTTGAGTTTTGTCATCTGATGTCTCAGTTTCGGCCTGCACAGACACTGCTGTTTTTCTCCTCTTGGCTCTTTTTGTGAAGGACTTCCTCCGAATCGCAGCCATCTTTGCCTGATCGGCCAGATACTTCTCAAAGTCTGATGCGTCATTCAGCATGATCTTGCGAGGCTCCTTTTTTGTTTCTTTCTGAGGTATTTTAGTGCCGAAGGGTGTCATCTGTCCGGTGCGGATGAGATGCTCCCATTCTGTTTCCTGTGCCGGCATTAACATACTTCCTAACGATGAAGGACCTGGTTCTGACAAGGACATTCATAGAATACCATCAAATGTAACAAGAATTTACCTTTCTTTGAAAGAAATATTTCCTGTGTAGTGCTCACAAGAATGTTATTTTATAGCATTCAAAATAATATTGTCACTGTGGTCCCAAGTAATGTACACTAAGGATAGTTTCAACTGTTTGCAGATTTGCAACTTATTGTTGGCATTTCATTCATTAACATTCATATATGGAACACAAACGTCCTAGTCTGCACTTCCTATTGGGGGAAATTGAGCACTTTTTTGTGCTTTGAATAGAATTATATCCTCAGTGTTAAACTAAAGACTCCTCGATCTCACTCTCTCTTCAGGCACCACAGCCTAAGAGGGTATCAGCGACCGTGGATGTCCAGGTGTTGGTCTATGATTCGGTTTGTCAATGAATTGCAGAAGTTTGTTGTAGTTTGCCTTCTGCAGGTTACAGCTGATCAGTAGACACACCTACTTTTCTTGTTTGTCAAGATTTGCATATTGATTATTCATCTACTTGGCCAAGTTATGAAAGCACCTTCTGTGGCTATCAAGTCCCGGAATGAGACTCAAAGCTGGAGTTTGTGGCTGAGACTGTGGCTACACACTGTGCAACAGGATACCAGCAAAGACCCCTCTACTCGAGCTATTGATAACAAAGGTCAGCAGGCGAAATGTATCTAAGATGAGTAGTCTAGTACTCAATTCTGTCTAGTTTAATTCCTTCATACCAATATAAACCCATCTAATGCGGTTTTCGTGGGAAAAAAAACCGAATACGTGGACCGATCCCTGAGGGACAATGGATTGCCAAATTTTAGTCCTGTATAAAACCCAAGATATGAAAATTAGAACCAATGCACCACAGAAGAAAATAATCAAGATGTGGTTTTATGCACTGAGAATACCAGAATGGAAATGACAGGATATCACAGCGTAAAAGAAGGCAGTTTCGAGATTAGAATTCATCTCTGGGAAAAGAGCAAGTAATGAAAAATTCAGACAGGAATTGTCTCACTTCAATGCAATGTTTAATTCAAAATTAAATTTTGGCTACTTACCCTATCTTGCAACTCTTGGGTTAAATGAAAGGCTCAATGTATGTTCAACAACTGTTGCTTTTGAAAACCAATATGATTTATTCCTCAATTTATTTTTCAGAAATGGCAATATTGAACTCTTTAAATACTACAGATATATACAAAAGACAGGACAACATAGTTAGGCCGTCTTGTTTATTTTTCTGAAGCCACTTGGCTTCATTGAATATCTGTTGGCTATCCATTCCTGCCTAGGTTACACAAGTTTGTGGATAAGAGACCGGGAATTTATTTAGGTCATTAGGACTTGTTTAGGTCATTAGGAATGAAAATCAGAATGTACCTGGCAAATACATCAGTTTATAAGCAATGAAAGTTTGATAGCATATGGGGGATGAGTGCCAGGCCAGGGCCCTCATAAAGAGACTCAGTAGGCAGGAGTCCTGAAAGCTTAGCACCAGCTAGGAATAGGACCCTCGGTCATACTGCAACATTCACTCTTACACTTGTATTATTCTACTTAAAATTATTTGCAACAAATGCAATAATGATCTGATCACTCAATCCAACTGTAAATCAAATTTTAATATGATGATAAAGAAAGAAACGTGGCACTAGAGGATGAACTTAAAATGAATATTAATACAGAAAGAGAGATATCATGTTCTTGAATTTACAAAGGCTTTTGATAAGATACCAGACGATAGGTTGATGTCAAAGATTAGGGCACCAGGAGACACAGAACAAATAGTTGAATGGATAGTAAACTGGCTAAAGACGGGAAAGCAGAGAGCAGGGGGAAACGAGTGATGATTTTGACTGAAGGAAAGAAGGCAACAAGCAGCATTCTATAAGGTCAGTGCTGGCATCACTGTTATACATAATTGGCAGCCACAAATAAGTAACTCAATTTCAAAATTCGCCAAACAGGGATAAAGTTAATACCGAGGAAGAATAACACAGGATTTTTGAAACAATTGCTAAATTGCGCAGGTAAGTAGCAAATAAATTTTAATATCAATAAGTGGGAGGTGTGCACATTGGTGGCAAAGGCAGAAACGTAACCTCCACATAATCGGAATGGAGTGGTATAGCAAAGGGAGTTTCAGGTGAACAAATCAGTAAAAGCAGGATCACAGCTCAGTGAAGCATTACATTTAAAAATACTAGTAAAGCACAGGTTTTACCTGAAGAGGAACACACTTGAAAGGTTATGAAGTAATGTCATTCTTGTACAGTTTCCTGGTCAGGCTACTGTAGCATACAGTGTACCATTCTGGTTTCCATACTAAACAAATGACATTGAAAACCCTTATGAGGAATGGCACCAGATCACAACGATAAGGAAAAATCAAACAGGGTTTTCTTTTCTCTTCAGAAAATAGAAGACTTGGAAAATAATGGACACTGGATAGGAGAGATGTGGACTGCTTCTATTTGTAGCAGAATCCAAAACAAGGGACTATAAATATGCAATATTGACTAATAAATCTAACAGGGGAATAAGGGGAAATTTCTTTATTCAGAGTAGTTTCAGTATGGAACTCGTTACCATAGCAAGTGGTGAAGCAATTGGCTTAGACGCTTTCAAAAAAAATCTTTAACAAATAAATAAGTGTAAAGGCAATAGGAAGATTTTCTGAAAGAGTAAGCCAATGGAATGGGAGTAGACTCAAGTGAAACATCAACACAGACTAATTAGGTCAAATGGGTAAAAACAATGACTGCAGATGCTGGAAACCAAATTCTGGATTAGTGGTGCTGGAAGAGCACAGCAGTTCAGGCAGCATCCAAGGAGCAGTAAAATCGATGTTTCGGGCAAAAGCACTTCATCTGGAATAAAGGCAGAGAGCCTGAAGCGTGGAGAGATAAGCGAGAGGAGGGTGGGGGTGGGGAGAAAGTAGCATAAAGTACAATAGGTGAGTGGGGGAGGGGATGAAGGTCCATAATTAGGTCAAAGGGCCTATTCCTGTCCAGTGCTTTTTTGTGTAAAACTGCACTGAGCTTACTACCAGAAAGTTAACTTTGTTGTACTGCTTCATTTACTAAGCGGAATTGCAAATCACTGGAGTGTTTCAAATCCACTTCATGCACTTTGTGTTTTTGAGATAAACTGTGGAAATTAAGACGACAAATCAAAACTCCAAAATAATCGCGGTTAAAAATCACACAACACCAGGTTATAGTCCAACAGGTTTATTTGGAAGCACTAGCTTTCGGAGCACTGCTCCTTCATCAGGTGGTTGAAGGAGCAGCGTCCAAAAGCTAGTGCTTCCAAATAAACCTGTTGGACTATAACCTGGTGTTGTGATTTTTAACTTTGTCCACCCCAGTCCAAAACCGGCTCCTCCAAATAAAAAAATAATCAAGCACTGTGAACATGATAGCTGACAAATGGGACTAAAAGACTGAATCTCCCCAGCATTAACATGATATTCTCACTAATGTCAAAACTGTGGGTGTTTCAAGAGTACTTGACAATTCCAATCAGCCACACAGAATACTGGTTAATGTTTTAGAATCAACCTGTTTGAAAATGTTATTACACACCCTCTGAAGCAGATGGGACTTGAACCCAAACATTCTGGCTCAGAGTTAGGGACACTATAACTGCATGGTGCTCATTAACTACTCAGAGGTAAACAATCAACCTTGTTGGTTAAAATACATCTGAATCATAATGAGGTTTTGCCATCTCTGATCCATTTAGAAAAAATATAGCAGACGTGATGAAAGACTGACAGGTGAAAATCTATATAAGGCAGATATTAAACTGTCACCTTAAACCTTTGTTTACCTTCATCGCACGATTCGTATTCAGCTTCAAGCTTCTGAATGTCAGCACCACTGAGCACTGCCTGGAGGTGTTTCTGTTTGGCCCTTATCTTTTTCAACTGTCTTTCCTTAGGAACAGGGATAAAACAAAAGCAAAGTCACCGGGGAGAATACTACTCACAAACTACTTGACCAGAGACAAGGATGTTCCTCTAAGAGAATATATATTGATTGCGGATGCCCTGTATAATTACACTGTTTGCACAGAAAGGATCATAGAATCCCTACAGTGTAGAAGCAGCCATTTGGCCCATCGAGTCCATACCAATCCTCCAAAGAGCATCCCACCCCAGACCCACCCCAGCCCTGTAATCTTGCATTTCCCATAGCTAACCCACTTAGCCTCCATATCAATGGACACTATGGGCAATTTAGCATGGCCAATCCACCCTAATCTGCACATCTCTAGACTGTGGGAGGAAACCAGAACACCCAGAGACACGGAATGAAATGTGCAAACACCACGCAGTCACCAGAGGGTAGAATCGAATTAAGGTCCCTGGCGCTACAAGGAAGCAGTGCTAATCACTGAGACACCATGCTGCCATGCATGCAATTAGACATTGTATGTGCACGCAAGGTACATTGTTTGATCTCTATTTAGGCTGTTGTCTTTAGGGACAGACACACACACACACACACACACACCCCTCCATGAATGAAAAATAAAAGTGAAGGCGCACACACACAGCTCCATGAATGAAAAATAAAAGTGATTCTCGAGTGAAAAAATTGGAATAAATGGCAATAATTTGCCATCTCAAAAAAAAAGGATGAAGGGACTCTTGAAGGGTGGCACGATAAACAAGAGACGAACTGCACCTTGTTATCCTTCTGCCTTTTCACAGACTCCAGCTTTCTCCTTACTTCCTTGTTTGTAGCAGCATGAGGAGTCAACTGCTCAATGATCTTATTTGTTTGCTTCAGACAGATGGTGGTGGACCTAAATTAAAAGGTAAACACGTGAATAATTCTCGCCTCACAAAACAGAAAAACTTTGCATCAGAACTGTAGTGACAAACGAATCCAGGCAGATTGATGCACAGCTAATGAAGAGCTGATGATGGGGTTGTCAGAAATCTAGGACAGATGGGTTTCAATTCATGACTGCAGTTAAACTGACTGACACAGCCTAACTCATTGCAGTCTGAAACACTGAACCAAATCTCACTCAGTTCCTTATGACTTCCTTTATTCAATATCAATCGGGAGAGAGTGAGGATTGCAGATACTGGAGATCAGATTCAAGTGTGTGGTGCTGGAAAAGCACAGCCGGTCAGGCAGTATTCGAGGAGCAGGAGAATCAACGTTTTGGGTATAACATTTGAATCTCATTCCCGATGAAGGGCTTATGCCCAGAATGCCGATTCTCCTGTTCCTCGAATGCTGCCTGACCGGCTGTGCTTTTCCAGCACCACACACTCAACCACACTTTTCAATCGCCCCTCTGACCAAATCTGCTTCTAAAACCATTGATAGGGGTGGCTATATTGGACAGGAATTGTTGACTCTAAAAGCCTCAGAGGTTCCCTGTTTATATTCTAAATGGGCATGGAGAGATATCCGTGCCCACCATATCGCTCTGGTTGCTTCGTGAATCTTAGTGTTGGGGGTTTTCCTAACTTGAGGAACCAGGAAGCCTCACCAATGTGGACACTTACAGTCACAGAGTCATACTGCACAGAAACAGACCCTTTGGTCCAACCAGTCCATGCCACCCACAATCCCAAACTAAACTAGTCCCACCTGCCTGCTCCAGGCCCATATCCCCCCAAGCTCTTCTTATTCATGTACTTATCCAAATGTCTTTTAAATGTTTGCTTTGATCGCTTCCTCTGGAAGTTCATACCACTCTCACTGTAAAAGAGTTTCCCCTCCTGTCTTTTTTTTCCTGCCAATTGTGTGGCAGACAATTCCCAGGAAAGCCCCAAATCTCCAGTTGAAGGCTGCACCGCGCTCTCCAAAGGAAAACCCAACCTTTTGAAGCCAGGTTTCCATTGGTAACTGATCACAGAGCAACTCCCACTGAGAAGTTAGCATTTGCAGCTTCTTCAAGGCCCAATCCATCAGAACCTGATTCCTGCCGCAAGGAGCAGAACTGGCAATGTGCCAGTATTTGGGTGCTAGAAATGTAGGAAGGGGTCAGCAGCAATACTACAGCATAACGCTTTGGGAGCAGCAAATTCAATTCCAGTCCCTTTTCCAAATGATATCGCTACTGTCATTTATGTCCAATGCAATATCAAGTATATTGATTTACAGCCTAGCCTAGTCCATAACATATATTTTATAAATTCAATACAGATTACCAAAATCAGAATTATGCATATCAGTGAGAGTGAACATTGTCAATCTTGATCAGAAACATTAAATTGAATTGCTTCAGCCCAGTATCATTTAAAATCTTCAGTACCTCAGATCATCTAAAACAGAACAGTACTCTTTCTCTGCATCTGCTCTTTTGGCGGCTTGACTGGCTTCACTAATCGCTCTGTCCACTTGCTGGAGAACCCCCTGCTCCAATACATCCTGGTCGTAGACATCAACTCCGAGACCTTGCAGCTCCAGAGCCTGGGCACTCTGGTCCACGGCTTGGATCTGCTGCCGATCAATCTGGACGATTTTCTGAGTGCTCCTTGTGTCGGCAGGCTGGAAGGCAGTGGAAGTGGATGGTCTGCTATCCGAGGTGTCACAGTCAGCAGGAGCATCCGGATAACTAGCCAAGAATCCATTATCTTGAAGAGTCTGGGGAGCCGCCGAAATGAAGTGAGCTTCAGAATCAGCCACACCTGGTCTGCAGCAACCTGCTGAATCATCAGCTGCAGGAACTCCTGCGGTCGGCATTTTATATAATCTGTTCATTGGAGAGACAGAGCGAATGGATTTAGTTAAAAACTTTGAGCACGCAAATAACATACAAAAACATTGTTCATGGCACCATGGCAATGTCCCTACCTCTGGGTCACAAAGTTCAAGTCCATGGGTCATATAATGTCTTAATGGGATGACTACAAATATTCTTTTATTTTTCTCTCTCTCTATATAAATAAAACAAATATTTGGAATACTTGTAACTCTTCATGCCAAATTGTGCTCTCTGTAGAGTTTACAGGGACTCGGAGTGAAAAATATTGTCTCAAATCTATTTAATTCAGTTTGAACGGAGTGTCAGTAATCTGAAACATAAACTCTGCTTCTCTCTCCATGCTGGTGACACTATTGGACCCACAATTTTATTTACTTTATCTTAAATATGCTGTTTAGGAAACATTGTGCAAAGAAATCAATGCAACAACTGTAGTCTGCATCTGTTTATTGCTTATCTTCACCTCAATTAAAGTTTGTTAACAATTACATTTATCTGTTCATTCATAAAACAATTTTAGTAAATATTATTTAATGGATGTTTCATACACATTATTCTCAGAAGCTTCAATCAAAATAAGCATAACTTCTGCATTCTCTTGTGCGATACAGTTTGCAGACAAGCAAAAAGGAACAAAGCGACATTGAAAATACAATCCCTATAACTATTTAAAAATATTATCAGTCCATGTCTAACCTATCTTAAAAACAGAATCCAAATTGGTATAATTTTAAATATTTTAGTACGTGATATTTAATACGGATTAATATATGTACTTTGAACATCCTATGTTTAATCCCAGTTAATACCTGAACCCAGGCAGGATCATGGGTAATCCAGATTAATACCTGAACCCAGACCGGTCCATGGTTAATTTGGGTCAATAATTAACCCAGACCGGTCCATGGTTAATCTGGGTTAATAATTGAACCCAGATCGGTCCATGGTTAATCCGGGTTAATAATTGAACCCAGACCGGTCTATGGCTAATTCGGGTTAATATCTGAACCCAGACCGGTCTATGGTTAATCCGGGTTAATGTCTGAACCCAGGCCGGTCCATGGTTAATCCGGATTAATATCTGAACACAGGCTGGTCCATGGTTAATCCGGATTAATACCTGAACCCAGGCCGGTCTATGGTTAATCAGGTTTAATAATTGAACCCAGGCCGGTCCATGGTTAATCCGGGTTAATGTCTGAACCCAGGCCGGTCCATGGTTAATCCAGATTAATATCCGAACCCAGGCCGGTCCATGATTAATCCGGGTTAATATCTGAACCTAGACCGGTCCATGGTTAATCCGGGTTAATATCCGAACCCAGACCGGTCCGTGGTTAATCCGGGTTAATATCTGAACCCAGACCAGTCCATGGTTAATGTCCGAACCCAGACCGGTCCATGGTTAATCCGGGTTAATAATTGAACCCAGGCCGGTCCATGGTTAATCCGGGTTAATATCTGAACCCAGGCCGGTCCATGGTTAAACCGGGTTAATATCTGAACCCAGACCGGTCTATGGTTAATCCGGGTTAATATCTGAACTCAGACCGGTCCATGGTTAACCGGGTTAATATCTGAACCTGGGCCGGTCCATGGTTAATCCAGATTAATATCCGAACCCAGACCGGTCCATGGTTAATCCGGGTTAATAATTGAACCCAGGCCGGTCCATGGTTAATCCGGATTAATATCCGAACCCAGACCGGTCCATGATTAATCCGGGTTAATAATTGAACCCAGGCCGGTCCATGGTTAATCCGGATTAATATCCGAACCCAGACCGGTCCATGGTTAATCCGGGTTAATAATTGAACCCAGATTGGTCCATGGTTAATCCGGGTTAATAATTGAACCCAGACCGGTCTATGGCTAATCCGGGTTAATATCTGAACCCAGACCGGTCTATGGTTAATCCGGGTTAATATCTGAACCCAGACCGGTCCATGATTAATCCGGGTTAATATCTGAACTCAGACCGGTCCATGATTAATCCGGGTTAATATCTGAACCCAGACCGGTCTATGGTTAATCCAGGTTAATATCTGAACCCAGACCGGTCCATGATTAATCCGAGTTAATATCTGAACTCAGACTGGTCCATGATTAATCCGGGTTAATATCTGAACCCAGACCGGTCCATGGTTAATCCGGGTTAATATCTGAACTCAGACCGGTCTATGGTTAATCCGGGTTAATGTCTGAACCCAGACCGGTCCATGATTAATCCGGGTTAATATCTGAACTCAGACCGGTCTATGGTTAATCCGGGTTAATATCTGAACCCAGACCGGTCTATGGTTAATCCGGGTTAATATCCGAACCCAGGCCGGTCTATGGTTAATCCGGGTTAATATCTGAACCCAGGCTGGTCTATGGTTAATCCGGGTTAACATCTGAACCCAGGCCGGTCCATGGTTAATCCGGGTTAACATCTGAACCCAGGCCGGTCTATGGTTAATCCGGGTTAATATCCGAACCCAGGCCGGTACATGGTTAATCCGGGTTAATATCCGAACCCAGGCCGGTCTATGGTTAATCCGGGTTAATATCTGAACCCAGGCCGGTCTATGGTTAATCCGGGTTAATATCTGAACCCAGGCCGGTCTATGGTTAATCCGAGTTAATATCCGAACCCAGGCCGGTCTATGGTTAATCCGGGTTAATATCTGAACCCAGGCCGGTCTATGGTTAATCCGGGTTAATATCTGAACCCAGGCCGGTCTATGGTTAATCCGGGTTAATATCCGAACCCAGGCCGGTCCATGGTTAATCTGGTCTATTTTCTAATCCGGGATTCGGTGTATAATTCGGTTAATTTCCCCCTTTATCCTCTTGCCCAGAGCCGGCCTTCCCAAGCTGCCTTTTCCATCCCTGCGCGCTGGTACCGTCCGTTACCTCACAGACCGACCCCGAGTGCCCTCCATACTCACCCGGGACAGGCTCCAAATCCAGGCCCGACCCGGACCATAGATTCACACAAACCCAGGCCCCAGGATACACACAGGAGTCCTCCTACCACAGCGGCACCAACAGGCTGGGAGGACAATGCACAGGTAGAGCCCTCCCAACACAGCGGCACCAACAGGCTGGGAGGAGGACAATGCACAGGTAGAGCCCTCCCAACACAGCGGCACCAACAGGCTGGGAGGACAATGCACAGGTAGAGCCCTCCCAACACAGCGGCACCAACAGGCTGGGAGGAGGACAATGCACAGGTAGAGCCCTCCCAACACAGCGGCACCAACAGGCTGGGAGGACAATGCACAGGTGGAGCCCTCCTAACACAGCGGCACCAACAGGCTGGGAGGAGGACAATGCACAGGTGGAACCCACCCAACACAGCGGCATCAACAGGCTGGGAGGACAATGCACAGGTGTAGCCCTCCCAACACAGCGCCACCCACAGGCTGGGAGGGCAATATATCGGTAGAGCCGTCCCCAAACAGCGGCAGCCACAGGCTGGGAGAACAATGAACAGGCGGAGACCTCCCAACACAGCAACACCGACAGGCTGGAAGGACAATACGCCGGTACAATCTTCCCAAATGGCGCGGCACCAACAGGATTGGAGGACAATGCGCAGGTAGAATCCTCCCAACACAGCGTCTCCCACAGGCTGGGAGGACAATGCACAGACTCCAACTCACAAACACATGGAGACACATGGACATCGGCACCAACAGGAGAAGCCCTCCCAAAAGAACGAAATTCAGGAAAGGGAAGATAATCCACAGATACTGGAATATCCACAAGAGGCTAGCGACATTGGCAAGAAGGCAGATAAATCTACAAAAAAAACACATTAAGAGCCATACCTAAAAACAACGACGCTGACAATGTGGAGCCCTCCTCAAACAGCGACTCCCATAGGACAGAAAGATAATAAACGGGAGGAGACTTCCCACCACTCAGGAGGGGAGTAGAATTTACAGATACCGTCACCGGTGGGGACCTCCTGTGACAGCGACACCCGCAGGAGGGGAGGGGGAAATCACGGATACTGTCACCTGAGGGGACCTCTCTGTATGGCGACACCTACAGGCTGGGAAGACAGAACTACGCACAAATCATGATTTTTACCAGGACATTTTAGTAGGCAAGGATGGACATGGAAATGGTGCTGTTGGACATAGGAGGCAGTGAAATGAAACCTCCAGGAATGTGTCCAGCCTTGCATCGCCCACCCTAGGTTAAAGATTGTGACCAGGACTGGAGGAGTGTGGTATCCAATTCCTACCCCATATCCATTTTCTTTATAAGTCGCACAACATCAAACCGCAAATGCCACCCAGACCCATCCTCTGGTGGTGACCGAAAACTCTCCCCCTTATTGATTACTGCGAAGATCACCTGTATACGAGGAAACTGGACTCATTTCATATACTCACAGCACAAAATGACGCCTAGTTTAACTTAAATTGGCATGAAACTTGAAGCCTCTGACTGGTAAATATCAAACATTGTTAACTGGTAAAGCATGGAGGGGATGCATTCGACCTCTTACAAAAAAAACTTTGTTTTTGCATTTATCCATTGGATATGGGCTAGCATCTGTTGCCCAACTGATGAGAAAATGGAGGTGAACAGCACACTCTTTCGAAGGTTACTTTGGATTTAACTTTTCCAATGCTTGATCCTGACGCTGGATATCCAAAATGTAAAGGGTTGACGTTTCATGCTCCTGACATGTTTCTTCATGATGAATGCAAGAAACAAAATCACCAAGCAAAGGAAAAGAACATGTTTATTAACAATGTGGCACAATTCCTTGTATCAGCTCTATTGATCTTGGCACAACTGAGTCATAATCATTGTGCTGCTCCTCTGTGGCTGTGCACAGCAAGTCTTGATCCATTTTCTTGTTACTGAGAAAACAATGTAAGCTAAAAGCAGTGCTCACACCTAGGAAATCCGAGGAACACAACCGGTAATGCACCATCCATTTCCTGAGTTCTTGTCCCTCAGAGTGCTGCTCTCCTCTGGGATTGCTGAATTGCTAAATCACTGCAGTTGTCAACACTTAAGATGATTGTCCCCTTCCACAATCGTTATCCTCTTCCCTCTGTAAGTACCTTCTCGTCTTTTTCCCAGCTGTGCCTACCACTAACTTTGTCTGGTACTTTAACCTCCTGTTTGCTCTCTTACTTATTTACTGCTGGTGCCCCGAGGCTGTTTAAATATTATAATAAATATTATCTACCTGCCCACTCTTAATAGTTCTCCAAATCACTTTTTGTACTCTCTGCTTATGTTCCCTCTAATGTTCCTTCATGCTCATGGCCTTTTAAATGCAAGGCATACCCCAATCAAATTGCTACGTGATGGCATCAGCCTTTGCTAAACATCTCCATTTAGTCTTTTATTTTTAACCTTTTCTCATGTGTGTGTCTGAAAAAGACTACTAATTGTTAATGTTTAATGGTTTCCAGTTTTCTCAAGGGTGATCTCTTCCAATCTTTTGACAACAGGGTTGACTTTGAGGGGGAGGCTTAGGTAAGTATATGTAAGAGGCAAAGAATAGAAGGACAAAGTGGGCTGTAAAAAAAAATGCTACCACAGACTGGTTAGGCTGAATGCCTTTTCATATGTTTTATAAATTCAACGTCATTTTATTCCACTGCTTTGCTGGATCATGATGCGTTCTGTTTCTATTCAATCCTTAAGATAACGTTTCCCATGCCCAGCTCTGTGCTACTTCACTACATCAAGTACACTTAAACATTCCAAACTCACAGATATAAAGGATCTTGTGTTTTTTTTCCAACCTGTCTCACACAGTTCCCACCTGTCCAGAGCATCTAGAGCCTTGTGAGAAGTGAAAGAATAGATGAGTTGAGAGTGTGGTGCTGCAAAAGGACAGCCGGTCAGGCAGCATCCGAGGAGCAGAAGAATCGACGTTTCGAGCATAAGCTGTTCATCAGGGATGAAAGAATAGATGATCCTATTAGGGAGTGAAATCAATTCTCTCCTCCTCCCTCCAGCCTTTTGATGTTTGATTTTATTGTCACGTGTATTCAAGTACAAAATTACAGTGAAAAGTGTCGAATGTCACCACACAAGGCACCATCTCAGGTACAAGTACCCAGGTGCAGAATCTTAAGAACAAGGTAGAAAGGAGGAACAAAGGTAAACATTGCAGTAATTATAGTCCAGCATAAAATGTACAAAAAATGTTAAAAGTTATACATCGCAGACCTTCTCAATTTGAAGTAGAAAATAAAGAAATAAAGCTGAAAGTTCAAACATTTCTTAAGTGCTTAGCCCCACAGTGGGACTGCACTTCGAAGACGCACCTCAAAATCACTACACTGGGCTGAGAGACCATCACATACTGCCGAAAGACCACCACGCCGGGCTGAGAGACCACCACATACTGCCGAAAGACCACCACGCCCGGCTGAGAGACCACCACATACTGCCGAAAGACCAGCACATACTGCCGAAAGACCAGCACACCGGGCTGAGAGACTACCACATACTGCCGAAAGACCAGCACATACTGCCGAAAGACCACCACAATGGGCTGAGAGACCACCACATACTGCCGAAAGACCACCACGCCGGGCTGAGAGACCACCACATACTGCCGAAAGACCAGCACATACTGCCGAAAGACCACCACAATGGGCTGAGAGACCACCACATACTGCCGAAAGACCACCACACTGGGCTGAGAGACCAGCACATACTGCCGAAAGACCAGCACATACTGCCGAAAGACCACCACGCCGGGCTGAGAGACCAGCACATACTGCCGAAAGACCACCACGCCGGGCTGAGAGACCAGCACATACTGCCGAAAGACCACCATGCCGGGCTGAGAGACCACCACATACTGCCGAAAGACCAGCACATACTGCCGAAAGACCAGCACACCGGGCTGAGAGACTACCACATACTGCCGAAAGACCACCACACTGGGCTGAGACACCACAACATACTGCTGAAAGACCATCACGCTGGGCTGAGAGACCACCAGGTACTGCTAAAAGACCACTATGCTGGGCTGAGAGACCACCAGGTACTGCTGAAAGACCACCGTGGAAGGTATCTCCCAGCCTGGTCAAGAACCAGCTCAAGCTTGAAGGAATGTGGTGAGGTAGCATCCATCCCTATTCCCTTGTAGCATTGAACTACAAAGCCAAGTAAGAAATTTATTTTCCTTTGGTTTCACTTGTCCCAGTAACTCTAGCTCTATTCAAATAGAAAATGAACTTTATTTCTTTTTTTTAACCTGCCATAAAACTGATCTTCTGCCGACACAGTTTTGTGGCATTGTGCTCTCTCAGAAAGATATTCTCATACTGTTGGAAGGTAGATTATTTTATGAAACAATCTCAGGAGACTCAGATACAGGTTAACAATTGTTTAATGCATTGAGAGAGCACTATCCAGAGAAGACTCTGAGATAGACTCTGCCCTCACCAAGGTATTGATACATTGAAAGTCAAATAGACAGTACATTGTTCAGACATGTTCCAAAATGGCAGAGGCAGCTATCTGTTTGCAACAATTTGCCTGTTTCCTTCCCAGAGCCTGTGCTTCATTCCCATCTTGACTAAATCCCACTGCGATGTCTTCAACATGTTTGTTCAATGGTACAGGGTCATTCCATCTCCAAATAGGACCTCGGGTCACATTGCAAACTTTTACAAAATTCTGTCTGTCTGCTCTATCGGTATCCTGAGCCTGTTTGTGTGTTTAACTCGGGCATAAGCCCTTCTTCAGGAATGACTGAAGAAGGGCTTATGCCCGAAACGTCGATTCTCCTGTTCCTTGGATGCTGCCTGATCTGCTGCGCTTTTCCAGCAACACATTTTCAGCTCTGATCTCCAGCATCTGCAGTCCTCACTTTCTCCTCGAAGATTTTAACCTACTGCGAATCCTCTTACAAGGATGCCTTCCTTGAAGAAGCTCTCTTCCTCCCTCTACAAAGATTTCAGTGAAAAGTCATTCCTGAAGAAGGGCTTATGCCCGAAACGTCGATTCTCCTGTTCCTTGGATGCTGCCTGACCTGCGCTTTTCCAGCAACACATTTTCAGCTCTGATCTCCAGCATCTGCAGTCCTCACTTTCTCCTGTGTGTTTAACTCTTCAACCTATTTTTCTTGAATAAGAATAAATGGGAAACACATTTGAAATAAATGTTTCAAATAATTGTTACTTGTTAAGCTAACTACAACTCACTGCTTCAGTCTAACACGTCCCAACTCATGCCATACCCAATATTTCTTCCTGACATTATAAAGTAGATTAACTGCAAGGTAACAGTCTGCCTCCCTCTAGTGGCACTTGTTGAAATCTACATCCTTTCCAATGATCATGCTTTTACTCAGGAGACCCTTCTGTTTTAGATTAGATTCCCTACAGTGTGGAAACAGGCCCTTCGGCCCAACCAGTCCACACCGACCCTCCAAAGAGTAACCCATACAGACCCATTTCCCTCTGATTAATGCACCTAACACTACGGGCGATTTAACATGGCCAATTCACCTGACCTGCAAATCTTTGGACTGTGGGAGGAAACTGGAGCACCCGGAGGGAACCCACACAGATGCGGGGAGAATGTGCAAGCTCCACACAGACAGTCACCCGAGGCTGGAATCGAATCTGGGACCCTGGCACTGTGAGGCAGCAGTGCTAACCACTGAACCACTCTCTATGATTCTATGACTCTGTTTGATTGCAATAAAGACATTTTGGAAAACTTGGCTGGGGTCAATCATGGGGAACATTTTATCCTTCTTGTAGATAGGGCTTGACTTCCACTGACCACTGTTTATCATAATCAATAATTGGAATGACTAATGCTTTGACTGATAAGTTGGAAGAGTGAAATTAATATTGTGATAAAGAAACCATCTCTATATCAAAACGTACTCATAAATCTTATTAAATGAAAGTACAAAGAAATGAATATTGCACCAGATATAATTTTCACTGAGTTGGTTCCTGGAGAATTTATGGAGCTGTGCCAGCCTTTGATTTTTTTTTATATATTCTTGCTATAATTGCAGCTAAAGTTACTACTGGACATATCAGGTCCCAGTATGAAATCTGTCTTGACAGTTCATATATCACTTTTTTAATTTAAAGTGACTGTCACTGAAACAAAATGAGCTGCCAGAGGAAGTGGTGGAGGCTGGTACAATTGCAACATTTAAGAGGCATTTGGATGGGTATATGAATAGGAAGGGTTTGGAGGGATATGGGCCGGGTGCTGGCAGCTGGGACTAGATTGGGTTGGGATATCTGGTCGGCATGGATGGGTTGGACCGAAGGGTCTGTTTCCGTGCTGTACATCTCTATGACTCTGTGTAGATTTGGTTTTAATAATAATTGAGAAGTTTATTACACAAAATAAATTGAATTAGAAGAAAACAAACTAAGCTATCTAAATATAACACCGTTTGGAAGATTTCAAAATAAGCAGAATAACAAAAGTCTCAACTTTACAGTTACTCAATAATACCATAGAAATCTATTTTCCCTGTCCAATCTGTAGATTTGATGTAAGAATTCTTTCCTCAGTTCCTGTCTTGTGAGCTGTGGAGAGTTTTCCCTGTATTGGTCATACAACTTTGTTTTAAAGCCCCCCCTTTAGATTTAAACTTTGACTCCAAGTTCTAGATTCTTGTGCAAGAGGAAACATTCTTTCCATATTCTCCCAATCAAGTCCTCTTAAAATCTTAACTGTTTCAATTAACTCTTTTTGAACCTTAATTTGACTCTTTTAAACTCCAGAGATACAAACCCAGCCTTTCCCCATGCAGTAATCTGTTCATTTCATGATGTCACGTGATTTTATTCTGAAGGACTGGGGGGGGGGGGGATGGTCTAATATGGCCATTGAGCCCAGTGAGGAGAAAGTGAGGACTGCAGATGCTGGGGATCAGAGCTTAAAAATGTGTTGCTGGAAAAGCGCAGCAGGTCAGGCAGCATCAAAGGAGAAGGAGAATCGACGTTTAGGGCTTATGCCCGAAATGTCGATTCTCCTTCTCCTTTGATGCTGCCTGACCTGCTGCGCTTTTCCAGCAACACATTTTTAAGCATTGAGCCCAGTGACCCAGCAAAAGTGAAGGGATGAGGAGGCTGGTTGGAATGCCTGCCTAAGGTGTCCAGCACTGTGTTCAAAGTTTAAAAAAGAAAGATTAAACATAAAACATGCCTCCTGCTGTCATTCCCTCATTTTTCCATGTACTATTCATGCCATCACATGAATGTGCGCTCTGTACCCCCACTCCCATTGTCCTCACAATGGCCCCATACCTCCATGCTAACACACTTAGTCATCCATGTCTCCTTTTAACCTATATGTGTCAATCATCCTCATGACTGTTAATAGTCCTCCTGCCATTTCAGTGACATATCATCAACCAATTCATTATCCAGCACAGGCATAACTCAGGAAGAATCCTGACAGAAAATAAAGTTATCAGTCTTCATTATTGAAAGAGAACACAGACTCATTGATGCAACAAAACATCAAATGTATTAGAATTGCTTCAATGATCCCTTACAAAAACAAACATTTCACTTGGTTGTTCAATGCCTTGAAACCACTGAAAAAACAATCTGGTTCACTAATATCCTTCAGGGAAGGAAACTGCTATTCTTATCCAGTCTGGCCTACATGTGACTCCAGACCCACAGCAATGTGGTTGACTCTTAACTGCCCTCTAGGCGAAAGTGAGGAATGCAGATGCTGGAGATCAAAGTCAAAAGGTGTGTTGCTGGAAAAGCACAGCCGGTCAGGCAGCATCCGAGGAGCAGGAGAATCAACGTTTCGGGCATAAGCCCTTCATCAGACTCTCCTGCTCCTCAGAACCTGGGATGGCATAGTAGTTAGCACTGCTGCCTCACAGTACCAGGGACCAATTCCAGCCTTGGGTGATTGTCCCTGTGGCGTTTACACATTCTCCCCGTGTCTGCATAGGTTTCCTCCCACTATCCAAAGATCTGTAGGTTAGGTGGATTGGCCATGCTAAGTTCTTTGTAGTGTGCAGGTTAGGTGGGTTAACCATGGGAAATGCAGGGTTATAGGGTCTGAGTGGAATGGTCTTCATAGAGTTGGTGTGGACTGGATGGGCCAAATGGCCTGCTTCTACACTGTAGAGGTTCTGTGAGTCTATCACTCCTAATGCCAGCCTGGAGTAAACAGCTGTTATCCTGTCAAACCCTTTAAGGATCTGAAATGCTTCAATGTGTTTCTTGAGAACATTGAGTGATAGGCAATAAATGCTGCTCCTGTCAGTGAAGCCAACAATCCATGAATTAATAATGCGAGAAAGAAGAGTTAGTGTTCCAACCTGCTTTGCCTTAGTATATGTGAGTTTTAACTTTAGTAATTTTGGATTATCCAGTATTAGAATAATTCATATGAATGTGATACAGTCAGAAACCGACTGTGTGAGAAGTAATAAAATTGGGTTATGAAATATATAAATCGGACCATGGAATGTAATTAAATTAGTCATTGAAATGTTGTAAAATTATACAGTAAAATAAAGTAAAACTGAGCTGTGAGAAGTAATGAAAACTGGGTAGTGAAATCTATTAAAATGAGGCTATAAAATTAAGTCGATCTGAGAGGATTAATGCAGTCTAGTGGGAAAGAGATAGAGAAAATTGGGAAAAGATTGCCATCTTGGAAATAACTAGATTTGGAAATGGCAAAAGAATATGTAAAACCTGCCAACATAGCTCTACACTTAGAGTTGTAGAATCATTCAGTCCTAGATTTATACAGAATGGAAAGAGACCCTTCAGTCCAACTTGTCCGCTCAGACCACATATCCCAATCTGATCTAATCCCATTTGCCAGCATTTGGCCTATATCCCTCTGAACGCTTCCTATTCAGGTCACCATCCAGATGCCTTTTACATGTTGAAATTGTACCAGCTTCCACCACTTCGTCTGGCAGCTCATTCCTTACATGCACCATCCTCTGTGTGAAAAGTTACCCCTCAGGTTCTTTTTAAATATTTCCTCTCTCACCTTAAACCTATACCGTCTAGTTTTGAACTCTTCCACTTAGGGAAAAGACCCTGGTTATTTATGCTATGCATTCCCCTCACGATTTTATAAACCTCTGTAAGGTCACCCCTCAGCCTCTGATGCTCCAGGATAAAAAGCCCCAGCCTATTCAGCCTCTCCCGATAGCTCAAACCCTCCAATCCCAGCAACATCCTTGTAAATCTTTTCTGCACCCTGACAAGTTTAACAACGTCCTTTCGACAGAAAGGTGACCAGAATTGTACACATATTCCAAAAGTGGACTCACCAGTGTCCTGTACAGCCATAACATGACATCTCAACTGCTATACTCAATATTCTGACCAATGAAGGCAAACATGCAAAATGCCTTATTCACCACCCTGTCTATCTGCAACTCCATTCTTAAGAAACTATGCACCTGCACCCTTAGGTCTATATTGGCAAGACTCCCCAGGACCCTACCATTAACTGCATAAGTCCCATCTGATTTGCCTTACTAAAATGCAACATCTCACATTTATTTAATTAAACCCCATCTGCCACTCCTCAGCCTACTGGCTCACCTGATCAAAGTCCCATTGTACACTCAGATAGCCTTCTTCACTGTCCACGACACCACCTATTTTGGTGTCATCTGCAAACTTACTAACCATGCCTCTTCTATTTACATCCAAACTATTTGTATGAATGATGAAAAGTCTTATTGTCTGGTAGTTGAGCATTACTGATGGCTGACTAAAAGGCAGCAGTCATGTCATTTTCATCATTTTTCTCATATGTGTGTCATAGGACTGTAACTTGCATTAAAAGAATTAAACTGCTTTCTCCACTGCAGGATCACAGTTTTTAATGAATAGACTTAAAGGTGCAGGTAGCAGTTCTAATTTGCTTGAATGTTTTTGGCTTAATAAGTACCTCAAGCTTTTTGAACCCATTTGCTGTGTTGCGGGTGATTATATGTTGATTATATCACAATAAATCTCAACTGAGTGGCTCAATGTCATTCATTTATCAGTAGTGTGGACGCCATTGTCACTCAATATTTTGGAACACTTTAACAATCAACTTCAACACTGACAGTTTACACAATCATAGAATCACAGATCTGTTACAGTGCAAAAGGAGGCCATTTGATCCATTGTGTTTCTGCCAAGTCTCCAAGGAGCATCACAACTAAGTGCCATTTTCTTGTCTTTTCTTTATACGCTTGCATATTGGTTCTCTTCAAATCGCCATTCATCGCTGTCTTGAATGCCTCAATTAACTACCTCCACCACACTTTCAGATCTTAGGTCATAAAATTTCTTCTCACATCACATTTGCTTCAGTTGCAAGTCGTCTTAAATCTGTGCCCTCTTGTTCTCAATCCTTTTGCAAGCAGGAACAGTCTCTCTCTATCTACTCTATCCTATATTCATGATTTTGAAAACTTCTATCAGATCTCCTTTTAGCTTTCTTCTCTCCATGAGAGCAAGTCCCAAACTCTGAAGTATCCATGTAATTGAAGTTTCTCTTCCCCGGAACAATTGTGTAAACCTTTTCTGTACTCTCTGTAATGCATTTACATCCTTCCAGTAGTATGGTGTCCAGAACTGTATATAGTACCCAGCTGAAGTCTAATATGTGTCTTATACATATTCAACATAAGCTCCTTGTTCTTGTACTATCTGCCTCTATTAATAAAGCCCAGGATACTTTATGTGTTATTAACTGCACTCCACCTGCCCTCCCACTTTCAACGATATACACACCTAGATCCATCTGTTCTTGCATCTTCCTAAGCATTGTACCCTATATTTTATACTGTCTCCCAATGTAATTCTTACAAAACTGCATCATTTCATGCTTCTCTGCACTGAAATTTATCTGCCCACTTTACCAACCTATCTACATCCTTTTGAAGTTCTTCACTTTTGCCTTAAAGTCTCCAATGTTTCATATAATCCGTCATCTTTTAAAACTGTCCTCTGCACACCAATATTGAGATTTCTATGACAAATCGGGAAAAGGAAGTGTCCTGGGGACACCCAGCCCAAAGAACATCCCTCGACTACAGCTCTTGGTTACCTATTACACAATAAACTTGGTAACCATGGTGCTGCTGTCTGTGTTATTCCATGAGCTATAACTTTTAGATTAGATTAGATTAGATTACATTACATTACAGTGTAGAAACAGGCCCTTCGGCCCAACAAGTCCACACCGACCCGCCGAAGCGAAACCCACCCATACCCCTACATTTACCCCTTACCTAACACTACGGGCAATTTAGCATGGCCAATTCACCTGACCCTGCACATCTTTTGGACTGTGGGAGGAAACCGGAGCACCCGGAGGAAACCCACGCAGACACGGGGAGAACGTGCAAACTCCACACAGTCAGTCGCCTGTATGGTATGGTAAGTGACATTGTAGCGAATGCCTTTTGAAAGCCAATTTCCACCACATCAGAGTGTTGACCCTTCCTGTTGCCTCTTCAAAAGAGTTCCAGCAAACCAGTTGAACATGATCAACACAAACACAAACCTCAGTTCATTGGCTTTAATGATTTTACAGAAGATTTTCCCTTCAGAGCTGAAGTAAGTATTTAAACCTGTGAAAAGGAAATCCACAAACACTTTTGAATATCAGTCATCACACTTTCCATTTTCAACGTTATGGTTTGTTGAGCTCTACAAACAATATTCACCTTCCTGCAGCGTATAACAATATTCACCTTCCTGCAGCGTATAACAATATTCACCTTCCTGCAGCGTATATCAGCCCTCACAGAAATGTTGACATGTCTGAATGCGACAATTTACATCTAAATTTGACAACTGTTTTCAACGACGTTACCATGTTTTGAACAGGGAGATCCTGATTAACTCTGTTCCCATGTAAGGGACTACAATTTCAATCAAATAGGCCAGTTTCACAGGAGCTACTATCACCCAATCCTGTGACTCTGGATCTCAGCTAAAAAGTCAGTTCTAGCCCCTGACAATGGCCTGGGAGAGTACCTGTTTGACAGGCTCTCCCTGAGCTAAGTGGGATTCTGGAGTCCTGTACATGAAAGCAGAATTGATTTCTCTATTGCTGAATGTGGAAATAAAATATTCACTGATAAAAAAAAAAGTCAGTTCTGGGGGCGGCACGGTGGCACAGTGGTTAGCACTGCTGCCTCACAGCGCCAGAGACCTGGGTTCGATTCCTGCCTCGGGCAACTGTCTGTGTGGAGTTTGCACGTTCTCCCCGTGTCTGCATGGGTTTCCTCCCTCAGTCCAAAGACGTGCAGGTTAGGTGAATTGGCCATGCTAAAATGCCTGTAGTGTTAGTTGACGGGTGAGTGTAGGGGAATGGGTCCGGGTGGGTTGCTCTTTTAAAAAAAAGTTAGTTCTGGGTACAGCATGTTAGCACCTGCATTCAGCACTTGGAGAGGATGCGGAAGAGATGCTAGAATGGTATTTGAGATGACTTACAGTAGAGAAGCTGGGGAGATGCTTTTCTTTTAGCTGTGAAGGCCAAAAGGAATCTTGACAGAGATTTTCCAATTTACAAGTAGTTTTTGTTTGATCAAACAATAAGATATTAATTCTGGTTGGTACCTTATTCATGGATGCACCTACTGTGGATGCTGCCATATTCTCCTCATTTAAACAGGATTGATCCCATGGTAGAGGGAGAGATACTCCCCTGCTCATGACTCCACCCCCATTTCCCCTACCACCACACCCACTCCAGTTACAGGCTCTGCCCCCACTCCTAGCTCCACACCTACACCAGGTCCTAGCTTCCAGCCCTGCCAAGTTTTCACCATCCCCCCAGACCTTCCCATCACTGAGGACGAACGATCAGTCCTTAGCAAAGGCCTTACCTTTATCCCCCTCCGTTCACACATCAATGAATTTAATACACATCGTGACGTTGAACACTTCTTCTGCCGCCTCCGCCTCTGAGTTTACTTTTACAATCAAGACTCCCGCCCACCTTCCAAGGACCCCTGCACTCACCTCCAACACACTCCATCGACCTGGACACCCCGCGCTGGCCTATTACCTGCCCTCAACCTCTTCATTTCCAACTGCCACCGAGACATTAACCGCTTCAAACTGTCTACCCCCCCCCCCCACTCCAACCTCTCACCCTCACAATGCGCAGCCCTCCACTCCCTCTGCTCCAATCCCAACCTCACCATCAAACCAGCGGATAAAAGGGGTGCAGTGGTAGTTTGGCACACTGACCTCTACACCGCTGAAGCCAGGCGCCAACTGAAAGACACATCCTCCTACTGCCCCCTCGACCATGACCCCACCCCCCCATCACCAAACCATTATCTCCCAGACCATACAGAACCTCATCACCTCAGGTGACCTCTCACCCACAGCTTCCATCCTCATAGTCCGGGAGCCCTGCAATGCCCGATTATACCTCTTTCCCAAGATCCACAAGCCTGACCACCCCGGCCGACCTATTGTCTCAGCATCCTCCTGCCCCACCGAACTCATCTTCACCTACCTCGATATTGTCCTATCCCCCCAGTCCAGGAACTCCCCACATATGTTCAAGACACCATCCACGCCCTCCACCTCCTCCAAGACTCACGTTTCCTCGGCCCCCAAATGCCTCATCTTCACCATGGCCATCCAATCCCTCGCCACCTCCATCCATCATGACCAGGGCCTCCAAACCCTCCGTTTCTTCCTCTCCCGACGTCCCCAACAGTACCCTTCCACAGACACTCTCATTCGTTTGGCTGAATTGGTCCTTACCCTCAACAAGTTCTCCTTCGAATCCTCCCACTTCCTCCAGACCAAAGAGGTAGCCATGGGCACCCGTATGGGCCCCAGCTATTCCTGTCTCTTTGTCGGCTACGTAGAACAGTCCATTTTCCGTAGTTACACCGGCACCACTCCCCAACTCTTCCTCTGCTACGTTAATGACTGCATCGGCGCCACCTCGTGCTCCTGCAAGGAGGTTAAGCAATTCACAACTTTAACAACACATTCCACCCCAACCTTAAATTCACCTGGACCATCTCTACACCTCCCTCCCCTTCCTGGATCTATCTCCATTAATGACGACTGACTTGACACTGACATTTTTTACAAACCCACCGATTCCCACAGCTACCTGAATTACACCTCTTTCCACCCTACCTCCTGCAAAAATGCCATCCCATATTCCCAATTCCTCCGCCTCCGCCGTATCTGCTCCCAGGAGGACTAGGTAAAAACAAGGACTGCAGATGCTGGAAACCAGAGTCTAGATTATAGTGGCGCTGGAAAGGCACAGCTGCATCCGAGGAGCAGGAAAATCAACGTTTCGGGCAAAAGCCCTTCATCAGGAATAGAGCTCTATACCTTTTGCATGAACTCCTCGGATGCTGCCTGACCTGCTGTGCTTTTTCAGCACCACTCTAATCTAGTCCCAGGAGGACCAGTTCCACAACAGAACACACCAGGTGGCCTCCTTCTTTAGAGATTGCAATTTCCCTTCCCACGTGGTTAAAGATGCCCTCCAACACATCTCATCCATATCCCGCACCTTTGCCCTCAAACCCCACCCCTCCAACCGTAACAAGGACAGAAACCCCCTGGTCCTCACTTTCCGCCCTACCAACCTTCACATAAATCGCATCATCCGCCGACATTTCCGCCATCTCCAATCGGATCCCACCACCAGGGATATAATTCCCTCCCTACCCCTTTCCGCTTTCCGCAAAGACTGTTCCCTCCGTGACTACCTGGGCAGGTCCATGCCCCCCAACAACCCACCCTCCCGTCCTGGCACCCTCCCCTGCCACCACAGGAATTGCAAAACCTGCGCCCACACCTCCTCCCTCACCTCCATCCAAGGCCCCAAGGAGCCTTCCACATCGATCAAAGTTTCACCTCCACATCCACCAATGTCATTTATTGTATCCGTTGCTCCCGATCCGGTCTCCTCTACATTGGGGAGTCTGGACGCCTCCTCGCAGAGCGCTTCAGGCAACATCTCCGGGACACCCGCACCAATCAACCTCACCGCCCTGTGGCCCAAAATTTCAACTCCCCCTCCCATTCTGCCAAGGACATGCAGGTCCTGGGCCTCCTCCACCGCTGCTCCCTCACCACCCGATGCCTGGAGGAAGAACGCCTCATCTTCTGCCTTGGAAGACTTCAACCCAGGGCATCGATGTGGACTTCACCAGTTTCCTCATTTCCCCTCCCCCCACCTTACCCTAGTTCCAACCTTCCAGCTCAGCACTGTCCTCATGACCTGTCCTACCTGTCTATCTTCCTTCCCACCTATCCACTTCACCCTCCCCTCTGACCTATCACCTCCATCCCCACCCCCATTCATCTATGGAACTCTTTGCAACCTTCCCCCACCCTCCCCTCTGACCTATCATCTCCATCCTCACCCCGATTCACCTATTGCACTCTTTGCTACCTTCTCCCCAGCCCCACCCCCCATTTATCTCTCCACCCCAGAGGCTCTCTGCCTGTATTCCTGATGAAGGGCTTTTGCCGGAAATGTCAATTTTCCTGCTCCTCGGATGCTGCCTGACCTGCTGTGCTTTTCCAGCACCACTCTGATCTAAACTCTGGTTTCCAGCATCTGCAGTCCTCACTTTTGCCCTGGAGAGATGTACTTGACAATCCCACTATCAACAGATCACAACAAGCTTTGCACTTCTGCCACAGTCAGTCATGAATGCTGGTGGCCAATTATAATATTAATCAATGGAGAAGTTTCCACAAACATCCCCATCCTCATTAATGGGACACCCCAACATAATGCGAAGCAGAAATAATTGCAAAAATGTTCAGCCAGAATGAATAATTCATGGGCTTTCCCTGCAACGACAGGTTCTGATCAAACACAATTCCATCTGTTGCATTTTGTAGTATGCATGGATGTATAACATAAAGCAAACTCTTCATTAACCAATACCCTTGAGATCAGAAGGTGTGCCAGTTGATCTAATATTCCCGATAATCAAGAAGTACATCTGACCGCAGTAAGCCCTGACCAAGTGAAGCTTCAAAACATCAACATATCTTGAAACATCTAAGTAAAAATGTCAATGACATGGTGGTGCTGGTGTTGGACTGGGGTGGACAAGGTCAGAAGTCACAGACACCAAGTTATAGTCCAACAGGTTTATTTAAAATCACAAGATTTCGGAGCACTGCTCCTTTACCAGGTGGAATGAAGAAAAGCGCACAGGCACAGAATTTATAGGCAGAAAGATCAACAAGTAGAGAAATCAAAAGATCAGGCAAATGGTGTGAGTGGAATGTTGATAGGCTGAACAGTAAGTCTCTACAGGTGATCAAAAGTGTCAGATGGTGTGAGTAAAGTGTAAACAGCTGAATAGCAAGTGAAGGGATGACCCACAATCCAATTAATTGAGGCAGAGAAATAATTACAAAAAAATTCAAAATAAGGTGGTGCTGGAGACAAACCAAATAGCTGGAATAACATGGTAGCTATAAGTGGTATAAGAATATCAATACACCTCCTAAAATCAATATAAAAACACACAGTAATGCAGGGGTTACACACTTTACTGTTATACTTTATTAATAACATAAATACCCTGACATCACAGTAGATTACGGTATTTGAGGTATATAATTTTTGAAGGTTTGTTAAGGGTGCCAGTTGATCATGTGCCAGTTAAAACAAAGTTTGCTGTATATTACAATGAGAGATTGGTGTGGGAAACACAAAGCAGGATTTGTGACTCTTGTTACATCTAGCAACTCACTGTCCAACTGACTGACACTGCCGTTACTGCGTTGACTGAAAATGTGTGAAACTATTCTAAGAGGTGTGCATTTTTCAAACACATCCCTGATAAAATGAAAGATGAGATCTCTTTAACTCTTTTAGAATTACAATCAAGTGTGACCAACACAAGAATTTGTTCTATATGTAAACATTTAGACTCTAATTAAATAGAGGTTTTCAAAAGCAAATAAGATTTTAATGGTATTAACTATAACTTAATACTGATAATACAAAGAAGAATAAAGAACAAACAAAAATACAGCACAGGAACAGGCCCTCCGGCCCTCCAAAGGTGCTCCAACACATTTTGCCCTTCCATACTAAAACTGTCTTCCCTTAGAGGATCCGTTTCCCTCTATTGCCTTCCTAATCATGTGTTCATCCAGGTGCTTCATGAGTGCTGCTATTGTGTCTGCTTCCACCACCTCCTCTGGCAGCGCGTTCCTGTCACTCAGACCCTTTGTGTGAAAAACCTGCCTCGCACATCTCTTTTAAACTCGCCCCCACCTCGCACCTTGAACCCGTGTCCCCCAGTAATTGGTCCCTCCACCCTGGGAAAAAGCCTCATACTTTCCACTCTCTCCATGCCATTCATAATCTTATAAACCTCTGTCAGGTCACCTCTCAACCTCCTGCTTTCCAGTGAAAACAAACCCAGTCTATCCAATGTTTCTTCATGGCTAAAATCCCCATACCAGGCAACATCCTTTTCTGTACCCTCTCCAAAGCATCCACATCCTTCGGGTAGTGTGGTGACTGGAATGTACGCAATATTCCAAGTGTGACCTAACTAAAGTTCTATAAAGCTGCAGCATAACTTATCCTTATACTCAATGTTCCTTCCAATGAAGGGAAGTGTACCACAGGCCTTTTTTCTTACCTTATCTATCTGTGCTGCGGCCTTCAGTGATCTGTGAAACTGCAGACCCAAATCCCATAGTGATGAGATGCCTAGTAGTTATGACATTTTTTATACAGTCTTACAGAACAGAAGGAGGTGAATCAGCCCATTGAGCCTTGATGGCTCTTTGAAAAAGCTATCCAATTTGTCCTGCTCTGCTATTCTTTTCCCATATCCCTGAGTGTTTTTTCCATTTTCAAAAATGTGTTCAATTCCCTTTTGAAAGCTACTATCGAATCAACCTCTATCAGCCTTTCAGACAGCCTACTTCATTTCAACGAGGCAGAAGTGGGTACTAAAGATGCTGGAGATTAGAGTCAAGATTAGAGTGTTGCTGGAAAAGCACAGCAGGTCAGGCAGCATCCGAGGAGCAGGACAATCAACATTTCGGACAAAAGCCCTTCATCAGGAATCCTGATGGAGGGCTTTTGCCCAAAACGTCAATCTTCCTGATCCTCGAATGTTGCCTGACCTGCTGTGCTTTTTCAGCACCACTCTAATCTTGACTATTTCATTTCAAAACAACTCTCTTAAAGTAACAGAGAAGTGTATAGGAATTTACTAGAATTGCTCTCAGAATGAGAGAATCCAGTTAACGTGGAGAGACAAGAGAAGCTGGGATTTTCCTTCTTTCAGTATAGAGGGCTGCAAAATACAATTTCTTTTCATCAACCCATTGGTTATAATCCTAAATCCATATCCTTTAGTTTTTTGCCATTTTACCAGAGAAAACAAATTTTCTTTCTCTATTCTTTCTGATTTTGGACACCTCCAATAAATCTCCTTGGAACCTTCTCTGAGGAGAACAATTTTGATTCCTCAACTGGAGTCTCTCACAGGTAAAACTCTTCTGTGCACTATTTGAATACAGTTGAATATATTTGAATTAAAATTAATTCAATAATAGTGAGAAGAAAAAGAAACTGCATCTTGGCAAAAAAAATCATTAATTTGCAAAAAATTAAATTAACTTATTTTTTGCATGCACAACGGTGAGGTAAAGTCAGCGAATCACATCCTTGCTGATCAACATTTAACAGCAACGATTAAACTACACCCTGAATTTCTAATAACATTGTACTTTTAAAGGCCTCGTGCTCCTCAGGTATAAAATAATAGATTATAGCTACGGCCCAGTGTGCCCAAATTAATTTCACTTAAGATGTTTCATAATTGTAAGAATCAGCGGACTCTCATTCCATTTTTCTAGATGGATGAAAGGACAATACTGTCACAACCATATGCCCACATTCTACAAGATGATTTATCATCCCACCTTGGTCTTCCAAATGTCCTGTGGTCAACTGTGTCACCACTCAATTGATATTACATTGTTAAAATACAAAATTATGTTTAATCCAGGATTACAATTTTAACGTTTGCAATTGAAGATTTGAAACTTAGTTTGAATTTGGACATGTGATTTGACACAGTAATTAGCAGACTAACTTAAATTTTATGTACACTTAGAATTGAATTTTGATCAAGGTTTTCTGAATTTGGATTAGATTGTAACCTCTGCTTTTCAATTCAATTAACTTCGAGATCAGTCTGTGACTTTTGTTGATTTGGACATAGAATTACTTTTCTCTTCTTTTGTGGGATGCCTCTGACTCGGCAGATTATTATGCAAAATAGCAGGTATGATACCAATCAAGCAGGTTGCTTTGTCCTTGACAGTGCTGAGCTTCTTGAGTGTTGCTGGAACTGCACTCCTCCAGACAAGTGGTTGGTATTCCATCATACTATTGTGAGTGATGGACAGATTTTGAGAAATCAGGAGGTGGGTTTCTCACCGTAGAGTTCTCAGCCTCTACCCTGCTCTTGTTATCATAGTATTTATATGAATGAAGCCTGGATATTGTCCAAGGCCGTTCTGCTTTTGGACGTGGGCTAGTTCGGTATTTGAGGTGTCATTAATGGTGCTGAACATTATGAAATTATCAGCTAGCATTCCTACCTGTAACCTTATGATGGCTGGGAAGGTCATTGATGAAGGAGCTGGAGAGAGTGGGACAGTAGGACTTTAGGACGTTATCCTGCAGTAATGTCCTGAAACTGGGATGATTGTCCTCCAACAACCATAACTGCTCATTCCCTCTCTATTTCCACTCCCATTCAGGTCCCGTTTTGCTAAGCCTTCTTGATTCTAAGGTCAGTCAAGTTATTGCTGCTCAGTGTGACTCTTCCCCCACCCTTCACCTCATCAGCACATCCTTCTACAGGTGTATTCCACCCTCCCTAGATTCCTGAGCTGCCATGCCATTCCATTTGGCTACTTTATTTGGGAGAAAGGTCCACCTTCTAACCACTCTCTGAGGAGAGAGCTTTCTCCTGAGTTAATGGTTAGATTTGCTGGGTAACCTTCTTATATATCTTGCTGTTTGGCTTCATCTGCATCCTCTTTGCATTGACTATATCAAACTCCTTCATAACCTTAAGATCCTCTATGAGGTCACTCATTGGCTTCTCATTTCTGAAGCAAAGAGACAGGATTTCTTCAATCTCTGAGGATATTCCGGGAAATACATCCAGGGAAGTTATTTGGGTGGAACTGAGAAATAAGAAAGGGATGATCACCTTATCGGGATTGTATTATAGACCCCCCAATAGTCAGAGGGAAATTGAGAAACAAACTTGTAAGGAGATCTCAGCTATCTGTAAGAATAATAGGGTAGTTATGGTAGAGGATTTTAACTTTCCAAACATCGACTGGGACTGCCATAGTGTTAAAGGTTTAGATGGAGAGGAATTTCTTAAGTGCATACAAGACAATTTTCTGATTCAGTATGTGGATGTACCTACTAGAGAAGGTCAAAACTTGACCTACTCTTGGGAAATAAGGCAGGGCAGGTGACTGAGGTGTTAGTGGGGGAGCACTTTGGGGCCAGAGACCATAATTGTATTCGTTTTAAAATAGTGATGGAAAAGGATAGACCAGATCTAAAAGTTGAAGTTCTAAATTGGAGAAAGGCCAATTTTGACGGTATTAGGCAAGAACTTTTGAAAGCTGATTGGAGGCAAATGTTCACAGGTAAAGGGACGGCTGGAAAATGGGAAGCCTTCACAAATGAGATAACAAGAATCCAGAGAAAGTATATTCCTGTCAGGGTGAATTGGAAGGCTGGTAGGTATAGGGAATGCTGGATGACTAAGGAAATTGAGGGTTTGGTTAAGAAAAAGAAGGAAGCGTATGTCAGGTACAGACAGGATAGATCGAGTGAATCCTTAGAAGAGTATAAAGAAAGTAGGAGTATACTTAAGAGGAAAATCAGGAGGGCAAAACGGAGACATGAGATAGCTTTGGCAAATAGAATTAAGGAGAATCCAAAGGGGTTTTACAAATATATTAAGGGCAAAAGGGTAACTAGGGAGAGAATAGGCCCCTCAAAGATCAACAAGGCGGAGATACTAAATGAATATTTTGCATCAGTATTTACTGTGGAAAAGAATATGGAAGATATCGACTGTAGGGAAATAGATGGTGACATCTTGCAAAATGTCCAGATTACAGAGGAGGAAGTGCTGGATGTCTTGAAACGGTTAAAGGTGGATAAATCCCCAGGACCTGATCAGGTGTACCCGAGAACTCTGTGGGAAGCTAGAGAAGTGATTGCTGGACCTCTTGCTGAGATATTTGTATCATTGATAGTCACAGGTGAGGTGCCAGAAGACTGGAAGTTGGCAAATGTGGTGCCACTGTTTAAGAAGGGCGATAAAGACAAGCCTGGGAACGATAGACCGGTGAGCCTGACCTCGGTGGTGGGCAAGTTGTTGGAGGGAATCCTGAAGGACAGAATGTACATGTATTTGGAAAGGCAAGGATTGATTCGGGATAGTCAACATGGCTTTGCGCATGGGAAATCATGTCTCACAAACTTGACTGAGTTTTTTGAAGAAGTAACAAAGAAGATTGATGAGGGCAGAGCAGTAGATGTGATCTATATGGACTTCAGTAAGGCGTTCGACAAGGTTCCCCATGGGAGACTGATTAGCAAGGTTAGATCTCATGGAATACAGGGAGAACTAGCCATTTGGATACAGAACTGGCTCAAAGGTAGAAGACAGAGGGTGGTGGAGGGTAATTTTTCAGACTGGAGGCCTGTGACTAGTGGAGTGCCGCAAGGATCGGTGCTGGGCCCTCGACGTTTTGTCATTTACATAAATGATTTGGATGCGAGCATAAGAGGTACAGTTAGTAAGTTTGCAGATGACACCAAAATTGGAGGTGTCGTGGACAGCGAAGAGGGTTACCTCAGATTACAACAGGATCTGCACCAGATGGGCCAAAGGGCTGAGAAGTGGCAGATGGAGTTTAATTCAGATAAGTGTGAGGTGCTGCATTTTGGGAAAGCAAATCTTAGCAGGACCTATACACTTTATGGCAATGTCCTTCGGAGTGTTGCTGAACAAAGAGACCTTGGAGTGCAGGTTCATAGCTCCTTGAAAGTGGAGTCCCAGGCAGATAGGATAATGCAGAATGCGTTTGGTATGCTTTCCTTTGTTGGTCAGAGTATTGAGTACAGGAGTTGGGAAGTCATGTTGCGGCTGTACAGGACATTGGTTAGGCCACTGTTGGAATATTGCTTGCAATTCTGGACTCCTTCCTAGCGGAAGGAGTGAAACTTGTGAAACTTGAAAGGGTTCAGAAAAGATTTACAAGGATGTTGCCAGGGTTGGAGGATCTGAGCTACAGGGAGAGGCTGAACAGGTTGGGACTGTTTTCCCTGGAGCGTTGGAGGCTGAGGGGTGATCTTATAGAGGTTTACAAAATTATGAAGGGCATGGATAGGATAAATAGACAAAGTCTTTTCCCTGGGGTCGGGGAGTCCAGAACTAGAGGGCATAGGTTTAGGGTGAGAGGGGAAAGATATATAAGAGACCTAAGGGGCACCTTTTTCACACAGAGGGTGGTACGTGTATGGAATGAGCTGCCAGAGGATGTGGTGAAGCGCCTGTAACAATTGCAACATTTAAGAGGCATTTGGATGGGTATATGAATAGGAAGGGTTTGGAGGGATATGGGCTGGGTGCTGGCAGGTGGGACTAGATTGGGTTGGGATATCTGGTCGGCATGAATAGGTTGGACCGAAGGGTCTGTTTCCATGCTGTACATCTCTATGACTCTATGACTCTGCTGGTAGAAACATTGAAAATAGGTGCAGTATAGGCCATTCATCCCTCTGGGCCTGCTCTGCTATTGAATTTGGTCATGGTTAATCATCCAACTCAGTACTTTGTTCCCAATTTCTTTCCATACCCTTCGATCCCTCTAAGCCTAGGAACTATGTCTAACGCCTCCTTGAAAACATGCAACGTTTTGCCCTCAGTTGCTTTCTATAGTAGTGGATTCCACCGCCTCACCAATCTCTGGGTGAAGATATTTCTTCTCATCTCCGTTTTAAGTATGTCCTTCGACTGGGATTCCTGATTTGGGGTTCCTGGTCATTGGAAGCATTCTTCCTGTGTTTACCCTGTCTACGGTTTTATCATTTCCCAGGAATTAATCACTGGTAAGACTTTGTTGCACTCCTTTGAAAGCCAGTCCAAAGATGTGCAGGTTAGGTGAATTGGACATGCTAAATTGCCCATAGTGTTTCGGGATGTGTAGGCTAAGTGCATTAGTCAGGGGAACTGTGGAATATTAGGATCGTGGCGTGGATCTGAATGGGATACCCTTTGCAGGGTCAGTGTGGACTTGTTGGGCTAAATGGCCTGTTTCCACACTGTAGGGATTCTATGAAATTCTATGAAATCTGTTCTCAGATAAGGAGACCAAATTTGCACACAATACTCCAGGTGTGGTCTCGCCAAGGTCCTGAATAATTGGTCGAGAGTATAGTGCTGGAAAGACACAGCAGGTCAGACAGCATCCGAGGAGCAGGAGAACTGACATTTTGGGCATTAGCCCATCATCAGGAATGAATCTCCTGCTGTCTCTTTCCAACACCACACTCTCAACTCTGATCTCCAGCATCTGCGGTCCTTATTTTCTCCTCCCTGAATAATTACATCAAGACATCTCTGCTCTGTACTTAAATCGTCTCACTCTGAATGCCAACATATCATTTTCCTTCTTCACTGCCTGCTGCACCAGTATGCTTATCAATTGGAATAACCTCACAATTGTGGTACCATTGTAATTAATATTCTCTTGCACTTTGCCCATATTTTATTCATTTAAATTGGGACCTGGTTTCTAATTCTGTGCTCGATCTTTTTCCATGCTTGATTTTCAGATGTTTTGCGAATTGCTGCTGCTTTAAACTACATTAGACAAAGCTGTCTTCCTGCTTCCAAACTGATCTGAACTGAACCAAGTCAGGGAAATTTGATAATTAGCAAAATTCAGATTAGAAAATGTCTTCAGGGCCCTTCTAGTTTATTAAGAGCTCTTTATTGATCCTAAGTGCTTAATTACGGTGCTTTTATGTTGGACTGACACAAACCTTCTTACCACTTATCTAACATTAAACATATAATTTGTACTTTTGAATTTTCTGGAGGTATGATCCCATATGTTGCTTCACCCTGATGTAAAAATGGATTTGCCGTGCCATAGTCCAACCATTTATATTCTCAATAATGTCACTAGGTGGAGTTAGTGACTGTGGAAAGAGTTCTCAACTGAAAATGAACCGTTAACCCAGAGGCAAATGCAATATATGTCGCTTATCAACATGCCAGTCGGCATCTTACAAGATCTCAACATATTGCCAAGGTGAAGTTTCCCTCTCAGTGGAGCCCCTGAGTTGCGCTTGACATCCTGTTAATTAGTGCATGATGGTATCAATGTAAGAGGTTTAATTAAAACTAATCAATGAGCATATGGAGCTTTTGTCCTCCTAACAATTAAAACATTCAGGGAAAATAACCCATACTGAGGGAGGAGATGGTTGAAATGGCTGTCACTGCATTGACAAGACTATATTCCTTGAAATGAAATTCATTGCTGTTAAGATGAATTCTCTCCAGTGCTGCTTCAGATTGTGATAGCTTGCTATCAGCTTGCTTGTGACAAAATGAATGCTTTTCCCTTTTTCGGGACTGCTTCTAGACATAAATCACAATCTGGGTAAGGGTAAAAGGAGGATATTTAACACATTTTCTTTGGAAAACTATGTAACAGGTGAGGAATAATTACAAATAATTTGTTTACTTTCATTTAAAGAGGAGGAAAACAATTTCTCTACATCTGAAGCTTTAACATATCGGCCCCTTGGTGTGACTTGAGAGATATTAATGCTGAGGGCGAAATGGGTTTAAGCTACAGAATGCATTGCCCAAGAGGCTTAGATTGTAGCATTGTTCCCGACTTAGCAAAAATGTATGTTCTTGGCAAATCTTAAAGGGACAATTAAGGCACATGTGAATAATCATGATTAATCAGCAATCTTCACATCCTTCTCCATATATCATTCTTGAGAAAATTGAACGCTTACAGTTCAGACTATGGTCACAGGGAATGGGGAAAGAAGTAAATGCTCAGAGTTGTCACTTGTTACGTTACAAATATTCAGTAATCACAGCGTGTGCATGTCAATTAATGTCTGGTTTACAGTGTTACAGTGGAAAATTAAATTATTTGCCTTATGTTGTCTGGCTGTTTTATTGTCCCTGTCAGATTGGGTCAGAAGTTGGGGAGTTATGATTTCCCCAAATAAAATGTTATCCTGTTAAAAGGAAAAGCTAAACCACCAGCATCTCAAATGGATAAACTCAACATTAGTGGTTCAACAGATCTTGACCAACTTTGCCCAATTTAGACAAACTTGGATTGTTTTCACTAGAAAGTTGGAGGCTGAGGAGCGACCTGATAGAAGTATAGAAAATTATGGGAAGCGTAGATAGGGTGAATAGTTGGAGTCTTGTTCCCAGGGCAGAAATGTCAAATACTACGGGGGCATAGGTGTACGGTGAGAGGGGGCAAGTTTTTCAC
Source organism: Chiloscyllium plagiosum (assembly GCF_037043375.1). Classification (NCBI taxonomy): domain Eukaryota; kingdom Metazoa; phylum Chordata; class Chondrichthyes; order Orectolobiformes; family Hemiscylliidae; genus Chiloscyllium; species Chiloscyllium plagiosum. The sequence goes on along the minus strand of NW_028270181.1, from coordinate 20,374,798 downwards.
ACAGAGGAATAGACTAGGAGAAACTGAGATGCTGGAGATCAGAGTCGAGAGTGTGATGCTGGAAAAGCACAGCAGGTCAGGCAGCATCCGAGGAGCAGGAGCGTCGATGTTTTGGGCATAAGCCCGCCATCTTGATTCTCCTGCTCCTCAGACGCTGACTGACCTGCCTGGAATGGACTGCCAGGGGAGGTGGTAGATGCAGATATGATGGCAACATTAAAGAGGCATTTAGCTAAACACATGAACGGGCAGGGAAAAGAGGGATACAGACCATGTGCAGGCAGTTGGGATTTGTTTAGAATGGCAACATGGTGGGCCAAAGGGCCTGTTCATGTGTAGTATTGTCCTATGTTCTGTGTTCTATGTCCGATCTCAGCTGCTTGAGCAGCGTTGTCCTTGCAACAACATCTTGCAACCTTTTTTTTCTCTCGTGCAGCATCCTTGATTGCAATCTCTCCAGTAGGCCACTGTATCAGTGACGTGTTGTTCTCATCCTAAAAGGTGAGATTGCTACTCACAGGCATGATGGCTCAGTGGGTAGCACCATCTTTGCTTGCAAGCCCAGAAGATCTGGGTTCAAGGCTATCTCCAGGACCTGCTGGTTAACAAAGAAATACCCATGACATGGTTCAGTTAGCTTGCAAATATTTTCTACTTTCTCCAAGCAAATGTGTTCTTGAAGTTGACTGTTAATTCTCAATGACAATCTGATGAAGAATTTGATACAATGCAAGGAAAGGTATATAATGTCCTGACTACCAGTAGTTCCAAAGAAGTGTCATGTCAGACTTAAAACACTAACTTTGTTTCTTTTTCCACAGATGTTGCCAGATTTGCTGAGGTTCTCCAACGCTTCCTGTTTTATTTTCTGTTCTACTATGTTAGATTTGTGACACAAGTCCATGGCAATTGAAAATGTAGCCTCAATGAATGTTAACTTTGCAATTTGGGAAATGCACCTAAAGAATTTCCCATCGTGATTCAGGATTCCCCAGGAACACGCTGAGAGGATTCTGCTTGCAAGGTTAATAATAATGCTCTGAAAGAGGCTTTTAGTAAAAAGTGGAAGTGGTTATGGAAGAGGGGGTCTAGATTGCATTTACTTGCAGCTGAACATCTTGAAGAACCAAGGAGAAATAGGAGCAGGAGTAGGTCATTTGTCCCTTTCAGCCTGCTCCACCATCCAACAGGATTGTGATTGATCTGGCAGGAGAAGTCAACCTCATAACCAGCTTGTCCCTTTTCCAAATGCACTGGCATTGCAATTGGATAATGCATCTAGCAATCAGTAAGTGTGCCAAAAGATTAGAATTGGACATTGCAATCGTCAAAGTGGCTTTCACATTGAAAGTTGTTGAAGAAACTATGTGAAATTTGGCATAATGTGTGCTGAAGCTATGACCTGGAGGTTAGTTATGAGGATACAAATTGGTATACCAAGGATCCAGTGCCTATTATGATTAACACCACAGCCAAGCAGTCAGCTGTTATTGAAGTTTTCTATCTCCAACTGAAGGAGGCGCCCTTCCATGAGATATGTTCTTGTTGGGCACATGGTCAGAGTTGTAAAGAAGCTGTTCCTTTAACAAGGTTATGTTGTCCTTGGCTTTTCTTCAGAGAGGTCGTAAAAGACACAGACTCTGAAATGTCTGGGGTTGAAGGGTTTTAGGGCAAATGTGATGATTGCTAACAGATACTGCCTCAAGCAGAAGGCTTTCAGGTTTTAAAAAGGAATTCTTGTACCATGAAGGGGGAGTGGCCAGTTCTCCTGGCTCAGCTTTTCTTTGGTTTGGTTTGGTTTCTGAGCAATAATGGGGAAAAGGAGCAGGTCCAGGCTGGTACTCTCTCTCTGACTTCTATACTGACAAAATCTGTGTTTGATTTTACCTTTTGTGCCAAGGAATGTTTATAGGGATTGTTGCAAGTATTGAGAACAGCATCATTAAGTTGGGATGATCTGTTGGGATTTCAGAGAGGTTAAATTATTCGTATTCTGTTTTCTGTTGTTTGTGTTTCATTCAGTAACCTTGTAAATACATTCTGTTTTGTTCAAAACAAAGTGGTTTGACCCACAGCATTTCTCCTGGAATATCCACTTTACACCTGCTGAAAACAACTAGCAAAGTTAGGGTCTGGGCTACCTTCTTGAAGTGTTTTGAGGTGTTCTGGCCAGGTCCATAACAGAGTGCTACATCACTTGGGGGAGGGGGGCAATGGCCGAGTGGTATTATCACTAAACTGTTCATGCAAAGGCCCAGGTAATGTTCTGGGGACCCAGGTTTGAATCCCACCATGACAGATGGTGGAATTTGAGCTCAGTAAAATCTGAAGAGTCTAATGATGTCGAAAGTTGGAACAACCCATCTGGTTCACTAATGTCCTTGAGGGAAAGAAACTGCCATCCTTGCCTGGTCTGGCCTCAATGTGACTCCAGACCCACAGTGATGTGGTTGACTCTTAACTGCTCCCTGGGCAATTAGGGATGGGCAATAAATGCTGTCTTGGCCATTGATGCCCTCATCCTGTGAATGAATAAAAAGAAGTACCATTTTCCTGATGAAGCAATCCTGGTTCCTAGTGCCCACCTGGCATGGTCTAAAGTCTGTGGTAAACGGTTGTCCTATCACCAACTACCAGAAGGATCCTGACAAAGATTCCTTGGGATCAAACTCTGCAGTCCACAGCACCAGTGTATGTTGCTTCCTATCCTACATGCCAAAATAAAGGGAACACATTCCCTCCAGAGTATCTGCTCCAACCTTCATGTTTTCCCTCCAATAATTATATCATGACCATTAGGCTATCATCCAGATATATATTTGGTCACCATCGATGTCCATATCTGGATCTTTACCTGCCTTCACAAGTGATGCTAAGATTCGTTACACTTTACATCTAAATTTGAGGAATAAGATGAATCCTAAAGTGCATTTTATCCTTCAAACCATTCCATATGTGAGTGTTTTTCCTCCTGTGTGTGCAGCCTCCTGTGTGGCTCCCTATCAACACCCCCTCCTTGAGTAAAAATGCAAACATAGCCCATTCCTTTATCAACTTGAGGGTCAATGAATGAGTTCCTCATCAATCTCTTCAGTGCTGCTCTCTCTTTCTCTGGAAAATGTGGAAAAGAGAAGACTAAGAGAGGATCTGATAGAGGCTCTTAACATCTTGAAAGGATTTTGATAAAGTGGACATGGAGTCACTTAGCACTTCTATTAGGTTCAGAAAAGACCATAAGAAAGCATACATCAGATCAAACAAATACTTAGGAGGAATTACTCTACAGAGCAAACTTAAAAATCACACAGGTAGCTACCTGATGAAGGAGCAGCACGCTGAAATACTCTCAAATAAACCTGTTGGTCTATAACCTGGTATTGTGTGATTTTTAACTCTGTCCACCCCAGTCCAACACTGGAACCTCTGCATCATGGCTACACAGCAAGTTCTTGGTGAAATATGGGCCAATTGTTCACCTCTGCCATCCTGGTATCAATTGGAGGAGTTTATTCCCAGCAGATTGGTTTCTAGTGTATAAGTAAATGTGGGTGTGTGTACATAACACCTGTTTGTAATTAGCTTTCCCTAAACAAGCCACACTTCGATGATCAGCTCAGAGTTACAAAGTAAAGCAATAATATGCCCAGAAAGTATGAAGTGAAATAAACCATACTATGGGCAGGTTGCTGTGTGATGCTTATTGTAGGCTAAGAACTCCAGTCTCCATAAAAAAACATGACTGAAAACTCAAAATAAATAAAGACCTGCAGATGCTGGATATCCGAAACAAAAGTAGAAATTCCTGAACTTTGTTACTGAAGACACGGTGCTATCCCCGATGAAGAGACAAACCTCAGTCACTGATTTGAGACCCTCAAGAAAACTCTGAGCCAATTGTTGACAAGTGAAGCAGTTTCTGTATTGCCACAAAACATCAGTGAACATATACATAAGAACGTAACAACTAGGAGCAGGAGTAAGCCATTTCCCCCGCTCCAGCCTGCTCCACCATTCAATAAGATCATGGCTGATCGTTTCGTGGACTCAGCTCCACTTAACTACCCACTCACCATATCCTTTAATTCCTTGACTGTTCAAAAATCTACTTAACTTAGCTTTGAAAAAATTCAATGAGGTAGCCTCAACTGCTTCACTGGGCAGGGAATTCCACAGATTCACAACTTTTTCAATTAAAACGTTTCTCCTCAACTCAGTCCTAAATCTGCTCCCCCTTATTTTGGGGCTATGCCCCTTAGTTCTAGTTTCACCTGTCAGTGGAAATAACCCCCCTGCTTCTATCTTATCTATTTCCTTCATAATTTTATATGTTTCTATAAGATGCCCCCTTATTCTTCTAAATTCTAGTGAGTGTAGAGTAGATTCCCTTGGAGTTTCCCAGTGTGGAAACAGGCTCTTTGGCCCAACAAGTCCACTTTGAAGTGTAACCCACCGAGGTGCATTTCCCTCTGAATAATGACCCTAACACTATGGGCAATTTAATATGACCATTCATCAAACCTGCACATCTTTGGACTGTGGAAAGAAACTGGAGCACCCAGAAGAAACCTGCACAGACATGGGGAGAATGTACAAACTCCACACAGACAGTTGCCCGAGGCTGGAATTGAATCTGGGTCCCTAGCGCTGTGAGGCAGCAGTGCTAACCACTGAGCCACCATGTCGCACACGGTGTACAGTCCCAGTCTACTTAATGTCTCTTCCTAAGCCAACCCTTGAAACTCCAGAATCAACCTGGTGAAACCGCCTCTTCATGTCCTCCCATGCCAGGACGTCCTTTCTCAAGTAAGGAGACCAAAACTGTACACAGTACTCCAGTTGTGGCCTCACCAGTAACTGTACAGCTGCAGCGTAACCTCCCTGAGGTCCTGTACTACTTCCAAACAATTGGAACTCTTTGAGTTTCATCATTATTCCTTTCCTGAATCATTGCTCACTGGCCTAAAACTCGAAGAAGACACCAAGAAGAAGCAAGTAGAAAATTATTCTTTTGGAAGTTAGCCAGGGATGACGAAGATGGGAGTAGTAGAGAAATGGAAGTTTCTATTGAACAAATCCCAAAAGATAGTTCTTAGCTATCCAGTGGTTATGACATCTGATTGGTTTCTGCAAAATAGTTGAATCGATCCTGCTTGGTCCAGAGCAGATAATTTTGTTTGATCCAAAACAGACCAACTGGAAGCTTCATAATCTATCCTGTCGCCTGCTCCCTCTTCCTCTTTCTCTTGGGCTGAGCATCATTTGGTGAGGTCATCCCTAAACTGGCCTCCTTATTTAAAATAACATGGAAATGAAAAATGATCCCCACCAACATATTTCCCTCTGTTTGGCTGCTGGATGTATGGGACACTTTTTTTAAGCCTCTCTGCTCACTATTTCAAGAGTGGTATTGGAGGTGATGTTAAGGCCTTGTTGTTAGACAGAGTGTTGTCACCAATCCTTCTTTCTCTGCTGAACTAGGAGCTTTCACTTGAGGGCATAGGTTTAGGGGAACTAGAGGGGAAAGATATAAAAGAAACCTAAGGGGCAACTTTTTCACGCAGAAGGTGGTACATATATGGAATTAGCTGCCAGAGGAAATGGTGGAGGCTGGTACAATTGCAACGTTTAAGAGGCATTTGGATGGGTATATGAATAGGAAGGGCTTGGAAGGATATGGGTCAGGTGCTGGCAGGTGGGACTAGATTGGGTTGGGATATCTGGTTGGCATGGACAGGTTGGACTGAAGGGTCTGCTTCCATGCTGTACATCTCTATGACTCTATGACTTGTGGTTCAGGGCAAACCACAAATAAATCTCAGCAGATGATACACTTTATTTAAGGTATCAAGTTTTGTTACATCTAAGTAACCATATCCAAGCAACTGTATGCTGATGGTAAAATGAGGAGTAAAAGACAGGACCGTCTTCAGCTACATCCACACAGAGCTTCTCCAATACTGTTTGATGCTTCATCAGAATTAGATTCGATTACTTACAATGTGGAAACAGACCCTTCGGCCCAACAAGTCCACACCGACCCTCCGAAGAGCAACCCACCCAGACCCATTCCCGTAGACCTAATACTACGGGCAACTTAGCATGGCCAATTCACCTAACCTGCACATTTTTGGACTGTGGGAGGAAACCGGAGCACCCGGAGGAAACCCACGCAGACACGGGGAGAATGTGCAAACTCCACACGGACAGTTGCCTGAGGGTCTGTAATATCACAGAATGGGAGGAGTTTCAGCTTCACTCATGAATTAACATTTTCTTGTCCACTACCTCACCCCACAGTTCAGAAAGGGTTTGGCCTGTTGTACAAACAGGCTCTACAGCAACAGGCTGAGCCCCACAGGAGTAAAGCTCACTCCCCAACAGTTACTTGAGAAGCTTGGAGTTGCTTCCAAATATGACATAAATTGTCCCTTACAGCTGGAATAATGGCCTTGCGTTTGGCAGGTAAAAATTCTCTCCATCAGTGTGCACCACATCAGAAAGTAGAGGATTCCATCCATAGCATTTTCCTCACTGACTACATTCAGATAATGGTGTCTTTGTCACATAGCATGGTTATGCATATGAATAAATTGCTGTGTGCAATCTGGAATGATCTACCTCTTTAGGATGAAGCATTCCATAAGGTCAAACATGTAAACAGCTCCATGTAATTACAGCAATTGTCAAAGGAATTGGAGGTGAGCGGGGGAGAATGTGTTATGATCTGGAATGCTTTGCCTGAAGGGATAGCAGATTCAGATTCAATAATAACGTTCAAAAAGAAATTGGGCAAACAGATGAAGGGCACATTTTCCAAGTCTGTGGGGAGGGGCAAGGGGAGAAGGGACTAATTGGAGCTGGCACAGGGTCAGCTGACTTGCCTCTGTTCCATGTCATTCTAAGATTCTTTAGAATTTAATTTCCCCGTTCACTGAATATCTTCACAGCAGTGTTTACAGTCACCAAAACTAAATTGGTGAAATGTAAGACTTTTATTCCGTCCTCCCTCTGAACTTCAATAACAGCACTGTCTTTCGAGAATTTGAAAGGAAGACTTGGATTTAGTTTGTTTTCTTCACCACTTCAGGGCATCCAGACATCGTTAGGAAGCAGCATTGTAGGATAAAGTTGCTACTGTTTATTTGCCTGTTCGGTTTCATCATGTAGGAAACATTACAAATACCAGCCCATTCCAAATTGTTCCTGCCCAAACCCTTTCTTGCCTGACAAAGCTATGCTCAGCTCTACATATGACAAGTTATCTTACTGTATGTACAGTCATAAAGTCATAGAGTTGTACAGCACGGAAACAGACCCTTCGGTCCAACTCGTCCATGCTGACCAGATATCCTAGATAAATCTAATCCCATTTGCCAGCATTTGGCCCATATCCCTCTCGACTCTTCCTATTCATATACCCAGCCAGATGCCTTTTAAATGGTGCAATTGTACCAGGCTCCACCACTTCCTCTGGCAGCTCATTCCATACACGCACCACCCTCTGCATGACAAGTTTGCCTTTTCGATCCTTTTTAAATCTTTCCCCTCTCACCTTAAACCTATGCCCTCTAGTTTTTGACTCCCCCAACCCAGGGAAAAGACCTTGTCTATTTACCCTATCTATGCTCTCTATGATTTTAATAAGGTCACCCCTCAGCCTCCGACACTCCAGAGAAAATAGCCACAGCTGATACAGCCTCTCCCTCTAGCTTAAACCCTCCAACCCTGGCAAAATCCTTGTAAATCTTTTCTGAACCCTTCCAAGTTTCACAACATCATTCCTATAGCAGGTAGAACAGAATTACACACAATATTCCAAAAGTGGTCTAACCAATGCAGCTGCAACACGGCCTCCCAACTCCTAAACTCAATTCACTGATCAATAAAGGCAAGAATACAAATGCCTTCCTCATTATCTGTGACTCCACTTTCATGGAACTATGAACCTGTGCGCCAAGGTTTCTTGGTTCAGCAACACTCCCCAGGACCTTACCATCAAGTGTATAAGTCCTGCCCTGATTTGCTTTTCCAAAGTGCAGCACCTTTTGCAAGACATCAAAATGTAATTTGTCAATGCAATCCATTTGAAGATTCCTTGCATAATTAAAGTGTATTGTTGTTATGCTGCTTTGGCGATGTGGTTACTTAATAGTAAAAACTAATATTGTCACTGTTTTTCAAAGTCATTGTAGTTTTAGCTTGAGAGAACCCTTTTCAGTCCTTACGACTGTGAACAAGTGAACATTGTTGTGAATAGTACATTATCATTATTATTTTTGCTTTCTTCTTCTGTCCATCTAGTTATGTGTTCCATCCCCTGGCCATGTTCTGATAAAAGAATCTGCAATCTATGTTATTACAAACATGCTACATATTTGAAAATATAATCCTTTTCCCAAAGTGTTGTTGAGTTCCTATCATTCAGTTAAGTTCTGCCCCTTGGGATCTCAGCTTTGTCAGTTGTCTGGAGCTCAAGTTCACTTCAGTGCTAAAATTAGCAACAAAGTTGTTGTTAATATAGAAAGTACTCATTTATCCTGGGTTCTGAGTCCAACAGTGTCTAAATGAACACTGAGACTCAGAGCTTTTAAGGAGGCAAAGTACTTATGCTCTCGTGAATGAGTTACTGGGCTGAAATATTGAGTGAGAATATGCAAAGATCTGTGGTTTGAACACACAGGAACCGACAGCAAGTCTGCAGTGTTGCTTGTTGTATACTAATGATATTTCATGATGCGAAGGTGATGGTTATTATTATACGGGGAGTCACTTGTGTCACTATAGGAAGAAACAGACTAAAACTTAGGTTGTTGGACAAATGGATTCATGCTTGTAGTGTTTATCTCTGAGAAACAAACGTGCATAAACAAACTAAGTCCCACTTATTTTGTTTGGAATTCCATACCATTCAGCTTATGCTCCAGGAAGACAGCAGCAGGAAAACTAAGAAGAACTCAAAATGAAGCAATTCATAGAATCCCTACAGTCCACACCAACCCTCCAAAGAGTAACCCACCCAGCCCCATACCCTACCCCATTGCTTTACATTTCCCCTGACTAATGCCCCCAACCTACACATCCCTGAACACTATGGGCAATTCAGCACAGCCAATTCACCTAACCTGTACATCTTTGGACTGTGGGAGGAAACTGGAGTACCTGGAGGAAGACTGTGTAGACACAGGAAGAATGCGCAAATTCCGTACAAGTAGTTTTGCTGAGGCTGGAATCGAACCTGGGGCCTTGGTGCTGTGAGGCAGCCGTGCTAACCACTGAGCCAAATGGAGAAGGTGAGGCCATTCGCCCCAAAGCTTCTTGAGAGGAAAAATAATTGGGCCCGGATTATCAATGGAAGAGAAAGACTAATCTGGGCTTCATTCAAATATTAAACCCCCAACCTAATTTTTAATCCCGTTCCGATAGCTTCCCCTATACGGGATCTTCGACCACAAAAGTATTTAACACTATCTTGTTTGTTGGTCTTAGCAGAAGAATCCGTTGCCATTGCTTGTGAAATCAAAAGAATGAAGTGGTCCTCACTGTCTGCTTTCTGATCCAGCAATCACGGTATCAGGAGCTGCTGCAAAGTTGCAACAACCCATAACAGAAGAGCTCAGTCGTAGTTTGCAAAAAAAAACTAGGGCTCACACAGCTGGTTTTTGTTGATGGAGTTCAACTTGAGGAATGAGAGGGCGTGGAGTTTTGGCATGTGAGAACGTTGTGCTGGGACTGTTCAATGTGAGAAGATCAGCATCTGGCTTGCTACAGTTCATCTCAAGTAAGCAGTCTATGAGGGAGATTTATCACAAATGTGTTAGTATTTGCGAGTCAACTGAGAATATGGTATGGGCGGTAAGCCGTTTAGCACTGTTATTAATGTCTGCGCAGGCGGAAAAACTAAAAGAAATCTTGCATTTATCACATGAACAGAGTATCCCAATGTTGCATTTATGAAGCACCTCACCACATCTTGGCAAAGTACTTCATCTGCATTAAAATTATTTTCAAAATATAGTCACTTATTATTTCGACTGGCACACCAGGTCAAGTTATAGACAGTAAATGAGGAGATAATTGTCCAGGAATTCAGCTCTTTTGGGTTATAACATTAAAAGGTTAATAGCTATCAATATAGCTATATACACTGATGTTGATGGAAAAATAAATTTTCTCCAATGTAGCCTTGCATGAAAAGACTGGATCCAAGCCCCCATTTTAATAATTGCTAACTGGAATTTTATGCCGTCAATATGGAAGGCAGGAATTGCAGACTGGGGATGGGTCGCAACTTTTGTGAAGAACCTTTAAAATTGTAAAGGCATTAAATAAATGCAATTTTGTTCTGTTGACTTGGAGTTACACAGGCACGCTTTCAAAGGTTGTGAGCACCAAAAGTATTTCTGGATGGTTATACCTACTGCAACATCTGAACATTTTCCTTGGTCATCTCTGGGATTCAGAGGGGAGTCAAACAAAGAATAGTGAGGACAAAAAGGTCGCAATTGGTTTTGAGAGTCTTCTGCCATTGTTTAAGTTATATCAATTTGCAGAGTTTCAACCTACTCACAAACATGCTAGTTCATCACAAGTTGGGGATGTTACTCCTGAGGCCATAAAAAGAATTCTGTCTGGGAGATTTAAAAATTCAAAGTGCTGACATTGGGAGAGGTTGAAGGCAAGAGTTACTTTGTTGGTAAGAGTACACAGAGTTTTGTTCTTGACTGGAGTGGTTTATACACAAACTGGAATTGCCTTCTGACTGGAACTGGGCAACAAATGTCGACAAAATAGTCTATTAGCTGGAAAATCTCAGATCTCATGGAAAGCAAACAGAGGTCTATAACTTCCGTTATGTCAGTGGCTACGTGACTAAAATCCCTTCCTATAACATGCTCTTGCCACTATTTAAGTTGAGATTAATTCTTCCATTAGAGAACCATGTGTATAAAGTAAGTCATTTTCGACTTTGCACTCCCTTCAGAAGTCTGTGTCAGAATGTTAGCTGTGGTTCAGCTGGTACCACCCTCACTTCCAAGTTCAAAGGTTTTTCATTCAAATTAGAATTCAGACCTTTGAGCCTCAAAACCAAAGCTGATGCTCTAATGTATTTCTGAAAGCAATATTTAGAAAAAAAACACATTCCAATGATTTGGGCATCACTGCCTTGGCCAATTTTTATTGTTAATGAAATAAATGGCATGCAGGCCATTTCAGAGGGCAGTTAAGAACCAATCACATTGCTGTGGGTCTGGAGTCACATGTTGGCTACACCAATTAAGTGTAACTAAACTTCCAGCAGCAGGTAGCAATATTGAGTGAGGACGTTGAGCAAGGACATCAAGCAGTTGTGCTGAGATCTCCACCAGCAGGTGGTGATGGTGAAGGAGGACAGTTGGAACAGTCAAATAGACCTTCTTTGGCAAAAAAAAACATGTCTTTGGGGAAAGATGGTTTCATTGGAAGAAATGTCATAATCTAAACCACAGACTTCATTCAATTTAATTCTGTAAATACTGTTTGTTTAATCTGGATTTCCTTTTATGTTTCTGATGACCTGATGCCAGAGGAATAAAGAAGTCTTGCTTCATGCTCTTGGGGCTATTCATGTGATCAATTCTCTGTTATATTTCCGGCACAATCAGTAGGATTCCACAGCACAGGCATCAAGTCATGGTGGATGAGGGTAGAAGGGACCTGGCTGAGATTGTGTAGGTTGTGGAGGAGTTAAATCTGGCCATGTCTGTGAAGGAGGCTGAAGCTGCTCCAGGATCATTGAAAGTTCATGTATTAGCAGAGGGAATTAAGTCATCAAGAGACCTCAAGATGTCCTTACAATGGATCTCAAGATTTGATCCTTGTAATAAGAGCTCAAGGATCTAGGTTCACACAGGCCATTCCCACACGTGACCAAAAAGCCTCACCTTTCGCCAGAGTGTTAGCACAAAATTGTTTGCTCCATTTTGGTATTCCATGTTGGATTCACAAAGAAGTATAGCTTCAAGAGCAAGTTCCTACGAGGGTTTTGGAAGAGCTATAGCATTACTTACTAGAACTGCAGCACCCTTTATCATCCAGAGTGTAATGGACAATGCAAAGGATTCAGCCATAATCTGCATAACTGTCTGACCATATAACCAGGCAAAAGTGAGAACTGCAGATGCTGGAAATCAGAGTCTAGATTAGAATGGTGCTGGAAAAGCACAGCAGGTCAGGCAGCATCCAAGGAGCAGGAAAATTGACGTTTCAGGCAAAAGTCCTTCATCAGGAATGAAGGCAGGGAGCCTCTGGGGTGGTGACATAAACGGGAGGGGGGGGGGGGGGGTGGGGCTGGGGAGAAGGTAGCCAAGAGCTTCAGGGCAGAGGAGATGACTTGGGGGTTGCACTGAGATTCTTGTAGAGAGAGGAGGAGAACTTCTTCAAGGTAGTCATCCTTGCAAGAGGATTTGCAGTAAGGTTAAAATCAACTAGGCAAAAGTGAGGACTGCAGATGCTGGAAAGCAGAGTTTAGATTAGAGTGGTGCTGGAAAAGCACAGCAGGTCAGGCAGCATCCGAGGAGCAGACTTTTGCCCGAAATGTTGATTCTCCTGCTCCTTGGATGCTGCCTGACCTGCTGTGCTTTTCCAGCACCATTCTAATCTAGACTCTGATCACATGACCAGATGATATGCTCATATTATATGATTATACATCTTATGAAAGTGAGCAAATGCAGCCTGAGCACCTGTGTCGGTTTATGTTTGTAATCATACCCAACACTAATTACAGGGTGTTCTCCACACTATCTCTTCTGTGGATGAGACTCAGTCCTTCCTCTGGACCGACTGTTTGCGTTCCCACATTTTCTGATGGAGATGGCTGGTTGAATGGATGGAGGGCTGATCTCACCAGGCATTCGAGATGGCATCCAAGATGAGTGAGGGAGAAAGGAGAAGAAGACAAAATATCGAACAATTGCAAGGCCAACAGGACTCATGATCCAATCAGCGCAAGAGTATTCCTCTGAAATCAGAAGATCACAAGTTGGAATAAGATCCAGGAAGTGTAGGAGCCTGAACTGCTCAGAGTATTCAAGTAGCAGGACACAGGTGGACACACCCATTTTGTTGAACCACTTACAGGAGAGCAGCCTGAGGTCAGGCCACAGAGGGAGAGGGATTGCTTTAGGCCAGGAGGCTGGTGGATGGTGTGGGGTTACCCCTTCCACTCAGTGATATCCATTCAGAGCTGAGAGTGTATTGCTGGAAAAGCACAGCATGTTAGGCAGCATCCGTGGAGCAGGAAAATCAACCTTTCAGGCCAGAACTGTTCATCAGGAATGAGGCTGGGAGCCTCTGGGGTAGAGAGATAAACGGGAGGTTCCCCCGAGTCTCCCAGCCTCATTCCTGATGAAGGGCTCCGGCCGAAACGTTGATTCTCCTGCTCCTCAGATGCTGCCTGACTGCTGTGCTTTTCCAGCAACACACTCTCAGCTCTGATCTCCAGCATCTGCAGTCCTCAATGTCTCCCAGATATCCACTCAGAACCTGAAGTGTTGGTATGTGATGGTTTGAGTGAAATGAAGTTGGAATGTCCTGTTTGTGTTGTGAATCCAGGGTTTGCTTTGAGAGGGGATAGAACTCTGCCCTGGTGAATGATGCACTTGGGACCCATTGAGAGTGAAAAATTGAAACAGTAAGTCCTGTAGACCTGACCGCACTCGGTCACAACATGAATGATCTGCCACAGATCCAAGATCCCTTAGAAAATGCCAGTACAGAGAAGAGTCTAAGAAGGTCTTCTCGAAGAAATGCTGGATGTCGCTCCTAACCCTTCCCATCTGCTCAGGTGAATGACTCAAGAAGGGAATGCTGCTACTATGTGGATTGGAACATTCTAGCCATCAACTGAACCTGTTAGTCGTGCAACTGTTTCGCAAACAGTCGCTGTGTGTTATGTGAACAGGTTTCAAGCAGGGAAATGTGTGACACAGCTTCCAGCAGCAGGTGGCAACAGCGAGGGAGGGCAGTTGGAACAGTCGAACTGGCCTTCCTAGGAAAAGGGGTGTCTTTGGGGGAAAAGAGCCTCAAGGGAAAAGGGAGCAGACAAAGGATTCCACAACCCACTGTAAACCATGGGCTTCATTTCATGTGAATACTTCCATCTCAATTTCTCTTCATGTTTGTAATGGAGCTGATACCAGTGGAATAAAGAACCTTAATGATGGGTATTTATGACAATGGTTGCTATTAGACTGACTTATTCAGGTTTTTGATTGCCATTGTAAGATTCAAGTCCATCTCCACAGAATATTAGTCTGGAACTCTAGATTACTTATGTTTTGATGTTACTGTGATACCACCACCTCCCTGTACAAGCCACACTGTGTTGCACTATCAGAATGCTGTCTTTTAGACAAGATGTTACACTGAGTCCTGTCTGCTCTCTCCAAGTGGCCTTGGAAGGCACCACTCAGTTTTTGCCAATATCAATTCTTTGATCAACACCAGCTTTATTTTAAAACCAATGGATTTAATTGGTTTTAAATGTGGGAGGCGCAAACTGGTTGCTGTGTTTCCTACATCGCACTAGTAAACACACTTCAAAATTATTTAGTTGGCTTAAAGTTCCTGGCAGTGATCTGACATAGTGAAAGGGACAAGTTGGGACATTGTATTTTCCGAATATTAGATCCAAATTATCTAGTGATAGGGCTTATGAGCATTTATTATCAAATATTTGTGGACAAAAGGTAATCAGAAATGGTAGAAATTACAGCAGCATTGTAGTAACAAGGGTGTGAAATATTGACTGTGGAGTCTATTCCTGTCTGCACAGTGACTTGGGTGGTTTCCATTCCAGACTGAATGGCTCCCTGAATCCCTGCCAAATTGGAATAGTCAGTTTCAGATCCTTCCTTTCTGATGTCCAGGGACGTGCTGGAAGAGAAGCTCTGTGTTCCAACCTTGGCATCTCAAGGTGTTATTGTTTTTGCTGAGGCCTGTTCGTTGTTCCTCGTCTGTTTCGGAACCAAGGCCAGTTACACAGTCTGAACTAGTCTGCTGGAAATCAGCTGGGACGGAGAGAGGAGAAATTCACATGGGAATGACTAACTGCTCGGCCACAGCCTGGACTTTGTTGAGTGCTTCTTTCCACAGATTGCAACAGAATCCCCGTTTGCCCAGGGAAATTAGAAAGATTTGTGTTATGCAATATCTTCTATGACCTCAGGAACCCCAAAGTATTTTAGAACCATCAAAGTACTTGTTCTGACCAAGGTTGGAGGAATAAACCGATCACTCCTCCATCACTCATAACATATTATAAATTAACCAGACTGAAGACACAGCAAGTTATGTAGGCCTTAGACTGTACCAGGTTTAGTATTGGGAATGATTCAGGCAGGTTTCCATCGTCAATGAAGAATAACAAATTTGTAACCAATAGAACTTATTTAAAGAAACATGCAAAAATTGCTGACAAAATAAGGTTAGGTTATGTAAAGATAACAGGGCCTGTGCCTCAGTTTAACACCTCATCTAAAAGAATGGCAGCCTTGACTCAGTGCTCGACAGCTGTGTCAGCCTAGCTTCTGTGTTCAGTCTCTCCACAACTATCCTGACTCAGAGGCAAGACAGAATGAAACCATCAGAGTCAAAGCTAGCATCTGAGTTTTAAAGCCTGATCTCCAGCCACAGATGTTGTTTCTGGACAAATTCTGTCAGACAACCAGCCTTTGTGTCGTCGAAGACCCCCCCAATTTAATTTGACTTTTGTTGGCATTTTCCCTCCAGCTCTGCCATTGGGAGTCACTTTCCTAACTTCACCTGTGACTTTTCTGCAGAACTTCTCTGCATCTGGTGCTCATTTATGAAGTGTTTTGAGATTCTTGGCTCACGTAACATCCCAAGATATTCAAATGGAACAGTGAAAAATAGTTACGTAACCATAATAACTTCCATGGTGGAAACTGCTTGTAATAGTAATGCTTGTTTGATCCATGATTAATTATAACATAAGGGAGGGAATGTGAATACCTGGGGATACAATAAACATTTAAAACAAATCAGACCAATATGTTTTTGCCAAGTGACTTGTAGAAATGCTGTCTTTTTAAATCAGTGTGAAATGTTTGTCAACCTTTCACCAAACTGTAGAAAATGTAGTCTTTACTTATAGGTAAGGGTCAATATCCAGTTTGCTGTGTATTATGTGAATAATAATTTTTAAAAAGGCATTATGGTTCCCTGGAGTGAGGCTTATGAAATAAAGAGCATGTGTTTACTTAGTGCCTTGCATGAATTCAGAGGTAGCAAAATTTTTGTCAATAACTGAAGTACTGTTGAGGTTCAGAAATTGCATATTTTCCTGAAATGTTTCCACCTTACCAAAACGTAACAGTCACAGTTTCCTGCACAAGATACGATCTAAAAGAGCTGGTGAACCAACACAAATTTCATCCTAGCACTACCAAACTCAGTGCAAAATGAAACTTTAAAACGTTTTTCTGATTAATTCTATTTAATTTAAATCAGGGCCCTTTTGTCAGTTGTTACTCTTTTAGCTATCTTAAAATCTGCTTTATATAAAAACCAGCAAAACAAACTTACCCTCCAATTTTGCAATTCTACTTCTTCAACAAACATTTACTGCAGCCAGACCCAAAAGATATAAAACATTTAATGTTTGGTAAACGAGAAATTACAGATAATTTGCCTTGAGGCTACTGACAGCAACATCAGGCACCAATAGCACATTCCAAGCAGAGGAATGATATGTATGGAAGTCAGCCATTTGGTTTAACAAATCGACGTTAGTACTTAGAGTCATAGAGATGTACAGCATGGAAATAAACTATAAGTCAAACTTGTCCATGCTGACCAGATATTCTAAATAAATCGGCCCATTTACCAGCATTTAACCTATATCCCTCTAAACCCCTCCTCTTCATATACTCTTCCAGCTGCCTTTTGAATGTTGTAATTGTACCAGCCTCCACCACTTCCTCTGGCAGCTCATTCCACACATGCACCACCCTCTGCATGAAAAAGTTGTCCCTTAGGTCTCTTTTAAATCTTTCTCCCCTCACCTTAAACCCTCCAGTTCTGAACTCCCCCGCCCCAGGGAAAAGACCTTGTCTATTTACCCTATCCATGCCCCTCATGATTTTATAAACTTTGATAAAGTTACCCCTCAGTCTCCGATGCTCCAGGGAAAATAGCCCCAAGTCTACTCAGCCTCTCCCTATAGTTCAAACCCCCATTTACTCTCTATGTGAGGTGCTAGCTTCAGTCATTTGCATGCCCAGTTCCCATACTGCTTTGTTCCTTTGCACAATCTATTTCAGAAAGTTGACTTGTATCATCTAAGGTGTGTGATAAGATTCTTTTTGATTTTGAACTAGTGACAAATGAGTTTTCTGTGTGTGTGAAGAGATTTAATGATTAATTGTAAGTATTTTGGTAGCCACAGTGACTAAAAAGAAACAGCATGAAAAAGATAGTTCTTGGAGTTACTGGGAACTTGTTTACATTTACAAATACAGGGTAAATAATTTTGAGCATTGGATTTCAGTTAGAAGATTCTGGATTTTTTTTGGATTAGGGAAAACCGCTATGGCTTCAAGAAAGCCTTTTTGTACTGGATAGTTTTGCTGAACTGTTGACTGAAAGTGGATGTGTGACATAGTTTCTCTGAAAGAAGGCAGGCAGTTTAGTACTGTTAAAAAGTAGATTACCTGAATGTAAAGAGTTCAGTTTTAAGGTTTCAAACTAGATTGTTTGGTTAACGCTCTAAAGATGTTATTTGTAGCAGATAAAATCATAACTTGATTGTACAAAAATTCAAGGAAGAGGCAACCAGAGTCACAAACAGGGAATTGAAGCCACAGTTAAGTGAAGATCTACTTTTCATCATTATATAAATAATTTGGATGTGAACATAAGAGATATAGTTAGTAAATTTTCAGATGACACCAAAATTGGAGGTGTAGTGGACAGCGAAGAAGTTTACCTCAGATTACAATGGGATCTTGATCAGATGGGCCAATGGGTTGAGACGTGGCAGATAGAGTACAATTTAGATAAATGTGAGGTGCTGCATTTTGGCAAAGCAAATCTTAGCAGGACTTATACATTAATGGTAAGGTCCTAGGGAGTGTTACTAAACAAAGAGACCTTGGAGTGCAGGTTCATAGCTCCTTGAAAGTGGAGTCACAGGTAGTGGATAGTGAAGAAAGCATTTGGTATGCTTTCCTTTATTGGTCAGAGTGTTGAGTACAGGAGTTGGATGGTCATGTTGCGTGCAATTCTGGTCTCCTTCTTATCAGAACGATGTTGTGAAACTTGAAAGGGTTCAGAAAAGATTTACAAGGATGTTGCCAGGTTTGGAGGATTTGAGCTATAGGTTGAATAGGCTAGGGCTGTTTTCCCTGGAGCATCGGAGGCTGAGGGGTGACTTCATAGAGGTTTATAAAATCATGAGGAGGATGGATAGGATAAAAAGACAAAGTCTTTTCCCTGGGATGGGGGAGCTGAAAAATGTGTTGCTGGAAAAGCGCAGGTCAGGCAGCATCCGAGGAGCAGGAGAATCCACGTTTCGGGCATGAGCACTTCTTCCTGAAGAAGAGCTCATGCCCGAAACGTTGATTCTCCTGCTCCTTGGATGCTGCCTGACCTGCTGCGCTTTTTCAGCAACAGCAGTCCTCACTTTTTCCCTGGGATGGGGGAGTCCAGAACTAGAGGGTATAGGTTTAGGGTGAGAGGGGAAAGATATAAAATGGACCCAAGAGGCAACTTTTTCACGCAGAGGGAGGTACGTGTATGGAATGAACTGCCAGAGGAAGTGGTGGAGGCTGGTAAAATTATAGCATTTAAAAGGCACCTGGATGGGTATATGAATAGGAAGGGTCTAAAGGGATATGGACCAAGTGCTGGCAGGTTGGACTAGATTGGTTTGGGATATCTGGTCGGCGTGGACAAGTTGGACTGAAGGGTCTGTTTTCGTGTTGTACATCTCCAAGACTCTATGAATCTATAACATCAGCTGGGATCATACAATAATGTTTTGCTGTGAGGAGAGATTTCTCTGGCTCTCTGACAAATTTCTTACATTAAATTTGTTTCTATTGTTCCATGTTGGATACTGAAAGAAAAGGCTTCAAAATATGGAGGATGTGATGGTGAAGATAGACACTTAATTTAGATGATGCAACTTTTCGACAAAGAGAGATTAGATGCAACAAACAAATACATCAAGTGACCCTACAAAAGGAATATCATATATACGAGTTAACCGATGGAACTATGATAGGGCCAACATTCATTTGCAGGCTTCTTTGGAATGAATCTGTTCTGAGTAGATTTCAAAAACATCCACCTTTAAGTAAACTGAATTTTTCTTGTCAAAAATCCAAAGATAAACAGAAGAGTTGTAAAGGATATCTCTGCTTCACTAATTTAGGAATGTGCAGGTTAGCGTTGATGTGGTATGGTGTGATATGTGGGATCCAGCAGTCATTTCTTTATAAACAGACCACTGATGTTCACACTGATCCATTCTGTCTTCATAATTTGCTATAGATGAGCTTTTGACCTTCAGCAAGGTATTTGTCCCTGGTGAGGTAATATTTATGTTAACTCCCATGACATTAGAACTAAACAGGAGTTATCTAATACTGAAAGATTCAATAGATGTTTACTACAGCTCTTTGTATTTGTGTATATATATATATATATCACAATCACATTTACTGCCATACCTGGGCTAATACTAAGCAATTGGGTTACAGACGGTTTCTGCATCCCCTGGCATGTTTTGTCTCAAGAGGTCTCAGTAAGATGAAAAAAAAGATCTTTATACCATGCAGTTACATGCTATGACATGGTGATGATATCATGAATATGTTTCTTAAAGGTATATTACATGCTCACTGTGACACGCAACACAACAAGCAGAGAAGAATACTGATCTCCTTTAAAACTGCATCAAAATGGTCAAATGCATAGTTTGGGTTAATATGAAAATACAAACATAGAATTGCCACTTATATAGTGCCTTTCACAACCTTAAAATGATCCAAACCGCGCAGAGCCAAGTATTTAGTATTTCTGATTTGTACTCACTATTGTTATGCTGAATATGTAATGGTTGAATTATCTGGTTCATTAATGTCCTTTTGGGAAGTAAATCTGCTGTTGTTATCTGGATGTAAATCCAGATCCATAGCAATATGTCTGACCCTTAATTGCTCTCTGGGCAAATATGGATGGGCAATAAATGCTGGTCTAGCCAGCAACGCATCATCCTATGGACAATTAAAAAAATTGAGCTCATCAAAGGTCCTGTTGTAACTATCTTAGAATAACCAGGTCATCTGTTTCTTAATGGCATTTGTAGAAAGTTAAATATTGGCCAGGGTGCTGTAAAAACTCCCCACTGCACTCCTTTGAAATAGGAGTCAAGGGATTTCTTTGCATTCAGATGAGAGATACAACTCATTCAAAATATGGCCCCTACAACAGTGCAAACCCCCCACTGTCCTGCATTGCAGTATGGGTCTGGAGTTGTGTTTTTTGTCTAGGTCTTGAAGCAACAACATGGTAACTGAGAGCTGAGAATAATAGCCATGAGCCATCTAAAATGTTATGGACATATTTCTGTGTAAGCAGGAGATTACCTTGTACCGAAGATCTATAGAACACATTCAGAATTGATATGATCTCCTGCACTGTTTCATTACTGGACTACTTTAGATGACCTAAGATTTCTTTCTGTCAGATTGATCTGGGTTCTCATTTTCTTTCTCACCTCTCCTACAATATAACATGTCTCCAGAAAGATAGAGAGTATCTATTATATGTATAGGGAAACATGAGCATCTGGGTTAGATTAGATGGCCATTTTTCCCCATCAACAACTTTGGCATATTCATGATAACATGTTCTTTTTTTTTAATCTGACTTCAAAAAGATTGGGTGTTTACATTTCTGCTCAGTATCTGTGAATCATCCAACCTTTGATTTCTTCTTCAAAGCTGCACACATCCAGCACGGTGGCTCAGTGGTTAACACTGCTGCCTCTACAGTGCCAGGGTCCCGAGTTCAATTCCAGCCTTGGGTGGAATTGAACCTTGGGTGACTGTCTGTGTGGAGTTTGCACAATCCCCCCCATGTCTGCATAGGTTTCCTCCGGGTGCTCCGGTTTCCTCCCACAGTCCAAAGATGTGCAGACCAGCTGAATTGTCCATAGTGTTAGGTGCATTAGTCAGAGGGAAATGGGTCTGGGTGGGTTCCTCTTCGGAGGGTCCGTGTGGACTTGTTGGGCCGAAGGGCCTGTTTCCACACTGAGAACCTAATCACATCTATCAATACCATGAGTCACAAACCAGTCAGTTGGTGTGGAGATGGAATGACAGTAGGAGACCTAATTTCTGTTGTGTTGCATCTCCTGCTAGTTTGAGGAACTGATTTCAGATTCAGCTGCTGCTGCTAACCTGTTTGACCCAACTACCACTAGTTATGACCAGCAGAATACACTGTATGGTATTATCATTGCAGGTCCCAACTGTTCACGTTCATCAAATCTCTTGCAAGGAAAGAACACGCTGTAAACAATTGCTAATTGAGCAGACAAGTTACTATTTCCTGTTTCTACAATCTCACCACAAAGTTGTTTGAGCTGCAAAAGACAACGCCCACTTTGACAATTAAATACCAGCCTTGTCATTCAAGTATTTCTCAGGAGCTATTGGTGCCATGGGGATTGTAAAAAATCATTCAACGTGTGTCATCTGTGCAAGCTGTCCAAATCAGAAGATTGCAACTGTTACTCATGAATTTGAAGGGTTGATTAGCTCATGTTGTGAATTTAATGCTCACAAATTTGCTCTCTCATTGGACATTAATTCACAATGTTAAGAAAATTAGATTCTAAATTTAATACCTCTCTTTGCTTGAACTCTATAAATGTACTAGGGCTGATTTTCCAGTTGCACATTCTTGGTGCGGAATCTCACCAGGAAAATCAATTGCAGACAGGCTTCACATCATCATAACATCACTCAGGTTGGATGTATTGCACTGGCTAGACCCCAAGTGTGGAATTCCCTCCTAACTCTCTCTGTCCTTTCCTTCCTCTTTATGACATTCTTTGAATCCCAACTGAAGGATGTTGTGTAACTTGGAAGGGTTCAGAAAAGATTTACAAGGATGTTGCCAGGGTTGGAGGACTAGAGTTACAGGTCGAGGCTGAATAGGCTGGGGCTGTTTTCCCTGGAGTGTCGGATGCTGAAGGGTGACCTTTTAGAAGTTTATAAAATCAGCTCAGCTGAGGAACTAACAGTGAAATGAGACATTACCTAAGCTGTTTCCCTGATTGGAGGAGTCCGCTACCTAGATGATCTGCTAACTGATTTTCTACCTCACAATAGTGTCGCTCCTGCTGAAGCCCTGGGGACATTCCCTGTCTCCCCAGGTACTCAATCCCCACAAAGCCCACATTGACTAGGTGGCACCAAGATACCTTACAAGAATGAACACTACCCTAGGGATCTATTGAAGCCAGGATGCTAGCCATTTGCACTTGTTTTTGCAGATTAGTTAAACCCCCTGTGACAATTGTTAACTGATGGATACTGCCAGACAAGCAATTGTTTTCTAAAAACTGGAATCAAAACTGCATTGTCTTGTAATTAACATTACACGACTGTAACCCCATAAAACTGACTGTACCTACTGCTCGGGGAGGAGAATCCTCGACTTAACTGTGCAAAGTGCATCAGTCCCGTCAATTTCAATTTCTCATCCTGTGATATCGTGAGAAATAATTCAGTGTTTGTCAATTTCACAAGATCCATGGGTGGTCTCTATTTGTAATAGGACAATTCTCCGACACCAATCATTTGAACCAATTACTTAGGGCACCCCTTAAAGTAGGCACTTACTGACCCCCTGCACCCTGTAGAACCCCAGCTGCACTCCTTCAGTTATTGGTACAGTTGTGAGTTGGATTGGTTTGCTGTGGAATTAGTGCATCATTGCAGTCACTTAGAGTCATAGAGATGTACAGCATGGAAACCCTTCGGTCCAACCCATCCATGCCGACCAGATATCCCAACCCAATCTAGTCCCACCTGCCAGCACTCGGCCCATATCCCTCCAAACCCTTCCTATTCAAATACCCATCCAAATGCCTCTTAAATGTTGCAATTGTACCAGCCTCCACCACATCCTCTGGCAGCTCATTTCATACACGTACCACCCTCTGCGTGAAAGAGTTGCCCCTTAGGTCTCTTTTATATCTTTCCGCTCTCACCCTAAACCTATGCCCTCTAGTTCTGGACTCCCCGACCCCAGACTTTGTCTATTTATCCTATCCATGCCCCTCAATTTTGTAAACCTCTATAAACCTCAGCCTCCAAAGCTCCAGGGAAAACAGCCCCAGCCTGTTCAGCCTCTCCCTGTAGCTCAGATCCTCCAACCCTGGCAACATCCTTGTAAATCTTTCCTGAACCCTTTCAAGTTTCACAACATCTTTCTGATTGGAAGGAGACCAGAATTGCACGCAATATTCCAACAGTGGCCTAACCAATGTCCTGTACAGCTGCAACATGACCTCCCAACTCCTGTACTCAATACTCTGATAAATAAAGGAAAGCATACCAAACACCTTCTTCACTATCCTATCTACCTGCAACTCCACTTTCAAGGAGCTATGAACTTGCACTCCAAGGTCTCTTTGTTCAGCAACATTCCTTAGGACCTTAGCATTAAGTGTATTAGTCCTGCTAAGATTTTTTTCCCCAAAATGCAGCACCTCAGATTAAATCTGATTTAAACTCCATTTGCCACTTCTCAACCCATTGGCCCATCTGGTCAAAATCCTGTTGTAATCTGCGGTAACCGTCTTCACTGTCTACTACACCTCCAATTTTGGTGTCATCTGCAAACTTACTAACTGTACCTCTTATGCTCGCATCCAAATAATTTATATGGAGGGCCCAGCGCCGATCCTTGTGGCACTCCACTGGTCACAGGTCTCCAGTCTGAAAAACAACCTTCCACCACTACCCTCTGGTCTTCTACCTTTGAGCCAGTTCTGTATCCAAATGGCTAGTTCTCCCTGTATTCCATGAGATCTAACCTTGCTAATCAGTCTCCCATGGGGAACCTTGTCAAACGCCTTACTCAAGCCCATATAGATCACATCTACTGCTCTGCCCTCATCAATCTTCTTTGTTACTTCTTCAAAAAACTCAATCAAGTTTGTGAGACATGATTTCCCACGCACAAAGCCATGCTGGCTATCCTGAATCAGTCCTTGTCTTTCCAAATACATGTACATCCTGTCCCTCAGGATTCGCTCTAACAACTTGCCCGTCACCGAGGTCAGGCTCACTGGTCTATAGTTCCCTGGCTTTACTGCCCTTCTTAAACAGTGGCACCATGTTTGCCAACTTCAGGTCTTCTGGCACCTCACCTGTGACTATTGATGATACAAATATCTCAGCAAGAGGCCCAGCAATCACTTCTCTAGCTTCCCACAGAGTTCTCGGGTACACCTGATCAGGTCCTGGAGATTTATCCACCTTTAACCATTTCAAGGCATCCAGCACTTCCTCCTCTGTAATCTGGACACTTTGCAAGATGTCACCATCTATTTCCCTACAGTCGATATCTTCCATATCCTTTTCCACAGTAAATACTGATGCAAAATATTCATTTAGTATCTCCCCCATTTTCTGTGGCTCCACACAAAGGCCACCTTGCTGAATAGGGGCCCTATTCTCTCCCTAGTTACCCTTTTGTCCTTAATATATTTTTAAAATCCCTTTGGATTCTCCTTAATTCTATTTGCCAACACTGTCTCATATCCCCGTTTTGCCCTCCTGATTTCCCTCTTAAGTATACTCCTACTTTCTTTATACTCTAAGGATTCACTCGATCTATCCTGTCTATACCTGACATATGCTTCCTTCTTTTTCTTTACTGAACCCTCAATTTCTTTAGTCATCCAGCATGGGCGGCACGGTGGCACAGCAGTTAGCACTCACAGCACCAGAGACCCGGGTTCAATTCCCGCCACAGGCGACTGACTGTGTGGAGTTTGCACGTTCTCCCCGTGTCTGCGTGGGTTTCCTCTGGGTGCTCCGGTTTCCTCCCACAGTCCAAAATGTGCAGGTCAGGTGAATTGGCCATGCTAAATTGCAGATAGTGTTAGGTAAGGGGTAAATGTAGGGGTATGGTTGGGTTGCGCTTCGGCGGGTCGGTGTGGACTTGTTGGGCCGAAGGGCCTGTTTCCACACTAAGTAATCTAATCTAATTCATTCCCTATACCTACCAGCCTTCCCTTTCACCCTAACAGGAATATGCTTTCTCTGGATTCTTGTTATCTCATTTCTGAAGGCTTCCCATTTTCTAGCCGTCCCTTTACCTGTGAACATCTGCCTCCAATCAGCTTTCAAAGGTTCTTGCCTAATACCGTCAAAATTGGCCTTTCTCCAAATTAGAACTTCAACTTTTAGATCTGGTCTATCCTTTTCCAACACTATTTTAAAACAAATAGAATTATGGTCGCTGGCCCCAAAGTGCTCCCCCACTGACACCTCAGTCACCTGCCCTGCCTTATTTCCCAAGAGTAGGTAAGTTTTGCACCCTCTCTAATAGGTACATCCACATACTGAATCAGAAAATTGTCTTGTACACACTTAAGGAATTCCTCTCCATCTGAACCTTTAACACTATGGCAGTCCCAGTCGATGTTTGGAAAGTTAAAATCCCCTACCATAACTACCCTATTATTCTTACAGATAGCTGAGATCTCCTTCCAAGTTTGTTTCTCAATTTCCCTCTGACTAATGGGGAGTCTATAATACAATCCCAATAAGGTGATCTTCCCTTTCTTATTTCTCAGTTCCACCCAAATAACTTCCCTGGATGTATTTCCATGAATATCCTCCCTCAGCACAGCTGTAATGCTATCCCTTATCAAAAATGCCACTCCCCCTCCTCTCTTGCCTTCCTGTGGCATTTGTATCCTGGAACATTAAGCTGCCAGTCCTGCCCACCCCTGAGCCATGTTTCCGTAATTGCTATGATATCCCAGTCCCATGTTCCTAACCATGCCCTGAGTTCACCTGCCTTCCCTGGTAGACCCCTTGCATTGAAATAAATGCAGTTTAATTTATTAGTCCTACCTTGCCCCTGCCTGCCCTGACTGTTTGACTCACTTCTGTTCTCAGCTGTACTCATCTCAGACCGATCTCTTTCCTCACTATCTCCCTGGATCCCACCCCCCCACCTTACTAGTTTAAATCCTCCCAAGCAGTTTTAGCAAATTTCCCTGCCAGTATATTAGTCCCCTTCTAATTTAGGTGCAATCCGTCCTTCTTGTATAGGTCACTTCTAACCCAAAAGAGATTCCAATGATCCAAAAATGTGAATCCTTCTCCCATACACCAGCTCCTCAGCCATGCATTCATCGGCTTCTTGGATAGAGTTTGTTTGACAAAAGAGTGTGATGTCTTTTGTTTCCAGGCATTCTAGAGAAGGAGACCAGAGAAAATAATAGCAACAAAGAATGTTCCTATCAAGGTGGTCCCATTATTCAGCTGTCACCACCAAAACAAAATTCCAATTGTCTCTTTTTTTTGCTTAACTTACTATTTCCATTTAGTACCTGACAACTATCTTTTCTCATTTCTTTATTATTTTTGTTTTCTGCTCATCCAATACTTATCATGATGTTGGATCAAAGCCCAAGATACTCATGGGCTTGAAATGAGACAATTGATTAAGATTGTTGTTCAGAGTTTTAGAGTCATACACTCATATAACATAGAAACAGACCCTTCAGCCCAACCAGTCCATGCCAAACATAATCCTTATCACTCTAGAACAAATGTTGCTATGAGTACTTTCACCAAGCATGATGTAGCCAATACTACAGGGGTTGGTTTAACTTAGTTGGCTGGATGGTTGGTTTGCGAAGCAGCGTGATGCCAACAATGTGGGTTCAATTCTCATCACTAGCCGAGGCTACCATGTAAGACCCTCCTTCTCAAACTTTCTCCTCGCCTGAGGTATGCTAGCCCTCAGGCTAAATCACCAACAGTTGTCTCTCTCTAATGAGAGAGCAGCCCTTTGGGCTGATAAGACGATGGCGACATCATGCATACTACTGGCACAATGTGATATGAAGCTAAATCAAAGGGAATCTAGCTAAGAATGTAAGGTGTAAAATTGAATGGCCTTCACGTCTTGAATCGACAGTTTCAGGGTGATAATAAGAACATGCAAAGAATATCTACAGATTCAGGTTATTGATGAAGAGATGTAATGTAAATGCTAAGACAATCAATGATAAGTGAATTTGAAAAACTATCATGAAATGTGAGCTTTAAGACTATAAATTATTGTCCTGGTTAGGTTTCACAGACAGAGCCAGGTGACCTTTTTATACTGAGTTTGTCTCTAACAATGAATCTCTGTTTGCTGAAACTAAGACTCTAAGTAACTGTTCTAAATCACCACAGCTGACATTTTGTACTTGTAACTCCAGCAAGTTTGTCTTCAATAATAGGACAATTCCAGTCAAAACATGGCCGTGGATGTAAATTCAATGATGATCTGGCAGAGTCCTATGTTGAATGTCACGTCTCTCCAGAGAGAGGGAAACTTCAAACAGAAAGACCAAAGAAAAAGGGATAATGAGAATTTGTCAACCCACCCACATCCCAGCCTCTCAGCACGATGCCATCTCCTGAAGACATGGTTGTTATATTTTACATCTTTAGGGAGATTTTATTTTGGGATATTAACAAAAGGATTAAAAACTGACTGAAACCCCCTGGTCTGTGTGTCTCAGATTTGAAAAGTATGGCGCTGGAAAAGCACAGCATCCAAAGAGCAGGAGGGTCAACGTTTCGGGCATAAGCCCTTCATCAGGAATGCAGAGGGGGAAGGAGGGATGATAGCTACATAAGGAAGTGTGGATGGGGCAGGGGGGGAAGTTAGCTGGGAAGGCGATAGTGGATGCAGGTGGGGAGTGATTGTGACAGGTCAGAGAGGAGGTTGGAGCGGATAGGTGGGAAGGAAAATGGACAGGTAGGACAGGTCAAGAGGGCAGTTTTGAGTTAGAGCGTTGGATCTGGGATGAGGTGGGGAACGGAAGATTTGGAAACTAGTGAAGTCGATGTTGATGCCGTGTGGTTGAAGGGTCCCAAGGCAGAAGAGGAGGCTTTCTTCCTCCAGTTGGCTTTAATTTGGCAGTGGAGTAGGCCCATCATTTGTATCTCCTTAAGGAATTAGAAGGGGGAGTGTCTCAGTGGTCTGATGTACTAATGTGTGGCTTTAGTGTGCTGTGAAGGTCACAGTTTAAATCAATCTAGCTGTGACCAACCAAGGGCATAGTTGAATAAAGAAGAGGAACCAGTTCATTCGTTCTCATCCAGGAGCTTAATTATTTGTGGTATCATATCTTGAACAATTACAAATTAGGGAACTTGGTCTTAAACTGCAAGTTAATTTAAATGTGGTGATTTTAGTCTAGTGTCTTATTCAACCTATTTTCTAATCAACCTGTTCAGCAGCACCTCATACAGTCAGGGAGTTGTAAAGATGTACTCAGAGACAGACCCTTTGGTTTAATTCATCCATGCCGACCAGATATCCTAAATTAATCTAGTCCCACTTGCCAGTATTTGACCCCTATCCTTCTAAACCCTTCCTATTCATGTACTCTGGCCCCCACGCCCAACCCCGCCCCCACGCCCAACCCCGTCCCCACGCCAGGTCCTAGCTCCCTGCCCTGCCGTATTTTCACCATCCCTCCAGACCCCCCCCCGCTCTGAGGATGAAAGATCAGTCCTCAGCAGAGGCCTCATTTTCATCCCCCTACGCTCCTGGATTAACGAGTTCAACATGCAGCGAGACATCGAACAATTCTTCTGCCGCCTTCGCCTCTGCGCCTACTTCTCCAACCAGGATTCTTGTCCACCCTCTGACAACCCCTTCTCCCACCTCCAACACACCCCATCCACCTGGACACCTCATGCTGGCCTCTTACCCACCCTCGATCTCTTCATAGCCAACTGCCGCCGTGACATTGACCGCCTCAACCTGTCCACCCCTCTTACCCACTCCAACCTCTCACCCTCACAACGTGCAGCCCTCCACTCCCACCCCAACCTCACTATCAAACTGGCAGACAAGGGAGGTGCGGTATTAGTTTGGCGCACCGATCTTTACATTGCTGAGGCTAAACACCAGCTCGCCGACACTTCCTCCTACTGCCCCTTTGACCATGACCCCACCTCCCACCACCAAACCATCATCTCCCAGACCATCTATAACCTCATCACCTCAGGGGATCTCCCATCCACTGCCTCCAACCTCATAGTCCCATAACCCCGCACTGCCCGTTTCTACCTCCTGCCCAAAATCCACAAACCTGATTGCCCCGGCCGACCCATTGTCTCAGCCTGCTCCTGCCCCACCGAACCCATCTCTGCATACCTCGACACAGTCCTGTCCCCCTTAATCCAAGAACTCCCCACCTATGTTTGGGACACCACCCACGCCCTCCACCTCCATGATTTTTGCTTCCCCGGCCCCCAACGCCTTATCTTCACCATGGAATAGCCATGGGCACCCGCATGGGCCCCAGCTATACCTGCCTCTTTGTCGGATATGTGGAACAGTCCATCTTCCGCAGCTACACTGGGACCACCCCCCACCTTTTCCTCCACTACATCGATGACTGTATCCGTGCTACCTCGTGCTCCCACGAGGAGGTTGAACAGTTCATCCTCTTTACTAACACCTTCCACCCTGACCTCAAATTTACCTGTACCGTCTCAGACTCCTCCCTCCCCTTCCTAGACCTCTCCATTTCTATCTCAGGCGACCGACTCAACACGGATATTTACTATAAACCGACCGAATCCCACAGCTACCTAGATTACACCTCCTCCCACCCTTCCCCCTGTAAAAACGCCATCCCATATTCCCAATTCCTTCGCCTCCGCCGCATCTGTTCCTAGGAGGACCAATTCCAATACTGAACAACCCAGATGGCTTCCTTCTTCAAAGACCGCAATTTCCCCTCCGTGGTTGACGATGCATCTCCTCCATTTCCTGCTCCTCCACCCTTGAGCCCCGCCCCTCCAATCGCCACGAGGACAGAACCCCACTCGTCCTCACCTACCATCCCACCAACCTCCAGATACATCGTATCATCCTCCGTCATTTCCGCTACCTCCAAACAGACCCCACCACCAGGGATATATTTCCCTCCCCTCCCCTATCACCGTTCCAGAAAGACCACTCCCTCCGTGACTCCCTCGTCAGGTCCACACCCCCCACCAACCCAACCTCCACTCCCGGCACCTTCCCCTGCAACCGCAAGAAATGCAAAACTTGCACCCACACTTCCCTCCAAGGCACCAAGGGATCCTTCCATATCCGCCACAAATTCATCTGCACCTCCACACACATCATTTACTGCATGCGCTGCACCCAATGTGGCCTCCTCTACATTGGGGAGACAGGCCGCCTACTTGCGGAACGTTTCAGAGAACACCTCTGGGACAACCAACCAACCCAACCGCCCCGTGGCCGAACACTTTAACTCCCCCTCCCACTCCGCCAAGGACATGCAGGTCCTTGGCCTCCTCCATCGCCAGACCATGGCAACATGACGCCTGGAGGAAGAGCGCCTCATCTTCTGCCTAGGAACCCTCCAACCACAAGGGATGAATGCAGATTTCTCCAGCTTCCTCATTTCCCCTCCCCCCACCTTATCTCAGTCCCAACCCTCGGACTCAGCACCGCCTTCTTGACCTGCAATCTTCTTCCCGACCTCTCCGCCCTATCATTCTCACCTTAACCTCCTTCCACCTACCGCATTCTCAACGCCCCTCCCCTCCCACAAGTCCCTCCTCCCTACCTTTTATCTTAGCCTGCTTGTCACACCCTCCTCATTCCTGAAGAAGGGCTTATGCCCGAAACGTCGATTCTCCTGCTCCTTGGATGCTGCCTGACCTGCTGCGCTTTTCCAGCAACACATTTTTCAGCTCTGGTCTCCAGCATCTGCAGTCCTCACTTTCTCCTCCGCAGGGGAATTAGTGACTTCCTTTGTGTTGCTGCAATCCTGGCTAAAGGTCTGAGCCAATTGTTATCTCTCATACACCTCAATAGTGTACTTGGTTATTGATTTCACTGCTGTTTGTGAGAACTTGCTGAGCAAATGTCACTGCCAAGTTTCCAACCTGACAGCAAAAGCACTTCACTGTCTATCAACTGAGTTGGGATGTTCCACGCACTCAGAAGGTGCTATGCAAATGAAAACTTGGTTATTTCTGTCTAGAATAAAGAGGTCTTCATAAGCTGAGGTATCTAGTGCCTGCTTTATTCTAAATTTAAAAGCATCACAAGAAAAATGAAAGAAAATTTATGACTGTAGAAGATAGAACAATGCAGAAAATGTATTGTTTTTACCTCAGCTGTAGCTGGTGTAATTGTAGCTTATTCAAGTCACTTTCAAGCATGTAACCTAATGACATCTACAGAAATATGCTTAAGTAGGATTGTTGCATTTCATAATTCTAAGAGACACAGATCCTCAACCTGATTTTTCCAGTATCCACTATATTCTGTTTTTCGATTTGTATTTGCTGTGTAATTACCCGAGGTTAGCGTGTTCAGTCATAGCCCTGAGTCAATGCTTCAGCTTTGACACATGTTCATTTAATCACACTGCAGGGGGGTGGGCCTCAGAGCTCTGGAGCTAGGTGGTCCCACGCTCTTAACAAATATGTCAGCTCAGAATCTGGCAATTGAGATTGATTAACAAGGACTTGGGTCAGGAAATATCCACTGACTAAGGAAGTGGGAAATGTCGTACCTTCATAAAATGGTAACATAGCCGGTAGCTAGTGAGTGGAGTAATGGGAAAAGGTGTCATCGTGTAAACAGTTAGATATATTATAAAGGATTTGCTGCTTCCGAGCTCCTGCCATACTTTGGGAGCAAGTACTGAGAAGTTGAAAACCACAAGCCTGCAATTTTCCTTTCTTCAAGATGGTCAAATCATGGAATGCCGATCCTTATTCCTCCAACGTGCCCCTTCTGGTATCACTGACAGGATGTTTCCCCATTTAATCCAGAAGGATCCATTAATAATCCTGTCATCAACCAGAGCTCAAAGGGCGACTTGTCACATGGGCAACCTCCTCAGCTCCATGAATCAACAAACTGGCTATCCAGTTGAGCACAACCCAGCATGTATCATCTACCAATGAGTCCAATTAACAGTACTGGCATCTACTATCATGTGAAAGGTAAAACAGGCCTGCTGTGTTTCTATTGGGTCTCTAACCCTGAGGAAAGACATTTGAAAGCAGGTGGTGAATCAGGTGAGCTATTATTGATGAAACCAGGATCTTCATTCCTGCTATGTATTTATGTGGTCTAAATCTTGCTGGTGAGGAGTACATCACAGCATAAGTTGTTAATCTAATTTTCTCCTCTAACTTTGAGCTCAAAAATTTTTGAGTCATAACTTGAGGTGCAAGGGCAGAGGGACATAGGCCACATTCATGAATAAAAGCATCAAGAGTTTATCTCCCTAACCAGTGAGATGAAAGGATTGAGAAAGAAAACGATCAATATTAGAGAAGGGAATAGTGTGATACACAATCGATAAATCAGATCCATAAGAGAAAGGAAATGAAACGTCGGATTAAGAGAGAGTGTAAAGTGAGACAGAAAGAAAAAAAGCAAGAAAATAATTTTACAAATTAAAACTTGATTATTTAAAATCTCTAACAGCAATTTACCTAATAAGTGTAGGAATAACATTGAATGCTAATTTGTTTCCTCTTTAGGCAGGAAGATTAATTAGCATTTCTATGCTGAGCTGAGTAAGCAATTCATGGGCAAATTAAGACATTTCTTAATAACTAGAGACTAAATTGCAGGTTATCCATGACAAATGGCAGAACAATGTATTTCAACCAAGAGATTCGTAATGCTGGTGTATCTCCGAAACCTTTGAGATGTGCAAGATGATTCGTAAATTAAGAATAGCAAGTGTTGTTGACATGCTGTGATTTAGTCAGAAAAATTTATTCCATTATTCTAAATGGTAGCGAACCAAAAAGTGTAGAGGAACAGTATTCATAGAATAGAGGAGGTTAGTACATAAAATCAAGGACAGTCAAATTCATATCAGCAGGTGGAGACAGAGACATTGGAGAGATCAATGGAAAATGTAGGTAAGGGAAGCAGAGAAAAATGGTTGATGGAGATAGTTGCCTGAATGCAGTTGTCGTAGATAGAATATAAGGGGAGGCAGTGTCATTGTTAGTTTAGTAATCCAGAAGTCCAGGCTAATGTTCTGGAGATATTCAGCAGATAATGATATTTGAATTCAATAAAATCTTGGATTAAAAGCTTGTCACATTTCATTAAAAAAAAGCATCTGGTTTACTAATGTTCATGAGAGAAGGATATTGGCCACCTTGAGCTGGTCTGGTCCATGTTTGACTCCAGACACACAGTAATGTGGCTGACTCTAAACTGAAATGGACTAGAGATCCAATTAGTTCAAGGACAACTAGGATTAGGCAACAAACACCAGCCTTATCAGTGATCCTTACGGCCCACATGCAGAATCCAGAACAAGCAGAGTTGGAGGACTATGAAAGTCAACCTTCTAGAATAATTCACACCAATGAATAATGGAAGAGAAATAAATGTCTTGAACTACAAGCCTATAGATCTTTGAGTGTAATAGAACAGATAGATAATGAGGCATACAAGAAATTTTCACTTATTAGTCAAAACATAGGCTGAGGGAGAGCAGGGAAGTTATGCTAGATCTATATAAGGTACTAATTAGACCAAAGCTAGAGTATGCTTTGTACTAAGGTCATCATATCACAGGGAGGATTTGATTAGATTGGACAGGGTAAAGAAGAGAAACATAGATCTTGCCAAACCAGAGATGTTTAGCTATCAGGAAAGGTTCAGCAGTTTAGGATTAGGATAAGGCTTACAAAACTGAAAGGCTTAGACCGAGAGGATAGGAAAAGCCACCTTGCCTTCGCACAGAAGTTGATAACCAGGGGACATAGATATTAGGCGATGGTTTGAAAATTTAAAAGGAATTGAGGAGAAATATTGTCATCTAGATGATGAATGGTGGGGTCTGGAATTCATGGCCTCAGAAGGAGGAACACGCATTGTAATTAAAAAGTACGAGGACAGCTATTCGAAGGGACGTAGCCAGGAAAGCTATTAAAGTGAGATTAGTCCAGATGGATTGTTTTAAGATAGTTTTAAGATCGTTTTAATACAGTGGTCCTTTTGCGCTGAAACTGTCCATGATTCCATAATTAACATTTTGCCATTTAATAAAACACTTAACAGCTGCTAGGAAGCTGTTTGTATGACAACTCTACATGAAGGGGTTTTAAAGATTATTATGAGATGGGTGGCACATTCCTCCTCCCTGTTGAAAATCTAGGGGCTTTATTCAGGTGGGTGGCTTGCAATATGCCTTCATCCAATAACTTTATACTCACTTGGAGATTGTTTTTGGATCAACAATCTGTTGCTGACAGCAGATGAAGAACAGTTAGCACACATCTGCATTCATCATAAAAAAAATTACAAGCCAAAGAATCAGAAATTCACATACTTATTGACAGGGGAACAAATGGAGGAACAGGGAACTGCAGGAGGTAGCCTCAGAACTGTATATACAGCAGAGAGTACAGGTGCTGCAAATGAATCGGAAATAGGCAATCATTTGATCTGAAGTTTTCATATTTGTAGTTATTTGTAAGTCAATCGTGAAGGTCAAGTTGAACATGCTTCCAATCCCTAATAGAAGAAGATTGAAGTAACTATGTTATGAAGATTGTTGTTTTTGGCAACCACTCGCAGAATTACTTGGAAAGATTTGGCGACCTAGAGAGTAAGGAAAGGATAAATATACTTAAGTGAGACAAATCTTTGTTTTTGTGCTCGCAGTTAGAAATTCCAACAGGAGTAAATTAAGAAGTTGTGAGTCGTAAAACAAACAAAAGGAAAAATTTATCAAAATGAGCACAAATCTATTTACTTTTGCTATTGACTGTATTCCATTAAAAAAAAGATTTGATGCAGCTCCTTCAATTCCTGCATGAATTGCTGCACTAATCAGGATGCTGTTGAGATTGATTTCTGGTCTGAGTTGTGTTGGCTGCTGTCAACTGGGAAAAGCAAAAGGCATGCTATAATTGGCTTCAATATCCCTGGCCAAGGACTGGAGTAATATATGTCCATGTCGTGACTGGAATGAAGTTGGCTCGGTGGATCTTGTTGAGTATGAGATCCCTGAATGGAGCTGTTAACCTGGGCCAATTAAGGAGCCCTGGCTGACAGATATAAATAGGAGTCTTCACAAAAAATAAATAAATAAATAGGAGTCTTGGGCGGCACGGTGGCACAGTGGTTAGCACTGTTGCCTCAGTGCCAGAGACCCGGGTTCAATTCCCGCCTCAGGCGACTGACTGTGTGGAGTTTGCACATTCTCCCCTTGTTTGCGTGGGTTTCCTCCGGGTGCTCCGGTTTCCTCCCACAGTCCAAACAAAAAAATGTGCATGTCAGGTGAATTGGCCATGCTAAATTGTCCGTAGTGTTAGGTGCAGGGGAATGGGTCTGGGTGGGTTGTGCTTCGGCAGGTCGGTGTGGACTTGTTGGGCTGAAGGGCCTGTTTCCACACTAAGTAATCTAATCCATGCATTCTTATCTTAAAAGAAAAAAAAAAATAGGAGTCTTATTGGCCACTGGTGGTGGAGATCAATAAAGAGGTGTACACTTTATGTCTTTCACTGGGTCTCACACCTGCACACAAACAACATGGGTCTGGGGAAAATATGAGCACTACCAAAGGGAGAAAAAAGAAAAAAAAACAAAAAAAAAACAGGAGGGTCAGAAGTTCTGTTTAAAAAAAAACAAAATAAACAGGAGTCTCAGAGACACTCCTCACTCAAGGGATTGACTCTGTGCTAACTGCTCAGCAAAAATAAAAACAAAACATAGGATTCAGAAAGTCTCCTGACCACACACACAAAAGAAAATTATGCACCTGTAAATAAAGGATGACCTGGTGATGGAATACCGGCCTCTGGAAATATTTCAGTGGTGACAAGAGAAAGCAGTACACTCCTGAAATACGTTCACAAGAGTCTTTGAGTTGGGTTATGCATTTTGCCTTTATTTGGGAAGCTTGATTCATTTGATACTGCTATCAAGGACTGGGCCCAGCTTGTGGAAGGGATGCATTATTTTTTCCAGACAAATGATACTGGGGCAGTTGCAAAGCAATGAGTAATTTTTCTGACTGCTTGCAGACCCAAAGCATTTTTGGTTATTAGGAGCCTAACTTTCCCCGAGGCACTAGTTACTAAAACCTTTCAAGAGGTGTTGGATTTGTTTAAGGAATATTATGACAAACTCCTCTAATTCTGAGATGCTGTCAGTTTTATTTGGCAGTTGGAGAACCACGGGAATCTGTATCAGAATTTTTGATGAGGTTAAGACAATTGGCAGAGGTATGTAATTTTGGGTTAACCCTGAATGAGATGCAGAGAGACCATTTGGTAGTGTGGGATTAATGATGCAGCCATGGAGAAGCGCCTACTAGCTGAAGACAAACTGGACTTCAAACAGGCACTACACATGGCTTTGTCAGTAGAAAATGCAGCAAGTGGAGAATGGGAGCTATGGTTCATCCCAACAGAAGTGGATACCCTCACCTGTCTGATGGAGCTTGGGGAACATCACTTGAGTGAAGGACAATTGCAGACCCTCACACAAGGCATATCCTGAGCAGACGGACCCAAGGTCAAACCATGGCAAAATCCCAAACCAAAACCAAGCCTTGGTTAAATGGCTAAAATGTTCTTCAGAATCCAGGCCAGTAAGCCATTGTAGTGCACAGACTCGAGATGGCTAAGGAGTCCTGTGAAGTCTGATGTCAATAAGAGAACACATAGGCCAGTATCTAAGAGAGTATGCGCTCTGGTAAGACAACCTACATGTGGTGTGGAACAGTTAAATTGCTTAGCAACATCCAAATGAGAACTAATCAAAATAAAAATCTGAGAACACCCGATTCTCATGGAAGTCAACACTGGCACAGCTGTATTTGTTGTTGCAGAACCAGTCTTTAACAAAATTCACTCAGGACTTCAATCCTTAAGTTTGTGCAAGACCTTGGCCAGGCTGGGAAGGTATACAGTACTGGGGAACCATTACAGATAAAGGGTATGACTTTGGATCCCGTCTCCTATGAGAAGCAGTTAGTGCAGTTACCACTGATTGTAGTAAAAGGTTCACGGCCCAAGCTTGATGGGGCAAAATTGGTCAGGAAAGATTCACCTTGATTGGCTCAACAGTTTTTGAATACCAAATATCTGCCTGAGTGAAGTTCTGATTAAATACTCAGATTTTTCAGCGGATGATACAAAACATTTTACAAGGTCTACACCAGGTTGCTATTTACCAGGATGACATGCTAATAAATCGAGAAGACCAATAAAGAGCACTTTGAGAACTTGGTCCATAGTACTTAAACGTTTCTCCCAGGTGGGCGTATGCCTTAGAAAGGAAAGAAAATGTTCCAGATGCCCCAAGTGATGTACTTAGGCTACAGAGTAAACAAGACTGGGTTACGCCCATTGGAAGATAAAGTGGGGGTGATCAATCATCCAACGTCTGTACCAGAGCTTTGGTCTTTCCTTGGGTTGGTGAATTATTATGGGAAAATCATATGTAACATGGCCTCCATCTTGTTACCCTTAGACTTGCTGTTGAAGAAGGGTCAATGTCAAGACAGTGGTGCCTGGAAAAGCACAGCAGGTCAAGCAGCATCTGAGAAGCAGGAGAATCAATGTTTCGTGCATAAGCCATTCATCAGGAGTTAAGGTTAGCCTTGGGAATGTTCATGGAGCTTTTAGGGAAGTGAAAAAGCAGCTATTATTGTAGAAGGTGTTGGCCTACTATAATCCCAAGCAAGATGTGGTGCTGACGTGCAATGCCTCCCTGTACAGTACTGGGGGTAGTGTTGGCTCACTGGTGGCCCAATAGAGAGGAACGCCCCATAGCTTATGCTTCCCAGACTTTGGCTGATGCCAAACTCAAATGCACCCAGACAGAGAAGGAAGATTTGGTGGTTATCTTTGGTGTGAGAAGGTTCCACCAATATCTTTACAGATGTAAATTTGTAATGATAACAGACCAAAAACCCCTGCTCGGGCTGCTTAAAAATGTCAAGGCCATGCCACCCATAGCTTCTGGTCTATTTCAGTGGTGGACTCTTATTCTCAACCTGTGCAATTACAAGTTGGAACACCGACCAGGATGCTAAGTGGCAAATGCAGATGCCTTGAGCTGCCTCCCAGTGACAGATAGACCATTGGTGGTGCCTCCCCTGGAACAGCCCGTTCTGTTTCTAAACTTTCTGAACATCTTTCCAGTCACTGCTGACGATTTCTTAATGTGGACACAAATAGGTCCCATCCTGGTGAAACTCAAACAGCTGGTGGTGATGGGGGAAACAAAAGGGGCATCACAACCAGAACTGAAAGCTTTCTGGAGCTGGTGAGACCAGATCACCTCAGGGGATGGCATTATGGGAGCAAGAGGAATTGGCCTGAGTACAGGTCACCGTTAGATACTGGCTAAACTCCACCAGGGTCTTCCAGCGGTTTCCAAAATGAAGATGTTGGAGAGAACCTATGTCTCGCAGCCAGGACTGGGTGCAGACACAGCTGTGTTAGTGGGGCAGTACCCAGAGTGCTAACAAGGACAAAAATTACCACCAGCATCTCCCCCCACATTCATGGGAATGGCAGGGTAAACCTTGGACTCAGTTGCACGTTGACCATGCCGGTCCTTTCATGGGCTCTACGTTCTTGGTCATTGTGGATGCCCATTCAAAGTGGTTGGATTGCATAGAGTTCATTTGGCAAACTCAGGGATAACAATTGAGGAGCTGCGAGCATTGTTTGTGGTATTCAGACTCCCAAAAGTATTGGTCCTGACAATGGGAATTCATTCACCAGCAGGGAATTTGAGTATTTTCTCAAGTTGAATGGCATTTGGATAACTCAATACCATCCATCGCCCAATGGCCTGGTGGAAACAGCCATCCAAATGTTGAAGGTAAGCTGAGAGAAACAGCTGACAGCTTCACTCAGTACCAAACTGTACTGGTTCCTGTTTGATTATAACTAAGGGTTTTCTCCAGCAGCGTTGCTGATGAGGACAAGACTCCGCCGCAGGTTAAACTTGATATTCCCAGACCTGGGTTGGGGGGGATGGATGAAATGGAATCAGGAATGCCAAGGCCGGCCATATGCCTCCTCTAAGCGAGAGAGACAGTTTACTTCAGGTGACTTAGTTTGGTTTCAAAACCATGAAAATGGCCCTGCATGGGTATGAGATGAGGATGAGGCAAGGTCAGGTCCCGTGATATGAAAGCTGCCACCTCGCAAAATATTCCAGGCCTCTCAGAACAGCCAGAAAGGCCTGTCAGAAACTGTGGCCTCTCCCCCTCCATCTAGTGTCGAGGAAACCTCAGAGTCCGAGATGGATATAGCCTCGATAATGTTACTGCCTGAAAGAGGAGGAATTTCTGGGTCTGCTCCTGGGCCTGGCCAAACTGACCATCAACAGGTCCAGGCAGCGGGTCGTGGAGAGGGTCGTTAGGGCCGACTGCCTGCTCCTCTTCCGCGGTTACGTTAGAGCCTGGGTGTCCTTGCAGAAGGAGCATGCGGTGTCCACCAACACCCTGGAGTTGTTCAGGGAGAGGTGGGCGCCGCAGGGAGTGGAGTGCATCATTTCTCCCTCCAACTCTATTTTGATTTAGTCCCTACCCTCCCCTTCACTGTTTTGATCACACAGCACTGCCCTTTGATGTGAAGGGCACTGCTTGTCACTGGCCACTCGGGTGTTTGTCTATCTTGAGAGTTGGAGCAGTGAGAGAGTGTGTGCGTGTATGTGCAAGGACTCTCCTCCGTGAAGGGGACTGTCCCTGGACTAGCTGCCCCACATCTGGAGAGAGAGGAAGAAGAAAGAAGAAGAGGAGGAAGCATAAGCAGAAGGTGGTGAGAACTTTTGTGTCTGGGGCCTACCTTTGGAGCTGCAGCCTGGGCCTCACCCAGGTCAAGGCAGTGTTGCTGCTGACCTGGGGCCCACTCCCACTGCTGGTCTCTGGGACCCCACCCGGACCTGGCTCAGCTGTTGCTGCTTGGGGCCTACCTCACTGCTGCTGCCT
The DNA here is from genome assembly GCF_037043375.1 of Chiloscyllium plagiosum. NCBI lineage: Eukaryota > Metazoa > Chordata > Chondrichthyes > Orectolobiformes > Hemiscylliidae > Chiloscyllium > Chiloscyllium plagiosum. Next base: position 20,334,492 of record NW_028270181.1, on the reverse strand, counting down.
GGGACTTGCCTTGGGGCCCCTCCCAGGACCTCCACCACTGCTGCTGTTATTACAGGCCCACCTCCACTGCTGCTGCTTGGGACTCAATTTTGGGGCTGCCTGGGACTTGCCTTGGGGACCCTCCCCGGCGGGTCTGCCCCCCATCGCTGCGACCAAGGAACTGCCTGGGACTTGCCGGAGGCCTGCCTCCACCGCTGCTGTTGCCTGGGGCCTGCCTCCACCGCCGCTGCCTGGGACTTGCCTTGGGGACCCTCCCCAGCAGGTCTGCCCTCCACCGCTGCGACCAAGGGCCTACCTCCACCGCTGCTGTTGCCTGAGGCCAGTCTCCACCGTCGCTGCCTGGGACTCGCCTTGGGCACATCCCCAGGACTTCCACCGCTGCTGCTACCAGAGGCCCATCTCCACCGCTGCTGCCTGAGGCCTACTAAAATTCAGCAGCAGAGTATGGCGAGCCCGGAGATCGCGGGGCCCAGCCGCACCTACGCCGGGGTAGCCGCTGCCTTAGGCTCAGCTGTCCCAGCCCCAGCCGCAACCACATCCCCTTCAGGCACTTAACCAAATGCCTGGGGGTAAAGGCCTATCCCCACCCCAATATGACCATCGAGGCTTGCAGCAAGGCCATGGCTAGTGTGGTCAGCCCACTGGCCATCATCGCTGCGGCCCAGATGTACGGGAAGGCCGTCTTTTTTCTTAAGACCGAGCAGGCAGTCCACCTGGCCGTGGAGAGGGGGCTCACTGTGGGCGGGACACATTTGCCCATCGACCCTTTGGAGGTTATGGCCCAGAGGGTCGTAATCTCCAACGTCCCACCCTTCATTCCCAGTGAGCTCATTCTTCCCCACCTCAACACCTTGGGGGAGATCCGGTCAGGGGTCCAACCGCTCCTGCTCGGTCTTAAGGACCCCGCCCTCCGACATATCTACCCCTTCCGACGCCAGGTGTTCATTTGCCTGGCCCAGGAGGAGGTCACCGAGGGCTCATTCGCCCTCCTCCATGAGGGCACGGCCTACCGCGCCTTCTGGACGGCAGACGGCATGCGGTGCCACCTGTGCCATGAGGTGGGGCACATTAGAAAAAACTGCCCCACCCAGAAGGCTGCCCAGCCCACATCAACAGCTGATGGTGCCACCACACCCACTCCCCCGAAGTCAACACCACAAGCCCCGGCACCGGAGGCTTCCGATGCTCCAGCCTCTGGCAGGGAAGGGGGGGGTGAGCGTCCAACTGGACAGAAGGCGCTGAAGAAGACGCGACGCGTCAGGCCCGCCCATCAGGGACGAGGCAGGAAGTGACACGGCTGACCCTCCCCACCCTGGCCATGCCCCCTGTCTTCCCCCAGCCAATCGTATTCCGGGAAAGGCTGGGGGGAGGGACCTCGGGTCCCATGACCACCAAGGTGGGCGGGGAGAGGAAGCCCATAAATTCCCCCCTGTCTCTCTGGGGGAAAAGGCACTGGCCCTTGGAGGGGAGAGACATTCTACCAGCACACTGGTGGTGCTGCCCCTCTCCAGGGGACGGCCATCGGTGCCTCTTGACTGTCCTGCACCGCAGCCCGACCTACCCCAGCCCCCAGGGGCTACAGCGGGGCCTCCTGCTGCCTCAACTCCTCTGGCTCCTGGGGAGGACTTTAACAACCACGAGGACCCTCTGCTGGGTCGTTGAGTGGTGGAGGGGAGGAAGGTGTTATCCTTACTCCTCCCTCCCAGACTGTTTTTCCGGGGGCCTTGGCCCTGGGGGATGACCTTTTCCCTGAGGAGCCGGGCGTACCGGTGTCGGGAGAGGAGCGGGACCCCGAGCCTCTGCCGCCCGACGACCTGAACTCGGGGCGTTCTGGGAAGGGGTGCGCTGAGGAAGGTACTGACAGTGACCCTGGGAGTGAGGTCACTGGGGGTTTGAGGCCAGTTGGCGGCGGACCAGCCCCCATCCTCTCGGTGGGGGAGGGGTCGGGGACCGAAGGCGACCTCCAGGAGGAGGGTTCGGGATCGGTGGCGGACACCGGGGGGATGACGCGGATTCTGTCTGCAGCGACAGTTTCGAATCCCAGGTGCCCCCCCACCGATCTCCCCCCTCATCCCCCTCGAGGAACTCTGGGAATTTGTCGAGGAAACTGAGTCGCTGGGATTGAGCCCAACTGGCGCTCGACCGCTGGAGCTCCTTTGAAAGAGTTTACTGGTCGGCCCACGCTGCTCGCCAGGCGCCTGGGCTCGATGTCAATGAGCGAAAGCGAGTCAGGAACTTCCTGGGGGCACTCCTGGTGAGGGCGAGGGACTTCTGTGCCCCTCCCTGTAAATGTGTAGATAGGTTTTTAACTATACTGGTGGTGGTTGCACAACGCTTCCGACATGGAGACAACTATAGCCAGCCTCAACATCAACGGCAGCAGGGAGTCACAGCGCAGATTCCAGACCCCCTCGGTCCTCTGGGATGGGAGGTATGCGGTGTGCTTCCTGCAAGAAACCCACACTACCCAGGGAGACGAAGCCTCCTGGCTCCTGGAGTAGCGAGGGGGGGGGGGGGTCTACATGAGTCACCTCACCAGCAGATCTGGCGGGGTGGCTATCCTGTTGGCCCCGCATTTTCAGCCGGAGATCTTGGGGGTCAGGGAGCCCGTGCCAGGCAGTTTGCTTCACCTGACGGTTCGGCTGGGGGGCGCGGTGCTTCACTTGGTGAATGTCTATGCTCCCCTGGCCGGACCGAGGCAAGCGAGTTTCTTTGAAGTGTCCACTCATCTTGCTTCCATCGACGAGAACCAGTGCGTCGTCCTCAGGGGAGATTTTAACTGTGTCCTCGAGGGCAGGGACCACGGCGGTGCCCGCACTGGCTGGGTGTCGGGGAGGAGGTTGGGGGACTTGGTCAGGTCCTTCGACCTTGCGGACTCTGCAGTTTGGAGTGGACTCTATTTCTGACAATGCACATTGCATACAGGAGTGGAATCTTCCTGGAAATGGATTCTATATCTTGAAGACTGTACAGATTTGGACTGTGTACCAGAAAGGACTGTCTTTTGGTAACTAACTGTATTGTGGTGTTACGTGGGTCTATCACCTGCACTGTCTTGCGTGTCCCTGGGTCTGGCAGGTCTTGCTGTGAGCTGGGAGGCTCATAGGTCATCCTGAAAGCTGTCACCCTGAGAGCCGGAGGGTGGGTAGGCCGTCCTGTGAACCTGAAGGTTGGTAGGCTGTCCTGAAAGCCAGAGGGTGGGTAGGCCACCCTGACTGCCAGATGGTGGGTAGGACGTTCTGAGCACTGTCGTCCCAAGAAGGGGTAATCGGGACGGGCTGCCCTAGAGGTGGTCGAAAGGTGTGTCAGGGCAGCCGAGCACCAAAAGGTGCGTAGGGGCGGGCTGAGATCCAGAAGGCTTGTTGGGTACCCTGCATGCTGTCATCCCTGGGAAGGGGACAGGCTGTCCGAGGTGGCCAGAAGGTGTGCCAGTATAGCCCACTGGCCGAATGGCGCATCGGGGTGGGTGAGAGCCCAATGGTACATGGGGCAGACAGAGCCAGAAGGTGGGTAGCCATCCTCAGCGCTGTCACCCCGGGCAGATACCGAGGAGGCTGTCCCAGAGGTGGTCGAAAGGTGCTGAGGGTGGTTAGTGAAGCCGGAAGGTGGGTAGGCCGTCCTTACCGCTGTCACCCCAGGCAGGTACTGGGACGGGCTGTCCTAGAGGTGGTCGAAAGGTGTGTCAGGGCTGACAGAACTGGAGGGGGCATGGATGGACCGAGAGCCGGAAGGTGGGTAGGGGCGGGCTGCCTTAGTGGTCAGAAGGTGGGAGGGACGGGGGCTTGCTGGGTCTGTATTGTCTGCACTTTTGTCTGTAACAGTATTGTCTAATGTACAAATGTCATTGTCACTGTCTTGTTATAGGTGGAACTGGGATTTGAAGTTTGTCCTCATCTCCCTGTAACATGGTTGAACGGTAGAGTTTGGGGCCTAGCTTTACTGCTCCTCTCCCTTGTAAAATTGCTGTCTCTTCTGTACAGCTGTAAATGATTTTTGTAAACTGTTTTGTAATTTGTTTAATAAAATATAATAAACAGGAGATTTTGCACAGCGTTGCCTTTTGTGAAGGGTACTGCTTGTCACTGGCCGCTCGTGTGTTTTCCTTTCTTTCTGGTGGTGGAAATTGAATAAAGGTTTGTACACCTTGTGTCTCACACCTGCATACACACACCCTGGGTGCTGGGGAAAAAAATAAGCACTACGGCAGTTCGGCGGTAGTGTGGGGGTTAAATATTTTTTAAAAAAAGAAAAAAAACCACCAGTGTCACTAGCCACTTGGGTAAAAAAGGAAAAAAAAACAGGTGTTTCTTTTTGGCTATTGAATATTTATATAACAACATCAGGCACAATTAAACTAGGTTATTTATCATTCTCTCAATTTAAAACAGAATATAAATAGGAGATTCAGAGTCTCCTCAGTTTAGGGGACTGACTTTGTACTAGCTGGTGTTAGTGTTGGTTTCTGCCCTTTTTTTTGGGAAGGTGAAACCTGATTCCTAAACTGGCTGAAGTATTTACAAGTTTGTTAAGTGGCACTCTTTTAGTGAGGACTGATAGTTAAACTCCTGATGCACATAATGTGTTTCAGGTGTAACTCAGTTCTCATTAGGGGGTTGTTGTTTCACGGGCTGGTTACAGCCTGTGTGTTACTCTTTTCTCTTACTTTGTCTTTTTCTCAAAATGTTAATTTTGTGGTAGGGCTGAGCCCTTGGACTCGAGTATCCTTTGTTTTTTTTTGTATGTGTCTTCACTGTTTTTGGTATTTGGACTGAGCCCTTGTGGAAGACATACATTTTACCAGAGGAGCTGTTCCTGTGGGGAGGCCTAGCCCTGGGACTGGGCCTCTGAAGATTGAACACCTGTGTGTGTGTGTGTGTGCTGGGAGATGAGCACTTGCTGTATCCTGGAGTTTGGCAGCAGATCTTTCCTTCAGGAGTGGACTAAACCCCTGTGAGTTAACTGCACCTGTACAATGTACTATGTTCCTGTCAGTGGGCCTGGTTTTCCAAGGCTGGGCTGGGCCAGGATTCCATGGAGACTGAACACCAGTGTACTGCGGGGTGTGCATTTGCTGCCTTCAGGAGTGGACTCTGCAGTTTGGAGTGGACTCCATTTTGGACAATGCACCTCAAAAACTGGAATGGACTCCATTCCTGGGAATGGACTCTACATTTGGACTGCGTACCAGAAAGGACTTTTTTTTTTGGCAATTAACTGTATTGTGGTGTTTTTTGGGTTTTTAATTGCACTGTCTTGTGTCCCTGGGTCTGGCAGGTCTTACTGTGAGCTGGGAGGCTCATAGGGCATCCTGAAAGCTGTCACCCCGAGAGCCGGAGGGTGGGTAGGCCATCCTGTGAACCTGAAAGTTGGTAGGCTGTCCCGAAAGCCAGAGGGTGGGTAGGCCACCCTGATGCCAGTCGCCCTGAGAGCCAGATGGTGGGTAGGCCGTTCTGAGCGCTGTTGTCCTGAGGAGGGGTGATTGGGACGGGCTGTCCTAGAGGTGCTCGATAGGTGTGTCAGAGCAGCCGAGAGCCAGAAGGTGCATAGGGGCAGGCTGAGATCCGGAAGGCTTGTGGGCTACCCTGCACGCTGTCATCCCAGGGAAGGGGACAGGCTGTCCTAGAGGTGGCCGGAAGGTGCATTGGGGTGAGTGAGAGCCCAATGGTACGTAGGGGCAGACCGAGAGCCAGAAGGCGGGCAGCTGTCCTCTGCGCTGTCACCCTGGGCAGGTACCGGGGCGGACTGCCCCAGAGGTGGTCAAAAGGTGCGGAGGGTGGTTAGTGAAGCCGGAAGGTGGGTAGGCCGTCCTGGCCGCTGTCACCCCGGGCGGGTACAAGGGTGGGCTGCCCTAGAGGTGGTCGAAAAGTGTGTCAGGGTGGACTGAGAACTGGAAGGGGCATGTGGTGGACCGAGAGCCGGAAGGTACGTAGGGGCGCGCTGCTTTAGAGTGGCCGGAGGGTGGGAGGGACGGGGGCTTGCTGGGTCTGTATTGTATGCACTGTTTATGTAACTGGATTAGCTTTTTATGTACAAATGTCATTGTCACTGTCTTTTATATGTGGAACTGGGATTTGAGGTTTGTCCTCATCTCCCTGTAAAATGGTTGAACGGTAGGGTTTGGGGCCTAGCTTTGCTGCTCCTCTCCCTTGTAAAATTACTGTTGTATACAGCTGTAAATGTTAACCGTTTTTTGTAAACTGTTTTGTAATTTGTTTCATAAAATATTGTAAACAGAAAAAAAATAAACAGGAGATTTCACACTGCATTGCCTTTTGTGAAGGGCACTGCTTGTCACTGGCCACTCGGGTATTTTTCTTTCTTCCTGGTGGTGGAAATTGAATAAAGATTTGTACACCTTGTGTCTCACACCTGCACACACGTTGGTGCTGGGGAAAAAATAAGCACTACCGCAGTTAGGCGGTAGTGTGGGGGTAAAGAAAGAGGGGGAAAAAAAACAGGAGATTCAGAGTCTCCTCGGTTTAGGGAACTGACTCTGTGTTGGCTGGTGTTAGTCAGTGTGTTATTGTTGGTTTCTACTTCTCTCTTTTTTTGGAGGGGGTTTCCTGATTCCTGAATTGGGTGAATTATTTAGCCAGTTTATTAACTGGCATTCCTTTTTTTTTACAGTGAGAGACACAAGGTGCACGAATCTTTATTCAAATTCCACCACCAGGAAGATAGGAAAACACCCGGGTGGCCAGTGACAAACACTGCCCTTCACATCAAAGGGCAGTGCTGTGTGATCAAAAACAGTGAAGGGGAGGGTAGGGACTAAATCAAAATAGAGTTTGAGGGAGAAATGATGCACTCCACTCCCTGCGGCGCCCACCTCTCCCTGAACAACTCCAGGGTGTTGGTGGACACCGCGTGCTCCTTCCCCAAGGACACCCGGGCTCTAACTTAACCGCGGAAGAGGGGCAGGCAGTCGGCCCTAACGACCCCCTCCACGGCCCGCTGCCTGGACCTGTTAATGGCCAGTTTGGCCAGGCCCAGGAGCAGACCCACGAGGAGGTCTTCAGATCTGCCCTCCCTCCTCCGTACCGGGTGTCCAAAGATCAGGAGCGTGGGACTGAAGTGCAGCCAAAAACAGAGGAGAAGGTTTTTAAGGAAATCAAAAAGGGAGTGCAAACGCCCACACCCAATATATACGTGGTCCACGGACTCCACAGCGCCACAGAACAAGCAGTTGGGCTGGGAGTCCGTGAACCACCGCAATCTGCGGTTGCAGGGGACTGCTGCGTGCAGCACCCTCCACTCCAGATCCCCGAGAGAAAGGGGGAGGACTCTGGCAATCCTTTTATTTTAACCCCCACACTACCACCTAAGTGCGGTAGTGCTTATTTTATCCCCAGCACCCATGGTGTGTGTGCGCAGGTGTGAGACACAGTGGAAGACACAAAGTGCACGAATCTTTATTTTTTTTTTTTTTTTTCCAATCTTTATTCAATTTCCACCACCAGGAAGATAGGAAAACACCCGGGTGGCCAGTGACAAACACTGCCCTTCAGGCATTCCTTTTTTTTTATTTAACCCCCACACTACCACCTAAGTGCGGTAGTGCTTATTTTATCCCCAGCACCCATGGTGTGTGTGTGCAGGTGTGAGACACAGTGAAAGACACAAAGTGCACCAATCTTTATTCAATTTCCACCACCAGGAAGATAGGAAAAACACCCGGGTGGCCAGTGACAAACACTGCCCTTCACATCAAAGGGCAGTGCTGTGTGGACTGATAGTTAAACTCCTGATGCACACAATATGTTTCAGGTGTAACTCAGTTCTCATTAGGGGATTGTTGTTTCACTGGCTGGTTACAGCTGGTGTGTTTCTCTTTTTAAGAAAAGGATAATGTTAATTTTGTGGTAGGGCTGAGCCCTTGGACTCTAGTTTCCTTTGTTTTTTTGTACGTGTCTTTACTTTTTCTTGGTGTTTGGACTGAGCCCTTGTGGAAGACATACATTTCACCCGAGGAACTGTTCCTGTGGGGAGGCCTAGCCCTGGGACTGGGCCTCTGAAGAATGAACACCTGTGTGTGTGTGCTGGGAGGTGAGCAGTTGCTGTATCCTGGGGTTTGGGTGAAGACCTTTCCTTTAGGAGTGGACCAAATCCCTGTGAGTTAACTGCACCTGTACAATGTACTGTTCCTGGTTTTCCAAGGCTGGGCCAGGACTCTATGAAGACTGAACACCTGTGTGCTGTGCATTTGCTGCCTTCGGGAGTGGACTCTGCCCTTAGTTTCAGACTCTGTTTTTAGCAATGGATTCTGTAGTTTGGAGTGGACTCTATTTCTGACAATGCACATTGTATACAGGAGTGAACTCTTCCTGGAAATGGATTCTATAACTTGAAGATTTGCACTGTGCACCAGAAAAGACTCTGTTTTTTGGTAACTAACTGTATTGTGGTGTTACGTGGGTCTATCACCTGCACTGTCTTGTGTGTTCCTGGGTCTGGCAGGCCTGGCTATGAGGCTCATGGGTCATCCCGATAGCTGTCATCCCAAGACTCTATATATTTGGACTGTGTAACAGAAAGGACTCAGTTTTTTTGGCAACTAACTGTATTGTGGTGGTTTTTCGGTTATCACCTGCACTGTCTTGTGTTCCTGGATCTGGCACGTCTTACTGTGAGCTGGGAGGCTCATGGGTCGTCCTTAAAGCTGTCACCCTGAGAGCCAGAGGTGGGTAGGTCACCCACCTCTGGCTCTCGGGGTGTGGCAGGCCTTGCTATGAGGCTCATGGGTCATCCCGATAGCTGTCACCAGAGAGTCGAAGGGTGGGTAGGCCACCCTGATGCCAGTCACTCCAAGTGCCGGATGGTGGGTAGGACGTTCTGAGCGCTGTCGTCCCAAGAAGGGGTGATTGGGACGGGCTGTCCTAGAGGTGGTCGAAAGGTGTGTCAGAGCAGCCGAGCACGAGAAAGGCGGTTAGGGGCTGCCTGAGATCTGGAAGGCTCGTGTGCTACCCTGCACGCTGTCATTCCCAGGGAAGGGGACGGGCTGTCCTCGAGGTGGCCGGAAGGTGTGCCAGGATAGCCCACTGGCCGGACGGTGCATTGCGGTGAACGACAGCCCAATGGTACGTAGGGGCAGACTGCGAGCCAGAAGGCGGGTAGCTGTCCTCAGCGGTCACCGTGGGCAGGTACTGGGGCGGGCTGCCCGAGAGGTGGTCGAAAGGTGTCGGGGTGGACCGAGAGCTGGAAAGTACGTGGGGGCGGGCTGCCTTAGAGTGGCTAGAAGGTGGGAGGGACCGGGGCTTGCTGGGTCTGTATTGTATGCACTGTTTATGTAACTGGATTAGCTTTTTATGTACAAATGTCATTGTCGCTGTCTTTTATATGTGGAACTGGGATTTGAGGTCTGTCCTCCTTTCCCTGTAAACTGGTTGAACGGTAGGGTTTAGGGCCTGGCTTTGCTGCTCCTTTCCCTTGTAAAATTGCTGTTGTATACAGCTGTAAATGTTAACTGTTTTTTACAATCTCCTCAGTTGAGAAAAAAAGTAAACAGGAGATTGAGTCTCCTCTGTTTAGGGGACTGACTCTATGTTGGCTGGTGTTACAGTCAGCGTGTTATTGTGGGTTTCGACTTCTCTGTTTTTTGGAGGGGGGAGCCTGATTCCTGAACTGGCTGAATTATTTAGCCAGTTTAACTGGCATTCCTTTTAGTGAGGACTGATTGTTAAACTCCTGATTCACACTGTGTTTCAGGTGTAACTCAGTTCTCATCAGGGGAGTGTTGTTTCACTGGCTGGTTACAGAATGGACTCTGCCCTTGGTTGCGGACTCTGCAGTTTGGAGTGGACTCTATTTCTGACAATGCACATTGTATACTGGAGTGGACTCTTCCTGGAAATGGATTCTATATTTTGAAGACTGTACAGATTTGGACTGTGTACCAGAAAGGACTTTTTTTATTTTCTTTTTGTAATTAACTGTATTGTGGTGTTTCCTGGGTCTATCACCTGCACTGTCTTGTGTATCCCTGGGTCTGGCAGGCCTTGCTGTGAGCTGGGAGGCTCACGGGTCATCCTGAAAGCTGTCACCCCGAGAGCCGGAGGGTGGGTAGGCCGTCCTGTGAACCTGAAGGTTGGTAGGCTGTCCCGGAGGGTGGGCAGGCCACCCTGATGCCAGTTGTCCTGAGAGCCGGATGGTGGGTAGGCTGTTCTGAGCACTGCCGTCCTGAGAAGGGGTAATCTGGACAGGCTGTCCTAGAGGTGGTCGAAAGGTGTCAGAGCTGCCGAGAGCCAGAATGTGCGTAGGGGCGGGCTGAGATCCAGAAGGCTTGTGGGGTACCCTGCACGCTGTCGTCCCAGGGAAGGGGACAGGCTGTCCTAGAGGTGGCCGGAAGGTGTGCCAGGATAACCCACTGGTTGGATGGCGCGTTGGGGTGGGTGAGAGCCCAATGGTACGTAGGGGCAGACTGAGAGCCAGAAGGCGGGTAGCCATCATCAGCATTGTCACCCCGGGCAGGTAGCAGGGCAGGCTGTCCTGGAGGTGGTCAAAAGGTGCTGAGGGTGGTTAGTGAAGCCGGAAGATGGGTAGGCCGTCCTGACCGCTGTCACCCTGGGTGGGTACCGGGGCAGGCTGTCCTAGAGGTGGTCAAAAGGTGTGTCAGGCTGGACTGAGAACTGGAAGGGGCATGGGGTGGACCGAGAACCGGCAGGTGCGTAGGGGAGGGCTGCCTTAGAGTGGCCGGAAGGTGAGAGGGATGGGGGCTTGCCGGGTCTGTATTGTCTGCATTCTTTATGTAACTGGATTGCCTTATGTATAAAGGTCATTGTTGCTGTCTTTTTATATTTGAAACTGGGATTTGTGGTTTGTCATCAATTCCCTGTAAACTGGTTGAACAGTAGGGTTTGGGGCCTGGCTTTGCTGCTCCTCTCCCTTGTAAAATTGCAGTTGTATACAGCTGTAAATGTTAACTGTTTTTTGTAATCTGTTTAATAAAATATTATAAGCAGGAGATTCAGTCTCCTCTGTTTAGGGGACTGACTCTGTGTTGGCTGGTGTTACAGTCAGTGTGTTACTGTTGGTTTCGACTTCTCTCTCTTTTTTGGAGGGGGGGATCCTGATTCCTGAATTGGCTGAATTATTTAGCCAGTTTGTTAACTGGCATTCCTTTTAGTGAGGGCTGATTGTTAAACTCCTGATGCACACAATGTGTTTCAGGTGTGACTCGGTTCTCATCAGGGGAGTGTTGTTTCACTGGCTGGTGACAGCCTGTGTGTTACTCTTGTCTCCTTTTAATCTTTTTGAGAAAAGGATAATGTTAATTCTGTGGTAGGGCTTAGCCCTTGGACTCTAGTTTCCTTTTTTTTTGTAAGTGTCTTCACTTTTTTTTCTTGGTGTTTGGACTGAGCCCTTGTAGAAGACATACATTTCACCAGAGGAGCTGTTCCTGTGGGGAGGCCTAGCCCTGGGACTGGGCCTCTGAAGATTGAACACCTGTGTGTGTGCTGGGAGGTGAGCACTTGCTGTATCCTGGAGTTTGGGAGAAGACCTTGCCTTCAGGAGTGGATCAAACCCCTGTGAGTCAACTGCACCTGTACTATGTTCCTGGTTTTCCAAGGCTGGGCCAGGACGCTATGGAGACTGAACACCTATAGGATGTGTATTTGCTGCCTTCGGGAGTGGACTCTGCCCTTGGTTGTGGACCCTGTTTTTTTTAGCGGTGGACTCTGCAATTTGGAGTGGACTCATTTTGGACAATGCACCTTAAACTGGAGTGGGCTCCATTCCTGGGAATGGACTCTATATTTTGAAGACTATATATTTGGACGGTGGACCAGAAAGGACTCTGTTTTTATGTAATTAACTGTATTGTGTTGTTTGGGTCTATCACTTGCACTGTCTTGTGTGTCCCTGGGTCTGGCAAGTTTTACGGTGAGCTGGGAGGCTCATGGATGGTCCTGAAAGCTGTCACCCGAGGGTGGGTAGGCATCCTGTGAACCTGAAGTTGGTAGGCTGTTCCGAAAGCCAGAGGGTGGGTAGGCCACCCTCATGCCAGTCACCCCGAGAAGGGGTAATCGGGACGGGCGTCCTAGACGTGGTTGAAAGGTATCAGAGCAGCCGAGAGCCAGAAGGTGCATAGGGGCAGGCTGAGATCAGGAAGGCTTGTGGGCTACCCTGCACGCTGTTGTCCCAGGGAAGGGGACAGGCTCTCCTAAAGGTGGCTGGAAGGTGTGCCAGAATAGCCCACTGGCCAGATGGCCCATCTGGGTGGGCGAGCCCAATTGTACTGGAAGGGGCATGGGGTGGACTGAGAACCGGAAGGTACATAGGGGCGCGCTGCCTTAGAGTGGCTGGAAGGTGGGAGGGACGGGGGCTTGCTGGGTCTGTATTGTCTGCACTGTTTATGTAACTGGATTAGCTTTTTATGTACAAATGTCATTGTCGCTGTCTTTTATATGTGGAACTGGGATTTGAGGTTTGTCCTCATCTCCCTGTAAAATGGTTGAACGGTAGGGTGTAGGGCTTAGCTTTGCTGCTCCTCTCCCTCAAAATTGTTGTATACAGCTGTAAATAACTTTTTGTAAATTGTTTTGTAATTTGTTTAATAAAATATTATATACAGGAGTCTCTTGGAGAGGTGGGCACCACAGGGAGTGTAGTGCATTATTTCCCCCTCCAACTCTATTTTGATTTAATCCCTGCCCTCCCCTTCACTGTTTGATCACACAGCATATGTGAAGGGTACTGCTTATCACTAGCCACTCTGGTGTTTCCCTTCTTCCTGGTGGTGGAAACAGAATAAAGATTTGTGCACCTTGTGTCTTACAACTGCACATACACATGGGTGCTGAGGGAAAAACAAAAGACAGGAGTGCTAACACTCAGAGCTGGCTTACAGGGAGCTGGATCTGTGTGTGTGTGTGTGTGTACGTGAGGACTCTCCTCCTTGAAGGTGTCAGAGGGGAAGGGGACTGTCTCTGGACCAGCTGCCCCACATCTAGAGAGCTCTGAGAAGAAGGAAAGGAGGGAGAGGAGGAAGGAGGTGGGCCTGCTTTTAGAGCTGCAGCCTAAGCCTCACCCAGGTCAAGGGAGTGTTGCTGCTGACCTGGGCCCCACTCTCACTGCTGGTCGCTGGGACCCCACCTGGACCTGCCTCAGCTGCTGCTGCCTGGGACTCGCTTTGGGCCTCTCCCCGGACCTCTGCTGCTGCTGTTAGAGGCCCACCTCCACTGCTGCTGTCCGGGACTAAATTTTGGGGCTGCCTGGGACTTGCCTTGGGACCCCCTCCCTCCCCAAACAGGCCTGCCCCGACCGCTGCAACCAGGGGCCTACCTGGGACTCACTCTGGCACTGCCTGGGTCTTGTCTGAGGCCTGCCTCTACCACTGCTGCCTGGGACCCACCTTGGGCCCCTCCCCAGGACCTCCACCACTGCTGCGACCTGAGGCCTCACCTGGACTTAACAACACAGCCGGTTCCTGGGGCCTACCAACATTCAGCAGCACAGTATGGCGAGTCCCAAAATTGCAGGACCCAGTTGCACCTACGCCAGGGTAGCCGCTGCCTTAGGCTCGGCGATCTCAACCCTAGCTGGGACCACGACCCCCTTCAGGCACCTGACTAAACGCCTGGGGGTCAAGACCTATCCCCACCCTAACATGACCATGGAGGCCTGCAGGAGAAAGTGAGGACTGCAAATGCTGGAGATCAAAGCTGAAAATGTGTTGCTGGAAAAGCGCAGCAGGTCAGGCAGCATCACAGGAACGGGAGAATCGATGTTTCGGGCATAAGCCCTGCAGGAGGCCTGCAGCAAGGCCATGGCTAGTATGGTCGACCCACTGGCCATCGTTGCTGTGGCCCGGATGCACGGGAAGGCCGTCTTTTTCCTGAAGACCGAGCAGGCGGTCCATCTGGCCGTGGAGAGGGGGCTCAGTGTGGGTGGGACACATTTGCCCGTCGGCCCGTTGGAGGTTACGGCCCAGAGGGTCGTGATCTCCAACGTCCTGCCCTATATTGTCAGTGAGTTCCTTCTTCCCCACCTCAACAGCCTGGGGGAGATCCGGTCGGATGTCCAACCTCTCCTGCTCGGTCTCAAGGACCCCGCCCTCCGGCATATTTACTCCTTCCGACACCAGGTGTTCATTTGCCTGGTGAGGAAGGAGGTCACCGAGGGCTCGTTTACCCTCCTCCACGAGGGCACGGCCTACCGCACTTTCTGGATGGTGAACAGCGTGTAGTGCCACCTGTGCTGCGAGGTGGGGCGCATAAGAAAAAACTGCCCCACCCAGAAGGCTGCCCAGCCCACACCAACGGCTGAGGGTGGCGTGGCGCTGCCGCACCCATTTTCCCCCTCCCCCAAAGTCAACACCACAAGCCCCGGCAGCAGGGGCTACGTGAGAGGCTTCCAATGCCTCAGCCTCTGGCAGGGAGTGGCATGAGCGTCCGGCCAGACGGAAGGCACTCTGGAAGACACAGCGTGCCAGGCCCGCCCACAGGGAGACCACCCTGTCACCTTCCCCCACAACTAGCCCATGATCTGCCCAGCCCCAGCATGACAATGCCCCCGCGGCCGTGCCAGCGTCGCCCCGACGCTTGAACCCTGACCTCCAAACCCGTACCTGATCCTGGCCCTGCTGCACCCATTGACCCCCACCCCATTACAGAAACCCCTGGGGCTTCAACGCCTGCTCCTGGCGCTACAACACCTGGCCCGGGGGTCCCTGAGCCCCAGCCCAGCCACACCCTGGTACTAACCTGGGGAGAACCATCACTGCCTCACCTCCTGCAGCAGCTGTGTCTCTGGGCCCTGGAGAGGAAACTGGGCCTCTGCCCTGCCCACCATCACCTGATAAACCAGGGGTGGAGCAGGAAGTGACACAGCTGGCCCTAGCCACGCCCCCTGCCTTCCCCAAGCCAATAATATTCTGGGAGAAGCTGGAGGGGGAGGGACCTCAGGCCCCATGACCACCAAGGCGGGCAGGGAGGGGAAGGCCCATAAATTCCCCCCTGTCTCTCTGACGAAGAGAGACATCCTAGCAGTGTGCTGGTGGTGCTGCCCCTCTCCAGGGGGATGAGCCTGTGGTGTTTCCTGTATGTCCCACACCGTGGCCTGACCTGCCCAAACCCCAGGGGCTACAGCAGGACCCTCTGCTGTCGTGGTTCCACAGCTCCTGGGGAGGACTTTAAAAGGTGCATGGGTGGTGGTGTGGGTGACAACAGTGAACTGTCTGTTGGTCTGTTGAGTGGTGGAGGGGAGGAAGGTGTTATCCTCACTCCTCCCTCCCAGACTGTTTTTCTGGAGTCCTTGGACCTGGGGGAGGACCTTTTCCCTGATGAGCTGGGTGTCCTGGTGTCAGGAGAGGAGCGGGGCCCCGAGCCTCTGCCGCCTGATGACCTGAACTTGGGGCATTCTGGGAAGGGGTGTGCCGAGGAATGTACCGCCGGTGACCCTGGGGGTGGGGTCACTGGAGGTTTGAGGCCTGTTGACGGTGCTGGACCAGCCCCCATTCTCTTGGGGGAGGGGTCGGTGACCGAGGACTACTTCCCGGAGGAGGGTTCGGGATCGGTGGTGGACACTGCGGCCGCGCTCCGGGACCTGCAGCTCGTCGGGGCTCGGGGCGCGTATGTGAGGTCGCGGATCCAGCTCCTCCAGGACCTGGACCGTGGCTCCCCCTTCTTCTACTCGCTGGAAAAAAGGCGTGGCACCCGTCAGCAGCTCCTTGTGCTGCTGGCCGACGACGGGTCCCTCGTCTCGGATCCGGAGGGTATCAGGGCCCATGTCCGAAACTATTACACGGCTCTATTCTCTCCGGATCCGTCCACCGAGGATGCTCACAGAGTTCTGTGGGAGGACCTGCCGCAGCTTGCCCCGGAGGATGCCGGAAGGCTCGACGCTCCCGTCACCTTAGAGGAGCTGACCGGCGTCCTCAACTGGCTCTCGAGGGGCAAAACCCTGGGGCTGGACGGGCTGACTGTGGAATTGTTCTGGGACGTCCTGGGGAACGACTACGCACAGGTCCTGGGGGAGTGTCTAAATGCCGGAGCGCTGCCCCTTTCTTGGCGCAGGGCGGTCATCATCCTGCTGCCACAGAAGGGGGACCTTCGTTCTTTAAAGAACTGGCGTTCGGTCTCCCTCCTCAGCACGGACTATAAAATCTTCGCCAGGGTGTTGTCTTCTCGCCTGGCCTCCGTGCTGGCCCACATGATCCACCCGGACCAGTCCTACACGGTCCCGGGCCGGAGGATACACGATAACGTCCACCTGGTCCGGGACTTGATCCATTTGTCGATGGACTGGTCTGCCGAGCGCCTTCCTGTCTCTCGACCAGGAGAAGGCGTTCGACAGGGTCGATCACGAGTACCTGCTCGGGACTCTGCGGGCATTCAGGTTCGGGACGCAGTATGTCACCCGGATCCGACTTCTGTACGCCGCCACAGAGTGTCTGGTTAAAGTTAACGGGTCCCTGACAGCGCCCCTTCGCTTCGGGAGAGGAGTGCGTCAAGACTGCCCCCTGTCGGGCCAGCTGTATTCCCTGTGCGTGGAGCCTTTCCTGCGCCTCTTGCGGAGGAAGTTGTCGGGGCTGGTTCCACACGGTGCGGGCACGGGGGTGGTCCTCTCGGCCTACGCCGACGACGTGCTCCTCACTTTCACCGACCCGGCTGACCTGGGGAGGATGCGCGAGTGCCAGGCCGTGTACTCGGCGGCGTCTTCCGCCAGGATCAACTGGGCCAAATGTTTCGGCCTATGGGTCAGTTCATGGCGGGTGGACTCTCTGCCGGAGGTGTTACGGGGGTTCAGCTGGAGTACCACCCATCTCCTCTACCTGGGGGTCTACCTCAGCCCGGCTGAGGAATTCTAGCCGGCCAACTGGCAGGAGCTGGAGGCCAAAGTCTTGGCTCGCCTAGGCCGCTGGACAGGACTGTTCCGAGTGCTATCTTATAGGAGTCGAGTGCTGGTCATCAACCAGCTGGTGGCCGCCATGCTGTGGTGTCGGCTGGTCACTTTGGTCCCTCCTCCTGGCTTTATCGCTGACATCCAGAGAACGTTGGTTGACTTCTTCTGGGACAAAAAGATGCACTGCGTCGCTGCGCAGGTTCTGAGTCTCCCTATTGAGGAGGGCGGTCAGTCGCTGGTGTGCGTCCACACCCAGGTCGCGACGTTCCGCCTTCAGACCTTGCGGCGATACCTTTACGTCGAGCCTCCTCCTAGGTGGTGCGCCCTAGTGACGTATTTTTTCCGTCAGGTGCGTAACCTCAACTACGACACGCAGCTCCTGTTCGTCGACCGTGACGGTTTTGAGGTCGCCCTCAAGACGCTGCCTGTCTTTTACCAGGACCTGATCACTGTCTGGAACATGGTCGAATCGCTTCGCGCCTACCCTCCGGCTGGAGTAGCGGCTGTCGTCAGGGAGCCATGGCTCAGGAATCCGCACCTCCGTACTCGCGGGTTCGAGTGGCTGTCGGAGGGGAGGGCGATGGCGATGAGGGTGACCAGGGTCGGGGACGTGCTGGGTGCCTGGGGCCTGGGCTGGACGCTGCCACGGGCATAGCGAGCAGGGCAGCGGTAGACGTCCGGTACGTGGCCACTGCCATCCGACACCTTAAAACGGCGGTGCTCGGACCCGACGTAGTGCACCTGTTGGAGGACGCTCAGGTGTACGGTGGGATCCTGTCCGCGCTCACCCCAGCCCGGACTGAATTTCACATTGGCCCCAGGGTCCCGTACTTCCCGCGGGAGCCTGTGCCCCACAACCTGAGCCGCCTCCGGAATTTTAATTTTGTCCCTTTTTAAGGATGTAAAACGGCGGGCCCTGCATAGACTGCTGCTGCACACCAGCCACCTCTTCTCCCTCATCCACCATCGGAACACGCCTTGGCATGCCCATTTGTCACCGGGCAGTGGGGATCCCCAGTGGAGGGCACTCTATGCGGGAGTCCTCCCCCTTTCTCTCAGGGATCTGGGGTGGAGGGTGCTGCACGCAGCAGTCCTCTGCAATCGCAGATTGCGGTGGTTCACGGACTCCCAGCACAGCTGCTTGTTCTGTGGCACTGTGGAGTCCGTGGACTATGTATATATTGGGTGTGGGCGTTTGCACTCCCTTTTTGATTTTCT
This sequence comes from Chiloscyllium plagiosum, assembly GCF_037043375.1. NCBI lineage: Eukaryota > Metazoa > Chordata > Chondrichthyes > Orectolobiformes > Hemiscylliidae > Chiloscyllium > Chiloscyllium plagiosum. The sequence continues at coordinate 20,316,432 of NW_028270181.1, read as the reverse complement.
TAAAAACCTCCTCCTCTGCTTTTGGTTGCACTTCAGTCCCACGCTCCTGATCTTCGGGCACCCGGTACAGAGGGAGGGCAGGTCTGAAGACCTCCTCGTGGGTCTGCTCCTGGGCCTGGCCAAACTGGCCATTAACAGGTCGAGTCAGCGGGCCGTGGAGGGGGTCGTTTAGGGCCGACTGCCTGCCCCTCTTTTGTGGTTATGTTAGAGCCCGGGTGTCCTTGGAGAAGGAGCACACAGTCTCCACCAACACCCTGGAGTTGTTCAGGGAGAGGTGGGCGCCGTAGGGAGTGAAGTGCATTATTTCCCCCTCCAACTCTATTTTGATTTAGTCCCTACCCTCCCCTTCACTGTTCGATCACACAGCACTGCCCTTTGATGTGAAGGGCAGTGCTTGTCACTGGCCACTCTGGTGTTTCCTATCTTCCTGGTGGTGGAAACTGAATAAAGATTCGTGCACTTTGTCTCTCACACACAACACGAGTGCTGGGGAATAAATAAGCACTACTGCAGTTAGGTGGTAGCGTGGAGGTAATTCTTAAAAAAAGTGAAAAAAATAAACAAATAAACAGGAGTCTCAGAAAGTCTCCTCACTCTTGGGAACTGGCTCTGAGCTGGCTGGTTAGGGTCTATGTACTGTGCACGTGTAAATACAGTGTGACTTGATAGGGTACTGGCCTCTGTACAATTATTTCAGTCTTGTTTCCTGATTCTGACTACTACATGTGGATAGTGTGTAACAGGCAATGTTGGAATTAGCCAACAGTACATCAACACTGGTTTCCCTTTGCATTGAAGTCCTTTAAATTGAAAATCACTTTTGAGACACTTGACCGCTGTCTAACTTAATGACCTCTCTTTCATATCTGAACAGCATGTAACCAGCACCAATGTCTGGAGTAGTCCAGTGGAAAATATAACAAAGAATTGATAGTGGGAAATACAGGCATTGTGATAATAAAGATATAGCAATCTAAGACCTTGAAGGAGATTTACATCATGTAATTCAACAGAGACGGACTGCTTGCATTACAAAACATAAGATTGACGTTCAACAATTTACAAAATAAGCAGTAACCTACAATGGATAGCAGCATAAAGAAAGCACAACTAAGTATTTGTTATCCCACATGATACTGTATAGTAACACCTACGTGTTAAGTAGGTTACAAACGTACCTGTCTCTCAATATTTAGTGGAAGGACTGAGGGGATATGATGTAGATGAAAGTATAAGTAAGGTGATTATGATCTTTGACCAGCATGTTTATATGATGGGGGATTTAGAGGAGCACAGGGTTACTAACTGATCAATTATTCAATATATGTTATTACAAGAATGTGTTACAAGAACATTGCTGTTTGATGCATGACCCTGGTTAATGGGTTTCACATTGTTTGTTTGATGCTGTTGTCCACCAATACCTTTCTGATCTTTTGTTAGCAAGACCGAAGTGCCAGAGAAAGGAAGACACGGGCTTCTTGGCTACAGATAGTTTGTAAATAAGAACTGGAATAGGTACATGCCAAAAGAGAGATAATTGGATCCAAGATTCCAGACTGGTGAAAGTTCAGTGTGTGTCACACAAATTAACAGAGTATTCATCAAACGTCAAAGAAAATGCAGAGCTACGAATATCCTTTTACATAAGATTGCTTTTTAGGAATGGGATGAGTTGTAAAATGAAGTTGAAATAAAATAATAGCGATGTCACTCAAAGGGTCAAGATGAAATTTAAAAAAACAATGTTGGCCTCACACATAAACCTTTACAATAATTATTGTTGATGCTTCCCTTTCTAAAACATACAGACTATGTAATACATAACTACCTTTGGGAAAGGCAGGCTCAAAGTGGCCAATTATCAAATTTCAATGGGTTACATTCCTGACGCACCAGCCCAGTATGAGGAAAGTTTACATCTCGTGAGGTTTGTTACTGCTTTTTATGGCACATGAAGCATGATTTCAATAACAGTTTGTGTGCTAAAGATTTCCAGGTGGCCCTGGCTCCCAACACAACTGAACTGACCTTACTTAAGCTGTTGTCACACTATAAATGTAGTGACAAATTCACAATGCCAACAATTTTATGGCATAAAAATGCCCAAGTGTCAGTATTGGCACCCCTAGAGGTTGTTAATCTGACTCTGGCTACAAGTTATTCAGATGGATATAACATGAGAGATTGACATAGTATCAAATGTTGCAATTTCATCAGAAATCCAACTAGCTTTGCATTGGCAAGTTTCCAATGGCGCCCCAAATCATTGAACCTCTTTTACAATGCTTTAATGGACAGCACGGTGGCTCAGTGGTTAGCACTGCTGCCTCACAGTGCTAGGGAGCAGAGTTCGATTCTAACCTCGGGCAACTGTCTATATGGAGCTTGCACATTCTCCCCGTGACTGTATGGGTTTCCTCCTAGTGCTCCCGTTTCCTCCCATAGTCCAAAGATGTGCAGGTCAGGTGAATTGCCCATAGTGTTCAGGGATGTATAGGTGCATTAGTCACGGGAAATGTAGACTAATAGGGTACAGGAATGGGTCTGGGTGGGATACCTTTCGAAGGGTTGGTGTGGACTTGTTGGGCCAAATGGCCTGTTTCCATACTGTAGAGATTCTACGATTAATTAACAATCGGAGAATCACAGAATTCTTACAGAGCAGAAGACCATGCACAGCTCACCATGGCTTTCCAAATCAGCATCTGACTTAGTGTAATTGTCCTGCCTTTGGCCCATAACCCTGCACATTATTTCAGCTTAATAATCATAGGAGAGAATAGAATCCCTACAGTGTGGAAACAGACTATCCAGCACCCAGAGGAATGGGGAGACTATGCAAACTAAGGGTGGCATGATGGCTCAGCGGCTAGCACTGCTACCTCACAGCACCAGGGACTTAGGTTCAACTCCAGCCTCGGGCAATTGGCTGTGTCAAGGCTGCACATTCTCCCCGTGTCTGTGTGGGTTTCCTTCCACCAAACATGTGCAAGTTAGGTGGATTGACCATGCTAAATTGCCCATTGTGTCCAGGGATGTGTGGGTTAGTTAGATTAGCCATGGAACATGGAGGGATAAGGTAGAGAGAGTAAATCTAGGAAGAATGCTCTTTGGAGACTCAGTGAGGACTTGTTGGGCCGAATGGCCTGTTTCCACACCGTAAGTATTCTATGATTCCACACAGTCCCTGAGGCTGGAATCAACCCCGAATCCTAGGTGCTGTGAGGTAGCAGTGTGAGCCACTGTGCCATTCTCACCTAATGCAGTCTGTCAAGTCACCTCCACCACTCTTCAAAGTAGTGCATTCCAAAAACAGAACACTCAAGTGAAAGTTTTATTTCACATGTCATATTTACATCTTATATAAAACATTTGAAATCTATTCCGTGATCCTTTCACAAATGGGAATAGTTAATCCTTGTCTTTTCTGTCTCGATCTTCCGTAGTTAAAAATCACACAACACCAGGTTCCAACAGGTTTATTTGGAAGCACTAGCTTTTGGAGTGCTGCTCCTTCACCAGGTGGTTGTGGAGTGTAAGATCATAAGACACAGAATTTATAGCAAACGTGATGAAACTGAAATTATATATTGAAAATGACTTGGATTGTTTGTTAAGTCACTCATCTTTTAGAATGAACATATAGGGTTTCATTTCTTTCACATATAAATTGCAGAACTTTATAAAAATTACATTCTTAAGTGAAGTTTAACAATTGGTAGTCATGGTTTGGAGATGCCGATGTTGGACTGGGGTGTACAAAGTTAAAAATCACACAACACCAGGTTATAGTCCAACAGGTTTAATTGGAAGCACTAGCTTTCAGAGCGCTGCTCCTTCATCAGGTGGTTGCATCAGATAATGCATTGAAGGTGTGAGGTGCCCTTTGTGAGACTGTCTGTGCCACAATGTTCAGACTTATTCTAATCTAAAAAACAGATTTACAGAATCTTATATGGATTCATGCAGTTTTTGAGAAAAATAAAATGTAATTCTACAAGAACAAATTCACCCCAAAAACTTATGTGTGTGTGGTATGAGTGTCTGTGAGAGAGTATGTGTGAGTGTGAGTGTAAAGGGGTATAAGTCTGTGAGAGGGTGCATGTGTGAGCGTGAGTGTCAGAATGTATGTGTGAACGTATGAGAGAGCTTGTATATGAGAGATGGTCTACGTGAGTGTGTGTGTGTGTGTGTAGTGCAGTTTTGAAAATTCCAATCAAATCTCCTCTAAGACAACAGCACTGTCACAGATGATAACATGCCACTTAACCAGATTCCAGATCCAAGTATTGATGGCATTGGGCACCTATGTTTATGTGAGATACCACTGATCTTACATTCACATATCGCTAAGGATCACTCTTGCAGGACTGCACTTCACTGCACTAAACCTTTGTGCAGAGTAGACCACACATGCTGGCCACTCTAGTTTCACATCTATCAGGAAGGACGAGGTGGGAACTGGTCTGTCTTTCAAATGGATTTATTCACAACACCCAGTATAGCATATATACTGGCTGCTATTCCCTTCCAGAGACCAGTCATGCATCTCAAGAGGAAAGTGCTTCTTATATATGTACACTAATCTTTTCCCAATTGGTACCAGCTATAGTTTTACAGCATGCACATACACACTCAAAAAGGAGTCTTGTGGCACTATGATATTGTCCTTACCTGTGGACCAGGTATTCTGCATTAAAGACAGAAATTGCTGGAAAAACTCAGCAGGTCAGGCAGCATCTGTGGAGAGAAATCAGAGTTAACGTTTCAGGTCGAGTGACCCTTCCTCAAAGCTTCCTCAGTTCTGAGGAAGGGTCACGCAACCGGAAATGTTAACTCTAATTTCTCTCCACAGATGCTGCCAAACCTGCTGAGCTTTTCCAGAAATTTCTGTTTTGTTTTTGATTTCTAGCATCCACATCTCTTTCAGTTTTTACTCTGCATTAAAGTCTCATCTGTCACAGAAATGCGTCATAACCTGCCTAACTGGGTTAATTAAGGGAAATGATTTTTATGCAAATACTCAATTGAGCAAACATTTGCCACAGTGGCAGCATAATAGCCCACAATAATCACACACAAATAAAATTAACCAATATCAGAGCAAGTTCACTCCCTGCTGACGTAAGTGAGAAGATGATCATAGAATCCTTACTGTGTGGAATCAGGCCATTCAACACTTCAAGTCCACACTGCCCCTCCGAAGAGACTCCCATACAAACCCATCCCTCTACCCTACCCCTATGACCCTGCATTTCCCATGGCGGATCCACCTAGCCTGCACATCCCTGGATACTACAGACAATTTCCAATGGCCAATTCACTAACCTGCACATCTTTGGACTGTGAGAGGAAACCCACGCAGACACAAGGAGAATGTGAAACTCCTCACAGACAGTCACCCGAGAGTGGAATCGAATCCAAGTCCCTGGTGCTGTGAGACAGCAGTGCTAACCACTGAGGTATTGTGTGCCACCTTTGATGTTTAATGCACCTCATTTGTGCCTCATGTACAGTAATGTCCATTGATGTCAATGCTAAATCAGTTTGAGTTCTTGACCTAGGTCCATGATAGTTGTCATTGTGACTTGTTATGGAGGAGTCACATTTCACAGCAAGGTGCCCCATGCTCATGTAAGCTGACAGTCTGCAAGATCATCTGTTCATCATCAGTTTAAGAAGAAATGAATTTTATGGGAGCATTTGCAATGTTTGCAGAACTGACATGTACATGGGGAGTTTTAAAAAAAAATATGGAAAATGTACTATGGCATTTTGAATCGTAATTATTTTGAGATATTATCACGCAATGGATTATACCTAAATGGAATCTTTTTTTCATAAATCCAATTGGGAATCAGCTGTAAAAGGATTTTAAAAACAAAATGAGAATTTAATTCCTCTTGGCAACTGATTGGTAATTGTAGGAAATATATTATTAATTTTTCTTTTAATAAATGACTAGGACATTGCGTGTTTTTTTTGTCCCAATGAGGTTTTGTATTTGTTTTATTGCCAAATACTTGTCCAAAAAAACATAAAAGAGTTCAAACAGTAAGCATTTCAGACTCAAACAATATGCTCTGCCAATGTTATCAGTCCTAAAAAGTCACAGATTGTCACTCGGGATTTCTTTCTTCTAGTTTGCTGAATGTCAGAACTACCAATAGGAGAGACAGTCTCCCCCCCACCCCCGAACTGAAATCATGTACCGTGAAACCGGTTTGGGGAATTCCAAGAATGTAGAATAGAAAACAGATTTTCATACAGAATGGCTAAAAATGTTCATTACTGGGAATTTGATTATCAAAGCTGAATGTTTGACCACACTCCCTAACAATTAAAACCCATCTTGAGATAGGACCTCAGTCAGGGATGAGGCTTTGGATGCCTCATTAGATTGACCATTGTTTACATATGAGTAACAGGAGAACCTATGAGGACCTCTGGGCTAATATTACCATGTATGGACTCTCCAGCATGGATTGCCAATTTTGCTGGTCAATAGCCCAGGGATATTGTCACGCATCTTAGATCAGCAAACTCAGCACAGGCTGAAATTAAACTTTCTCGTCTGTATTGTTCAGTGATGTACTGTGCACCATTCTTGGCTATTGAAGAAACCTGCACAACCATTTATTAATTACTTTATAATAAGGGTTTATTAAAGTCTGTTTTCTGAGCACTGTTATGGTCCCAGCTGATGTTATTACTGGGCAAGTCAGATTCCAGTCTAAACAGAAGATATTTTGTTACTTTTATTTATTGAGTTGGTCTTTCACTGAAGCACAAACACGCAGTGCTACTGGTCTGGTTTTAACAATAAAATAGATAATTATTATGCAAAAGAAATGAACATAACATGGAATAAACTAAACTATTTAATATAACACAATTTGAAAAGCATACAGTAAAAGTACAATCCCATCTATCCCAACACCATCACTTCACAGCAGTTAAAAACCAGGGTGGGTTCCCTCCTCTATTATTGCTTTCAATTCCTGGTCTTGAGAGTTTCTTGATTATTTGCATAATTGAGCTGATACTTTCTCAGCTTCAAATATCCCCATCAGGGCTCTAACTAAACACTTTTTATCTGGAACTTTCAAACAAAAATCCTTTACACTGAGATAACTAATTTCCTAACTGTTTTGAATTAACTCCTTTCTGCAGAAGAAGCTGTTCTTACATCTAACTTTACTCATCAAAAAATTAAATTCAAATCCTGATTCTGCTAAACCCAAAATAGGCTGATACCTAATCATAAAAACTCACAGCACAAACAAATTCCCATGATCATTCTAGGACCCCTCTCTGCTTCCCACTGGTTTAAAAAAGAATCGCAGCTCCAGAAAGAGTGACAAATTATTATTATGCACAAACCAAACCCACATGCCATTAAGTTCAAAATCCAAACTGTAAAATAAATGATAAGAATACATATAAAAATCAAATACCTTACACAGCACCACACACAGCACATACAAGTTCTGAGTCAATTTATATACTCCTGAGAAAAAAAATTCAATTGTTTAATAATTCAGTGTCATTGATGCATCCATTTTTAGGAGATCTTGTTACCAAAATCATTAGGAGAAGGCTTTAAAAGAGAACTGAGGGGCAAAGTTTTCATAGATAGGGTGGTTTGTTTGTGGAATTAACTGCCAGAGAAAGTGATAGATGCAGGTACAGTTAAAATATGTAGAAGACATTTGGACAAGTACATGAATATGAAAGGTTAAGAGAGATATGGGCATAATAGGACTAATGTAGTCAGCAAAATTTGGTTGGCATGGTTGAGTTGGATTGAAGGGTCTGTTTCAATGCTATATGACTCTATGACTCTTTATTGAACATGATCCTGTGTAATCTGCTGTTCCTTTACTCAAATCAACTTTGAGTTGAAATTCAGTCAAGTAATTCCAATTGATATACCCGGATAATGTTTTCACAAACAAAATAAAATTTTGGATTACATTCACACAGTAAAGTTTCAAGAGGTGTAGTGAAATAAGCTGTTAGCCCTGTCTCCCTGGAAGGAATGGTCAGGTCAAATGATCAAAATGGTGGTCGGGCACTTGGAGCTGCATTGCAAACACTTTTAACCTCCCCCCCCACCCCCCCCCCCCACCCCCCACCCCTACTGTCAGTTTAACCCTAGAATTAGTCATAGAGAAGATTCCCACTACTGGCTACGATGGGCTTCACCAATATTTAAATGACAAAGTCATATTATTTGGATCTCAATGAAAGTTTTTTGCTGACTTGCAAGTTCCACACAATGAAACCAGGGAAGAGACGGGTTAGAGGTCAGAAGAAGATCATATGTTTACTTCAGAAGTATTTTATTAAGATTTCCATTTTGCTCCAGGCTTGTTCACCAAGCCCAGAGTTTCCCTACATCTTCACTATTGCCTCTGAGCCTGTCCCTTCACCCCTTACCTCATATCACTCCCTCAGATCCTGGCTCACAAAGTCATGTTAGCCAACTATCCGGGATCATGTTTGGCATGGACTGTTGGACTGAACGGTCCTTTTCCGTGCAGTATGAACTCTATGACTCTGCCCGTTCTCATCAGAAATCCAAAACGTAATAAGGACAGAGAGTTAAAGTGGTCAGTGTCTTTCTTCACTCCTGTCATCCACATGCTCCAGTTGTGACCCTCTATTCCCTCCCCTACAACACATTGGCCACCTGAGTTTAAGTTCAACATGAGATAAAACATACATATATCAGTCTTGATGAGTCCTTGTGAGGTTGAAAAGAATTCAAACTATGGGGAAAATGGAAATTCTGTCAATCTTCATCATATGATCTCAGTAATATTTTAAATAGAATCATAGAATCTACAGTGTGGATACAAGCCCTTCAGCCCAACAATGACCCTCCAAAGAGTAACCCACCCAGACCCATTCCCCTATCTTATTATTCTATATTTACCCCTGAGCAATGCACCTAACCTACACATTCCTGAACACTATGGGCAATTTAGCATGGCCAATTCACCTAACCTGCACATCTTTGGTCTGTGGGAGGAAACAGGAACCCCCAGAAGAAACCCATGCAGATGGGGGGAGAATGTGCAAACTCCACACAGACAGTCACCTGAGGCTGGAATCAAACCCAGGTCCCTATTGTGAGGCAGCAGTGCTGACCATGGAGCCACTGTGCCATCCCGAATCTCCATCTCCTGCCTATGGCAGATTTTCTTTTTAATTCTTTCGCAAAGTGTTGGCATCATTGGCCAGTAGTATTTATTACTCACCCCTAATTAGCCTTTAGAAGGTGTTGGTAAGTTGGTTATTAGATATGTTGGAACACAGAATTAGAGCCTCTCTGGTTGAAGAAATTTTTACTTCTCCATTTTGGGAAACCCGGATGCACAATATCTGCTGCCCTGCAAATGGCAGCTGGCATATGGATGACATGGAGATGGGTGTCACATTTTAATTTTTAACATCCATCCCTGTCTTTCACCATCACTGGACGGGGTTAATATTGAGGCTATTGCTTCTCATGAACACCAAACACCATCTAAGCACCATTCGGCATGTTATTTTTGTTGCGTCTAAACTATGTTTCAAACACATACTCCATTCTAAAACATTTCCAAACCAATTCACAAGACCTTCAGATAAATATCTTAACAGGAGTGACAGGAAACAATTCCTGTACTGAAATATGTACACACTGTGCTACTTATTATCCTGTGCTGTAAAACTGCAGCGCAAGATGTTTGGTTTTTGGTCAATTACACAGAACTTTGTTTGAACGAACATGTTTGACAGAAGCAAATCTGCCCAAAGAAGAGAACTTTTTTGAAGAAAGTGTCCAGACTTCTAATAGTTTATATTTAACAGGAAAAGCGAATATATCAAGTTGGAAATGAAAGATTTGCAGGAAAACGCCAAGGAGTGAGACTGATCTCTTCCAAAGAGTCAGCATGCAGATGATGGGCGAAATGGCATCTTTCTTTAAGAGGCCATTGTGACTGATATGAGGGTAACCATATGCTATTCTATTTCTGACATTCCCTACAGATTATCTGATCAATATCCAAATGATAAAAGCTTGTTCAGGCCAGGAACGAGTTCATGCTGAAGTTAACGGAAGCCCAGCATGTAAAAGATCACTCAGTAGGTGCGTCACAGAATTCTCCATGTCCCCACATGTGTTCAAGCTCCTCTCCAGCCTGCTTGAGAATTCTCTCCTCGTATGTGGTGAGGAGCCCAGTGTCTGTCACCCTGCTCTCTTGCCCTAGTTGTGAAACAAAGGGAAGGATTGAATGTGAAGGGAGAGGTGATGCAGGTGATGGAGGGCCTGGAGAGCTAATAGTTGTCCCGAATGAAGCATGGAGAGCAGGAAAGTGTCAGTACTTTGAGAGGACAATGAGGGTCAGAGCAATTGAGTGGGCATACTGCACACAATGCAGTCCAGATTAATTTAGGATATCTGGATGGCATTGTATAGTTGGACTGAAGAGTCTGTTTCCGCGGTGTACATGACTCTATAACTTTGATACTTGGTGAGACGCATGTGCAGTGATTAATGGTGTCCCTGTGTGCATGAGAAATAGCAGAAAGAATATGATGGGACTTATTCTTGTGGAGTGCACAAGACAATGAATTTCTCGTTAGAATTTAAGATTACGGTTCCAATTTAACCAAGTAGTCCAACTAAAATAACGGCCCCTGGGCACTTAGCTAAATTTAAACAACTCTCAAACTCAGTTTCTGACTTTGTCATATTCAAATAAATATTTATACATCTCAAGGAACCTGGGAGTTTCTGTCCATTCTGGTCCGTGAATGTCCTGATTCAAATTGAGTTTAAAACCTTAGTTTACATTTGATTTTCTTTCTTTTATGCTTTCATTCTGAATCCAAATTCATGAATCATTTAAAATTAAAAAATAATTTAACATGCCAAATCGTTATATTTATGTCATATGTCTGCACCTATGATTAAGATTACTAGCCTCTTATGAATCATGTAAACATTAAGTAATCACATCAGAATCTTGTTAGAATATCAAAATCTCATGGGTTTTGAGGCTATTGGTTGAAAATGGATCTGCAAATAGAAAATGCAAACATCTAAACAAGGTACTCGACATAATAAAGCATAGAAACAAAGAATTCAGTTAAAAAATACTTTATTCATAAAATCTATAAAAATACACATTAGAATAACGCTTATAGTATTTGCAATATCGCCATATCGCATGTTCCACAATGATATTCTTCATCACAATTGCAAGGCTTTTGATATTCGCAACAAACATTCCATATTAGGCATACAGCCCAAAAGCAAAACATTTCAGATTGAAAGTTCCTCTGCCGACCCAAAAGCAAAACATTTCAGATTGAAAGTTCCTCTGCCAATTAAGAGCACTTCTGTGTGACTTGTTGTAAATGTTGCACTGCAGGTGTTCAATCTGATGATATAAAAGGATACCTTTTTAAGATCACTTCAGGAGACCATCAGCTGTTGCCAATAGCAGTTCAACCTCTTGTTATGCAACCTCCAAAATTCCCTTTCCAAAGTGTTTAGAATGTAGAACTCGTTATTATGAGGGGTGGTCATGGTGACTAGCACAGATTTATGTAAGGGTAAGCTAAATAAACAAATGAAGGAGAAGGGAATTGATAAGGTGTAGTGTTGATAAAATATGTTAACCGTGGTTCAGTTTGTTAAATCATTAACTCTGAGTCAGAGGTTGCTGGTTTAAATTGCATCCTGAGATGCCTGCACAAAAAACTTAAACCGGACATACCAGCACAGTACCTCAGTAGTTCAGCACTGTCAGAGGTACTAGACAGAAGTGGGTACTGCCGATGCTGGAGATTAGAGTCAAGCTTAGAGTGGTGTTGCAAAAGCACAGCATTACAAAAAAAAAGACATTTTCTGCTCTTGGTCAAATCTTTTCTTCTAATAGGTTTAGAACAAAAGAGATGGCAGGAAGAAGGTTCAGAAAAGATTTACCAGGCTATTGCTGAGAATGGAGGGTTTGAGTTATAAGGAGAGACTGAATAGACTGGGACCTTTTTCACTGGAGTGTAGTGGATTGAAGAGTGACCTTACAGAAGTTTATAAAATCACGAGGATTCTAAATAAGGTGAATGGCAGGTGTCTTTTCCCAAGGGTTAGGGTTTCAAGACAAGAGGGCATATTTTTGAGGTGAGAGGAGAAAGATTTAAAAAAGACATGAGAGGCAACCTTTTTTCACAGTTCATGTACAGAATGAACTTCCAGAGGCAGTGGTGGATGCGGGCACAATTACAATATTTCGATAAGTAGATGAATAAGAAATGTGTGGAGGGATATGGGCCAAGCAAAGGCAGAGAGGAGAAATTTAGTTTGGCATTATGGTCAGCAAGGACTGGTTGGACCAAAGAGTCTGTTTCAGTGCCATGTGACTATGACACTACATGCAGAAATATAGCATGAAAAAATTGGACTGAATGGCTAGTCCTGTGGTGCAGTTCTACTCTGTTCCAGTTGTGTGATTTGTGCACAATATTTCAGATTGAATGCTTATATCCCAAATCTGTTTCATATCAGCAAGTTCATAAGCTAACTGATATTTAGATTATCATTTTGTGATATACTTGGCAGCCAGATTGTGTTCTATGGAATGCATTGTAGAAACCACCAAACTATTGAGTGTAAGTCATTGACCCAGAGCCGCTACACATGTAGGTGAAGATAGTAAAACATGAATGTGTCTTTGCAACTATATCTGACATTTTACTCCCAGTAGAAAACAGAGGGGATGTTTCCATGCGATGTATGTGTCAGTTTTATGAGGGACCTTTACAACTTTGAAATTTTTGTGTTCCCTGGTCTGCACCAGCTCCCAGATAAACAATGCCTCAATTTTAAAATTCTCAACTGTGTTTCCAAATTCCTACATGGGACCTCACCCATTCTTAGCTCTGTAAAACCTCCAATAGTACCCACCCCAAACCGAACGAAATATCTATGTTTTGACCGCTTATAGCATCCCTGATTTTAACTGCTCTACCATTGGTGACGTGCCTTCAACTGCCTGGGCCCTATTTCCTGAAACTGCTTCTCTGGACAACCCCATCCCCCCCCCCCCCCAATCTCCATCTCTCTAGAATTCTCTCTTATTTAAAAATATTCCTTGTATCTCTTTCTTTGATGACACTTTTCATCACAGGCCTAATATTCCCTTTTGTGACATGGTAGCATTGCATTTTGTTTTAGTTTGCCTGTGAAGTTATTTTGAATATTTTATTACATTGAAAAAAATCACACAATGCCAGGTTATGGTCCAACAGGTTTATTTGGAAGTATGAGCTTTTGGAGAACTACTCCTTCTTCAGTTGGTCGTAGAGCAGTGCTCCGAAAGCTAGTGCGTCCAAATTAACCTGTTGGACTATAACCTGGCATTGTGTGATTTTTAACTTTGTCCACCCCAGTCCAACACTGGCACGTCCAAATTGTTCGAGTCATAGAGTCATAGAGATGTTGTCAGCTAAATTCACAACATTGTAAACCAATTAACACTGGCATTATCGTATGTCAATGTTACAACTCATGCTAGTGCCAGAAGAATCTTAGTCAGAAAGCCTGGGCTTATAGATTTGCTATCAATTTACTTCCTGTACTAGTAAAAATCTTAATTAGTTATTGACAGGTATTAGATTTGGAAAAAGTGTGATGTAAAGTATAAGATCCATTAAAGGCAAAGCTATCATAGTTCTGCTGAACCATAGGGCTGCTCTGTTATTACAGAGAAAGAGAGAGAGAGAGAGAGAGAGAGACAGCTGCTGGTGGTTTAAGCATGGTCATTGTGCCTCAGATGAGGAGAAGAGGTTAAGCAGGAGAGTCCTTCATGAGACTCTCAGCTGGTGCAGGAAACGAACCTGTGCTTTTGGTGTTACTCCATATTACAGACCAGCCACCAGCCAACTGAGCTAACCAATCCCCAAATCCATCTGTTTAACTATCATTTATAGTAAATCTGATTTCAGACTTGGAGATTTGTGGATTTGCTGTGCATCTGAAGCTAATGATTGATTTGGGTTAATTACTGTAGCCGTGGTGATTCCTTGTAAAACAGTTTTTGAGGTCTGACTTCAGAGTTCGTGTGATCCACAAATGGATTTTTATTTTGTGCATGTTGTATAGTTTGGCGACCCAGCAAGGTAAGTAATGGGCCTCAAGATTTGTTAGAGATTTATTTCTTTAAAAAATGTTAGAGCTTGGGGAAAACATCTATAAGATATAGAGGGGGGGACTTTTGATTTCAGTCTTACTTAGAGTTTTGAGCAGTCCTGTGAAGTCCTTAAATTAAGATGGTTATGTAGACTCGTGCCCTAGAGAAAAGAGGGTGGTATACTGAACTAACTTACCTTAGAGTGAACTGTTGGTGCTAGTATCAAACCAGACATGTTGGGATAAAACCCTGAAGATGTTACTGAAAGCTGCGTACATTGAAGCTAAGGCTTATGATAGCTCCAGAAAAAAGTTATCTACAGTTCCACCTAACATTTAAAGTGGCTTATACATACTGAGGTGTTAGATATAGGAACTATGGTGTGAGTATTATAACAAGTAGTGTTATGAGGTATAGTACTACACCAAAAGCTGTTTTGCTGTCTTTTTCATTTATGAAGGAATGTTATATGACTAATAGGATTATATATTTACTTCATGTTTAAAAAATTCTATTTGTATACGATGGGTTGGTTATTCTATTCTACATTCATATGTTTTGTTAATAAGTTTCTGTTTAATTTTCAAAGCAAAATCTGCAACATTGCATGCTTATGTGAGAAATCATTTTGTTAAAACCCAAACAAAAAAAAAAACAAGCTAGATCTCTGTCTGGGCACTCACTTTCACTGTTAATAACATCAGCTGGCATTATAACAAAAGGGAGAATGAGAAACAAAAACAGAAATTGCTGGAAAAGCTCAGCAGGTGGGCGGCATGGTGGCACAGTGGTTAGCACTGCTGCCTCACAGCGCCTGAGACCCGGGTTCAATTCCCGACTCAGGCGACTGACTGTGTGGAGTTTGCACGTTCTCCCCGTGTCTGTGTGGGTTTCCTCCGGGTGCTCCGGTTTCCTCCCACAGTCCAAAGATGTGCAGGGTCAGGTGATTTGGCCATACTAAATTGCCCGTAGTGTTAGGTAAGGGGTAAATGTAGGGGTATGGGTGGGTTTCGCTTCGGCGGGTCGGTGTGGACTTGTTGGGCCGAAGGGCCTGTTTCCACACTGTAATATAATCTAATCTAAAGGTCTGGCAGCATCTGTGAAGAGAAATCAGAGTTAACATTTCAGGTCCGGTGACCCTTCCTCAGAATGTTCTGTTTTTGTTTCTGATATTCAGCATCCATAGTTCTTTCGGTTTATTTTGGGACGATGAGAAGTTGAGCAGAGGATGAAAGCACAGCTCACAAACCCAGGAATAATAGATTGTAAGATGTTGTAAAATGTATCAATTCTTTGAGCTGGAAGTTTTAATTAAAAAATTAGGGCTTTATTTTTGTAATGATAAGCAACTCTGCAGCCAACATTAATAATTTGTCAGGAGATACAGACTGTTACCCCGATGAACAAGTGCAATGTCAGGTTTGTGGAAGATCACTTTATCATAGAAACATTGAAGCTTATGCATTTCAACAGGATAATTACTTTTCTAGCCAAAACAATCACTTCAGTTCCGAGAAAACTGCCAAGTGACTACCATTGACTAGGATACTCCAATTGTCCTCAGTATCCCGGCCAAGTAGCAGTGAGTGAAGCAACACAGATATATTTTATAACTTATAAATTAAAAATAGATGACTATGGAAATATGCTAAGGATTACCTACTTTAGATAGCTCCACATAGATAATACTTTCAAAATATTTTCACTGGCTTCATTGTCAGATAAAGTTGCATTTGCTTTTAATTTCACGCGTCCTGCATTATTCTTCAGTCTATTTTATTCTGTTCACTTTTTCTATTCTATTTTATTCTGTGCTTTATTCTACGGTGTTGCATTCTATTCTTCATTCTGTTCCCAACTATAGTAGCACATGTTTCTGTTTCCAAATCGACGTCTACAGGCTAAATCTGGGTTTAAGTGATTTACACATTACGTATGGAATAGAATCTCCACAGTGTGGAAGCAGGCCATTCAGCCCATCAAATCTACACTGAATCTCCAAATAGCACCCCACCCAGACTTACCCGAAGGAAGTGAGATGCTGGAGATCAGAGTAGCGAGTGTGGTGCTGGAAAAGCACAGTCTGTCAGGCAGCATTTGAGGAACAGGAGTATCGACATTTCGGGTATGAGCCCTTCATCTGGAATTCACCAGACCTACACCCCAAACCCTCCACCTTATCCTTATCGCCCTGTATTTCCCAAGATTAATCCACCTGTCCCTGGACATTATGAGCAATTTAGCATGACCAATTCACCTAACATGAACATCTTTGGATTGTGGGAGGAAACTGGAGCACCTGGAGGAACCAAACCCATGCAGACACAGGGAGAAGGTGCAAACTCCACACAGATAGTTGCCTGAGGCTGGAATCAAACCCGGGTCCATTGTGTTGTGAGGCAGCAGTGCTAACCACTGAGCCATCGTGCTGCCCTCTCAGCTCCCACGCCACCCAGAATGCTCCTTTGAACATAATTATTTAATCATTGCCAAGGAATTGGTAAGCAAAACGCAATGTAATCTGTAAATGCAACAAAATCAGATTATTGTTGTAGTTTAGAGGGAAACAGAATTATGGTAATGCATCTGGACCAATAAATCTGAGGGTCAGGAATTAGGGACCAAATCCCAATACAGCAGCTTTTAGAACTTAAATTCATTTCGTAACTGTGGAATGAAAAGCTACTTCTATCACTAAATTTAAAAAAAAATCAAAAGAACTGCAGATGATGGAAATTAGAAACAAAAATAGAAATTACTGCAAAGTCTCAGTTGGTCTGGTAGCATCTGTGAAGAGAAATCAGAGTTAATGTTTCGGGTCCAGTGACCCTCCCTTAGAACCGTTCTGAAGACGAGTCACTGGATCCAAAACATTAATATTGAATTCTCTCCACAGATACTGCCAGACCTATGGAGCTTTTCCAGCAATTTCTGTTTTTGTGCACTCCTATCGCCAGTTTTAAAAACCCATGTAGTTCACTAATGCGCTTTGGAGTAGGGAAACTGCTGACCTTACTGGCTCTGGCATGCACACCATGTGCCCTTTCAAATGGCCTTGGTTCAAGGGAAGTTAGGGTTAGCAACAAATGCTCACATTCAGTTAAAATATAAAGATATATTGAAAAATCCCTAATGGAATCCATCTCAGTTCAAGTTTACTTAATTGAACAGAGAATTGTTTTAAATGCAATGAGGAGTGTGGAACTAAATTTTGAATTTAACTTTGCTCAATTTTGTTTAATGCACAAGCATTTATAGTGCAGCTGCCCATTTGATATCCATGGGATCTTTATTTGTTTGTTTTGTATCTTCATGCATACTTGTTGCACGATGGGGAATATTGGGGAAGTGTTAACAGCCTGTTGAACTGGAAGATGCATGCTCCTTTTGTCTCCAAGTCCCACTCTATCAGCAGTGTAGAATTGTCTGTCTGAACCACATTGCTCCTTTACTTGGTTAAAGCAGAGTTCTGTACCGATGTACTCAGAGTATGTAAAAAACATACTACCCTCTGACTTCTGGTAATTGTCATGTTAGGAAAGAGAAGCATTAGGATGACAGTCCTTCAATAACATTAAAAATATTTACTTATTCAGGACTCAAGATTGTGATCAGGCCCGTGCACACTTGACCTGATCCATCCGGGGATGTTATCTATTGAACCATCCAATCTTTCCCACAGCCTCCCTGGTAGAGGCAACCCAAAATCAGGATTTACAGTTAACTCCAGACCCCTCTGTTAAAACTTCCTCACCAATCAGGCAGCTCCTGGAACTAAATCTGAAGGTAAGTCAGCACATCACTGCTGAACCAACAAAAAAAAATCCCCATTCATTATGGTTTTCTAATAGCAATATCCTTTCTCTTTTCTTTAGTTATATTACACAATAGCACAACATAGAAACCACCTTAAATTAAGTGGCATAGAGTATTGGGTTAAATAGCATGTCACTTTGAGAAAATTTTGTCTGATATTCAAGCATAACAGCAAACTAATTAAATGTACTCTTCATTGATCATCAAACTATTTTGTCCAATTTATGGCACTACATAGTGAGTTGCAAAGCTTGTTTTTTTGGTGAGTGACTGAAGTGTGTTAAAACATGTTAAAACATGGAATTATTTTCACTCCTTTTTTACAGCATCAAATGTTTTCTGTTCTCCGGAAAGCTCGGCATCTGATTCATTCAGTTTTTGTTGCTCTACTATAGAGTGTCCTGCTGATTTATATGCCAGCCTAGGGAATTCCTGCATTGATTCATCTAATCTTTTTGATAGTCCAGGGATCTCAGCTGTCAAATCTTATGATTTAGGGATTCATCCATTTTCTCCCTATGAGCCTTATATTGTTCTTGGCGAAATAAGTCATTGTGCTGTCGCTCCCTGTTGGAGCTAATGAACATGTTGATTACCCCCTGTTCTTGGGTATTCCCACTGCATATTCCATTTTGTTTTCTGAACTCTTTGATGGCTTTGACAGTTAAAGCAATAATTTGTAAAGCAATAAAAATTAACGTGTTAACATACAGAAACTTAATGATCTGAATTATGACCTGTATCTTGCTCCATTAATATCACGTACGATCCCAGTTCATTGACAGAAAAAACACATTCAGATCCAAGGACATATTGACAGACTGAAATACTGAGAAAAGGTTGTCTTCTGGATCTAAAAGCTACTTCCTAAACGGATACTATGAGCTGATTTCTAAAAAGAAATCACAAACACTTGATTGTACAGCAATTGTTAAACTTACAGTCAGAAAATACTCTTGGGGTAAAGTCCATTAAATAACAATTTTGGTATGGATTGACTAGTCTATTGAATATATTTACAGATGTTAGGTCAATTTGGATTTCATCCCTAAACTGCCCCTGTGTTTACACAATGGTATTAAATATTTTAACTTGTCCAGAAAAAGCAGATGAGAATATTTATTAAGAATTATTATATTTCACTTGTACATTACACAATGGGATTTGCTTGTTATTCTTTGTTATGAATATTAAGACTTGTTTGGTGAATGAAATAAGCTGCATTCTATCATAATTGTAAGTGTAAATAATATTACACTGCAGTTAGTATGAGTCATTTTTGAGTCTTTTTGATCTGAAACAAAACTCTTGAAATTACACAATTAACCATGCAAAATGAGCAAATTGTCATTAAACATATGAATGCTAAAATATAATTTGATTTGAATGAACTGATTGTTCTTCCACTAATACAGAACAGAATGAGCAGTTAAAGCTTTGAGATTAGATGTTAATGTTACATCTTACTGTGATGTGTTTTTTGACTTTGGTAATATTAAATTTTAATCAGTATTGGAAGTTAAAAAAACAGTTTGGAAATCTGTGAAAATATTTTTAAGAGTGATCTTGTTACAGGTTAGAGTCCCTTCTTTTTAAGATATTGTTTCACGGTCACCCTTTTCTGATCCTCCAAATATTATTTCCTTTCACCCAATATAGTCCAATTTCATTGCCAATGGTACTGTATAATTATTGACTAGAAGGTGAGGACATAATCAATCACAAAAATCTTCATTTATCGTTAAATATTTCCATGACCTCATCATGACCTCATTATTTCTGTATGCTGCACAAATCCACCCAAAACCCTACTCTGGGCTCGGAATTTTAATCATTTCACCACTAGGGGCTATCTTCAGCTACCAAGGCCCGAAACACCAGAGGTTCCTCCTGAAACATCTATAGCTTTCTCCCTTTCATTTCTGCTTTAACTTGTTTTTGACTAATCTTTGGACACCCCTTCATCTCTTCATGTGACTTGGTGTTAAGTTTTGCCACTCTCATGGAGCTTCATAAGATGCTTTGTTATGTCATTAGGGGTGGCATGGTGGCTCAGTGGCTAGCAATGCTACCTCAGAGTGCTAGGGACCCAGGTTTAATTCCAACCTTGGGTGACTGTCTGTGTGGAGTTTGCACATTCTCCCTGTGTCTGCATGGGTTTCCTCTGGGTGCTCCAGTTTCCTCCCACAGTCCAAAGATGTGCAAGTTAGGTGAATTGGCCATACTAAATTGCCCTATAGTGTTCAAGGATATGTAAGTTAGAACATAGAACATAGAAAAATACAGCGCAGTACAGGCCCTTTGGCCCTCGATGTTGCGCCGATCCAAGCCCACCTAACCTACACTAGCACACTATCCTCCATATGCCTATCCAATGCCCGTTTAAATGCCCATAAAGAGGGAGAGTCCACCACTGCTACTGGCAGGGCATTCCATGAACTCACGACTCGCTGAGTAAAGAATCTACCCTTAACATCTGTCCTATACCTACCACCCCTTAATTTAAAGCTATGCCCCCTCGTAATAGCTGACTCCATATGTGGAAAAAGGTTCTCATGGTCAACCCTATCTAAACCCCTAATCATCTTGTGCACCTCTATCAAGTCACCCCTAAACCTTCTTTTCTCCAATGAAAACAGCCCCAAGTGCCTCAGCCTTTCCTCATACGATCTTCCTACCATACCAGGCAACATCCTGGTAAACCTCCTCTGCACCCGTTCCAGTGTCTCCACATCCTTCCTATAGTATGGCGACCAAAACTGCACACAATACTCCAGATGCGGCCGCACCAGAGTCTTATACAACTGCAACATGACCTCAGGGCTCCGGAACTCAATTCCTCTACTAATAAAAGCCAGTACGCCATATGCCTTCTTCACTGCACTATTTACCTGGGTGGCAACTTTCAGAGATCTGTGTACATGGACACCAAGATCCCTCTGCTCATCCACACTACCAAGTATCCGACCATTAGCCTAGTACCCCGTCTTTTTGTTACTCTTACCAAAGTGAATCACCTCACACTTACCTACATTGAACTCCATTTGCCACCTTTCTGCCCAGCTCTGCAACTTATCTATATCCCGCTATAACCTGACACATCCTTCCTCACTGTCAACAACTCCACCAACTTTCGTATCATCCGCAAACTTGCTCACCCAACCTTCTAGCCCCTCCTCCAGGTCATTTATAAAAATGACAAACAGCAATGGTCCCAAAACAGATCCTTGCGGAACACCGCTAGTGACGGCACTCCATGAAGAAACTTTGCCATCAACTACTACCCTCTGTCTTCTTCCATCCAGCCAATTCCTAATCCAAACCTCCAACTCACCCTCAATGCCATACCTCCGTATTTTTTGCAGAAGCCTACCATGGGGAACCTTATCAAACGCCTTACTAAAATCCATATACACCACATCTACCGCTTTACCCTCGTCTACCTCCTTAGTCACCTTCTCAAAGAATTCAATAAGGTTTGTGAGGCACGACCTGCCCTTCACAAAACCATGCTGACTATCCTTGATCACATTATTCCTATCCAGCTGTTTATAAATCCTATCCCTTACAATTCTCTCTAAGACTTTGCCCACAACAGAAGTGAGACTCACCGGCCTATAGTTACTAGGGTTATCCCTACTCCCCTTCTTGAACAAGGGAACCACATTGGCTATCCTCCAGTCTTCTGGCACTATTCCTGTAGACAACGAGGACATAAATCAAGGCCAATGGCTCTGCAATCTCCTCCCTTGCTTCCCAGAGAATCCTAGGATAAATGCCATCAGGCCCAGGGGACTTATCTATTTTCACCCTTTCCAGAATTTCCAACACCTCTTCCCTACATACCTCAAAGCCGTCCATTCTAATTAATTGTGACTCAATATTCACATCGGCAACAATGTCCTGTTCCTGAGTGAATACTGACGAAAAGTATTCATTCAGTGTCTCCCCAATCTCTCCCCACACGCAACTTCCCACTACTATCCTTGACTGGACCTATTCTTACCCTAGTCATTCTTTTATTCCTGACATACTTATAGAAAGCCTTAGGGTTTTCCCTAATCCTACCAACTAAGGACTTTTCATGTCCCCTCCTTGCTGCTCTTAGCTCTCTCTTCAGATCCTTCCTGGCTACCTTATAACTCTCAATCGCCCCAATTGAACCTTCACGCCTTAGTTTTACATAGGCCACCCTCTTACAATTAACAAGGGATTCCAATTCCTTATTAAACCACGGCTCCCTCACACGACCCTTTCCTCCCTGCCTGACAGGTACATACTTATCAAGGACACTCAATAGTTGCTCCTTGAACAAGCTCCACATATCAATTGTGCCCATGCCTTGAAGCCTACTTTTCCAAGCCACGCATCCTAGGTTGTGCCTCACCGCATCATAATTTCCCTGCCCCCAGCTATAACTCTTGCCCTGCAGTGCACACTTATCCCTCTCCATCACTAGAGTAATTAGGTATATTAGTCAGAGGCAAATATAGGGTGGGGGAATGGGGCTGGGTTGGTTGTTCTTCAGAGGGTTAGTGTTAACTTGTTGGGGGCCTGTTTTCACACTGTAGGGATTCTATGATTGGCAGGACATAAAATAAATTACTGGAGACAATGCCATAATAATCCAGAGGCCCAAAAGGCTGATAATCCATTTCAACAGTTCTCCATTTTAAGTCACATTTCAGATTCCATTAGGGCAGCTTGTAAAATTTAAATTGAATTCATTAATAAATCTGGAATTCAAAACTAATCTCAATAATGCCATCCCTGAAACTATAATTCATTATTGTGAAAATCTATCTGGTTCTCTAACATGTTTCCAGAGAAGGAAATCTGCCATCTTTACATCATCTGGCAGCACGGTGGCTCAGTGGTTAGTACTGCTGCCTCCCAGCACCAGGGTCCTGGGTTTGATTCCTGCCTGTCTGTGTGGGGTTTGCACATTTTCTCTGTGTCTACGTGGGTTTCCCCTGGGTGCTCCGGTTTCCTCCCACAATCTAAAGATGTGCAGGTCAGGTGAATTAGCCATGCTAAATTGCCCACAGTGCTAGGTGCGTTAGTCAGGGGTAAATATAGGGTTGGGGAATGGGTTTGGGTGGGTTTCTCTTCGGAGGGGCGGTGTGGACGTGTTGAGCCGAAGGGCCTGTTTCCACACTGTGGAGAATCTAATCTAATCTAACCTGTGACTCCAGACTCAAAGAAACAAGGCTGTCATTTAACAGCCCCCTCTAAAGGCATAGCTAGTCACTCAATTGTACCAAATGGAGAAGCTGAATAGACTGGGACGCTTTTCCCTTGCAGTGTAGATGGTTGAGAGATGACCTTTTAAAGGCTTATAAAATCATGAGGGGCATAGATAAGGTGAATAGTCAAGGTCTTTCACCCAAGAGTCCAAAACGAGAGAGGGCACAGGTCTAAGATGAGAGGTGAGTGATTTAAAATGGAACCCAAAGGGCAACTTTTTCACACAGAGGGTGGTATATATATATATATATATATATATATATATGGAATGAACTGCTAGAGGAAGTGGTAGACACAGGTACAGTTTCAACATTTAGAAAGATGTTTGGACAGGTACATGGATAGGAAAGGCTTACAGGAATATGGGCAGAAAGCAAACAAATGAGTCTCGTTCAGTCTAGGAAGCCTGACTGACATGGACAAGTTGGGCTGAAGGGTCAGTTTCCGTGTGGTATGACTCAAATTGTTCAGGAGGTGACTCCACAACCCTACTTTCTCAAGGGGAATGAAGGATGGACGATGTTGTGGTAACTTCTAATAGCTGATCACTGGAGACTGAGTGCAGGTTTACGATCGTTTATTCAGGTTAAGTGCAGGGAGAGCTGGTAACCACCAATGTTCTTAAAAAGAATAAACCAAAGCATACTGAAGTTGGAATTATGTTAAGCTTCAGTTTACCTGACAGTTGAACCCATTTCTTCTTACTAAGGAAAGCTACTTTTGGATCTATCTTTGCATCGTTGGATTAACCCTTTCAAGGCTAAGTCGCATACTTTGAATTAAGACTGAGGAAATTTTAATTCTAACCAGCGTTCCATTCTATCGCATCAACATGCTGATAGGTCAAGTCAGTTTATGCCCTGCCAAAGTGCTCTGTGATTTTGTTTTGTTTAGTATTGTCTATTTCAATGTACTTTTACACTTCATAGATGCACTTGCGAATGGAACAAATTATAAGCAGGCTGCATGGTACCTTTTGAGTTTGTTACCTGGCCAAGAATGCACACAGCTTAGCAGGGAACAGGACCCCGACTTCTGTTTTATTACCATCGAGAAGAATGGACACTAATTAAAATCATAAGGCACAACGAGTAGGAGAAACATTAAGCGTTAGAAAAGTTTATTAAGCACAATTACAAAAAGAAGGATTTAGCAGGGGAACAGGTGGAACATATCACTGCGATTAATTTCCAGCAGTCAATAAATGGAGTGCTTTCACAGGAGTATGAAAAAAAAAGTGTTTGGCTCGCTTTTTTTCAGTTGCTTCCAAAACAATGCACAATGATGTAAATTGTGCTGGAATTTAACATTCATCATTCAATTGGAGGTGACCTGTGACATTCTCTTTTCTGCCTCTCATTCTTCCCCGGCAAAGGGAACTAATCTGCCTCTGAGAAAAATGGGACATTTCACTTTATTTCTAGTTTGATAATCTCAAAAACAATTGAATGTCAAGCGAAACGCCCTACTCAGAAGGGAATTGGCTTCCCACTTGATAAGCGAAAGTTGCAGGGTTATAGGGATCTGGAAGGACAATGGGACTAATTGGGAATGATGGTGGCTCAATGGTTGGTGCTGCTGTCACACAGCCCCAGGAACTGGGTTCATTTCCACCCCCAGGTGACTGTCTGTGTGGAGTTTGCACATTCTCCCTGTGTCTGCATGTGTCCCCTCTGGGTGCTCCGGTTTCCTCCCACAGTCCAAGGATGTAGGTTAGGTGGATTGGCGATGGGAAATGCAAGGTTGTAGGGGAGAAGGGTGCCCTTCAGAGGGTTGGTGTGGACTCGATGGGTTGAGTGGCCTGTTTCCACACTAAGGTTTCTATGAATTGGATGGTAGTTTTAAAGAGCCTGAAAATGCACGATGGACCAAATGTCCTCCTCTGTGCTGTGATTCAGTAACAATAATTTTGATTAATCCAGAAGAATACAGGAACAAGCACTGAGATTGATTTTAATTGGGTCACAGAGCACTTTGTGCTACAAAGCTCAATACCCTGTTAACATTATTATTTGTGCTCAGTTTGGAAAATTAATACTTGTGGTGTTCAGGAGATCTCTGATGTGAACTACCCAGTATCAGAAATAGTTACCCCTTACCAAATCAAGAGCAATCAAACTCAGCATTTGACTAAATTCAGCACAAAATGGTGCTGATGTAGTCCTGTTCCTGACAGACTTGAGTCCTCAATGTTGTTTTTAAATGACTACCTGTAAATAGTGCCTATATGTGGGAATTGTGTATCGGTTTGTAATATTAATACAATTTTAGTATTCTGTGGGTGATATAGTCACTGCACCAGGATGCTGTTCGAGAAACATGGGTTCAATCTCCACCAGGACAGTTGGAGAAAAATGAAATCAATTTATTTGAGAAAATACGGAATTGAAAGCTCATTTCAGCTATAGTTGCCATGAAGTGAATGTAGCAAAAGAGCCTATCTGGTTCATCAGTGTGTGCTGCAAGGAAAAAAAAATCTGCCATAAGAATAGAAAGTGCTGTAGAAACTCAGCAAGTCAGGCAGCATCTGTGCAAGAGAAACAAAGTTAATGTATTGAGTTTGGTATGACTGTTCTTCAGAACTGATGGTTTGGAGGTGCTGCTGTTGGACTGGGGTGTACAAAGTTAAAAATCACACAACTGCAGTACTGTGAGCCTGGTATCTCTGGCTGAGCAGAGTAAAACACAAAAAGGAAGAGCAAGACAGGCAAGGCAGGGATTCTGTGAGCATCCAGGTAGACTCAGAGTGAGTGAAGAGCTGGAGATACAGCCTGGTGCAGTCCCTGAGTTTGGAGTGTGTCCCTGAGCACACAGCATTGGAATGATAGCTACTGGCGCAGCCTGACAAGCATTAAAATACTGAACTGTCTTGTAAGTGCATTAGAGTTGTGCCATGAAGGTTCACAGAGCCTGGTGTCTGTGAATGAGGGGTGCATGTGTCCAGTGTCCGTGGAGCCTGCCCTGAGACATTAGTGCCCGCTTACCAATATGGACATCCTTCAGAGCAAGTGGTGAGCTGAAGTAGCCACATTGAGAATTCTCAATATCCAGCTTGTATGGCCAATTTGGGAAGAAGTTGAATATTAATGAGGCAAGTTGTGATCTTCATAAGCTATTTTCCAAGCTACAATTAATTTGTAAACTCACCACCGCCTAGTGAGAAACTCAAAGACCATAAAAACTAGGAGCAGGAGTAGGCCATCTGGCCCTTAGAGTCTGCTCCGCCATTCAATAACATTAGGGCTGATTTCTTTTGTAGACTCAGCTCCACGTACCCGCACTCTCACTGTATCCCTTAATTCCTTTAATGTCCTGCATGAGAAGAAATCCAGCGAGGCCTATCTCAACTCTCTCATCCCTTGGTGAATGTGTACAGGATGCAGCGAGTTGAGATGGATGAACTCTCATACAGTGCTGACACAAACCTCAGTGCTCACGCTGCTCAGAACCTTCTAAGGTTCTCTCCTCCATCTCTCTCTCTCTCTCTCTGTGTCTCCACAGAAGTTGCCAGACTTACTCCAGAACTTCTCATTTTTATTTCAGATTGTGAACATCTACAGTAACATGTTTTAAACTTTAAAGCATCTGCTGTTATGTGATCTGCACATGATTCCCGACTCTCAGCCAGGTGAACTCTTAACTCTCTGTAGTTCAAGAGCAACTTGGGATGGGCAATGAACACTGGCCTTGTCTCCAAGGTCCAAGTGCCATGGAGGAATAACAATTTTTTTTTTAAATTACATGTTTGTCTGTTTTTCTCCTCGATTGTTTTGTCCATAGTTTTTTTTAGTGTAGCCTACAATTTGTTTTTCAGTCAAATACCACTTACGCATTTATGTGCAAACCCTGATGGGTGGTCAGTTAAAATTGTTGCAGGAGAACATGGAGAAAGCAATTGGGAAATCTTTAATTATAGATTATCTTTGATAAGTTTGGAAAATATATGCAGTCCCTTGAATGACTGCAGCACTGAACTTGTGATTTCATTAACTGCGAATGTTAAGAGTTTCAGAAATCCTGTCATTGTTCCCATTGAATAATGTTCATGCATAGCCATTGTACACTTTCATAGTCAGAAAACCATCAGGAACTGCCAATGGGCTGCTGGCTGATGGCTTGGCTGGTTAGCAGAGGGTCATTAATCATTTTAAGGCAGAATTGAGTAGGTTCTTGACTACGAGGGAAGTCAAAAGCTATCAGGCGGATGATACCACAATCATATCGATTGACAGAACAGGATCCAAAAGACTTACTCTAGCTCCCAAATCATATGTTCAAATGCATGTGCAATCAGACAGACTCCAAATCTTGTATTAACTGATCTCAGCTGAGCAACAACAGGAATCGAGGAATAGGAATAGACTACCTGGCCCATTGAGCCCAGACTGAGCCAGTAACTTTGCTGAATTAACCTCAGTGCCTGTTCTGAGGTTGAAAGCGCATACTGTATCTTTAAGAGAGAGTGAATGCTGTTCTGAATTGAGAAGCTACAAGCACTCATGTATATAACTAGATGGCAGTTCCAGAATGCACTGGAAAATTGAAAATATGTAACATTTGGTTGTGAAAGGGATACCTGAGTTTTGGTTGTTGTCTTGATGACAATTCAAATTCAGATTAAATTATGCCCCAGGATACCAAAACCCAATGGAGTTTGAATTTATTCTTTTGCCAACATCGAACTAATGAGATGATCTGATGCTGGGGGTTTAAAAATGTGGATATTTTGAAAATTGGAGAGAGAGCAATTGCCATTGAGACAGAGATGGATAGAGATCTAACATCTTGCTCTTCAAGAAATTAGGAAGATGAAAGACACAGAAGATGACAATGACTATGTGGTTTTGAAATTAATTAGGTTGATGTAACTTTAATAAGTGTCTTTTTGATACAGCATATTGTTATAGATTTGGAGACAGATAATAAGCAGTTAAGAGAAAGGGGGTCTTAGAGTTGTGAATAGTTGATTAATGTTCACTTTTAGAGTTAAAACATAAATTGATGTTACTTTCTTTAAATGGTGGAATTTGGGAGTTCTCTGTCAATCATATTTTTAACAGACTATGAAGCAAGGTGAACTTTTTGGGTGTTTGGTTTAATTAGCAAAGAGGTTTACATCTGTGTCATAACAGTGCCCATAATCAAAAAGGGACAAAAGACTCCACTTCTGATTTTTCAATGTGTGCATGTGCGTGTGTGTTAGTGAAAGACTGGCTAGTATCTGCGGAACTCTAGTGCAGTAAGGAGTCAAAGAAGAAAATGTGAAAATTTCAAAGAAAACTGAAATAAATAAAGTTTTCAAACGTTTATTCTGAATGTGTTATTGGAATTCCAGTGACATTATTCTCCAGTTGGTGATGTTCAGCTGCCAACCTGATCTTTTCCTTTTAGGACACTGCTCAGGTACACCTCAGAGGTGAGTCAAGGAGTGAGGTCTTCAATGTGACCTGATGGGAAATATGGGGCCATAGTTTAATGTCTCTGTTGAGCTACGATGGGAAGAATCATGTCCTTCCAGAGGTAGAAAGCTAAGAGACAGGAAAGGTATTCACTGAGTGGGGTTGATGTTGTAGCAGTCAGGTCACCTTCCAACCTCCATGAGAATTAGGCTTGGAGTGGGAATGCCCAGGGTCACACCTTCCCAACTAATGGAGGGAATCATCCACTGGGATTAACACAGTTGCAAGTTAGGCTGACATAATATGGCCGTTTTGGAAGCAAAAAGAGTATAGGACGCTTCTTGACTGGGGTTCTTGATCAAAGGAAATTAGAGACTGCAAGGACATTGGGCAGGATTGGCCTACTAAATGTCAATTACTGTCTTGCCTTCGAGGGCGGACCCTCCCCCGTGTTCTGGCTATTGAGGGAGTGCAGAGTAGGTTCACGAGGTCAATTCCTGGAATGGCAGGATTACCTTACACTGAAAGACTGAAGCGACTGGGCTTGTATACCCTTGAGTTTAGAAGACTGAGAGGGGATCTGATTGAGACATATAAGATTATGAAAGGATTGGACACTTGGCAGCAGGAAACATGTTTCCGCTGACAGGTGAGTGCCGAACCAGAGGACACAGCTTAAAAATACGGGGTAGACCATTTAGGACAGAGATGAGGAGAAACTTCTTCACCCAGAGAGTGGTGGCTGTGTAGAATGCTCTGCCCCACAGGGCAGTGGAGGCGCAGTCTCTGGATTCATTTAAGAAAGAGTTGGATAGAGCTCTCAAAGATAGTGGAATCAAGGGTTATGGAGATAAGGCAGGAAGAGGATACTGATTAGGAATGATCAGCCATGATCATATTGAATGGCGGTGCAGGCTCGAAGGGCTGAATGGCCTACTCCTGCACCTATTGTCTATTACTTCCAACTCCTCTGTCCCTGTCTCCTCTTGACCTTAACCATGATCTTCCAGCTTTCGTTTAGCAAGCAGCTTTTTTGTTGTGGTGGGAGTTGTACGCCATTCCCCCAAGGTCCGACTTCCAGAGAAAGGCCCTCTGGTGTCCTTGGAACTGCCTGATGAGCAGAAAATCCTTTGCCAATTGTTGGGCAAGACCCATGCACTCCAACAGTGGAAATCTCCAACTGACATCACCAATTCTGCATCACTCGCTCAGCGCGGTATTGGAGGAGAGCCTCAGGAGTGGATCTGGCATCCATGAACATTTCTGACTCTGAGGTGAAAATGTTGTCCCTTGATTTGAGAATGGCATTCAATCATTTTGGCTACTTAATGCTCTTCCTGTACTTGCCATTACAATGATATGTGAATGTGTCTGGCTGCAGTTGCAGAATTCCTTTAGCTGGTGGGAGACAGATTGTGCACTATTAATAATCCTTAGTGACCGGAGTTAGAGGCAGAGCAGCAGATGTTTGTGTAGTAAAGTGCACTTTGTTTGTCAGATAGCTTCAATGAAGTGTTTCAACAAATAGTTTCAACAGGATGGCTCAGTAGTTAGCTCTGCTGCCTCACAGCACCAAGGGCCCAAGCTCAATTCCTCTCCTGGGTGACTGTCTATGTGGAGTTTGTATGTTCTCCCTGTGTCTGAGTGGGTTTCATCTGGGTGCTCTAGTTTTCTCCCACTGTGCAAAGATGTGCAGGTTAGATGATAAATTGCCCATGGTGTCCAGAGATGTAGGGTTGTGGGGAAGAGGGATGGAGCTAGGTGGAATCCCCTGGGAACAAATGGCCTGCTTCTACACTGTAGGGATTTTATGTAATTCTAAGTCCCTTAGGAGGAGGGTCACTTTGCTCACCAAATTTATCACAATCACATCATGCAATAGGCATTGGCCTTCACCTCACGGGACTGGAAACAAAGGAGAGGAAATTATACTTAATTTATACAGAACATTGCTCAGATCCCATCTGGATGACTGTGTTCAGTTTCAGGCACCACACGTCTGGGAGGTTACATTGGCTCAAAGGAGTTTCAGCTCTTTTTCACACAGTCTATTAGAATAATGAAATGCTCTCTCTCTCTCTCCAAAAAAACTGTGAAAACTGTGACAGTTGATTAAGATTTTCCAGATTAAGATAGATTTGTTGTAGGTAAGGGTGTCAAAGGTGAAGAAAAGGGGCAGCATGGTGGCACAGTGGTTAGCACTGCTGTCTCACAGCACCAGGGAGCCGGGTTCAATTCCAGCCTCGGGTGACTGTCTGTGTGGAGTTTGCACATTCTCCTCGTGTCTGCATGGGTTTCCTCCAGGTGTTCGGGTTTCCTTGCACAGCCCAAAGATGTGCAGGTTAGGTGAATTGGCCGTACCAAATTGCCCATAGTGTTCAGGGATGTGTAGGGGGCAGTAGTCAGGAGTAAATGTACAGTGATAGGGTAGGGAAATAGGTTTGGGTGGGTTACTCTTCGGAGGGTTGATGTGGACTTGTTAGCCCGAAGGGCCTGTTTTGACACTGTAGGGATTCTACAGTTGACAATCTGAACTGCTAGGATGTATTTGATTGAGAGAGTTCACTTGAGGGACTGAATGGCCTCCTACTTTTCCTAATGTTTATTGTAAGATTCTGTACCTAGGTTGTTGTACCTAAGATGGTAATTGTGTGGTGACTTTATACACTTTATAATGTACTCCTGTACTTTTGTACTTGACTACATGTGACAACATAATCAATAAAACCAAATGATATTGTTGATGCACAATGATTTTCTTCATGAAGTGTGTCTTGGATTACTAAACAAAGAAGAGAACAGCAGATTTATAACTTTCTCCAGGAAAATGGCACCATTTTAACCGGTCTTGATATTTGATTAAGATCTAAATGAGAAAAGTTGCTGGAGAGCTTATGATTTGACAGTACCTCATCTTCTGACAGCACAACATCCAACTAAGTTTGGTGATAATGAGCTGCTGGAAATTTGGCAGCTTAATTCAAGACACAAGTGAAAGAAGATTATACTCTCTCAATTGATTGTAAAGGAAGACATACCTATTCCAAAGCACTTTGTTTACAATGAATATGTCTGAAGTGGAGTGGCCATTGTTAAGCAAGCATGGCAGCCATTTTGTGTAGGGTAAGATCCAAGAAACAACATTGAGATGAATGAGCAATCAACATGTTTTTAATTTGAGAGAGATGACCAATCCCTTTGCTTTGAATCATAGAATCCCTACAATGTGGAAATAGGCCATTTGGCCCATCAAGTTCACACCAACCATCTGAAGAGCAAGGAGAAAGTGAGGTCTGCAGATGCTGGAGATCAAAGTTGAAACTTTATTGCTGGAACAGCACAGCAGGTCAGGCAGCATCCAGGGAACAGGAGATTTGACGTTTCGGGCACAGGCCCTTCTTCACATCCCACCCAGACCCACCCCATCCCTGTAACCCTGCGTTTCTCATGCTAATCTACCTAACACCCCTGGGCATAATAGGCAATTTAGCATGGCCAATCCACCTAACCTGCACCTCTTCAGACTGTAGGAGAAAACCAGAGCACCTGGAGGGAACCCATGCAGACACATGGAGAATGCACATGGACAGTCACCTGAGGGTGAAATCAAACCTGAGGCAGCAGTGCTAACCAGTGAGCCATCCTTTTTTGCATTTTTACATTGGTTCTTGGGATATGGGTATTGCCAATAGAGCTAAGATTGATTCCCACTCCTTAATTGCCTTTGGGGAGGATGTCGTGACTCTTCTTGAAGAGCAGTTAGGGAACAGGGATAGAGTTCCAGGTCCACATGGCATATAATTGGAAGGATGTTTTCAGGTGGTGGTGTTGTCCTTGTCTCTTTCTGTTTCAATCATGGGATTATCACCTTAGCTTAGGATCTCACAAAGGATTAGAACCAAGAATCATAAAACACAGAGGAAGCCATTCAGTCTGTCATGCCTTGGCAATGCTGTAGTGCCTCACCACAGATTGGAGCACTGGTCTCAATTGCATGTGTGAGACTTGAATTTAAATAAGAGATAAAGTTATGAAGATGTGGGTGTACTGTACCTTTAAGAGAGTTAAAAGCTAGCAGAATAACCTGACAGCACCAAGTGTTCTGAATAAGGTAACAATGTAACACTTGGTCGAAAGCTAGATTAGCTGGTTGCCTGGAAATGACAAAACAGATTCGAATTAATTTCAGTTTAAATTCTACCCCAAAAAATACCAAATTCCAATCAAGTTTGAATTTAGTATATTGACAATCTTAAAAGCCAATGACACAATCCGTGCATGGGAGGGGATAACACCAGGGAAAATTGAACAGTTTGGAGGAGAACTGCCAAGCTATCAGCATGTAGACACTACCTGAAAATAGCTCTCTTAAAGGTACCTTGATCGACCATTGACCTATAAAATAGAAATCCCTAAGAAGAAGAAAAGATGACAGAGGAAGAGAAGATTTGACATCTAGCTGGTTTTTGAAAACTTGAATTTTTGGTAAACCTTCATGGGGGAGTGGGGGGGAGGTGTTTCAGACTAGTATTGTAAAGTGGAAGGTAAAAGATAGGTTAGAGGAAGGAGTTGTAAATAATTGTTAGTTTATTATTCTCTGTTATACTTTAAGAAATATCGCTGTTAATTTTTACTTTAAATAGTTCTCAAATTTTCACAGATTACTGCATGGGATAAATCTTTTCTGTGTTGTTGGTTTAAATTAAGCAAGAGGGTTTACCCTGCGTCAGAACAATAATTAAGAATGAATCAAGGTAAGGCCAAGAAGAAAATTAACCTTAATGGCTTGAAAAGCTCAGCAGGTCTGGCAGCATTTATGGAGAGGAATCAGAATTAATGTTTCGGATCAAGTCACCCTTCCTCAGAACAGTTCAAAAGAAGGGTCACTAGACCGAAACGTTAACTCTGATTTCTCTCCACAGGTGCTGCCAGACCTGTTGAGCTTTTCCAGCAATTTCTGATTTTGTTTCTGATTTACAGCATCTGCAGTTCTTTGGATTTCTTAGAAAATACACCTTGACTTGTACTGTCTATAATTTAATGACATCTTATGGCTTCCATGATGGAATTAGAAAGGCTTCTATTGGGCTGGTCACGTTATAAATTGAAGAACAGTGTGTCCTAACAGGAGTGACCCTGTAAAATGAACACAAGGAAAGAACTTTAGTTGAAAACAGAGTAATTAACTACCAAGTAAATGTAAGGAAGTAAATATTTTTAAACATTTGATAAAACAAATTAAAGCATTTTTAAAAGATGCCAAAAGGTAAAAAAAAAGTTAGAGTGAGTTCTCAAGGGACATGTCCTTTTGAGTGTAGGAGGACGGTTGTCTAGGCTGTAAGACTAGGCTTGCTTCTTATTGTCCCAACACCATCTGCAGGAGTCAGCCTTGGCTGGATACCTTCCTGTAATAAAACAAAGCCAGAAGTATGAACAGGAAAGTGCTCAAATTATAATCAGATACACATAGCAACCAAAATGCAGGGTGGTGGTCGGGAAATGTTGAATCTGACAAAATATCGAAATAAATAGTTCACCCACACATAAACCATGGGAAATTTCTGACTTTGAAACAAACCCAATATAAAATATCCACTTCCACAGGTAGGAACAAAAACAGTAGTTTCGCACAGCCAACTGAAAAGCATTATGTCCTCTGTCATTGTCTATACTTTAACACAGTTAAAGACTGAAGTCCTGAATCATTAGATTGGAAAATGTTAAAATTAAGTGGGGAGCTATCTGAGCAAACTTCAAACCATATTTTCTTTGACACAACATTCACCTTGATGCAAAACAATCATTTCAGCTTTACTTACACCTTATTGCAAGAATATATTATCTGTATTAGTTTACTCAGTACCTGGAGACTGTTCCCTCCTTCAATTTAATGAAGGTTGATCCATGCCCCAATCCATTGCATTTGATTCAAAGTCCACGCTATTGCCACTAATCAAAATTTGTTGATCACAGTCTCTCGATATTGTCAATTGATCAACCTTTTGAAGGAGGAAATTTCGCATTTCAACTATGCCTTGCGTGAATAAGCTCGCTCTCATTTCACTGGAGTAGGTCAGAAGTCACACGACACCAGGCTATAGTTCAACAGGTTTATCTGAAAGCACAAGCTGCCTTTTCATCAGGTGATGTGAAGAAAAGCACACAGGACAGCATTCATAAGCAAAAGGATGAAAAGATCATAACAATCGTGCGAGTGGAGAGTTAAGAGACCGAATTGGACTATAACCTGGTGTCGCGTGACCTCTTACCTTGTCCACCCCAATCCAACATCGGCATTTCCACATCAGTCCACTGGAGTGACCTTGCTGCAAAATTAACACTATGCCACCTCATTACGTATCACCCACTAGAGAAAATATCTCCTCTACCCTAATAAAACACCTCTACTAAATTACCTGTCAACCTTTTAAACTTAGGAAGAACAAGCTAAGTGTCCTTCAACTTAACATTTTAAGCTGTGCAATCATCCAAATCTTTGACCTTGCACGTTGGATTCTGTCAGGACCCCCAATTAGAGAGGACGAAATATGTGCCTTGCCCCTCTTCGAACAAGCTCTCTGGATTTTGCTGCATCGATGTATTTCTGAGTTGTCATTGATTTGCATATAAGCCTTTGTGTCAGTGTGACATAACTCAGGTGTGAATTTGCTGCAGTGAATTTATTGCAGAGTAATTGCAACCGAACTGTGATGAAGAATTCCTCAGTAATTCCATCAATTTGCCAGCAGCAGTAACATTTAACCAGCATTTGGACATGACCAAACACAGTGCTACTGTTCTCAACCTCCAGCAGCAAGGAACCTGGTCCACTAAATACTAGTGAGACCAATTCTCTTTGGACTCCACGCTGCTACTTAGCCATAGAGTCTGTCCATCTTCCTGGCGATTCCCTTAGGCTGAGCCAGACTATTCATAACCTGTTTGAACCTAAAATAAACGTCTGACCAAATATCTACTTCAACACTAAGAATGGCTATCTTCAAATCAGTAATGCTGATGACTATCTCTCTGCCTCAGCTCATAAGCTACTGAAACCCTCATAAGTCATTCATTCATGGGATGCGGACATTGCAGACTGGGACAGCATTTATTGCCCATCCCTACTTTCCCACTCTAGCCTTCACGATGACTTTGTTATCTCTATTTTGATATCTGACTGTCTGTGTGGAGTTTGCACATTCTCCCCATGTCTGCGTGGGTTTCTCCGGGTGCTCCGGTTTCCTCCCACAATCCAAAGATATGCAGGTTCGGTGAATTGGCCATGCTAAATTACCCAGTGTTCAGGGATGTGTAAGTTAGGTGCATTAGTCAGGAGTATATGTAGAGTAATAGGGTAGGGGAATGGGTCTGGGTGGGTTACTCTTTGGAGGGTTGGTGTGGACTTGTTGGGCCTAATGGCCTGTATCCACACTGTAGGGATTCTATGACTCTATGACTAATATTCTCCTCTCTGCCCTCTTATTTCCTGCCTCCATAAGCCTAACATGAATCACAAGTCTGTTCCTATATCCTAACTTTTGTTCATCCATTGCTCCCTTTCTCTTTGATCTACACTGGTTCCCACGCAAGCAACCTATCAATTTTAATATTCTTGCCTTTGTTTTCAGTTCCCTAGCTGTTCTCTCCTCCCAGCATGTCCACCTAATTTTATCCAGCCTTACAAATCTTTTTTTGAAGATGTTCCGAAAAAGTGTCTTGCGTCTTACCGTATTAAAGAACTATATGAATGATGGTTGCCACTATTGTACACTCTTGTTGAGTCATTAGCCCTCATAATTATTTGAGTGGGCAGAAGGGGCGGGGGGCGGGGGGGGGGGGGTGGATCAGACAATCCAGGTTGTTTTATCATTTTGAAACATCAGGGGGTTCATGCAGGTAACATGTTTCATCACATCTTCCCCCTATCCTGAGATGGGTCTCTTACCCAAATATGGGCCAAGTGCAGGGACTAGTTTAGATTGGGATTATGGTTGGAAGGGTCTGCTTCTATGCTGTATGACTCTATGACCCTAAGTGCTAGGAGAAACTTAGGAATGCAGATGCGGGAGATCAGAGTCAAAAAGTGTGGTGCTGGAAAAGCACATTGAATCAGGCAGCATCCAAGGAGCAGGGCAGTCAACGTTTTGAGCATAAACTCTTCACCAGGAAAGACTCTTAAGTGCTTGCTGCTTTTTGCCCTTGTTTAACAACTGTTTAATGCATTCTCAGGTTTTATTCTGAATTTGCACAGCTTTAAGTGTGAATTACCTTTTATGTGGAACTTTATCATATGCTTGTTTTAAGCCAAAGGGTGTATTGGTAATGTCACTGGGCTATCCATCCAGAACTCCTGACACTATTCTGAGGAAATGAATCAAATCCCACTGTAGTAGATGGTGACATCTGAAAAAAAAGAGAGACTCATGTGGTGCAGTGGTATTGTCTCTACTTCTGAGCCTGAAGGACCCATTTTCAAATCTCACCTGCTTCAGGGCTGTGCATAATATCGCTGGATTGTTTGATTAAACATATCTACGGGGGAAAGTCATTTTCTTTTCACTTGACATTAATAGAGAAACATCAGCTGAGGGAACAACACAATCCTAATACAATGTAATCAACTTCTAATGATCAAAAAAAATCAGAAAGAATGGTTAAGATATCTCTTGCTCTTCTGAATGTGTGTTACTGCTTTTTGTTAGAATATTACCATGCTAGTGATGGACAATTCAATTACTGCACAGCAACTAGCACTGATATTGACATAAAGTTCCTGATCAGATGATCTTTGCATAAATGTATACGATTCACTCAATACCATGTCTGTCCTAGTGCTTGATCCTGGAAAACACTGTAGACTGGAACTGAGTGTGGAAGGGACATCACTGGCAGTTCTCAGTTTATGAATGGACCCCATTCCTGAGTTTGTTGGTAAGTCGATGTGTATGCAATTCAGAACACAATACACTACAATATAAAATAACTGTAAGTATGAACATTTGTAAGTAGGATGTTCATAAATGGGGAGAAAGTGAGGACTGCAGATGCTGGAGATCAGAGCTGAAAATGTGTTGCTGGAAAAGCGCAGCAGGTCAGGCAGCATCCAGGGACAGGAGAATCGACGTTTCGGGCATAAGCCCTTCTTCAGGAATGAGGAAAGTTTGTCCAGCAGGCTAAGATAAAAGGTAAAGGGCTTATGCCCGAAACGTCGATTCTCCTGTTCCCTGGATGCTGCCTGACCTGCTGCGCTTTTCCAGCAACACATTTTCAGCTCTGTTCATAAATGGGGGATTGCCAAAGGAAACAAGCTCCTAATCATAACCACTTTGCAAATGATGTGCAAATCTATCAGCCAAAAGCCAGTAACTTACTAGGGCTAGAATTCTACCAGAAGAAAGTGGTAGAACTGAACTGCATAACTGAGTGCAAAGGTGGACAATGCAACTTGCAATGGTTAAATCAGGATGCTCTAAATAAAGGAAATGTCCACTTCTTGCATGTCTACTTTATATCATTAGCATTGTCATTTTGAACAATCATAATTACCAGGAATAATGATGACAGAAATAAAGATACACTACAGAGAACTGGAAAGGAAATGGATATATATTGAAACACTTCAGAGACAATTCTACAGCCTTCAGTGTTTGCTGTGCTCCGTTTTCACTTTTACATTCATCGGCAAAGTCTCATTTGGAAGAGACTTAGGAAGCAGCTGCCCCAACATCCTGACAGCTCACATTTTGCTACCTCTCCACAGTTTCCTTTGTAAGAGCCAGCCAGAAGCTACTTTGGATCCAGTGGGATGGCCATCCGTTTTATTTATGACAATGTTTGCAAATCAATTTCCCTTTTAACGCGAAATGTTTGCAATGCGATCCCCGGTGACCAAGTTGGTAAATGATACATTCAAATTGGAATTGAGCCATGGAAAGCCTGGAATCCCCCCCAGCTTCAGATTCCCAACACATCCTGAACATCTTTCTCCAGGAGGTCCAGAATCGTATTGAGAGAGGGGTCAATTCAACCAAACTTTGTATTTCTGTTAGCAGTCTTGAGCACCGATCCTGCATTGTTTTTGAACGCTTCCTCTCAGTATTTTTTTTCTGCTCACTTTCACGATGTGGGCACTACTCATAGCATTTATTACCCCTCTTTAATTGCCTTGAAAATGTAACAATAGGTCATCTTCTTGAAGTTGCAGAGTTTATCCCCCAATTGAAATTTTCTAAGCACAATTTAAATTTGGCAACGGAGGAGGAGGGGTTGTAGACACCCCCAACCTCAATGTTGTCAGACCCCAGTTAATTAACTATTTTTAATTAGAAGTGCTGAGTCAGCAACCTGTCTCTGCTTTCACCCTATATTCCCACTGAAGAAGACTTTAACTAACCTATTTCAGCACTATAAAATTACAGAATCATAGAGTAATTATAGTGCAGAAAGAGGCCATTCAGCCCATTGAGTCTGCACTGACCCTTGGAAGGTAATCCTCTGTGACTAAGAACAAGGGCTTAGCACCAAGCCCTGCAGAACCCCACAGACTTCTAGTCACACAACTATTTCTCTATCATCATCTTCTGCTTTCTGCCTCAGCCAATTTTGGTTCCAAAGGGTCTACTTTCTGGACCTGTATGCCATGAAGAACCTAACCAAAACCCTTGCGAAAGTCCATGTAAATCACATCAAATGCATTACACTCATCAATACTCCTAGCTACCTCAGAAAATTCAATCAAATTTGTCAACCATGACCTTTTCTCAATAAATCCATGGTTGAATATCCCTGATTAATCAAAGTCTCTTCATGTGCAGATGTATGCTGTCTCTCAGAATTCTTTTGATAAATTTCCCCAACACTGAGGTTAGACTGAATGGCCTGTAATTTCCTGGTCTATCCTTTCCTCCCTTTTTGAATAAGGGGATGATAATTGCAGTCTTCAAATCTGCTGGCATCTCATTTGTAACGAGGGAGGATTTGAAAATTCTACTAGGGTCCTTGATATTTCCTCCCTTTCCTCCCTCAGCAGTCTGGGATACATTTCATCCAGGCCTGATGATTTTTTCACTTTTAACAATGCTAAACACGCTGGTAAATCCTCTCTATCTGTTAATTTCTTCTAATAATTCACCATCCTCTACACTGACAACCTATCTTAGTATCATTCTTAAAGAATTAAGAGGTTGATGCAGAATATTCCTTAAGGACTGTGCCTGTATCTTCTGGGTCCACAATTTATCCTGATCATCCCTAGCGGGGAGTACATTTTCCTTAGTAATTCTCTTGTGTCCTCTCTCTCTCCCCCTCCCTCTCTCCTTCTCTCTTTCTCCCTCTTCTATCTTCCTCCCTCTCTCTCTCTCCTCTCTCTCTCTCTCTCCCCCTTCTCTCTCTCCCTCCGTCTCTTTCTCACTCTCTCCGTACCCCCCTCTCTCTCTGTTTCTCTCTCCCCCCTCTCCCTCCCTCTCTTTCTCTCCCCCCATTCCCCACTCTATCTCTCCTTCTCTCTTTATCCCTCTCTCCCCTCCTCTCTCTCTCCCTCCCTCCCTCTCTTTCTCTCTCTCCCCGTACACCCCTCTCTCTCTCCCCCCTCTCTCCCTCTCTCTTTCTCCCTCCCTCTCTTTCTCTCTCCCTCTACCTCCTCTCTCTCTCTCCCCCTCTATCCCCCTCCCTCTCTCTCTCTCTCTACCCCCTTCCCCCCTCTCTCCCCCTCTCCCCCTCTCTCTCCCTCTGTCTGTCTCTCTCTACCCCCTCCTCTCTCCCCCTCCCCCTCTCCCACTCTCTATACGCACACAAAATCTTTTGTGTTTTTCTATGCTCTACCAACCAATGCTTTATTTGCTTTCTAATATCCTATTTAAGGTCCCCCCCCTTGCACATTTTGCCACTTGATAACCAGGCTTCTCTAGTCTTGGTACCACTCTTCACCTTTACAGGAATATGTTTTATCTGTACTCTCACTATTTCCTCCTTGAGTGCCTTCCAATGGTCCCACACACTTTATTCAGCTAGCAGCTGCTCTAGTCCATTTATAGAGTCAAACAGCTCAGAAACAGACCCTTTGGTCCAAGTCATCCATGCCAGCCATGTTTCCCTAGCTAAACTACTCCCGCTTGCTCGTGTTCAGCCCATATCGCTCTCAAGCATTCCTATCCATGCACTTGGCCAAATGTCTTTCAAGTGTTGTAACTGTACCCTCCTCTACCACTTTCTCTGAAAGTTCATTTCACATGTGCACCACCCTCTGTGTGAAAAAGCTGCCCCTCAGGTCCCTTTTAAATATTTCCCCTCTCACCTTAAAATTATGCCCTCAAGTTTTGAACTCCCCTGTTCTAAAGAAAATATCTTTGCTGTTCAGTGTCTCTACACCCCTCATGATTTTATAAACCTCTGCAAGGTCACCCCTCAACCTCTTATACTGCAGGGTAAGAACCTCCTTATAACTCTCCAGTCCCAGTAACATCCTTATAAGTCTTTTCTGTGGCACGGTGGCACAGTGGTTAGCACTGCTGCCTCACAGTGTCAGAGACCCGGGTTCAATTCCTGCCTCAGGCAACTGTCTGTGTGGAGTTTGCACATTGTCCCCGTGTCTGCATGGGTTTCCTCCAGGTGCTCCAGTTTCCTCCCACAGTCCAAAAATGCACAGGTTAGGTGAATTGGCCATGCTAAATTGCCTGTAGTGTTAGGTGAAAGGGTTAATGTAGGGGAATGTGTCTGGGTGGGTTGTGCTTTGGCAGGTCGGTGTGGACTTATTGGGCCGAAGGGCCTGTTTCCACACTTTAAGTAATTTAATCTTTCCAATTTAATAATATCCTTCCACTTGGGTGAAATAATTTCTTGTCTTAGTTAAAATTAGCTTATCCCCAGTTTATTCCCAGTCTCTTTCTTACACTTTTCAATACCTGTCCCAAATCTAACTGAGTTATGGTTATATCTCCAACACACTCCCCCTATTGCTTTTCTCTTGCCCTGAATGGAAAGAATGGTGCGGAACAATTGCACTTATCATTAAAATTGTGAAACTTTTCTCCCTTTTAATGTATTTTCCATGACAAACAGATCTCATCAAAAATTCAAACATTTTAATAACTAATTTTTACAAAACTGCATCAGAAGTTTTATTATAAATTTTAAACCAATTGAAACTTCGTTTCATACCAACACCATTTTTCCCACCAAAAACAGATTATCTCTCTTATCGTCTAATTGTTGTTTGTACAGATGTTAACACTATATACACTGGTGCAACTGGACACCACTACTCATTAAAATATCTGAACTTTGACTTCTACCAAGGGGAAAAAGGTTCTAAAAATACCAGCCTGGAAAAGATTGCAATTGATTTATCATTAATGCTGACCTGTACACACTATATTCACCAGGTTCAAAAACAGGACTTTATTCTTGGTTACATTCAGCTTGCTGTCTCTCAATATTAGCGACGTGAAAAGTAATTCACAAACTAGCAATGAATGAAAGGTCACACAGCTCATCCTGCACAAACTGGCGTTCAATGTCACATTCAGACTGTTTCCATTGCCCTACTATCCTTGGTGTTAACCTCACACCTCATAAAACGCACTTAATCAAGGTTCTGTCTACTGGGTGTTGAAATCCTTTAGTCTGTTCACCTTTAATGTGCTGAATGGACGTCTAATCCATCATCTTCTTGATTTTGAAAGTCAAAAATGTAAAACATTGCGGATACCAGAGTCTGAATTAGAAACAGAAAGTGCTAGAAACACTCAGCAGGTCACACAACATCAGAACAAAGAGAAGCAAGAGTTAATGATTCCGGTTGATGAATGTTCAACAGCATTGAAAGCCATTCATTTTGACTGATTTTTTTAAGGAAGGGTAGAGTCAGGGAAAAGAGGGCAGAGAAAGAACAATATGAAAGATTACAGTCATTAAAATACTTGCTGTCGATTGTTTTGAAATTGTCTAGCCTCCGCCCATATATTCTCAGTTCATTTCAGTTAGTAGGTGAACAATTTGTGGGAAAGTGAGGCAAATTAGTAAACATGTGCCAAATTCTGCAGCCTGGGTCCAGATCCAAGTTGAATGAAAACCTCTCTGCTAAGTGTGCTGTGTGGTTTGTTTCAATCCAGTTCAAACTGAATAAATGCTCACAGTGCAAAAACTTCACACTATCTACAAGGTGATGGTGCCCAAATTAGAAATATCACATTAGTGTCAAAGCAGAGCCAGTATCCAGGATTGGAAAGTCATTCCCATGCAGAATAATTGTATTGTAATCATTGTACTGGCAACTTACAACTCAAAATATCTTAATGAACTTAAGCTTTGCAATACAGGCAAGGTGCATTCCAAGGCAAACATGTTTATTTGACACAGAAACAGAAATTGCTAGAAAAGCTTTGCAGTTTTGGCAGCATCTGTGGAGAGAAATCAGAGTTAACATTTCCTCAGAACTGATTCCAGTATCCACAATTCTTTCAGTTTTATGATGTTTATTTGGCAGCTAGTCATCAGAAGTGCTTTTCTGTTCACAAACAAAAGATCAC
This sequence comes from Chiloscyllium plagiosum, assembly GCF_037043375.1. Classification (NCBI taxonomy): domain Eukaryota; kingdom Metazoa; phylum Chordata; class Chondrichthyes; order Orectolobiformes; family Hemiscylliidae; genus Chiloscyllium; species Chiloscyllium plagiosum. The sequence goes on along the minus strand of NW_028270181.1, from coordinate 20,273,253 downwards.
CAGGAAAATGACACTGGTGATCACTCTGGGCTTCAAATTTACACTTAAAAGTCTTTTAATGATTTCTTTTGGAAATAAGGGGACAGTTTATAAAACAGGTTTGCTTGATTCAATCAGAAATTCTACTCTGTATTAGGTAGATTTAGCCAGGTAATTACCACAAAACAGCCAGAGTTCCTGTTATTGATTATGATCTTTGCTAAGAAATGCATTGGTCTTAGCGAACCTTCCAATTTAGCGAGCAAAACTACATCCAAATGCCTTGGTATTGATCTTTAGTGCTGACAGACCTGGGTTCATGCGCAATGCCCAAAATGTGACAGAGTTTGAATATTTCTAGTGCTTTCCTTTGGTGCAATGCACAAACACAATTTTCTATTGCTATTATTAAGGTGGTTCATGGAGTCTTGAGTAAAGCACCAGAGTGAACTCAGTGAGTGGGAAACTCTAGAAATCCAAGGTTGTGGTGCTTTTAACTCATGACAAAGTTAAAACCAAATGCAGGCTTCTTCGGTTGATCACTTCTTCAGTGTAAGGCAAGGACCATGCTATCAATAACAGTTTTAGTTTCTGAGTAATTACTTCTCTGGGTTTTGCTTTTAAATTAGGAAGTAAACAGCAGAAGAATTTAAGATTTCCTTGGTGAGTTGTTGGATAATGAATAATCCTTGCTTTTGTAACATAATTAGGGATTTTGGCTCAATCTTCTGGATATTACACACTTCCTTTGACTTTGGCATGCCCAAGAATCTGTTCCACTGTCACTGTGAATGCCAATGTCATGGAACTGTTGATATTTGGAAAATCTAATCAGTGAAGTTTGAAGGTTAACCGGGATGAAGGATATTATGTAACATTCACTCATTAAGTTTGGTCATAAATGCTATGAAGTGACATTTAAGTTAAGAAAGATTCACATTCTTCTCAGAAGCGATATATGTGGATTAACTATAACTAGTATCATGTACACTCTGATGCATGTTCCTTCCAAATTCCGGTTATTAACACTGAACAGGTTATGTTACAATGTAAGTTTATTTCTATACAACAGTATGGAGCTAATTTTGTGAACATATACATTGGCTATACTTATAGTTCACCACAAAGCCAAAAAGTCAGAACTAGACCAGGAAATGCTTCGAAGGTTATTGGATTTTAGGATAGGAAGCTCCAATGAATTCAGTACTTAACATCCTTCTGGTGCTTTTTAAAGAGAAAATGTGCAGAAATTGGAACACTATGATTAGAATGACAATATTGCGAAAGTGACTGGGTCTGGATATCCCAAGCTAGGGGATTGGGATAATGAGGTTCAAGGCAGTAATGTCTGTTGTGGAATATGGTTCAAACATGGACAAAAGAGCAGAATTCCAGAGGTGAGGTGTTAGTGAAAGCCTTGACTTCAAAGCTGCAACCAAAGAGCCCAAGCAAAACTGGAATCAATGGGTACCAGAGGGCAAATTCTTCACTGATTGAAGTCAGTCCAGGCACACAGGCAGATGCTTGTGGTTGTTGGAATTCAGTCATCTCAGCTCCAGAGCATCTCTCCAGGAGTTCCATAGGGTAGTGTACTAGGCCCAACCATCTTTAGCTGCTTCATTAATGACCTTCCCTCTATAAGATCAGCAGTGGGGGTGTTTGCCAATAATTGCACAATGCTTAGCACCATTTGCAACTCCTCAGATACTGAAGCAGTCCATGTTCAAATGCAACAAGATCTGGACAATATCGAGGCTTGGGCTTACAAGTAGCAAGTAACATTCACCTCATGTAAATGTCAGACAATGACCATCTCCAATAAGAGACAATCTAATCATTGCCCCATGACATTCATTGGTGTAGCCATCACCAAATATCCTGACATTAACATCCTAGGGGAGTTACCATTGACCAGAAACTCAGCAAAACTTACCACATAAACACAGTGGCTACAAGAACAGGTCAGAAGCTCCCCACTGTGCAACTCCTTCAGCCTCCCCCAGCACCTGTACACCACTAGAAAATGTTCCCCCACCTCACTGAGGGTCAAGCTGATGTTTCAAATCTCAGAAGGGAATCACAGTAACTGGTCTCCTCTCACTGCTATCACAATTTTATATGATCAGTGATTCACTGCCCCCAATCCTTCTTAGGTTACTGATAACATAAGGGGAAGGATGCTCACATAATGTCTTAGAGGCAAAAAACCCCGCAGATGCTGAAATTCAAAGTAGACAGGCAGGAGGCTGGAAGAACACAGCAAGCCAGGCAGCATCAGGAGATGGAGAAGTCAACGTTTCGGGTGTAACACTTCTTCACGACTCTGAAGACACGTAATGTCTTAGGCAGACATTTGGCTCACATTTGATGAACAGTAATGGGTTTATTACATATTACTTAGTAGCTACTTCCAAAACCAACCAGCTATAGCAGAGGAAAACGTCATTCAGCCCATCATGTCTACAAAAACTAGCCACTCAATCCAAAGCAAAAACTATTTTCTTATCAATTTGTTCAGAGATGGTATTACACATCTCTGGAATGAGTTGGATATTCCAATCTTAACTTCCAGTACCTCATCTGGTGTCGTACAGGTTACAGCAACTCTGCAACAGATCCAGGTTCCTCTTAAATAGTGTTCAGAGATGTGTAGGTTAGGTGCATTAGCCATGGAAAATGTAGGGTTATAGGTTAAGGGGATGGGTCTGGGAGGATTACTCGTTGGAGGGTTGGTGTGGCCAAATGGCCTGTTTCTATGGATTTTATGTTCTAAATGAACTGTGAGTCTCTGCCTCAACCAACAAGCCAGACAGTGAACTCCAGACACCTTCACCTCTGAGTGAAAAAGTTGTTCTGATGTCTTCTGTAATCTTTCTATCAACTGCCTTAAATCTGTGCCCCTGATCACTGACTTCTATGATATCGAAGATTTTTTTTAATGAGGGAATGGGCTCAATTTAAGAGTAAGGACTTTACTGAAAGGGCTAAAACATTTTCTCACAATATTAGTGACAAGCATAACAGCAGACCTGGCAAGATACAAACACATAAACAAAAGTTAACTCCTCCTAGGAATAGTCCTTTATATTCTGATGGGTGGAGCGTATCTTGTGGGGTCAGTTAGCTTTTCAGGTCCTACCTTTCTTATACAAAGGAAGAAGTTTGGGCAGATGGAAGATGAGCTTAGAGCATATTTCCGAAAAAAAGAGACTAATTTTTTCCAAAGCTTTTCATCTTGCACTCATCAGGACAATTTGCAAGGATAACAACAAAGGAAAGCACCAATATTTATACTATACAGAGAGACAAGTGCTGATTGGTTGGAAAACTCTGATTAGCAGAGATATTGCAATAGAGACAGACACAGGATGTGACCGATAGGGTACCCTTCGTTGTCCAGTACTTCTTGGGAGCAGAGAAATTACGCCATGTTCTTCACAGCCTGCAACGCATTATCAGTGAGGTTAAGCACCTCGACAAGACCTTCCCTATGCCCCCACTTCTCACCTTTAAACAACTGCCAAACCTTAAATAGACCATCGTTCACAGCAAACTGTCCAGCCTTCAGGACAACATCGACCACAACACCACACAACCCTGTTAGGGCAACCACTGCAAGACATGTCAGATTGTCGACACGGACAACACATGGGGACACCACCCATCATGTATGCGACAGGTACTCAGGTGACTCGACCTACTTTGTCTATCTCATACGCTGCAGGCAAGGATGCCCCAAGGCATGGTACATTGGTGAGACCAAGCAGCTGCTATGACAACGAATGAATGGGCAACGTGCAACCTCCCAGTCAGGGAACACTTCAGCAGTCAGGGACATTTGATCTCGGATCTTTGGGTGACCATCCTCCAAGGCAGACTTCAGGATACGTGACAAAGCAGAGTGGCCAAGCAGAGGCTGATAGTCAAGTTCAGTAACCATGAGGATGGCCTCAATCAGAACCTTGAGTTCATGTCACACTACAGGTGACTCCACTGCACTATACACACACACACACACATACACACACACACACACACATATACACACACACACACACACAAGTCTATGAGGTAAATTTGCATTTGCAGAATTGTAATTGCAATTAAATTCTATTTTGTTCAAAAAGCACACAATCTGCAGGCAGTCAATGCAATCAGTCAATCCATATAATATTTTATAAATTCCTACTTTGGAAATAGAACCAGTCTGGCTTCTGACTGGGATGCAGTCAGAATCTAACCTCACACCTTTAATGTATTGCCTGAGCTGAGATGTCACCTCGTTTTATAAAACCTTAAGTTATTTCAAGAATGTGACTTCAAGGAAGTTCTGGAATTTACATATTAATGAACCGAAACCTGTAACCCATTCTAAAAGATAAAATACTTAACAACACCGAGATTCGTTCAATAAATTACATCATTTACACGACACTGTAATCTTTTGCTATAAATTCTGTGTCTTATGATGCTACTCCATAGCTACCTGATGAAGGAGCAGCACTCTGAAAGCTAATACTTCCAAATAAACCTGTTGGACTATAACCTGGTGTCATGTGATTTTTTTACATAGAGAATGCAACAGTTACTAACGATTGACTGTTAACTGCTGGGCATCATTTCAATTTTAGATCAGGCAGATTGACTCTGGATAGTCAGGGCATTGCCCTGGAAATGAACCAGCAAATGACTGTCACCTATTCTGTTGAATTGAAATAAGTGCAGTGTGTACACGTGTTCTTCCTATCTGTGAAGAGCAGGGTCTGTGTTTTAATGTATGAAGCCTCCAGTCCAGGCAAACACATCCAAAGCCCAACTGATAATTCTAAATTGACCATCAGTACAATCCTTTCCACACTCAGGATTATCCAGCAAATGTTGATCCCTTCCTTGTTGATACATTTCTCCAGACCCAAACGCACTTATGTTTTCTGAGGAGCTAATTTCACAGGCTTTCTTGAGTTCACAATGAGTGAGTTTACGAATGACTAAGTGCAAGAAGAATTAGTATCATAACACAGATTTGAAATAAAAGGTGAGTACAAAAAGATTGTATCTACAAAATAAATGGAATCAGTCTTTGATTTTTTTCTGAAGAACAGATTGTCAAACCTTCCTGACATTGATTTGGAGGCTAGTGGTAGCATTGACATTGGTCATTTGACAGTCGATTTCAAGACTCTCACTTTTGCAGTTTGACTGAGAATCTGTTGTTTGATTCTTTTTGAAACTCTCTCTGAATTTAAGCATTCAAGTTCAAAGAAAGACAGAGAGAGAGAGAGACTGTTTTTTGTCCTTCCTTTTGGCTAGCTTGTAGCACTCAGAGTGGAGAGCCACATTTACCTACAATTTGCCTTGGGCTAATTCTTTGACTGTGCCCTTTATAGCATGCCAATGGTTGAACCCAGGCTGGTACCTCCATGTGTCTTAGCTGATTAACACACAAGAGAACCTCAGTCCCATGAGACCCCACCAGTAGATCTTGACAGAGTTTTTTTTGAATAGGTCTCCTTGTATATTTTTGAAAATGAAATGTGTCTGCAGTATGAGACATCATGCACAAGGTGTGACTTACCTTTGGGCAAGAGATCATTAGCCTCTCATTAGCAAGAAATCTCACAGTCCAGTCTGTACTTGTCACTTTCCACTTTGAAGGGTTCATGTTTGAATTTGCTTTTACATCTGTATGTATGGCATTATGTGGTTCTCTTTCTCGGGAGAGATGCTCGATTCACATCTGCCCTCTCTAACAAAAAAACACATATTGGAATTACAAGTTAAAAATATCCTGAGTATTTCAGGGCTCTGACCCATAGTCACCATACTTCCCCCGCATGTTGGACCATGTCAGCAAGTTTAATGGACTCACTTGTCCTTTCCTGCCCTTTTCATATGTTTTTAGGTATACCGTTCATATCAAGTCAATTCTCTGTGAGATTCCTGAAGCTTCCTGACTTCAGGATGAAGAGGAAATCTTCACAGATGTGAGCCATGTGAAATGTTGAAGGCTTCCAGAATAATAATGTGGGGGTCCCTTTGCACAAGCCACTCAAGCAGACAACAAAATAATGCACTCTGAGCAACATGTGCTGCTTAATGATGAACATTAAAGTGCTCACAAAAGTCTACAATAAAAGTTGTCTTATGTGAGTGATGAGCTGGCACCGCGATATATTACTGTCTGTTTTTTTCCTACAATATGTTTTTGAATGAAGCCTAGGTCATTGAGATGAGAGTGTTTTAAATACTAGCTCAAAGAGTCCAAACTAAAATTAATTGTTGCAAGTTCAGTCTAAATCCTTGGGGGTATTGGTTCACAGTGCAAGACATCCATAATTCAGGCCTAATTGGTTCTCTCATTTGCAATATTTTCTGTCAGCCACATTATACAATGAGGCCACACATACTCAGACCTATTTACTGATGCAAATAAACAGACTCAAGGGCAGTTGTACTTGGCTAATAGCAATTTCATGAAATATCCCTCATGAATATTGCAATCTTTAATATGCATTTCATTCTAGACATTGTGTCTGTTCCAAATTCTACAGTGTGACGTTAGTGTTCTGCTACCTGCTTAGATAGGTCTTACTGGCAGATTACATTAGCATTTGATGCAGAACTGATACTCAATAGTGGATTTGCAATCTGGGCAGAGCGTGGTTAAGATGGCTGTGATTAAAATTCCTTCAAGCTCTTCTCCACTACCATGCTTTCTTCCAGTTTTATCTTTTTATTCTTTTCATTCTTACCCTAGTCAAAATGGAGCTGGATTGTGGTGACACTGTATTTTACTGTATTATTCACTGTAAAATGCAAGTGGCAATAAATCATTCAAATTCACATTCAAATTCAACCCTAGACCAGGCTGGTGATGACCAACTGTGAAAGTGACAGTCACAATTCACAGCTTGATGATGCTATTGGTGCTGAAACTTTATTGCTGGAACAGCACAGCAGGTCAGGCAGCATCTAGGGAACAGAAGATTCGACGTTTCGGGCACATGCCCTTCTTCAGGAATGAGCAGAGAGTGTTCAGCAGGAGAAGATAAAAGGTAGGGAGGAGGGACTTGGAGGAGGGGCGTTGGAAATGTGATAGGTGGAAAGAGGTCAAGGTGAAGGTGATAGGTCGGAGTAGGGTGGAGGCGGAGAGGTCAAGAAGAAGACTGCAGGTCAGGAAGGCGGTGCCGGGCTGGAGGGATTCGGCTGAGACAAGGTGGGGGGATGCTATTGGTGCCACTGCACCAGTTTTATTTAGGACACCCAAATATATAAATATCCATTAATAGTACTCAGGCGGGAGACAAAGGTTTAGTGAAAAGCAGCATGAGGTAGTGGTTTATTTTTCTGTGGAATTCTATGGAAGAGTGGGAGTGCTTCTCTTGGCCTCTTAAGGAATCTTTGAGCTTCTTCATACTAGGTCTTCCTTTGTTGTCCATGCACCAATGTCCACTGCCAAATTCTCTCCTCAGTATTAATTTCACACACTGATGACCCTTCCCTTGAGCCTCACGCACCCTCAGGCTTCCGGTCAAATTACTATTCCGATCTGACAGACCTGCTGCCATTTGCAAAGTCAATCGGAAAAAGAGTTATCTTATTTCAATGAGACTCAGATGTAAAAATAGCTTTAACCTGACATTAAATGTTTAATTTTCCTTCCTGCTCATATCCCGTCCTGAGCATGGTCCACACTAAAATTGACTCATAGAGTTACACAGCATGGAAACAACCCTTTGGTCCAACCCATCCATGCCAACCAGATATCCTAAACTGATCTGGTCCCATTTACAAGCAGAAATAGCCAGGACGGCTGAGATTGGACTCTTGGGTGTTTAGAATTGGGTTCTGTTGATGCAGAAAGGCAAAACATAAAGTCCTTGTCATATATCTAACTTGTGCTTTTCTTAAATTGTGAGCATTTTATACAGATGTTTAGTACATGAAATGGAAAATATCTCCACTACAGATATATTCCTCCTTATCAAAATTTATGCCCCATTGAAAAACTAGCATTGAAATCAATCAAAATGAACCATAAATCAGTTTGAAGGGCATTAAATACACAATAAGCAGAATAACGAACAATAGCTTGTCAGGTTAACTTGTACTTTTCCTCACAAGGCATATCTCTTGAGAGTGAAAATAATTTTCATATCACACAGTAAATCTTTCCCTACTGTATTTATTTAGACTTATTCCAACATTTTAAAACAGAAGAGAGAGAGAGAGAAAGAGGATAAGTTTATAATTCTGTCTGTGTAAGAATAAAACTAGAAAGGCTTTTTCAAAAATGAAATATTTTTAATATTGCATAACAGAAGTGAGGATTTGTTTAAAATTATAGGAGCAATAGTTTATTTATTTGACAATCTTTTTTATATTTATTGGCTGCTAATAGAAGTCTATTATGACAAATTTTTGGCAGATTTTAGAACAAACCGGAGGAGAAATAGAGTTGGTTGATGTTCTTGCTATGCTGACTTCACCAGTGAAGTGGGCTTTCTGTCTCACTGTATTGTGACAAGAGTTGCTCTGTTTGAATGACACATTGATATATAAGAATTGTAGGCTGCCAGCCAAATAGCAGTCTATGGAGTGCAGCCTACAGTTCTTAGCTGTGACTGAGGAAACTGGCTATGTGTCATAGAGTCATAGAGATGTACAGCACGGAAACAGACCCATCGGTCCAACCTGTCCATGCCGACCAGATATCCCAACCCAATCTAGTCCCACCTGCCAGCACCCGGCCCATATCCCTTCAAACCCTTCCTATTCATATACCCATTCAGGTACCTTTTGTGCAGTGTTGGTACAGTGAGGTTAGCGACATAGGTATCTTGTACTTTATGTCCGAAGTCACATAACACCACATTATAATTGAACAGACTTAATTGAAATCACAAGCGTTCAGATCATAGCTCCTTTGTCAGGAAGCTTGTGATTTCAAATAAACCTGTTGGACTATAACCTAGTGTCATGTGACTTCTGACCTTGTCCACCCCAGTCTAACACTGGCACCTCCACAACCTGTACTTTATGGCAAATGGGCTGACCCTTACTCAAACAGACCCTGCGCATGGGAACTCCAATTCTCTCCCAGTCTCAAGAATAAAGTCAGACCTTTCAGCAGAAGTTAGGAAACAAACTTAATTATAAATTTGGAACTCTCTTTCACAAAGGTCAATTTTTTTTGATCAATTATAAATTGCTGCAAACTCCTTAGAGACTGATAGCATTTCAAACCAAACTCAAACTTTCAGCGAATAGCTAAAAGGATGTCAAGGCAAGATTCCATGTTACATTTACCGAGTTACAACAAGGCAGTTAATGTACATCAAAAGTGACCTTCACAGCATACACTATCCCACTGGCATGAGAACACCAGACTAGCTCACACACAGCAGAGGGGGCCATTGGTTTTTTTTTAAACTTTCTCTCGTGTATTCCTAGCAGGGCGGAGCACAGACATGTCTTTCGCTCAGTCTGCTTTCACACATTACAATCACACCATAATATAATAAGCTTCAATCTGCAATTTGAGAGGGAGAGGGTACAATCGGAAGTGACAATATTTCTGTTGAATAAAGGGAACTATGGAGCTATGAGGGATGGGCTGGCCAAAGTTCAATGGTGCAATACCTTAGCAGGGATGACAGTGGAGGAACAGTGGCAGATATTTCTGTGTATAATGCAGAAGATGCAGGATCAGTTCATTCCGAAAAGGAAGAAAGATCCTAGGAGGAGGCATGGGTGGCCGTGGATGATGAGGGAAGTTAAGAAACATATAAAGTTAAAAGAGAAAAAGTATAACATAGCAAAGATAAGTGGGAATACGAAGGACTGGGAAGCTTTTAAAGAACAACAGAGGATTACTAAGAAGGAAATATGAAGAGAAAAAATGAGGTAAACTGGCCAAAAATATAAAGGAGGATAGTAAGAGCTTTTTTAAGTATGTGAAAGGCAAAAAATGGTTAAGACTAAAATTGGGCCCTTGAAGACAGAAACAGGGGAATATATTACGGGGAACAAAGAAATGGCAGAAGAATTGAATTGGTACTTCAGATCTGTGTTCACTGAGGAAGACACAAGCAATCTCCCTGAGGTAACAGTGGCTGAAGGGCCTGAACTGAAGGGAATTTATATTTGCCAGGAATTGGTGTTGGAGAGACTGTTAGGTCTGAAGGTTGATAAGTCCCCGGGGCATGATGGAATACATCCCAGGGTACTGAAGGAGGTGGCTCGAGAAATCGTTAATGCGTTGGTGATTATTTTCCAGAGTTCGATAGATTCGGGATCAGTTCCTGTGGATTGGAGGGTGGCTAATGTTGTAGCACTTTTTAAGAAAGGTGGGAGAGAGAAATCAGGAAATTATAGACCAGTTAGTCTGACCTCAGTGGTGGGAAAGATGCTGGAGTCTATTATAAAGGATGAAATTGTGACACATCTGGATAGTAGTAATAGGATAGGTAAGAGTTAGCATGGATTTATGAAGGGGAAATCATGCTTGACTAATCTTTTGAAATTTTTTAAGAATGTAACTCTGAAGATGGATGAGGGAGATCCAGTAGATGTAGTGTACCTGGACTTTCAGAAAGCTTTTGATAAAGTCCGACATAGGAGGTTAGTGAGCAAAATTAGGGCGCATGGTATTGGGGGCAAAGTACTAGATTGGATTGAAAGTTGGTTGGCTGACAGGAAACAAAGAGTAGTGATAAACGGCTCCATTTCGGAATGGCAGGCAGTGATCAGTGGGGTACTGCAGGGATCAGTGCTGGGACTGCAGCTTTTCACAATATATATTTATGATATAGAAGATGGTATTAGTAATAACATTAGCAAATTTGCTGATGATACTAAGCTGGGTGGGAGGGTGAAATATGAGGAGGATGTTAGGAGATTACAGGTTAGATAAGTGGTCAGATGCATGGCAGATGCAGTTTAATGTGGATAAATGTATGGTTATCCACTTTGGTGGCAAGAACAGGAAGCCAGATTACTATCTAAATGGAATCAATTTAGGTAAAGGGCGGGTACAAAGAGATCTGGGTGTTCTTGTACACCAGTCAATGAAGGTAAGCATGCAGGTACAGCAGGTAGTGAAGAAGGCTAATAGCATGCTGGCCTTCATAACAAGAGGGATTGAGTAAAGAAGGAAAGAGGTTCTTCTGCAGCTGTACAGGGCCCTGGTGAGACCACACCTGGAGTATTGTGTGCAGTTCTGGTCTCCAAATTTGAGGAAAGACATTCTGGATATTGAGGGAGTGCAGCATAGGTTCACGAGGTCAATTCCTGGAATGGCAGGACTACCTTATGCTGAAAGACTGGAGAAACTGGGCTTGTATACCCTTGAGTTTAGAAGACTGAGAGGGGATCTGATTGAGACATATAAGATTATTAAAGGATTGAACACTCTGGAGGCAGGAAACATGTTTCTGCTGATGGGTGAGTGCCGAACCAGAGGACACAGCTTAAAAATACGGGGTAGACCATTTAGGACAGAGATGAGGAGAAACTTCTTCACCCAGAGAGTGGTGGCTGTGTGGAATGCTCTGCCCCAGAGGGCAGTGGAGACCCAGTCTCTGGATTCATTTAAGAAAGTGTTGGATAGAGCTCTCAAGGATAGTGGAATCAAGGGTTATGGAGATAAGGCAGGAACAGGATACTGATTAAGGATGATCAGCCATGATCATATTGAATGGTGGTGCAGACTCGAAGGGCAGAATGGCCTACTCCTGCACCTATTGTCTATTATCTATTATCATATCCACAGTTTGGGGATGGAACTTGCAGGAAATAATTCAGGTTTTTGCATCTTATCTCTTCCTTAAATGTGCCTCTTTGAAATTCTTTGTCACTCTTCCAGGTGTGACAAACTTCAAGACTGGACGTAATCCAAACTGGAATTTTCCAGACAGTCACTCAATTGCATTCTCTTCCATCTCTTGCTTGTATTGTCTTCTCAAGTCAACAGAACAACTGTATATTCACTCAAGGGATGCAGTGTTAATGGCAGGACCAAGTTGCCCTTGAGAAGATGGTGATGAGCTGCCTTCTTGAATTGCTGCAATCAATTTGGGGTATGTACACCACAATACCACTGGGGAAGGAGTTCCTAAACTCAGCAACACTGAAGGAATGATGATATATTTTCATGTCAGGATGGTGTGTGGCTTGGAGGGAACTTGCAGATGATAATGTTGTTCCCATGTAGCTACTGCCCTTGTCCTTCTGGATAGAATTGGTCATGAATTTGGAAGGCGCTGCCCAAGGAGACTTGGTGAAATCCTGCACTGCATCTTGTGGTGAATGTGGTGTCAAACAAACAGGCTGTTTGGTCTTGATGGCAACAAACTTCTTGAGTGTTGCTTAAAAGATGAAAGCTATGATCAATTATCATGACAACTGTAAGAATAGGCTAAAAACACTCTTGCCTAAACAGTATTCTTGTAAGTAGCTTTTAATGTACTTTAAACAACAGAACAAAACATTTTCTTAACTGATAAATGAAAAATACATTTCATAGGTATATTTCACATTGTCCTTTAAGCAGACATCCAAACTCCCAGAATCTGTCCAAAATAATTATTAGCTCTCAATGATTTACTTCTGTTCCTTTCTTTTCTCATCTTGGTCTTTTCAAATCATGAATCCAGGTTCTAGTTTCACCCGATGAAGGAGCAGCACTCAAAAAGCTTGTGATTTCAAATGAACCTGTTGAACTATAACTTGGTGTCATGTGACTTCTGACTTTGTCCACCGTAGACATACATCAGCACCTCCACATCATTTCAAATATCAGAACTGAAACTGATTAATTCCTGTTATCCAAATATGTTAAAAGAAATATGTACGAAGACGGGTAAATGATGTATGTCCCAGAACAGCCATCATCTCATGAAAAACTCAGATGCTAAATGGCCTACATCTTTTCCTATGCTCCGAATATTGAAAAGCAAGTGAATATCTTTAAAATATAGTTGCACAATGGGCTAGTGATATACTGCATTGAGTACTCAATCGGTTGGACACTGTATTAACACATGGGTTTTAATACTCCTGGGAGTCAGTTTTGGACAAGGAGATGCACTGCCACTGGCACATGCCTTCTCACTCAGAACCTTTCTATCTTGGATGCATAAGAGGTAGTATAGATTCAGCCTAGGCAAGTGAATACTTGCATTTAGATATTGTCTGACCTTATACTTGGAAAGTGCAAAAGTACTTCACAGCCAATTACTCATTGTTAGTTGCACACAGACTGAGCATCCATATTACACAAGCCTAGATCCTGCAATGAAACAATGAATTGAATGACGTTGGTACTTGCAAACTAATGTGTTGAAATTTTTTTTAAAATCTTCAAAATGTTTTGCTCTTCCTATTATCTCCAATTTTGTTCTATTTGTTTAACCACCAGCCTGATCACAAGACCAAGGATCCAAAGTGATCTAGGCAGCATCTGGAAGAGTAGAAAATCAAATTCAGTATGGAGTCGTTCCAACTATTAAACTGAAAGATCCAATCATTTGAACACTTTTCCACATAATGTTCTGTTGCAGCATGTAGCTTATTCCTATGAAATGCTGATCATATTGTCATCCTGGCCAATAATCAATATCCTCATTACCTCTTCACTGAAGATGTTAATGCTATTGTCCCTACTTTTCAGTAAACAATTTCAATGAAACAAGTATATACTCCAGGGAAGGGCTGATCCATTTTTGACAAGATGTTGATATAGAATTATTTTAAACGGATCTGCTAACACTGGGAGATAGCCCCCACTGAACTGAGGGGTTTTTTTTTCAGAATGTCAGTGAGTTATTTTGTTTGGATTGCAAACAGTCAACAACATTCAAAAATAAAATGTTGTGGCTTGATTGAAATGCTCTGACGGTTTTTGTCAGAATTTTCAGAAGAGGTTGTTGATGTGGATTGGCTTGAACCTTCATGGGTAAGATTGAAATGCTTTAAGTAAAAAGAAAATGTTTTTCTCAGCTTTGTAGTTGCAAACCATCAATTGCACAATCGCAATCATGTTGAGCTAACACAGCATGGTGGAGTAGTATGCTCTTGACTTGGCTCACTATGTATCCCTAAAAATATTCCATCTTTGCCTCTCACCATAATCAGTGTTTCAAATCATATAGAAGGACCGATGTCGTTGATGTGCTGACTGTATGTCAGTTATAAGGGGTTTACATTGAATATAATAAATTATACATAAGCTTTAGCTCTACAGTTTAACAACTGTTTCCAACAGCTTTTTTTTCTACTTCTCCTTTATGTTGAAACTAAATAAATTGAATGCATCAGCCCAACAAGAAAGTGGTTCTATAATGAAACTCATAAAATATAAATCATGTGTGGCCAGAGGATTATAACGAAATAACAAGCAAGGAATATGAAGAACTTCAATGAAGAAACATCACGTTTAGAAATAAAATAACACATTAAAAGTCTTGAGGCAACATGCAAATCAATAAGATTCAATTTGACCAACAAGGGCTGTGTAAGTGGAATGTGAAGCATCTTGGACACAGAGACAGGAGAGATCAGTTGAAATAACAGTTCATCCTAGAGGATCAAGAGGGAGATGAGATATTGCTGAATGGTGTTTCCAGTCATATCATCTCCCACTTCCTCTGGAAGGTCACTTGTTACACATTTGTCTCCAGAAAGCAGGCCAAGTCTACTGCAAGGACACATCTGCTTGAGCTGCACTCTCCTCACCCCACTCCTTCTGGTTTATTTTAAGATGTAATTTAACGACCGTGTATTCAAATTTCTGAGCTGATATTCTTTAGAAGGTTGCCTCTAAACTCACCCAGAGCTTTATGAAGAAATATATCATATAGGGATTGTGCAAGACTAATCTGGAAGGGTCATGGTTGCATCGTTTGAGATTGTTCAGTCTCTCAGTGTCTCTGGACTGAGGAAGAGATACATCAGCAAGTCTTCTTTTTATTTCTGAAATATAGCTGATTATCTAAGATACCGCGCATAGGCCAGAGTTAATTGGTCCACAACAATTAGGAAAACTCCCTACAACTTCCAGCCTCGGGTGACTGTCTGTGTGGAGTTTGCACACTCTCCCCGTGTCTGTGTGGGTTGTCTCTGGGTGCTCCGGGTCCAAAGATGTACAAGTTAGGTTGGTTGGCCAGGCTAAAATGCCCATAGTGTTCAGGGATGTGCAGGTTAAATGGATTAGCCATGGGAAATGTGGGTTTATGTGGACAGGGCAGGGCCTAGGTCTGGGTGGGATGCTCTTCAGAGGGTCAGTGCAGACTTAATGGGACAAATGGCCCCTTTCCACATTGTAGAGGTGCTGTAATTCTAACTTGCCAACAGATACAGAATAAAATTAACACCATTGTAACAAACTAAAGGAAAACCTTAATTCTTGGTCTCTGATACTGAAATGAAACTGAGCTTGGCTAAGTCCGAATTTCACACTTGCTTGAACCATCCTGCACCTTGTCTTCTTGTCCTGTGCCCATTACCATGTAAACTGCACGCATTGCCAACTAGAAAGCTCAGCTGCCTCAGGAATGGGGCCTTAATAGATCCCTTAGTGAGGCTGAAAGA
Organism: Chiloscyllium plagiosum; assembly: GCF_037043375.1. Lineage (NCBI taxonomy): Eukaryota > Metazoa > Chordata > Chondrichthyes > Orectolobiformes > Hemiscylliidae > Chiloscyllium > Chiloscyllium plagiosum. Next base: position 20,257,683 of record NW_028270181.1, on the reverse strand, counting down.
CCCCAAAGTAGCTGCCTAATGATTGCCAACTGACAATGGAACTGATTCTGAGTCACAAACCACACCTCCCCACCCCACCAAATTCAGAACAGTCCAGAGATGGGAATGTGGCAAGGAACTGACACAGAGGGAGCAGTGTAGCTCTGATTTCAATATCTACCTCCTTTAAAGATCCAGTTCTTACAAAGTGAACAGTTCAGTCTCCACATTGCATAGAAAAGGAGAATGTGGAGATGCTGACGAAGGTGTAACAAAAAAGGCTTCACTAGAATGATACCAGACTGTGAAAGGTACGTCCATCACAAACTGGCTGTGACTCTTCTCTTTCAAAAAGAAAAGAGCAAAGTTTGACCTGAGAGGGATCTTGAATATCATGAAAGGATTTGACAGGACAGTTGAAGGGAAATGCTTTCATAAGATCATAAGGTACAGACACAGAATTAGACCATATGGCCCATCAAGCCTGCTCCACCAGACTTGATCACAACTGATGCATTTCTCAATCCGCTCTCTGACCTTCTCCCTGTAACTCTTGCTCTCCTTACTAAACAAGAAACTATCTATCTCTGTCTTAAAGACACTCAATGACTTGCCCTCCACAGCCTTTATGCAACAATGAGTTCAACAGATTCACTACCCTCTGGCTGAAGAAAATCCTCATCATCGCAATTTCCATTTGTGAATGAGACTGGAAGTGGGGACATTGAGAAATTTTGGAGATTCTCCTTATCGGACAATGGTCAGAATGTGGAACCCACTGCTGTAGTTCAGGAAAAAAAAACATGTTCAAAGGGAGACTAGTTAAGAAATGATGGAGAAAGGTTTTTAAAAAAGGATAATTTAATATGCGGAGATGTATCGGAGTGGGAGGAGGCTCATATGAAGCATGAACCAGTATAGACCAGATGGGCTGAATATGGAGAGGTCCAGGAAGGGGAGGCAGGTGTCTGAGGGGGTCCAGGTGAACTTAAGATCAGGATGGAATGTGTTGGTGAAGTTGATGAACTGTTCAACCTCCTCGTGGGAGCATGAGGTGGTCCCGATACAGTCATCAATGTAGCGGAGGAAGAGGTGGGGAATGGGGTACGGAAAATGGATTGTTCCACATAACCAAAAAAGAGTTAGGCATAAGCTGGGGCCCATGCTGATGCCCATGGTACTCCCTTTTGTCTGGAGGAAGTGGGAGGATTCAAGGGAGAAATTATTGAGGGTGAGGACAAGTTCAGCAAAACGAATGAGAGTGTCAGTGGAAGGGTACTGGTGGAGATGTTGGGAGAGGAAGAAACGAAGGGCTTGGAGGCCCTCATATGGCAAATAGAGGTGTGGAGGGACTGAATGTCCATGATATAGGTGAGGCATTTGGGGACCAGGAAAACGAAAGTCTTGGAGGAGGTGGAGGGTGTGGGTGGTGTCCCGAATGTATGTGGGGAGTTCCTGGACCAGGGCGCGGGGGGGGGGGGATACCATAGTATCAAGGTAGGTGGAGATGAGTTTGGTGGGGCAGGAGCAGGTCAAAACAATGGGTCAGCCGGGGTAGTCAGGATTGTGGATCTTGGGTAGGAGGTAGAATCGGGTGGTGCGGCGTTCCTGAACTATGAGCTTGGAAGCTGTGGGTGGGAGATGCCCTGAGGTGATGAGGATGTGTACGGTTTGAGAGATGATGGTTTGGTGATGGGGGGGTTGAGGTCGTGGTCGAGGGGACAATAGGAGGAGGTGCATTTGAGTTGGCATCTGGCTTCAGCGGTGTAGATATCAGTGTGCCAAATTACCACTGTGCACCTACTGTTCACAGTTTGATGGTGACGTCGAGGTTGGAGCAGAGGGAGTGGAGGGCTGCGCTTTGTGAGAGTGAGAGGTTGGAGTTGGTGAGGGGGCTGGACAGGTTGAGGCAGTCAATGTCCCAGCAACTGTTGGAAATAAAGAGATCGAGGGCGTGTAACCGATCAGCACAGGGTGTCCAGGTGGATGGGTGTGTTGGAGGTGGGCAAAGGGGTTCTCGGAAAATGGGCGGGAGTCTTGGTGGAAAAAGTAAGCCCGGAAGCTGAGGCAGTGGAAGAAGTGTTCAATGTCACAGCGCGCGTTGAATGCGTTGATCCGGGAGCGGAGGGGGGTGAAGTTATGTTTTCAGTCACCATTGATGGAGACAGAGATGTCCAGGAAGGAGAGGGAGGCGTCTGAGATGGTCCAGGTGAACGTAAGGTCGGGGTGGAATGTGTTGGTGAAGTTGATGAACTGTTCAACCTTTCCTGATGAAGGGCTTTTGCCTGAAAGGTCAATTCTCCTACTCCTCGGATGCTGCCTGACCTGCTGTGCTTTTCCAGCACCACACTCTTGACTCTGATCACCAGCATCTGCAGTCCTCATTGTCTCCCAGAGGGGCTGATTAGCCTGTTCCTGTGCTGTGAATACTAGGTAATTAATGGTGTGCTATTGTGAAGGTAATTGTAATAAAGCAGATGGATTACATGGGTCAGTTTACTTGTACAGAAAAGCTCTTAGGAACCGTGAAGCATTGTAAACTTCTAGCTTCTGAACATTAAATGAGCTGTAAATTTCCTTGTTTAATTGAAACTTAAGATCTTCTACTGACTGTGGAATCAGATGCAGTTGCTATTCCTGCTCTGGGAACAGGGTGGGGGGAGTATTGAGGTTTGCCATATTCAAACATGAGGTAATATGGAAACCCAAACCACCACAAAAAAAAGATTTCATGGCTCTATATTCGGAGAGGTCCTGGTGAGTTCCTCTGCTGTCCTGGACAACATTCAGTCCTCAGCACCACTAGAAACAGACTAACCGGCCATTCACATCACTGTTTGTGGCATTTCCTTGATTCCAAATTGGCTGTCACATTTAGTTAGCTTTAATCAATGGTCAAATTACTATCTCACAGTCTGAGACTAATGGGTAAGACATTCAGGACTGAGATGAGAAAGAACTTCTTCCCTCAGAGGGTTGAGAAGCTGTGGAATTCTCTCCCACAGGAAGCTGTTGGGCCCAGTTCATTAATTGGATTCAAGTGGGAGCTGGACATGACCCTTGCAGCTGAAGGGATCAAGGGGTATGGGGAGAGAGTGGGAGTGGGACTCTGAGATTGCATGATCAGCCATGATCATATTGAATGGTGGTGCAGGCTCGAAGGGCTGAAGGGCTGAATGCTGAAACTTTATTGCTGGAACAGCACAGCAGGTCAGGCAGCATCTAGGGAACAGAAGATTCGATGTTTCGGGCACATGCCCTTCTTCAGGAATGAGCAGAGAGTGTTCAGCAGGAGAAGATAAAAGGTAGGGAGGAGGGACTTGGAGGAGGGGCGTTGGAAATGTGATAGGTGGAAAGAGGTCAAGGTGAGGGTGATAGGTCGGAGTAGGGTGGAGGCGGAAAGGTCAAGAAGAAGACTGCAGGTCAGGAAGGTGGTGCCGGGCTGGAGGGATTCGGCTGAGACAAGGTGGGGGGAGGGGGGATGAAGAAACTGGTGAAGTCCAAGTTCATCCCCTGTGGTTGGAGGGTTCCCAGTCGGAAGATAAGACGCTCCTCCTCCGACCGTCGCGTTGTTGTGGTTTGGCGGTGGATGAGTCCAATGACCTGCATATCCTCGGTGGAGTGGGAGGGGGAGTTGAAATGCTGTGCTACAGGGTGATTGGGTTGGTTCGTCCGGGTGGCCCAGAGGTGCTCTCTGAATCGCTCCGCAAGTAGGCGGCCTGTCTCCCCAATATAGAGGAGGCCACACCGGCTGCAGCGGATGCAGTAGATAATGTGGGTGGAGGTGCAGGTGAATCTGTGGCGGATATGGAAGTTTCCTTTGGGGCCTTGGAGAGAAGTGAGGGGGGAGGTGTGGGCGCAAGTGTTGCACCTCCTGCGGTTGCAAGGGAAGGTGCCGGGAGTGGAGGTTGGGTTGGTGGGTTGGAAGGGCTGAATGGCCTACTCCTGCAACTATTTTCAATGTTCCAATGTCTTAAGGTACAGTGGTAATGCTCCTACCTCTGAGCCAGGAGATCTGTATTCAAGTCCCACCTACTCCAGAGGTGTACAATAACAACTCTGATACATTTAATTAGGAAAATATCTACAAAAATAAATTTAATTGGCCATAAATAGTTCTGGGAGCATGGAAGCCTTAAAGATCTCAGAGAAGGTTACAGAATATTTGCACAGTATTTGATAATGTTTTATGTGTTTAGGTGATTGTTCGCTAATGTTTCTATTATTCTAAACTTGTACTTCATATTACACAGATATAAAAAACCAAAACTGTATTGATTAACAGAGAGACAAACATCAATAAAGTAAATTGGACTCCACGGTGTACCTCATCAGCCAAACAGTACGACAGAACAAATATTTGTCTTCATTCTCTTTTTTTTCCCCCTTATGACCCCAGTTCAAAGATGCCTGTGGGAATGGATTAGTTCCATTCAGCTTCTTGGCAGGAGAATTACTGGAAGCTGGTAGGTATTTCTTACGGCAGCAGATACATGACTACCTATTAAATCATGACTTTAAATATATAGAACAGTCTAAACATTCACTCTACAGTATCTTTTGAACAGATACATATTGCGCCATAGTGTACACACAGGCACCAACTTACCATCAAATTTTATTTATAACAGGAACCTTTGATCTGTCCCCTCTTCATTCAAAACTGACTAGGAACATATTGTATGAAATAATTTTCATTTCACACAGCCTCATCCTTGAGAAATGGGAGGCTTTGTTTCAATCTTGGAGTTGTTTACTTGACCTACTCCAGCTGCCAACTGTCCGAGTTCTGGTAATCGTCTCAATCTTTATCAAAATCAGTCTGGATGTTGATTTTTGCCTCGCCAGAACATCTATCCAAGTTGCTTTGCCAACGCTTGTGTTTTCCTGATTGTTTCAATTACTTTACAAAACGGGGTAATTCATTCCAAGTTTCATTACTCGGCACCCAGCTTTCCTCCAGACAGGAAATATCAACTTAATTGTCAAAATCAAATGAAGATTTCACAATTTGCAGAGCCAAGTTACTCAGCCACTGCCAATGGCCCCACTTTGTCGAATGAATGACCAGTGCTGTGTTGTCTGTGCAACTAGAGCCCACACTGGCTTTAGAAAGGAAAAGGTATATGAAGAAACTGGGAGCTGAGAAGTTTATGACCTTACCTGTAGATTAGATTCCAGGCATCTGAGTCTACATTTGCAGGTCAAAACTAGAATAGCTTTGAATTCAATTACATTGAGATGTGCCCTAGCCTTAACTGCAATTGCTTTCACTATTGACTTCTGGAAGGGATAATATTCTGACGTGTTTGGAAAGATGGGAAAGCTGGCCAGTGAACATAACATCAGCCAGTACCAATCCACCAGCTCTTTTTAAAGTCCGGTAAATTTTATTGACTGGGAACCTTGCTTGTGTAGGGCGGCTCAGTGGTTAGCACTGCTGCCTCACAGCGCCAGGGACCCGTGTTCGATTCTAGCCTCGGGTGACTGTCCGTGTGGAGTTTGCACATTCTCCCTGTCCAAGTTTCTTCTGGATGCTCTGGTTTCCTCCTACAATCCAAAGATGTGCAGTTTAGGTGAATTGGCCACACTAAGTTGCCCATGGTGTTTAGGGATATGTAAGTTAGGGGTAAAACGTGGAGTAAGAGGGTAGGGTGAGTTGTTCTTCAGAGGGTCAGTGTGGACTTGTTGGGCCAGATGGCCTATTTTCAGTCTGTAGGGATTCTATGATTCATATCTCATTTGCTATAGGATTGAACCCACAGGTAGCGCAACAGGGTTGGGGGGCTGGGAGCAGCGGTGAAGTGGTAAATCAGGAAATGAGGGACAGCACCATAGGGGAGTCTCATATGTAATTGCCAAGGACTGCTCAGTGGCTCCCCTTTGTCCTGATGGCTGTGTGTCTACAGCTTTCATACCAATTTCCAATTCAGTTTAGCCCCAAACAGCACAACGCAAATGTACAAGCTCCACCAGTTCTTCAGTATAAATGGGAGAAATGGTGGCCCCAGTTTTCAGCCCAGTTCTGCACTGAGCATTCAAAATCCAAGTGCAGATCTTATCGCACCATTTTGCCCTCCAACATTTTAATTGGGCATTTAAATAATTCGAAGGTCACGCTGGAAACAGGAGTCACATTGAACGATGCAAATCTCAGTCATCTGACATAAATGGGACCCCACTGTGTCAGCCGTGGTCCGACTGTGGTTCAATCTTATGTCCAAGACATAAGGATTCAGGTCCTTGATCAAAGAAATTCGAGGGCTGACACTCCAGATGTGTGCTACAAGATTCGAGGTTCATGGTATCTTTCTGGATGAGAGGTTAAACTGAGGTCGCACATGCCTGGTTGGAGATATGAAAGGATTCTACTTGGAAGAAGAACAGAGAGATATCCTTTATACCCTGGCCAATATTTATCCCTTAACTAGCAACACTAACTAAATTATCTTGTCATTACCACATTGCTTTTTATCACATCATGCTGTTTGTAAATTGACTCCCCAATTTGCACATTATAACAGTGACTAGAATTCAAAACTACAATCCACATAAATCTTTTTTGCATCTTCTCCAGCGTCTATACATTCCATTTATAAAGGAGAGATAAAACGGTTCACAATAGGTACTCAAAGTGTGATCTAACCAAGATTATGTATCAAAGTGTTGTAACTTCTCTACCTTTTAATTTTAATGCTCTAGGCAATGGATCATTGTAGTCTGTTTGATCCTTTACAAGGCCCTTTGAGAAATTAAGTGATCATGTGGATCGTTTTATAAATGAAAGAGCATCTTTCCCCTTCTTTTCTGTTCAATTTTCCAAGTACGGTACTTAATAATTCTCCACCATGGTTGACTTGCTCATGTAACCCAATGCTACCAGTTCTCCTCCAGAATTACCTGCTGTCACTTTGAACAGATGGACTTAGCTCTTTAGAGAAGCAGCCAGATTTCCTGATTCTTCCCTCAACCACCCCACCAAGTGGTGGGAGACTTAGGCCCACCTTGACAATGAGCTCTGACCATCAAAAAAGATTCATGATCATCAGGCAGACAGTGGGGCTCACTTCACCTGCTGCCTGCCCCTTTGAATGAGCAGAGAAATAAAAAATTGGTATCTTTAGTTTTGTTAAGACAAGAACCCAGGACTACTGGTTTCAGATTTGTGTTCACAAAAGCAATGATGCGCAAGTGCTTTAAGTTTTCCGGAATCTGCAGCAAAGAATCTGAAATTTTGGGCCAACAGTATTGATCATCGATTGTATTTAATTGTATGCAGGTGATGGGTATGAACTAGGGATTCACTTGAACCCCTATAAAAAGGAACAGACTGAAATATTGCTTGCTGTGTCAGTAGATACATGTCTGTATTGTTTATCTCAGTAAAAATAATGTTTGTGGAAGTGTGCAAAGATTGGCTCCAGTTCCATCCTTCACCACCTGCTTATCTTCAACTGAACAAACAGATATTTATGTTCCACGAGCTCCATTTACCAGATTCCATGTCCTGTAGGTCAGCATATCCTTCAATTCTTTTCTTCCTTATGAATTTACCTCCTAAATGCCTCTGCCCTATTTTTCACACCCAATCCACATGGTAACAAATATCACCGTCAAACCATTCTCTGTGTAAATACGTTTCTCCTGAATGATCTATTGGAGTCGTTAATGACTATCTTATATTTGTGGCCCTTGATTTTGAAATCCCTCATGAGCAGAAATATTTTTTCTATGGTCTACACTAACTCATAATTTCATTGATTTTCTTTCAGCTACATCTCATTCATCATTTTCTCGAGAAACAAAATTCCACTCGCTCAGTCTTCCATGTTATTTTTATCCATTTACCATCCACATAAATCCTTTTGCATTGTCTCCAGTGCCTGTACATTCCATTTATAAAATAGAGATAAAATTGTTTACAATCAGTACTCCAAGTGTGATCTAACCAAGATTATGTATCAATTTGTTGTAGCTTCTCCTACTTTTCAATTTTATTGCTTTAGGCAATGGACCTTTGCTATTTGTTTGATCCTTTACGCCTTATTAAATCAATCTAACTTATTGTGTAGAGAATGAGTGATGAATATGTCAAACAGAATGTGTAGGGAAAAATGGAAGTGAATGATGTGGTCAGATTAAAGGGAATATTGGAATGTTGTTTGAGGGAACGAACAATGTAGATTAGATTGTGGGATGAGTCAGTTGGACTAGAGAACAGTTACTAGTCCAACATTTTTCTCCCTTGCCACAATATTGTTTTAGCTGCAATCGCTCATGATTTGTCGAGTAAAATTGTTGCTGATCACATCATGTGTAGGCAGTCATATAATGCTAATGTCACTGGACTCGCAATCCAGAACCCCGGAACAATGTTCTGCAGACTTAGCTCTGAATTCCAGTTTGGCAGATGGCGAAAGCTGTAATAAAAAGCTAGATGATGGTATCTGTGTCGATTGTCATGAAAAAAAAAAATCTGGTTCACTAATGACTCTTTACGTAAGGCAATCTGCCCTCCTTATCCTGCCTGGTCTATATCTGACTCCAGAACCAAACCAATGTAATTGACTCTTAACTACACTCTGGGAAATTAGGGTTGGGCAATAAAGGCTACCTAGACAGAGACACACACGACCCATGATCAATAAAGAGTTGCATGAGGTAATGCTCTGAAAGAGTTAATGCCAGTGATGACAGTAAGCTCTGGTGATGTCATACAGTCTTGCAATGACAGAGGGGTTAGAACTCAGGAGAATAGCTCTGGAACCTAAAGGGGACAGATGTGTCATCTAAGTCTCCTAGTAGTCTTCCTAACCATGTCTAAATAACTAATGTAACTTGTACCTAGTTACTACCATGCAATACACTAAATGCTTCATCTTGTTAAGATTCACAAGTAGCTGTTCCTCTACACTGTACATCAGTCAACAGAAGAGAATTAGTAGCAGCATCCTTCTATCTCCAAATACACAAAGCCTTTGGGGTGGCACGGTGGCTCAGTGGTTAGCACTACTGCCTCATAGTGCCAGGGATATGGGTTCATCTCCAGCCTTGGGTGACTGTCTATGTGGAGCTTGCACATTCTCTCCATGTGTTTGTGGGTTTCCTCCAGGTGCTCTGATTTCTTTCCACAGTCCAGAGATGTGCAGGTTAGGGTGGATTGGCCATGGGAAATCAAACATAGTGTCCAGGAATGTGTAAGCTGGATGGGTTAGCTATGGGAAATGTGGGGTTACAGGGATTGGGTGGGATGCTCTTCAGGGGGTTGGTGTGGACTCAATGGGCCAAATGGCCTCTTTCTGTGCTGTAGGGATGCTAAGATTCTAATGCCTTCTATATTTTACCCACTGATTGTATGTCACAGACAAACAAGCCAATCGGTTTTCCGTGCTGTTTTGTTAGTTTTTAGATTTAAATGTAGAATTGCTATTTATTTAAAGGGGCCATTTGACTGAATCAAGTTCCTGATTACCTGCAGATCATAACTGCTCATTCTAGGTGTTGGTATTGTGCTTCACTAGACCCATAAACAGAACACAAGGCAAGTTTGAATAGGGAATATTTTATTGTGACTCCTCTCAGCTGCACACTGCCTCTCCTTGCTCCCACACTGGGTCACCTGATCCATTCTCTTAAAGGGGCACACACACTCCACGACAAGAACAGCATTAATCATTCTTATATCTGACAGATTGTGAGTTAAAATGGTGGATGCTTGCATCCCATTCAGTGTGCTCCTGATGTCCTCATATCTGTTGTTTTTTAACCGTTGGGCTGGAGCTGATTGGGAAGTCCCTTCGATATTCAATAGTCCAGGTCCAGTGGTCATCTTTCAGCAGTTAGTGATTTATGCTGAGGATTCCATTAGTCACACACTAGATCCAGGCAGTGAAAACTAGCAACTGGTGGGATTGTAACAGTTCTGAGTTTTACAACAGTGTTGTAAAATCCAACACATTTGAGAGGAAGGGCTTCCCCTTCACTAAAATTCCCTCCTCCTCTGTCAATCACAATTCCATCCAAGTAACATGTTAACAGCCTCTTCCCATGTAAATCCTGCTCCTGCCTATCTCCATTAACCCCATCAGATCTGGACTGAACTTCTGTCTCCTTCATGGCAACACAGCCTCAGAGTTAAAATGACTCTGGATTGCTGGCCCAGCCCTTCATATCATACTCTTATTCTCACCCTGACATGCCCAGAAGTAAAATCAAGATTTTAAAGCCCGAGCTACCCATTAAAATTAAATAATTTGGTGGGATTTCCTCGCTGGTGATAATATTATCATGTTACTTTGCTTTTTGTGGTTTCATTAACAAGTCCTTCTCCCAAGTTGTTCATAATGATAACGCAAGGTTGGCTGCGTGAAGTAACTTAAAACTGCAAAGTTTAACATTAAAGTTTAACTGATGGGACAAGTCCCAGTCCCCATTCCATATGCAGCATTACGGGGTGGCACACACAAGACTTACCAATGCCTGGCTCCAATCAATCTCAGCATGATAATGAAAGATTGGCTGGAGCTCCCAATCTCACACACCCTTGGGACTGGAACAGCTGCAGCCGTGGCTTACTTCATTGTTTGTGGGAGATAAGGGATCAAAATGGATGCGGCGTTCTCTTCCTCTCTACTTCCAACAGCTCGGCAAGTCTTTAGGGAATAGGAAAGCCAGCTATTGTGGTGGGACTTAGAAGTGGGAGGACTTGGAAGTCAGTAATCATCAGAATCTTACAACAAACAGATCTGGAAAATTACTGCTATCACCCACAGGTCCTGCCAGAGTATTTTTTTTATTTTTAAAGGTTTGGGCACTTAACCACTAATATCCTGGAGATGAGAATCTTATCACCGCCTGGACACCATCTTTTCAAGATGGCGGCAGAGGACGTCTTCTGAGCCAGAGAATATCCTCTCTGATTGTTTTTCTTTGTGCTTTTTTCACTTGTCTTTCTTTGTTTCTTGGTTTTTAGTTTTCTTTTCTCTACTTACCTGTTGGAGGGAGCTCGGTTGTAGAGGCAGTAGTGGCAACATCAGTGGCTGGGGGCTATGGCAATTGGCTATGAGGTGGCTGGTATGACCAAGCAGATATCTGACGGTCAGCAGCATTGCAGCTTCTTTAAGGTCAGGAGATGGAAGCAGGTGGGGCCTGGAGGGTTACCAGAACGGTACTCAAACAGTCTGCAGAGGGGAGGCTGGTGAGCCCGTATGGCAATTGGTACGGGGACCTCCCAGTATGGGAGAGCCCACTGTGGAGGGAGAGAGATCGAGGCCAGTGTGGAGAGAGAGACCGAACCCAGTGTGGAGGGAGAGATCGAGCCCAGTGTGGAGAGAGAGAGAGAGACCAAACCCAGTGTGGAGAGAGAGATTGAGCCCAGTGCAGGGGGAGAGATCAAGTCCAGTGTGGGGGGAGAGATCGAGCCCAGTACAGAGGGAGAGATTGAGCCCAGTGTGGGGGGAGAGATCGAGCCCAGTACAGAGGGAGAGATCAGGCCCAGTACAGGGGGAGAGATCAAGTTCAGTGCAAGGTGGTAGATTGAGCTCAGTGCTGGGGGAGAGATCGAGTTCAGTGCAGGGGGAGAGACTGAGCCAAATGCTGGGGGAGAGATCGAGTTCTCAGTGCGGGGCGAAAGATCAAGTTCAATGCAGGGGGAAGAGTTCAAGCCCTGTGTGGGAGAGATCAGCTCAGTGCAGAGGGAGAGATCAGCACAGTGCCGGGGGGGAGATCGAGCCCAGTGCAGGGGGAGAGATCAGCTCAGTGCAGGGGGAGAGATCAGCTCAGTGCAGAGGGGAGAGATCAGCTCAGTGCAGGGGGAGAGATCAGCTCAGTGCAGAGGGGAGAGATCAGCTCAGTGCAGAGGGGAGAGATCAGCTCAGTGCAGAGGGGAGATATTGAGCTCAGTGCAAGGGGAGATATTGAGCTGAGTGCAGGGGGAGAGATTGAGCCCAGTGCCTGGGGAGAGATCGAGCCCTCATGGGCAGTGTGCGCCGTTACAGGGAAAGCTCAGCATGGAACTACTGCAGACCCGTGCCTAAAGGGCTGTCATGTTGAACTTAACTTTATTTCTTGTTTACTACTTTATTCTGAGAAGAACTGCAATCTTGTACTTTTAATCCATTTCTTTGTTTCTCAACCTGTGCCTAAGATTTTGTACCTCGGTACTTGTACCTAAGATTGCACCGGGAATGGGAACTTGGTACATTTTTCACTGTACTCCTGTATCCCACTACTTGAGTATGCGTGACAATAAAACCTAATTCCTATTTCCATGAAGAAGTCAAAAATATATAGTTTGATCGCACTCTGGCCACAATCAGTCACTTCAATTCTCTCCCAATTATCTACATATTGGAGCTAAGCACTGTCCAGCAATTTGCAATTGGTCAACATGGGTGAGCTATGAAAAGAGGGGCACAAGGGACCGTGAAGTACAATGAATCAGAATGTTATCCTTTCACTCAGAACAGGGGCTTAACATTAACCCAGACAGATGGAGCTAAGATTTCCTCTCCTTAATGGCTGATAAATATCACTGTTTGTTTATTCTCTGACCACTCCCCAGAGAACCACATCCCAGTGAACAAAAAAGCTTTCACATTTAGCCCTTGTTGACCTTATTTTATCTGCAGTTGCATTCAGTAAGGCCATAAAGACACAGTGTGTGAGGAAGAAAAGGTTTGTTTTGCTAGTGAGGTGCTGTGGTGCAGGCTGCAGCATAAAGTCTATTGTCCATCTCGTAAATAGCTGTACTGTATTGACACACAAAGCTATGCTAGTAGGATAAAATGTACATTTCTCCACCCATGCCTTAACTTAACAAGGCAAAGGAAAAGTGACATATTTATTTTAACACCTCATAAAATCTTCAGGGCATTCCAAATGTTTCACAACCAATGAATTACTTGTGAACTAAAGCTATTGTTGCTGGTGTGAGGCACCAACTAACCATCTGATTTCACCCCACACTTCCAATATTCACTCATATCACACAAATGCCAGACTGAAAGCACTAATTTATAAAATTCACCCTTGGTTATTTTTAATAAACCCATCATCTACACATTATCTAAACAGATGTAGAATTAAAATTTCATTTCTTAGGCCTTCCAAAGTTAGAATTGAAAGGTCAAGGACAGAGCTGAAACATTAACTATTCGGTTCTCAGTCTGCAGATAGTGACAGACTGACTAAGAATTTCTACCAACTTCTGTCTTTATTTCAGATTTCCAACATCCGCAGTGTTTTGGTTTTAAATCGCTGCTCTATTTAACATATTAGTTAAGAGTCCATCATTAACTTCTGAACTCCTCTTCATCAGATGATGAGACATTTCAGAAGCAACAATGAAGGGAAGTAGATCAAATGGAATTTTAAAAAGATAAAGAATATCTCTCCCTTCTTCAGCTTAAGTGCACAGTTGAATAACATCCATAGTAAAAAGTGACCACCCAGAAGAGCTACTTACACATAAATCTTGCCACGAGATTGGTCCAAAGCCATGAGGTGGTATTTCAACCTGCGCTTCCTCTGAGTTCTTGACCTCACCAGGAACAGGAAATTAACACTATCTGAGTGAATTTCCTGATTTCTATGGAGTAGTTATGTAAACACTGAACACTCGACACCCAGTCACAGAACTGGCACCATTTTATAAAGCAACAGTTTACATTCAGTTCATGTCTTTAAGTACCTTAAGTGTTTGAGCAGAGAAAGTAGTTTTTTTGATGGGCCACCTTTTCCACATCAAGCAAGCAAACATTTTAGGACAATGGTTAGCATTGCTGCCTCACAGCGCCAGGGACCCGGGTACAATTTCAGCCTTAGGCAACTGTATGGAGTTTGCACATTCTCCCTGTGTCTGTGTGGGTTTCCTCTGGGTGCTCTGGTTTCCTCTCACAGCCCAAAGATGTTCAGGTTAGGTGGATTGGCCATGCTAAATTGTTCATAGTGTCCAGGGATGTAAAGGCTAGGTGGGTTAGCCATGGGAAATGCAAGATTACAGGGATAGGGTAGGGGTCTGAGTCTGGTTGGATGCCTTTCAGAGGGTTAGTGTGGACTTGATGGGCCAAATGGCCTGCTTCTACAATATAGGGATACTATAATTCTATAAAAGGTATGATTACATTTGGCCAATAGACCTGACTGTCTGTGTAAGTACGTGGAAGATCACCAACACCCACTCCATCTGCGAGACCCGCAGCCCCAGATTCCACCTAGAACTTTGCATTCCTCTTTTGAGAAACCCTGAATCCCTTCGCTACAGTATGTCTTCATGAAGGTTCTGCCTTCAATTGCTTATTATTTGTAAGCTTAAAAATCCTTTCCAAAACCTCTTCACCTCTCCCTCCTATTTTCAGATGCTCCTGAAAACCTACTTCTTTGACCAAACGTTTCGTGACCTGACCTAACATCTCCTTGAGGGACGCAATGTTAATTCTGTTTGGTAGCTCCCCTGTGAAGCATTGGGATGTATCAGTAAACCAAAGGCACTGTATAAGTATTCGTTAACACTGAGAAACATAAATAGGTGTTTTCCTGCTCCTCGGATGCTGCCTGAACTGCTGTGCTTTTCCAGCACCACTCTAATCTAGAATCTGGTTTCCCGCATCTGCAGTCTTTGTTTTTACCTAGCTTTCTGCAATGTGTTTTGACATCACTCGTATCACTAGAGGCAGGTTTCAATGCCTTTCAGACTGATGAGATGAAGGACTTCTGCTGCTCTCAGTTGGGAAAGATCGATCTTATTTTCTGCTATATCAAACAGGCTCATATTACACAGGATTAGATAAGATTAGAGGTACAGCACCGAAATAGGCCAATTGGTCTGACTAGTGGTGTCAGTCATTATGACACACTTGAGCTTCCTTCCATTTTTCCTTATCTGACTCTACCACTATAACCCTAAATCGCTGCTTCATGTATTTATCTTGTTTCCATGAATTAACTCTATGCCATACTTTTCAGCTACTCCCTGTGGTAGCATGTTCCACATTTTACTCTGAGTAAAGAGGTTTCTTCTGAATTTCCTATTGGATTTCCTGATGACTTTCTTATGTTTGTGGCCTCTATTTAATGTTCTTTCTCATAAGAGGAACCATTCTCCCCATCAAATCATTTCATAGTTTTAATTACCTATCACAGGCTATCCTACAGCTTTCCTTTTGCAAGAGGAGAGAGAGAGAGAGAGACAGACAGACAGACAGACACAGCCTGCCAATCTTTTCCTCATATGTTTAACTGCACGTACAAGGATGGCTCAGTGGTTAGCACTGCTGCCTCACAGCACCAGGGACCTGGGCTCAATTCTGCCCTTGGGTGACTGTCTGCGTGGTGCTTGTATTTTGTCCCTCTGTCAGCGTGGGTTTCCTCCCACAGTCCAAAGATATGCAGGTTAGGTGGAGTTGCCATGGGAAATGCAGGGATAGGTTAGTGGGTGGGATGCTCTTTGGAGAGTCAATGAGCAGTATGGCCTGCTTCCATATTGTAGGGATTCTATGATATTTCTTTACATCCTTTCCAGTGCCCAGCTCTGCCATAACAGGCAACTGGAACTATATGCAGCCCTCTTACAAGGTTCAATACACATTTAGTAAAACTTCACTATTTTTCAATTTTATCCCTACAGCAATAAAGCTTCACATCTGGATTTTTTAAAATGGTTTTATTTAATGACTGCTATAATTGCACTCTGAGCTCTCTGTAAGATGTTATGTACCAGCCTGCAACAAGGAACACTGCTTGAGGTTAAAACCATTTGGTAGCTACACTTGGCTAGTTGTTATCCTGGATAGAGACCCTCTTACAGTTGATGGAGGTTGTTCAGAGTTTAGCAGAAATTACTGTCCATCCTGGGAGTCCTTGCTACTTTTTCCAGAGCTGAAACAGAATCCATTCTTCATTCTTAACATCCCCCACTGAAAACAAATGCAGACCGCAATGCCATAATTAAAACAATACTAGAAAAAAACACAATTAAACACTAGTAAAAACAAAAATCCAACCCACAGGCATCATCTCATACTTGAATTCTGCCAAAAACTGACTTGCTGTGCAACATTTGGTTAAGTTTGAGCTTCCATCGGACTATGTGAGGTTAGGCAAGTAATTATATTGAGGTTTGAAATCATGTGGAATTCCATGCATTTTCCAGTCAATATTGCTAGGTTCAGATAAAAAGCATGAAATTAAGATAATTTGATGGATTACTTTGTAAATCCTAAATAATAAAAAAGCATGCATGTAATCAGTGTCACAAGCAGCATCCAAACTTCCACATCAGAATTGGACTTAAATTGATGTTGAATATATATTTTTGAAGCTTTGTGGCATTGTGTAATATCAAGTATTACAAACAAGGACTCATTATGTCAAAATATCTAAAATGCTTGAATTTGATCAGTTTCTGTTTTGAAGTGCTTTGTATTTTGTCATTTTAATGAATTTGTTGTTTATTTGTTCGAAACCAACTGTTAACTCTGATTTTGTTGTCGGATCATAAGATGAAACAGCACGGGAAATCTCATCTCTTTGACAGAGCTGTCCAATTAGTCCTGTTACTTTTCCAATAGTGCTTTTCTGTAGTTTGCATCTCCATCTCTTACCCAAACCCCGCATAGTCTTTATTCCCGATTCTTTTAGCCTCTCACTGAACCTTCTACAATCTCCTAAATCAAATCATTCAAGTTGTGGTCTCCTTTACAAATGGTCCTTTGCTGTGATTCTTCTGTAAACAGGCATCTTGTTGACAGTTATTGACACCTACTTTGCTAGCTCAACCAGTTAATTCCTGATCCCATGATGATTGACAGCAGATGTCTGTATACAATAATTGTTTACTACCACCAAATAGTTTCACTCCAATTATTTCCACAGCTGGATTATAAGAAACTGTATTTCTTGGCAGAGTTAAACTACAATTCATTAAATTAAAAATTATGAGGCAGTTCAGTTTGAGGGATAATTACTGTCTTTGAGTTAATTTATGTTGTCATATTACATCCTGCATGTTCTGATGTGCAAAATTTGCATTGAAAGACATTATCTTAAAAAAAGGGAAATAGTCATGGTTGTGCTGACCATACTTGTGTTATTAAGTTGTTTCAATCTTTCATTTGAACATTTTACAACATTAAGGTGTCTAGTCGCTCTTGTTTCCGCATCTGGTGTCACTGAAGATCTATTTCTAACCATGTTCGTCCACAGATCTGCCTCAAATTCCTCTATTCATTCTTTTATTCCTGATATACCCTTAGAAAGACTTTATCTCATTCTCAGTTTTCTGATGGTTTCCAGGATTTTGAAACTGCACTTTGCAATAATGGCACATTGGACATATGGTTGCAGGGATCCATCACAGAGTGAAATAAAATTACACAGCGCTGACTTACTGTGAAATTACCTTGGTGCTATGGGACTATGGAAATGGTAGACATAGAGTTTGTGTTGAATTGTTGTCAGAAAGGCAAAGATTGGTCCCAGTGCAGTGAAGTTGGCCTGGTGATTGACATTATATAGTGCCAGGTCCTGAACTTAGCTGAGGCCAATGCACCTGAGAGTATCTCAGTGCACCGGTGAAACAATAAAGAACATGAGTTAATACTCCTGATCTTTATCCAATGACTGTCTTGGGAAATGCACAGTATTCCATCAAGAAGTTTGATTGGAGCAGGGAGATTAATTGTAACCCTTAACTGAGACATCCCACTATTGGTTCGGGGACCCCAACTGATTCTCATTCACATAAATATCCCAAATTCATAAATTCAATGCCAAGTAGTCACATTTAAGATTTTTAAAAACTTGAATAAATTTATAAAGTAAATAAAGTAGTCTTACCAAACAATACAACTGCTCTCTCATTAGACAGAGACAATTTAACATGAGAGTCACTACAGCCCAGGCAAGGGAAGAGGTTGAGAAGGAAAAACATTCATCGTAACCACAGACACTGAACTTGCACTGTCACCATCACTCTGCATTGCAAACCAGCTGTCCAATCAACTGAGCTAACTGATCCCCAGATGTGTATAGTATGTACATCTTCAGAGCAGGAAATCTGGCCCAATTTATCCATGCTGTGTTTGTGCTCCATATGTCACCATAGTAGATTAGAACCTCAACGTTCTTACTGATGTACTAAACCTTCAGATAACTTGTCTATTTTACAATAAAAACTGCAAGCCAAGTCTGGCTGATAATGTACCTTCTAAACTTAGATTTGACTGACTATCAAAAGATTCCCTATTTGACCCCTTGGATTGTTGCAACATGCGGGATGCCAAGGAAGGTTCAAAGGGGGGGAGAGAGAGAGAGAGAGAGAGAGAGCGAGCACTTTCAAAATGCAGAATTGCAAGACAATTTAATTACACACGCTTAGCAAGACATGGTTCTATTATACCCTGCCAGGATCATCCAAAACAGAGTTAAAAACCATTGAAAACCCCAGTCTGTGTGTGTTAGTGGGTTGATGAGCCTTGTGTACTGTGAAGGTCAAAGTTTGAGGACTGTGAATAAACATACTTGCACTGCAGGTTAAAATAAAATATAACATTTCACTCTTTGTGCTGCATTTCAGTCACCATTAAAAGGAAAGAGCTCAACAGAAGTTCAGCCAACCTACAATGCCAAAAGTCTCAGAATCGACTGCTGAATTCCTGACATCAATATTAATGGTTTCATCTAATACAATGAATAAAATTCAAGAACTATCCACTGTTCACAAAAAACTGTACTGTGGACAGTTTTAGTCTCCTTAGTTGAGAAAGGATGTACTGGCACTGGTGGGGGTGCAGAGGAGGTTCACTGGGTTGATTCTGGAGTTGGGGGGGGGGGGTGGCTTATGAGGTGAGATTGCATAGCCTGGGACTATACTCATTGGAATTTAGAAAAATGAGGGGGAATCTTATTCAATCATATAAAATGGTGAAGGCAATAGATAAGATCGAAGCAGGGAGGTTGGTTTCATTGGCGGGTGAAACTAGAACTAGGATATCTAGTCTGAAAATAAGGGGGGGGGGGGCAGGTTTAGGACTGAGTTGAGGAGGAACCTCTTCACCCAAAGAGTTGTGAATCTGTGGAATTCCCTGCCCATTGAAGCAGTTGAGGCTACCTCATTGAATGTTTTGAAGGCAAAAATAGATAGATTTTTGAACAGTAAAGGAATTAAGGGTTATGGAGTGGGTGGGTACGTAAAGCAGAGTCCACTAAAAGATCAGCCACGATCTTATTAGATGGTGCAGCAGGCTCAAGGGATCAGATGGCCTACTCTTGCTCATACGATGGGGAGGGAAAATGCAAGGAATTGGCACAATTGAAATAAGGAGCTTACTCAAGGAACAGCTACCGCGTGTCCTAGCTAAGTATGTACCTGTCAGGCAGGTGGTCCAGCGAGGGAGCTGTGGTTTGCTAAAGAAGTTGAATTTCTTGTTCAGAGGAAGAAGAAGGCTTATGTTAGAATGAGACGTGAAGGCTCAGTTAGGGCACCAGAGTGTTACAAGTTAGCCAGGGAAGACCTAAAGAAAGAGCTAAGAAGAGCCAGGAGGGGACATGAGAAGTCACTGGCAGGTAGTATCAAGGAAAACCCTAAAGTTTTCTATGGGTATATCAGGAATAAAAGAATGATGAGAATAAGATTAATGCCAATCAAGGACAGCAATGGGAGGGTATGCGTGGAGTCCAAGGAGATAGGGGAAGCGCCAACTGAATATTTTTCGTCAGTATTCACATTGGAAAAAGACAACATTGTTAAGGAGAATACCGAAATGCAGGCTACTAGACTCAATGGTTCACAAGGCGGAGGTGGTAGCAATTCTGGAAAGTGTAAAAATAGATAAGTCTCCTGGGTCAGATGGGGTTTATCCTTGGATTCTCTGGGAAGCCAGGGAGGAGATTGCAGAGCCTTTGGCTTTGATCTTTATGTCATCATTATCTACAGGAATAGTGCCAGAATACTGGAGGATAGCAAATGTTGTTCCCTTTTTCAAGAAGGGGAGTAGAGACAACCCTGATAATTATAGACCAGTGAGACTTACTTTGGTTGTGGATACAGTGTTGAAAAAATTATAAGAGGTAGGGTTTATAATCATCTAGAAAGGAATAAGTTGATTAGGGATAGTCAGCACAGTTTTGTGAGGGGTAGGTCGAGCCTTACAAACTTTATTGAGTTCTTTGAGATGGTGACCAAACAGGTGGATGAGGGTAAAGTGATTGATGTGGTGTATATGGATTTCAGTAAGACCTTTGATAAGGTTCCCCTGGGTAGGCTATTGCAGAAAATGCAGAGACGTGGGATTGAGGGTAATTTAGCTGTTTGGATCAGAAATTGGCTAGCTGAAAGAAGACAGAGGGTGGTGGTTTACGGGAAATGTTCATCCTGGAGTTCAGTTGCTAGTGAGGTACTACAAGGATCTGTTTTGGAGCCACTGCTGGAGCCACTATCAATGACCTGGATGAGGGCGTAGAAGGATGGGTTAGTAAATTTGTAGATTATGCTAAGGTTGGTGGAGTTGTGGATAGTGACGAAGGATGTTGTAGGTTACAAAGGGATATAGATGAGCTGCAGAGCTGTGCTGAGAGGTGGCAAATGAAGTCTAATGCAGAAAATTGTGAGGTGATTCACTTTTGAAGGAGCAACAGGAATGCAGAGTACTGGGCTAACGGTAAGACTCTTGACAGTGTCGATGAACAGAGAGATCTCGGTATCCATATACAAAGATCCCTGAAAGTTGCCACCCAGGTTGATAGGGTTGTTAAGAAGGCATAGAGTGTGTTAGCTTTTATTGGTAGTGGGATCGAGTTTCAGTGCCATGAGGTCATGTTGCAGCTATACAAAACTCTGGTGCGGCCACCTTTGGAGTGTTGCATACATTTCTGGTCACTGCATTATAGGAAGGATATGGAAGCCTTGGAAAGGGTTCAGAGGAGATTTACTGGGATGTTGCCCAGTACGGAGGGGAGGTCTTACGAGGAAAGGCTGAGGGACTTGAGAATGTTTTCATTAGAGAAAAGGTTGAAAGGTCACTTAAATGAGACACAAAAGATAATCAGAGGGTTAGATAGGCTGGACACTGAGACCCTTTTTCCTCAGATGGTGATGGCTAGCACGAGGGGGCATAGCTTTAAATTGAGGGGTGATAGATGTTGGGCAGATTTCAGAGATAGTTTCTTCACTCAGAGAGAAGTAGGGGTATGGAATGCACTGCCACAACAGTAGTAGACTCGCCAACTTTAAGGACATTTAAATGGTCTTTGCATAGACATACGGACAAAAATGGAATAGTGTAAGTTAGATGGTCTGTAAGGTCTGTACAACATCGAGGGCCAAAGGGCTTGTATTGCACTGCAATGTTCTATGTTCTATTTCTTACATTCTTATGTTAACCCAGAGACTGATCGAAATATTCCCTAATACCTATCTTTTTTTGGACTCACTTCTCATTTCTAAACTATTTGTATGTTCGATGTATTATCACATCTTTGCATGTTTAGTAACAGATAAACTCAATCTCCCTTTAACTCAAGAAAGCTTGGTTAAATTTAAAATATAAATTAATTTGAGAAAGATATCCATATGCGGAGAGAGGGGGAATGACATTTTAAATTAAACTTGTTGTGACAAACCGAAGAGTTGTGTGAAGGAAAAGGGCAGTAGATCCTCAGAAAGCTACCCAGAAATTACAGAATTATTTGGACAAGAAAAACATATTTGACAAAGAAACTATCTTAAGGAACAGCAAACAGCATTCACACTTCATGCAGATAATGTAGTTTGTAAAGATTTGGAGTCTTAGTACACTTAATACTCAACATTTCCAACATATTTTTATTTTAGATTAGATTAGATTACATTACAGTGTGGAAACAGGCCCTTCGGTCCAACAAGTCCACACCGACCCGCCGAAGCGCAACCCACCCATACCCCTACATTTACCCCTTACCTAACACTATGGGCAATTTAGCATGGCCAATTCACCTGACCTGCACATCTTTGGACTGTGGGAGGAAACCGGAGCACCCGGAGGAAACCCACGCAGACACAGGGAGAACGTGCAAACTCCACACAGTCAGTCGCCTGAGGTGGGAATTGAACCCGGGTCTCCGGCGCTGTCAAGCTTTAATCAACAAGTCTAATGGTACTTTTAAATACAAAAACAGAAATTGCTGGAGAAACTCAGCAGGGCTGACAGCATCGACTCCCTACAGTGTGGAAGCAGGCTACTTGGTCCATCGAGCCCACACTGACTCTCTGAAGAACGCCTTATCCCTGTAACCCTGCATTTTCCATGGCCAACTCAACTAGTCTGCACATCCCTGGACACAATGGGGAATCCACCGGACCTGCTCATCTAACTTACACTATTCCATTTTTGTCCGTATGTCCGTGGGAGGAAACCAGAGCATCTGGAGGAAACCCATGCAGACACAGGGAGAACTGAGAAGATTTGTAGCTCAGGTTGAGGTTCTGGTTGAGGAGAACTCCCGAGGTTGGAATCAAACACGGGTTTCTGGCATTATGATGCAGCTGTGCTAATCACTGAGTCACCATGCCACCCCATCTCTGGGAAAAAAGCAGAGTTAACATTTCAACTCTAGTGATTCTTCATCAGAACTGTTAGCTATTTGAAAAAAATGGCATTCATACTGAAGCTGAAGGTAGGGGAGTGGGGGGAAATGGCGAGGTGAGAGGATAGGTGGAGGTGAAGTTCAGAGAGAGAGAGACGTATGAAAGGGGTAGATAAACTAGGAGATTATGGAGAGCAGGCGAAGACAGAAAAAATGCTAAATAAGTTATAATAAGAATTAGGAGTAGGAGAAAATGGTTTAACTGTGCTGAACACAACCCAAATAATGAGCTGAGGATAACATGGAAAAAGCTAACTGTACTAAAAGTGAGTCCTGTCTGGGTGTAGGATGTGTGAAAAACATGGAAGGATGGAATGAGGTTCTAAACTTATTAAAATGGTGGCTGCAAGATCCTTAACTGGATATTGCAACGCTGTTCTTTGAGCTTTCAA
Source organism: Chiloscyllium plagiosum (assembly GCF_037043375.1). NCBI lineage: Eukaryota > Metazoa > Chordata > Chondrichthyes > Orectolobiformes > Hemiscylliidae > Chiloscyllium > Chiloscyllium plagiosum. The sequence continues at coordinate 20,234,692 of NW_028270181.1, read as the reverse complement.
TGAGGTTCTTTGGAGCACTGGAGCAGACCAGTGATAGAGATGTTGGCTGGGGAGCACGGTGGGGTGTTGAAGTGGCAGGTGACTGGAAGCTGGGTATTTTTACAGACAGAAAGTTGACATTCTGCAAAGTGGTCACCCAGTCTGTGTTTCATTTTCCCAGTGTAGAGACCACACAGAGAACACAGTAGCCTAGTTTCAGTGAAGAGCAGGAAAATCACTGCTTCACCCAGAAGGTGTGCCTGGGACCTTGGAGAGTGAGGAGGAAAGAGGTAAACAGGCAGGTGTTACACCTTTTGTGTTTGCAAGGGAAGGTGTCGTGGGGTAAGGGGAGGTGTTGGGCATGTGCAGGAGTGGACCAGAGTGTCCTGGAAGCAATTGTCCCTGCTCAAGTCTGACAAGGGAAGGGAGTGGATGTTGTGCCTTGTCATAGCATCCCATTGGAGCTGGCAGAAATAATGGTTTACAATCCTTTGGATGCAGATGGTGATGGGAAAGTAAGTGAGATCTGGGTGTTCCTATCGGTGTTGTGCGAGGGAGGAGAAGGGGTGAGGGCAGAAGTATGGGAGATGGGTCAAACACAGATAAGGGCCCTGTCAACCATGATATAAAAATAGACTGGAAAGGCTGGGACCTTTTTTTCCATACAGCGTAGGAGGTTGAGAGGTAACCTTATTGAAGTTTATAAAATTATGAGGAGCATCGATAAGGTGAATGATAAGGGTCTGTTCCCCAGGGTGGGGGAGTTCAAAACTTGTGGACATATTTTTAAAGTGAGGGGAGAAAGATTTAAAAAGGGCATGAGGGGCAACTTTTTTTACACAGAGAGTGGTTTGTGTGTGGAATGAACTGCCAGAGGATGTGGTGGATGCAGGACAGTTACAACATTTAAAAGATATTTGGATAAGTTCATAAATAGAAAACATTTGCAGGGATATGGGCCAAGCATAGGCAGATGGGACTAGTCTAGATTGGGAATATGGTTGGCGTGGACTGGTTGGATCGAAGGGTCTGTTTTCATGCTATTTGACTCTATGACTCTATAACATTGACTTCCCTCACTGACGTCAATACAAAGCCCTGTAAACAAACAAATTGAGATTTGGCAGAAATTAACAGGCCAATGGAAAATTCCCATCAAGACTGTCCAATTTTCAGAAATGGGAAAACATGGAAGCTCAGAATTAAACAAAACCAAAGTCACCAACACCACTACTAACAGAGGGAAACTTGGGAGGCACGGATTAATAAATATAACCACACGAGGAACAATGTGGGCAGGATTTCCTGTAATCCATGTGCAGACAGTCATAGATGGACTGAAGTCAACTTCTCCAACTCTGATGTGACTCCTGCTGCAACACCAGGAGAGAGAGAGGTCTAAAGGACTTGAGGAAAAGAAGTTGAATTTGCCTCCAGCGGAGCAATGGGCTCTCTGAAATGAGCTATGTGCTTTTTCAGGAAAAATAGCAAAAGAAACCATGTATCAGATCTTTTCTTTTCAATTTCAGATTTCCACTTGTGCCCCAGTAGCCTATAGTTGACCCATTGACCACTCCTCCCCCAACCCATTGGCCTGTTAGGTTGGAGGTGGCATGTTAGATTGGATTAGATTCCCTACAGAGATTAAGATGTTAGGGCCCCACCTTCTCATCATCCTTTATGTATGGAGTTGGATAGGTGAAAATATACCTATATGGAAGCAATGTGATGGTTGTACAGTTAGCCTTAGGATATTATTTTGGAAGAACATCCCGTGATTCGTTATTATTCGATGCTCAAATTGTTACTCACCATTGCATTTTTCCCTGTTCATCCTTGTGAACAGGGCCTTATGAAAAAGGCCATGTCTAAAGTCTAGACTTTAAAAAAAAGCCTTATTATTGAGTCCTGACATGGATGCTTTAGGCCTGTTCCTTTGGATGTCTCAGCAATAGGCGAATAGGAATTGCACACCAAATATTCATTTAAGCTTTGCATGGACATGTTGTAAATTGTTGCGAGCTTATCATTAATTTCTGGGCAGCAGCAATATGGTTTGCAAATAACTTGTAATGATGAATGGTTTCTCGTAAATAATTATTGCTGTTGGCCTTTATTTGTGTTCTGTTTACTTTCTCCAAAATGAAGGCAGATAAAGTTGGAGCCTTCCCATTTACTGCTCATATTGTGGCAATTACTTGAAGAGTTTTCCCTGTTGACATGGGGAAGAGAAAGTATATGAAAATTGGAACTCATTGTAACTACAGAATTAGAGCTCAAAGTTCAGCAAAGTTTGGCGCGAGCATTAAAAATCATTGGGATACATTAAAACCGATACCAGTGAAAGTCACTTGCTCTATCAAGGCTGTTACCATAAATCATTTGTACCGTGTCACAACATGGACTGTACCCATTAACCTCTGATGAATCATTTTGCAATTTCTGTCCTGATTCCCAAAGTCAATTAGAGAAAAATGTCAAAACATCAAGGCAGCATTGACTCCAATGGTCCGAATGGTCCTTCAGATAAGACAATAAATTGGTTTTGCCTATTCTGTTGATGCAAGAGGTTCCAGGTATGACTTGATGAAAAGGAGGATTCAATGCCTTGCATAAAGAGACCAGCAGCAGGAGAATGAAATAACTCCACGGAGACCAGTATCCCGTCAAGTATACTTTATGTGCGTATACTTGACACTGATCCAGCTTTCTCACAGCCATCTCTCAGATTGAACAGAACCTCTGACACTCCTCTTTATATCTGTCAGGTTCTGGAGTGGAGGTGCTGGAAAAGCACAGCAGTTCAGACAGTATCCGAGGAGCAGTAAAATCGACGTTTCGGGCAAAAGCCCTTCATCAGGAATACAGGCAGAGTGCCTGAAGGGTGGAGCCAAGACACCCTGATTGGACTAGGTTAACAGCCTCAATCAGGGAACTCATATTCCATGAGGTCCACTTGGCTGAACTCATTACAATCACTACAGAGAGCATGGAATGTTCTACCAGAAAGTGTGAAGGGTTTATGAAGTGCTGTTGAGTTGGGGGAAGGTGGTTTTGAGAGCAGAAGGAGTGGGGAGACATTGGGAAGACAGGACTGTGAGTGCTATGCTGCAATGACTCACAGATTTCAGGTGGAACAGGGTGGAACATTTCAGGCAGCTATCTCTTGTTTGGCTACCAAGCGCCTGGGAGGTCTCATCACTAAACACACATCATGCCCCATATATGCAAACGCAAATTGGCCTCGATACCAGTTACAGCCATCAAAACTTGATAACAGTATGAGAGGCTTCACTCATATAGTAGAAGGTGCTCTTCCAGTGCAGACAGCTGCCATATTGGCTACTTAAACTCCCATCATACTCCTGTAAAAACATGAAATACCAACCTCTTTTGGGACCAAATTTGGCCAATATTTGGTGCCCAAACTGAAAGTAGAAAAGGTTAAAAATTTGTTCTGTTGCACATATGGTGGGCACTAGAGTGCACCAGAGACACAGAAAGTTGAATTTGTTATATTAACATGAAGCTAGCTGGACTGATCAGCAGATTTTAGGCTTTGAAACCTTATGTGGATAAGTGGTATCTGACCGAATCTGCACAGTTGGATTTATTAGTATTCCTATTACTTATCATGATTCACTCCTGTCTGTGAATCTGATTGAGAATTGGAGAAAATCCAGCAGCACACTTAACACTTCCATGTCCTCCTGAGAGCAAATTCACTTACATCGACATGTTAACAAAGACTGAACAGGAAGAATATCCCTTTTTATCTGTTAACCACATTTATCACAGTGATGTCCAGGGAATGACTCTATAATGCTACACTCTCAGCATCACATTAATAAGTTACATGGCACAGATGCAGGTTCAATTCCTTGACCAATGTTTTACTGAAGTCAGCTGGAAGTCTGTCTGATACTTGTCTCTAATTTTCTGAATACTCCTGGGATGAGAGACACACGCGCACACACATGGGCACACGCACATACACACATACACGCACCTGCAACACACATTCACGCATGCACACATGTGCATATACACACACACACTCACACACACGCACGCACGCACATACACACACAGACACACACACACACACACACACGCGCACACATACACCACGCATACACCATGCATACATACACACAGACACACACACACACGGATTGGAATTCCCTCTCGAATTCTCGATCTTTTGAAACACTTATTAAAGCTAACACAACAAAAGAAAACAGAAATAGGTGGAGGAACTCAGCAGGTCTGGCAGCATCTGGAGAGAGAAGGCAGAATTAATGTTTCCGGTCTAGTGGCCCTTCTTCAGAGCTGACAGGAGCTATGAAATGGTGGCATTTATGCTGATGATGAGGCTTGGGGTGGAGGAGGAATGAGCAGATAAGTGGATAGTCCAGAGAGACAGGAAGAAGTAAAATGGCTAAGCAGACAAAAGGATTATAAAGCTACGTAAGAAGAGAAGTTAACTAATTGATGATAGTGAATATGAGAGGGTGATTATGGGTTGGCTGTGCTGGAAGTAAACCATGTTATGATAGGACCTGGGGTATGTGGGTGGGTATTAGACCTGGAAAGAGGTACTCATGCTCTACAATGATTAAACTCAGTGTTCAGTCCTGAAGGCTGTAATGTCTCCAAGCAGAAGATGAGGTGTTGTTCTTCCAGTTTGTTCTTCGCTAGAGCACTGCAACAAGCCTGAGACACAGATGTTAGCCAGGAAACAGGGTTGTGTGTTGAAGTGACAGGCAACTGGAAGCTTGGGGTAATCTTTTGCAGACAGAATGCAGGTATTCTGCACTGCTGTGAGTAGTGAGTATGGTAGACCAGGTTGAGTGAAGTGCAAGAAGATTGCTACTTTACCTGGAAAGTGTATCTGCCTTGGATGGTAAGGAGGGAGAAGAGAGGGCAGGGGTTACACTCTGTGATTGCTGGGGAAGGTGCCGTAGGAATGGAGGAGGAATGAACCAGAGTGTCCAAGATGGAATGGTCCCTGTAGAAGGCTGACAAGGGAGTGGGCAGGTGTCTTGTGTCTGGTGGTGGCAGAAATGATGGTTTATAATCCTTTGGGATGCGAATGCTAGTGGGCTGGGAAGTGAGGACCGGGGGACCATATTGTCTTTGAGGAGGGGGTGGAAGGGGTGAGATCAGACATGACTGAGGGCTCTGTCACCCATGGTAACAGAGAATCCTCGGTTGAGGAAAATGGTGGGGATTTCTGAGCCACCCCCAACCGCCGTCCCCCACCACCCCCTGAAGGCTGTCATAATCAGAACAGATGAGACAAAGGCAGAGAATTTGGGAGGAAAGAGTGGATTCGTTACAGGAAGCAGGGTGTGAGGATGTGTTGTCAAGGTAACTGGAAATCAATTGATCTTTCAATAAATGTAGTGTCAGAATTTCTAAAGTCTTCTCAGGTAGCTCAATTCCAATGTTTGCATGATAAATGCTTCTATGAAGTACTTTTGGACCTTCTACCTTGATCCAGGTGCTATATCAATGAACATTATTATTGTTTAAACCTATAGAAGGAGCAAAGGGTTGAAGAGCTGTGGTTGTGGGATGTCCATGTGGATGGGAGGGGGGTTTGTGGATCTGGGTGGGATGCTATTGGGAGGGTCAGTACAGACTCGATGGGCCAAATAACCTTTTACTGCACTGTAGGGATTATATGACGTTGATTTGAGAGAAAATGAGCTAGCTACTTTTAAATGAAAATCAAAGTCTCTTGACACGAAAGGGGTCATGTGAACAGTAATTTACTACAGAAAATCTGGATAACTTGGCTGAAATTGTCTACTACACCTGACAAAGACTTTCCAAGGATAATTACCTGGACATTATAATCCATCATCTGAATCTATACCTCATAACAAGGCCTTCCAATATTTCTCAATTATAAATGTTGCTGAAACATAGGCCATCTTTAGAAACTCAGTAAGCAGGGATCTATTCTATTCGATCTGTTATAGCAAGGTGTGGGGCTCATTTGGTGAAGTGGTAGTGTCCCTGTCTCTTAGTCAGGAGGCCCTGGTTCAGGTCTCCACCACTCCAAGGTGCGTCATAACCTCTCTCTGAATGTGTTGATTGTGGAAAACAAAAATCAATAGATGACCTGGGGAATGCTGACAAGGGACCAATGAAACTTCTTATGATAAAACTGGATTGTCCACATTGTCAGTGTTCGCACATTGAAACTCAACTCTCTTGAGAAACCATGATAATAATAAGCTCATAGTACAGCGACCGGTAACAGTAACTAACATTAACCCTACCCAGTAACATCAAGAAAAAGTAATCATTGCAGAATGTAACGCCACCACCCTCCCTGTCTCTGTTATAAGCCTAGGATACTTCACGGGGGATAGACAATTTAAAATTAACATAAATTGTCAGTGCCATTCTTGGAAAAGGACAAATTGGGGTTTTGGAAGTCTGTCGCTGGAGAACAATCAGCTCAGCCGCAGCATCCTCTGCTCCCCCCCAACAAAACCCCAAACCAGGAACGTCAAGATCAAAATCAGAATGTATAATTCCACTCCTAAGAATTAATCTGTTTTTTTTTAACCATCTTCATTCACCCTGTACCTTCTTCTGTTTGTTATAAACTCGTGTGGATGTGTGTCACAGAATTCTGGCAGAATTTTAACCTTCACAATAAGGCTTAGGCTTTACTTTGGGAAGTTTGCAATATAATAACTCTTTAAGTTTGATTAAGTCAGGGAGGTCTGTCTGCTTTGACTCTTCATAGTTTTACATATGGTCAAGCGCATATCGAATTGGAAAACACATCTTTTAAAAAGTTCTTTTAAAAAAGCCTCAGGGATGAAAAGAGGAATTTATTCACCCCCTCTGGACTTGGTTGCAACAGAAAATTTGGATATAGACAGCAAAGTTAGAATGAGAATTACATTTTATTGTCACATGTACTCAAATATAAGCTTACAGGAATACACTGAAAAGTTTACATTGTCGTTGTTCCCAGTGCCATCTTAGGTATAAAATAGAAAAATAAGGAATTATAGTGAAAAGTTCAACATGAAAGTCCTTCTTAGTATAAAGTACAAAAATGAAGAGAGAAATTTAAAAGTTCAACAATTGCAGTCCTTCGAATGTGCTTAGCTATACTGGGCTTCTCGTCCATCTCGCCCATGCTGGGTTTGAAATCCTTCCATGCTGGGTTCGATCTCCTCCATGCTGGGCTCGATCTCCTCCATGCTGGGCTCAATCTCCATGCTCGGTTCAATCCCCTCTGTGCTGGGCTTGATCTCCTCCATGCTGGGTTCAATCCGCCTTCGTGCTGGGTTCAATCTCCTCCGTGCTGGGCTCGATCTCCTCCATGCTGTATTCAATCTCCATGCTGGGTTCAATCCCCTTCGTGCTGGGCACAACCCCTTCCATGCTGGGCTCAATCTCCTTGCTGGGTTCAATCCCCTTCGTGCTGGGCACAACCCCTTCCATGCTGGGCTCAATCTCCTTGCTGGGTTCAATCCTCTTCATGCTGGGTTCAATCTCCTCCGTGCTGGGCTCGATCTCCTCCATGCTGTATTCAATCTCCATGCTGGGTTCAATCCCCTTCATGCTGGGCACAACCCCTTCCATGCTGGGCTCAATCTCCTTGCTGGGTTCAATCCCATTCGTGCTGGGCACAACCCCTTCCATGCTGGGCTCAATCTCCTTGCTGGGTTCAATCCCCTTCGTGCTGGGCACAACCCCTTCCATGCTGGGCTCAATCTCCTTGCTGGGTTCAATCCTCTTCATGCTGGGCTCGATCCCTTCCATTCTGGGTTCGATCTCCTCCATACTGGGCTCAATTTCCTCTGTGTTGGGCTCGATCCCTTCTGTGCTGGGCTCGATCTCCTCCATGCAGGGCTTGATCCCTTTCCTGCTGGGCTCGATCCCTTCCGTGCTGAGCTTGATCTCCTCCGTGCTATACTCGATCTCCTCCATGCTGGGCTCGATCCCGTCCACACTGGGCTCAATCTCCCTGCTCTCGCTGCCGCTGTCATTGATGGGAGACATCAGGATGCCTGTTCTTGCCAGAGCAGATGCCAGGGGGCCTCAATCGCAGTCGCACTGGGCTCTATCTCCCCTACCTTGGGCTTGCTCTCCTCCGCGCTGGCCCAGTCTCTCACTGTGCCCCACGCTGGCTCAATCTCTCCATGGAGGGTAAGTAGATTAAAGTAAGAAAAAAAAGACTGCGATGGAAGAAAGAAAGTTAAAGCGGACAGAGCAGATGAGCTTCGGGCAGGAGCCTGCACACTGTGTTGCTACTCTACCACCATCTTGGATAAGGTAAGGTTTAAGATGGGAGGCTATCCAGGAAAACACTGGAATTGTCAAGGCTGGAAGGAACAAAGATGTCATGGATGACTGTTTTAGCAACAGATAAGCTTTCATGATTCTTTAATTCTTTGCTGCATCAAGAGGATCTGCAGGAGTCAGTTGCCGGGTCCTGTGGAGCTGCACTGAGTTGAGACTTGATATTTTTTTCAGATTTTAAGAAGTACATTTAATTCGTCAGTTGGTTATAAGTAAATACATGCAGAAAACAGAATTTGCAGAAAATGCAGTGGAATTTTGACATTCCTCATTACAGCTTCAATCCAGTTGCAACAACACAGGCCTTTTATAAACATGAAACTACTTACCCTCCCGTTTTAAGGCTATAAGGGTAACTGAAATTGTAATAGACTCCCATTATATTTTGGTTGAAAGACGTTAGGTGGTTGGTTTTCCTCACTGCATCTTGACCACAGCTGCCCCAAACTTTAGTGCATCCCTCAGCACATACTCCTGGATCTTGGAATGTGCCAGGCTGCAACACTCAAATCTGATACATTGGTTTTTATTTCAAAAATATAACTTATTCATTAAATATCTTCATATACATCGATAGTTACAAATGCAGCTTGGTTCTGGACAGTAGTATATGAAGACACAAACACTGGAATTTGACTCTATCCAGCAATCATTTCTTACTCGTACATTCTATATTGACATATATTTGAGGCATTGGGAGAGTTCAATAACTGAACGGACCTCATTTAGCAGAAAGACTTTCGACGATGGTCTTTCCCCACTGTGCCTTGGCAGCAACTGCCCCAGGATTTAGTGTGTCCCTCAGCGTGTAGTCCTGGACCTTAGAATGCTCCAGTCTACAGCACCTGGTCAGGGTCAGCTCCTTGCTCTGGAAGACCAACACGTTTCGGGCAGACCAAAGAGCATGTTGAATCGAGTTGATGGTTCTCCAGGCGCAGACGATGCTCATTTCAGTGTGTGTCCCAGGCAACAGACTGTAGAGCACAGCGTCCCCATGTCATGGAACTGCTCGGGACGAACCTCAACAAAAAACACTGCATCTGATACATGTGTCCAGCAGAGAGAGGTGCAGTGTATTCAGAGAGAACAGCAATAGCAAGGACAACCACAACGAGATTCCCCAGGATGTGCGGGTGACTGTCAGCTCCCTAATCCTGGGGCAAAATTTCAAGGCATGACATCGCATTAGACTTCAGGATTTTGTAAGTCATAAATTGACAAGCTGTCCTCATGAGACATTCATAAATGTTGGACATTGTTTGTGTGTCTCTTAAAATAAGCTCAGTTGCCTTTCCAAAAAAGAAAAGACAACTTATAAAATGTGTTGATTGGTTGAATCCTTGATAATTTCAGCACAGACATCATTACATACACGATGATAGCCAATTCTTGCAGACAAACACCAATTACCTTTCTACAATTGTGTTAAGTATAACTGTGTGCGTCCTGTCCAGTATATCAGATTAAAATTGAACAGCATGCAAGGAGGTAATTTGGTCCATTGTGCCTGTGAAAGAATTTTGAATTAATTGTACATCACGTGCCCCTTCCCTTTGAAGTTTCCCCTTTTGAGAACTTACCCAATTCATTTTTGGAGGTTGTTGTTGTATCTGCTTCAATTACCTTTTCAGACACTGCACTCCATGCCTTAATGTTGGGCAGGTGAAAGATCGCATTGGGCCCAATATTTGTGTAGCCACTAACTCCCATTTTGTCAGAATGTGGAACAGTTCCTCCAAGGTGGCCAGGAGATTGATGGGGAAACTGTATGTCCATTTGAATTGCCAAGATCAGCAGAGGATAGAGAGAAAACTGGGCAAAGAAGAATTAAATCCTTGCACTTACTGCAATCACACATCAAAATTCTGCACCTTGCATATCAACATACCTCTGAATGATATATCACATCAGATCATCAAGAGAAAATTACCCTGCCAGGCAATTTCATCAGGCAAATTACGATCAGGGACTCTCTGTACTGAGGCCAATGTTTGCAATGAACAAGTGATATGCATTGTCCACATTGGTCATGTCAACTTTACTAGCTTATTGGAACCGATCCTACAACTATTCCAGTTTGAAAATGTTGAAAGGACACAGATGTTTACTGCATAAACATTGAGGAGTGTCCGTTTCTCATATCCTGAGTCTGGAATTGACTAAACTAGCCAGTCGAACGTGCTTCTTGAAAACAGCAGCTTGTGTACAAACTCGAAAATGGCTGCATCTCCATTATCAGGAAATCAAGTGTAGAAAAATGCACAGCAATATTAAAAAAAATGAATTGTTAGAAAAAGCTAAGTTGCCATGAGAGCAATTTGACATCGCCACCATAATTCAAATTGAAAAGATTCATTCTTTACCAATAGTAATACGTCCCTTTGAATATTTTGTCACTCCTATCTACTGCCAGCGTATTCCTGAAACAAAAGGATAAAGCGATCAGCTGATAGTTGAGCAAAGTTGGGCTGAAATGAAAATGTATGATTAATTTAGTGGGTTTACTTCATTCATGGAGTGTACAATATCAGCAGACTAGAGAGACTGACCCTGGATATATGCTACAAATAGAATGAAGCCTTCTTATAATAACAATTTTAGCATAGGAAAACACTGCATGAAGTGGGGTCTGATCTTATCAGAGTTTTAAGTACGTTGAAGTCACGATAAACGAGTCAGTTTGCCTCCGCTGGTTAAATGTATGCCATTACTTCCACTTCCATTAACTTATCTGGAGATATAAAGTCTCAATCCCAAGGCAGAAAACTTGCAAAGCTACGAGCATTGTTTCTGGGTGAAAATATGCAGTCTTGTTGTATTCCTGCAGTGGCTTTGGTCATCATTATGAATGTGAACTGGATGATTCGCAGGCTTACTGACAGAAATATGCATAAGAACAGAAAAAAGGCAAGAAAGAGACACAGGGAGAAGAGGCACAAAGAGAAAGGGAGGAGAGAATGAGAGAGCAAAAGCAGATGAAAATAAAAGCTGATGATGGCAAGGATAGAATATGATTTGGAGATACCGGTGTTGGACTGGGGTGGATAAAGTTAAAAATCACACAAGACCAGGTTATAGTCCAACAGGTTTAATTAGAAGCACTAGCTTTTGGAGCGCTGCTCCTTCATCAGGTGGTTGTGGAGTATAAGATTGTAAGACACAGAATTTATAGCAAAAGTTTACAGTGTGATGTAACTGAAATTATACATTGAAAAATACCTTGATTGTTTGTTAAGTCTCTCGTCTGTTAGAATGACCATGTTAGTTTCACTTCTTTCATATGGAAATCACAAAACTTTTTTTTAAAGTTACATTCTCAGGTTAACTTTAACAATTGGTTTGAACCTGGATAACATGTTGAAGGTGTCAGCCACCTGTGTGCTGTTATCTGTGCCATAATGTTTAGACCCAATTCTAATCTAGAAAAATGAGTTAACAGAGATTTACATGGATTCATGCAGTTTTTGAGCAAAGTACAAAGCAACTCTGCAAGTCCAAATTCACCCCACAAATGTATATGTGTATGTGTGTGTGTATGTGTGTCTGGGGTGGGGGTTCTGAGTATCTGTGAGAGAGACTGTATATGTGTGTGTGAGTGTCTGTGTGCGTGTCTATGCATAGGAGTGTGTGTGTATAGGAGTGCCTGTGTTGTGTGTGTGTAGGAGTGCCTCTATGTGTATGTGTTGTGTGTGTATAAATAGGAGTGCCTGTGTGTGTGTGTGTGTGTGTGTGTGTGTTCGGAGTGCCTCTGTGTGTATGCGTTTGTGTGTGTACATATAGGACTGCCTGTGTTGTGTGTGTATGTGTAGGAGTGCCTCTGTGTGTATGTGTGTGTGTGTGTGTATATGTGTAGGAGTGCCTGTGTTTTGTGTGTGTATGTGTGTGTGTATATATAGGAGTGCCTCTGTGTGTGTGTGTGTGTATGTATATATAGGAGTGCCTGTGTTTTGTGTGTGTGTGTGTGTGTGTATATAGGAGTGCTTGTGTTTTGTGTGCATGTGTGTGTGTATATAGGAGTGCTTGTGTTTTGTGTGCATGTGTGTGTGTATATAGGAGTGTCTGTGTTTTGAGTGTGTGTGTATATAGGAGTGCTTGTGTTTTGTGTGTGTGTATAGGAGTGCCTGTGTTTGGTGTGTGTGTGTGTATAAAAGTACCTGTGTTGTGTGTGTGTGTGTGAATGTATATATAAGAGTGCTTGTGTTTTGTGTGTGTATATAAGAGTGCCTGTGTGTGTGTGTATGTATATATAGGAGTGCCTGTGTTTTGTGTTTTGTGTGTGTATATATATATAGGAGTGCTTGTGTTTTATGTGTGTGTGTGGAAAAGAGTACCTGTGTTTTGTGTGTGTGTGTGTATGTATGTATATATAGGAGTGCCTGTGTTTTGTGTGCATGTGTGTGTGTGTATATCGGAGTGCTTGTGTTTTTTTTGTGTGTGTGTATAGGAGTGCCTGTGTTTTGTCTGTGTGTGTATAAGAGTGCCTTGTTTTTTTGTGTGTGTATGTATATATAGGAGTGCTTGTGTTGTGTGTGTGTGTGTATAGGAGTGCCTGTGTTTTGTGTGTGTGTATATATATAGGAGTGCCTGTGTTGTGTACTCATAGAGATATACAGCACAGAAACAGACCCTTCGGTCCAACTCATCCATGCCAACCAGATATCCGAACTTAATCGAGTCCCATTTGGCAGCACTTGTCCCAAATCCCTCTAAACGCTTCCTATTCATATACCCATCCATGTGTCTTTTAAATGTTGTAATTGTACCAGCCTCCACCACTTTCTCTAGCAGCTCATTCCACCCACTGCATGAAAAGGTTGCCGAGGTCTCTTTTAAATTTTTCCCCACTCACCTAAACCTCTAGTTCTGAACTCCTCCAACCCCTGTAAAAAGACATCTTTCTATTTACCCTATCCATGCACCTCATGATTTTATAAACCTCTCCTATATATATATAGGAGTACCTGTGTTGTGTGTTGTGTGTGTATGTGCAGGAGTGCCTCTGTGTGTGTGTGTGTGTGTGTGTATGTGTAGGAATGCCTTTGTGTGTGTGTGTGTATGTATATATAGGAATGCCTGTGTTTTTTTTTGTGTGTGTATAGGAGTGCCTGTGTCTTGTGTGTGTGTGTGTGTGTGTGTAGGATAAAATAGTGGGCAAGAGAAAAGAAGACTGTGGGAGAGGGAAGAGATAAACATAAGTAAAATTATGTAAAAAATAGGAGAAAAAAACTAAACAAGAACTGACAAGCATGCTGGAATGAAAAGGAGTATTAAAAACAAAGAGGAGTAGCAAAACACCATTGTATAGAAAACAGCAATGGGGAGGGAAAAATAATAGTGACCAAATGTCACGGAGAGAGGTCTAGCAGCCAGGCTGGAGGGGAATGAGTCGCTCAGTCCTGTTTCATTAACAGAAACATACACCAGGAAAAATAGGAACATTGTGTAGTTGATGTGTAGGAAAGTATGTGTGGAAGGAGATCCAGAGGGAAACACAACCAGAAATCACAGGGGGCAGGACAAAAAATGGTCAGGGAAAATGTTTTGTTGTCAAACAGCCTTGTTTCATACTCATCCCAAGAATCAATAATTACAGAAGAATAACAAAACAGCTGAGAAAAATTATTGCAGAACTATAGGTCAGGGAACCACAGTCAGGAGTTGGAGAAGGAAAAACAAATCTGTTTGTAAAATTAGACTGAGACATTTGCAGCTGCAGTTTAATAATGTAATTCAATCTAGGATTGCTTAAAGGAACCAGCACAAGTACAAAGACTCAATTAGCTTTAATATTTATAATTGAAGTACTTTGGTGTGATTTGTTGAAGGCATATTAGCAATACCAGTGACACAGATTTGAGGAGAAAGGTGAGGAAATGGATGGAATATGATAGTGATATAGCCAGTGACCAATGTACCATTTAACTAGGTTTTCTATGATATAATAGATTTGTTCAAGTGTAGAATTATTAATAACATTTCAATGCTTCACCTATTACAGTAGTGTATAGAAAAACTGCAAAAGCCCAAACATCCTAACTGGTGTACGTTGCTCTTCATGAGCTGCCTCCAATCCAAATTCATCACACCATCTCAGCACAGCCTTCTCATCTTTTGTCCCTAATATACTTACAACACACCTCATGTGACTTGCATCCCACAATTGCCTATGACCCTCAACTAATATGCTGTTCCAATCTTATTACTTGGCCTCCAATAATATTAGACATTTTTATATTTACCACGCTCTCTTTGCCAGGCAGAAGAAGGCTAAGCATAATGGTTGTTTCATGTATCCTGTATCCCCCTGGGATTGTGCCTCAGCACAAGACCCAATGGCTGCCCATGGTCTGAGGGCTTATTCCTGAAACATCGATTCTCCTGCTCCTTGGATGCTGCCTGACCTGCTGTGCTTTTCCAGCACCACACTCTCGACTCTGATCTCCAGCATCTGCAGTCCTCACTTTCTTTCATCTACAATTGCAGACCTACATCAATTACTCTCCCCTGGCTCTTCTTGGATTCTGTTGGATTGTCATCCTTTACAAATAGTTAGCAAGCAACGCTGTCTTTTAATGCATATTTGAAGAAGGTCTGGATTACTGTGAGATGATCATCTTTGGAATCTCCAGTTCAGTGAGAGAGTTGAAGAGAGAAGTTAATCTTCGGCATTCAGAGGAAGAAGGGAGCATTTTACCTACTACACATTACATGCCCCACCCAATGACTTCAATGAATTTAGTCTTGGGCAAAAGATATTGCAATGCTCTGTTCTTTCTACAACTATTGAAGATGAATGTTTATCCTGTTTGTATTTGCTTCAGGAACACTATACCACATGTTGCAAACTAATGCTCTGAGTGAAAAATAACTAAAACTTCTCAAAATGAAAAAAAGGAAATCATACATTTATAAAGCAGCTTTCACTTCCTTAATAGTTCTCAAAGCAATTTAAGAGCTCACAAGTACATCTGAGTACTTCTGGCACTGGTGTAATATAGGAAAATATATTTAATAAAAGTCTTGAATTGATTTAGTGTTTTTTCCAACCATCGGACATCTTAAACCATTTTACAGTCAATTGAAATGAAAGCATGTTTGTACCAAAGGAAATATAGCAGCCATTTTTGTGCACAGCAAACTCCCACAAATGGCATTACGGTAATATTCGGATAGTCTACTTTTGTGCTGAAGGTTGAGGGATAAATATTGGCCAAGCCACCAGGGTGAACTCCCTTGGCTCTTCTTCGGAACAACCGGACGAACCAACCCAACCAACCTGTGGCACAGCATTTCAACTCCCCCTCCCACTCCACCGAGGATATGCAGGTCATTGGACTCATCCACCGCCAAACCACAACAACCCGACGGTCGGAGGAGGAGCGTCTTATCTTCCGACTGGGAACCCTCCAACCGCAGGGGATGAACTTGGACTTCACCAGTTTCTTCATCCCCCCTCCCCCCACCTTGTCTCAGCTGGATCCCTCCAGCCCGGCACCGCCTTCCTGACCTGCAGTCTTCTTCTTGACCTCTCCGCCTCCATCCTACTCCGACCTATCACCCTCACCTTGACCTCTTTCCACCTATCACATTTCCAACTCCCCTCCTCCAAGTCCCTCCTCCCTACCTTTTATCTTCTCCTGCTGAACACTCTCTGCTCATTCCTGAAGAAGGGCCTGTGCCCGAAACGTCGAATCTCCTGTTCCCTGGATGCTGCCTGACCTGCTGTGCTGTTCCAGCAATAAAGTTTCAACTCTTCTTCGGAACAATGCAATAGGATCTTTTATATTCAACAGTATCGGCCAGAGCTTTCTTCATGTGACCTCATTTCAACACTTGAAAACTGTCACACCACCTCATTGAGCAATAAGGGCGGGGGGAGTAGGAGATAGGAGCTGGAAATGTGTTGCTGGAAAAGCACAGCAGGTCAGGCAGCATCCAGGGAACAGGAGAATCGACGTTTCGGGCATAAGCCCTTCTTCAGGAAGTAGGAGTAGGTAGTAGGAGATAACCTATTAGGGCAAAGAAACTGAAGTGAAAGTCGCCTATGGCTCTTCTCTCATTGGAGAGACTGACAGCTGACTGCTGGTGAATTTAACCTGAAGGGCCACCAAAAAGCAGATCAGCTATTGCTGCCTCGGAGCATGAGACCTCTGAATGCTATCTCACGACCCCACTTTGGGGTCCTGACTCCAACTTTGGGAAACCCTGGTGCAGGAAGCTAGGCTTAAAGTTTCAAGGCTGACACTCGGGTGCAGTTCTGAGTGTGAGCTGTATTATTGGAGGTACAATCCTACAGACGAAATGCTCAACTGAGGTCTCTTCTCCCTACACTGATAAATGTGAATGATCCCAGCAGGATTTTGAAAAGCAGCAGGGGTCTCACCCCTAGTGTCCAGTCCACAATTTATCCATCAAACAGCGTCACTAGAAGATTTAATTTAGATTGCAGTTTATATAATGAAAATGAAACTAAAATGCACCATGACTTAAATGATATAATATTGTGGATAAAGTAACAAGTTGCTAAAATTCCCTCATGTCCTGGAAGCAAAACAATCCTCTTTTATCAAAGAAGATCGTATGGGATTGTTGTAGGATCGAAGTTCACATTCACAGCCTGTTGCTCATGACAAGATTCCAGGCTACAAAGTTAAGAAATATTAAATTAGCGTCCAAGATATATTGGAATGGGATTAAAAAAAAGTGCAGCTGTACTTCACAAATCAGTCCAAGGGACTGACAAACTTACTCACTGGTCTCAGTCAGTTGGCATAATTCAAGACAACTTTACAAGGTCACGCACCAAAAGTAGAAAGTGGCTTTTTTTTTTGTGCAGCCGAGATGATGTGTTTTTGAAAAAACAACAGTCCGCCAGACACTCAGAATAAAAACTTGTCCTCATCAAGAGCTGAACATTCAACCAAGCAAAGTACAGCTATCATAATGCAACAAGAGTTAAATATTTTGTTCCATCCAGCTGCATGTTCATGGTCTGTTCAACACTCCTTGCCACCATGTCGAAGCCCCTGTGGAATTAATTTAACATATTTTCTTAGCTGCTTCGCACAGCCATACGGTTAAGAGAAGCAAAATTTTCAGACAGATTGTACAAACTATAATCAGATTAGCCCCAGGTTCTTCTCTGATTTTGTATTTATTCTTAGGTATTTATTCCTTTATAGCACTTTTTTTTTTAAAAAATGACTGATGGAAATGTAATCTCAAGAAAAGCTGTTACCTTTGATTTACTGAAGCACAAAAAGTGAAGCAATAAGTCAATATCCTGAATGTGTGACCCCTAAGTAACATTGGCTTTAGGGTCCTGATGAAACAATGAAAAGTGTTGTTCTCACAGCCATTGACTAAACTCCCTGAGATCTATTGAGGTGCTGACACGCACTTCTGGTATGTCACAATATCCTGGCACCAATGGTCCTGGTCACGAATTGTAAAATCAAAACAGTTCTTCTTTAATAAAGTTAAAAATCACACAACACCAGGTTATAGTCCAACAGGGTTTATTTGGACTATATAACCTGGTGTTGTGTGATTTTTAATTTTGTCCACCCCAGTCCAATACCGGCTCCTCCACATCACGGCTACCTTCTTTAATAAAATTCTGGTTGCCGCTAGCTGTGAATTTTCACTGAAATGAGGCTTTGGTATGGTATTTAGAAAAACCTCAGAGTTTAATTCCCTCATCCTAAAAAATTCAACTTTTTCATTAATTATTGCATTTTGTAATTGTTTGCAACTTGCAGCATTTGTACATTTGATTCTTAGTTCTCCTGGTCCCAATGGCACCACCAGGTGGTTTAATGAACCATCTAATCAAATTCTTATCCATTTATTCATGGAATTTAAGTGATGTTGGCAAGGTCATCTTTAATTACCCATCACCAATCACCTTTGAGCAGCTTTTGGTGAGTCACCTACAACCAGATTGGCTTGCTAGGGCCATCTAAAGATTGGTTATGAGTCAACCATGATGGCATGACTTCGTTCTAGAGTCACATTAGCCTGATCAAGTAAAGATTTCCCCATCTTAAGGACATGCTAGACAAGTTCTTATTTACAACAATCCAGTGGTTATTGACAGGACTAGAATTTCCATCCAGATTTACTGAACTTATCGCCTTCTTCATCTTTGGCAGCCCCTTAGGATTGCTTCCACTCTTAGGGTGAGTTCTGAGGTGGCCGAACAGTCCAACCCTGGAGTTGCAGACTCTGACTCATGAGGGGGTGAGTGGTGTTTGAGGAGGTGATTGGATGATCTGGACTCTGAGCTCTCTTTCCACTGCTTGTACTTGGGCTCTACATGCTCCACTCAGAGACGCTCATGGTGGTTGGCATCTTTGCAGGTGCTTCTTCTCCAGGTTGTGCATTCTGGGGCAAGCGATCCACTCTTGTCTTTGGGGATGTTGTACTTATGAAGATTTTCAGGTTGTCCGTGTAGCATTCCCTCTCTCGTGATTGCTTATCATTGCAGAGCTCGGAGTAGAGCTCTTGTTTAGAGAGTTGGGCCTGTGGACAACGTGGCCTGTCCATCATAGTCTGTGACTAGCGTCTTGATAGTGGGTATATTGCCCAGGGAGAGGATGCTCACATTGGTATGCATATCCTAACAGAGGATTTGCCAGACTTTGTGAAGGTAGCCCTGGTGATAACTCTTTAGATTTCTGCTGTTCATGGTCCATGGTTCTGATACACACAAGAAAGTGAGGAGCACTGTTACTTGGCAGACCATTAGCTTGGTGCTGTGTTTGTAGTCTCAGATTTCCAACACTCTGTTCCTCAGGCGTCTGAATGTTGCAGGCACATCGGAGTCGATGTTGGATAACATTGTCGATGTCTGCCCACTCAGAAAGGAGGCTCCTGAAGTATGAGGAATGATCCACATTGTCCAGGAGCTCACTGTGGATTTTGATGATCGGGAAAATGGGAGCGGTGTTGTGTGGCTGGTAGGGAACCCTTTTTTTTGGATGTTAGTCAGGTCAGGTTAGCTCAGTTGGATGACTGGTTTGTGATGCGATTTGATGTCAACAGCAGCAGTTCAATTTCCACACCAACTGTGCTTATCATGGAAGTCCTGTCATCTCAACCTCACCTCTCAGCTGACCCTCAGATTAAATTCACCACCAGTAGTCTCTCTCTAATGAAAAAGCTGTCCTCTGGGACTATGGTGAATTTACCAGCTGTTGTAATGGGAGTTGAACTCATTTTCCAGAGTATTAGTCTGGGCCTCGGGGTGATGAGTCACAGCGTTATCACAGTTACCATCTAGCCACATTCCCTCCTCCACCCCAAGCTTGCTTGAGATTAACAGTTTATAATTGGCCCTTAGCCGCCTTTCCTGTTGTTCTCTGCCTGGTGCAAATGGACTGAGTGTTATGAACATTCCACCCCTTTCTACTTCAAAATTACAGCAGGCTCCTGTCCTACATTCACCATTTCGTGAGATTCCCTCGTACCCGCATACATGCAAATTTAGGAGCAACAGAACAACCTTCAGCCCCTTGGGCCTACTCTGGTGTTCAATATGATTAGGACTGACCTGTTGACATCTCAATTATTACTGCCACTTCACTCTCCAAAATGCTCCTGCGACCCCCAGACCCCCAGAAGAGGTGGAAGTGGAGGGATTCAAATTTGCATTCCAAACAGACTAGAACCTTAACCCAGCAGAATGCAGTGTGCTTCCCTCTGGACTACCATAAACCAGTCACTAATGAGTTCTGCTTTCTGTTATTGAAATAACTGTTCAGTGGCCAGTGTCCTGTCACTAAGTCACCTTTATTTACATGTGCACAGTACGTGGGCTCTGACCAGCCAGCTCAAAGTCAGTACCTAGACTGAGGAGACCTTCTGAATCTCCTGTTTGCTTTCTGTTTTTCTCACTTCCCTAAAGGCTACTTCTTGGCTACATGACCATCAAAGGCTGACCCTTTTTAAATATCAGGTGGAAGCGTGCCAAGATGGAGGCACCTTTATTCGCCCTCACTTTATCTTCCAATGGGTGTGTCCCATTCTTGTTGCTTCTGAAACAACCACAGAGAGGGCGATATCCGGTCATCAAGTCACCCTTTATTTACATGTGCACTGCACACTGGCTGTGATCAGCAAGTTCAAAGCCAGTCCCTAGACTGAGGAGACTCTCTGAATCTCCTGTTTATATCTGTCAGCCAGGACTCCCTGGATGGCTAAGATTGAAACTCCAATCAAGGATCTCATAGTCAACGGTTCCAATCACTACAGTTGTCATAGTCAATGTGGCATTCAAGCTCCCATTGCCCCTTTAATTCAGTGAGTTTAAATAACCACTTCATCCTATATTGTCACTGTAAGGGCAGGAAACCAAAAAGAAGGACAGTTTATTAGATTAGATTAGATTAGATTACTTACAGTGTGGAAACAGGCCCTTCAGCCCAACAAGTCCACACCGCCCCGCCGAAGCGCAACCCACCCATACCCCTACATTTACCCCTTACCTAACACTACAGGCAATTTAGCATGCCCAATTCACCTGGCCTGCACATCTTTGGACTGTGGGAGGAAACCGGAGGAAACCCACGCAGACACGGGAGAACGTGCAAACTCCACACAGTCAGTCGCCTGTGTCAGGAATTGAATCCGGGTCTCTGGCGCTGTGAGGCAGCAGTGCTAACCACTGTGCCACCGTGTCACATGATGGACAGTCAACTTGCAAACAATTGAACAGGAAAATAGTAAGCTCAGGCAATAAAAGAGAGCTAATAATTATAATTACTTTGCAAACATAAGAACACTCTTAAAACTCTAGCATCTATATTTGTTCTCCATTTTCAATTATGTTCCATGTCTCATCACAATTTTACCATCAATCACCAAAAAAGGAAATGGGGAGAAATTAATCAAAGCAATAACGTTGCTGATTTAGTTTTTATGATAAGTTTGAGGATGCCTGGATACAGAGCCAACCTTCCCCAGCAATACTTTGCGATGAAAACAGATATGAAAAACAAATCATTGTTTTCCAAATGTGAACTTACACCAGAGGGAACCAAAAGGTTCTACTTCCCTTGCAAGGAACAATGACCTCAGAATATTGTTCAAACTTGTAATGATTAAGATATCTGAAGACACAGTCGATAATCAGGTTGAAATTAATCCTGAATATCTCAACAGAAAAAGTGCCACAGAAATTATTTAATAGAGCGTGACTCACATTATACAGATAGAAATTCATCAAAAGCGCATATTTCTACTTAGGTTGGAGAATTTCCTAATCCATTCCAGATTAGGGCAACACTTATACTACAACCATTACTCTGGGGCTCAGCAGTTGTGCTTTATACTGTTAAGGTTCAAGCCATAGGAATATAGAACAGAATTTTATCATTGCCCCCCAGCAGGTGTGTGGTCTTCCTGTGTCCCAACCTGTCTAGTAGTTTATTGGAGTCGGGGTTGGTCAGATGGGGAGGACCCAAGGTCTATGGCAGCCATCCTGCCTTCACTGCAGTTGAGACCCTCATTACTGATTTGTGACCAATCAGAGGGTCAATTCTTACGCAGCCTGACAGACCCCCTTTTCGAACATGAACACCCTTTCCCATGAATGCCTACCATATTAGTGCCAAATTCTCCCTCTCTTCCTGATCTTTTCAACTCAACAAATTCAACCATTCCTGGTTCCTTCCAACCCAGCCACAAGACCTGGTACACCATGATCTCTCAGAACTAGGAATGAGGAAGTGGGGGGGAGGGGGGGTAGGGGTAGGTGGGTTCCACTTGTAGTCCCAGCAATGACCACTGATCCTGGTAGTGCTGTTGGGCAGTAGAAGTGGCAGCTAATCTCTGAGACAAGACTTTCTCCATAATGAGGGGCAGATGTTCCACTCCCTCCTCCCAGGGCAATTAATGCTGCAATGAGTGTTAAATGTTTATGGGATTGCCAACATCAGTAGATA
Organism: Chiloscyllium plagiosum; assembly: GCF_037043375.1. Lineage (NCBI taxonomy): Eukaryota > Metazoa > Chordata > Chondrichthyes > Orectolobiformes > Hemiscylliidae > Chiloscyllium > Chiloscyllium plagiosum. The sequence continues at coordinate 20,212,427 of NW_028270181.1, read as the reverse complement.
TGCATTCCCCACTGATTTTTACCTTGCCACCCCAAAACACTGCCTCGGGGGATGAAAAAGGTCACTTCAGCCCATCAATCCTAACCCACCACTCATTACACTCATAGGTGATTTCTCACCAACGATATATACCTGTCTTTTCTCATATCCTTTACATCTTTTTCTGGCAAAGGTTTTGCAATCATAGATTTAAGATTAACAGTTGATCTAGCAACCAACATAACCAAAGACCCTCCCACCCCAGTTCTTCCGCCCACTTCCTTCAGGCAGAAGATATGTAAGTTTGAATACACCTACAAATAGATTCAAGAACAGTTTCCTCACATCTGAATGGATCCCTCAAATTTTAAATTTAATGTTGATCTCATTCTCCGTGCACCTTCTATGCAGCTGTAACACTGTATTCTTCTCTCTGTTCTATTAACCTTTGTATTTTGTATGGTATGATCTGCCTGTACTGCTCAAAAAAAAACAAACATTTGCACTGTACCTAGGTACATGTAACAATAGTAAATCAAATAGAATAAAATCAAGTTTGTTGCCCAACACTAATTACGCCTGAAAAGGTGGTGTGTGATGCCTTCATGAAGTACAGCAGGGAGGAGAAAGAGAGGACTGCAGATTCTGGAGATCAGAGTCGAGAGCGTGGTGCTGGAAAAGCACAGCAGGTCAGGCAGCATCTGAGGAGCAGGAGAATCGATGTTTCGGGCATAAGCCCTTCTTCAGGAATCCTGCAGTCCTTTAATGCAGGTAAACCCTCACAGATGTTTGGACAGGAATTCCATATTTGATCTAATCAAGGTTTTATATAATTTTGCTGTAGATTATAAAATATCTGGTTATTATTCAAATCTGAACTCAGTGTGATTTGAGAGAGAAGATCTCAACTTTGGCTCCAGAACTGGTGCAAGATTTCCAACCTAGTACAGATGCAAATAAAATGCAAAACTACAAGATCTATTGGCTCATTCTATAATAATGAAACACACATCTGAAAATGCCACACTGTGACAACTCACTCAAATAAGAATCAACTTTTAATACAATTAGCACTGTTTAAAATTGATAGTTTTTTCCCCATAGATCCTGCCAGACCTGTTGAGTTTCTCCAGCAATTTCTGTTTTTGCCTCAAATTGACTATTTCAAGCTGAAGAGGTTTCAGAAGAGATTTACCAGGATGTTGCTGGGTATGGAAGGTTGGAGTTATAAGGAGAGGCTGGATAGGCTGGGACCTTTTTCACTGGAGCATAGGAGGTTCAGAGGTAACCTTATAGAAGTTTATAAAATCATGAGGGGTATAGATAGGGTTAATGGTACTTGTCTTTTCCCTGGATTTCAAGATTTGGGGTACATTTTTAAGGTGAGAGGAGAAAGATTTAACAAAGACATGGGGACAAATGTTTTTACACAGAGGATGGTTCATGTATGGAAAGATGTTCCTGAGGAAGTAGTGGATGTGGGCACAATTACAATGTTTCGAAGACATTTGGATAAATACGTAAATAGGAAAGGTTTGGAGGGACAAGAGCCAGGAGCAGACAGGTGGGACTAGTTTAGTTTGGGATTATGTTCAGCAGAGACCTGTTGAACCGAAGGATCTGTTTCCATGCTTTTTGACTCCATGACTATGATCCTATGTTTCACATCTGGAACTTATGTAAGCTTCAAATTCCCAAACATTGCAATTTTCATGTATAACAGGAAAAACTGTACTTATTCCTGCTGCAATAGCCTTATATGACTAATTTAAGAAATCAACATATAATTTGAAATATACTTTTTGAAAAAATCTCAAAACCAAAGCACAGTGCAACTTATGCTCACGCCAAGAGTTGCCAAGTTAACTTGGAAAGAATGTCCTGACCTGTGACCTTGTTATTTATTCTTTGTGGAAGTTGCTGATTTATTTAGAAACTTTATAATTCTGATGTGTATTGTTTCAGTCAGTTGTTAGTCAATGTTAACTGGTTAGGGAATATTAGCTGCTGTAGATTTTTAAAAAATTGATGGGAAAGTCATGGTCTTGCTATAGCTAAAAAAAAAATCATTTTCTATGATAGGGAGTTCACAGAATTAAATAGAGAGAATTATCAGTGCTGTATTCTTGTCTGACTAGATGATGATGTCCACATTTTTGTTTCTCTTGCCAAGCCAACCAATGAGATTAATTGCCATCCTCATGGCATCCAGCAGCTACCATGAGAGTGAGAAAGCTGTTGTTTTTCAATGTCACCGAGATGATTTTTGGATTTCCCACACCAAGTTTAGATGGAAAGGTCTGCATCCTGTGTCTTAGGCTTTTCTCTTCTCATCATAACACTGCTACAATTTCGGGATATGTGATCTTAACTCTTGTAGCTACTTAATCTGCAAAAGACTCTTCAGTCCATCATACCTATGTTAAAAGACTATCTAATTAATCCTAACTACACATGTTTATCTATGACCCTGCAGATTTTCCTTTACAGTATATAAGCAATTTCTTTTCAAAAGCTATTAATGAGTTTACCTTTGCCATTCTCTCTCGTAGTGAGTTCCACAGTGTGACAATAATGTTGCGAATATGTGACTCCAGGCGATGTTTTTCTCAGTGCATTTCATTGCATCCACTTTGGGATTCCAACAGGGAGGGGTCAGTTCCGAGAGCCCAGGGCCATGGAGTGGACTAAGTGAGCTTTGTCTTAAATTCTCTTTTTTAAAATTTGCTCTTTTTTCTTTGTTATATAATGGTGAAAGCGTTGTTATTCTGAACTTTTTATTCCTTTACTTTTCAGACTTATTACTATAATTTTGAGTTTCTGTAATGCTGGGCTTTTAGTTCTTTATTTTTTTCTAATTCTTTTTCCTAAGAATTTTACTCAAGAATTCGTACCAAGGTACCTTTGTATATAAGATGGCAACTTGTGAACTTCCCACTGTACTCGCGTGAGTACATGTGCCAAGAAAGCAAATTCAATTCAATTCAATTCAATATGTGAACTTAATTTCTAATTAAGTAATGTAGACTATTATGGACCATAATTACTTGCTCATCGCTTGGACAATAGACTACAAGATATAGGAGCAGATGACACCACGCATCCTTCTAAACTTCATCAGTACAGACCAAGAGTTCTCAACCACTTCTCATATGACAAGCCCTTCAACTCCAGGATTATTCTTGTAAATCTCCTTTGGATGCACTTCAATGCCAGCATATCCTTCATTAGACATGGGGCCCAATGTGGTTTGACCAAACTTTCATAGATCCTCAGCAGTATATTTCTATATATATGTTTTATATCCCAGCCTCTCAAAATGAATGTTAACAGTGCATTTGCCATTCTAACTGCCAACTGAACCTGCGTTCAGTTAAGATTTCCTGCGTAATCTTAAGAGAATCTTGAACAAGGATTCCCAGATCCCTAATGCTTCAGATTTCAGCCATGCTGACTCAGCTCTCTTTTACCACACACTTCCAACTTCTCCGCAATCTCATCTTTCATAATGGACTCTAAAATCTTACCAATGGCCGAGGTAAGGCTCACCGACCCACAGTATTCCAATCTTCAGCCTCCCTCCCTTTGTAAACAAGGGTGTTGAATTAGACAAAACCCAAAAGAACTGCTACTGCTGTAAATCAGAAACAAAAGCAGAAATTGCTGAAAAAGCTCAGCAGGTCTGTGAAGAGAAATCAGAGTTAATGTTTTGGGTCCAGCGATCCTTTCCTGTCCTTTGGTAGTTTCCTTGACTCCAGAGATTCCTGAATGATCATCCTCAATACCTTTACAATGCTTCAGCTATCTCCTTCAGAACTCTTAGGTGTAGATCATCTGGTCCAGGTGATATATGAACTTTAAGGTCCTTTAGCTTCCCCAGCACCTTCTCCTTGGTGATGACCACTGCACTCACCTCTGCCCCCGAGTCTCTTGAAGTTCTGATATGATGCTGGTGACTTCCATTGTGAGAATTGATGGAAAGTGCCTGTTTAGTTCCTCTGTCATTTCTTCGTTACTATTATTACTTCTTCAGTATCACTTTCCAACAGTCCAATGTCCACTCTTACCTCTCTCTCAAATTTTAGATTGCTAAAATAAAATTGATATCTTCTGTTATGTTATTATCTAGCTTCCTCTTATATTTTGTCTCCCCACTTATTGTTTTTTTAGTTATCCTCTGCTGGTTTTTAAAGGCTTACCAATCCTCTGACATCCCATAATTTTATCACATTGTGTGCTTTTTATTTTGCTTTTGTACTGTCCCTGACTTCCCTTGTCAGCCATCTCATCTTAATACCTTCTTAGTTCTAACATTAGAAGGGAGACAATTTCTTTTGATTCAAATGCCTTCATTCTTTTAATCTTTCACTGATAGCACGGTGGCTCAGTGGTTAGCACTGCTGCCTCACAGCACCAGGGACCTGGGTTCAATTCCTGCCTTGGGCAACTGTCTGCATGGAGTTCGCACATTCTCCCCGTGTCTATGTGGGTTTGCTCTGGGTGCTCTAGTTTCCTCCCACAGTCCAAAAATGTGCTGGTCAAATGATTAGATTAGATTCCCTACAGTGCGGAAACAGACCCTCCAGTCCACACTGACCCTCCGAAGAGTAACCCACCCAGACTCATTTTCCTCTGACTAATGCACCTAACACTATGGGCAATTTAGCATGGCCAATTCACCTAACCTGCACATCTTTGGACTGTGGGAGGAAACCAGAGCAAACCCATGCAGACACAGGGAGAATGTACAAACTCCACACAGACAGTCGCCCAAGGCTGGAATCGAACCTGGTGCTGTAAGGCAGCAGTGCTAGCCACTATGCCACTGCGGTCAGGTGAAATGGCCATGTTAAATTGCCCATAGAGTTAGGGGCATTAGTCAGGGGTAAATATAGGGGAGGGAATGGGTCTGGGTGGGTTACTCTTCAGAGGGTTGGTGTGGACTTGTTGGGCTGAAGGGCCTATTTCCCTACTGCAGGGAATCCAATACTATTGAATATGTTCCCTCTCAATTCAAACTTAAATTGTGCGTGCAGAACTTAATCTCAATAACTCAGTGGAATTATATGGGGCATATCATCATTAAATGAATGTGTGAGAGGAAAAATATGCTTACTGTATCTTTGAAACACCTCCATTCACTTTTAAAATTTTTGTCTTCTGATTTATAATTTACGTGTTACACTTGCACGGTTGTGTTTTTGGATATTTTAACTTCTTTAAACATCAAATTCGACTTAAATTGTTCATGTACAAAATTCTCAACGACATTTTCACTTGATAAACCAATATAATATAATGCAAGAAACATTTGGACAGGTATGTAGATGGGATAGGTACAGAGGGATATGGACCAAATGTAGGCAATGGGTCTCGAAAACTGGGCCGTCTGGACAAGTTGGGCCAAAGGGCTTGTTTCCATGCTGTAAACCTCTATGACTCTATGATCCTGGCTGATCTCTATCTCAGTATAATATTCCTGAATTCTCCCAGTACTCCTTGCTGTCTTTCAAATCAAAAAATGTATCTATTTCTGTTTTTGAACATACTCAGTGACTTGGCATCCACAGCCTTCTGTGGTAGAGAATTCCATGGGTTCACTACCTGTTGAGTGAAGGCTTTCTTTTAAGTCTGCTGTCATTTATTTAGAAATTCTGCTTTTGTAATCAAAATGGTGGCAGAAAATGGTGACTTTGCACTCTTTTCATGGTACTTATGTATTTCTATACTTGAGTACATATGACAATAAAATCTAATGCTAATTCCTAGAATGTACAATGGAATACTGATCATGGATTCACATTTTAGCTCTTTTTAGTGTTTTACATGAAAGGCTTTAGATTACCCATATTTTTTGCTGATATTAAAAAAAAAACATTTTGTTTCCCTTTTTTCACATCCCTTTGTGACAACACATGTGTAAGTAATGTGGTCCCAGTTGATGTTACGAATGGACAGGACAGTTCCCAGAGTGAAGCTTGTCTTGATAGGCCCTCACTTTTTTAACTGTGGAGGTGAATTGCTGAGCACTTTCACAAGAGTCTGCCAATCTTCTTTTAACACAAAGAACAAGCGACCAAACAAACTGTATGACATAAAACAAATAAAGTGGCAAGATTTCGTTTCAAATCCTAGAAAAGAAATCAAATTCACGCTATTCTTTTTATTTCAACAACATCCTTCTAAACAACAAAACTCCAGTGAAAATTTACTACTATCATTACAACAAGGTGTCTGGTTTAGGCTGAAATCACTGTAATTGGTTTCCTTCTGGGAAATTTCTGAGTTTTCTTTACAGCTGTCATCCTTCTCTGATACACTGACAACAAATTGCAACTTCACTAATACTTTACCTTCAAAATGAATTCCCTGAACTCAGCTTGAGCAACCTTACAGGATTTCATCGTGGAGAGTTTAACACTCCTGCTTCTATCTTCTGGCACACACATGCTGAATGACTCTCTTATGGATTTTTCTGTGTCTCTGTGAGTCCCTGGATGCCTGTCATGAAGCAACAGCATAGTTTTGTTTTTAATGCCTTTCTTTTTAATGCCCTGAACTACTAACATCCATCTCTTCAGTTCAACGTTGTAAAGTTTTATTAAAAATGCGTGAGAACCATCAGAGTTCCAGACATCTCAATGCCAGGTTCACAAGAACAACTCTAAAAATAAAAATGAAACTTTGTTTCCGAACACACTTAGCTTCTCAACGCACAAAATGTACAACATAAATTAAATTAAAAGTTATACATTATTCTTAACATTTCATTGTCTGCTCACTCGTTGCTTTAACATTTCACTGGAAGTGAAACTTTTGCAAATAGCTTCAGCAGAAAGGGCAGTAAAATGATCCCTACTCTTTTTATTAAGGTAAAATAGTGTTTCATGTGTGTGGCAGGTATCTAAGTGAATAATTATACAACAGTCGATGTATTACACTAAACATAATGACAAATTGCATTGCAGCATTTGGAATATATTTGCTGTTGAGGTGGTATCAGGTTCAAAACTGCCTAAGAGAGAGATCAGCAGGCCCCAGCTGGTTTATACTGCCATCTGTATCTATCAGACATGAAGCTGGGAATTAGCACCATAAATCTTGAGTCAATATTGAGCCAATTAAAGATGTGTGCCACAACAACAAGGATGCCTGCAGGCACGTTTCACGTGATCGGCACTGCCTGTCATCATCAAGGTGCCCTGTTCACTTGAACAGGCAAAATATTGGACAACTTCAAGTTTATTGAGCATAGATTGTTGAGGTCCAGCCAGGAGGGCCAGTTAAACCATACAGATTGGCCTTCCTCCAGCATATTTTGTCCGTGTATCATCCAGATAGGCTGAAATAGAAACATAAAAGCATAGAAACTAGGAGCAGCACGAGGCTTCTATAACTGGTCTTCGAATCTGCTCTACCATTCAATATGATCATGGCTGATCCTCTATCTCAATATCAAATTCCCAGTTTCTCTCCAGAACCTGAAATGATTTTATTAAGTAAATAAATGAAATTATTTTGCATGTAAAGCTTTCTTTTCAAGAAGACTATGCCAACAGAATGTATACCTAACTAGAGTATAAGAATAAGCAGGTAAACAGCGGGGAAATACAATGCTCCAAGACAGCAAAGCTTCTTCATCATCACCTCCAACACCCGTGACCTCCGCCATCTAGAATGGTAAGGGATTGGTGACATAACTTAATGGGAGGGCTACCCCAATGCTAGGCTGGGATCCCATTTAATGACCAACAACTGATCAGCGGGTAGAAATCATTCAGTATTGGACCAGCCAGCTTCAACAGGCCTGAGATACTTGCAAAGGGAAAATCTTCTCACAGAAATAATTGATCAGGGCAAGAGTGAAACTCCCATTATGGACTTGTTAGTTTCCCGTTCTTTCAGCTCCCACCTGGGAATCATCAGATGAGCAGAAACTTGAACCCGTATTTTAGTGAGAGCAAAGCAGCTGGATTGACGGAAGTCTCCTGCAGATGGATGACCCTGACTGGGATTTACACCACTTTTTTGGACAAAGTAGCATCTGGGTTCAAAATATCAGTTACTCTGTTGAGAGGAAACACTCTTCAAGCAAAATATTGACAAAACAAAATTCTCACAGGTAATTTGCATAAAAGAGCACTCATGGGATGTTGGATTTGTATAATAACCAGGAAGACACACAGAACGAATCGATGGGTAAATCTATTTGAACGAAAGGTTTTGCTGTAAAATTATTACAGCAACTATAAATCACCACAATAACAAAAATCTTAAAAGGTGTGCAAAGTACACCTAAAATCCAATAATTTGTTTTGTCTCTTTTCTTTAGAGTTTACTGCCACCAATCATAGTGTCTGCTCCATTTGAGCGAAGATAATCAACACTGATTCCGTCCCAACCAGATTTTCCATAACTGTTTCCAAACTGATGTTCTTCATCTGTATCGTATTAAGAAGGAATACATTATTTTTTTTTTCTCTTCAGTAAACGCAGGATAGGGTACTGTAAATGTGCAGCACTTTCAAATGTAGATTCACAGTTGCCAATGTAATAAAAGCTATTTAAACCCCAAGCGTTAGAAATATCTGGCAGATTGTTCAACAACGTTCCGTATGGAATCCAGGTAGAGCTAGCCATTTGGATACAAAATTGTCTTGAATGTAGGAGACAGAGGATGGTGGAGGAGGGTTGTTTTTCACTCTGGAGGCCTGTGACCAGTGGTGTGCCCCAAGGATCGGTGCTGAATCCACTGTTTTTTGTCATTTATATAAATGGCTTGGACGTGAATATAGGAGGAATGGTTAGTAAGTTTGCAGATGACACCAAATTTGGAGGTGTAGTGGACAGTGAAGAGGTTTATCTCAGAGTTGAATGGGACCTTGATCAGATAGGCCAATGGGCTGAGGAGTGGCAGATGGAGTTTAATTTAGATAAATGTGAGGTGCTGCATTTTGGGAAAGCAAATCAGGGCAGGACTTATACACTTAATGGTAAGGTCCTGGGGTGTGTTGCTGAACAAAGAGCCTTGGGGTGCATGTTCATAGTTCCTTGAAGGTGGAGTCACAGGTAGGAGAAAGTGAGGACTGCAGATGCGGGAGATCAAAGTCGAAGAGTGTGGTGCTGGAAAAGCACAGCCGGTCAGGCAGCATCCGAGGAGCAGGAGAATCGAAGTTTCGAGCATAAAAAGTTCTTCATCAGGAATCCCTTCCTGATGAAGGGCTTATGCCGGAAATGTCGATTCTCCTGTTCCTCGGATGCTTCCTAACTGGCTGTGCTTTTCCAGCACCACACTCTTCAAGTCACAGGTAGACAGGATAGTGAAGAACTCGTTGGGTGCACTTTCCTCTTTTGGTCAGCGCATTGAGTATAGGAGTTGGAAGGTCATGCTGCAGCTGTACAGGACATTGGTTTGACCACTTTCAGAATACTGCGCATAATTCTGGTGGCTTTGCTATAGAAACAATATTGTGAAACTGAAACTTGAGAGGGTACAGAAAAGATTTACAACGATTTTGCCAGGTTTGGAGAGTTTGAGCTATAGGGAGAGGCTAAATAAGCTGTGGCTATTTTTCCTGGAGCATTGAAGGTTGAGGATTGACCTTATAGAGTTAATAAAATCATGAGAGGCATGGATAAGGTGAATAGCCAAGGTATTTTTCCTAGGGAAGGGGAGTCCAAAACTAGAGGGCACAGGTTTAAGGTGAGAGGGATCTAAGCGGCAACTTTTTCATGCAGAGCATCATGGGTGTGTGGAAAAAGATGCCAGAGGAGGTGGTGGAGTCTGGCACAATTCTAACTTTTAAAAGGTTTGGATGGGTATATGAATAGGAAGGTTTTAGAGGGAGATGGGCCAAATGGTGAGAAATGGGAGTAAATTAATTTAAGATATCTGATCGGCATGGATGAATTGGGCTGAAGGATCTCTTTCCATGCTGTACATCTGTTTGGCCCTGATTCTAGGTTGGTAGAGAGAACACAATTTTTGTCTTGGGTCAGATGTGATTCTTTTTGAACATTTGTGAGCCCGGATTATCTTGGAGATAATCCCAGTTGGATTTGAAATGTGAAGAATCCATGTGCAATAAGTCAGAGCTGGGGACATTTGCTGAGGAAGGAGGTATGGCTTTCAAACCAAACGTGGCAGTTCCCCCTATCAAGCAACCAGAGGGAATTGAAAAGCAAAGGATCTGAATAAGGCAAAATGTAAATTCTGTCAGACAGAAGAGGTGAACATCAAGGTGGGAATTCTTTGAGGAGTAGTGGAAGTGAATGATAGGTTGCAATAATAGTAAAATTCTGCAGCTGCTGAAAATCTGAAACAAACACACAAACTGATGGCACATGTAGAGAAAGAATGTTACCATTTCAGAATAGCAAAGATCATATTTGACTCAGAACATTAACTCTGCCTATGTCTTCACAGCTGATGGTAGATTGGTTGAACTTTTCCAGCGGTCTTTGTTTTTATTTCAGATTTCCAGCATCCACCGTGTTTTATTTTTATGATAAATGTTACTCTCATTGAAGTTCACACCTAAGTTAAGTGGGTCAGTGCCTAACTGCTCTGACTCTTACATCATTGGACAGTTTATTTCAAACATTATCAGCCTTTGATTTTTTTCTTATAATCTGTTATAAATTTTCTTTTGCCATTGCTTAGCTTTAATCACCAGCTGCTCTGACTTCATTAAAGCTGAAGTCTAGATTCATATTTTTCATGTCATGTCACACTCCATGTACCTGTTATGATCCCTTCTAATAGCAATACTGAACAAGTTATATTCTAGAGTGTAAACTGGCATGGTAGATCATAAACTTTATTTTTGCAATTTGATTATGGTATTGATTCATTACTGAACACATTCACAAAAGGCTGCCAATATCCTTTCATCAAAAAAGCAACAAAGTTTATCCATCCAAAAGAAAACAAAAGACACAAAATTCTTCACACCATATGTGAACTATTTAAAATGATCTCACTACAAATATATGATGATTCAACCTTTTTACCCTCATCCTTTCAGATATTCACAGGTAAGCAAAAGGTTTCCACTTGAAAATTCCTTGTCCAATGAGCACAACTGTATTTCCATCAACCATCTGTATTCACTCATTATTATTTTCTTTAGTAAATGTCACTAAACAAATTACAAACGCAGCTCAATTATATGTAACATATGTTTCTTAAACTCACATACTTGATAGTCTTCTAGAATGCCTTCCTCTCTAATACCTTAAAATCTTCTTTCAATTTTATCTTAGTTATCTCTAGTTACCTATGGCCTTCTTTTCATCTTCCCTGACTGTATTGGAGATTGGTAAACTGCGCCATTAATGTTACAGGTCTTTTCTCTTCAGGATTCTGGGTAATCCAAGATGGAGGACGGGAAAAATTTCTGGCTGTAAGAGCCGCTCCTTTTTTTGATGTATTTTCGGTGCTGGAGGTGATTTCCTCGAATTCCAGGAGCAGTAATTACTGTTTTATATGCTGTTGCATTGTTTTGGAACTTTGGAAAAAAAAGTCAAAACAACGGCAGTTTTAAAAGGGAGAAGAGCAGACAAAGGAAGCACATGGTGAGGATAGTGCAGGGGAGAGAGAGAACGAACGAACGAACGAACGAACGAACGAACGAACGAACGAACAAACGAACAAACGAACAAACAATCGAATGAACCTGCACAGTTACTGCCTTTGTTGTTTGAATTCGTGTATCGCTGGACATCGGAGTGCATCTGGGAAAATTAACAAACAGTGAAATTCACAACTAATCTTGGAGGAACTGTTGGGCGAAGTTCACAGCACAGAATCAGATAAGTTACTCATTGTTTTAAGTCTGTCCAAGAGAATGGCTGCAGTGGTGAGTGTAGTGGATTCTTTCCTGATTATATGTTTTTGGAGATAAGTCTCTTGATTAAACTTAAAATATAAGCAAGAGCTATTAATTTAGCCTGTGGCAGTGTTTGTAGAGGAATAAGACGGTATTATTTTCTGGGTCTGTAGATTGTGAAGGAGCAAAAATGGCCTTTGCAATGATATGTATTTCTTGTCAGATGTGGGAGTTTAAAAAGAGTTTAAGGTTACTGCGGATTATATCTGCCATAAATGCTGTTGGATACGAATCTTATCAGATTGAGTGGAGAGACAGATAAAAGCGATGAGGAAGTTGCAACAGCAACAGTATGTGATGGATGGCAGTTATAGGAAGGGGAGAAAGTCTCAGATACAGTCATATAGATGGGTTAACTCTAGGAAGGGTAAGAGAGGTAGGCAGCTAGTGCAGGAGTCTTTTGTGGATATACCCATTTCAAACAGGTATGCTGTTTTGGAAAATGTAGGGCGTGATGGATTCTCAGGGGAACGTAGCATGAACAGCCAGGTTTCTGGTATTGAGACTGGCTCTAATGCAACGAGGAGTATGTCGGCTTCCAAGAGATCAATTGTGTTTGGGGATTCTGTAGTCAGAGGTACAGACAGACGTTTCTGTGGCCAGCAGAGAAAAAACAGAATGGTGTGTTGTTTCCCTGATGCCAGGATCAAGGATGATTCAGAGAGGGTGCAGAATGTTCTCACGGAAGAGAGGGGCCAGCAAGAGGTCATTGTCCACATTGGAACCAATGACATTGGAAGGGAAAAGGTTGAGATTCTGAAGGGAGATTACAGAGAGTTAGGCAGAAATTTAAAAAGGAGCTCCTCTAGGGTAGTAATATCTGGATTACTCCCGGTGCTAGAGCTAGTGAGGGCAGGAATAGGAGGATAGAGCAGATGAATGCATGGCTGAGGAGCTGGTGTACGGGAGAAGGACTCACATTTTTGGATCATTGGAATCTCTTTTGGGGTAGAAGTGACCTGTACAAAAAGGACGGATTGCACCTAAATTGGAAGGGGCCTAATATACTGGCAGGGAAATTTGCTAGAACTGCTCGGGAGGATTTAAACTAGTAAAGTGGGGGGGGAACCCAGGGAGATAGTGAGGAAAGAGATCGGTCTGAGACAGTTACAGCTGAGAACAGAAGTGAGTCAAACAGTCAGGGCAGGCAGGGACAAGGTAGGACGAATAAAGTAAACTGTATTTATTTCAATGTAGGTGCCTAACAGGGAAGGCAGATGAACTCAGGGCATGGTTAGGAACATGGGACTGGGATATCATAGCAGTTACAGAAACATGGCTTAGGGTTGGGCAGGACTGGCAGCTTAATGTTCCAGGATACAAATGCTACAGGAAGGATAGAAATGGAGGCAAGAGAGGAAGGGGAGTGGCATTTTGATAAGGGATAGCATTACAGCTGTGCTGAGGGAGGATATTCCCAGAAATACATCCAGGGAAGTTATTTGGGTGGAACTGAGAAATAAGAAAGGGATGATCACCTTATTGGGATTGTATTATAGACCCCCCAATAGTCAGAGGGAAATTGAGAAACAAACTTGTAAGGAAATCTCAGCTATCTGTAAGAATAATAGGGTAGTTATGGTAGGGGATTTTAACTTTCCAAACATCGACTGGGACTGCCTTAGTGTTATAGGTTTAGATGGAGAGGAATTTTTTAAGTGTGTACAAGACAAGTTGCTGATTCAGTATGTGGATGTACGTACTAGAGAAGGTGTAAAACTTGACCTACTCTTGGGAAATAAGGCAGGGCAGGTGACTGAGGTGTCAGTGGGGGAGCACTTTGGGGCCAGAGACCATAATTCTATTCGTTTTAAAATAGTGATGGAAAAGGATAGACCAGATCTAAAAGTTGAAGTTCTAAATTGGAGAAAGGCCAATTTTGACGGTATTAGGCAAGAACTTTTGAAAGCTGATTGGAGGCAGATGTTCGCAAATAAAGGGACGGCTGGAAAATGGGAAGCCTTCAGTAATGAGAGAACAAGAATCTAGAGAAAGTATATTCCTGTCAGGGTGAAAGGGAAGGCTGGTAGGTATGGGGAATGCTGGATGACTAAAGAAATTGAGGGTTTGGTTAAGAAAAAGAAGGAAGTATATGTCAGGTATAGACAGGATAGATCGAGTGAATTCTTAGAAGAGTATAAAGCAAGTAGGAGTATACTTAAGAGGGAAATCAGGAGGGCAAAACAGGGACACGAGATTGCTTTGGCAAATACAATTAAGGAGAATCCAAAGGGTTTTTACAAATATATTAAGGACAAAAGGGTAACTAGGGAGAGAACAGGGCCCCTCAAAGATCAGCAAGGCAGCCTTTGTGTGGAGCCACAGAAAATGGGGGAGATACTAAATGAATATTTTGCATCAGTATTTACTGTGGAAAAGGATATGGAAGATATATACTGTAGGGAAATAGATGGTGATATCTTGCAAAATGTCCAGATTACAGAGGAGGAAGTGCTGGATGTCTTGAAACAGTTAAAGGTGGATAAATCCACAGGACCTGATCAGGTGTACCCAAGGACTCTGTGGGAAGCTAGAGAAGTGATTGCTGGGCCTCTTGCTGAGATATTTGTATCATCGATAGTCACAGGTGAGGTGCCGGAAGATTGGAAGTTGGCAAACACGGTGCCACTGTTTACGAAGGACGGTAAAGACAAGCCAGGGAACGATAGACTGGAGAGCCAGACCTCGATGGTGGGCAAGTTGTTGGAGGGAAGCCTGAGGGGCAGGACGTACATGTATTTGGAAAGGCAAGGACTGATTAGGGATAGTCAACATGGCTTTGTGCGTGGGAAATCATGCCTCACAAACTTGATTGAGTTTTTTGAAGAAGTAACAAAGAAGATTGATGAGGGCAGAGCAGTAGATGTGATCTATATGGACTTCAGTAAGGCATTTGACAAGGTTCCCCATGGGAGACTGATTAGCAAGGTTAGAATTAATGGAATACAGGGAGAACTAGCCATTTGGATACAGAACTGGCTCAAAGGTAGAAGACAGAGGGTGGTGGTGGAGGGTTGTTTTTCAGACTGGAAGCCTCTGACCAGTGGAGTGCCACAAGGATCGGTGTTGGGCTCTCTACATTTTGTCATTTACATAAATGATTTAGATGCGAGCATAAGAGGTACAGTTAGTAAGTTTGTAGATGACACCAAAATTGGAGGTGTAATGGACAGCGAAGAGGGTTACCTCAGATTACAACAGGATCTAGACCAGATGGGTTAATGGGCTGAGAAGTGGCAGATGGAGTTTAAGTTAGATAAATGTGAAGTGCTGCATTTTGGGAAAGCAAATCTTAGCAGGACTTATACACTTAATGGTAAGGTCCTAGGGAGGGTTGCTGAACAAAGAGACCTTGGAGTGCAGGTTCATAGCTCCTTGAAAGTGGAGTCGCAGGTAGGTAGGATAGTGAAGAAGGCGTTTGGTATGCTTTCCTTTATTGGTCAGAGTATTGAGTACAGGAGTTGGGAGGTCATGTTGCGGCTGGACAGGATATTGGTTAGGCCACTGTTGGAATATTCATGCAATTCTGGTCTCCTTCCTATTGGAAAGATGTTGTGAAACTTGAAAGGGTTCAGAAAAGATTTACAAGGATGTTGCCAGGGTTGGAGGATTTGAGCTACAGGGAGAGGCTGAACAGGCTGGGGTTGTTTTCCCTGGAGCATCAGAGGCTGAGGGGAGACCTTATAGAGGTTTACAAAATTATGAAGGGCATGGATAGGATAAATAGACAAAGTCTTTTCCCTGGGGTCGGGGAGTTCAGAACTAGAGGGCATAGGTTTAGGGTGAGAGGGGAAAGATATAAAAGAGACCTAAGGGGCAACTTTTTCACGCAGTGGGTGGTACATGTATGGAATGAGCTGCCAGAGGATGTGGTGGAGGCTGGTACAATTGCAACATTTAAGAGGCATTTGGATGGGTATATGAATAGGAAGGGTTTGGAGGGATATGGGCCGGGTGCTGGCAGGTGAGACTAGATTGGGTTGGGATATCTGGTCGGCATGGACAGGTTGGACTGAAGGGTCTGTTTCCATGCTGTACATCTCTATGACTCTATGACTCTAAGACCTCTATCTCTCTGAAATATGCCTGTATACTAATTATCCTTCTGAAAGCCTCTCATTCCAAAATGAATTTTTTTCTGTCTGTCTCCTTGTGTCATAGGAAACCTTGTGTAAGAGCCCAATATTATTCTCTTTTCTACCCTTTGTTTCTTAAAGCATTGAACTAATCACCTGAAAGGTAACTTTTTCCTCCAAAATGTCCTTGTTTAAATGGTGTGGCTTGGTAGCTCAGTGGTTAGCACTCCTGCCTCACAGCGCCAGGGATCCAGGTTTGATTCCAGCCTCAGGCAACTGTCTATGCGGAGTTTTCACATTCTCCCTGTGCCTGCGTGGGTTTCCTCTGGGTGCTCCGGTTTCCTTCCACAGCCCAAAGATGTACAGGTTAGATGAACTGGCCATGCTAAATTGCCCATAGTGTTCAGGGATGTGTAGGTGAGGTGCATTAGTCAGGGGTAAATGTAGGGGAATGGGTCTGGGTGGTTTACTCTTCAGAGGGTCATGTGGATTTGTTGGGCTGTAGGGCCAGTTTCCACACTGTAAAGAGTCTGTATAAATGTATCTAATCAAACTCCAGATAAGCTGCCATCACTCCTCGCACTCAAAATCTAAATGAAAAAACAACTACAATTTCTCCCAACACACACAAGATAGAATTATAAATCCTTACATGATTCTGCCCATTTTCGAAATCAAGTTTCCAAATGATAGCATCATGAAGCTTCATCATAATACCTCAATTAAATCTACCTTCACCTTTTCCTCATGAGATTGTCGATTTCCGCTATTGTTCCATTCTTTCCTCATGGCACTCCCTCTGGCATTTAGAAAGACGTTTTCAACTGCTTTTATTCTCACATGCTTCAGTTTCTTATGAAGCATGGTCACTAAAACAAATTGAGATCCAACATTGTCAAGATTCTCTAAGTTTTAACTCTGGTATATTTGCACCAACATCTTAAGCTTTTTTAAATGGATTTTCCACACTGTTTCAACATTGAAAGCAAGTCTATTGTTGTTCCCATATCAATTGGCTGCTCCCTCTATATTCATTATATGTCCTTTAATATATAATTTTACTCTTTATTTTGTCAAAGTGCAATAATTTACACTTTCAGTATCAAGTTCTAAATTTGGTTGATTTTGTTAAACTAGACTTTTCTATGATTTTCTATCTGCTCTGCACTCGCTGATTTAGTGCCTAGAGACTTGCTTCTGCTGTATCCAAGTAGTAGAAGGTAAAGAAGAATAAAGCAAGACTCCAGACAGCCCGATACTGAGCAGCTTCTTCCAACACAACTTCTCACAACTACACCACTGCCTATTTTTATCCAACCTTCTTATCTGAGGCCACATTCTATTCTGAATTCTCATGGATTTGTTTTTGGCTTAATTGTAAATCATTCATATGGAACTTGTCAGAACCCTGCTCAAAATCTAAATAAACCCTTTCTTAGGATCTTTTAGAACTCTACATTAGCAAAGATACTTTGCCCTTGCATCTTGGATCTTCCATAGAGTTACTTATCTATTGTAAGTAAAGTATGATCGTGAGGTTATTTGTATTTATTAAATGTGGTTCCAATTTCCAGGTTCAGCATTCTTCCAAAACTTTCTTTCAATCTTCTTCAGTCAGATATATCAGATAATCTAGATTTAATCTGGTTCTTTATCTGGGTTACAAAAGTCCACGTTCCCTCATCTGTAACCCAAACCAGATTAATAATAAAGCCAGAACCATGAAAATTTCATGCATTTTAACCTTGCCGTGTCCTCTAATAAACACTTGTGAGGAAGTCTGTCTTCTCTTGTCTCAACTGAGAGCCATCAATTCATCATTTTGATGTTCATCCTCTAATTCTGATATCACCCTAGTTTCCACTCTCAAATGGCAGATGGAGTAAAAGATCTTCAAAGGAGCCAAGATTACACGTTCTCAAACATCTCTCTTCCTGGTTATCCCCATCACATTTCTCCACCAGTGATTCCAAACATTCATTTAGATTCAAATATCCTCAAGGCATATGCTGTTTCCTATTCTGTTCTCTAAATTGATTAAAGCTGATATGCATGGTAATTTCACATTTTGTCCTTGCTGAGCTTTGAGTCAATTCCAAATAATTAAAACAAAACCTGTATCTTCTCTTTGTTGGGGATTATGACTTTCCACATTGCTGTTGGGTAAGACAAACGTCACAGTCTTAACTTCTGTTTTTATTTCCACTCTGGTTTCAATGCAATTATCACAGGGTGCATCTAACAGACCACTGGCATCGTAATACTCATGATGTGGACGTGTCAGTGTTGGACTGGGGTGGACAACATCAGTAGCCACATGACACCATATTATAGTCCGACAGGTTTATTTGAAATCACAAGCTTTCAGAGCACTGCTCCTTTGATACTTCCCCTGGTGAAGGAGCAGCGCTCTGAAAGCTTGTGATTTCAAATAAACCTGTTGGACTATAACCTAGTGTTATGTGGCTTCTGGCCTTGATACTCCAGCCACATGGCTTGTTTTTGGGTGCAGCTGCTGCATTGGTACATTGCTGGATTAATATGAAATCTAGTATGGAGCTCCGACACACAGGCTAATTTCATTCTCTAGTTACGGTTGAGTAAGTTGCTATCAACACTTGCCGCCAAAGCTCTTACATGAAGCTGGTCTTTTAACTCGAAGTGCAAGGTAACAACACGAGTCAAAGGGCCCTAACTCTAAACGCTGCACAATAATTGCAATGTGCATTTAACCCCCAACCCATGGACTTTGGGTAGTGTGTGAACTGATGTCTCCTGTTTTATATCTCCAGCCTGTATTAACCAGACAATCAGCCATCTGGATGAATGAGCAAGGGCCCAATATCATGATTGACTCACAGCCATTAAAGCTAATTTGAATCTCTAAAAAAGGAGCCACATTGGAACTGGGAATCATTTGTGAGTTCAAGCTGATTTGGGGAAGAGAAAAGAACTCATTACAGTAGAGGGCAGGTGACATGAACATGCCATGATGTGGCATTAGAGGCCGTGTTAAGGAGAAGAAATGGCCTGTGTTGGTAGGGAGGATGGGTGCTGTCCAGTCTTGGAGGCATAGGAACTATAGCAGTGGGGGTCAGTTCCAGGGATCTCGATACAAGAACCTGGATGCAATAGTGCAAGAAGTTCAATGATCTCATAAGATCAAAGTCTCTGAATGTATCTTTAATGACTAAATCTCACCGAACAAAGAACCACTTCAAAGTACCCCAATAGGATTAATGCTGCATGCTGTAACGTACCCATCCACACATAGCTGTAACCTCACTGCTACACCTCACAGCTTATACACACTGGACAAAGTCAAAAATCAAATGACACCAGGTTATAGTTCAAAAGGTTTATTTGAAATTGCAAGCCTTCAGGGCACTGCTCCTTCCTCAGGCATGGTGTGAGAGAGAGGTAGAAGACACAATATTTATAAGCAAAAAGTGACAACTTTAAAAATAGATGCCCTTGTTAAATCATTTAATCAGTTTGGAGGTAAAATGCTGATTAAAATGCAAAATCCAGATTCCTTTCAAGTCTTTGTCCCGAGATAATTAAGGGTTTTATCAATGTGCAATGGATGATATCTGTGGTTAGACAATGCACTTCAGGTGTGAAGTCTTGCTTTGAATTTGTCTATATTTTAAGCTGAGGTCAGTTTCTTCTTGACAGCAAAGAATCTTGAATTAATTAATGTGTGTATTTGTGAGTCTGTCTGTGTGTACGTTTGTGTGTGTCTGTCTCTGTGTGTATGTCTGTGTGTGCGTTTGTGTGTGTCTGTCTCTGTGTGTATGTCTGTGTGTGAGTGTGTGTATGTCTCTGTGTGTGTCTGTGTGTCAGTGTGTGTCTGTGTGTCAGTGTGTGTGTATGCGTGTGTATATGTGTGTGGCTGTGTGCGTGTATGTGTGTGTGTATGTCTGTGAGTGTTTGCACGTGTCAGTGTGTGTCTGTGTGTCAGTGCCTGTGTGTATGTCTGTGATGTGTGTCGCTGTGTGTGTGTGCGCGTGTGTACGCCACTGGGTGCGTATATGTGTGTGTGTATGCCTGTGTGTGTGTAAGTGTGTGTAAGTGTGTGTGTGTGTATGTCTGTGTCTGTGAATGTTTGTGTGTGTGTGTTTGTGTGTCACTGGTAGTGATTCAACTCGGAGGGCCTCATCATCCAAATCAATTGTTCTCTGTGGCACTCTTCCCCTTTTTGCAGGTTGAGCTAGCATTCATTCAGAGGCAGGAATTAGCCGAAAGGAGTCGGTGTGTCCATTCCCAAGAGAGGATGGTTGTATTTGGCACTGATCACCACGACCTGTGCTTCCAGCAGATCCTGGGCTCAGATAGCATTTCCCTTCTCTTTATGTCCTCAAGGTGCTTGCAAGCTTCAGTGCTCTAGCCTCGATTGTCCTGGGCCATAAGCCAGAGCCCCTGTAGCTGTGGTTCTGGGTAATGTACTTCAACTTTGGCCATGGTCTTGCCTTCTTCTACTCAAGGACAGTCGGCATCACCATGTCTCAGAATACTCACAAAGTCTCAAACCAGGCTTAGGAACAGGACGACTAGAGAAAATTTGTTGCCCCATAACCTTTTTGCAAAGAGCCAAAGTACGAGCAACTGAGCTAAGCTGACTCCTTAATACAACTACTGCTTATAATTTGAAAGGTTTGCTTTTAATAAGCTTTACAATGCTACTATTTCCCCATTGAATAATCACTGATAATCAGCAATATTGAGAAATGGAACAGCATGGTTATCACACAGAGCAGTTCGTAATTATTTTAGATTACTTTACTTTAGATTACTTTACAGTGTGGAAACAGGCCCTTCGGCCCAACAAGTCCACACCGACCCGCCGAAGCGTAACCCACCCATACCCCTACATTTACCCCTTACCTAACACTACGGGCAATTTAGCATGGCCAATTCACCTGATGTGCACATCTTTGGACTGTGGGAGGAAACCGGAGCACCCGGAGGAAACCCACGCAGACATGGGGAGAATGTGCAAACTCCACACAGTCAGTCGCCTGAGTCGGGAATTGAACCCGGGTCTCTGTGCCACCGTGCCGCCCACTATTAACTGACATCAAAATAAGCTCCACCTATCAGGATATAAAGGACAATTCCAAGGAAGAGCTAACCAGTGTGGATGTTGGGTCTAACTACTGTTTTTTATGTTGTACTAACAGTTGTCAGAATTGCAGTTGTGTCTGATATGATTACAAGACAGACACATGCATCTTAGATGTAATGTGACTAGTTCTGAAGTACTGCAGAACCTGCCTTCTGCCAAGGACTTTGCATTTGCACCCTTCCTCACATGGTGCTGGTAACTTAAACTAATCACAATAAGAAAGATTGGTGGCAATGAATCTACCCAAAACACCTTAGATTGTTCCGTTTAACGTGACTTTCAAATACACCGTTCCAACAGAGGAGCTTACTTCATGATGTATACCAATAACAAATTTAATTGTCAGCTTAAGAATGTTTGGAGTCACAGGGGACAAGGAAAAAAATCGGAGAGTCATTAATAAAAAAGAAAATTATAACCATCTGGAAATGAAAACTGGATATTATGATGTATGAGCTGCCGCTCATGATAATGGTTGTTGCCATCATCCTTCTATAAGTGTACAAAACTATAGAATTTGATGGTCCTAGTGTAGTGCGGAAAAGCCACTACCTGGTTTAACTAGAAGAGTACATTGAATAATGTTTAGACAATCTTGCTCTCAGTTTGTTTATTGCAGTAAAAGTCTTAAAGTTCAAATGCTTGTCATGTGGTTCTTAAAAACAGTGGCTGAAAATTCAAATATTTTCCTGAAAGTTATTGATCTCTTGAGAATACTGGAACAATTTCGAGCAGATTTCCCCTTCCTGGAGGCTTTGAGAAGGGGATATATCTGGGTGAACTGGTCCCAGAGAGACACTCACCCACTTTTCACTATCTCAAAAATTGAGTGAGAAGATCCATCGGTGACCGTCAGCAAATAAGGGTCTTAATGCTTTATTAATTTGTGGGGCTTGGGCATCGCTGGCTGGCCAACATTGATAGCCCATCCCTATTTGCCCTTGACAAGATGGTGGTGAGTTGTCTTCTTAAATCGCTGCAGTCCACTTGCTGTGGGTTGACCCACAATGTCGGTCAGGAGGGAATTCCAGGATTTTGACCCAACGACTGTGAAGTTAAGGCAGTATATTTCCAAGTCAAGGTGGTGAGTGGCTTGGAAGGGAACTTGCAGGTGATGGTGTTCCCAAGTACCTGCTGCCCTTGTCCTTCTAGATGGAAGTGGTCATAGGTTTGGAAAGTGCTGTCTAAGGACCAATTAAGGGACCAATTAACAGCTAAGAAAGAACAACAAGCCACTGGTCTGATTACCTGCTCCTCCATTAGGTGATAAAACCAGGGCGATGTGCCTTCCAGGTTGAGGGGTGCCATCATTTCCTCAGTTTGAGGGTAATTGGGCAGGAATAGAGGGCAAAGCATGGTGGTATTGAAAATCACTCCATACCTCTGACTTCACATACTGCATCTTACCCCCATGTCAATCCCAGGAAATCCTAAAGAAAGAACACTTCCCTTCTCACAGTTTCAACCTCTCATGGTTTCAGATCATGGGTCTTGAGTAATAATCTCTCGGGCCCAGAGGCTGCCGGCCTCTGAATGGCTACCAGCCTCTAGGTGTGAGCAGCCTCAGTTAGAACAGGACTTCAATGGGGAGGCATGTGATTGGATGAAAAGGTCATGGGACAACACTTGGGTAAACTACATACTGGGGACAAGAGACTCCATTTGGAAAAACATGATAAGTCAAAGAGTAAAGCCAAAGTCAAAGAAAAAGACATAAATGCAAGAAAGTATACACAGAGCATGACAGGAAGGGATAGATAGTATAAAATTAAGAGTCAACCAACTGCTAAGACTAGAAGTTACAGAAAGAATAAAAAGATAAAACTAAAAGATATGCATCTATATGTATGTAGCTTTTAAAACAAAACAGATGAACTAAAACGTATGCATAAATAAATGGCCATTACAAAACCATGGCTGCATGGCTTTACAAAGCTATTACAAAGCCAAGGCTGCAGGATGACATGGATTGGGACTTTGACCTTAGGGTACAAAACATTTAGGAAGTAGAGAAATTTAAGGAAAGGTGGAGGTGTGGCTCTGTTAGTTATTGACACGAGCACAACAGAGAGCAAAGTGCAAAGTTCAGGAAATCAGACATGGAAACAGTTGAGGTCGAGATGAGAAATGATAAAGGTAAGACGTTATTAATGGGAGTGGGGTATAAAGAGAAAGCTTGTCAAAAGTATAAAAAGCAAATTAGAGTTTCCATAAGTATTTTAAAATGATTTAACACAATGGGCATTAGTTCTACAGAAAGCCAGATTGGAATATTAACAATAGCAAGTAAAATGATGGCGGAACAATTGAACAGACATTTACTTTGGTCTTCACTGAAGAGGATACATCCTAGAAGGAGCTGAAGATCTGGAAAAGCAAGGGGGAGGGGTGTTGATAAACTCAGGAAAATAAGAATCAGAGATGTGGTACTCTATAAATTGTTCAGGTTGTGGGCTGACAAACATTTGGGTCTTGATGAACTTCAGGGTCGTATCGAAATGTTTGTTGAAATGGTTGATGCATTGGTTTTAATTTAGCAAAACTAACTTGATTCAGGGAGGTTCCCGTTAGATTAGAGTACTCCTTTCTTCAAAAAGGGAGGGAGGCTGGCAGAAGCTACACCAGTAGCTCAACATCTGACATAGGGAAAAGCAAATAGAATGTAATCATTGAGCAAAAGTGGAATTAAATGCAAAATGAAGGAGGTTATGCTTCAATTATACAGGGACCACCTCTGAAGTCTTTTGCACACTAATGGTCTTCTTAATCAAGGAAGGATGTCAATTAATTGCCTCCAAAGCAGAGATGCCAGTAATGAGTGGGTGTCTTATGAGGAAAAGTTGGAGAGGTTAGGCTTCTATCTACAGGTGATTAGAAGTCTAAGAAGCAACTTTATTAAACCTTATAAGTTCCCGAGCAGTCCCATCAGGTTGGATGTGGTGAGGCTATTCCCTGTTATAGGAGAATCAAAAATTAGAAGGCCATGTTTAAAGATCATAGGTGGTCTATTCATTTTTTCACTCAGAGCTTCCTGAGTCATTGGAACCCTCTTCATGAAATAGAGGTGACTTGAGTTCTTCGATCATTTTAAGGGTGGAGGTTGATAAATTCTTGGTAAGCAAGGAGTTAAAAGATTAATGAGGGATTTGTGCAATTGCTCCAAGGAGAGAGAGACAGAGAGTGACACACATACACCAATCATGGCATTGACTTCCAGATCCAGAAGTCAATGCAGCATACAAAACTTGGACCCCACAGAAAGTTAGAGGGAATGCCAAAGGGAAGTTACCTGCCCCCATACCAAGTGAAATCCAAGCCCAACTAAGAGGGTCATAAACAGATCCGAACAATTTCATTTCGAATTGCTCCTGCTGAGCTGTCAATGAAAGAGCTGCTGCTGTGGAATTAAATCCACGTCCAGGCCAAATTCTTGCAACCAGTTGATTACTAAATTCAATATAAAGTTATGGCAGAATTACTTCACACATGTCAAGTATTAACAGGATTATTTCTGTAGTTGATAGCTTAGACCTCACATCTGGATCTGATGGAATGTATCTGAAGATACGAAAGCAAGGAGCTACAGAGATAATGAATACGCTGGCAGTAATCTTCCTGGAATTTGTCTGGAAAAACCTCAGAGGATTGGAAAACTGCCAACGTAACATCCTTATTTATAAAGGGAGGCAGGCAAAACCAGGTAACTATAGGCCAATTAGCTGAACATTGTCATTGGGAAAATGTTGGTGTCAATTATAAAGGATGCCATAGCAGAGTGTTTGGAAGTATGCAGTATGATCCTTCATAAAGGGGAAACCACACCTGACCAGTTTCCCAGAATTCTTTGAGGAAGTAACATGCAAAATAGATAAAGGACAAGCAGTAGACATGATATATTTGGATTTTCAGAAGGCATTTAACCGGGTACTGCAAATTAGACTACTTAACATATACAAGTCCATGATGTTGAAGGCATTATATTAGTATGGATAGAAGATTCGCTAACTAATAGAACACAGAAGGAGGGGAGCATTTTAAGGATAACAACCTGTAACTAGTGGTGTGCCATCAGGATCAGTGCTAGGGCCACAATTACTTAGAGTAAAGGAGTTTAATCTAGACAAATGTGAGGTGCTGCATTCTGGTAGTGCAAATCAAGGCAGGACTTGTTGACTTAATATTAAGGTCTTGGGTTGTGTTGCCAAATGAAGAGACCTTGAATAAAGATCCTTGAATGTGGCATTGCAGGTAGACAGGGTGGTGAAGAAGGCATTTGGTCCGCTTGACTTTATTGGTCAGTGCATTTTGAGAAGATTTGTAGCTCAGATTGAGGTTCTGGATGTAGGTTTGCTCACTGAGCTGGAAGGTTCATTTCCAGACGTTTCTTCACCCTACTAGGTAACATCTTTAGTGGGCCTCAGGCACTAAACATGATTCCTGCTTTCTATTTATATATTTGGATTTTCCTTGGGTTTGTGATGTCATTTCCCACAGTGATGTCATTTGCTGTGGTGATGTCATTTCCTGTTCTTTTTCTCAGGAGTTGGTAGATGGGGTCTAACTCGATGTGTTTATTTATAGAGTTCCGGTTGGAATGTCATGCTTCTAGGAATTCTCGTGCGTGTTTCTGTTTGGCTTGTCCTAAGACGGTCAGTTCTTTGAGCATAGGAGTTGGGATGACATGTGGCTGTATAGAACATTCGTTAGGCCACTTTTGAAAAACTGTGTTCAATTCTGGTATCCCTGAAAATTGAAAGGGTTCAGAAAAGATTGACAAGGCTGTTGCCAGGCTTGCAGGATTTGAGCTATAGGGAGAGGCTAAACAGGCTGGGGCTGTTTTCCCTGGAGCGTCAGAGGCTGAGGGGTGACTTGTGGAGGTTTATAAAATGACAAGGGGCATAGATAGGATAAATAGACAATGTCTTTTCCCCAGGATAAAGGAATCCAAAACTAGAGGTCATAGGTTTCAGGTGAGAGGGGAAAGGTTTAAAAGGGACCTAAGAGACAACATTTTCATGCAGAAGGTAGTGCACTGCTGGAGGAAGTTGTGGAGGCTGGTGCAATTACAACATTTAAAAGGCATCTGGATGGGTACATGAATAGGAAGGATTTAGAGGGATATGGGCCAAATACATGCAAATGGGATTAGATTAATTTAGGATATCTGTTTAGCATGGACAAGTTGAACAGAAGGATTTCCGTGCTGTACACCTCTATGACTTTAATATATGAATTACTCAGATGAAGAACTTAATGAATTAAAGGCAATTGTACAAATGATACAAAATTAGGTGGAAAGGCAAGAAGTGGAAAGGCAAACACAGGTCTTCAGCAAGTTACAGATAGGTTAAGCTAGTGGGCAAAAACTTATCAGATAGAATATAATGTGGGAAAATGTGAAGTTATGCATTTTGGCATGAAGAATAGAGATGTTGAATATTAATTAAATAGAGAAAGACTGCAAAACATTATGGAACAGAGAGACTTGGGAATCCTCATTCATGAATCACAAAAAGCTAGCATCCAGTTCAATGGGAACAAGAATGGAATGCTGGCCTTTATTTAAGGGAAATTGAGTGGAAAAGTAGAGAGCTCCTTGGATGCTGCCTGAATTGCTATGCTCTTCCAGCACCACTAATCCAGAATTTACTAAAATTATGCATGGTACTAGTCAGTACACAGCTGGAACACTGTGAATTGATTTGGGCAAGTTAAGAAAAGATATACTGGCATTGGAGGCAGTCCAATAGTTCACTAGACTGGCACCTGATCTGGAGAGACCCTTCCAAAAGGAATTTGAGTAGGTTGGGCCTGTACCCATTGCAATTTAGGACAATGATAGATGACCTTGTCAAACAATATAAGCTTCTTAGGGAACTTGACAGGATAGGTGCAGAAATGTTGTTTCCCCTACGATCAGAGGGCATCATCTCAGAATAAATGTTATACATTTCCGGCAGAGATGAGGAGGAATTTTCTTCTCTCAGTGGATAGTGAATCTTCTTTATACAGTGGACTGAAAACTTAAGTAAATTCAAGGTTGAGATAAATAGATTTTTCTTCAGTAACTTAATCAAGGATTTTTGGGGAAAAGGCAGGAAATTGGAGGTGAGGATTATCAGATTAGACTTAAACACATTGAATGGTGGAGCAGTTTTAATAGGCTGAATGGCCTGCTGCAGCTCCTGGTCCTGTATATCAGTTACAAAAGCTAATCTCCCAGACTGACGCATGCGCATTCTGCAAAATTCAAATGCAGATCATTGAGACTCATGACATTTTCCTTGTGCAATTCTGGCTGGAGAAGATAGTAAATGGTGTGTCTTCCATTGTTTCCAGTACAAGCTGAAGTAATAGTGACCATTTTTACCTGATGCTAGGACTCTGAACTTTCACCTCTCAGTCAAAATTTTGTTCATCACTGCAGCAACAGATGCTACTCTAATGAGAGATAGTGAATGAGAAATAATTTGGTGGCATATCTGGTCGGCATGGATAGGTTGGACCGAAGGGTCTGTTTTCATGCTGTACATCTCTATGACTCTATGACTCTACAATACTGTCTGGCCAGGTGTATGATTAACCTATAACTTGCTGTCATCCTTTGAGTTAGCACAATAGCTACCCAACTGAACTACGCTGTTATAAATCATTCCATTTGGGAAAGCTTGGCACAATTTTTACCTTGATCACATAATGAATCATGAATCATGACTGAATCATTGCAACAACTTAACATTCCAATTGCTATTCTAAGCTGCTGTCAGCGGCTGCCAACAATTCATTATATGGATTTAGGCAACAGCTCATTTCAAGTTTGGAAGGCTTCACAAGGAGGAGTGGAATTTGCATATGTTTCTGTTAATATGTAATTCTATATCAGTGCAAACAATCGAAAATTACAAACAAAATGAGAAGAATCACAGATGTCATCTGCCACCTGGTATGAAATGATCATAATCACAGATCATCAAACTGAATAAGTGTAGAAACGACATAAAATTCCTGATATCATGCATACAATTCACTTGCAGGAACACAGTTCACAGTCTAAGTTCAGAACTGTAACTCAACAGGAGACAAGGCTTCCTATACACTGGGATGTGTTTTATCAGTGATGAGACGCTTGGGATAAGGGTAGAGAGCTCAACCAATTATTCTTCCTTTCCTAACCTTAAGATGACGGACCATGAGTAAGTCTATCAAAGTTTTACTTGCACCTCCACTAATATCATTTATTGTATCCATTGCTCCCGATGCGGTCTCCTCTACATTGGGGAGACGGGGCGCCTCTGAGCAGAGTGCTTTAGGGAACATCTCCAGGACACCCGCATCAATCAACCACACCGCCCCGTGGCCCAACATTTCAACTCCCCCTCCCACTCTGCCGAGGACATGGAGGTCCTGGGCCTCCTCAACCGCCAGACGCCTGGAGGAAGAACGCCTCATCTTCCGCCTTGGAACACTTCAACTCCAGGGCATCAATGTGGACTTCAACAGTTTCCTCATTTCCCCTTCCCCTACCTCACCCTAGTTCCAAACTTCCAGCTCAGCACTGTCCCCATGACTTGTCCGGACTTGTCCTACCTGCCTATCTCCTTTTCCATCTATCCACTCCACCCTCTCCTCCCTGACCTATCACCTTCATCCCCTTCCCCACTCACCCATTGTACTCTATGCTACTTTCTCCCCACCCCCACCCTCCTCTAGCTTATCTCTCCACGCTTCAGGCTCACTGCCTTTATTCCTGATGAAGGGCTTTTGCCCGAAACGTCGATTTCGCTGCTCCTTGGATGCTGCCTGAATGCTGTGCTCTTCCAGCACCACTAATCCAGAACATGAGTAAGTCTCAGCTGAAGTCATAGAGTCATACGGCACAGAAACAGACCCTTCGGCCTAACTCGTCCATGCCGACCAGATGCCCCAGTGTAACCTAGTTCCATTTGTCAGCATTTGGCCCATATCCCTCTAAACCCTTCCTATTCCTATACCCATCCAGATGCCTTTTGAAACTTGAAAGGATTCAGAAAAGGTTTACAAAGATTTTGCTAGCGTTGGAGAATTTGAGCTATAGGGAAAGGTTGAATAGGCTAGGGCTGTTTTCCCTGGAGCATCGGAGGCTGAGGGGGTGACCTATTGGAGGTCTATAAAATCATGGGGGGCATAATAGGGTAAATAGAAGAGTCTCTTTCCTGGGGTGGGAGGTGGGTGGGTTGGAATGTCCAGAAGTAGAGAGCATAGGGTTTAGGGTGAGAAGTGAAAGATATAAAAGACACCTAAGGAGCAATCTTTTCACGCAGTGCATGGAATAAGTTGCCAGAGGAAGTGGTGGAGGCTAGTACGCTTGCAACATTTAAAATCTGGATGGGTATATGGACAGGAAGGGTTTGGAGGGATATGGGCCGGGTACTGGCAAATGGGACTAGATTGGGTTGGACTGAAGGGTCTATGTCTGTGCTGTACATCTCTATGACTTTCCCTTGATAACAAAATGTGCTTGTTACATAACAGTACCGATACGTGGTTTTCATGAATGCAGGCAGATCAATTATTACATTTAAGACCTATATGCCTCCATCAGGATCTTTCCAACATCCAAATCCAAACTGCTACCCACCTGAACAGTCCCAGTCTCTGCCTATTTGCAAGGTATTTTCTGTTGCCTATCTAGCGAGGAATTAGGCAAACATCTTGTGCTGAGCAACCTGAGATTGCCCCTCCACATCCCACCATTCTGAATACTCCAAAGTCCCCCAACATCGGAACAGGAGGAGGCCATTCACCTTTCCAAGCCTGTCCTGTCACCATTCAATGAGATAAGGATTGACCAGTGAATCTATGTAACTGTCTTTACCCATATCCTTTACAAACTTTAAGTGACAAATGTTAATTTAGCTGGATTTAAAATTAATAAATGCCCTAGCATCAATTGTAGAGGATAATTTCAAACTTCTACCACTTTTTGATGCTTTCTAACTCCTGAGAGGGTTTGTCCTAATTTTTGGACCATATCCCCTAATCCTAGATTATCCAAGCAGCAGATATAGTCTATCTCCATTTGTCCCTCTTCATATTGGTTTCATGTTGGCTAAAGAGCCAGGTCCCAGGATGTAGACCATGTGAGAGCAGCCATTATCAGTCCAGGTTGGAGAATACAAGAATGCAAGCTGAACAGTTATGTTTCTCTGTACCTGCAAGTATTGGGCTCCTGTAATAAATCTACCTGATGAGCAAAGCTATCTTAGATCTGAGAATGAACTGAACCTACATTGATTACCACTTCTGTAATTTTGCATTAGCAAACAGGAGTACAACAACAGAAACGTAGGAAATAGGAACAAGAGTAGACTGGTCAGCCCTCTGTGCTAGATCAGTTCTGGAGAAGGGTCACTGGACTTGAACTGTTAACTCTGTTTCTCTCTCCACAAAAATTGCCAGATCTGCTGAATTCCTCCAGCATTCTCTGAGTTACAACTAGATCATGGCTGGTCTGTAATATGAATGCCTTTTTGCCATCTCAGACCAAATATTCCCATTTAAGGAAAGATGATGGCCTCATGGTATTGTCACTGAACTGAGAACCCGTGTTCAAATCCTGCCATGGCAGATGGTGGAATGTGAATTTAATCAACTTCAGATAACCGTGAATCCACTGTTGACTTTTGGGAAAACTCTATCTGGTTTTGCTGGTCTGACCTACACATGACTCCAGACCCACAGAAATGTGGCTGACGCCTAAATACCCTCTGGACCATTAGGGATGGGCAATAATGCAGGCCTTGCCAGTGCTGTCCACATCCTGTGAATGAATAAGAAAAGTCCAAAGACCATTTTATTTGCAAAAATCACAGAATTGTTATGGTACAGAAAGTGGTCATTCAGCCCATCATTTCTACACTGGCTCCTTGACCATTTTGACTCATTGCCAATCTCCACCTTTTCCCTATATCATTGCACATTATTTCTACTTAAATAATCATCTAGTAACCTATCAAATGCCTCAACTGAATCTGCCTTCCCCATACTTTCAGGCAGTACATTCCGCACACTAACTATCTGCTGTGTGCTAAGATTTTTTTCTCCTCTTGCTTCTTTTGGGACACAACATGCCTGTTGGTTCTCAATTCCTTTCACAAGTGGGAACAATATTTTCCATTCCACTTTGTTCCGGTTTTCATGATTTTGAAAATGTCTATCAAATCACCTCTCGAAGGAAATCAGCCCCAACTCTCCAGTTTGTCTTCATAACTGACATTTCTCATCCCTGGAACCATTCTTATAAACTTCTGCATTCTCTCCAATGTATTTACATCCTTCCTATCATGTGGCACTCTGAACTGTACACAATGCTCCAGCTTAATATAAAGAAATCTGTCAATATTTGTTTTGAACATATTCAATGTCTGAATCTGGTGAAGAGAATAGATTATCCTTTTATTGCCACATACACTCCACTGTTGAAGTACAGTAAAAAGATTTTACAATGTCTGTCTCTCTGAACTGTGTGTGGATTGTACTCCTGACTGGGAGTACCAAAAACCGCTGACTTTATAGCAACACATCACGTCTCTATCTCCCTGAACTGTATCGACCACCAACACCCAGTGGTTTCCAACGTAACTCTTTGTCTGACTGAACATGCAGTGTGTTTGCTGCATACACAGTTGGCTCATGCTGTAATTGTTAGATTGACATCTCAGTGTACTGTACAGCAAGATGTCCCCCTCACCAAGGACAGTTCAACAATGACATGCATGACCGATAGTCTTGGCTGTGTGTCTGTGCTATACAACACCTTACCACAGCTATATGAAAGGCTACAGCTCTGGCTGAAATGCCAATGCAATAATAGGCATGGAACTGCAAGGCAAAAGCATTGGATTGTGTAAGCTTTCAAAGCGTGCGAGCACAGAGAGAGCAAGCCTTGAGGTGCTGATTTGACAATCCATGAGCTGGGTGCCTGTCCCTGAATAAAACTGCTGCTATTGCAGCCTTCTCAGTACAGGTCTTCTCAGTACGAGTGGCCAGTACGGCTTGCAATGCAAGGCTGTGTTTTGTGAGCAGCACACTGTATGCCATCATGGTCACGATTGGTTTGGCAGATGCCAGGTGCCAATATCCATAAATGAAGGGTGCACAGGATGAGTACCTGTGGATCATTTCCTGGGATGGTGGAGGTCAATGTCGAACTTGGAGATTGGTCAGTGAGATGAATCTGCTCTGATTTCCTTGTTGAGTTTTCCCTATATCAAGCTTGTTTGGCAAGTTTGGTAATATGGTGGTTTGAATATTAAAGAGGTATGACTTATGGCATTAAGAATGCATTTGAAAGGTGGTAACCCCCACCAATTGGCATCTCGCTGCTGCCCAGCGAGAATCTCATTATGATGCTTGTGAAAAGCATAAAAGATGGAGTGAGCTGATTTCAACATCGAGATGGCTTCTAGCTCAATTCTACCACATGCCATAACCAATGTTGCTCAGATCCCTATAAAATTCCAGCCGCTTTTTCTGTTTGAGTTCTGAATGTGGAAATGCAGTGTAGAGAAAGCCAGAAGTGACTAGTGTTTTTCTCTGACTCAATTATTTCTCCCCACAATCCCCGAGTCAGCGTGGGGAAAAGCGTGCCCAAGCAGAGGAGATTGAAACCTTATAGGAAGTGTGGTTGCAGCATGGCCATGTACATAATAAAGACTGAATGGTTCAACTTTGACCTTTATTTTTTTTATTTTTCGACTTGATACTAAGAAGGATTGTAATGTCTAACTTCTAATTTCAGTTGTTTTTCTTCATTTTTTTTTCAGAGTGACTGGAATATTTAACTTCTAGCTTTGTTCCTTATTTCTTTCTTCCTTGTTCTTACATTGTTGTGCCTTGGTACTAATAGGTAAGATGACACTGTATATTGCGACATTGAAAACATTTCACTGTACTTCTATACTTTTGTATTTGAGTACACATGAGAATAAAATCTAAATCTAATCAAAAACTTTGAAATGCATTTTGAACTAATTTTTTCTAAAACTGTCTCAAATGTCCCACTGGAAGATAATCATTCTCTGTTTACACTGCCAATAAAAATTTCAGAATGCATTTTATATCTACATGAGAAGAGACAGAGATGTTCTTTTTATCTTTTGTGAAAAAGAGTGAATGTATTACACGGTTTGTTTTGATATTTCAGACACTCGTCTGCTTCATTTCATTTTCCAATTTATTCCCTGCACTTTTAATTTCTGCAGCTTATGTTAAGAATGCAGATCAACGGGTATCAGTACCCTGTGTTACTGGGGGGACAGCAATGGGGGATGTCATTTTTCATGCCAAGGGATCACTTCAAGCAGACTGATTGGCTCTGGGAGACCGTCACTGATAATCCTAGTTACTCAAGATCTGCTCTCCATCATGAATCACAGAATATCAATCCACGGCTTAAGTTCCCATTTCTCCAGACTGGAGATGTTGATTAATGAACTCCGTACAGACCAGAAATCCAATTCATTACCTTCTGCACATGAAATGTTCCTTCACAGCAGGTGGTCAATTGAACACAGGGGATCTGGTTGTTGCCCCTTCCAAAGACAAATAGTCCACAGATAGATGGGAAAAAGTATCAACTATCTGCATTTAACTTCAGGGTGATATTGGCTGCAGCTAATATAAAGCACAATATACAGCTGGCCAGCCTAATCTGTTTATTCTGGGTGTTATAATTGGCCGTTTTATTGCTCACCGAATGGTAGTTGTGACATTTTAAGGTGATTTACAGATGTGTTTAAGAACCTATTAAGATGTGTGAATTTATACAATAAACAGAATATCACAGTCGGGTGATTGTTAGTTCCACCTATTGCAGCATTAGTGTGTAACAGCGTCGTAACTCACTTCCGTCTGTGCTGGGTTGGGAGTCAGAGCTTAACTTGGTGTAAAAGGTCACACCCCAGGTCAATGGCACAGCAGAAGAAATAACTAGTGTCTCTGAGGGAGGTCCTGTTACTGTGAATGCTACTGTGCTCCAATTTGTTTAGGAGCAGTTTTCCCAAGTTAGTTCATGTAAGTGCTTGACTGGCCCGTGGCTTTGATCATGCGCCATTCCTGCTTTACCCTCTGCCCTCCCACCTTACTGGTTCTCCTCATGAAGTGTTTTAATCCCCCACAATATATGCTGTCTTGAACTTCAGAAATATTGAGGGCAGAAAGAGGAAGTTTTAGAATACGCTGGAGGACTATTGGAGCCAGAGGTGTTACAGATAAAAAGAAATTTTGGAATTAAAGTGAAAGCAGTGGCCATACAAAGTAGGTGACCCAGTTTATGGACATATTTAGGTAATTTTGATGATATCAATTTGGTATAATTTCTCCTAATTTTCAATCCATCCATTTTGAGCAGTAATGGCTTAGTGGTATTGTCACTAGACTATTAAATCAGGGACACAGGTTCGAATACTCACATGACAGAAGGTGGAATTTGCAGTCGATAAAAATCTGGAGTTAAGATCTCGCAAGGCGAAAAAACTGCATTGAAATCTTGTTCACGAACATCCTTCGGCAAAGGAAACTATTACCCTTACCTGGTCTGGCCTACATGTGTCTCCTAGCTCAGAGGCAGGGATACTGTGCCACAAGAGCTCTTCCTGAGCCTTTCTCATGCTCTAGTGGATCTCAACATTGAACAAGGATGGAGGAGTAATTGGGATTTTTAGCACTTTCGCTGTTTTGATAGGTCCTGACAGCAATGTGGAGAACTCTTTTTCTGGGTAATTCGGGATGGGCAATAAATGCTAGACTTGACAGTGACACCCTCAGCTGAGGAATGTAAAGAAGCTCTTGTTTAAAGTCAAGACTACTCCCGTAATCCTGAATTCAATCCAACAGAAATTGTTGGGTAAAGGAATCTTGTTTTGGCTGACTACAGTGGCCCACTTGCAATGTGTTTGACTGTTTCATTCCAGCTGTTTGGATATGTGAGTTCTTCAGCAGGGGGAAAGTCTTGTCAGTTTAGCATTTGATACCTGGGACTGAGCTCTCCCAGGCCTGATGTCTGATGTCTTCCCACTGCCCTGGTGTATTGCCAATGACAAGAATGTAAGTGTCGCAGCTGCCCCGAGCGGCCAACTGAGGCAATTAATTGCCCAATTAATGGTCATTTCTTATCCCCATTGGCACTTCTTGCCCAAGCCAAGAGAGCTTGCTAGAGTGTGGGGAGAGGACCAAGTGAGCACCTAGTAATCTCCTAACCTCATATCACAGAGACACCCCCTCCCAGCATGGCATGACTACCCCCGTGTGCAAGGCAATGCCATTGAAATAAAAGTTGAAACTTTATTGCTGGAACAGCACAGCAGGTCAGGCAGCATCCAGGGAACAGGAGATTCGACGTTTCGGGCACAGGCCCTTCTTCAGGAAATGGGATTTCCTGAAGAAGGGCCTGTGCCCAAAACGTCGAATCTCCTGTTCCCTGGATGCTGCCTGACCTGCTGTGCTGTTCCAGCAATAAAGTTTCAACATTGAAATAAAACCCATCCCCCTTCCCTTTCCAATATGGCATAAGCATCCTGCAAATCAGTAGAACTCAGCCTCTTTGAGGGAGACTTGGCGTTGAGGGTGAGATGATGAGCTGCCAGTCTCTGAACCAACTAGCCACTTCGGTGTGATACTTCACTCCATCTCGATTGGATGGTGCCTCCAAAGGATGACTGTCCATTGGCCACTTCTGTCAAAAATATCACCCCAAGGTCAGATCAGGTCCTGCTTTCAGCCCCAGCAAGTGGACTATGAAAAATCTCAACGGTTGTATTAATAAACGAGACTGCCCTAGAATGTTGTATGCCCTGGAATTTACAAGACTTTGATTGCAGTTTGTTTGCAGTTTGGAAGCTATTAATCAGAAACTACGAGGATAGATATATTCGTTGGTTCAAACATCTAGGACAAGTGCTCATAGCCTAAAAATTGGAGGATTGAAATGAAGAAACATTTTTACACACAAAGATTGGTAAAAGTTTGGAAATCATCTACAAGTGGCAGTCAGTGCTGGATGAATAGTTCACTTTAAACGTGGGGTGGATAGGTTTTTGTTAACCAGACGTATTAAGGGATATGAATCAAAGCTGAATTATGTGGAATGGGGTCAGAGTTCAGCTGTGATCTCACTGGAAGGAGCAACAAACTCAAGGAACTAAATTGGCTATTCCTGTTCTCTGTGTTGCTATCTGGCAGGAAATGATGCTGCCTGAAACCAACATGTTTCAACTCAGTCTTTTTAGAGAAAAAGTGTGATAAAAAGGGTGAAAGGTTATCACTAGTGAACAAAACAAGAAAGAAAACTAACTTAAACAAATTTCTTAGAAGGCTAAATGGGGTAGATGAAGGTAAGATGTTTCCTCTGTTTGGAGAGTCTAAAGCCAGGAGGAACAACTTTAAAATAAGGGGTTGCTATTTAGGTCAGAGATGAGAAGAATTTATTTTACTCAGAGGATTTGGAATTCTCTGACACAAAGCAGCTATGGAAGCTCAGTCTTTGTGTATATTTAGGGTGGAGGTTGATAGATTTGATGGGTTGGGTAAAAAGAATTAAATTGTTCAATCAACCATGATTGTATTGAATGTTTGAGACAGACTCAATGGGCCTTCTTCTGTTCCTATTTTCCGAATGTGATCATGCCAGATGTTAATGATTTAAAACCATATATATTCCAAGAAATTAACAACTTGAAATCCTAAAGTAAAGCATCTTCATGGGAGCTAAACGAGATAAAGAGGATGCCAAAGCTAGGAGACCCAGTGGGTGGCACAGTGGTTAGCACTGCTGCCTCACAGCACCAGAGACCCAGGTTCAATTCCCGACTCAGGCAACTCTCTGTGTGGAGTTTGCACATTCTCCCCGTGTCTGTGTGGGTTCCCTCCGGGTGCTCTGGTTTCCTCCCACAGTCCAAAAATGTGCAGGTTAGGTGAATTGGCCATGTTAAATTGCCCGTAGTGTTAGGTGTAGGGGGGTGGGTTGCGGGTTGGTGGGGACTTGTTGGGCCAAAGAGCCTGTTTCCACACTGTAAGTAATCTAAATCAGGCATTTTTTTGGTGCGGATGAGTGAAGGTTTAGAGAGGGTCTGACAGAGATGTTCAAAATCATGAACTGACTTCAGAAAAGTGAAGTGAGGAGAAACTAGTTCTTCCAGGGACTTAACAATAGAAAGCCATACGTTTGAGATCATGATCAGCAGCACAATGGAAAGACTGGGAAAAATTTGGTTGTATGTGGATGACAGTTGAGACTTGGAATGGCCACCCAGAACCAGTGAAAGCCAACAGGATCTGCTCCATTTACTTTTAAAAGCAAAGAGGATAAGTAATTGACAAAACTAAAAATTGTAAAGTCTTTGATCAAGGTTAGACATGAAGTGCTAAATGTCCTTCTATTCAAGCTCAGATTGACCAATCTCTGGAACATTAGAGAAGCAATTCATCTGACTGCTCTTTGCTCAATGTTGCAGGTCCAAAGTAATTTGTAATCATTTTGTTAACAGCTCAGCACCAGACACAGCTCTATATGTGTAGTTATTTACCTCATGGAATAGTACAGTGGGTTATTTATTACATGGTGACAGAGAGTTTGGCACCAAGAACTTGATGTTGAGACCCATTAACGCTCCAGAGCCCAGACAGCCTGGCAAGGTTTTGGAAGGTGGGTGGTACTCCCCATTCAATGTACAATTAAAAAAGTGGGTGGAACACAGATTAGGGGCAGCAGAACCACAAAGGAAGAGTGGGTCCTTCTATATGGGAGTGAGAGACATTGTGTGTTCACCATGTGGAGAGGGAATTATTCCACAAGAAAGACTTTACTTATGATTGCCCTCTTTTGACTTTGTGGCTATCTGAGCCTAACATTTACTGCAGCCTCAAATCCCTACAGTGTTCAGCCCACAATGACTTTCCAAAGGGCATCCCACCCACACCTACCTCCCTATCCCTGTATTCTCTATTCTCCTAAACTACACATTCCTGAACACTATGGACAGTTTAGCATGGCCAATTCACCTAACCTGCTCAGTGTTGGACCATGGGAGGAAACCCACACAGACACGGGGAGAATATGCAAACTCCACACAGACAGTCACCCGAGGCTGGAGTTGAACCTGGGTCCCTGACACTATGAGGCAGCCATGCTAACCACTGAGCCATCACAATGCCCTAGTGATCTGGAAACCTCTGGCAGAGAGGTCACGTCCAAAGCATTACCTTACTCCTAACGGAATCTAGTACCGGGAGCCAGCCTTTGCAATGTTAGCATTCCTTAGTATTTTCAAAGGCTGATGATTGCCAGGGTTGACTGCATTCCTAATTACTTTATAAACAATTCCGCAGCATGACAAAGCTCTACAAAGATAATTATTTACTTCACAATCTAATACAGTGAGCAAAGCCAGAATTAGTTGCCCATGCCCATTGCCATTGAACTGAGGGACTTCATGAACAATGAAAAGTAAACCGCATATTAACTGAGCCAGCTAAAAGTAGCATAATTCCACTCCTAAAGGGCATTAGTGAACTAAATCTTTTGGTTTGGAAACAACAAATCAATGATGGGTGTCACACCCACCATAACCAAAGCTAATCTTATTAACTGAGTTCACATTTTCAGCAGCTACTCGGGTGGGATTTGAACCCCTGCTCCTTAGAAATTCACTTGGATCTCTTAGTAACAGGCACTTGTCATAAGCCACTATACCAGCATCACCCCAGTGTATAGTAGCCTCAGAAAATGACCTGTGATTGCTTCTTGAACTACCTCTCGACTGTCTAGTGAACCGTTGTTCCCAGCAGCAACCCGCGCCTTGGAGTCTCACCTTTGGAACCACGTTAAGGGACCCACTTCAATCAGGTTTTCCACTTTATTTCCCAGCCCCTGGAATCTAACTCAACTCGTTTGGGGGGGGGGGGCAAAGATCCAACGTACCTGGGTTGGTCATGACATATAATTGGTGGTACGATGGCTCAGCGGTTAGCATTGCTGCCTAGCAACACCAGGGACCCACATTCAATTCCAGCCTCAGGCAACTGTCTGTGTAGAGTTTGCACATTCTCCCTGTGTCTGTGTGGGTTTCCTCCGAGTGCTCAGGTTTCCTCCCATAGTCTGCAGGTTGGATGGATTGGCCACGGTCAAGATTAGAATGATGCTGGAAAAGCGCTTTTGCCCGAAATATTGATATTCCTGCTCCTCGGATGCTGCCTGACCTGCTGTGCTTTTCCAGCACCACTCTAATCTCGACTCTGATCTCCAGCATTGGCAGTACCCACTTCTGCCTAAATTTCCCATGGTGTCCGGGGATGTGTGCATTACCTGGATTAGCCATGGGAAATGCAGGGTTACAGAGATAGGGTGTGAGTCAGGGTGGACTTATCAGGCCAACAGGCCTGTTTCCACACTGTGATGCTTATGCCTTTGTTGATGCTTAAACTCATTGACCACTTCACATTCCTCACCTCCCAGTAAACTTCTGTCTGACTAAGACTTTGGTTACTTGTGCCTTCATTGGCGTCATTTTTAATGAAGTCTCTGTGAAGGACGTTCGAAGGTTTTCTCCAGTGACGGTGCTTTGCAAATGCTAGTTGTTGTCACTTTTATGATGTGAATCAGAATCTTCTGCATCTAAATCACCATGTCCCAGTAGAATGCTTCCTATTAATTTCATCTGTGAGAAAGTGAGAATTAGTCAAGTCGGTCATGAAATAAGATGTCGACCATCTCTCCACCGTCTCTCATGAATTTGAGAACCTGTTTGTGACATGCATTGATAGGAAGTGTATCTCATGATATACGTGGGCTTGGTATTGGAGCTGGGAAATGGCGAGTCTCTCTCTACAAGTATGCAGCCTGAGCTTCTGAAAGTCTGCTGTTCGTCATTTATAAATCTGTCAATGTTGAAAGCAGAGCAGAAGGTTTAACAGCTCACAGTGAGGGGAGGAAATAGATTTCAGCCGTGCAGATAAAGAGAAATATTCTTTTTCAAAAAAGAAAGCAACATTCTTGCTTGATGCAAAATGTTATGATTCATTCCCCCACTTTAACACACCAGCATCCTCAAAGAGCCCATTTCTATAAAAGCATTAATGAGAATGCAGTATCACTGGTAGTGAACAGTAAATTAAAATGGAAATGGCCACTTAGAATACCTCAGTTAGCATTTACTGAATATGTCACAGAGACAGCAGTTCAACCACAGTGGCTGCTACTCAAAGTAACAAAAATACAGATGCCTTTTCATTTAAGGACTGAAGCAAGGGGGTAAAATTATTCTAAACTTCAAATAGTTGCTCTCCAGGCATCCCGGCATGAAAGGGAAATGTATGCTGTGGTTTAACCACCCCAGTTATATCATTATGTGAAACGTATCTCCCAGCTTTGTCAGGTAGATGGAGCGAAATGATTTTTGCTTCTCAAGCTGTCAAGACTGAATCTTTGTCTTTCAAGTGTATTCTAAGGTGGTGGTGCCTGTGCCTCGAAGTCTGAAGCTCAGCGTTCAAGTTCCACCTTTGCCCGAGGTAGGTTTGCACAAGTTGATTTGTTTCTTTATTAAAACCAGAATCGAGTTGTTGCAGGCTCTTGTGCTGCAGTGATGGTATCTCCCTATTTGAGCGAGACAGCTTGGGTCCCACCTGCTCCAGAGGTGTGTCATAACATCTCTGTTCAATGGGGATTAAAAATATCCTGCACACAACTGCCTTTTTAAACTTACTACTGAATCCAATTCCAATCCCTTTTGTGGTGCATTCCAGATTATTACAACTCGCTCTGCTCAGAGTAAAATGAATCCACATCCTCCCTCTGGGTTCTCTGTGCCAATTATCTTAAATCTGTTCCCCTGTTTTCCAATTGTCCTGCCAATAGGAACTGCTTCTCCTTTGTTACATTGATGACCTTTGACCTGCTCACAGTGACCTATCAGCAGAGTTTGAGCTCAGCAGTGGGAGGCCTGACTGAATTTTCCCCATCCTGTCTGGGGATACTGGCCTCATTCAGTTAGAACTCCCCACTGTCCAGTGCAGCCTGGGAGCTCAACAGACAAAGCTTCTTGTCTGTAGATCTGAGGAAAGGGACCTGAAACATTAACTCTGATCTCTCTCCACAGATGCTGCTGAGCTTTTCCAGCAATTTCTGTTTTGGTTCTGACTTACAGCATCCACGATTTGTTTGTTTTTTATCTGTAGAACGCAGCTCCATACTTGGAAATACTTTCATTGAAAATAGCAGTTTAATTAGAGTGAAAGAAAATTCTGGTGCAACAGTGAGGTATAAGTAGTGATAGGTACACTCCACGGGTTTCAGGAAAGTGATAGTTAGTGGTATTAACCTTAGACTATTAGTCCAAAGACTCAGGTAATATTCTGAGGACTCAGGTTCTCATCCCAACATGGAAATGGTGGAATTTAAATCCAGTAAAACTAAGAACATAATGATAACCATGAAACCATCGTTAATTGTCAGGAAAAGCCTGTCTGGTTTACTAATGTCCTTCAGGGAAAGAAATCTGCCATTATTACCTGGACTGACTTACATATGACTCCAGATCCATTGTAACAGGCTCTGGGCATTTAGGGATGAGCAGTAAATACTGGCATAGCTAACGATCCCCTCATCCCGTGAACAAATTTCAAAAGAATATTACGACGCAATTAATGGGCAAGTGGGATTTGAACTTAGGCCCTCCAGGCCAGAGATAGAGACATCACCAATGTGTCTTATTAACTTTGCTCTGCAAGTTGTATGTCTGCTTCTAATCATGCAAGTGTTGGTGACAGTTATTCACCTCCTCTCGACCCATCTCCAATTTCTTTTCCAGTCTCATTACCATCCACATTTGGCCTCATGCCATCATCCCCTTCAATCATTTCTGCCCTTCACAAAATTACAGACCTCCCCCACTGCTTTTGTTTTAACTCGCAGTCCCCGCCCCAGACCTGAAATATTAAGTTTTGAACTTTCTCTCTGAAAAAGATACCTGATCATTTGAGCGCTTCCCGTACTTATTTCCAATTTCCAACATCTACAATATTTACACGCTTGATCCATTGTTTGCTTGCCATTGTCGAGAGCCACTTTGGAAATAGAAGGTTTAAATTCACGGTTAAGCTGGTATAGGAAAAGCATTTTACCTCCTGCTGCAGCAAATTGCTTCAAGCACAGTTCAGGTTCTGACAGGCCGTCGACCAATATTACATTTAAATCCATCGGACTGTCAGTCTTACT
Source organism: Chiloscyllium plagiosum (assembly GCF_037043375.1). Classification (NCBI taxonomy): domain Eukaryota; kingdom Metazoa; phylum Chordata; class Chondrichthyes; order Orectolobiformes; family Hemiscylliidae; genus Chiloscyllium; species Chiloscyllium plagiosum. Next base: position 20,170,106 of record NW_028270181.1, on the reverse strand, counting down.
TTGGACTCAGTTTATCTTTATCACAATGAACAACAAGATTGCCCGAGATTCTGTTCCATGTTGTTGTTGAATCATATGACAGGAACTAAGCTTCAATATTGATAAATGTAGCTGTGTGCGTATTGTATATATTGCATCAGCATCACATCAAAGTGGACCATGGGTTGCAAATCTGACTGAACTGTTTTACCACTGATCTGTTCAAGAAAGCATAATCTCATTGAGAAAAGTCAACACAGTGCAGATGTATGTTTATGTGATATTTGACATGAGGAATGCACTGACATATACTGTGCATGCAAACGCAGCAGAAGGCTGATAAAAGGAAAATGTTTCCCCTCAATAAAATGTGTTTTATGCCTTTTGGAGCTGAAGGTGAAGACACTCAAGTGAGTTTTCCAGTTGAAAAAGGAAATGGAATCGGTATGGTGATGTGGAAGTGTAGAACACAGCTCAGGGATTTAAGTATCAGGTGAGAATCTAAATCAAGGCCCCATCACGTATTCCTGTATAGGTGTAATAGGACCCATGCTATTACTTCCAAGAAGAAAAGGCAAACCAGAGCAGGATTTATACACTTAATGTTATCACTCCTGGGGAGTGTGCCTGGAGACCTTGGAGTGCAGGTTCATAGTTCCTTGAAAGTGGAGTTCCAGGTGGACAACGTAGTGAGGAAGGTGCTTGGTATGCTTGTCTTTATTGGTCAGTGCACTGATTATAGGAGTTGGGAGGTCATGTTGCAGTTGTACAAGACATTGGTTAGTCAGTTTTTTTTTGTAATACTGTGCTCAATTCTAGTCTGTCTGCTATAGGAAGGATGTTGCAAAACTTGAAAGGTTTCAGATAAGATTTACAAGGACGTTGCCAGGGTTGGAGGATTTAAGCTATAGGGAGCGGCTGAATAGTCTGGGACTATTTTCCCTGGAGCATCGGAGGCTGAGTGGTGACCTTATAAAGGTTTATAAGATCATGAGAGGCATGGATAGGGTAAATAGACAAGATCTTTTTCCCAGGGTGGAGGAGTCCAAAACTAGAGGGCATAACTTTATGTGAGAGTGGAAAGATTTAAAAGGGAACTAAGGGGCAACTTTTTCACACTGAGAGTGGTGCATGTATGGAATGAGCTGCCAGAGGAAGTGGTGGAGACTGGTACAATTACAACATTTAAAAGGCATCTTGATGGGTATATGAGTAGAAAAGCTTTAGAGGGATATGTGCCGAATGCTGGTAAATGGGAGAAGATTAAATTAGGATATCTGGTCAGCATGGACAAGTTGGACCAAAGGGTCTGTTTCCGTGCTGCACAACTCTATGACTCCATGGCTGTACAACAGCTAAGTTATATCCTATATCCAGTTAACATTTATCCACTAAATATCATCATCACCATAAAAGCAGAATGGTCAATGTTGCTTTATGTGATAGCTTGCTTTGTACAAGTTGGCTGCTACGCCTGTTACATTAGATCAGTGTAACAAGACTTTAACAATGCTTCATTGGAACACACTTGAAAGTCACAATAGAAGTCTAATCTTTTATCTAATAGAAAGAAAGAAACTCTTGCGAATTGGAGTGAATTTTTGACTTTGCACACACAGTTATAAAGCTAGTGGCAGCCTGCTTTACATTTCTTGCAGTGACTGCTACAGAACTGAAACTCGGCAGTGATGTGAAATGGGCTCAGGCATTGCTATCAACCATTTCTTTCTCGCAGAACCAAGACCTACCTCAATGTGGTTAGTCATAAGAGAGCAGGCACAAGCTGGGACATGATGTTTGCTGAAATCAGTGCGTCTAAGTAAATGGTAAAAACAATTTGACAGGCAGGTAGGACTGAAACAAAACAGCAGTTGGTAAAAATGCCTTCACATCCACATTGCTCTTAGGAACTTGTGGGAAAAGAAGGAGTGGTAGACAGTAATTCTGTCTGTGCATTGTACGCAAACATCTGTTAATCATTTTTATCCATTATATTTCATATGCTACTGTAAGTTCTCCATATAGAGTATAAACAGATTTTACCATCCAATCAATTTTAATAGCACAATCAATAGTGCTGAGGCAAAAATCTTTTAATTTTGATTAATAGAACTATAAGGTGCTGGAAATGCCTTTCTTAAGATTTGCTAGACACATAAATCACACCAGACATAAAAATAATTTCACTTAAGAGAGTTTACACGACATTTTTTAAGTTCAATGTGACCCTCACGCATGTGTTTCATGTCAAATGTTATAGGAATATATCTTAAAATTTTTAATCACCCAGTCTAATTGATTCTAATTCAATTTAGATGCTATTTTTAAATAGATGCAAGAGAAATCAACGTTTTAGAAATAAATGCATTCAGAGCAATGGAATATTATAGAGTTCATTATCAAGGAAAACAATTAAAAATTCATCTTGTTTCTACCTGTATTGAGGTTGTTTAACTCAGCTGGAGTGAAATAAATTGTTCGCCAGAAATCATCCATTAAAAAGAAGGACTTGCATTTGTGTAGCACCTTTCACAATCACAGGACGTCTCAAAGTGTTATACAGCCAATGAAACATTTTTGAAAATTCAACCATTGTCATAATGAAGAAAATGCAACTGCCAATTTGTTTACAGCAATCTCCCACAATCATAGTGTCACGGTCACGAGATAAGCCATTTTTGTGATGTTGATTGAGCAATACATATTGGCGGGGACACTGGGGATCATTCCGCTGGTCTTCTCTGAAATAGTGCCATATAAAGTTCTTATACATCCACCAGATCAGTTAGACAAAACCTCAATTTAATATCTTTTCTAAAAGACAACACACCTCCAACAGCTCTCAGTTTTGCACAAAAGACTTGGTCTCAAACCTTGTGCTCAAAACCCAGAATGTTGTGTAAAAATTGAAAGAACCATGGATGCTATATTAATCAGAAACAAAAACAGAAATTGGTGTAAAAGCTCAGCAGGTCTGGCAGCATCCGTGAAGAGAAATCAAAGTTAACATTTTGGGTCGGGTGACCCTTCTTCAGAACTTTTCTAAGGAAGGGTCTCTGGACCTGAAACATTAACTCTGATTTCTCTTCACAGATGCTGCCAGACCTGCTGAGATTTTTCCCCAATTTCTGTTTTTGTCCCAGAATATTGTGACTCAGTGAAAGTGCTACTCAAGAGAATGCATGTGGAAAACCAGGAATGTGTCAAAGTGTAAACTTTTAGTGGAATACATCTGGCTCGGAGGTTGGAGAATCTATGACTTGTTTCTCGATTTATCAGGCAATGTGGAATTTGTTTGGAAAAAACCTAGAATGTCATTATCGTTATGGCAATTCTTTTTCAATTTTACAACAATTACAAAGAACTATTGCAAAAGACTGCAAATGCGGGAGTTCTCAAATAAGAAAAAAAAGGCTGGGAAAACTCAGGAGGTCAGAAAGCATCTGTGGAGAGAAACAGACCTTGTAAGGTCACTGACCTGAGAAACTTCTCCAGGTTTTGTCATTATGCAGGACATGCTGTCTTTCTCATTTCCTGCTGGACTTAGCAGTCAAACTTCCACCAGAATACTGTGGAACTTTAATATTTCATTACAGCGCAAAGAAAACAAATTTGTAAACTACTTGTTTTAAATTAAAACCAAAGAATAAAATTTGATTTTAGCAAGAAAATTGACAAGAAATTTAATATTATGTTGTAATTATAATACATTCAGATCACAGGGAGATGAAGTGACATAACTCTGAGTACCTCAGTTATATTGCATGAATGGTATCTACCTTGTCAAAGAACCCTCTCAAAGTCTAATTTCCGATGAGACCATCTCTTGTGTTTCTAAGTTCCAGAAAGGAGGAGCCTGTTGTATTCAATCTCCTCTCAGAGGTCTACGCTCTCATTTGAGGATTCAGCATGCCAATTCTTATTGAAATTCCTGAGGCAACTACACCCCTGTTTAAGTAAGGAGGCTAACATTGTACATTGTTCTCCAAGTGTGGTCTCACCAATGCCCTATACAATTGCAGCAACATTGAATAACTTGCAACCCTTTTGCAATAATGGCCAAGACGAAGTCAATTCAGAGAAATCATTTCCACTGACAGGAGGGTCGGGAACCTGAGAACTCCAACAACTGGTGAAAGGAATCAGGCTAAACTAACAGAACGTATATTTAATTCAGCGAGTTATGATCTGGACTGCACCGGTTGAAAGGGTGTTGGAACATGGCTCAAAAAAAAAACGGTCACAAAGGAATGTTCCATACACTTCAAAAGCAGAAATTTGCTGCGAATGGGAAATTTCAAAGGAATGGAACTATTTGGATGACTCTTTTAAAGACCAGTTCTGGCACAAGGGGCCAAATGGCCTCACTCTGTGCTGCAATGATTTTATGAGCCTGTTGCTTTCCTTAACATTATTTTCAAGTCTCTTATGATTTTATATTTTTAACTGTTGAGCTCATCACTTTCTGACTGTAAACCTATTGTAAACTCTATTCCTAGATTTATTACATCCACACATCCATAGGGCAGTCAGTGGTTAGCACTGCTGCCTCACAGTGCCAGGGACCCAAGTTCGGTTCTCGCCTCGGGTGACTGTCTGTGTGGAGTTTACACATTCTCCCCGTGTCTATGTGGGTTTCCTCCAGGTGTGCTGGTTTCTTCCCACAGTCCAAAGATGTGCAGGTCAGGTGAATTGGCCATAGTGCTGAGGGATGTGTAGGTTAGGTGCATTAGTCAACGGTAAATTTAGGACATTAGGGTAGGGTAATGGGTCTGGCTGGGTAACGTTTTGGAGGGTCAGTGTGGACTTTTTGAACTGAAGGACCTGTTTCCACACTGTAGGGATTCTATATTAAAAAAAATGTAATCCCTTGTGTGCTTGTTTAAAGCCCCCTGTACTTCCCTAGTTATGAGGCTCACTAGAACACCAATCCTAGCATGTTTCAGGAGGGGAACATGCTAACACTATGGATTTCACTTTCCCAAGTACTGGTGCCAGTGACCCACAAAGCAGAAGCGATTTCTCCCACACGAGGCATTGAGTCACACATTCATTTCCCTGATCTTAATCACCTTATGCCAATTTGCACATGGTAATCCAAAGATAAACATTTGAGGTTTTCCTTTCTAATTTAGCACCGAATGTTTCAGATTCCCTCAGCAGAAACTCTTCCCTGTTTCTATCTATATCACTGTTCCCAACTTGGACCAGAACCACGAGATTTTCGCTCTCCCTTTGAGAGTTATTCCTCAGTGCAGAGCAGGTATCCAAACCCTGGCACTGGGCAGACAAGATAGCTGTCTAGATTCATGCTCTTTTCTACAGAGAAGGATGTCGCTCCCTCTTGCTATACTGTTCACCACTACCACTGTATTCCTTTCTGATACACCCTCTCACACTCGAATGGTGAAAGGTTGAAGTTTGTGTTCTCTTTCCCTCTAGAGCCTCACAGTCACAGTCACACTGTTCTTCCCCAAACCACTAACCAAATCAGACAACTCTATTTGAAGGGTTATGGCTATTTCTTGGAATGAAGTGTCCAGCTCACTTTCTGATTAGATTCCCTACAGTGTGGAAACAGGCCCTTTGGCCCAACAAGTCCACAACGACCCTCCGAATAGAAACCCACCCAGACCCGTTTCCCTCGGTCTAATGCACCTAACACTATGGGTGATTTAGCATGGCCAAACCACTTGACCTGTACATCTTTTGGAATGTGGGAGGAAACCGGAGCACCCAGCGGAAACCCATGCAGACATGGGGAGAATGTGCAAACTCCACACAGGCAGTCACCTGAGGCTGGAATAGAACACTGGTGCTGTGCGTCAGCAGTGCTAACCACTGAGCACCATGCCGCCCTTTCCCATTCCCCTCTGCTTCTTGGCCTCCAGCCCATTAACTCTGGGTCAAAGTCCTTGCAGCTGCAGGCTCTTACTGCAGACATGTTCACATTGATCACAATGGAGTTCAGAAGCTCCCACACCCTGCAGTCACAACACATCACCAGCCGTGCCAACAATACTATGTAGTAACCTCCCAGTCAGTTTAGAATTGGTCATAAACATTACTAATACTAAAAAAGAGCTCTTAATTATTAACTGTTACAAGTTGATAAAGGCTTAACAAAATTACCCTTTTAGAGTCATAGAGATGTACAGCATGGCAACAGACCCTTCGGTCCAACCCGTCCATGCCGAACAATAACGTACAGTGGTTATTCATGAACCATGAACTCATGACATTCTTATGGCATAATTATTTTTTTTCCTTATTGGGTATTTTCCAAAGGTCACAGCAGTTAAATCCCAAACCTAGGCCTCAATTTATTCTCTGCCTCACCTGAAAGACAAGCTTAGCCAATTCTCCACCTCTGGCCTCGACCTGGATCAGGTACCTGTGGATCCTTCTGTTCCAGAGTGGAACCAAGAAAGCTCCCAATCTGGGATTTCCTTACCCCGAGATTTATGGCCAGGATTGTGCCAGGAGCAAAGCTGTTGACCTGTAGAATTGATCCACAAGGAGAAACAGCTGAAGATTAGGCTAAAACCATGATTTATACCGAGGAAAACACGTTGAGGCAGCACCATGGGGAGGGTATTGTGTATGTGCTATCTCAGGGGACGTACTCCAGACCATCATCAGCATCTTTATGGTGGCATATGACAGCATTTTTCTCACCCTGAACATCCACAAGACAGAAGGTCCTCAACCAACCTGGCCTAGCATTGTGGAGTGAACCCTGATCATCAACATCCATCAGGAGGTCTAAGAGAACATTGACCACTTCCTATATCTCGGGAATGTCCTGTCAGCCAGAGCAGCCATTGACTGTGCTAGCACAGTTTTCGGCTGCCTGAGAAAAAGGGTGTTCGAGAACAACAACATCAGATATGACACCAAGCTCATGGTTTACGGAGCTGTGGTGGTTCACACCCTCCTATATGGCTCTGAGACGTAGACTGTCTACAGCAGACACCTCAAGGCACTAGAGCAGTCTCACCAGTGCTACCTGTGCAAGATCCTGCCAATCCGCTGGGAAGAGAGAAGCACCAATGCCAGCATCCTTCCCCAGACCTACATCCCCATCATCGAGGTACTGACCCCGCCTTGATCGGTTATAATGGGCTGGGGACATGGTCCCCATGACCGACACAAGATTCCCTGAGCGGGTGCTCTACTCCCAACTCCAAAACGGTAGGTGAGCCCCAAGTGGACAGAGGAAGCAATTTAGGGATATCCTCAAGGCCTCACTGCTGAAATGTGGCATTCCCGTAGGCACCTGGGACTCATTGACTCAAGACCATCCAAAGTGGAGGAGGAGAATCAGGAAAGCATTGAGCATTTGAAGATTGCCATCAGGCCAAAGCAGAAGCCGGGCGTAAACAGTGTAAGGAGCACGCTGCCACACCAACGCCTTACTCACCCCTTCCCATAACCACCTTCTACCCTAAGGGTAACAGAGCCTGTGGTAACCCCATCGGTCTGTACAACCACCTACAGACTCACCCTGAGAGTGGAAAAGAGTCATCCACATCTGTGGGGGACCGTCGATGACAATGATGATGGCAAAGTGTATGTGATTTACATTGCTGCGTTGGAAGTGCAGCTCAGTGATGTTGTGCGTAGATTAATAATCCAATAGGCCCAGGCGAATGCTCTGGGGAATATGGGTTCAAATCCCATCATGTTGCATGGTTAACATTAAAGTTTCATTAATTAATTGCTCGTTAAGAGCCAGCCCAGTTTCGATTAGGAAGTTTTGGTTGTAAAAACTCCACCTGGTTCAGTAATGTCTTTCAGGGAAGGAAATATTTAACTGGGTTTTTCATATATGTGACCGTAAAAACACAGTGATCTGAATTTCTCTTATTTGTCCTCTGAAATGGCCCTGGTGAGCTGCTCAGTTCAGAGGCAGTGAGGGATGGGTATCAAATCCTGGCCTTGCCAATAATGCCCACATCCCTCGGAAGAAAAAATAATGATGAGCTGCTAGTTATTTTTAACATCATGCCAACTGCAACAATTTTGGTAAAAGCACCAAAAGACCATTCTTTAATAAGAGTTGGCTTGTTAAATTTTTGACGTTTTCCAAGTAATTAGTTAGTGCACATTTAATAATGAAACAAGCCCCAATACAAATTAAGTGGAGCTGTGTTATTTCAGCTTTTCATCACATCTTAAAAGTTCATGTTCTCACAGCTTTTGTGTCTTTATACACAAAGATGTGATATTACTTTGCTGGACTGTGATCATGCACTTAGTTTAATCCACTTGATCTCACAGCTATATTGCTCTGCAAGTTTCTATGAGAACATGTAGAGATGAAGTGTATTTGGGGAAAAGCAGTCACTTCTTTTCAAACAGATGAGCAATGCCAGGCTGAATCGTAAAACAAATCACTCATACCTTTTAAGTTTCTGTTCGAGCATTTATTCTGTCAAATTAACTGAGCAAAAAACGTACTTGTTTATGCTGAATTATTAAAATCAATGAATGGCATTACCCTCAGCAATTATTTATAGGATAATTAGATATGGAAAGTTTCATGAACACCACATGTGACGTTATGATTTTATTTGCAGTTGAGTTGGGGGAAATGGTGGTGGAATGGTAATATCTTTGAGCTCCTTGGGGAGCCAATAGCCGAGAAGTTTTATCACTAGACCATGAAATCCAGAGACCCAGGTAATGCTTTGGAAAGCCATGTTCAAATCCAGCCATGGCAGTTGGTGGAATTTGAATTCAATGAAAATCTGGAATTCAGAATAATGATTACGAAACTGTTATCAATGGTCAGGAAAAACACATCTAGTTCACTTATGTTCTTTGAAGAAGACTTGATCTGGCCTACATTTAACTTCAAAACCACAGCAATATGGTTGACTCTTAACTGCCCTCTGGGTAATAAATGATGGCTTAGCCCACTTGTTCCAGCAGTATATAAAAACGTCTTTGAGCAGGTTGATTAGACAATAGTGACTACAAAAGAATTAAATAAAGAAAAAGATTAGAGTAGTGCTAGAAAAGCACAGCAGGTCAGGCAGCATCCTCAACAATAGATATAGCAGCGCCTGTGCCTATGGGCTGGCCATTCATCTGTTGTTTTATCTTATTTAGACCACTTTGGCAGCAGTGATGTAGTTTAGTGAATCAATTCCTAATCCTTGGGCTGACATGACTTTGCTCTTTGATCTGGGGTGAACTTTGTGCCCACAAGTGCATAATGGATGTTTTTGCTCCTCACTGCTTTGTGGAGAAAAGTCCTGTCCACTTCTGGAACACTGTGGCCTCTACTCCAATTGTTTTTCCTTAATAACTACCGGGAGCCAGGAATATTGTCCGCTGGGGACTTGACTCCACAATATGGATGTTACCCAAGGTTGAGGACAATACCATCTATGAACGTCTAAAGATCTTGAGCACCTTTTCCCCATTTCCCTCAGGTCGGCATCATCTAAAAATGGGTGTTCCAGTTGAACTAGATAATGTACCTCAGGTACAAGGTCAATGAGGACAGATTATTGCCTGTCAAAGAGAAGGTGGCTCCAACTCCAAGGAACACAACAGAGTCAAAGTTTTCTCAAATCTCAAAAATCACAAGGGGGGGGGGGGAAATACGGTCCATATAATGAACTTTGGTAAGACCTCTCTCTGGGAATTAAAAAAAGGTGCTAATCCTGTACATGGAAAAGATTGTGGAAAAAAAAATAGGAAACACACCAACCAACTCTGGTAGGAACCCTCTACTGAGGTAAGATCCCACCGAAGATGAGCCTTCTTCATCACTCTTTATAGAAGAGATATTCACCTATTTTTCGAATCAACCTGTTCAGAGATATTACTGCACACCAGTGGACCAGGTGGGACTTGACCTACATCCCCTGGCTCATGGGTAGGGATACTACCATTGCACCACAAGATGGCCCTCAGGTCTGCTTTGTTTAAAAATTGACCTATTTTTTGAACGAACCTGTTCAGAGATGTTATTACCCCGGAATAGGTGGGACTTGAATCCAGGCCTCTCAGTTCTGGGGTAGGGTCACTGCCACTGCACCACAAAGGGGCCCCTAAATCATTACTGTGGCTGAAGGGAGCAAGGATAAGAAACACTCGAAGACCCCAGTGAGTTCAAACTCACCATTCCTGGTTTATAAGGCCAGGACTCCAACCACTGATGGATGCTGGCTCCAGGTCTGCTTTAGAAAGGACTCAGATGATGAGTTCCAGAGGGGTAGCCTGTTACTTGGAATGCGATCTGGGAGGATTTCAAGTCCTTATGAATAGGAAGGTAGGTGTTGTTCATGACCTTTTACATCTCACGGAGCAGAATGTCGAGAGGCAGGTGTGGCAATATGGGAAAGCAGCAGGAACTAGTCAGTTGGAGTGGACTTTGGCTTTACTGCCTGCTTTAATGCACTACCAACATGCCAGCTAAGATGACTGAGCACCTGAAAGTGGCCTCCAGATTTGAAAAACCTGAAAATATCATGTTTATAAAGAGTAATTTCTCCGAGTACAGCCCAGCGGTTAACCTGTCTGGATCTTGTAATGGTCACAACATCTTGAACCTACCTCAGAGATCACATGATGTACAATTACTGATGTCTAAAATAATTTGCACATACTCTGTGCCTCCCTTTGGATTAATATCTGCACTCAAATACTGCTTAACTCATTTGACTGAAACAAATTCTGACTGTGTTTCCGACAAACTATGCTGACAATTTTCATGGTACTTGCATTATATTGACAGGGACATTGAGTGGAATTTAGGATTAATGATGGTTTGCTCTCTTCACAATCAAGATTGGAGTTCAGAGCAATCAAAAGAAATCATCTCCACACTATGGTAAATGGAAGGATGCAGTTTTAAATAACAGTTTTGAGGTACAATATGAAAAGAACAGAATTAAGAAGCAGATTGGCTTAAGGCTACAGGTCTGTCTCAAATTACTGCTTGAGCGAACTGAAAATTATGCAAACTAATTCAAGGTCAGCTCACGGGATGTATAGAGGGCAAATTTCCACTGGGAGGTGACTATTTTAGTCAGAGGACATTGCTACAGTATTTCAGCTGATCCATGCTGTTGTGCAGAGAGGCGCACTAATGGGAACAACTAGTTAGAAAATAAGCACTATAACATGACTTTATACTGTCTAGAAACCCCACAGCATGGAAACAGGCCATTTGGCCCAACAAGTCTACACCAACCCTTCAAAAAGCATCCCACCCAAAACCATCCCCCTGCCCTAATCCTGTATTTCCCATGGCTAATGCGCCTAACCTTTGCATCCCTGAGCACTATGGGCAATTTAGCATGCCCAATCCACCTAACCTACACATTCCTGAACACTATGGGTAATTTAGCAAGGCTAGTTTATTTGACCTGCACATCTTTGGACTATATTCATGGAGAATCGCTACATTTTTACAATGAAGGAAGTTCACTTTTGGGAAATGCTATGTTGGATTCTAATCAGTGGCATTATTTCATAACCTTACTAATGATGGGTAATCCTCTCAAACGTATATTACTCCCCTCGATCTGTAACATAACCCGGAATTCATCAAACAACTCCTATTCCAGGTTGCTCTTTTCCACGTGTTCAAAATTATTGAGCGATTATCTCGGGATGCCTTGCAGAGCCTCAGAGGTCCCTGATTCAAAACCAGGCAGAAACATTTAGGAGTCTCTTGTAGTGCAGTGGTAGTGGTCCTACTTATGCACTGGGACGCCTAGACTCAAGTCCCATTTGTGCCAGAGGTTTATATAACATTGCTTTATGGGTTAATAAAAAAATGTGAACTCAGCATCAGTTAACCAATATTTCCAGTTTAAACTTGTGCTCTCTTCAACAACACAAACAATGACCTTATGTATTTAGAAAAATCACACATTTTCAAAGTGCTTAACTGGTGACTAAATTATCCAACTGCACTGCTTTGAGAGGGGTGAAGAATTGACCTCAATAGACATCAGCTTAAAGACTGATGATTTCAATGAGATACTTTAGATTGGAGTGAATATAGATGTTTTTGTGGTTAATGCATAACCTGCATTGAGAGCTGGTGAGTGACAGATTTAAGGGTTAATTTCTATCTAAATGTAGTTTCTTTCTTAAGTTAGGAAACAACTGAAAAAATCATTAATTAAATTCAGGGCACTTAAGTTTTATTGCAGCCTTAAAACAAGAGTATGGAATCTGTCTGAGCAGCTGGTGGTGGTTAATAAGTTAGCTAATTAAAGCTAGTTTTGGGGGCACTTGTGGTGCATTTGTAGTGTCCCTACCCTGGACCAGAGGCCTGGGTTCAAGTCCCACCTGTTCCAGAGATATATAATAACATCTCTAAATGGGGTTGATTAGAAAAATAGATTAATTTTTAAAAAGCAGGTCTGGGTCTAGACCATGTATGCTACAAACAGTTGCTCTATTTGAGTGTTCAATAAAAGATGTTCCTTTGCAATTGGGTTTCCTGATTTATTAGTGTTTATTGAATTTCAGGCTCTACCTTCAAGTACCTTTCACTTTTAAAAAAGAAAGCATAGCCTTGTATGCCATTTCTGTGGTGTAGTGGTTATCATATTCCCTTCAGACACCAAAGGCCCCTGGTTTGAAACCAAACATTAAACACTTAGAAGCTTTAGTGATGCAGTGTTAGTGTCATTACCGCTAGACCAGGGGGCTAAGTCCCACCTGTGCTAGAGGTATGGAATAACATCACTAAACAGATTGGTTAGAAAAATAGGTTCATTTAGAAAAAAAATTAAACCTGGTCTTGTGGTACACTGGTAGTGTCCCCTTCCTGGACTAGGAGGCCTGGATTCAAGTCTCACCTGCTGCAGAAGTGTGTAATTATATCTCTGAACAGGTAAGTTAGAAAAATAGGTTCATAATAAAAAGAGTTGATTTTTTAAAAATTGAATCTGGTTTTGGGGGCTCCAATGGTGCACTGGTAATATCCCAATCCCTGGCCCAGGTGGCTAGGGCTTAAGGCCCACCTGTTCCACAGGGGTGTAATAGCATCCCTTAATATGTTGATTTGAAAATAAAATAACCATTTTTTGAAAACTTTAAGCTGGTTTTCAGAAGCTTGGTTGTTTTATTTTAGTTCAAATGAAAGGAGGTCTTCCCCAGCGCTGCCTTGTCTGTACTGAAAGCTGCTTTGTGTGCACAGTGAATAAAGTGAGTGAGTGAGGGAATTCAGTCAGGAGGGGAAGCAGCTTTGATTTTCGACCTCTATCAGCCTGCTATATTCAGCTCCTCCTCTTCTACAAGAAGAAGCTGTTGGTGAGCAACTTTTGTTTTTATTCCATATGTAATAAATAACTTTTAAATTACAGTATGGCAGGTCGGCTCAGCTAAGTAGAATGTATATTCTGTGGAATATGGGAAATCATGGATGCACTATGTGCTCTAGAGAAATGCATCTGCAGGAGGTGTCAATGGCTGCACTTGGGTTTTGGAACTTGAGTGATGACTGATGCTGCTATTCTGGATCTATGTGGCAGATGACTACAGTCAGTGAAATGGTCACACCACAGGTAAGGAGCATAGATATAGAGAGGGAATGGGTGACCATCAGGCAGAATAAGAGAACCAGGCAGGAGTCCCCCAAATTTATCTTACTCACTAATTAGCTTTCTCTTTCGGATTTAGATGAAGCCATGGTTCCTCAGGAAATCGCCATCAGAACTGAGTCTGTGGTAGCTCAGCTGTTGACAAGGGGAGAAAGTAGAAGGGAAGACAATCATGGTAGGGCATTACATAGTCAGGAGATCTGGCAGAAATTGCTATGGCAGTAAATGTGACTCCAGGATGGTGCGTCACCTCCCTGGTGCCAAGTTTGAGGATGTCGCAGAACAGTTGCAGGACATTGTCTTAAAGTCATAGGCCTGTACAGCATGGAAACAAATCCTTCGGTCTAACTCATCCATGCCAACCAGATATCCTAAATTAATCCCATTTGCCTGCATTTGACCCATATTCCTCTAAACCTTTCCTATTCACATACCCATCCAGGTGTCTTTTAAATGTTGTAATTGTACCAGCCTCCACCACTTCCTCTGGCTGGTCATTCCATACACGCACCACCCTCTCCATGAAAAAGCTGCCCCTTAGGTTCCTTTTAAATCATTCTCCTCTCGCTTTAAACCTATGCCCTCTACTTTTGGACTTCCCACCCCAGGGAAAAAGATCTTGGCTATTCACCCTATCCATGCCCCTCATGATTTTACAAGGTCACCTATCCCTCAGTCCATGGTACTCCATGGAAAACAGCCCCAGCCTATTCAGCCTCTCCCTATAGCTCAAACCCTAGCAACATCCTTGTAAATCTTTTCTGAATCATTTTGAGTTTCACAACATCTTTCCTGTAGCAGGGAGACCAGAATTGCATGTTCTGGAATGAACAGCTCGAGGTTGTAGTCCACATGGATACAACACCATAGCTATGTAGAGGGATGAAGTCCTGAAAGCAGATTTTAGGGATTTAGAAGGGATTTAAAAAGAAAAGCAGGACCTGAAGAGGAACAATTTCAGTATCACATTCAGTGTCACGTGCTAATGGTTGTAGGAATTGAAAGATTGATTAATTGAAGCTGAAGAATTCGGTTTGGAGAGAAGGAAGTTTCAGATTTAGTTCAGATGGCTGGACAGTTACTGATCATGCAGAGTGATGCTAACAGTGGGCGGCATGATGGCTCAGTGATTAGCACTGCTGCCTCACAGCATCAGAGACCCAGATTTGATTCCATCCTCAGGCACTTGTGTGTAGAGTTTGCACATTCTCCCCATGTCTGCATGAGTTTCCTTCGGGATCTCTGGTTTCCTGCCACAGTCAATAGATGTGCCAGATAGGTGGATTATTCTTGGGAAAGGCAGGGTGATGGAAGTGTGGAACACTCTTTGGAAGGTTGGTGTGGACTCAATTGGCTAAATGGCCTCCTTTCACACTGAGGGATTCTATGATTCTAACAGTGTGGGTTAAGGATGCAAGTTTGCTCACTGAGCTTAAAGCTTTGTTTTCAGACATTTCATCACTGTATGTGGTAACATCATCAGTGAGCCTCTGGTGAGTATTGAAGCGTCACTAGTTCAGCGAGCAAACTTACATCCAGAACCTCAACCTGAGCTACAAACTTTCTCAAAACTCACTAGTGTGGGTTCAATTCTGAAGGACTCTCCTTCTCAATCTCTTCCCTCGCCTGAGGCATGGTGACCTTCAGTTTAAACTACGAGCAGTCATCTCTCAGAATTGAGAGAGCAGCTCTATGGGCTGGTAGGATGATGGTAATTCATCTTCACACAGGCAATGGATAAACTTTAAAGAAGTATTACATCGCTGAAAAAGACATTTTTATTGAAGCTTTTCATTTTTCCCTCTTCCAGACAATTTGCAGGAAAGAGCAAAATAAAAGGAAAACAACATTCTCTTTATACAACAAGAGTGGTGATTGGTTGGCAAATGGAGTCCTGATTGTTACAGGTGCTGCCATGGAGAATACATCAGTTAGATGAAGACTGACAATTCACTGTCAGACTCTGTTTAAATTTTAAACAAGACAGGTTGACTCGAGTTCATTTCCCAACTCAATGCCTTGACCAAAGAATGGCTGCCCCTTATTTTACTGAGTGGAAACAGGCACAGTGCATGTACCTGTTATTTCTGTCTGCAGTGATCATGGCACTATATATTAACATATGTAACTTCTACTGTACATTGCCATACTGAGAGTCTAACTGATAATCCTAAATTAGTTTTCAGTGTATTGCTTTGCACAATCCTGAAAGTGTGTACTTTGCATTCATATTCTACGCTCTCTTTCTTTATTTGTTCCTTTGTCTTCCTATTCTAAAATCCTCCCAATCCTCAAAGTTATTTCTATTTCTGGGAACATTATAGGTCTTTTGTTTTAATCTTATACAATCCTTAACTTTCTTTGTTAACCTGGATAACTGGCTATCCGTTTTGAGCCTTGCTGAAAACTCTATAATAATTAATCATTTGGGAGTACAGAACGAAAATATTACTGAAGAGTAACACATTTTGTCAATGCATTTCATCTTGGACTCATTAGGACAAGAAATTGTGGGCGGCACGGTGGCCCAGTGGTTAGCACTGCTGCCTCACAGCGCCTGTAGACCCGGGTTCAATTCCCGACTCAGGCGACTGACTGTGTGGAGTTTGCACATTCTCCCCGTGTCTGCGTGGGTTTCCTCCGGGTGCTCCGGTTTCCTCCCACAGTCCAAAGATGTGCGGGTCAGGTGAATTGGCCATGCTAAATTGCCCGTAGTGTTAGGTTAAAGGGGTGGATGTAGGGGTATGGGTGGGTTGCGCTTCGGCGGGTCGGTGTGGACTTGTTGGGCCGAAGGGCCTGTTTCCACACTGTAAGTAATCTAATCTAATCTAAAAAAAAATACCATTGCAGCAGGAAAGCAACATTTATACTGTTGGTCTCTTACGGACAACACCAAGGGAACTTACAATGGGATTCCAGATTAGAGTGGTGCTGGAAAAGCGCAACAGTTCAGGTGGCATCCGAGGAGCAGGAAAATCAACGTTTTGGGCAAAAGCCCTTAATCAGGAATACAGGCAGAGTGCTGAAGGGTGGAGAGATAAATGAGAGGAGGGTGGGGAGAAAGTAGCATAGAGTACAATAGGTGAATGGCGGTGGGGATGGAGGGGTTAGGTCAGGGAGGAGAGTGGAGTGGATAGGTGGAAAGGAAAATAGGCAGATAGACAAGTCATGGGGACAGTGCTGAGCTGGAAGTTTGGAACTGGAATGAGGTGGGGAAGGTGAAATGAGGAAACTGATGAAGTCCACATTGATGCCCTGGGGTTGAAGTGTTCCGAGGCGGAAGATGAGGCGTTCTTCCTCCAGGCGTTGGGTGGTGGGGAACGGTGGTGAAGGAGGCTCAGGACCTCCATGTCCTCAGCTGAGTGGGAGGGGGAGTTGACATGTTGGGCCACAGGGCAGTGTGGTTGATTGGTGAGGGTGTCCCAGAAATGTTCCCTAAAGCACTCTGCTAGGAGGCGTCCAGTTTCCCCAGTGTAGAGGAGACCACATCGGGAGCAACAGATACAATAAATGATATTGGTGGATTTGCAGGTAAAACTTTGATGGATGTCGATGGCTCCTTTGGATGGAGGTGAGGGAGGAGGTGTGGGCGCAGGTTTTGCAATTCCTACGGTGGGAGGGGAAGGTGCCAGGATGGGAAGGTGGGTTGAAGGAGGCCGTGGACCTGACCAGGTAGTCACGGAGGGAATGGTCTTTGCGGAAGGCGGAAAGAGGTCGGGAGGGAAATATATCCCCTGATGGTGGGGTCCGTTTGGAGGCGGCAAAAATGTCGGCGGATGATTTGGTTTATGCAAAGGTTTGTAGGGTGGAAGGTGAGCACCAGAGGGGGTTCTGACCTTGTTACGGTTGGAGAGGTGGGGTCTGAGGGCGGAGGTGGGGGTTGTGGATGAGATGCGTTGGAGGGCATCTTTAACCACGTTGGAAGGGAAATTGCAGTCTCTAAAGAAGGAGGCCATCTGGTGTGTTCTATGGTGGAACTGGTCCTCCTGGGAGCAGATACAGCAGAGGTGGAGGAATTGGGAATATGGGATGGCATTTTTGCAGGAGATAGGGTGGGAATAGGTGTAATCCAGGTAGCTGTGGGAGTCGGGTTTGTAAAAAATGTCGGTGTCAAGTCGGTCATCATTAATGGAGATGGAGAGCTCCAGGAAGGAGAGGGAGGTGTCAAAGATGGTCCAGGTAAATTTAAGGTCAGGGTGGAATGTGATGGTGAAGTTGATGAATTGCTCAACCTCCTCGCGGGAGCACGAGGTGGCGCCAATGTAGTCATCAATGTAGCGGAGGAAGAGGTGGGGAGTGGTGCCGGTGTAACTACGGAAGATGGACTATTCTACGTAGCCAACAAAGAGACAGGCATAGCTGGGGCCCATACGGGTGCCCATGGCTACCCCTTTGGTCTGGAGGAAGTGGGAAGATTCGAAGGAGAAATTGTTAAGGGTGAGGACCAGTTCAGCCAAACGAATGGGAGTGTCGGTAGAAGGGTACTGTTGGGGACGTCGAGAGAGAAAGAAATGGGGAATAGAGAAATAGCAGAGACACTAAATGGCTACTTTGTATTTGTTTTCACTGAAGAGGATAAAGGAAAGCCCTCAGAATTAGGATCCAAGGGATAAGGACGAATGAGGAATTGAATTAGTATTGGTAAGAAGTTAAAAAAAATCAAACAACAGGTTATAGTCCAATAGGTTTATTTATCTTGCTGTTCACAATCAAAAACAATGATGTGGATGTGAGTACAAAGTGTAATGTTTCCCTGGTTGGAAATAAATCAAGCTGGAATGTATCTTGTGAGGAAGAGGCAAAGCAGCTTCGAGACGATTTGGTAGACATAATGTGTGGGTGAGAACATGGCAAATGGAATACAATGGGGAAAAATGTGAGGTTTTTCAATCTGGTAGGTAGAACAAATGGTAAGAGATTAGGAAGTACTAATTTAAAAAGCAGTAACACTATGGTAGTGCCCTTTGCTCAAGCCCAACTTGTGCCATAACATGTCTGTACAGACTGATTAAAAGATAATTATAAAGGGAACTAGGTGTCATCATTAGCAAATAGAATGCCCCATCAATCTATTCTCAATCATTAGTAAAGTGATGGAAGATGACCTCAACAGTGCTATCAAGCAGCACCTGCTCAGCAATAACCTGCTCAGTGACGCAGTTTGACCTCCTCCAGGGCCACTCAGTCTCATCATTACAGCCTTGGTTCAAACATGGACAAAGAGCTGAATTCCAGAGATGAGGTGAGAGTGACAGACTTTGACATCAAGGCCACATTCAACTAAGTGTGGCATCAAGAAGCTCCAGTAAAATTGAAATAAATTGGTACCAGCTGGCAAACTCTCCACTAGTTGGAGTCATACCTGGCACATAAAAAGATGATCATGATTGTTGGACATCAACCATCTCAGCTCCTGACATCTCTGCAGGAGTTCCTCAAGGTAGTGTCCTAAGCCCAACCATCTTCTGCTGCTTCATCAATGACTTTCCTTCCATCATAAGATCAGAAGTGGGGATGTTCGCTGATGATTGCACTATGTTCAGCACCATTCGCAACTCTATAAATATTAAAGTAGTCCATATTCAAATGCAACAAGATCTAGACAATATCCAGGCTTGAGCAGACAAGTAGCAAGTAACATTCACAGCACACAAATGTCAGTCTATGACTATCGCCAATAAAAGTCAGTACGGTGGCTCACTGTTTAGCACTGCTGCCTCACAGCGCCAGGGACCCAGGTTCGATTCCCTCCTTGGGCGACAGTCTATGTGGAGTTTGCACATTCTCCTTGTGTCTGCATGGGTGTGATCCAGTTTCCTCCCACAGTCCAAAGATGTGCAAGTCAGCTAGATTGACCATGTTAAATTGACAATAGTGTCAGGTGTATTTGTCAGAGGAAAATGGGTCTGGGTGAGTTACTCTTTGGATGATTAGTGTGGACCTGTTGGGCTAAAGGGCCTGTTTCCATGCTGTGGGAAACTAATCTAAGTCTAAAAAAAGAGACACTCTAACCACTGCCCCTTGACATTCAAAAGTGTTACCATCACTGAATTCTCCACTATCAACAACCTTGGGGTGACTCTTGACCAGAAACTCAGCTGAACTCACCATATAAACACAATGGCTACAAGAGCAGATCAGAGGCTAGGACTACGACCGAAAAAACTCACTTCCTGACTCCCTGAAGCCTGTCCACCATGTAGAAGGCACAAGCCAAAGTATGATGGAATACTTCCCACTTGCCTGAATGAGTGCAGCTCCAGCAACACTTCAGAAGCTTGACACCATCCAGGACAAAGCAATTCTCTTGATTGGCACCACATCCACAAGCAGCCACTCCCTCCACCACTGAAGCTTAGTGTCAGCAGTGTGTACTATCTACAAGATGCACTGCAGGAATTCACCAAAGATCCTCAGACAGCACCTTCCAAACCCATGATTGCTTCCATCTAGAAGCACAAGGGCAGCAGATACATGGGAACACCACCACCTACAAGTTCCTCCAAGCCACTCACCATCCTGACTTGGAAATACATTGCTGTTCCTTCACTGTCGCTGGGTCAAAGTCCTGGAATTCACTCCCTAAGGGCATTGTAGGTTAAACTATAACATGTGGACTGCAAGAATACAGGACAGCACCACCTTCTCAAGGGCAATTAGGAGTGGGCAATAAATGCTGGCCCAGCCAGCAATGCCCATGTCCCACGATTGATTTTTAAAAAAAAAGTTGCAGCAAACAAATGGGAAAGTTAATGGTATACTCGCCTTAATCGCAAGATGACTTGTTTACAGGAACATCAAAGTCTTGTTTCAGTTGTATCGACAGTTTTGATGACCCTTAATTTGGGAGGGAATTATTACCTCAACAGCAATATCTTAGATCATTCCACTTGAGACAGCAGTTATCAAACTTCCCAATGCATTAGCATGTGTGTTCTCATGCCCAATCACCAGGTAATATTTGCTAGCACCTTCAATTTGCAGCTCCAGTGGCTTTATAAAGAGTGTTTATCATTAACATGGCACAAGGGCTTGGACAGAAACAACTGAGATTGTATCAGAGCTAAACATCACATTGCTTTGTCAACTCATTGCTTAAAGGGAAAGTGAGGACTGCAGATGCTGGAGATCAGAGTCGAGAGTGTGGTGCTGGAAAAGCACAGCAGGTCAGGCAGCATCCGAGGAACAGGAAAATTGATGTTTCGGGCATAAGCAATTGGGAAGTGGCATTCACTTTTGGTAAACAGCATCTGTTGGGGACTTCATTCAATTAAAAATTCTTGACATGTTTGGTCTCAAGTTAATAGATAGCTGTCAGACGTTAGTTTTTATTTTTATTGGAATGTTGCTATGATTCTTGTGGTAAAACGAAAATAGCCCATTTTCCATCAGTATTAATTCTGCTGTTTCATTGGAATGAGTTAAAGGAACAAATTGATTTCTGGCTCCCTTATCTTTTCATAAGAAGCAAAGGCCACTCGCGTCAAAGTGAACCCCTGTTAATTCATTTCCCGTCATTTATGCTGAAAAGGAAACTCATACAAATGCCAAATCATGATCTCTGTATTAGGACTGCCTCCTCACAGAGTCCTGCCATATTTTATGACTAAAGTTACAGTTATGCAAGCTACCCACATTTGACCTTCACCTCAAAGGCATAAACAAAACGTTGTGTTTGTCGTTGTCTCATGTAAAGATTCACTTCAGCTCTTTCTTGCTTTATGACAGATGTCACAATGAACCTATCACCACCCCCATGGCAAATTCGTCCAGCCTTTTGTTTCTGTTTTCTTTCCTGCCGTCATTAAGAATTAGATAAATGTTTCCCCTCACTTGATATAAGCAGAGGGCCCAACAAGGTGTTACGATGGCTGCAGTTTTACCGACAATATCAGTGAAGGGATACCTTTCCTTTTGTGGCTCTGCTGTGAGTTGTGATGCAGAGAGTTGCTGTTGTCATCAGATTGGATGTAGAAGCATTCTGGGTATTCAGGGTTTGGAGGGATATGGGGCAGGTGCTGGCAGGTGGGACTAGATTGGGCTGGGCTATCTGGTCAGCATGGGCAGGTTGGACCGAAGGATCTGTTTCCATGCTGTACATCTCTGTCTTGCTGTAGCTTAGCCCGACTACCCATTTTGTCACATAATCTTCAGCACCTTTCCTAAAACCCTATCATTATTAAATCTGAAATTATCAGACCTGTTTTTGTGGGGGCAGAGAACTCCAGAGTTCCACTCCCATTTAATCACAGGAGGCTCAAGGTGCTGAAGGAGGCCATTCAGCCTATTATGTCTGCACTGGCTCTTCAAATGACCATCATGACTAAGTGCTATTCTCCTGCCTTTTACCCATGCCCTCACTCATTGTTCCTACTTGGTTACTCTGGGATATCCTCTGGGATGCCTCAGTTGAAGCTGCCTCCACAACACTTCCAGACACTGCATTGCAGGTGCATGATATTTTTTGACCTCCCAGAAATGGGCGGCACGGTGGCACAGTGGTTAGCACTGCTGCCTCACAGCGCCAGAGACCTGGGTTCAATTCCCGCCTCAGGCGACTGACTGTGTGGAGTTTGCACGTTCTCCCTGTGTCTGCGTGGGTTTCCTCCGGTTCCTCCCACAGTCCAAAGATGTGCAGGGTCAGGTGAATTGGCCATACTAAATTGCCCGTAGTGTTGGGTAAGGGGTAAATGTAGGGGTATGGGTGGGTGTCGCTTCGGCGGGTCGGTGTGGACTTGTTGGGCCGAAGGGCCTGTTTCCACACTGTAATCTAATCTAATCTAATCTAAAATCTAAATATTGTGGCACACCGCCACGAAGGTGGGATTTGAACCCCGATCTTCTGATCCAAATTTCGGATCTCCTAATGCACTACAGACCCCAATTTTATGTGAAAGAGTAATTCCTGATATTAACCCAGAATGAGGAAGCTCTTATTGAACGGTTATCGAATCTTTCAGCAGAGAAAATAATTCACCTCAATTTACCTGATCAACTTTGCCTGAGGGCAGGATTTTTAAGGGATCGTTGAGACAGAAATTCTGACTGCATTTAAAAGATACTTGAATACGCACTTGTACAACCTACGAAACTATAAAGAAGAGCTGTAAAATGGGACTAAATTGGATCATTCTTTTAATGTTGGCATTGACATGATGAGTTAAATGGACTCTTTTGTGCTGTGAATTTTTATGGTTTCCTGAATCTGAAATATTTTTGGTCTCAGAAACTCATGGTGTTTTTCTAGAATCCTGGAATGATTTAAGCTTTCAATATTAATCCCACAAAACAGAGCAAACAATTCAGGGACTTGCGGCTACAGCTAAGATATAAAACCACAAAACCTTCTATTAATTTTAAAGGCAATTTTCAGGGAGTTGGGCAAATTATTAATTAATGTAATAAAGCATTGTGATGCAGGCTATAGCAAAGCTAACGTTTGACAAATAAGTTGGAAAGAATTGATCGAGTGATTTGTTGTTGTCGTATGTACCAAGATACAGTGAAAAGTGTTGCTTTGCGTGCTATGTGGACAGATTGGTCCATACAAAGTGCATTAGGGTAGCAGAACAGAATGAAGTAAATAGTGTCACAGCTGCAGAGAAGGTGCACTGAAAGAGAAATCAGGATTAACATTTGAGAGGTCTGTTAACAAGTCTGATAACAGCAGGGATAAAACTGTTCTTGAATCTATTCGTACATGTATTCAAACTTTTATATCTTCTGCCCAACGAGGAGGGTGGATGAAAATCTAACCAAGATGGGAGGAGTCTTTGGTTATTTTGGATGCTTTCCTGAGGCAGCAGGAAATATAGATGGAGTCAATGGATGGGAGGGTGGTTTCCGTGATGGACTGGGCTGTGTTCATGACTGTCTGTAGTTTCTTGCAGTCTTGGAAAGACCAGTTGCCAAACCATGCTATGAAGCATCCAGATAGAATGTTTTCTGTGGTGCATTTATTATAATTGGTCAGAGTTCTTGAGGACATGCTGAATTCTTTTGGCCTGCTGAGAAAGTAGAGATGTTTCTGTGCTTTCTTGACCATTACATCAATGTAGGTGGACCAGGACAGATTGTTGGTGATCGTCACTCCCAGGAACTTAACACTCTCCACCATCTCCACCTCAGCTCCATTGATGCAGACAGAGACATGCCCTTCAGTCCACTTCCTGAAGTCAATGACCAGCTCCTTCATTTTGTTGATGTTGACAGAGAGATTGTTGCCTTTACACCATGTTATGAAGCACTCAATTTCTTTCCTGTATTCTGTCTTATCATTGTTTGAGATTCTTCTTACAATGGCGGTGTCATCAGCAAACTTGTAAATGGAGTTGGGACAGAATTTGGCCACACGATAGTGAGCGTTCAAGGAGTATAGCAAGGGCCTTGTGTGGCACCAGTGTTGAGGATTATTGTGGAGGAGCTGTTGTCACCATTTCATACTGTTTGCAATCTATAAGTCAGGAAGTCAAAGGTCCAGTTACAGATGGGGAGCTGAGACCTAGATCTCTGAATTTGGAGTTCAGTTTGTTTGGAATTACAGTGTTGAAGGTGGGAACTGCAGTCAATATGTCGGAAATTGACATAGATATCCTTGGTATCCAAATGTTTCAGGGATCAGTGTAAGGGCAAGGACATCATGTCTGCTGTGAACCTGTTGCGCTGGTAGGTGACTTGCAAAGGATCAAGGCAATTTGGAAGGCTGGAATTGATGTGAGCAATGAGTAACCTCTGAATGTGTACAATAGGCATTTGGAAACAACAGCACAGGTTTCAATCTTGGATTCAGGAGGAGTTTCTCAATAGACATTATCCCACTGGTATCCCTCCTTCATTATCTGTTCTATTGAAATGGAATAGTTAAGCATTGAATGGAGGATATAATGAATATTTTATCCAATATTTTGCACTACCTTCCAACATGATTTTCCGCCTTAAGATCTATTCGTCTTGCATTCAACATGCTCATACCTATATTTATTCACGCTGACTTTTGAGGGCAGAGCAAGGCAATGCAAAAGCAATGTCACTACCACTACTACTGCTGTCATGCTCCAAGCTGAAAACAAAAAAATGCTGGAGATCACAGCACGTCAGGCAGCATCCATGGAGAGACAGCAAGCTAACGTTTCCAATCTATATGACTTCATCAGCAATGCCGTGAAGTTGTGCGTGTGTGCACGTGTGCGTGACAGTGAGTGTGAGTGAGTGTCAGAGTGAGGGTGAGAGTGAATGTGTATGTGTGTGAATGTGCGCGTGTGTGAGAGAGTGAGTGAGAATGTGAAAGTTTCAATGTGTGTTAATTTCACAATGTATACACACAATGGACAATTAAATTTTTTGTGTCGGAAGGAGCGGCAATTCTTCAAAGTTTTTCCTCAGATTTCTGTTTGCTATTGCCTTTGGGTATGTCCTTGTGTACTCTGCACCTCTGGAAGGAACTACAGAAATATCATGTTTCCACTCTGACTTGGAATCACTGTGTTGGATGTTAACCCCCACTGCAGTTTGCACCTTCCCTGCCCCCGTAGTCACACCCCTACTTCCCTCAGCTTTTTGGAGTTCTACATAGGCACATCCTGAGCCTCGGGCTTATTGGCTTGTCTCTATGTTTACACTGTGGTCTGCTTTGGTCATACCGAAAACGTTAGATGTGAAATTGTGCCCAATGCCCTTATTATTTTACTGATGTCATGCTCAATCTAAGTAGTTCCCAATCTATTTAATATACACTCAAACCTCGAATGGATGTAAATCAGTGGAGCGGGTGCAAAGGAGATTCAGCAGAATGTTGCCTGGGATGGAGCATTTCAGCGAGGAGGAGAGACTGGATAAGCTCGAGTTGTTTTCTTTGGAGCAGAGAAGATTTATAAGGGGCATGTTCAGGGTAAATAGAAAGCAGCTGTTCTCCTTAGTCAAAGGGTAAAGAACAAGGGGGCATAATTGGCCAAAACATTCAATGCTTTCGAGAAGGAGTTAGATATTGTTCTTAAAGCTAAAGGGATCAAAGGGTATGGAGAGAAGATGCAATCAGCCAAACTGACTTGGATGATCGGCTGTGATGATATTGAGTGGTGGAGGAAGCTTGAAGGGCTGAATGGCCTACTCCTGCTGCTATTTTCTAAGCTTTCTATGAGTTTTAAAGTTCCACTCATTTAACTATCATTCATGGATATCTGCCAAAGTATTTCAGACCTCCAACTAGAGAACACACTCATAATACATAGGGATTCAAAGCTGGAGTAAGGTATTTTGCCTTTTGACCCTCCTTTGCCATTCAATAAAATACTGGCTGATCTGAAGGTACTGTCATCCACATTCCCATCTATCTTTGATGACTTTTCACCCCTTTGTTCAATAAGGATTTATCTACCACTGCCTTAAAGTATAAAAGGACTCTGCATCCAGGAAGGAAGTTCCAAAGACTCTCAATGCTCTGAGAGAAGAAAAGAGGCTCTGTTTTAAATGGCTCAAAATGCCATACTTTTAAACCATGTTTATGTCCAGGTTACACATCTCTGCAGAGGAAACTCCAGTCCACAGTCTTTATTTAACAGAATGCACTCACTACAATGTTCCAGCTCCAGTTTGCAGGATGACCGAATTAAGTGAAGACAGAGAAGTCAAGTAATTAGTATCAGTAACGTTAAAAATAAAGGAAAAAGTGAAAATAGTCAGCAAAAGATTCTCAGGAGACTGGAGTAGACGAGCAATCCAAATTTGGTCATTCAACTCAGAATATTCGCTGGACTTCTCCAATGCAACTTTATGATTCAGCCTTTCTTCATTGTTTTTAAAGCATTCGTAAGTACAAAGACTATGAGGAAGTTATTTTTGGCAATACAGGATTGATGACAAATTAATGAATCTGCTTTAATACAGAAATAATTCTTGGGAAGCCTAAGTGACCTATTTTCATATTCTTGGAACCACATTTTCATATTCTTAGAACCATATCTCATAATTTCACACGAAACTTAGATGGATTCATATATAATAAAATCAGTGGGGTCAGTGCAATTAAGCAATAGCATTATTAATTATATTGTATACATCTGAAATAGTAATCTATTTGCATTTGGGTACAATGCAGGATCTGGAGAGGTGATCATTGCAATGTACCATTCAAGATACAAAATTATACCTACTCATTGGGAAATCAGTCACTGCAATTGTTATAAAATTAGCCTTTCTCCAAAGACCTCCGTAAGTAAGTTAGGTTTTCTATAAATTGGAACTTGGACTCTTCTATGTACTATGAATTATTACGTCTCAGAGAAACCTTAGATTACCAAGTACTGCCCCCAGCCCAATATAAAAGACTCATTGTACTGTCTGCAATACTCAGCCAAATTTGTGCAATTCTTCATCTTCTGAACAAAAGGAGAAATATAACAGATGACAAGCAGTGCAAACTCAAGTAGCACAGCAGAAGTCCAACACTTTATTAGATCTATTCAGTATGCTTTCTAATGAAATGTAGATGGATTAAGATTCTTTCCACTTTAGAATAGATAGAACAAAGCACAGAGCTAAAAAGTACACAAGTTTCATATTCTTGCAAGATTTTTGAGATCTGAAGAGTATTGCCATCTGAAGACCCGACTGATTCAAACTGTTGCGAACCTTCAACATAAAAGGTGTCACTGCTTACATATTTCTTTGAGGAAGAATTCTTACCTAAATTGTCCTGGAGGGGGACTTCTGCCCGACTGTGCCTGCACCACCTCAGGTGAACCATCTGGTTTTCTCTAGAGAGAGAGAGAGAGACAATGCACAATTCAAGTGTTAGTCATAACATATAACCTGAGGTCCCACCTGGAATAACCCAGATTGGAAATGTATAATTGGAAGTGAGGTCATAATCATAATCAGAAGACGAAATGAATTGAAAGGATTCAGAGGGATATGGGCCAAATGCTAGAAAATGGAACTAGATTAATTTAAGATATCTGGTCGGCATGGATGAGTTGCTATACAGCTCTATGACATGATTCCTAAGGAATGATTTGGTTGGAGGGAAGATAATAACTTTGCCAGTAGTCCCAGAAAAGCCAAATTAAGATGGAGCTATTGTGGGATATGTTCCAGGAATATTTCTTGGAAGTGATCCGAGCAATGGTTAAACCTTTTGCATAGTTGGAGATCAAATTGGTACCACAGACAGAGATTTAGCCACCTGAAACTTTCTTTGGGCATTTTGATAGCCTGAAGAAAATGACCAATCGGTGTCTGATCAAAGCTCAGGCCATTGCTCCAGACTTGAACAAACTAGCACACTGTGCAACAAATGAAACTGAAGCAGATGGAGCTCCAGAATGGATCTGTATTAAAAAGGATCTGATTGGGAACATGCGTGCCCTGCTAGTGCATCACTAACATGTCCACATGTACACAAATTTGCACAAATTAGAATGATTATTGAACATTAAAAAAGAAATTGTACTTTATTTCACACTTGTACCACTACTGTAATCATCTTATTATCTTGATGAAATTATATGTTAAAACTATGCGTTTAACTGTGATTTGTGACTAATACACTGAGATTATTGTTGACTGTGCATGTGCACAATACTAAACAATTTTTTGAAACTTAGAATAAAATTTGTAATTTGATTTATACTTTATTTATATGATCGGATGTACTTGTTGATTAAAATACTGTCATTTATTGTATTTGTTAATATTTGTGACTATTGTTAAGGCAGATTGCTGCTAATGAATTAAAACATAGGATTCAGATGAGAAGGTGGAAACCTCAGATCATATGAAGAGTGAAACATAGCTCACCAGTGTTGCTACCCAAATATTGTCAGGAGACATTAAGGATAGCTCATAAGGACATGCAGAGATGTGAAAGACCCAAATACGTTCTGGTTGGCCAGTTATAGGCAGGACATATTAAGCTTGAGAAGGTTCAGAAGAGATTTACCAGGATGTTGTCGGGAATGGAAGGTTTGAGTTATAAAGAAAGGCTGGATAGGCTGGGACCTTTTTCTCACTGGAGTGGAGGAGGTTGCGAGGCGATCCGATAGAAGTTAATACAGTAATGAGAGATATGGATAGAGTTAATGGTAGTTGTCTTTTCCCTAGGATTGGGGGAGTTCAAGACTCAGGGGCACATTTTTAACGTGATAGGAGAGAGATTTAAAAATGACTTAAGAGGCAAAATATTTTACACAGAAGATGGTTCGCGTGGGGAATGAACTTCCTGTGAAAGTGATGGATGCGTGTGCAATTCCAACATTTAAAAGACCTGTGGATAAGTACATGAATAGGAAAGGTTTGGAGGGATGTGGGCCAGGAGTAAGCTGGTGGGACTAGTTTAGTTTGGGATTATGGTTGGCAATGAACTGGTTGGACTGAAGGGTCTGTTTCCGTGCTGTATGACTCTATTACTCTATAAGGTAAAAACAATGACTGCAGATGCTGGAAACCAGATTTTGGATTAGTGGTGCTGGAAGAGCACAGCAGTTCAGGCAGCATCCAAGGAGCTTCGAAATCGACATTTCGGGCAAAAGCCCTTCATCAGGAATAAAGGCAGTGAGCCTTCACGCTTCAGGCTCACTGCCTTTATTCCTGATGAAGGGCTTTTGCCCGAAACGTCGATTTCGAAACTCCTTGGATGCTGCCTGAACTGACGTGCTCTTCTAGCACCACTAATCCAGAGTCTAATACTCTATATATAAGTCACTATTTCTCCTGGCCAGGACTGCACAAGGACACAGCAGAGTTTTATAAACTGTGCCACATTGTGGGAAAACTACAACCTGGAACAAAACAAGCACCAATAATTCCAATATTGGCTTTTGTGGAAACATTTAGCAGGCTGTTGTTAAACTGTGTAGGACTTTACTAGAAACAGAAGTGGTACACCATTATATCCTCACCACTAGTCAGTTTCCCAGTGGCTACCCTCCTGAGGATAATGTCTGCCAAAATAGTTGTAGGGAGGTTAACCCAGTTCTTCACTCAATTTGGATGTGGATTCAGATCCAGGTGGTCAAGACTTTGATTTTATACCTAATTTTTTTGTCAGGGAGTTATGAGCAGCTTGGGTACAATATTTAACATCCTCAACATACTGCCCACGGATACAAGGTGCTTTATAATGGTACCACCAAACTTTCGAAACAGTAACTAAGGAATACAAAGGGCTAAAATTTATTTTGTTTATCATCTGGAATTCACCAACTGATCTACTGAATTTAATTATTTTGAAGTAATTTGTGGACACATGAGATAAGAGATCCTCTTGAACTAATTAAACAATGGGTTTTAGAAAAGAGGGACAAATCATCTTTGTCCTTTAATATATCCAGGTTCCAGGAGTGAATCTCAAGTGCCGACAAACACTTCAAAACCATCTTGAAACTTCATAAATCATCAGGAAGACAATACAGGCTAACAAACATGTAAAATCTGGTAGATACTTAGTACCAGCATGCATCATGAATTACAACCATGAGTAGTAATATCTGATGGGGAGAGTTCAGAAGAACAAGGAGTAACTTCAAAATTAAACGACTGAGGGATATTCAGAAAACATTTCTTCATGTAAAGGGAAATGAAGATCTGAAACTCTTTCCCACAAAAAGCTTTTGAATCTGGGGTCAAATGGAAATTTTCAAACTGAGATTGTTAGTTTTTTTTTTGTTAGGCATGAATATTAAACTTTATGGAGCCAAAACCATGGATTAAGAAACAGATCAGTTATGATTGACTTCAATGGCAGAATGGGCACAAGGAGCTGAATGACATTCCCATGTTCCCAAGTTCCTTCCCTTAATAACTGCTTAGGTTTTTGGAGGAATGCTCGAACAAGGCATCATCACATTCAGGATGAGGAAGAAAATTGCAAACAGGTTCGATGCTGCACATCAGTCTCTGGCTTTGTACTTGGGGCTTGGTAGTTTCTACATAGTAACAACTTATGTTATCTTCTTTAAGAGGTTTATTGTTAAAACATGATCAAGGGACAATAACATCTTACTTTATTCCTAGATCACAAATTATTGCAAAAATTTGTTCTTTCTTTATAATCTATTCCCAAACCAGGAATTGTGTTCTGATTGCAGATGTTAATTTTCCACATGATTACAAAGGTCGGTGTTACTGTCCGAATTTACTGGGCTCTTGGTGTTTTTCCATTGAAAATAGTTGATTTTCCCTCGAATGTATTGTGTACTTTGGTCATTTTCCAGTTATCAAGTCAGATGTCACACACAACATGTCCCACAATGCAAATCATATTTTATTACAGATGCAAAATCTCTTCTATAAAAGAAAGAAAGTAAATGGCCTGAAGCCTCAAATGCACATGCAATTTATTGACCTCTAATTCACCTTGGGATCTTATGAACCTCATATAAATATTTTGGATCCTAGAGGGAATACTTGAGATGTGCCCATAAAATAATAGACCATGTTAACAACTGAAGCACAAAACTGCCTTTCCTCATCCCATTCTACATATGAGCCTCACTATAATAGAATCTTCTAGCATTATATGTTTAAACAAAAAGATGTCTTTCTTCGAATAATCAGCCACAGGAATCACTCCGTTAAACCACAGATAAACACATACAGAAATATTTTCACAATTTAGTTGTATGTAGTTTCTTTAAATGTCTAATTTTGAACTTTGATCATTCCTTTTGTAGACCAAAGTGCAATTGATTGTACCAATGTTACAAAGACAA
This sequence comes from Chiloscyllium plagiosum, assembly GCF_037043375.1. Lineage (NCBI taxonomy): Eukaryota > Metazoa > Chordata > Chondrichthyes > Orectolobiformes > Hemiscylliidae > Chiloscyllium > Chiloscyllium plagiosum. Next base: position 20,138,842 of record NW_028270181.1, on the reverse strand, counting down.
AACATAAAACAACTCAGGAAAATGTACAATTATTGATGTTGGCTCAATCTAGCAATGGCTTCACTCTTCGTTATACATCAACTATTGCAGTCACTTGCAAATGCAAATGGAGTCCTAGTTTCCCATGTTTGAAATAATATTTTTGATATATTTTCTTATTTAATCAATGAAAGCAGAATTAATGGCGGCAGAGATCTACGTAATGCTCCGAAAGGAGCAGCCACAAGTCTATAGGAGCTTCGTAAATCTGAGCCACCCTTGGGACTGATTTTCAGTTCAAATTTAACGTTGTTTGGATACAGGAACTTGGACTATAGCTGTGAGTGAATGAACCATCTAATTTTGGTGATTTGAGGCTGTCTGAGTGGATCAGCTATCACTGTACTTTTTACAGTCTTGATGACAGCTCCTTTCACTAATCGTTCAGTCATCAGCAAAGAAAATCCTAACAAAAATTCCTGGCACATTTGCTGGTACATTTGCTGCCTTGTATGAAACTAGGGCATTTTCCTCACAAAAGGTGGAAGGTTGTGAAAACGAGTTACCTTTGGACATTTGAGGGTCAGAAGAAATGTGTTCGGCAGGGGCTGTTCAATAAAGTGTGTTAGGGAACTAGACAGATTTGAAAGGGCTTTGTGTAGTAGGAACAGAGAGACCCTGGGCTTCAGATAAATAACTCTTTGAGGTTTACATCACATGTAAATAGGGTGGTTAAGAAGGCATTTAGCACATTTGTCTTCATTGCTTGGACCTTTGAGTATACGAGTTGGGAAGTCATTTTGAGGTTGTATAGGATGTTAGTGAGGCTTCTTCAGGAGTACAGTGTCCAGTTCTGGTTGCCCTGTTATAGGAAAGATATTATTAAGCTGGAGAGGGTTCAGAAAAGATTTACCAGGATGTTGCCATGAGTGGAGGGTTTGAGTTAAGGGGTGAGGCTGGATAGGCTGGGACTTTTATAACCAGTGCATGGGAAGTTGAGGGGTAACCTTATAGAGATTTATAAAATTATGAAGGATATAGATAAGATGAATGGTGTTTTCCCAAAGGTGGAGGATTTCAAGACTGGGGGTGTATATTTTTAAGGTGAGAGGAGAAATTTTAAAAAAAGACATGAGGGGCAATTTTTAATGTGTGGAATGAATTTCCAGAGGAAGTAAAGGATGCAGGTACAGTTATAACACTTAAAAGACATTTGGGATAAGTACATAAATAAGAATATTTGAAGGGATATGATCCAAGCGCAGGCAGGTGGAAATAGTTCAGTTTGGGATTAAGATCAACAACAACTGATTAGACCAAAGAGTCTGCTTGTTCTGAATTAATTAGCTTTGATCTCAATTAACCTCTGTGACGTGGTTCAGGGACTCCCAGCCCAACTGCTTGTTCTGTGGTGCTGTGGAGTCCGTAGACCACGTGTATATTGGGTGTGGGCATTTGCACTCCCTTTTTGATTTCCTGAAAAACCTTCTCCTCTGTTTTTGGCTGCACTTCAGTCCCACGCTCCTGATCTTTGGGCACCCGGTACGGAGGAAGGAGGGCAGGTCTGAAGACCTCCTCGTGGGTCTGCTCCTGGGCCTGGCCAAACTGGCCATCAACAGGTCCAGGCAGCGGGCCGTGGAGGGGGTCGTTAGGGCCGACTGCCTGCCCCTCTTCCGCGGTTATGTTAGAGCCCGGGTGTCCTTGGAGAAGGAGCACGCGGTGTCCACCAACACCCTGGAGTTGTTCAGGGAGAGGTGGGCGCCACAGGGAGTGGAGTGCATCATTTCTCCCTCCAACTCTATTTTGATTTAGTCCCTACCCACCCCTTCACTGTTTTGATCACACAGCACTGCCCTTTGATGCGAAGGGCAGTGTTTGTCACTGGCCACCCGGGTGTTTTCCTATCTTCCTGGTAAAAAAAAAATTAACCTCTGTGACGTGGTTCAGGGACTCCCAGCCCAACTGCTTGTTCTGTGGTGCTGTGGAGTCCGTAGACCACGTGTATATTGGGTGTAGGCATTTGCACTCCCTTTTTGATTTCCTGAAAAACCTTCTCCTCTGTTTTTGGCTGCACTTCAGTCCCACGCTCCTGATCTTTGGGCACCCGGTACGGAGGAAGGAGGGCAGGTCTGAAGACCTCCTCGTGGGTCTGCTCCTGGGCCTGGCCAAACTGGCCATCAACAGGTCCAGGCAGCGGGCCGTGGAGGGGGTTGTTAGGGCCGACTGCCTGCCCCTCTTCCGCGGTTACGTTAGAGCCCGGGTGTCCTTGGAGAAGGAGCACGCGGTGTCCACCAACACCCTGGAATTGTTCAGGGAGAGGTGGGCGCCGCAGGGAGTGGAGTGCATTATTTCTCCCTCCAACTCTATTTTGATTTAGTCCCTACCCTCCCCTTCACTGTTTTGATCACACAGCACTGTCCCTTGCTGTGAAGGGCAGTGTTTGTCACTGGCCACCCGGGTGTTTTCCTATCTTCCTGGTGGTGGAAATTGAATAAAGATTCGTGCACTTTGTGTCTTTCACTGTGTCTCACCCCTGCACACACACACACCATGGGTGCTGGGGATAAAATAAGCACTACCGCATTAAGGTGGTAGTGTGGGGATCAAATTTAAAAAATAAATAAATAAACAGGAGTAGTGGAGTGCATTATTTCCCCCTCCAACTCTATTTTGATTTAGTCCCTACCCTCCCCCTCACTGTTTGATCACACAGCACTGTCCCTTGCTGTGAAGGGCAGTGTTTGTCACTGGCCACCCGGGTGTTTTCCTATCTTCCTGGTGGTGGAAATTGAATAAAGATTGGTGCACTTTGTGTCTTTCACCGTGTCTCACCCCTGTGCACACACACACACCATGGGTGCTGGGGATAAAATAAGCACTACCGCACTTAGGTGGTAGTGTGGGGGTTAAAGGAAAAAAAAAGAAAAAGAAAAGAAAAAAAAGAAAATTTTTTTTTTCTTTTTTTTTCTTTTCTTTAACCTCTGTGACGTGGTTCAGGGACTCCCAGCCCAACTGCTTGTTCTGTGGTGCTGTGGAGTCCGTAGACCACGTGTATATTGGGTGTGGGCATTTGCACTCCCTTTTTGATTTCCTGAAAAACCTTCTCCTCTGTTTTTGGCTGCACTTCAGTCCCACGCTCCTGATCTTTGGGCACCCGGTACGGAGGAAGGAGGGCAGGTCTGAAGACCTCCTCGTGGGTCTGCTCCTGGGCCTGGCCAAACTGGCCATTAACAGGTCCAGGCAGCGGGCCGTAGAGGGGGTCGTTAGGGCCGACTGCCTGCCCCTCTTCCGCGGTTATGTTAGAGCCCGGGTGTCCTTGGAGAAGGAGCACGCGGTGTCGACCAACACCCTGGAGTTGTTCAGGGAGAGGTGGGCGCCGCAGGGAGTGGAGTGCATTATTTCTCCCTCCAATTCTATTTTGATTTAGTCCCTACCCTCCCCTTCACTGTTTTGATCACACAGCACTGCCCTTTGATGTGAAGGGCAGTGTTTGTCACTGGTCACCCGGGTGTTTTCCTATCTTCCTGGTGGTGGAAATTGAATGAATAAAGATTCGTGCACTTTGTGTCTTCCACTGTGTCTCACACCTGCACACACACCATGGGTGCTGGGGATAAAATAAGCACTACCGCACTTAGGTGGTAGTGTGGGGGTTAAAGGGGAAAAAAAAAAAAATCCAACCCCCTCACTGTTTTGATCACACAGCATTGCCCTTCGATGTGAAGGGCAGTGTTTGTCACTGGCCACCCGGGTGTTTTCCTATCTTCCTGGTGGTGGAGAAAAGAAAAAAAAAGCCAACCCCCTCACTGTAAAAAGAAAAAAAAAAAGAAAATTAACCTCTGTGACGTGGTTCACGGACTCCCAGCCCAACTGCTTGTTCTGTGGTGCTGTGGAGTCCGTAGACCACGTGTATATTGGGTGTGGGCATTTGCACTCCCTTTTTGATTTTCTGAAAAATCTCCTCCTCTGTTTTTGGCCGCACTTCAGTCCCACGCTCCTGATCTTTGGGCACCTGGTACGGAGGAAGGAGGGCAGGTCTGAAGACCTCCTTGTGGGTCTGCTCCTGGGCCTGTCCAAACTGGCCATTAACAGGTCCAGGCAGCGGGCCGTGGAGGGGGTCGTTAGGGCCGACTGCCTGCCCCTCTTCCGCGGTTATGTTAGAGCCCGGGTGTCCTTGGAGAAGGAGCACGTGGTGTCGACCAACATCCTGGAGTTGTTCAGGGAGAGGTGGGCGCCGCAGGGAGTGGAGTGCATCATTTCTCCCTCCAATTCTATTTTGATTTAGTCCCTACCCTCCCCTTCACTGTTTTGATCACACAGCACTGCCCTTTGATGTGAAGGGCAGTGTTTGTCACTGGCCACCCGGGTGTCTTCCTATCTTCCTGGTGGTGGAAATTGAATAAAGATTGGTGCACTTTGTGTCTTTCACTGTGTCTCACACCTGCACACACACACCATGGGTGCTGGGGATAAAATAAGCACTACCGCACTTAGGTGGTAGTGTGGGGGTTAAAATTTAAAAAAAAGAAAAAAACAGGGAATTAGGTCAAAAAAAAAACAACAAAAAAAAGAATTAACCTCTGTGACGTGGTTCAGGGACTCCCAGCCCAACTGCTTGTTCTGTGGTGCTGTGGAGTCCGTGGACCACGTGTATATTGGGTGTGTGCGTTTGCATTCCCTTTTTGATTTTCTGAAAAATCTCCTCCTCTGTTTTTGGCCGCAATTCAGTCCCACGCTCCTGATCTTTGGGCACCTGGTACGGAGGAAGGAGGGCAGGTCTGAAGACCTCCTCGTGGGTCTGCTCCTGGGCCTGGCCAAACTGGCCATTAACAGGTCCAGGCAGTAGGCCGTGGAGGGGGTCGTTAGGGCCAACTGCCTGCCCCTCTTCCGCGGTTACGTTAGAGCCTGGGTGTCCTTGGAGAAGGAGCACGCGGTGTCGACCAACACCCTGGAGTTGTTCAGGGAGAGGTGGGCGCCGCAGGGAGTGGAGTGAATCATTTCTCCCTCCAACTCTATTTTGATTTAGTCCCTACCCTCCCCTTCACTGTTTTTGATCACACAGCACTGCCCTTTGATGTAAGGGCAGTATTTGTCACTGGCCACCCGGGTGTTTTCCTATCTTCCTGGTGGTGGAATTTGAATAAAGATTCGTACACTTTGTGTCTTTCACTGTGTCTCACACCTGCACACAAAAAAAAAGAGAAAAAAAAGAAGGAAAAAAAAAGGACATCAAATAAGCACTACCGCAGTTAGGCGATAGTGTGGGGGTTTTAAAAAAAAGAAAGAAAAAAAAAATTAACCTCTGTGACAGCACTGCCCTTTGATGTGAAGGGCAGTGTTTGTCACTGGCCACCCGGGTGTTTTCCTATCTTCCTGGTGGTGGAACTTGAATAAAGATTTGTGCACTTTGTGTCTTTCACTGTGTCTCACACCTGCACACACACACCATGGGGGAAAAATAAAAGAGGACATCAAATAAGCAGTACCGCAGTTAGGCGGTAGTGTGGGGTAAAATATATATAAAAAATAAAAGAGGACATCAAAAAAAAGCACTAAAAAGAAAAAAAAACATCAAATAAGCACAATAAAAAAAAATTAACCTCTGTGACATTGACAAAAATGAAAAGAAAATAAATTAACAAGTGTCCCTACTCTTTATCATCATCCCTTGGCTCCTGCCAGAGAATGAGGTCAGGAAGGAATTAGATTCAGGTGCAATGCCTTCCCACTGATAGAGCTGGTTGACATTCAAGTGCGATTGTTGCAAAACTGCACTGACAAAGCAATTAAGCTCAGCCATTGCTAACACACCTTATGAATCCAATTATGTAAAATTTACCAACCATGGTTTTAAATACTGTGTTCTGCCGACATTTGATCTAGGAGGCAGGGATTTCATATCCCATTTGCTCTACTGGTGTGTCATAACACCTCTGAACAGGTTGATTAGAAAATAGTCCGAATTAGTTTTGTGGTGAAATAGCTCAGTTGTACGAGCATTTAAAACATGAAATTTTAAATGTTCTGACTTCAATCCTGTTTTTTTAAAGTGTGTGAAAGTCACTTGGTTGTGCATGATAGCAATTCCTGGGAATAGATAAGAAAATTAAAAACAAATTTTCTGTTGGCAAGAGTATCTATAAAGCTCACAATGCTTCTCCAACAGAAAACACTATTCAGATGAGTAATTGTAAAGCCACAGGTACAAATGTACAAGCCAAGTGCTGGAAAATGGGATTAGAATGGGATGTTTAATAACTAATGGAGTAACAGGCCTCTTTCATTGTTGTTTAAAAGTATGGCTCTACAAATCAGATGGGATAGGTGGACAGGAATAAGCAATCACTCTTTGAGCAAAGTTATGTAGTGCTCTGGTATCTATAGCATGTAGGTTCACTAATGTCCTTTGGGGAAGGAAATCTTACTTGGTCAGGCCTACATGTGACTCCAGACTCACAGCAATATGGTTGGCTCTTAACTGTTCTCTGGGCAATAAATGCTGATCTAGCTAGGGATGCCCACATTCTACTAGTGAATTTAAACAATTTTTTTTATAAAAATCTCTAACACCCACTAGAAAGGCCTTTAAAGAGAAAGCTAAAAGGGAGGTGAAATTGTTCAACAATAAATGTAGAATTCAACAGGATATGTCTCACTGAAAATGAAAGATATGTTGTGGTTTTGCAGATCTAACATCCACTGTTCACTCTTAGTCAGTAAGTTCAATAAATTACCACAAGTTGAAAAATAGTCTGCACTTTCTCACAACAGCACAACCCAGAATAATATAATTTGGTCCACTATGCCAGTGCTTGATTTAAGTAAAGAAGGGTGCTTTCTATGAAGATCTGCAACATCTGTTAAGAATATGGCACGATAAATTAAAATGGTTTCTTGAAATCAGATACGATCTCGAGTCATTTGTTCATCCCTCAGAAGATAACTAATCCCAGGCATTTCTTTGTGTGTTTATATACACATATGTGTATATATGACTGAGCAAAAAGTAGAGTTCAGCAGAACTCAAATTAGTGGAGAAGAAGAGGTTTGCATTAAGCACAATCGACACATGGAATATAACCACCTTTGATCATGAAGGACAAATCCATCTTCATGAAATAAATGAAAGTAAAATCCTTCTTAGCTTTTGTTTGATTGGTGATTCATTATTAGAAAGAGCAGTATCAGATGTTAAGTGTTTTGTTGTTTATATAAAACTGGGGCTAAAATATACTTCAAGCAGCCTGTGAATTTGCTCGCAAATGAGACAGTTCTAAAACTGGCCTTCATCATATAACTTCACAAACGTTTGAAAGAAAACATTTTTCAAAAATAAATTCGGCCTCAGCCGTTTGGTTGATGTGTCGTTGAAGGGATCTTCCCATTGTATTAATTGTTCTCCGCAGCCTCTAGACTCATGTTGCAAGATTATGTCGGATTCACTTCCCCTTTTTTTTTCTCATCATGTTGTCCTTTCTAGTGACACATTTCGATTTGGATCAGAATAGGGATTTTAATTTTCTTTCCAGGAAATGAGTGCTGAAGTGGTAAGCAGGAATGTAGCATCCCTAGCTGGAGTGAAATGCTATTCTCCCTGGGTCTGACTTTTGGATGACAGTAAATACACACTGGGTGGTGATAATTCCCAGCATGTGTTGTTTATCTTCAGGATGACTGACTGATTTGCTTTCTCTCCTATTGCTATTTCCTGGGACATTACACATCATGTAGTAACTGTTTCCCTTTAATTTCACATAAACCTGAGTTTCTCAATTGAAGCCTGTGGTTAAAAAGACCATGAACTGTAGGAACAGAAGTAGCCGTTCACTGCATTTGAATCTGCTCTGCCCTTCTATGAGATCATGGTTAATCTGTTCTTAACTTTCCTGCCTTTTCTTCATGATCCTTGATTCCCTTATCGAGTTTTGTAAAGAAAATCCCTCTATCTCAACTTTAAATCTACCAATAGGGCCTTTCATCATTTTCCTGATATTTACTGCAATTGTTTTGGGTGGTTGTGACCAAGTGTAAGCCTTAGCTGGAAGTAGTGTGTACAGTTTTTAATCAGAGGAGGTGACAGCCTTGTGGTATTTATGGTAGATTATTAATCCAATAATGTTCCAGAGATCTGGGTTCAAGTCCAACCCTGGTAGATGGTGGGACAGGAATTCAGTTATCAAAAAAAAAATCCTGGAATTAAGAATCTACTGATGACAGTGAAATAATTGATTGTTGGGAAAATCGATCTGGCTCATTAATGTCCTTTACGGAAGGAAATCTGCCATTCTTACCTGGTCTGGCCTTCATGTGTCTCAAGCCCCCGGCAATGTGGTTGATGCTGACCAGCCGTCTGGGTGATTAGGGATGGGCAATAAATGCTGGCCTAGCCAGTGACACCCACATGCTGAAAGAATAAGAAAAAAATGAATGCATTGGAGAAAGTGCAAAAATGTGGTGATAATATGAATTATCACCAGGTTATTTTGTCCATTTTTTTTGTTTGAAGAGCAGTTTTCAGACAGGTACTGAGCAATCTCCACAGAACCACTAGAGTAAATAGCATCTGAAGCCTTGTTCTTTATAAACAATTCGAACAATAGAAGTAGCCTGAATGGGTGGGGTCAAACTCCCACAGAGCCAGGAATTTTAGTCTTTTAGTAGCAGTTGTTACTGGGTCTATTGTTGCAATACACATCTTCCTGCTACACATTATCAGAGTTAGTTTGATGTTTCTCCTCCTGGGCTGCTCGAGTTGCATGTGAGACAATCTGTTTTCTGAATGTACCTTTTACTTAAGGTGTGTTTAAGGAATGTTGCTGCATTGGAAGAGTTACATGTAGTAGCTAACTAATCTATTATTCTGTTAAGTTTTCCAATAGAGTGACAGCTAAGACCATTCTTTTCTATATTCTTTTTATGTATTTTAACTACAGTGTATGAATAATATGTGTTTTGCTTCAAATCTGGTAGTTTGACCAATTGAATTGCGTCTGCAACACATCACCTTGCATTTACCTTTTTGCAGTAAGAAAGGGTTAGGGCCTAGGGTAACCTCTTTATCTGTTTTGATGGTTTAATCTGGTCCATAACACAAGATTGGTTCCTGGAAAGAGAAACTTCAATTGTGAGGTTGGATTGAAGAAGTTGTGACTGTTTCCTCTCGGAGCGAAGAAGGCTGAGTGGAGATTTGACAGAGGGTTTCAAAATCATGAATGGGCTGGATACAGTGAATGGGGGAAGCCATCCCCACTCAAAGATGAAATCAAAGAACATTTGATTTAAAGTGATGTACAAACAAAGCAAGAGGCATAAGAGAAGAAATGGTTTTGCTCAACGAGTATTTAGGGAATTGAATTAAAAAGGTAAAGTAGCCACAGTCCCACTTTCCTATTAGAGAGAGAGAGAGAGAGCAATGAGTGATTGAGTTTAACTTGAGGAGCAAGGTTGAGAAGGCAAAATTTTCACTGTACCCATTGTTGGCATCACTCTGTATTGAAAACTAACTCTCCCAGCCAACTGATCTAACCAACCCCCAGGGCATAGGGTATATGCTTGGAAATATGATGGAGGCAATTTCAATAATATTCAGGAGGTCATTGGATGATTATTTGGATAGAAACGGTGTGCAAGTATTTGGGGTGATAAAAGGCAGGAGATTGTCAATAGGTAATAACATTGTTTTTTTTTATAAATTGATTTATTATTATCGCGTGCCTAGATACAGTTAAAAGCTTTGTTATGCGTGCAATAAAGGCAGATTATAGCATACAAAGTTCAAAATGGTAATAGAACATATAATGTTACGGTTTCAAAGAAGGTGCACAAAATGAGGTCAACATTAAATTTGAAATTTGAATGGTACAGTCAGACGTCTAATAATGGCAGGGAAGAAGTTGATCTTGAATCTGTTTGTACATGTGTTTAAGCTTTTGTATCTTCTGCCTGATGGAAGAGATTGTAATTGGGTTGGGAGGTTTGCATTAATTACATGATGAGCCAAGAAGACTCTTTCTGCACCATAGGAATTCTATGATTCTGCATCACATCAAAGCACTTTGATGGTTTACCGTGTTAAATAAATGCAACTTGTCTTCCAAATGCTGACTGGACATTTAAAAGATTTTCTTCTTTTAGTTTATACTTCCAAGGTTCATGGACTTTTCTCTCACATCCAACCAGAATTGGAAACCATACAGAAATTTCAATTGTTGTGCTTATTTGGTACTTCTGAACCAATATTTCCAGATTCAATCTGCACGCCACATCCTAGTGCAGAAGCCAGCCTTAGGAGACTTTTGATAATGACATGACAACTTAGATGCTGAAAGAATATATGCCTGAATTTTATGGTTCCAACAAAATTTATGATGGGACCCACAACTCAAAAGCTGATCCAAAGAGTGATCACTGGGACTTCACATGGATTTAACCACTTCCAGAAATTAAACACTGCTTTGAGATTGGAGCAGTAGCTGACTTGATGGGGAGGGATACACATTTGCTCAAATGTAATGTGAAATGCATGATTGAAGGTTAATAGCTATTGAATAGTGACTACTAAAGTGGCAAGTCTTATTTCAAACTTATCATTACGGATTCAAATGGAAGAACATGCAGTTATATTGCACCTTTCACAACTTCAGAACTTTCTGAAGCAGTTAGAGTCATAGAGATGTACAGCACGGAAACAGGCCCTTCAGTCCAACTCGTCCATCCTGATCAGATATCCTAACCTAATTGAATCCTATTTGCTAGCACTTGGCCCATATCCCTCTAAACCCTTCCTATTCATATACCCACCCAGATGCCTTTTAAATGCTGTAATTGTACCAGCCTCCAACACTTCCACTGTCAGCTCATTCTGTATACTCACCACCCTCTTCGTGAAAAAGGTCCCCTTAGGTTCCTTTTATATCTTTCCCCTCTCACCCTAAACCTATGCCCTCTAGTTCTGGACTCCCAACCCCAGGGAAAAGCCTTTGTCTATTTATCCTATCCAAGCCCCTTATGACTTTATAAACCTCTAAGGTCCCCGTCAGCCTCCAATACTCCAGGAAAAACAGCCCCAGCCTACTCAGCCTCTCCCTGTAGCTCAAATCCTCCAATCCTGTCAGCATCCTTGTAAATCTCTTCTGAGCCCTTTCAAGTTTCACAACATCCTTCTAATAGAAAGGAGACCAGAATTGCACAGAAGATCCCAAAAATGGCCAAAATAATGTCCTCTACAGCCACAAAATAACCTCCCAACTCCTGTACTCAATACTCTGACCAATAAAGGAAAGCATACCAAACGCCTTCTTCACTATCCTATCTACCTGCGACTCCACTTTCAAGGAGCTATGAGCCTGCGCTCCAAGGTCCCTTTGTTCAGCAACACTCCCTAGGACCTTACCATTAAGTGTATAAATTCTGCTAAGATTTGCTTTCCCAAAATGCAGCACCTCATTTATCTAAATTTAAACTCCATCATCTTCCACTCCTCAGCCCATTTGGTCAAGATCCCGTTATACTCTGAGGCAATCTTCTTCGCTGTCCACTACACCTCCAACTTTGGTGACATCTGCAAACTTACTAACTATACCTGCTATGTTCACATCCAAATCACTTATATAAATGATGAAAAGTAGTGGACCCAGCACTGACCCTTGTGGTACTCCACTGGTCACAGGCCTCCAGTCTGAAAAGCAACCATCCACTACCACCCTCTGTCTTCTCCCTTTGAGCCAGTTCTGTATCCAAATGGCTAGTTCTCCCTGTATTCCATGAGATCTAACCTTGCTAAAATGTCTCGCATGGGGAACCTTGTCAAATGCCTTACTGAAGTCCATGTAGATCACGTCCACTGTTCTGTCCTCATTAATTCTCTTCATTCCATCCTCAAAAAACTCAATCACGTTCGAGAGACAGGATTTCTCATACAAAAAGCCATGCTGACTATCCCTATTCAGTCCTTGCCTTTGCAAATGCATATAAACCCTGTCCCTCAGGATTCCCTCCAACAACCTGCCCACCACTGATCTCAGGCTCACCGGTCTATAGTTCCCTGGCTTGTCCTTACCATCTTTCTTAAATAGTGACACCACATTAACCAAACTCCAGTCTTCCAGCACCTCACTTGTGACGATCGATGATACAAATATCTCAGCAAGGGGCCCAGCGATCACTTCCCTATCTTCCAACAGAGTTCGAGGGTACACCTGATCAGGTCATTTATCCATTTTTATGCATTTCAAGACATCCAGCACCTTTTCCTCTGTAACTTGGACATGTTTTCCAAGACATTTCCCCAATTTCTATATCTTCCATGTCCTTCTCCACAGTAAACACAGATGCAAACACTTAACAAACAATGAAGTAATTTGGGTATTATTGGATAGTAGGAATCTCAGCCGTCAAAGTGTACAGAATCTATTTCGAGACAAATTGATGGTGGTCAGATAATATGTTTTCGGTGATGGCTGAGGGATAAGCATTATTGCAGTTTGGAGCCCATTCTGATCCCATTAGGTCATGAAAGGAAACTGCATGCTTGCAAATGCTTTGTTCCTTTTTCTGGGAGGAGTCTATGAAAGAGAGACTTCTTTTTACTCCTATATGTAATTCTGCTTTAGTTAGTTTTTGTTGACTGCTCATATCCTCCCGAAATATTTTATTGCAATTTGGAGTGGCAGCAAAGTGGCAATTTTGCTGGAGAGGTGTTAGACCAGCAGGAGTATACGGAACTATCCAATGGTACAGGTTCCTCCATTATCATGAAAACATTAAACACTGGAATTAGATTTACTGACCAACTGTAAAGAGGGGATAGAATAGAGTAGCTTTTATTTGTCATTTCTACCATATACAACTGATACGGTAAAAAAGAGACAGCGTTCCTCCAGGATCGAGTATGCCACATGGACAGCACAAACTACACGATCGTACACAGCATAAAGTGCATAAGAAGTGCAAAACACACAAGTTACAGTGTAATAGAAGAATGATGAATAATAGACATTTTTCTAGCAACAATTCGAAGTTGTGCAAAGAATTTCAGATGGGAAAGAATCCGATCATACTGTGTTAAGGAGCCTGATGGCTCAGGGGAAGAAACTGTTGCACAGTCTGGCCGAGAGAGACTGAATTCTCCGATATCTTCAGCCAGATGGCAGGAGGTGGAAGAGTTTGAGTGAGGGGTGAGTGGGGTCTTCCACAACGCTCTTAGCCTTTCAAATTCAGCGTGTGGTGTAAATGTCTCTAACAGAGGGCAGAGAGACCCTGCTGATTCTCTCAGCTGTCTTCACTATCCGTGGTAGGGTCCTATGATCCAAGACGATGCAATTCCCGAACCAGGCAGTGATGCAGCTGCTCAGGGTACTCTCAGCAGCAAACTTAATGATGTAATTCGACTTGTGCATCACTGCACAGTCGTGTGTCAGCAAGGTGAACAACAGTGAACTGACCACACAGCCCTGAGGGGGGTGGGGGCGTGCTCAATGTGATGATGTTGACGAGGTCTCCCAGTTAGGAACTTCAGGATCCACTTAAAGGAGTATTTAGGATGGATTTCCCTTTTAGCATTTAATTCAGCAGCTGCACACACACATTCTTCTGCAATTATTCTGGTAAATAAAAGTGACAAGTTACTTAATTCCGTAAGTGGAAGTGGGAAAACGTTTGATTTTATTTTTCCTGTTCAGGTCTACCTTTTAGAAATACCAATGTTGGGCGATCCAAATTTTCATTTTGAGGAATGTGCCTCACACATGTGGCTTCAGAACTTGACAGGCAACATGTTGCAATCAAAGAATTTTCATTGGCGAGTGCAACTTTTTGGAATTTTGTATCCACTTTTTATCCAATGTTTGGGTAGAATTTAGAGTGAAGGAGCCCATGTTGAAATGCTTCTTTTCAACAATAGAGACACTTGTTTCTCAAAAGCTTTCAAGTTGCTAATATTATCCTCAGAAACTGAAGCAGTCCGTGTTCAAATGCAACAAGGTCTGGCCAATATCCAGGCTGGGGCTGACAAGTGTCAAGTAACATTCGCGTCACACATACGCCACAGAATGACCATCATTCTGACCATCACTCTAACCATCACCTCTTGACATTCACTGGTATTACCAACACTGAATCCCCCACTGTCAACATCCTTGGGATTACCATTGACCAGAAACTCAACTGGACTCACCTCATAAACAAAGTGGCTACAGGAGCAGGTCAGACACTAGGGATACTTATGACACCGCAAAGTCTATCCACCGTCTACAAGGCATAAGTCAGGAGTGTGATGGAATATTCCCCACTTACCTGGATGGGGGCAGCTCCTACAACATTAAAGAAGCCTGACACCATCCAGGACAAAGCAACCCGCTTGATTGGCACCACAGCTACCAGCATTCAATCCCTCCACCACTGGTGCTCGGTAAGAGCAGTGTGTACTATCTACAAGATGCACTGCAGAAATTCACCAAAGATCCTTAGGCAGCACCTTCCAAACCCATGACCAATTCCATCTAGAAGGGCAAGGACAGTAGGTACTTGGGAATACCACCACCTGCAAGTTCCCCTCCAAGCCACTCACCATCCTGCCTTGGAAATATACCGCCATTCCTTCACAGTCATTGGGTCAAAATCCTGGAATTCTCTCCCTACTGGCATTATGGGTCAACCCACAGGAGGTGGACTGCAGCGATTCAAGAAGGCAGCTCACCACCACCTTCTCAAGGGAAAATCGGGATGGGCTATCAATGCTGGCCAGCCTGTGAAACCCAAGTCACATAAATGAAGCAAAAAAATTGATCGTATTAGCAAAAGAACTCCCCAGTTCTTTGAGAACTGTCCTGTGGCTTTTTTTTTTTGTGCAATTGACCTTGATTTAAAATCTCTACTAAAAGGTGGCACTTGTGATGGCAAGTCCCATTATACTGTAGTAGAATGTCAGCTTAGATTTTGTGCACAAGTACCTGGATTGGGACCTGTACTTACAACCTTCTGGTTCAAGAGTTGAAGATGTTGCCAACTGAGGCACAGCTGAAATGGCTTGCAAAAGCTTTTCAGTCCTTGACACAATGTAATGAGAGAGGGAGGGAAGACAGGAACAAGCAAGGGAAAGCGAGACAACACGATAGAGTCAATAGGCAAGCAATGGAGCAATATGACATTCGTCCGTCAGCCTAATGGTCAACAATGTGGACTCTGCCATATGAGCACTGAGAGGGCCTCCTCATTCAGTTTTCTGAAGCACCCTCAACGCACAGTAGGAGTGCACCCAGCCTGTCAAGTGGTGGGCATCAGACTCAATGGCCTATATATATTCCTGGGTCTTTAAAAGAAAATCTATTCTTCAGATCAAGTGTCATTGGAAAGGAGGGCATTTATTGCCAATCTCTAATTGAGCTTGAGCTTGAGCTGACTGACTGACTGACTGACTGACTGACTGACTCGCAAGGGCCACTTCAGAGCACAGTTGAGAGGCAAGCACATTGCTGTGGGCCTAGAGTCACCTGCAGACCAGGCTAATTAAGAACAGTAGATCTCCTCCATTGGAGGACATTCATGAAACAGATGTGTCTTCCAACAATTGAGCTATTTCACAATTACCAAGACAAGTACTTGATTCCATATTTACTCATTGAAGATAAATCCTGCCATGATAGGGTCTGAACTCTAGTCTCCAGACCTTTGACTGATTAGTCCAGCAACATTCACAACCATGCTGCCCACCACTCCAGTATTCACACTGCCCTATTCTACCACTTTAGTATAAGTCTGTACAAAAAGCCATTGTCTCTTAACTACAGGAAAACCGTATGAGCTTCAGCTTCTTGATCCTTTTTTTAGGCAGATAACACCGGGATTGGGTATGTTACAAATGGTGTTTTGGAAGCAGTAGACATCTAACACAGTAGGGACCAATATGTCCATAGAAATACAATCGTACAGTACGGAAATAGACCCTACAGTCTACCCGGTCCTTGCTGACCATAATGCCAAACTAAACTAGTCCCGCTTGCCTACACTTGGCCCATATCCCTTCAAACATTTCTCATTCATGTACTTATCCAAATATCTTAAATGTTGTAACTGTACCAACAACCACCTCTACTTGGAAGTTCATTCCACACATGAGTCACTCCCTGTATTAAAAAAAAATTGCCTCATGTCTATACTAAAACTTTCTCTGTTGCCACTCCTCAGCCCATTGACCCAAAGATGAAAGAAAACCTGTGGCAAATTCATCAAGTATAGTCTCTAAGAAATTACAAAGACGCATAAAAACCCCTCTGACATCATAACGGCAATAATTGATTCCCCTGAAGTGGATGGGAGGACTGCTTGGACGGGTAAATGATGGTTTGGGTTAAAACACTCCAGTACAGTGCCACATCGCCTCCTTTTTAAAGGACAGTCCTTGAAATCTAAAAACTCCCAAAGGAATTCCTGTCCCATCCTCTTTGTTTAACTGGACTCAGGGCTGCCCGGACATGGGAGTCGCAAGACAAACTTCTGGAGTTGTAAAGTCCAAAGGCTTGCATAGAATGAACAGAAGTGAGAGTTTTGCATCCTCCCAATTACTTAAAATTGAAGGTGTAGTCTAAAAGAGTCAAACTCAAGGCCTGGCTCCTCTATCTGTCGAAATGGGAAGCTTTACCTGTTTCTAAAAGCAGCAAAATCTCCTCCAAAGCCATTCGATTGCATACCCTGAATTCTTGAAGCTCTCTCTCCAATTTCTCCAACAGGTCCATTCTCTCCTCCTGGAAATAATTCCACAGAAGCCGGTATCGCATCAACAAGTCACCCTTTATTTCCACATAGGGAGTCCTTCACACTGATCCAGCTCCGTCAGAGCCACATCTCAGAGTGAACAGGATCTCTGACACTCCTTTTTTTTTTCCCTTGTTTTAAAAATTACCCCCACACTACCGCCTAACTGCAGTAGTGCTTATTGTTTTCCCCAGCACCATGTTGTGTGTGTGCAGGTGTGAGACACAGTGAGAGACACAAGGTGCACAAATCTTTATTCAATTTCCACCACCAGGAAGAAAGGAAAACACCCGGGTGGCCAGTGACAAGCAGTGCCCTTCACATCAGAGGCCAATGCTGCATGATCAAACAGTGAAGGGGAGGGCAGGGATTAAATCAAACTGGAGTTGGAGGGGGACATAATGCCCTCCAATCCATGTGGTGCCCAGCTCTCCCTGAACAGCTCAAAGGTGTTGGTGGACACCGCATGCTCCTTCTCCTGAGATAGCCGGGCTCTAATGTAACTGCAGAAGAGGGGCAGGCAATTGGCCCTAATGACCCCCTCCATGGCCTGCTGCCTGGACCTTTTTATGGCCAGTTTGGCCAGGCCCAGGAGCAGACCCACGAGGAGGTCTTCAGACCTGCCCTCCTTCCTCCTTACTGGGTGACACTCCTGTTCTTATCACTTAGCCAAGGCTCCCTGATTGGTCCAGGTTAACAGCCCCAAACTAGGATCTCATATTGTATGAGGCCTACCTAGCTTACCTTGTTACCAACACTACACTCCTGCCTCCCCCACCCCACCCCACCCTGCAGCCAGTATTCACTAAGGGATGACAATAATTTTGCCTTCAGTGTTAAAATAAGACTCCAACAGGAAAAAGCTTGGAAAAGTAAGCACACAGAGAACATAGCAAAGGAAAACCAAACAAATAACAACACAACTCGACCAATAGCAAGCTCACTTCTATGAAGTTAACTGTAATGACCAGACTGTCTCACACGGCTGGTCTTGATTCAGATAAGCAGTTCATTTAGCGCTCTGAACCTCTTTATTTATGCCCTCTAGATAAATGCTGTACACCTGAGAACAGTGCTGCACTGTCTACAGCAGATTGTGGGAATAATGTCCCAAACTAAGCAAACACATTTTAGTTTTCCAGTTGAAATATATGGAATTAATATTGCATTCAGAAACCCTGGACCCTGCATCAGAATGAAGTAGAAATGAGTATAGAGTGTACTTTTACAGAATACTTACAAGCTCCTAACAATTATGAAGAAAGCTATTTTCCTCTTAATCCAAAAGAGCCCTCAACATAATGCATTAACTCATCTTTCTGATCTGCATTCTGTAATGAAGCAGTCTGAATACCTTCTTTGTAATAATGATGGATTTAGTGCTTTAACAATCTTAATGATGTGCTTTACCAGATGCTTTCACTTTAACAGTACACTGCATCAACTAAAAGAAGACAATTTGCTAGTGTTTTTTTTAGTTGGCTTGCAAACCTTCAATTTTCTCAATTAATCTATTTTTGACCAGATTTACAATTTGCATGTCGTTTATGGTCATTTATCTGCAATATTGGCAAATAAATCTTAGAATCCCTAGAGAATAGAAACAGGCCATTTGCCTCAATAAGTCCACACTGACCTTCTGAAGAGCATCCCACCCTGAGCCATTCCCTTACCCTATTACTCTACATTTCCCCTACTAATACAAATAACATACACACCCCTGAACACTATGGGCAATTTAACATGGCCAATTCACCTAACCTGCACATTTTTGGATTGTAGAAGGAAACCAGAGCACCTGGAGGAAGTCCACGCAGACACAGGGAGAATGTGCAAACTCCACAGAGAGTCACCCGAGGCTGGAATCAAACCTTTGTCCCTGGTGCTGTGAGGCAGCAGTGCTAACACTGAGTCACCATACTGGCTAAAACTTTAAGTTATCTCGGAAATGTGACTTGAAAGAAGTTGTGGGATTTACATATTAATGAATCAAAGTCTGCAACCCATTCTACATGATTAAAGACTTAACAACGATCTAGGTTTGTTCAATACATCGCATCAGTTGCATGACACTTTGATCTTTTACTATAGATTCTGTGTCTTATGATCCTGCACCACTAGTTACCTGATGAAGGAGCAGCACTCTGAAAGCGAGTGATTCCAAATAAACCTATTGGACTATAACCTGGTGTTGTGTGATATTTAACTTTGTTCCACCCAGACCGGCACCTCCACACCTCAGCTTTATTAGCTCTCGTTCTATGACTCCAAAATGGCTGTTCACAAGTACAGAATAGTGGGCAGAATGGCCTTTCTCTGAGTGATTATATTTTCTACAATTATATGTAATATTCTCGTCATACATTCATTTTATTCCTTTACTCATTTACTTCTGGAAACCTTTAGATATAATGTATCTATTACCAGTTTGAGAATCTGCTTAACTTTTCAGTCCAAAGCGAGCTCGCAGAGACTGCAGGTCTGAAAAACAAAACTGATGAGCTGAGAAAATAAATGGCGGGTTCCTCTGACATTTGAGAAGTGGCAGATTTGTGTCAATTCCTCACAAAAAAAGCAAATAGCTGAACATATGTTTCAATTTAATGTTTTTCCCATTTCCTTAGTTCAATTGGCTTTAACTTGATGCAATGCATGTTTGTGTTTTTTTTTCATTTCAGAATACAATGTTAGCGCATAGTCTTCAATGTCAAAACAGTCTTTTGATGGATTAATTAAAAAATTCCATCAATTACAGAGTGAAATATTAGGGTTGAGTGTCCAAGGAATCCCTAAGTGTTTCAATAAAACCTCTATTTGCTACTTCAATCTGCACTTTGTTTCAGTAACATAAATGATCATACTTAATACAACATTGAAATCTAAATATTTGTGCTCTTTTCAGTTACTTTATCTGTCTGATTTTTAAATTAAACATCGGATTTGTTTTGTTCTATATTTTTAAGAGGCAACATTTGTTCTGCTTGTGCAGTCACCAAACCTCTTTTCAATCTTTCAAATTATTGCTTTAAAGAAACTCCACCCTTTCATATAACTACCTCATCTCCAACCCCTCTCATTCTTTTTCACTAGGTTCTTACTTACCAATTTTTTTTAAAGATTCCCTACAGTGTGGAGACAGGCCCTTCGGCCCAACAAGTCCACACCGACCCTCCAAAGAGTAACCCACCCAAACCCATTCCCCCTACCCTATTACTCTACATTTGCCCCTGACTAATGCACCTAATCTACACATCCTTGAACACTATGGGCATTTTAGCATGGCCAATCCACCTAACCTGCACATCTTTGGACTGTGGGAGGAAATCAGAGCACCCGGAGGAAACCCATGCAGACACAGGGAGAACATGTAAACTCCACACAGACAGTCACCTCAGGCAAGAATTGAACTCACGTCTCTGGCACTGTGAGCCACCGTGCCACCTCTTTGTACCCCAACTTACAGAAACAATGGCAATCAAGTATCTGCTTCTGTGAGTGAATCAGTATTTTTTTTTTGTTTTCTACTTAACCAGTTCAGAGATGCTTTTACACACTTCTGGAGAAAGTTGTGACTTGAACTTAGCTCTCTTGGTCCAAAAATAGAAATGCTACCATTGAACTCCAAGATCCAATCCTTTTTTCCTACTTTTTATCCAACAAATCCTCAAATGGGTAGACGGCCCCTAGAAGGGCACTATAATAAAATTATAATCAAATGGTTAACAGATAATAATTATAAAAGTTCAACAGAAACTTATTAGACTAAAGTAAAGGGTGGTACAGTGGCTCAGTGGTTAGCACTGTCACCTCACGTGCCAGGGGCCTGGGTTCAATTCCTGCCTCGGGCAACTGTCTGTGTGGAGTTTGCACATTCTCCCCACGTCTGCTTGGGTTTCCCCTAGGTGCTCTGGTTTCCTTCCACAGTCCAAAGATACACAGGTTAGGTGAATTGGTCGTGCTAAAGAGGGAAATGGGTCTGGGTGGGTTACACTCCGGAGGGTCGGTGTGGACTGGTTGGGCCGAAGGGCCTGCTTCCACACTCTAGGGAATCTAATCTAAAATAATATTCTCCAGGATGATGATACACCTCAGTCCATCTCTTCTAAACAGAATTGTCTTTTCTATAATGGGTGTAAGGGCCTGTTCTATACCTTGGTAGAAGGTGAAACACCAGTGAGCCTTAATGGCAAGGGGCACTTGTCTTAATACCACAATGTATTTTATTGCATAATAGCAAAAGATACAAGTTACATTGGATAGTTAGATACAGTAACTAAAGCTAACCACAGCCAGGAATGACACATTTGACTCTAACCCCTTGAATCTCCACCCAACTCTGAGATATCATCAGATTGGTTGGGACCCAATGTAATCTCCAACATTATCTCTTTCTGAACCATTATTTTATATAATACCTATAACTGATGGCCAACAGCGGTTTAAGAAGTTGGCTCAACACTAACTTTCCAAGGGCTGTTAAGGACAGGAAAAATATGTTAACATTGCCAGCGATGCTCAGACTCCTTTACAAACAACAATTTAATGTTTAAAAATTTCAAAAGGATTGCCCTTAACAGAAGTGTGCTTTGTGCCTACTATGGGAGTTTCTCAGGAGAGGATTTTATCCAACAATAACAGACAGATTAATGGATTCTTCATCTACAAAATCCTCAATGTCCAAAATTGTGTGATCGACTCCTCTTGTTCATACTTCCACCCTGACCTGGATTGACCTGAGGATTATAGCTGGTGCAGTAAATGGCCTGAACTCCAGCTGCTGAAAGATAGGTGAGGACCTCTAGACCTCAGTAGGTACTAGCCACTCTGTATGCTATCCATCTCTCTGAGTCACCAATGGACCATAATGAATTTCCACCCCAATTGTGTCTGAATTCTTTCAAGCAACACAATACCATCTTAATCAAAACTACCCTTATTGGACTGTTAAATATGCTTGTGCAGATACAGATCTCTGAAATGTAGAGAGAGGCCAGGGGTCTTTCACTGTTGCAGAGTTAGTGAGCAGTTTCAAAAGTAAAACTTAAATTAGATTGACCACTGCACTGCTTTTCAATCATCTGGGAATTTTTCAAGGAAAGAAACCATAAATTAAAATTGTGAGAAATTGAGGTCTACAGATTCTGGAGATAAGAGTTGAGTGTGTGGCTGGAAAAGCACAGCAGGTCAGGCAGCATCCGAGAAGCAGGAGAATCAACGCTTTGGGTAAAAGCCCTTCATCAAGAATGAGGCTTGTGGGCCAAGGGGGCTGAGAGATAAATGGGAGGGGGGGGGAGGGTGTTAAAATTGTAGTGTTAATGTAAGAAAGCATGGTGGTTGTGTCCCTGCCTCTAAGGCAGAAAGCCCCAGCGCAAGTGGTACACCAGGACTTGTTGGCCAAGAAAAGTTGTGTCCATACTGCAGCCCAACACGGATCAGCTTTTAAATCCTTCCATTGGGCTTCATCACTCAGAGCAGGAGAGACTCCTGGTCACCATGTACTGAGAAGAAAGTTGAGAGTCTCAACCATTACCATCTATTGATCCAGGTAATTATATGTTTGTGAAAGTGTGTGTGGACACAGTAACTCACAGACTTCTTGTGGGATCAGTGGTCGGTGTGAATCAGACTAGTGTCAGCAGCACAGGATTTGATCTCCATTCCAGATCATGTTAGCATTGGGACTTGCATCATTATCTGAACCAATGGTTTTGAATGTCGGGCCAGTTTTGGGGCAGAGAACCCGAGAAGGATGTATGATCTTTTTCCAGAAAGGTTACAAGATGTGGGGCAGAAACTGAAAAAGAGAGAGCCGTCGAAACAAGTAGTGTAAATGAGCCGATGCGACAACTGGGTAGACTTCTGAAGAGACAAAAGTGATTTAAGGGGTGTGATGGACTAATTTAAAACCATTTGAATTCAAATAAAAAGAGATGGAAGGCTTGCCCTAATCACCTTGTCCCAGTGGGTTCATTTTAGCTTCATATGGGTTTCGTTTTGCTCTTTATGAACAAAAATTCATGGTTAACAGCACAACCAAGTCAGTTATGGATTACACTATTCCAGTTGGATGGATGGAGGAAAGGCAGATTGGAGTAGTGTAATAAAATACAATTTTTCCAAACAGATCGGTTCAAAATAATTCAAACAATGTAAATTTTAATGTGACATAAGTACAAGATTGTCACTGAATGCATTCATTGACCATTGCTATGCATAGCCCCAAGCAAGTAATCAGATAGATGAAACAAAAACAAGCACAAGTAATTTAGCAGTTGGAGTAAATGAGGACTGCCAGGTTATAACATTGGAAATGACTATAGATGGTGTTGTAAAATGGATTACTTTATGTTGTCAGCTACAGCATATTGTCATGTTCCATAATGCTGTCAAAGCTCACCTCAAGTCATGTGGGTTGATAGCTATAAATTAAATGAGCTAATATGAACCAATGTTGGAAGGAATCCCTTCAATAGCTTTTGAAATATGGCGGCATTGTAAAAGGAAATTTACGATTAGAACTATAAGTGCAAATTAATTATTTCCTGTTGCAAACTCAAACCATTAACCATAATGCAATGGAGTCAATCCAAATCATGGGAAAACTCTGCACTGGGTGGAGTCATACCCAGCACAAGGAACTCAATTGTCATGTTGGAAGCCAATCATCTCAGTTCCAGGATATCTCTGCAGGAGTTCCTCAGGGTAGTGTCCTAGGGCCAACCATCTTCAACTGCTTCATCAATGATCTTCCCATAACATGCCCAAATGCTACAACATCTCTACAATCCAGGCTTGGGCTGACAAATGCCAGCAATGGCAATCTCCAACAATAGAGAATCTAACCGTCACTCCTTGACACCTATTTGCATCACCATCACTGAATACCCCATCTTGGGGTTACCTTTGACCTGAAACTGAACTTTACTAGTTCAATAAATACTTCTGGCTACAAGAGCAAGTCAGGCACTGGGAATCCCACCGAGAGTAATTCAACTCCTGAACCCCAGGATTGATCCACCATCTATAAAGCACAAGTCTTGTGTATGATGGAATACTCCCCACTTGCCTGGATGAATGTAACTTCAGTAACCCTCAAGAAGATGAACATCATCCAGGAGAAATCCATTTAATTGGCACCAAATCCAAAAATATTTACTCCCTCCACTACTGACACTCAGTAGCAGCACTGTGTATACCATCCACAAGATAGATTTGGTAGATTCAGGCAGAGATAGACAGATTTCTAATCAGAAAGGGAATCAAGGGTTAGGGGGAAAGGCAGGAAAGTGGAGTTGAGGATTTAAGATAAGAAATGATCTCACTGAATGGCAGAGCAGACTCAATGGCCTACTTTGATTCCTAAGTCTTTCCTTAACCATAGCATCAGGATTTAAAATTACAAAGTAGAGAAGCATAATAAACATGGTTCATTAGTGTATAAATTATGTCTCAAAAGATCTAGGGACAGTGACATGAATGGAAGGTTATAACCATGAGAACTATAACACACACGCATATTCATGTACACCCTGATAGAAAATATAATCACTGAAATGGGAAACCTGCTCAGACTCCAATTAATTCCTTTCTGCCTACTACTTGGATAGTTGTTGATTTATTGGGACAGTTCAGAGCAATTATTCATTTTTGGACTTTCCTATAAATGACCTAAATGAACTAAATGCTTAAACCAAATTGATTGCAGGAGCTGCCAACCGATTGCAATCCTTTCATAGAATCCTTATACAGTGTGAAGGCAGGCCATTCAGCCTGTTGAGTCCACAGTGACCTTCTGAAGAGCATTCCTCCCAAACCCATTCCGTCCCTCTAACCCTGCATTTCCCATGGCTAACCCACCTCTCTGAAAATATACCTGGACACTATGGGCAATTTAGCATGGCCAAACAACCTACCCTGCAAATCTTTGGACTGTGGGAGGAAACCAGAGCACTTGGAGGAAATCCAGGCAGACACAGGGAGAACGTGCAAACTCCACACGGTTACCCGAGGCTGGAATTGAAAGTGGGTCCCTGGCGCTGGGAGGCAGCAGTGAACACCGTACCACCGAAGATGTGGGCCAGCTAGGTTTTAACCAAAGAGTAAAACCTTGGATGCTCATTGTGGCTTCACAAATTCCTTTGTTCAACTGGGTATCACACATGACTCCAAGTTTTCAAAAGTTCATAATATTTATATGTTTTTGATAGCTCACTGTTTAATACCATTTTGGTTATGGGAATATATTTTAAATACCTTGGCATTTATTCAAAGTAAAGCAGAAACAAACACTGGAAAAATTTGTTTCTTCTTAGTCCCTGAAGTTGCACATTAGTGCATTTGAAACTTCATTGGCCGGATTTTCAAATGGACTCGTGGAGCAAATACAGGTGGATGTGCAGCATGTAGATCTAGTTCCCAGGTGTACTCAGATCCTGTGGCCATGGTGTAGGAAGCAGTCTAACATTCAAAGCAGATCCAGCTTGGAGTAAGAAGGAATCTGTTCATCTGTCATTAAAGGCTTGACAGGCTATTAACCAGTCCAGGAGGGCAATTTTCAATCGACAGATCAGCAAACAAAGAAACATAAAAACAAAACAATCTAGCTATCCAGCTACTGGGTATGTTTGTGCATTCCTAAAGATTGTTTAGGGTTAAATGTTGATCATGAACTTAAAATAAAATCTCATGAGCCATGAAAACTTGCACGATCTTAAGTATTCTTCTCTATTTATTTGGACATTTAAGATCCAATGTGATTTAAGGCTCATTGATTTCACCCACATGCTATGGGTTATAAGATCATAAGACCATAGATTGTGAGCATTATCTCGCATTTGACTGGCTGACCCCTTACTGTGCATGACCTGGTAGCTGGCCTCCAAGGTGCTGCCCCCTGCCTTTTGCAAAGCAATGGTAGGCCCCATCATTGGTTGAACCCAATTGCCATTGGTTCTTCAGGCAACTCCAGTCTCCTGGAAATGCCTAGCAGTCATGAGTTGGCACCAAGCTTCCCTCCATTCAAATTAATTTTTCAAGAGAATCCAACATTCTGAAATGGCATCACATGAGAGACACAGATGTGGTGTTGTCCCAGAAATTGTCCGAATGTTGGATTCTCTTGAAAAATTAATTTTCCATGTGCATTTTGTTAATTGGATGATGCTGCACATCTTTTCCATGTTTCATTACTGCAGTTATCTCCCATTTTGCACCAGCCTGCTATTTCCTCCAGGCATTCAGTTATCCACTCAGTTTCTTAGTACATGGCTGTGAGTTGCTCCATTGTTTCTGGACATTCCAGAACCAATATCTGGTGTACCTGTCTGTAATCTTTCAAGGACACAATCCATACTAAATAAGAGTCTGTGGAAGTATTTTGTCAAGTGTAATGCCATTTTGAGCCACATGATGTGAGAGCATCTCATCTTTCATGGGCTTAATAAAATAACATGTAGTTGTTCTCTTGGTTTCTCTCCCCATTGATGGCCTCTTTAAAATTGGATAAATAGTTGATAAAATACAATTAATTGACATGTTTTGCTTCCGAGAAAATGTTCCTATTAAGATACTCCCATTGTAAGCCAATGGTTAAGAGCCTTATGAAAATAAATTGTTGAAAAGTGATCCCATGCTAATAATGACTTTTATTGATGTCTGTTTTCACTCAGAGGTTGTCATAAGTGTGAACTTGTCACAAATGAAAGAGCAGGGCACTATAATATCATACTGATAAGACAATATAATTGCTGCAACTCTCTGGGAGATTGGCCAAGCAGAGTGGCCCTTGGAAGAAAAATAACCTCATCCTCAAGTGGGCAATGGGCAATCACCTAACTCTTGACCTTCTCCTTAGCACCAATGCCTTCAGCGATTGGTTGAGCATGAATGTGTCAGGAGAAAATCAGCTTGTCCAATAGCCATGTGTTATAAATTACAGTGCCTGTGTGGTGAAATACTGCACTGAAACCAGACTAAATGTATGACTCGCGATCATTTGAAACTAAGATTATGAGCCAGTTTCGCTTGTCTCAATGTTTTCACTTGTCTCCCAAGAGACTTATCCAATCTACATCCAGCTAGTTAGTCAAAACAAATGTGGTACTGATTTCATTGTTTACCTTGCATAAATCCTAAGACATATTTGACTGAATTATCTTTGACCTTTGTGCATCCGTGTATCCTTGACTGGAAGAAGGGTTAGTGGACTTGAAATGTAAAGTCCCTCCACAGATGCTGCCAGACCTTCTGAGTTTCTCCAGCATTCTCTGTATTTGTTGTGAAAGGTTAATGTATGTTTGTGTTTAGATGTTCAGTGTGACTGCAGACAAAAGCTTCACCCTATGTTATATGTTTCACCCTCGTATCCATATACCAAGTGAGACCAGTCAACTCAGCACCAACATTGAACTAATTCTGGAATCATTCTGGATTGAATGGATGAGTGACACCATTTCCTAAACAATTGGACCCAGAAAAGAAGCTCAAATCTCATTGATGAATATTGTAAAAATTGTCTGCAAATTTTCATTCTGAAAGCCAAAATCCCAAAGGATATGCTTCCTACCTATAGACAGGGGCATTAACTAATCCTTGCTGAACAATTTAGCTGCAGAAATGTATAGGGTTTAAAACTGCACTGGGAAACCATCAGGCTCTTACAAAGCATATTTTCAACATTTATGTTCGTTTGCGAGTTTATTGTTACAAAGTGAAAATGGAACATTTATATACTGTTTTCAATTTCCTGCAATGTGAGTCTTTGAGTGCTTTTTAACTGGTCATGCCAAGTCTCAGCAAATTTCTTTGGACTTTTTCAACACCATTAAATATGGTTCATTGCTCATTAATTATATCAAAAGCCTTCAAGTGAAAGGAGAATTTGGGCAGCTGGCTTGTTAAACGTTAATTGTGATAAATAAAAGATAAGCTTCGATGGGATCCCTTCAATCAAGATAAAGATTAAAAAATAGTTGTCGGCTGAGCTGAACTGTAAAAGTTCGCAGCACATTTTTCAGTCAATTTTGTTTTTCTTTGTTTGAGCTGTTCATTTGATTGTGTTCTGTGTACGATTATTTCTTGCAAGTTATTTACCAGTACAATAGTGAAAGAAATGTTCAAGGCTTTTGAACTTCTGGACTATGTGTTGAGAAAATGACATAATAACAGAGCCTGCTGATGATCATGGTACGGTGTTTCCTCAGGAAATGTACGAAGTGCTAGGAATGTTCAACTACCTTTCCCAATAGAGTTTACAAACCTTATATATTGGCATCGAAGATGTAAAAACATAAACAGGTCACTCTTAAAAAAGAACTAAATTCAGGGTCATTCTTTTTTTCCGTTCTGGTATTTTGTTTGCCTTCATTTAGTATTTACCTACATATTTGTTCAAGATCTTATAATTACATGCTTCAGTTTCAATCATGTATTCTAATATAGCAGTATGGCTTTGAGTAAATCCCACAAAATATCAGATTCGCATTAACTGAAGCATTACATATGCATAAGAAATGATGGGTTAGATTTAGATTTGGCTGAAGAAGCACTGTCCTCTGTGATTGGGTTTCATATTTCACCAGGACTGAAAATGGAAATGAGTATGATGACAGAGGTTATAACAATTTAGTAAAACTTAAGTGACTGTAAAACCTAACATTAATGAAATTAAAACTTCAATCAATGAAGTAGGAATTACCAGACATAAAAGACAAAGGTCCGTTGAATTTGCCTTCTCCAATATTTGTAGTTACATGACACAATGACAATAGAGTTGTTGACTAATCCCAGCGTGCAACTTTGTACCATTAGCCTGTAACAGAGCAAGACAGGAGGTAATAGAGTTGCCGATTGTGGAAAACTGCAGGAACCATGGACATAAAAGTTACTTTTTCTCTTGAGCATGCGACATTTTCATGATCAAAATAGGCATTACATTTCAAAACCTTAGAAACCATAGAATATTAATGACAAAGGAGGACATTCAGCCCATCATTTCCATGCCTGCTTGTAAACAGGGAGCCAGCCTTATCCTGTCTTCCTGCACTAGCTTCATAACCCTACAGGCCATGGCTCTTGTTATTCTATAACAGCAATTTAGACAAGATCATAAGAGAGAGGAGCAGAAATTAGGCCATTTGGCCCATCGAGTCTGCTCCGCTATTCAATCATGGCCAATAGGTTTCTTAACCCATTTCCCATTTTCTCCCCGTAACTTTGATCACCTTGGCAATAAATAACTTATCTGTCAATTCTTTTAATTATACTCCATGGCCTGGACTCCACAGCCTTCTGTGGCAATTAATTCCACCGATTCACCACTCTCTAGCTAAAGGCTTTTTTTCTTCTCTCCATTCTAAAGGGTCTTCCCTTTACTCTAAGGCCATGCCGTCGAGTCCTTATCTCTCCTGCCAATGGAAACATCCTCCCAATAACCACTCTGTCCAGGCCATTCAGTATTCTGTAAGTTTCAATCAGTTTCAATCAGACTGATCTACATCAGTCTCCATTTTGAAGAGTTACCTTATTCATTCTCATGCAACACTTACTTATACTTAAACAACAAAGCCAGTTACGATGTGGGAAGGAGAGCAGATCTGCTTGAGGCAAAACTAAAGCTCCTTAGACAGCACTTTCCAAACCCATACCACATCTAGAAGGACAGGGTTAGCAAGGATCTGGAAACTCCATCACCTCCAAGCTCCCTTCCAAGCTACTCACCATCTTGACTTGGAATTATATCACTGGTCCTTGCTGGGTCAAAATCCTGGAATTCCCTCCCTAACAGCATTGTGGATCAACTGGTGGACTGGAAGGCAACTCATCACCAACTTCTCACGGGCTGGCCCAGCCAGCGACACCCACGTCCTACAAACTTAAAATAATACTTTTCTCTGCAGTGCAGATTGGGGAACTGGGAGGTGTAAAGCTGTGCAGTAGGAGTGTAGCAGCAACAACTTAGCAATAAATGACATCCATGTGCGAGAGGAACTATCACACCAGGCAGTTCATGAAAACCACACACAGATCTCCAACACAAATGGACATCTTCTCAGGCAAGCTATTTCATCATGAAGGCACCTCATTGGGAAACAGAGAACAGCAAAATTTAAGATTGCTGTGTATTGCTGGTGGATGTGGGTTTTTTTTTTCCAAACTTGTCAGCTCGAACTAATCACTCCGAAATTATAAAGGTCCTTGTGAAAATTGGTCGATTCAAAAGAACCAAGTGGATGAAGTTCAACAGTGGAATTCATATTTAAATTCAACCCCTTGCACCACTCCTTTACATTTCAAATGACAGAGCCATCTGGAACAAATCCTTGGCAATTTTTAAAAATATATTAATTATGCCATATATTAATTACGTTACATCATGTGATACAAAATGGTATTTACGTCATACCAGGTACGTTCTGAAAAACAAAATCAAAGATTGCAAACACATTTTATAAAGACAGTGCCTTTTTAAAATTACAATGCCTCAAAATTAATTTTCTGTTTAACTTCGAAGATCTGCAGTGAGAGAAATTAATTGTGAAAATCTAAATTAGCCTAGTTTACCCAGTTGGTTTTTTTCATGAAAATTGCGATCAAGCTCTTGTTCTGTGGAGTTTTGCTCACGTACCTCATAGAATCCCAACAGTGTGGAAGAAGGCTATTCGGTTCATCATGTCCAGAATAACACATTGAAGAGTGTCCCATCCAGACCCTATATTTCCTTGTAGCTAATCCACTTAACCTGCACCCAACAGGCAATTTAGCATGGCCATTCCACATAATCTGCACATCTTTGGACTGATGTGCGGCCAAGAGCACCTGGAGGAAACTCAAACAGGAGAATGTGCAAACTCCACGCAGTCACCTGAGGGTGGAATCAAACCGAAGTCCCCAGCATTGTAAGGCAGCAGTGCTAACCATTGTGCCACTGGACCTATCCATGGCCAATGTTTAGCAAGAATGTTGGTGAGAAGTGTAAATATTCAACTATTTCTGGTATCGGAACAGATTTATGTTTATATTTTATTACATAAATTATATTTGTTTTTTAAGTTTTATCTATCATTTTATTTATTAGATATTTCCTGCACATATATTTAGCCTTTAAATAACTTGCATCAATGTGCCATGTCCTTCTCAGAGATTTTCTACCACATCCTTACGAATGGTGGTCTTAAACTTTACACTGTGTGCTCTGGACAATATTTATTCCTCCATCAACATGACAAACCAGATTATCCAGTCATTAACATATTGCTGTTTGTTAGATCTTTCTGTACACAAACTGGTTATTGCATTTCCTACATTACAATGGTGAATACTATAGCCTATACTGAAATCTCTTCTCCAGATAGTAGTGGTGGTAGTGATGACAAGATGGCAGCCACAGAATAGGCAGCATCCAGGCTCCTCAGCATGGGGCTCATCCATTCTGTCCGCTTTTTCATTTTTTATTTCTTTTCTTGTTCTTCTTCATCTCTCTTTCTTTAAATCTCTTAAAAAGAAATCATCTTGGAGTGGCAGTGATATCACCAGAGCAGCTGAGGGCTGGAGCGGAGTGGGCTGGAGGACTGGAATGGAGCGCAAGGGTCAGTGAGCCGCAGGCCTGAGCAGAGTAGGATGGGAGGGCCAGTGGGCCAGAGGCCCAGAATGGAGCACGAGAGCCAGCAAGCTGGAGGTGAGGCCCGAGCAGGATGGAAGGGTCAGCAGGCTGGAGACCTGGAACGGATCGGGAAGGCCAGCAAGCTGGAGGTGAGGCCCGAGCAGGATGGAAGGGTCAGCAGGCTGGAGACCTGGAACGGATTGGGAAGGCCAGCAAGCTGGAGGTGAGGCCCGAGCAGGATGGAAGGGTCAGCAGGCTGGAGACCTGGAACGGAGTGGGACGGCCAGCGAGCCGAAGGACTGGAATGGAGCGCAAAGGCCAGCGGGCTGGAGGCGAGGCCCAAGCAGTATGGGAGGGTGTTGGACTGGGAATCAATGTGGCTGGTCAGCAGCTTGTGAGCCCAGTCAGACCATTATGGAAGCCCCCACTGCAGGCCCTTGTTAGAAAGACTGTAATATTTATCTTTTTAACTTCATTTCTTATTTTTCTTACTTATACTATGAATAACTGAAAAGTAATGTAAACATTTTTTTTCTCTTTTTTTCTCTATTTTGTATCTAGGATGGCGCTATGTATTGGCGACATTGTAAACAATTCACTGTACTCCTGTACTTGAATACACGTGATAATAAACCCAATTCTAATTCTAATCAAAAAAGAGTAATGGAGACAAGGTATTGAATAACTTTTAAGGAAGTGTTTGATATATTTCTGATTGACAAGGGAGTCAAAAGGTGCAGGGGTTTAGACAGGAAGATAGAGGTCGCAGTCAGAGTAACCATGATCTTATCAAATGGTCGAGCAGGGTCAAGGGACTGTTTGACCTGGTCTTGCTGTTAAGTGGTATGTGCAGATGTATACATGCTTCCTCATAACGTAAGGTCTCTCTCACATGTGGCTTCACCAAAGTAAGTTCCTTTACAAACTGGAACAATTATATTGTGAGTAAATCCCTGCTCCAGCCCATTGTGATGCACTTTTAAGTTTCACTCATCTATTCACCAATGCAGATAGATTTATATCACTTACAGCTGGAGTGAAATTCCAACATTTTATACACCATCTAGTTTTCAGGTTCTGGGCTCTAAACAATGAACTCTTGAGGCATAAGCCAGTTTTGAGACATTTGGCCGTTTGATCCCAACAGAGCAATTCCCTTCTGAAGTTCAGAGCTTTGATTGTGATAACAATCAACAGTGAACCTCTGAAGACTTCAAAACAGAAACATAATATGAATACGGAATATCATAGTGCTGCATTAGTTTGTTGTAACTGGAATTTGGTTGTGTAAAGTTATATTCTTTTCTTAAAGAGCTGGAGATTTAATCACAGCACAAACTAGCGACAGTAAGAGTCAAGGACAACAATCCAATTTCACCTCAATCATACAAATCAAGCAGTCATTCAAGCTGAACTATCTTAATTGCAACAAAAATAAATCTTTTGTTGCAATGTTTTCTTCTGTTGTTTGGTGAGAATTGATTTCTCACATTCTTTTTCCAGTGGCTTCTTGGTTAGCACTGCTGCCTCACAGCACTAGAGACTGTCTGTCTGTATGGAGTTTGTGTGTTCTCCCCCATGTCTGTGTGGATTTCCTCTGGGTGCTCCAGGTTCCTCCCACAATCTAAAGGTATGCAAGTTATAGAGTCATAAAGCTGTACAACATGGAAACAGACCTTTGGTCTAACTCATCCATGCCGACCAGATATCCTAAATTCTTCATTTGGCCCATATCGCTCTAAACCCTTCCATTCATATACCCATCCAGATGCCTTTTAAATGTTGTAATTGTATCAGCTTCCTCCACTTCCTCTGGCAACTTATTCCATACACACTCTGCATGAAAACATTGCCCCTTAGGTCCCTTTTAAATACTTTCTCTCTCAGCTTAAACATATGCACTCTAGTTTTGGACTCCCCCACTCTGGAAAAGACCTTGTCTATTCACTCTATCCATGCCCCTCAGATTTTATAAAGGTCACCCCTTAGCCTCTGATGCTCCAGGGAAAACAACTCTAGCATATGTCAACCTCTCCCTATAGCTCAAAACCTCCAACCCTGGCAACATCCTTGTAAATCTTTTCTGAACCCTTTGAAGTTTAATACATCTTTCTTATAGTAGGTTAGGTGGATTGGCCGTGGAAAACGCATAGTTACAGTGATGGGTAGCAGGGTGGGTCTTGATGAGATGCCCTTCAGAGGGTCAGCGTGGACTCAATGGGCCAAATAGCCTGCTTCCTTGCTGTAGGGATTCCATGGTTCTTTTAGACTTATGCAACTGGTCAATGCAAGAACACAATGTTATCTAAGATATATTGAAGAACCAAATTCCTTTACACATATTCTGTGTAAACTTGCATCATTTAAAAAGGTGGACATAGGCATTTATAATGATAGCAGTCTACATAACCTTGATATGTTGTCCATTGCGCCATAGCGGTTAGGTTACTGGATGATGGGAATCAGAAATAAGCACAGAGCACTGAAGTATTTATTGGCGGCATGGTGGCCCAGTGGTCAGCACTGCTGCCTCACAATGCCAGGGACCTAGGTTTGATTCCAGCCTCGGGCAATTGTGTGTGTGCAGAGTTTGCATATTCTCCCTGTGTCTACATGGGATTCCTCCAACAATCCAAAGATGTGCAGAGTAGGTGAATTGGTCATGCTAAATTGCCCATAGTGTTCAGGGATGTGTAGGTTAGGTGCATCAGTCAGGGGAAACGTTAAGTAATTGGGTAGGGGAATGGGTCTGGTGGGATACTCTTCGGAAAGTCGGTGTGGACTTGGGCTAAATGGTCTGTTTCCACACTGTAAGGATTCTATGATCGAACCTCAGCATGTCTGGCAGCATTGCTTTGGAGAGGAGACTTATTTGACTTGAAATGTTAACTCTTGTTGCTCTCTCAACCAGGCGCTGCTAGACATGTTGTGTTTCTCGACCATGATCTGTGTTTATTTTAGTTTATAAATAAGTTAAGAATGAAGTTAGTCTTAACGATGATGACCATGTAGCCACTGGCTTCTTGCATTAAGATCACTCTTCCTCACTATGTCCTTCATACAAGGAAACCTGCTGCCCTTATGCCATCTGCTCTGTGTGTAACCTGAGGCCCACAACAATGAGGCAAATGCTTAGCTGTCCTCTGAAATAGCTATTCAGTTGTACCAAGACATTCAAGTGCATCACCATGACATTTGAATGGCAGTGTGTTCAAGAGAATGGTGGCCCTTTCTCGAGGTGATTTACCAAAGAACAACAAGTGCGAGCCTTGCCAATGATGTCCACATCCAGTGACTTTTTTTTTAAAAAATGTACTTTCAGGGATTGAGCCTGTTGCCTTCGGTCTTGCATCTTTCAGCTCCTTAGCACTATATTACAGAGAATAGCTTATGCCTCGAGAATCTTTGTTATTTCAGCATTGTTGCTGGTTTTGTTGTTTAAGTAACATAACAGTCACATAATAAAAGATAAGAATTTAACCCTTTGAAGTGATGTCTGATTATGTCTGTGCATTCTGATGTTGGCTTCAAATGCTTGTCACATGGAGACCATATTATTTACTTCACTATGTCCAATATCACAGAAATTTGAGTACAAAAATCAAAATTGAAGAATTCTCTATAGAAGTCAGGTCTGAACAAAAATCAACTGAAATGAGTTAAATTGAAACAGCAACTCAACGTGTTCAATATTTTAACCAGATTTTTCATATTTTGTCAGTGCGACTGTGTCAAGTGACCCTACACAGCTGAGAAATCAAGGTTAAGTTATAGGATGAAGGGGTTGATTTATCAAGATTGGCTAAACAGGTTTGCCGTTCATTCATTAGAGTTCAGGAGAATGATGGATGATCTTATTGTAACAAGATTCTCA
Source organism: Chiloscyllium plagiosum (assembly GCF_037043375.1). Taxonomy (NCBI): domain Eukaryota; kingdom Metazoa; phylum Chordata; class Chondrichthyes; order Orectolobiformes; family Hemiscylliidae; genus Chiloscyllium; species Chiloscyllium plagiosum. The sequence continues at coordinate 20,103,641 of NW_028270181.1, read as the reverse complement.
GGGGGATTGGCAGAGTAGGTGTTAAGATATTTACTCTAGTGGGGGAAAGCTCAAACTAGCGTACATGGTTAAGGAGTAAGCAGGCACTCAATTAATACTAAATTGCAAGGGAATTTGTTTTCCCAGGAGGTAATGGGTACCTAGTATTCTCTACCCCAGAGAGTTGTGAGGCTAGATGATGGAGATTAGGTAGATAGATTTTTAACAGATTGGAGAGTGGAGGACAATGAGTTGGCACAGAAGGAGATGATGCCTATGGCAAATCAACCATGATTTTGTTCAATGATGGGGTAGCCAGTGGCCTATCCCTACTCCTGTTGTGTTCTAAAAAAGGCAAAACGTGTAAACTTCCTAGTTGACGAGAAAATAGGAATGCCTTTTATGAAAGAAAACTGCCATCCTTATCTGGCCTAGAGCCACAGCAACGTGGCTGACTCTTGTGTAAATGCTAGCCTAGCCAGAGCCACCGCCCACCAGCGAATGAATTATTAAAAAAAATTTGCCAGTCATGCTAAAAAATGACAAGGAACCTTTTTGTAATTTTAAAAGTTTATTTTGTAAAAAAGCCTCTTAATGTTACAAAGAAACAGTATAAAACAGAGTAGTCAATAGTGTCTTCCAACATGTCAAACTTAGTTTCAATTACAATGTTTTTTTTTAAAATATGGTAATAACATCTCATCTACAAATATACAGTGAAGTGACATGCATCAGTCGCTGCACATCACGTGATCAAAATCACCTGGGACAAATATTTGGTGTATTTGCTGCCTTTCCAACAATAATATTTTGAGTGTATGTGTTCCCTTGAAGGAAGCACGTGGTTGAATTTTCACATTTCCAGGGACATTGCAACAAAAGGCACTTGCCAACACAGACACTAATTCTTCCTTATAGCACCTCGTTTCAGAAAATCAGAAGTTAAAAGTTGGATTTCCGCTAGATAATGTCAAATTGCTCTCACAAAACAAGCAATGATTAGTAAACTCCAATATGTACAAAACAAGCAATTAATTAGCTCCAATGGCAGCTTCAAACACCATTCATAAATTCAAACAATAGCTTCCATCTACCAGCCTTAATGCTTCATGAAGATATTTCATCAGCGGGGGCACATTATTATTGTGTAAGTGTTGGGGACATTATAATAGCTTTGAGAGAGACCTTTTCCAGTCCAGTAAATTCTGCAGCTCGAGGGATGGACTAGAGTTTGGAGTTGTGTCAGGCAGCATCCGAGGAGCAGGAAAATAGAGTTTGGATCCTGGTTGCATAGGTAAAGCTGATCCAGGATAATTTGCTCTGGAGTTTTTAAAACCTAACCCATGTTATGGAGTGGAAGCTAAAAGATTCCCACTTTTTCTGGTGAGTTCCTAAAATCAAGCAACCTTGTGCCAGCAAGGGAGATAACAGAGTTCTGGAAAATTCAGAAACTTCTTCAGAGAAGCTAGGAAGCTAATCACACTGGGCTATCCTCAGACATACTAAAAAAAAGTAAAGTTGCCACAGTCCTGCTCTCTCAAGAGACAATTTGATGATGTTTTACCCTGAGGTAAGTGAGCCTCAGGTAAAGGAGGACTTTGAGGGGATGAGATCTTCATTGTAACATTGGCTGGCAGGAGAATTGGACCCACACTGCTGGTGTTGGTCTGCAATGCAAACCTCCAGCCAACTGAGATAACGGACCGCCAGTCTAGCAGATAATCAAAACGATAACATTGTACAAGACCCTATATCAAAACTCCATACATCCTTTGGGACGGCTGAGATCTAAAGCATGATGGGAAGAGGACATCATCAAGACCATATTATTTGATTGCTGACTTAAGAGCTGGCAGTATGTCCTGAGTGTTAGTGTACTGGTCAGTCTGCTAGTATAGCATTTACTCTTGCCACTAGATACTGTCAAGGAGTTACAGGTCACAGGAGTTGGATTTCTCTGAAAATCTCATCTACCTTCAATGACTTACAAGCTCCAAATGAAAGTGCATCCTTGAAAATCACATATTTCTGCTTCTGTGATTTAATCATCAGGAGATTAATTGGGGCAGGGAACTCAAGAAAAATGACAATACCTAGTTTTTTAAAAAAATTAACTGATTATTAATCTTCAAAAACAAAAAAGTACTCCTGAAAATAATATTTCCCACTAGTTGCATTTCGTTCCATCACATTGTGTAAGAATTTTTTCTAACCCTGGGAGCATGCCTTGGAATTCATTGGCAGTGAAAATACATTGAAAATATACCTGAAGGTGCTCAGTTTTAAAATTAAAAACAATTAACAGCACTGCTGACAAAGCGCATGTGCACACCACACTACAGCTAACTAGATTCGACTTGTAATAGACTGAGAATGAGGTGTGGCAGCTAGCAAAGCAATCGAGGCAGGCATGGCAAAGAAACAGTAAGTTAACATGTGCACAGAGCATCTTTAGTGTGAGTACGCACTCCTGCACAGAATCAAGACAGGGCTAACCAGCTGGCTTCACTCTTCCCTCTGTTCAGTTCTTGCCTTCTCTGTAAAATAAATATTGGTGTTTTCAATAGAAAGTAGTTTTGAGTTCTGTTCAGAATGGAGTACGTTCTACATCAATATAAAATAACCAGTCAATAAAGTTTCCCTTTGGGGGCCATATAAAAACAGATTGTAGTCAAGGGTATGTTATAGCAGAAGTGTCCTGTGAATTTTCTTCATTAACCAGCGAGCCATAATGTGCACTTGATCAATGTCTGGCATTTATCAAGAGAGTGTTGTAATTGTGGATGATTGTATATTAGCTCCAGTTCCCATTAACTACCCAATGTTGGTCAAGTGTTACAATCTTAAATTATCCCAAAGGCTAAGAGAAGCAGTAAGTTATTGAGTGTACAGTTTGCAGGTACAAATTCCCAATTGGTACAGGGGTTATGATGATTGGATAAAATGTCTTTGCTTATGGAAGAATAGAAATATCACAAAGGGATTCCACTCCCAATAGAGCAACCTAAAAGAAGAGGGAAAGCCTGGTGAAACCAGGATTAAACCAAAATGTTATGCTTTCTGCAGTCAAATGACCTTAGGACGCGTTGACAAATCTCCCACTTTAAACTTTAGGAGGCAATGGCCTTGTGATATTATTGATGGTCTGTTCTGGTAATGTTCTGGGTGCCTGTGTCTGAATCCTGCCATGGTAGAATTTTAATTTTATGAAGAGTCTTCAATTAAGAGTCTAATGATGACCATTAATACGTTGCTGATTATTGGAAAACCCATCTGGTTCACTCAAGTCCTTTAGGGAAGGAAATTGCCATCCTTACCTGGTCTGGCCTACATGTGACTCCAGACCCACAGCAATATGGTTGGCTCTTAACTGCCAGTGACACCCTCATCCCATGAGTGAGTTTTTAAAAAAGCGGTCTGGGGAGGTAGGAGGCAAGGACTACACCTTAAGAGGGAGGAAGGGATCTATTCAGGGCATGAAGCAGAGGAAAGTCGAGGTAACTGAAAAATCTTTTCTTCCAATTACCAATGATTAAAGACTTGGCCTCGATCACAGGGAAATACCAGACTCTGTAACATCTGTTATTAATAGTGAAATCCAGTCCAATCAATGCAGTGAAGTTTTGTAACCAGCCATTAATAGGTTTAAAAGGAAAACTTTGGTTGAGAAATGTTTTTGGCTCTGTCCCTCATGTTCACTATTGATGGCAAGGGTGATCAGAGCAATGGTCAACTCAAAATTTCTAAGTAGCTCACACAGTAGCTTTGAGATAATGCTACTTCAACACGAATTTAACCCCATCAGGATAGTTTATAGGCTCAGTTTACTGAAGTGCAAACACCCAAAAGTATTGGGTCTGTTTGATTTAGATTGAGGGGGTAATGATGGGGAAGTGAGAGAATCTATCAGCAGAGAGATCTGTAGCTATCCAGCATGTGGAATATTTCTTCAGCCTGAATTTTCTTCAAATGACAGCCTGTCAAAACTCTAGTCAAATAAAGGAAATGTGCATTGAGTACAATAGTCATGCAGGGACATCAATTGTATCTACCACAGACTATACATTTTGCACGGAGTTATGTAAATACAAATACTTCCCACAGGACTGTGTTAATTTACTGAAACTTGCAGCTGTAAAATGCTCAGTGTTCAATCACATTTATTTAAAATCTTCTCACAGGTTCATTTAACCTTAAGAAAAATAAGACATTCGGCCCATTGTGCCTGTGCTAACTCCTCATCCTAGCCCTTTGGTCCAAAACCTTTTCTCACCTTTTCCATATCCCCTAAAAGTCTCCTCTAAGAATTTACCTATTTTTCTCTCCTGTTCTTCAATGAGAACAGCATTATAATGCACCGATAACCAAATAATCCTCCAAGGGAGAAAGTATTAAGATCAAATCCCAAATGGAGATCCAAGTGCAATTAACCTGAAAATAACAAATGACTGAGATTCCAGTGGATCAGAGAGCATCCATGAACAGAGAGCAAGCTAATGTTTCTGGTTTAGATGACACTTCAGATCATCTAGACTCAATGTTAGCTTGCGGTCTCTCCATGGCTGTTGTCTGACCTGTCCAGCATTTGTTGTTTTCAGTACAGATTCCAGCATCTGTAGTAATTTGCTCCTACTTTAAGTGCAAAATTGAGTCTGACGCTCCAGTTCGGTGTTGAGGGAGTATGGCATTGTAGGGGATGGCATCTTTCAGATAGGTCATTAAACAAAGGCTCTGTCTTCCCTCTCACAAGGACATCAGAGATCCAAAAGTACAATTTGATTGAGTAAGGGAGTTGTGGGAAGTTTCTCCCAGTATGTTGGGTCACATTTATCCCTCAGCCAAAATGGATTATTTGCTTGTTCTCTCAGAGGGTTTGTGGGATCTTGCTATACACAAATCAGCTGCCATGATAACTGCATTACAGTGAGAACATTTCTGGTCTAAAATGCTTTTGGGCATTGGGGTTTTGAGTGGCAACTGTATAAATGAAAATCTTTCCCTCCCAGCTAATATTAAACAGAGCCTATTTCTCTGGACCCTACTTTATCATTTTAAATTCATAAAAGCTCTGTTCTTACCTACTCATTTTCCTTTGCCATAGGTATAAAAATTTGGGATGCAGGCAAATCTTCTTCCCAGTCTTCAACGTGGCTCTGTAATGCAACCAAAGTGTATAATATTTTAAAATAAATCCCTTGCTCGCACACTAATAGAGCACTTCTTTAGAGGTCTGTATTTGTCCCCCCAATTCTGCTGGAAGCAAACATTTTCTCCTCAAAAAGTATGACTTTATTATTTTAAGGGAATCATCAACATATTCATTGAAACAATTTGAAAACATCAATCTCTGACAGAAAAGGTTTATCGTTGAATCTCAACTTTTTAGGAAGTTTAAGTGCTCAGTTAAATCAATCACTGCTAGTTCAATTCATCACAAGAAAGTTATCAACATCCGTAAAATTCTATAAGCATCACTGACTCATTCCCAAGCTGACACATGGAGTAAATTACTGCTAAACTACATTCTCTTAAGTGAGGGGAAAAAAAAAAGAGTCAAGAAAGCACAGTAATCAGGCTTCACATAGCCATTCCTTCACTGATGGTTTGACATTTCACACTAAGCTTTCTTGCTGTCACACTGTTATCGAATTGGAATAGTGAACAGCTTTACAGAATCAATGTTCTTTACAAAGGTGCTCAAATGAAGGATGCCCTTGGTGTGTAAATGAAACATATTACTAAGGGATCCGCACAAGTGCAAAATATTTGTCTATTAAACAGCATACAGACATTGGCAGGCATCCTGTATTTTAACAGTTACTTTTAAGACAAACTTTCAAAAATACAGACAAACATTGAAGGCAAACCAAAGTAGAAGTCTGTGGGAAAATTAAACATGGATATTCATTTTGTCCATAACTTAAACAGATTTTAATCTTAAACAGATATGTGTTGTAAATCTATAATGGACAAGGCAACACTTTCAGTGACTGTATATTTCATTTGTTTTCACATTATTTTAGTTTTCTGATATTCTTCCCCACATATAGTCTCATTTACTGTGCCTCTGACTACCTGTTAACCTACCACTGACTGGGAACAAGGCTGAGAAATCATTCTTTTTGAGCATTTTGCCATCTCAAAGTTCTGAGCAATTTTAGTTCAAGTGTGGCAATCTAACAAGGTAAGCACCTCAGGGAATGGAGGGACACTTACCAATGGGCAAAGGTTTAATGAGGTTACATGACTTTCAATTAGCAGCACTGTTCAGGCAATAAGCAGGAATGTACAGAATATTAGCAAGTATCCCGCACTCACATGAGTTGGAGAGGGCAGTTTGGAATGGGGATAACCTGTAATCCCCTGATGTTTCTCATATTGATCTGTACTGCTCCACCTCTGCACATGCACCTGTTCAGAACTGCCGTTGGCTTCCCTATGGAGAGAGAAAAAAAAAATTGTGTGATTTTTATTCCTCATTTCAATGTGGGCAATCTGATGCAGTTAACTTGGACCAGTACTCTGAACATTTCACATCCTGAGGATGTAAAATAACACTCTAGCTATTTAGTTGTCAGCATCCAAACCTAGATCTTTTGATTTAGGGACAAAATCCTCCGAGACTTTCAACCAAACTCTAAGCCTTAGGTTAAACATATTAATGCCATTGTATCGGCCTCTAAATTTGTATAGTCTCTTACAGCATGAGGAACAAAGGTAAAAAGTCAATAATTCTAAGAAAAAAGTGGTTATTTTGTGCCATTGCAGGTGAGTCTACCCTTCTACCGTTAGATATTAAGTGAAGGATTGAAATTGGAATTTTCTTTCAATCAACATTGGACAAACTTCACAATGAAAGATTTTTCACTAGTTAAATCATACGTCCACTTACAGACAGACTGAATTTCATTCTGATTTAATCTAACTTAGTCTGTTTGTTTGGCACTAGCTCCCACAGCAATATATGAAAGGATGAACACAAAAAATTATCTGAGATAGACATCTTATTCCATTAAAATGTCAATTTGCTAAACTGTCCCCCTTTGCCAAGATTTCTAACATGTTATGTAACAGCAATTAACTAGCTCTTTTAATATCACACACGCTTAAAGTCCATCAATTCTATGTTCCTTCACCTCATACGTAATACTGAACTCTGGGGCTGAAAGCCAGTTAATGGAAGAAACATGCGCAAGCCAGATTAAAATCATTTGGAGCCAATGCCTGTTTAGATAGAGCAGCATGAATTGGACCAGCAACTGGAATCAAGTGAGTGAAATCTCACCACCTACACAATGCAGTTTAATCCATAACAGCTGGTGACTCAGAATTCAGTTCAACCAACTGAAGAATGTAGGACAACCCAGTTAGAAATTGTACAACATGGAGCTGTACTGGATACTAAGCCCTCAGCTTCACTTCAGTTATCATTTCACAAATACGTGATGACGGCTCTCAGTTTTATTTATGATCAGGAGCAGCAAGTTGGACACTTCTTACAGATGGCTCTACAAAAACAAGCTATTGCATTTTTAAGCAGAGTGCATATTGAAACTTATTTCCTAATCCACTAAAATTGTATCACTGACAGTTTTTGGTATTAATTCAAAATCATTCCCAGACAATATTTGCACGTTACTTAAGGGGACCTGTTGGCAGTTTGTATCTAGTCTAATACAGCTCCATGGCAACTATTGTGCATTGTATTAAAATATAGTCTGCTCTGCCAACAGAGCTTTTAGGAAGAAAAGGCATGAGCTGTACTTAGAGATTTCAGTACAAGGTGGATGATATATTATTCAAAAATGACAAAGCGTGGTCCCCAAACATATATTCTCTTAGTCAAGTACATAGATACGATGAATGTTTAGTCTGAAAGCACTTTAACATTTAAAAGCCTGCCTTTCAGCTTTCCAGCCCATTGCATGTTTTCCTCTCAGCCATTTCAAACAGAGAGAAAGGTGCAGGTTAATAACAGAATTCTTGCTGTCTCCTGAGAACAGCAATCTTTGCCCACACTGAGCCCTGCAGCAGTCACTTACCCTGGGTCAGGTTCATGCACAGAGTGCCAAGGAGCAGGAGTAACACTGCACACGTTTTCACGATCATGGCTCGTTGTTTAGTGGAGTTCACACAGGAGAAGAACCTCAGCCTGAATCTGTCTCAAAAACAGCATGGCTTTGGCAACATTTATATTAACCGAAGCCACTCCTCTCTGGCTCTGATTGGACCAGAGGGATTATCTAAAATCCTCCAGGATGCAGTGATTCCTTCCTTTATAATCCTTTGGGACTTTTCAGTTTCTAAAATATACATACCTTTCATACAATAGTATCCAGCTGGTGTCCTATAAGTGTTTAATAGGGGCCAGAATAATATACCGACAAGGATATAAATGTTAAACAATCCACGGTTTCTTTAAATAAAAAAAAAATGTTTCGTTACTGAGATGCTCTTGAGCTTCAAGAAATATATTAATACTTTTTAGAAGTATAGATAACTGTAGAAGTAGCTCAATTTTTAAACCTTCTAGTAGAACTCTGAATCCTTTTAAAACAGCTCAGTAGATACATGCACCATGTAAGTTAAGAGTCAGGGGATTTCAAGACTTGTTTCCTAATTTGTGCTGATTCAACATGTGGCAATGGGGTGCACATTTACTGGGGATGTGAGGATTGGGAGAATGTTTATTTGTTTGGTTTTTTTGGTGCTAGATGTCATCCAGCAGCAGAATATGATCAGGGCTTCACTCAGACTTGCAAATGCCAATCAGCTCAGTAAAGCTAAACAGAACAAGACTTTGCTGTTGACTCAGATCTGACACAAATTGGTTGCGGTAAATCCTCTTTTTACAGTAACAAAATTGAAATTTCTTAACAGTTTAGGTGGCAATTTCTAGTTGCAAACAGATCATTTATGAATCTATTATGGGAAAGAGGAACATTCCTTTCCCTTCTTCTCTCTGCCTTCATCTTTCATTCTCATTAATTCTGTCCATTTAACAAATTAATCTCCAGCCAGTTTTCAATTTGAATGACAGTCTTCTTCCAACTGTCTTCCAGCTCTGTGCCATTTATCAGTATTCCCCACTTCTGCCTACACCTTTTTCTTTGACCATATGGGTCTAGTAGACCCTAATCATTTTTCACAACTAACATCACTGCACTGCTCACTCCAGCTGAACAGAAACCTCGCAAAATTCACTTTTTGCTGTTTCACATCTTTTGGAGGTGTTCTGGATCTGGACCTTATGACCATGTATTATCTAATCTCAATGATCATGTTTGTAATAGTTGACACATCCTCTGCAGGTTATGATAGTTTCATCATCAAGTCACAAGTACAATTCAAAACACGCCAGTCTTTTTTTTTACATAATGACTCCTTTCCCCATACACAAAAATAAAATAAAATCAAGTTCACAGATCGCCAAATAGAAAATCACGGAAGTAAAATTAAGACAAGCATCAAGTATATCAACTCATGATCATCTTACATCAGCCAGAGGACTTCTCTTCGAGAGTGGACACTTGGAGTTAATTCTGAATAGCTACCACTTGTCTCAATGTCACATCTAGTGTGATGCAATACTTTCAGTGGAAAGTAGCAAAGGGAGGGCGATAGAAAAGTTCTGGTTATTCTTAGTAATCTCATTACTAAGATAAATTTGTAAGGTCGTGAGTTTGTAAATATTTTAAGTGGAACTGAGTTATCATTCATTTGTAAAAATAGGCCGATGATCTGACTTAAAAACCAAAAGGACTGCGGATGCTGTGAATCAGAAACATAAACAGAAATTGCTGGGAAAGCTCAGCAGGTCTGGCAGCATCTTTGGAGAGAAATCGGAGAAATCTGACGTGAAACGTTAACGCTGATTTCTCTCCACAAATGCTGCCAGATCTGCTGAGATGGTCTGATGTCACTGCTTTGCACTTTCAGTTGACAAGACTTCGTCCCATAGGATGTCTGTATATGACCTATAATTACTTTCCATAACTGCAAATTTCCTTCAAAAAAAATTTATAAATTGCTCTGACAGGCAAACATTGAACAATGTATTATATCTATTAAGAATTGTCACAGCGCAACTTTTTTTTTAAGATTAGATTAGATTACTTACAGTGTGGAAACAGGCCCTTCGGCCCAACAAGTCCACACCGCCCCGCCGAAGCGCAACCCACCCAAACCCCTACATTTACCCCTTACCTAACACTACGGGCAATTTAGCATGGCCAATTCACCTGACCTGCACATCTTTGGACTGTGGGAGGAAACCGGAGCACCCGGAGGAAACCCACGCAGACACTGGGAGAACGTGCAAACTCCACACAGTCAGTCGCCTGAGGCGGGAATTGAACCCGGGTCTCTGGCGCTGTGAGGCAGCAGTGCTAACCACTGTGCCACCGTGCCGCCCTATTATTAATGCAAATTGAGTAAATAGTCACTTTCAAAGGTAATTTTGATTACAATTGGCAGTTGTTCATGCTGAGCTAAATTTAGATTTAATTCAATAGCTCCTCACATATGTGACACTTTTTCTTCATTTTACCTTAGTCCATCTGCATCTGAGAAAACAGATTGTAGCAGTAGAAAGGTTGCTTCTGTAGAATATTGAACAGTGGAATAGATTTTACGTTTAACATTTAGGATGGGGTATGGTATATCAATGAGTTATGATCATGTAAAAACAAGTAACATGAACAACTATTATTGCTTCAAAGTGGGAATGTTACACACTTGAATGGAATATATCTTTGCCTAAAGTGAAGGAGTGGAACCAAAATAACACAATATGTTTAATCACTGTATCCAGTTCCAGGTAAGTGCATTATAAAATAAATGGTGCTGGGAAGTTTGATACAAGTTTCTAAAACCTAGTAATTCTGATCAGTAATGATCGGTTAATTCAAGTGAAGTGACAAGCTAGCATTTGGCACTATGGCTCAGTAGTTAGCACTGCTGCTTCTTAGCACCAGGGACCTGGGTTCAATTCCAGCCTTGGGGAACTGTCTGAGTGGAGTTTGCACATCCTCCTCGTATCTGCATGGGGTTCCTCCATGTGCTCCAGTTTCCTCCCATAGTCCATAAAGATGTGCAGGTTAGGTGAATTGGCCATGCTAAGTTGCCCATAGTGTTTAGGGATGTGTAGGTTAGGTGTATTAGTCATGGGTAAATGTAGGGGAATGGGTCTGTGTGGGTTACCCCTCGGAGGGTTGGTGTGGGCCAAAGGGTCTGTTTTCCACACGGTGGGGATTCTATAATTCTATGGTTTGCCATCTTCCTGATGGGGCATATTTTCCTGTGAGAAGAGAGATTTTAAAAAGACGAGAGGCGATTTTCTTTTACCCAGAGGGTGTTTCGCATGTGGAAAGAACTTCCTGAGGAAGTGGTGATTAGATTAGATTACATTACAGTGTGGAAACAGGCCCCTCGGCCCAACATGTCCACACCGACCCGCCGAAGCGCAACCCACCCATACCCCTACATTTACCCCTATACCTAACACTACGGGCAATTTAGCATGGCCAATTCACCTGACCTGCACATCTTTGGACTGTGAGAGGAAACCGGAGCACCCGGAGGAAACCCACGCAGACACGGGGAGAACGTGCAAACTCCACACAGTCAGTCGCCTGAGGCGGGAATTGAACCCGGGTCTCTGGTGCTGTGAGGCAACAGTGCGAACCACTGTGCCACCGTGCCGCCCACTGTGGGTACAGTTACAAAATTGAAAAGACACTTAGATAAAAACATGAATAGGAAACGTTTGGAGACATATGGGCTAGGAGAAGGCCGGTGGGACTAGTTTAATTCGGGATTATGTTCGGCATGGACTGGTTAGATGCAAAAGTATCTTTCGTGCTGTATGACTCTATGACTCTCTGACAATTCTTTTGAAGAATTTCAGATCAAAATTCTGAACTGCAATCGAATCTTTTGCTTTGCAAAAAAACATAAATTGCTGGAGAAACTCAGCAGGTCTGGCAACATCTTTGGGAAGAAAGCAGAGTTAATATTTTGAGTCCAGTGACTCTACATCAGGAATTTCAAATCTCCAGCATCGGCAATTAGATTAGATTAGATTACCTACAGTGTGGAAGCAGGCCCTTCGGCCCAACCAGTCCACACCGATCCTCCGAGAGTAACTCACCCAGACTCACCTCCCTCTGGCTCATGCACCTAACACTATGGGCAATTTAGCATGGCCAATTCGCCTGACCTGCACAGCTTTGGACTTTCTTTGCTTTACAATTACTTTGAAAAATGTGTTTATTCAAAGCATACAATAACAATGCTTATCAGTGCATTTCCCTGGCCCATATTATTTTCTTTTAAAAATGTGTATAATTTCAGGAAGCTAATTTAAATATATTCTGAAGTTTCTGTTGGAAAGGGCTCTGAGTGTTCAGAGTTAACTGGAGAGACATGATCAATCAGTAAGGTATCAGCATGTGGATTTAAAAAAAAAAAATTGTGAAGGTTTTCAGGAGAATGTTGGTAAGCACAACACAGTGCTCCTGATTTCCCTTCTTACATTCTTATTATCACATTCCTTTCTGTTCTATTTCTGTTACCAGGAAAGTGAAACAACAGAATTGCGATATATTTCCTATTGTGGTTCTGACAGTAAAACAATGCTGATTTAGGCAGTATACCAATGGAGTAGAAGGCCAAAAAAAAACTCCTGCAAGTGTCACTGTATATTTGAGAAATCAAGACTTGTCCATTATACGGCGATGTTGAAGTTTAGAAATGAAGTTTTACATCTAATGTCTTGCTGTTGTCCTTTTCTTTCGCAGATTCTTTGCAAAATCAGCCCTTCTTTAAAGAAAGAATTTCCACTTTATAGCACCTTATGCTCACAGGATATCTTTCTGCCCATGATACATTAATTACTTGTAATACTGTAAAAGCCAGTTAGCACAGACCACAAACTGCAATGGCACAGTGACCCGATAAAATGCAATGCTGGTTTACAAATACAACGTTCACTAGGAAACTGGGAAAATCTCCTTTACTCTTTATTGAGATTGTCATTGTGTATTTTACATCCATAAGAGGGCAGACTGAGATTAGTATCTCATCTGACACACCGCACCTCCTACAGTGTAACACTCCAGTAGTACCACACTGAAGCTTCAACCTAGATTGCCTACTATATCATTCAATACAATCACATCTGATCTTTAGTCCCAATTCCACCTCACCATCCATTCTCAGGGAGATCAAAACATTGTCTACCTTAATACAATTATGGAAAATTCACAATTCTGAGTTACAGAGTTCTAAAGATACACCTCTCTTGAAATCCTAAGATTGGAGACAGTATAATGGACGGCATGGTGGCACAGTGATTGGCACAGATGCCTCTCAGCCCCACGGACCCAGATTTGATTCTAGCCTTCTGTGTCTGTTCCAGCCTTCACTGTCTGTGTGAAGTTTGCACTTTCTCCCTGTGTCTGTTTGGTTTCCTCCCACAGTCCAGTGATGTGTAGGTTGAATGAATTGGCCATGTTAAATAGTGTGCAGGCTAGGTGGATTAGTAATGGTAAATGTGGGGCTACAAGGATAGGGTGGGATGCTCTTCAGAGAGTCACTGCAGCTTAAATGGCTTCTATCTGCACTGTCTGGAGTCTAAAAAGAAGAGGAATAATTACTCTCTCAATAATAAAACAGCCAATACGTTTTAGGTGAAAGTGAGGACTGCAGATGCTGGAATTCCTGATGAAGGGCTTTTGCCCGAAATGTCGATTTTCCTGCTCCTCAGATGCTGCCTGACCTGCTGTGCTTTTCCAGCACCACTCTAATCTTGAGCAAATAAGTTTTGTCAGTTTGAATAGAATTTAAAATTTAATTTACCAAAAGCAAAGTGACTTCTGTCAACGGGAATTTATTGTTTTATCTTCACAGTTAAAATTACACTTCTGTGGGCCATTCTGAATTCAGGATGGCTGTAATTCTCTGTTAAATAGGCCAATGAAGGACTTGATTTCAATAAATTCAAATTCACATGATTGATTTGTTTTTTAATTTAGAGCATGCAGCTGCAACAATTTTGGTTTGATCCCAATTGGCTGCTTTCTTTTATTCATCATTTACATATCGTTCTTCGAATTGGTCACACCTACATGTGACTGAGACATCCATGGAGGTTACTTATTTGGCATCAGTTTCCTTTATAACTTTGATTTTCGATACTGAAGACATGAACGGTAACTACACTCTTCTCAAATTAAGCAGTGAATGAAGGGGTAATGGATAAAATTCAGGCTTAGTAAGAAAAAAAATTGCAAGCTGGAAGAACAGCATCTCATTTTCCACTCGGGAATTCTACAGCTTCTGGACTCAATATTGACTTCAACAATTTTAGGACTTGAACACTTTCTCCCACATCCTTAGCCCAACGCCTGCACACCAGACATTGTCATCACATAGTCTGCTACCACATGCAACCCACTATCAGCTACATATAGCCCCCATTAACAGCTATTCATTCCCCCAGCCTGACCTTTACACATTCCTTTGTGTCTCAACTGTTATTCTCTCTCTTTGGGCTCAATCTCCACCTATCGTTTATTCTTTCCCTACCTCCAATGTATCTTCTGCATAAGTACCAACCCTTTCCTCACTGCCATCAGTTCTGAGGAAGGGACACTGGGCGCAAAATGTTAACACTTATTTCTCTCCACAGATGCTGCCAGACCTGCTGAGTTTTTCCAGCAATTTCTGTTTCTGTTAGGGCTTTGTAATTTATGATGCTTGAGAACTGGAATTTTGGATTTAGACTGTCTTTGTGAGAGGAAATGAATGTTGCATATTGAGGAATTCTACTGCGTAAATCTCCATCTCTCTGTTAGGAGACCCTTGTGGGTGCAATAACATAAATGATGCTAGTAAGCGTAAGTTCAGAAAAACTGGATAAAAGCCCATGCCCTCAAAAAGCTGCAAACTATTAATGTCATGATATGTCTTCGAGGATTTGATGCTAATGGGAACTCAAATAGAAATAGTTTTGACCTTATAGATTCCATTCCCAATAGAGACAATCTGACTATACAGAATTGGCAATAATTCAGCATTAATTGGCATTGTAACGGAATGATGCAGCCTGACATCGAAAAGTGTATCTACAATTTATAACAGAAAATATTGTTGAGAATTCACAAGGGACTCCATCTTTTATAACTAAGCAGCAAGTGCTTTGTACTTGACACTATATATTAGATCGAATTATCCAGCTTTTAAACTGCCCCTCTGATTAAACAAGGGTGAAACTCCAATTTTAAAATGGATGGAAATAAGCAGATGTTGCCTCATTTTTTTTTCCCCAGAACAATTCCATCAGCTATCCTATTCTCTTCCCTAATCCAAATAACCATTCTTTATATTTTAACCTACATATTAAGTAATGGTGATATATTTGGCAGAAGTGGCTAAATGGAAATCAGAAACTAGAATGCTAGTTGATATCCCCTCCTTAATTTGGTGATACTTATTTCAGTATCACTGCCATCACCACTTCGGAACAGACAAACATCAATTGGCAGCTGTTCTTGCTTCTAAAGGTCTGCAGTTTAGTGCCTGGATTTGAATATTACAGATGACCTGAAATAAGAAGGTAGGTTAGTCTTCCAAAGGAGAATCTGGTCGAAGATGGCAGATGCTTGGCATTGACCATGTGGCAGCAAGGGCTATAGGACCCTGGAGCAGTCTTGCAATGATGTCGTAGAGCTGTACAGCATGAATGTAGATGAGCTATAGGAAGAGGCTGAATAGGCTGGGGCTGTTTTCCCTGGAGCAACGGAAGCTAAAGGGTGACCTAATAGAGGTTTGTAAAATCATGAGGGGCATTGACAGGGTGAACAGACAAGGTCTTTTCCCCAGGGTAAAGGAGTCCAAAACTAGAGGCTACAGACTCAAGGTGACAGGGCAAAGATTTCAAAGGGACCTAGGGGGCAACTTTTTCACACAGAGGGTGGTGCACGTACGGAATGAGCTTCCAGAGGAAATGGTGGAGGCTGGAATAATTACAGCATTTTAAAAGGCATCTGGATGGTTATATGAATAAGAAGGGTTGAGAGGGATATGGACCAAATGCTGGCAAATGGGACTAGATTAATTTAGAATATCTGGTCAGCACGGACGAGTTGGACCAAAGGGTCTGTTTCTGTGCTGTACAGCTGTATGATGCTATGACTCTAAATTGGATAGTATTGAGAATGTTAGAATGAGAAGTTGAAGAGCACGTGGGTGTGAGTACATAAAGAAGACAGGTTAGTCCTTATCGTTTTTTTAAATTCATTCACAGGATGACAGCGTCACCTGTGACGAGGCCCAGCATTTATTACCGATCCTGAATTGCCCAGAGGGCAGTTAAGAGTCAACCACATTGCTGTGGGTCTAGAGTCATGTATAGGCCAGGCAGGTAAGGTTGGCAGTTTCCTTCCCTGAAGAACATTCAAATCCAGGTGGGGTTTTTTTGACAATTGACAATGCAATCATTGTCATCATCTGGACTCTTAATTCCAGATTTTTATTGAATTCAATTTCACCATCTACCCTCACAGGATTTGAACCTGGGTCCCCAGAACAGCAACTGGGAGCCTGGGTCACTAATACAACAATAAGATCAGAACTCAGTGTATCTACAACTAACTTGCATAGCAGTATTTAGTATTAACAGACAAAAAATAGTATCACTTTGGAGTATAAGCCTGGAGATAGTTCTTCATTTTCTTTCTCCTTGACCAGTATAATCTTGAACCCAAGTTAAATCGTGGCATTGGCGAAAGTCAACAAAAAACCAAGATCATCTGGAGAAGGGAACTCATAATTTCTTCAAGAAGTTGTTGATGCAACTTTAAGACCAGCTAGAAAACAAAGATGGTTACTGAAGATTAACCATCTCAGCTCCAGCACCACATCCACAACACACATTCACTCCTTCCACCAACAAGACTCAGGTAGCAACTAGAGATGGGCAATAAATACTGACCCAGTCAGCGATAGCCACTTCCCCTGAATGAATAAGTAAATGTGTTCATAGTTTCCCAGCTGGATCATCACATCGGCTTTTATCACAGGGTTGTGCATGCATGTCACAAGTGTGGGATCTATCACTGCTTCGCAATCCCATGCATTATCACCAACAAAAATATTAATTTCTGGATCATTTCCATTCAAGCCTAAGAATGTTTCAACACTAGAATTCTCTGCACATATCATAAACAAATGTCAGATATATGGTTTTCTTCTGGTTGCTTCAACTCTAAAGCTTCTTCAAGCATTTCACCACTCTTGGACTCTGTTAATACTGTTTATTAAATAATGAATAGCATCCTGGAGTGTGATAGAGGTTTATAGCATGGAAACAGGCCCTGTGGCCCAACTTAGCTGTGCTGCCCAGTTTTCATAATTAATCTAATCCCATTTGCCTGCATTTGATCTATATTCCTCTGTATCTATCCCATCCATGTACCTGTCCAAATGTTTCTTAAATGACAAAATTGTACTCCCCTCCACTACTACCTCTGGCAGCTTGCTCCAGACATTCACGTCCTTCTTTGTGAAAAATGGCCCCTTTTGGACCCTTTTGTATCTCTCCCCTCTCACCTTAAACCTGTGCCTTCTTGTTTAGATTCTCCTAACATGGGGAAAAGCCATTGGCTATCTACCTTATCTGTGCCCCTCATGATTTTATAAACTTTTATAAGGTCATCGCTCAGTCTCCTATGCTCCAGGGAAAAAAGCCCTAGCCTATCCAACCTCTCCTTATAACTCAAACCTTTCAGACCCGGTCCTATCCTAGTAAAACTTTTCTGCACTCTTTCTAGTTTAATACTATCCTTTCTATAGTAGGGTGACCAAAACTGCGTGTGGTACACCAAATGTGGCCTCACCAATGTCGTCTTCAAGATATCCCAACTCCTGTATTCAGTGGTCTGACTAATGAAAGCTGCCTTCATCACTCTGTCTACCTGTTACTCCTCTTTCAAGGGACTACAAACCTGTACTCCTCGATCTCTTTGTTCTGTAACACTCCCCAAAGCCCTACCATTGACTGTATGTCCATCATAATTAAGGTGGGAAAGTCTGCTGTGTCTTTGGACAGGTTAAGTTATTCTCTGTTCTCCTTCATTTATGTTTCATTTGGTAATATTGCAAATAAATTCTGTTTTGCAACAATCCCTATA
The DNA here is from genome assembly GCF_037043375.1 of Chiloscyllium plagiosum. Lineage (NCBI taxonomy): Eukaryota > Metazoa > Chordata > Chondrichthyes > Orectolobiformes > Hemiscylliidae > Chiloscyllium > Chiloscyllium plagiosum. The sequence continues at coordinate 20,085,468 of NW_028270181.1, read as the reverse complement.
AACACCCCTTGACAAAACAAGGAAATACCAAACACAGGGTCTTACAGGAGAGAGAGAGAGAGAGAGAGAGAGAGAGCGCTGGATGGATGGACGGACATGGAACACCTTCCATGTTGCTGCTTCGTGAATCAGCAGCCTCAAACTAACTGTCTGCTTTCTGTGAACAGCCAGATTGTTCAAACCAAACCAAAGCTGAGCTGGAAGAACTGACAACTCACTTTTCGTTGTAAAAGTGTGTTTTTTTTTTAAACCTGAGAGCCTTTTTCCTGAGGCAGTATCTGTTTAGCTATAATCAATTTGGCCCTAAAGCCCTCAAACCTCGACTTTTTGGAATCAATGTTTTACGAAAGAGTCCAAGGACAGCATAGCCTTTTTAAAGAAGCAGCATCATCACAGTTGGAATCTATAATGAAAACAACAAATGCTGGAGATCACAGCAGATCAGACCGCATCCATAGAGAGCCAGCAAGCTAACGTTTTGAGTCTAGATGACTCCTTCAGGTTTTGATGAAGTGTCATCCCAACTCTGAAACATTAGGTTTCTTTCTGTCTATGGGTGCTATCTGACCCGCTGTGACCTCCAGCATTTATTGTTTTTAGTAATGTGTATGTCCTGCCCTGGTTTAACCCACCAAAATACACACCTTCATTTACCTAAATTAAACTCCACTTGCCATTCCTCAGCCCACTGGTCCAGCTGATCAAGATCTCGCTGAATTCCCAGATGACTTTCACTGTCCATTTTGCCTTCAATCTTGGTGTCATCTACAAACTTACTAACCATACCTCTTAAATTCTCATCCAAATCATTTATCTCAATGATAAATAACAGTGGACTTAGCACCGATCCCTGGAGCACATCTCTGGTCACAGGTCTCCAGTTTGAAAAACAACCTTCTACCACCACCCTCTGTTTTCTACATTCATGCCAATTCTGTATCTAACTCTCCCTGGATCCTGTGAGATATAACCTTACTCAATAACCCATCATGCGGTACCTTGTCAAAGGCCTTATGTAAGCAACGTCTAATGCATGGCCCTGATCTACTTTGTTGGTCATCCCTTCAAAAAACCCAATCAAATTCTTGAGAGACATTTCTTGTACACAAAGCCATGCTGACCATCCCAAACAGTCCTTGCCTCTCCAAATGCCTGTAAGTAGTATCTGTCAGAATCATCTCTGACAATTTACCCACCGCAGACATTAGGTCTGTGGTTTGCAGACATTTCCCAGAAGCCTTTCTTAAATAATATTGCCACATAAGCCACCCTCCAGTCTTCGGGCATTTTACCCGTGGCTATCGACGATGCAAATATCTCTGCTAGGGGCCCTGCAATTTCCTTCCTGGCTTACCACAAACTCCTGGGATATACTTCAACAGGTCCTGGGGATTTAAGACTTCCAGCGCCTCCTCTCTGTAATGTGGGCACTCTTCAAGGCACCACTATTTATTTCCCCAAATTCCCTCACTGGGGAGGTGACGGCCCAGTTGTATAATCGCTGGACCGCCAATCTACAGACCCAGGTTTGAATCCTGTCATGGCAGACATTGGAATTTAAATTCATGAAAAATCCAGAATTAGAAGTCTAATGATGACCATGAATCCATTGTCAATTGTCAAGGAAAACCCATCTCATTCACTAATGTCCTTTAGGGAAGAAAAATGCCATCCTTACCTGGCTCATATGTGACTCCAGACCCACAGCAACGTGGTTGACTCTTAACTGCGGGATGAGCAATAAATGCTGGCCTAGCCAGTGACACCCTCATCCTATGAATGAATATAAAACAAAAAAATGATTGTCAAAATACAATGAACACAAGACTGGCTTTTAAGTTGTGTCTTCCACAATGCCAGGTAGTCTCAAAATACTTTGCAGCTAATGGAAGCACTTCCCCTGAATTGTCACACGGCTGTAATGTAGGATAAAGCTGCACCGAGGAATATTTGATGTTCGAATGAAGGAGTTCTAGATTCAAAACATTCACTCTGTTTTTCTCTCCTCAGATGTTTGCCCAACCTGCTGAGTTTCTCCACCACCTCCTGTTGTCATTTCAGATTTCCAGCATCCCCACTGTTCTTTGTGTTTATTGTAATGATGGGCTAATCTTTTCTTTTTTTTCAGTGCTGAGCATTAATTTGAACAGGACAATTAATGAGAAAATTGACTTCCCTCATCAAGGTCTATTGGAAAATAAAAAATATGTCAGATTTCCAAAGACAGACAAAAAAATTCATCCTGATACAAAAGTCAAAAATTCTGCTTGTTTTCTTAAGTAGATGACAAACTTGTCCAGCAGTGCAAAAGCTGGCTTCAGAGATTAGTTACCACCTGGGAGTATTGGAAGGATGTTTCCTCAGCTGGGCTCTAGAGCCAAGGGGACACAGTCCCAAAATAAGAGCTAGGGAATTTAAGACTGCGGCGAGAATAGTCTATGAATGTTTCGTCTTTGGAATTCTTTACCTCGACAGCCACGGGTAGAGGCTCAGCCATTGAATATGTTCAATGTAGAGATCAATGGATATTAAAGCTGTCAAGGGATATGGGGACAGTGCAGCGATATTTAAAATTGGTTCAGGAATGTGAGTATTACTGTCGCCATAATTTTCTTGGCCTGGAGTAGGCCATTCAGTCCATTAAACCTGTTCTGACACCAACCAATGAGATCACTGCAAATCTGTGACCAAACTCCATGTTACACATCTGTGACCGTACCTTTGCAAAACAAAAAGTTATCTATCTTCTATTTAATTAATTACCCTTGAACTAGGTGGTTTGCTAGGCTATTCCACAGGGCAGTTAGGAGGTAACTATAATGCAGTGGCTAAGGAGTCACATCAAACCCAGACCAATTAAGGTCAGCTGATTTCCCTTCCCTAAAGAACATTAGTGAACAAGGGTTGGTTCAGCACTTGTTTTATGGCCACCATTAGATGGGCTTTTAACTCCAGATTTTATTAATCAAATTCACATGTTATCATTAGGGGGCGGCCAAGTGGCATTATCGCTGGATTGTTTATCCAGAAACCCAGCTAATGTTCTGGGGACCCAGATTGAAATCCCACCACGACATGCGGTGGAATTTGATTTCAATGAAGAATCTGGAATCAAGACCCTGATGATGACCATGAAACCACTGTCAATTGTTGGAAAAACCCATCTGACTCACTAATGTCCATTAGGAAAGGAAATCTGCCATCCTTACCTGGTCTGGCCTACATGTGACTTCAGACCCAGAACAATGTGATTGACTGACTCTTAACTGCCCTCTGGGTAATTAGGGGTGGGCAATAAATGCTGGCCTAGTCAGAGACCCACATTGCATGAATGAATAAAAAAAATTGCCGAGAGGGGATTCTATCCCATGTCCCCAGAGAGTAAGTTTGACGTAATACTAATGCTATTACATCACCAGTCTCTCTTGCCATTGCAGTACAAGATGAGCTATGATAGAGTTGAATGGTGGAGCAGGTTTGATGGGCCAAATGGCCTACTCCTCATCTATTTCCTATGTTCCTGTGAATAAAAGTGGGGTTCCCTCTGCTAGTCATGATTGGGTTGGGCAATAAATGAAATATTTAATAAAAAAGAAAATCAAGAATCTCAATACAGCTGGTACATGGAAATTCTTCAGATTCCAATCAAATAATGGAAAATAATGAGCGTTATTGACAAATAATCCCTGACAAAGCTGAAGAATAAAAGACTCTGATGGGAATGTTTGTGGTATGCAGTACAGACTTGTTAGGCCAAATGGCCTGTTTCTGCACTGTCGGGATTTTATGATTCTGATGTGGAGGGTCTGAGGGATGCATGATGATTTATTTCTGCCATTCAAAAGGAAACAATGTGACAATAATGCAGATTCCTCATCAAAATTATCTTCAGGCCCATGATACTAAGAACAATAATATCCTTTCTTCTGTGGTATGACTTTAATTCCAGAGTCAGACAGCATAGAAACAGATCCTTCGGTCCAACCAGTCCATGCTGACCATGCTGCCAAACTAAACCAGTCCCACTTGCCTGCGCTTGGCCCATATCCCTCCAAATCTTTCTCATTCATGTACTTACCTAAATATCTCTTCAATGTTCCAACTGTACCCGCATCCATTACTTCCTCTGAATGTTCATTCCACATGTGAACCACTCTGTGTACAACAATTATCCCTTATGTCATTTTTAAAAGCTTTTTCCTCTCACCTTAACAATATCCCCCATCCTAAGTAAAAGGCACGTTTAAGGCACAATCTTTAAGCTCCATTGTCCCATTGAGAAAAAGATCTTGATTAGCTTTTCATGTAATACAAAATAAAATCTAAATTTCAATCTATAGTAATAAAGGGATTGCATATGAGGCTCCGGCTGATTAACTATTGTACTCTAACTTCTCCCTAAAGCATTATGGCCACCAGATCTATCCAATTCCTTGTTTCAGTGCATTTGAGGTAATTATTATCACCTCTGTTCAAGTTACAAGACAGAAGAAACTGTCCTTTCCATCCTACGTTCACACTTTTCTGTTTGCCTTTTTCAAGCATGTCTCTTAAACAGCTAAAGCTGAGTTCGCCGACTAAACAGACTCTCGTTGCGTTCTGCAAGCTTACTTTTATTTTCTTCGTGTGCGATTTGATTTCATTATATTCGACCTTAACTCCATTGGCCTCTAATTACCATGAAGCAATTGGTGCAATTCATCCATGATCTGTACTAACAAATACAGTAATATGAACCTTAATGCAAGGCCTCCATTTGCAAGTAATCAGCAACTCTAAATTTGCCTCTTCAAATTCCAGACATTTAGATTTAGGCAAAGATGGGGCTTGAGAAATGTTGGCATCATTTCAAACCTATGTTTGGTGGGGCAGAGAAAATGTAATTGTGTTCGCCTTAAGGAGGTTTAATTTCTTTTCATATGAGCCTCGACAGGGCCTTTAATTCCAGAAATCCAACTAAAAAAAATTACTTTAAGCATGTTACTGGCAGCTAATGTCCGGATGTTTTGCATCAAACAGAATGGAATTCCAATCTGCTACCATCTTTGTAAGAAACAAAAACAACTGCAGATGCTGGAATCCAAGGTAGACAAGCAGGACGTTGAACGAACACAGCAAGCCAGACAGCATCAGGAGGTGGAGAAGTCAACATTTCGGGTGTAACCTTTCGTCAGGACTGGGGGTGGAGGTAAGCAGGGCTGCAAGTAAAGGGGGTGGAGCGCGTGATGCAGAGTTGTGAGATGGGAATAGGTGAACACAGTTAGAGGATGCGATCTGGTTAGTCAATGGGAGGAATGAATCCGGTTGGTAGCTGGAAGGAAGGTGAGAGGAGTGGATGGGAAAGGGACAGGCTGGGAAGGGAGTTGGGGGATGGAAAAGGAGGTCATTTAAAATTGGAGAACTCAATGTTGAGTCCTCCGAGCTGGAGGCTGCCCAGGTGGAAGATGAGGTGGTGTTCCTCCAATTTGTGGTGTGGTTTGTTGTGGCAATGGAGGAGGCCGAGGATGGTCATATCTGAAGGGGAGTGGGAAGGAGAATTAAAATGGGTGGTGACTGGGATGTCAGGTTAGCCTCTGAGGGCCTGACTGAGATGCTCAGCGAACTGTGCTCTGAGTTTACCTTTGGTCTCCCTGATGTTGAGAAGGTTGTTGGAGAGGTAGGTCCTCTGTCTCACCTGGAAGGACAATTTGGGGCCCTGGATGGATGTGAGGGAGTTGGTGTGCTGGCAGGGTTTGTATCTTTGTGGACTTATAAATACAGTAAAGTACCTATCAGTGGAAAGCAATGCCAAGCTATATCCTGACTCACTTTTCAGCAAAATAATGTTGTCCATCTCCATATACTTTGTCGTGTAAGTGTCCTACTAACTGCAATCTAAAACAACAAAAGCAGAATGTAATCAGTTGAGAATGTGGAAAAAGCTATTAGATTCATTAAGATTTGAAACAATAATTTGTAATTATATGGCACCTTCCACAACCTTTGGGAATCCCAAATGGCATTGCAGCTGATTATACTTCTCGATTAAAATGCCTTCACTGTTCTGTTAGAGCAAACACAGAAACAAATTCGCAGAACGCAAGCCCCTGGAAACAGCAATGTGATAATAGCCAAATAATCAATTTATTTTTAGTTGAGGTACATCGAAAAATGTAGGGTGTAGGTTTGCTCGCTGAGCTGGAGGTTTGATATCCAGATGTTTCATTACCTGGCTAGGTAACATCATCAGTGGCGACCTCCAAGTGAAGCGAAGCTGTTGTCTCCTGCTTTCTATTTATCTTTCTCCTGGATGGTGTTCCTGGAGTTTGTGGTGATGTCATTTCCTGTTCGTTTTCTGAGGGGTTGATAGATGGCATCTAGATCTGTATTTGTTTATGGCGTTGTGGTTGGAGTGCCAGGCCTCTCGGAATTCTCTGGCATGTCTTTGCTTAGCCTGTCCCAACAACATAGTCTACAAACAAACCAACGGCACAGCCACGGGATCTCTGCTATCAGGATTCATAGCAGAAGCGGTAATGCAAAGGCTAGAACAAACAGCCCTACCAAACATCAAACCAAAAATCTGGGTCTGCTACGTAGATGACACCTTTGTCATCACAAAACGAAACAAAAAGAGACATTTAACATCATCAACAACACCCTCACAGGCATAAAGTTCACCAAGGAGGAAGAAACCGACAACAAACTCGCATTCCTGGACGTCACAGTCGAAAGAATGGACAACAGAGAACTACAAACCTGCATATACAGAAAACCGACAAACACTGACCAAATACTTAACTACAGCAGCAACCATCCCAACACACACACACAAAGCTGTATCAGAACACTATTCCAACGAGCCACCACACACTGCAGCACAGACGGACTTCGGAAAACAGAGGAGAACCACCTATACAACGTATTCACGAAGAACGGATACTCAAAAAATACAGTGCGCAGATTCCTCAAGAACAAACCACGACAAGCAGACCAAACACAGCCAGAAACCCTAACCACCTTACCATACATCAAAGAAGTTTCAGAAATGACAGCCAGACTACTAAGACCCCTCGGAATCCTAGTAGCACACAAACCCACCAACACTCTCAAACAAAAACTAACAAACTTAAAAGACCCAGTACAGACCATGGACAAAACCAACGTCGTCTACAAAATTCCATGCAAGGACTGCCGCAAACACTACGTAGAACAAACAGGAAAAAAGTTAGCCACCAGGATACACGAACACCAGCTAGCCACAAAAAGACATGACCCTCTCTCCCTCGTAGCCCTACACACTGACGAAAAAAAACCCACCATTTCGACTGGGACAACACATCTATCCTGGGACAGGCTAAGCAAAGACATGCCAGAGAATTCCTAGAGGCCTGGCACTCCAACCACAACGCCATAAACAAACACATAGATCTAGATGCCATCTATCAACCCCTCAGAATACGAACAGGAAATGACATCACCACAAACCCCAGGAACCCCATCCATGAGAAAAATATAAATAGAAAGCAGGAGACAACAGCTTCGCTTCACTTGGAGGTCGCCACTGATGATGTTCCCTAGCCAGGTAATGAAACGTCTGGATATCAAACCTACAGCTCAGCGAGCAAACCTACACCCTAAACCTCAACCTGAGCTACAAACCTTCACAAATTGAGAAAGTAGCATTTGAAAGATCAGGTCTGCCTTGTCAGCAAATCGTTCAATAGTTTCTGCCTCTATATCAACGCAGCAGAATGCTCCTTGATCACAATTCAGCTCGCCACTGAATGGGCAGCTCCTGCTCTCCTCTGCTCCTATTCCACAAGCATGGAGCAAAACGAGGAGACAGAACTCCCCGTATGTAACACACATTCGCATATGTTGAAAGTAATTCATATTGGTTTTTCTTCCTGCAGCACGATATCCTGAGTATTGTGGAACCGTTTGGTAAAATGCAGCTCTCAACACACAATGTGTTGGCAGACGTGGGTGGGGGTGGGCACAGTGGGGCGGCAAGCAGTTCAGTGGTTAATATTGCTGTGTCACAGTGCCAGGGACCTGGGTTCAATTCCAGCCTCGGGCAACAGTCTTTGTGGAGAGTGCACATTCTCCCTGTGTCTGCGTGGGTTTCTTCCAGGTGCTCCGGTTTCTTCCCACAATCCAAAGATGTGAATTGACCATGCTAAATTGTCCTTAGTGTTCAGGGATGTGTGGGTTAGGTGCATTAGTCAGGGATAAATGTAGAGTAATAGGTTAGGGGAATGGGTCTGGATGGGATACCCTCTTTGGAGGGTTGGTGTGGACTTGTTGGGCCGAAGGGCTTCCACGCTGGGTAGGGATTCTATGATTCGATGTTAAGGGCTGTATTTTTAAGGGGATGACATAGGACACAGGCAGACCAAAGATCACTGTGACAGTGTGGTGGTGATTTGCCAAAGTCTTCCTACGTCTGTTCAGGTTATTCTCCAACTCACATGGTTACAGATGGAACAGTGGCCCAATTGTAAGTAGCTGTTCTGTTACTAAGATCCTACAGAAGCACCCCTCCATGCTGAGTGGACATTTCCAAAGAGTCCACCTTTCTCTTATGTTTTTCCTGAGCCAGCGATAGGGTCCCCCACAAGCACCTGCATCAAAAGGATCAGAAGCTGCTATTTCTACTACCTCCAGAGGGCTGCCATCACCAGACACATATTCCCTTCCCCTCCCTTGTCAGCATTCCACAGGGACTGTTTCCTTCAGGATGTCTGGAGGGATGGGACAGTGGCTCAGCGGTTAGCAGTGCTGCCTCACAGTGCCAACTGCACCTTCGGGCAAACGTCGTCTGTGTGGAATTTGCACGTTCTCCCCGTGTCTGAGTGGGTTTCCTCTGGATGCTCCGGTTTCCTCCCACAGTCCAAAGATGTGCAGGTTAGGTGGGTTGACCATGCTAAATTTTCCATAGTGTCCAGTCATATGCAGGCTAGGTCGATTAGCCATGGGAAATGCAGGTATACAGGGAGAGGGAGACTCTGGAGGGTCAGTGTGGACTCCCATATGGGACTGCTCCCATATTGTAGGGTTTCTATCCTGGTTCACTTCTCCTCCATTCCCAACACCTCCCCACCCCTCCACAGGCACCTTCCCCTGTAATCGCAGCAGGTGTAACACCTGCCCGTTTTCTTCCTCCTTCCTCACCATCCAAGGCCCCAGACACACCTTCCAAGTGAAGCAGCTCTTTACCTGATCTTCACTCAATCTAGTCTACTGTATTCAGTGCTCACAAAGTGGCCTCCTCTACACTGGAGAGACAAAACGCAGACTGGCCGACTGCTGTGTGGAACTCTTACATCAGTCTGTAAAAGTAACCCTGAGCTTCCAGTTGCCTGCCACTTCAGCACACTGCCCTGTTCCCTGGCCAACATCTGTGTTTCAGGCTTGCTGCAGTGTTCCAGTGACAGTGCACTCTGGAAGAACAGCACCTCGTTTTCCACTTGGGGGGGGTCCTGCAACCTTCAGGACTGAATATCGAGTTCAATAGCTTTACATCCTGAACACCTTCCATGTCCTTTACCACCTCCACACCTTGAGCCCTGTTTTCACATGGGCCGCTTTCAATATAGCCAATCCTTTTTCACCTACTAATACCTCCCATTATCAGTTTTTTTTTCCTTCCCCAGCTTACCATTATCCATCTCTTTGTTTGCCTAACCATATTTCTCTCCCTCTGGGCACCATCTCCACCTACCTTCTCACTCCTTTACTCTCAGCACCACCACCCCCCCCCCCCAACATCCTCCCACCACCCCACCCCTGTCTCCAACATAAACATCACCTCTTCCCAGCTGCAATTGTGTCTGATGAAGGGTCACTGGACCTGAAACGTTAGCTCTGCTTTCTCTCCAAAGAAGCTACCAGACCTGCAGAGTTTCTCCAGCAATTGCTGATTTTGTTTCTGATTTCTAGCCTCAACAGTTTGTTGTTTTATTGTAAAGCACGTTGCCCAGAATTAGACACCTCTTTCCAACTGAGGCCAAATCAATGCCAGTCTTGTGCAGAGCCTTTGCTTTTGTAATCAATGTGTACCATAGCTGTTCAGATTGCCCCCCCGGGGTCATGATCCTTAACACTTCAGTGTGGGCTGACTAGCTGAGCTGTATTGTTCTTAGTCAGGTAATGGAACAGTACACACTGTGATCTCAAGGCACCCGAGATTTGATTTGTGAGCAGAAAAATGCATGTGGACCTCTCCCTGTATTAATGGTCAATTCTACACTGTTCATGGACAATACTTGGATCCATTGCTGCTTTGTTCACCACCAGGGATATCTCAGCATGAGTAAGAGGAAATTGGTTGAAATAATTCCAATTCACCATTCTAAAAAGTGGAAGCAAACCACTTGCCTCTATAAATGAGCCTGCCTTGCAGTGCCCTAGAATGTAAAGGGAAGTAGACAGTGATCAAAGTAAAAGATACAGTGATACTACTCATGGCCATGAGCTACCGATTTAGAGAAGTAACAACGGCTTAGAGTGACATTGAAGTGTTTGATGTGTGGCGTTTCAGCATTTATAACTGCGAAAACTGGCATGACGCAAAGAAATTGTAGGAAGCATATCAATGCTTTGAAACATCGCTAAATTTAATACAGTACAAGATGGACATCGGGCATTCTTAACTATAGGTACTTATAAAAACAAAAGATTGATATACCCAGAGACTAATTTTATTCTTTAAATTCTGAGTGAGTTAAAATCAGGCCATTTCCAAACAATTGTCATATAGTGGAGCATTGCAACAACTTCATTCTGACATGTCAGATTACTGTAATGATCTGTACAAGTTTCAAATATTTATGCACTTGTTTGCTAGTCATGAAATAAATGTATTATTGGCTCTTTTGATTTCTGGGGAAGTTTTAGCTTGAAACAGCTGAGATTTTAAAACAAATTCCTTTGTGAACTATTTTAGTAATGCTAACTTCTTAACTTTGTCAGGTAAAGGATTTAACCAAATTAATGCGCTCAGGAATTTACTGTGAATTTGTTAAAATCAGACATCCAAAGAACTTAAACCTTTTGAAACAAAAACAGAAGTTGCTGGATCAGCTCAGCAGGTCTGGCAGTCTCTGTGAAGAGAAATCAAAGTTAACATTTTGGGTCCAGTGACCCCTCCTCAGCAGCAGACCTGAAGTGTTAACTCAGATTTCTCTTCACATACACTGCCAGAGCTGCTTATCCAGCAACTCCTGGTTTTGTTTCTGATTTACAGTATCCGCTGTTCTTTCAGTTTTGATTTCGCATTTAAGTTAAACCTCTGGTTCATTGACTGCTCAGAATCAATTAATAAAAACATTTCCTTTACATATTCACGGCTTATTCTCACATTGTTAAATCTGTAGGTTTCTTTCAAGAAATCATTATTCCTTATGATAACAAGAGCTAAACTGTTAAACAAAGCACCATCCCAATAAGAAACATCATCTGTGGTTTTTTCATAGAATCCCATCAGCGTGGAAGCAGGCCATTAGGCCCAACAAGTCCTTACCAACCCTCCAAAGAGTATCCCACCTGGTCCCATTCACCTACTCTATTACTTTACATTTACCCTTGACTAATACACCTAACCTACACATCCCTGGATATCAAGGACAATTCACTTAAACTGCATATCCTTGGATTGTGGAAGGAAACCTACAGAGAATGTGAGAACACCACACAGTCACATGAGGTCGGGATTGAACACAGGTCCCTGGCACTGTGAGGCAGCAGCGGGGTGGCACAGTGGCTCAGTGGTTAGCACTGCTGCCTCACAGTACCAGAGAGCCCAGGTTCAATTCCAGCCTCGGGCGACTGTCTGAGTGGAGTTTACACATTCTTCCTGTGTCTGCATGGGTTTCCTCCCACAGTCCAAAGATGTGCAAGTCAGGTGAATTGGCCATGCTAAATTGCCCATAGTGTTAGGTGCATTAGTCAGAGGGAAATGGGTCTGGGTGGGTTACTCTCCGGAGGATCGGTGTGGACTGGTTGGGCCGAAGGGCCTGAATCTAGCCACCGTGCTACTGTTTTCCTCAGAGCTGAAAAATGTGTTGCTGGAAAAGCGCAGCAGGTCAGGCAGCATCCAAGGAGCAGGAGAATCGACATTTCGGGCATAAGCCCTTCTTCAGGAATGAGGAGGGTGTGCCAAGCAGGCTAAGATAAAAGGTAGGGAGGTGGGACTTGGGGGAGGGACATTGGGAATGCGATAGGTGGAAGGAGGTTAAGGTGAGGGTGATAGGCCGGAGCGGGGGTGGGGCAGAGAGGTCGCGAAGAAGATTGCAGGTCAAGAAGGCGGTGCTGAGTCTGAGGGTTGGGACTGAAATAAGGTGGGGGGAGGGGAAATGAGGAAGCTGGAGAAATCTGCATTCATCCCTTGTGGTTAGAGGGTTCCTAGGCGGAAGATGAGGCACTCTTCCTCCAGGTGTTGTGTTGCCATGGTCTGGTGATGGAGGAGGCCAAGGACCTGCATGTCTTTGGCAGAGTGGGAGGGGGAATTAAAGTGTTCAGCCACGGGGCGGTTGGGTTGGTTGGTGCGGGTGTCCCAGAGGTATTCTCTGAAACGTTCCGCAAGTAGGCGGCCTGTCTCCCCAATGTAGAGGAGGCCACATTGGGTGCAGCGGATGCAGTAAATGATGTGTGTGGAGGTGCAGGTGAATTTGTGATGGATATAGAAGGATCCCTTGGGGCCTTGGAGGGAAGTGAGGGGGGAGATGTGGGCGCAAATTTTGCATTTCTTGCAGTTGAAGGGGAAGGTGCCGGGAGTGGAGGTTGGGTTGGTGGGGAGGTGTGGACCTGACGAGGGAGTCGCGGAGGGAGTGGTCTTTCTGGAACGCTGATAGGGGAGGGGTGGGAAATATATCCTTGGTGGTGGGGCCTGTTGGAGGTGGCGGAAATGACGAAGGATGATACGATGCATCTGAAGGTTGGTGGGGTGATAAGTGAGGACCAGTGGGGTTCTGTCCTGGTGGTGATTGGAGGGACGGGGTTCAAGGGCAGAGGAGCGGGAAGTGGAGGAGATGCGGTGGAGAGCATCGTCAACCACGTCTGAGGGGAAATTGCAGTATTTGAAGAAGGAGGCCATCTGGGTTGTACAGTACTGGAATTGGTCCTCCTGGGAGCAGATGCGGCGGAGGCGAAGGAATTGGGAATATGGGATCTCTGCATACTTCGACACGGTCCTGTCCCCCTTAGTCCAAGAACTCCTCACCTACGTTCGGGTCACCACCCACACCCTCCACCTCCTCCACGATTTTTGCTTCCCCGTCCCCAATGCCTTATCTTCATCATGGACAACCATATACACCTCCATCCCCCATCATGAATGCCTCAAAGCTTCTTCCTTTCCCACCGACCCAACCAGTGCCCTTCCACCGACACCCTCCTTCAACTGACTGAACTGGTCCTCACTCTGAACAACTTCTCTTTCCAATCCTCCCACTTCCTCCAAACCAAAGGAGTAGCCATGGGCACTCGCATGGGCCCCAGCTATGCCTGCCTCTTCGTCGGATATGTGGAACAGTCCATCTTCCGCAGCTACACTGGCACCACCCCCCACCTTTTCCTCCGCTACTTCGATGACTGTATCGGCGCTACCGTGTGCTCCCACGAGGAGGTTGAACAGTTCATCCACTTTATGAACACCTTCCACCCCGACCGCAAATTTACCTGGACCGTCTCAGACTTCTCCCTCCCCTTCCTAGACCTCTCCATTTCTATCTCGGGTGACCGACTCCACACGGACATTCACTATAAACCGACCGACTGCCACAGCTACCTAGATTATACCTCCTCCCACCCTGCTCCCTGTAAAAACGCCATCCCATATTCCCAATTCCTTCGCCTCCGCCGCATCGGCTCCCAGGAGGACCAATTCCAATACCGAATAACCCAGATGGCCTCCTTCTTCAAAGACCGCAATTTCCCCTCAGACGTGGTTGACGATCCTCTCCACCGCATCTCCTCCACTTTCCGCTCCTCCGCCCTTGAACCCCGCCCCTCCAATCGCCACCAGGACAGAACCCCACTGGTCCTCACCTACCACTCCACCAACCTCGTATCATCCTTCGTCATTTCCGCCACTTCCAAACAGATCCCACCACCAAGGATATATTTCCCTCTCCTCCCTATCAGCGTTCCGGAAAGACCACTCCCTCCGCGACTCCCTCGTCAGGTCCACACCTCCCACCAACCCAACCTCCACTCCCGGAACCTTCCCCTGCAACCGCAAGAAATGCAAAACTTGCGCCCACACCTCCCCCCTCACTTCCCTCCAAGGCCCCAAGGGATCCTTCCATATCCGTCACAAATTCACCTCCACCTCCACACACATCATTTACTGCATCCGCTGCACTCGATGTGGCCTCCTCTACATTGGGGTGACAGGCCGCCTACTTGCAGAACGTTTCAGAGAACACCTCTGGGACACCAGCACCAACCAACCCAACCGCCCTGTGGCTGAACACTAACTCCCCCTCCTCCATCGCCAGACCATGGCAACACGACGCCTGCAGGAAGAGTGCCTCATCTTCCGCCTAGGAACCCTCCAACCACAAGGGATGAATGCAGATTTCTCCAGCTTCCTCATTTCCCCTCCCCCCACCTCATCCCAGTCCCAACCCTCAGACTCAGCACTGCCTTCTTGACCTGCAATCTTCTTCCTGACCTCTCTGCCCCACCCCCTCTCGGGCCTATCACCCTCACCTTAACCTCCTTCCACCTACTGCATTCCCAACGCCCCTCCCCTCCCCCAAGTCCCTCCTCCCAACCTTTTATCTTAGCCTGCTTGGCACACCCTCCTCATTCCTGAAGAAGGGCTTATGCCCGAAATGTCGATTCTCCTGTTCCTTAGATGCTGCCTGACCTCCTGCGCTTTTCCAGCAAGACATTTTTCAGCTCTGATCTCCAGCATCTGCAGTCCTCACTTTCTCCTACTGTTTTCCTCAGGCACATTGTGCAGACAGAAGGTAGCAGAACTAAATTAGGAGGAACAGGTTCAGAAGGCAACTTGTTGCTGCCGAAAAGAGGGTTGTAGGATTTGGTGAGCGTAGTTGAGACTGGGACGACACCCAAGTATAAAGGCTTGTAAGGAGAAATGGTATTTCCAGTCTTCTAAAAAATTCTTGCATAGCTCTCACTGCCAATAGCTGTTCTTTCCAAATTTGTGTTGTGCAAATGACAACTTGAGTCTAGAATCAGTGACACTACATTGGGAGGTCTAGACGAAAGGCCAAGGTACATCACATCAGGCACCAAAGCTGAGGACAAACAGAGCAAAATAAAATCTGGTGATTAGGTGTTACCAAGTTTTGCTATAAAACTGCACAGTTTGAAAGAGGAATGTCAGTTTGATCGTAAGAACGTGGTCTTGATATAATTGAATGAATTAATTAATGATTTTATTGTCACACGCATTTGGGGAAATACAGTGGAAAGTGTGTTGTTACCACAATCTGGTGTCAGTTTGAATTACGATGAATAAAAAGAAATTACTTAGAGAGCTTCCTCATTTTTTCAAATGACAGAAAAATATGAAGGCAAAAAAAATTGTCACATTCATTCTTGTCAAGCACAGCTCCGGGTTTTCTTAAGGTCTCCACGGTTTCTGTAAGGTGTTCCGAACTCTAGGCCACAATGAGACCCGGTTATGATGCCGCAGGAGCCCCAGTCACCACTACCGTCACCTCGCCAACATTGCCAGGAATCCCTGATCCGGGCCTGACATGACTAGGAATCCCCAATCCAGGCTCAACGTCATTAGGAATCCCCAATCCAGGCCCGACATCACAAGGAGTCCCCGATCCAGACCAGACATGACTTGGAGCCTCAATCCCGGCCCAACATCACCAGGAATCCCCAATCCGGGCCCGACGTCACTAGGAATCCCCAATCCGGGCCCAATGTTGCCAGGAGTTACCGATCTGGACCCAACATCGCTAGGAATACCCAATCCAGGCCTGACTTAACTAAGAATCCCCGATCCGGGTCCAACTTCGCTCGGAATCCCCGATTCGGGCCCAACGTCGCTAGGAATCCCCGATCTGGGCCCGACATCACTAGGATTCCCCAATCGAGGCCCGATATCGCTAGGAGTCCCCAATCTGGACCAACCAAGCAAACAAAGCTGCAGCCTCTGACTCACCGACGTCACTCAGAGTCCCGCTCTGGTCTTCTCTGCGATTCCGCCGTCAACAGGAAGATGATAAAGAAAGAGGATGAAAAGAAAAGAGAAAGAAGGATGAGACTGACCTAGAGCAGATGTGCTGAGGAACCCAAACGCCACCTACTTTGCCAGCTCTGCCCTCTGAGAGGCCAATGGAGTTTTAGGTGACTTTATCCATCATGTTCATGCTATTTTTGTGCTGTTAGTTAGCAAATGTCAGCGTTTAAAATTGCACTTAAGACAAATAAGCCACGGGGTTGCCAGATAAGTTTAGTGAAGGACCTTCTACATCCTGACTCATTTAATAGCTTTGCAGGAGATCAGAGAGGAATTACCCTGACTTTATTTCTTAAATCTGCCTTGGGTATTTATCTGGGTGTCTCTGCCTTCTCCCGGAGCCTGCACTATGACAGTACAAGAAGGAGCCCAGATGCTCTTCTCCCCATCTGTCAATTGCTTGTATTCATGAAGGAGGAATGCCTCTCATTTTGTTTCACATATGAAAAATACTCCAAGGACCTTTGTCTCTCTGCCCCAAGTGCCAGCTACTTTTCTGGCAGCTAGGTTTTTCCATCAGTTACCAGTTATGTATTAAACAGCTGAAAATGATAAATTTAACCTGGGAATTGAGTTCTTCAATTACTTCAAAATGAGCAAGAAGCAATGTAAGAGAACTGCTTTATGGCAACTATTCAATAAAGAATTAATATTGAGTCGGAAAACATAAGGAGACAAAAAAGGGCTAAACAGGAATCAAACCGTTTTTAGCATGACCCCCCCCCCCCCCCCCCCCCCCCCCACCACTTTGTCCAAAAGTCATCCAGTGAGTTTTGTGTATTGTGCAAGTATAAACAAAAACCCTTTTCCAAGCATTTGAGGTTTCTGTACCCATTTGCAAAGAAATGTAAGCTTTTTAAGTGCAGGCAATGATTATGTTCTGTGACCGTGGGACATATAGAATCATAGAAGCCCTACAGTGTGGAAACAAGCCCTTTGGCCCAACAAGTCCACACTGACCCTCTGAAGAGTAACCCACCCAGATCCATTCACTACATTTTACCCCTGACTAATGCACCTTGAACACTGAGCAATTTAGCATGGCCAATTTACCTAACTTGCACATCTTTGGACTGTGGGATAAAACCAGAGCACTCAAAGGGAACGCACACAAAGTGAGAATGTACAAACTCCACACAGACAGTCACCCAAGGCTGGAATTGAAGTCAGGTCCCTAGTACCATGAGGCATCTGTGCTAACCACTGAGTTACCACCAAACAAATGCTTCATACCAAAGCCCATCTGTAGGGTGGTTCTCACTTTCTGATTTCAAAAGCTCATGTGCCATTTATAAGGCATAAGTCAGAAGTAATGGAATACTGGAATAATGGAATAATGGGTGAAGCTCTAACATCACTCCACAAGCTTTGCACCATCCAAAACAATACGGTACACTGGATCACCACGTTAAACATTCATTCCTGGTGAATAAAGTAATAGTTCTGGAACAGTTAATGTCAAAATTGCATAAGCTCTACTCAATCACAGAGCCATCACATCTTCAATAAGGGAAAAGGTTGAGAAGTAGAGTCCTTCTTGGTGACCTTAGCCAGTGCAGGAATTGAACCAGTGCTGTTGGGGTTAGCTCTACATTACAAGGTACTCCGCCAACTGAGCTTACCAACTCCCAGACTTGGCACTTGCCTTCATAGGAATCAGATACATTCTGATTGTTGAGAGTCCTTAGTAATTATGCCTGACTAGTCATGTGGACTGCAGTAAACCATCTGGTAAACTAAGGCAAGTGTCTCTTCTGATTAGACTTACCAGTGGTCTATCCTTGATTAGGGCAGCACGGTGGCTTAGTGGTTAGCACTGCTGCCTCACAGCACTAGGGTCCCAGGTTCAATTCCAGCCTCGGGCGACTGTCTATGTGGAGTTTGCACATTCTCCCTCTGTCGGTGTGGGTTTCCTTGTGCAGGCCAGGTGAATTGACCATGCTAAATTGCCCATAGCATTAGTCAGAGGGGAAATGGGTCTGTGTGGGTTACTCTTTGGAGGGTCAGTGTGGACTGGTTGGGCTGAAGGGCCTGTTTCCACACAGTAGGGAATCTAATCTATAGTCTGAATCATACAACACAGAAACAGACCCTTTCATCTGATCATAATCCCAAAGTAAACAATCCCACCTGCCTGCTCTTGGTCCATATTCCTCCAAACATTTCTTATTCATATACTTATCCAAGTGTCTTTTAAACATTGTAACTGCCCCTACATCCACCACTTCCTCTGGTAGTTCATTCATACACACAAGAACCATTCTGTGTAAAAATAAAAGTTGCCCCTCATTTTCTTTTTAAAGCTTTCTCCTCTCACCTTAAAAATATTCTCCCAAATCTTGAAATCCTCAACCCAAGGGAAAAGACACCTGCCATTCATCTTACCTATACTCATCATGATTTTAAAAACCTATATTAGTTACCCCTCATCCTCCTCGACACAGTTGTAAAACGTCCCACCCTGTCCACCCTCTCCCGAAACCTCTTACATTCTATTCCTGGCAACATCCTGGTCAATCTTTTCTGAATCTTCTCAAGCTTGTTAATATCCTTCCTGTGACAGATGACCAGAGCTGGATTCCAGAAGAGGCCTTACCAATGTTCTGTACAACCTGAACATGACGTTCCAACTCCTATACTCAAAGGTCTAAACAGTGGAAGTAAGTAGACTGCCCTGTCTACCTGTGATGCCAACCTCAAAGAAATTATATCGACAGGCCCTGAACACTGGCCAGGCAAAAGAGGATTGAGGCAATAAACTATCTCAACCACCCTCTCCCAGTACCACATACTGGTCCTGGTGACAAATACCCCAACTCCTCCACCAACAGACAGTGGTAAATGTTGACGTGATTTATCAGTTGCACTTCAGCAATCACCAAGACTCCTTCAACAGCACCTTCCAAATATATGAGCTCAATAACTGAGAAGGGTAAATGCAGCAGAAACTTGGGAATAGCTGTAAGTTCCCACCCATACTGAGCTATGTTTGTTTGAGTAACATACACCATTCTATTTTCTGGTCAAGTGATAGAAAAGACCATAAGACTTGGGAGAAGTTAGGCCACCCAGCTCCGTCATTCAATCATGGTTGATAAATTTCTCATCTCCGTTCTCCTGCCTTCTCCCCGTAACCCTTTACAATCAAGAAACTATCTATCTCAGTCTTCAATATACTCAATGACCTGGCCTCCACAGCCTTCTATGGCAATGAATTCCATCGATTCACCACTCTCTGGCTGAAGAGGTTTTTTCTTATCTCCACTCTAAAAGGTTTTGTCCTCAGGACCTAGTCTCTCCTACCAATGGAAACATCTTTCCATCATCCACTTCTGTCCAGGCCATTCAGCAGTTTCATTTAGATCCTCTCTTATCCTTCTAACCCCTCAAACATTCCTCATATGTTAAGCTTTTCATTCCTGGGACCATTCTCATGAATCTCCTCTGAACATGTTCCAGGGCCAATACATCCTTCCTAAGATATAGAGTCCAAAACTGTGCACAATACTTCAAATGTGATCTGACCAGGGCTTTATAGAGCCTCAGGAGTACATCCATGGTTTTATATTCAAGTCCTCTCAAAACAAGTGCCATCATTGTATTTATCTTCCTAACCTGCAAGCTTACCTTGAGAGAATCCTGGTCTAGAACTCCCAAGTCTCTGCATTTCAGATGATTGCAAGAAAAGAGCTTTCAAAATCTTGCGTGCCATCATAAGGAGGTACCTCTCAGAATTAATGCACTCAACCTGCATGTTGACAATCAGACACACTCAGTAAAAAAGTCTGGAAATTTATTGAAGGACAGCTCAAAGTAAGGATTAACTTCATGATTGACTGCAGGGTTAACAGACTTCAACTCATATCAGACAGACAGCAACCTCCAGCATCTATTGACCAATTTGATGGAATTTGCTGCAGCAACATGTGAATTTTCCAGAAAGGAGCTGTCACAGAGGTTCATTGAGTTAGTTGTTTCCTCTATATCAATTATATCCTGAATAAGGACGTGTGAACTATTACAGTCAATAACTGCTGAAAATAAGCAAACACAGCCAGAAACCCTAATCACCTTATCATACATCAAAGAAGTTTCAGAAATGACAGCCAGACTACTAAGACCTCTCAGAATCCTAGTAGCACACAAACCCACCAACACTCTCAAACAAAAACTAACAAACTTAAAAGACCCAGTACAAACCATGGACAAAACCAATGTCATCTACCAAGTTCCATGCAAGGACTGCGACAAACACTACGTAGGACAAACAGGAAGAAAGTTAGCCACTAGGATATACGAACACCAGCTAGCCACAAAAAGACATGACCCTCTCTCCCTCGTAGCCCTACACACAGATGAAAAAAACTACCATTTCGACTGGGACAACACATCTATCTTGGGACAGGCTAAGCAAAGACATGCCAGAGCATTCCTCGAGGCCTGGCACTCCAACCACAATGCCATAAACAAACACATAGATCTAGATGCCATCTATCAACCCCTCAGAAAACGAACAGGAAATGACATCAGGACAAACATATAAACAGAAAGCAGGAGACAACAGCTTCGCTTCACTTGGAGGTCACCACTGACGATGTTACCTAGCCAGGTCATGAAATGTCTGGATATCAAACCTACAGCTCAGCGAGCAAACCTACACCCTAAACCTCAACCTGAGCTACAAACCTTGCAAAAGTAAGCTTTATGAGATTGGCAAAAGATGGTGATTCAGGAATGGCCTGACATTACAATTGTGGTCTATTATGATGAGTCATTTTCAAGGGCAAACAAGTTACAAGACCAAATATATTTTGCCAAGTCATCGTGTACATCTTACATTAGGTTTCTATGAGTATTGAACACATGGTTAGCACATTTACTGGCTGGGGAATGCATGTGAGGCATGTCAAACTGTCAACCTTCGCATCAGAGGGAGTCTCTACATCCAGACAATGTTCCTTTCACTCTTCGGATGGAAGTATAAACAGAGCAATTCACAGTATTCAGTTTATATCCTTGAGATGGGTTGCGTCTGTAAAATTTCCGTTGTTAGACATCTAAGCAACACAATGAGTACATCATTGCTGACACTCGAATTCTTTTCCGATTATTTGATGTCCCAGATTAGACAGCATCTGAAAACAGACTGCAGTGCACTGGCAAACTACTAAGTGGAGGATGATCCATACCACACCATCCTGATGATGAAGAGCTAATGCCCGAAATGTTGACTCACCTGCTCCTCGGATGCTGCCTAATCTGTGTTTTTCCAGCAACACAATTTTCGATTCTGACTCTCCAGCATCTGCAGTGCTCACTTTCTCCATATCGTATCATCACCCCACTATCCACAATCAAACAGTGTCTAGCAGAATATATGTTATTAATTCAACTGTCTTGAAGGAACAAAGCAAGATTTTCACATTGCATTGCTGTATTCCCATGCTAGACCAATGGACAGATGATCGCCATCCCCATTACATTCACGTTCAGAAAGCAAGTGTGAACAACTTTACCCAGCAACCAACTGTCTAACCATTCTGAGACATGGTGTTATTTTTCAGAGAGAGCAGAGAATGGAAGACAAACAGAATAAGCAAGCATATAGAGAATTACCAAAACTGTGCATGGCCAGAGACTGAGTTAGAAATGTAAATGCATTTATTTGGATACCAGCAAATGCTTCCAAAGTGTGCAATCAGTTCTAATCAGACAGACTCATTACAGATGCACTACATTATGAAGGAACAGAAGGTAACTCAGACCAATGTACAGCATGCTAGTCATGCACGAAGAGAGTGAAGAAGAATGGCCCAATCAAATTGTGTGGGGATGTTGATTGATAGCAATTAGCAACAAGTCAACCAAGTTGTCAAACAAATGCAATAAAGAACAATGCATAACTCTCCAGAAAGGTCTATGATCACTCGATCAGGATAAGTTGCCAACCTCTGAAACATTATGTTGAAGTTTAAAATGCTGGTCTTGTAAACTCTGTTTTACTCACTGTACAATTAGTGAATCGACAATATGTGCCTATTTATGTCGTTGGGATAATAAGAACATAAGGACTAGGAACAGGAGTATGCTGTCTGGCTCTCCGAGCCTGCTCCACCATTCAATGAGGTCATGGCTGATATTTACATGGATTCAGATCCACTTACTCTCACCATCTCCCTTAATTCCTTTATTGTTCAAAACAAAATCTATCTTGGCTTAGCGTCAACTACTTAATTGGGCAAGAAATTCCATAGATTCACAACTCTCTGGGTGAAGAAGATCCTTCTCAACTCATTCCTGTACCTGCTCCCCTTAATTTTGAGGCTATGCCCTCTTGCCCTAGTTTCACCTGCAAGTGGAAACCTCCTCTTTACTTCTTTCTTATCTACTCCTTTCATAACTTTATGTTTCTGTAAGATCCCCCTCATTCTTTTAAATTCCAATGAGTATAATCCCAGCCTACTTAGTCTGTCCTTAAACCAACCCTCTCAACTCTGTAATCAACCTAGTTAGCCTCTTCAGCACCCCCTCCAGTGCCAGTACATCCTTTCACAAGTAAGGAGACCAAAGCTGCACACAGGACTCCAGGTGTGGCTCACCAGCACCTTGTACAGCTGCAACATAACCTCCCTGTTTTTAAGCTCAATCCCTTCAGCAATGAAGGACAAAATTCCATTTGCCTTCCTAATTACCTGTTGCACCTGCAGACCAACCCGCAGTGATTCATGCACAAGGACACCCAGGTCCCTCTGCATCGCAGCATGCTGCAACTTTTTATCATTTAAGTAGTAATCCTTTTTACTGTTAATCCTAAATGGATGACTTCACTTTTACTAACATTGTATTCCATCTGCCAGACCTTGGCCCACTCACTTAAAGATAATAATTTTTATCTTTCAAACAAAGGATGTATCGTGTCTCAGTCAGTATGACTTTAAGAGATACACTCGTTGTATCATCATTGCATTGTGACATTGTAACCTGATGGCATGAAGGTCTCGTACTCCAATTTACTCAGGTCACCTGAAGCATGACACTCTATTGGAAGCATGCTCTAGTTTCACCTGTAAGTGGAAACCTCCTCTTTACTTCTTTCTTATCTACTCCCTTCATAACTTTATGTTTCTGTAAGATCCCCCTCATTCTCTTCTATTCTAACATAGCAGCTTAATGTAAGCCCAGACACTTATTTGCCTGAGGAAAGTATTGTTTGTACAGAATAGTTATTGTAATGTGGTATGGCACACAAAACAATACTTTTCACTGTATCTCAGTACATGTGACAACAATAAATCAAACAAATAAACTATATTGGCTTCTTCAATACCCTGACATCCACATCCAGTGTCTTTTGTTACAGGAGCGAGCATAAGCATTGCAATATCAGATTTTTAAAAAAAACTGTTTGAAGCATACATATACCATGTCCTTTACATCAAGCCAAGCCTTAAACTAACATTGTTGTTGTGACTATTTATTTGCTTTCATGTTCTGTTAAGAACACGCAAAAGCCTCCAAGCATTATTTTATTATTGTATTATTGTAGAGTTCTTCTTAACTGTCAATACTGGCCCAGATGTGTTCCAATAAAAACTGGTATGAATTGTTAAATCATCTTTGGTAACCATTAGTTCTTCAGTCAATTCTGTGCAACATTATGCTAGCAAACTGAGATTCTCCTTACAATAACATTGTAATCCTATGAGATAAATCTCACTGGTCTACATGCTTCAGTGAAAACCAACACTGGATGTTTGGAAATGTGACATTCCCCTTTACCAAAGGTGTCAGCCTGACTTGGTTGTTAACACTCTTGCCTCTGAGTCAGAAAGTCATGGTTGCACTCCTGAGACATCAGTATATAATCTAGGCTGACAGTTCAGTGCACTGCTGATGGAGTGTGGCTTTGTTAGAAGTGCCACCTTTCACAGGATGTGCTAAACTGAAGCCCCTTCTATCCTCTCTGGTGAGTTCAAAACATGCAATGACTTCTGTGAAGAACTGCAGTGATGCCAATACATGCTCTGGGACATTCTGATGTCAATTTCATTCTATCGATTTCAACCAACGCTAATCATAAAGGGGTAGACTCTCAAATTCCTGACACATTTCTCAGGAAACAAATTGCTGTATCAAGAGCACTACAAAGAATAATGCACCCCTATATGTTTAAAATACAGTGCTTAAAAAAAATCAGGCGGCTACAGGTAATATTTTACATATTTTAATAAAGATAACTTCTGCAAGCTGTTTCTCAACAATGTTAAAACGCATTCTGAAGTTTACGATTGCACCAGAAGCACTAAAGAGATATAATTGAAGCCGGATCATAAAATGTGCCGGGGAAAAGCATACAATTCCCTTTCCTTTCTCAACATTTCAGCTTCTTTGGCTGAATCCTTCATAAAATGCCTTGCCCCCTTGCAACGAGTCTGCTCACACTCCTGAATCTTTCCTCCCCCTGTTCCTTTCCTTCCCTTGTTAAATTTACTCCTCCTGTTTATGGCTATTATTTCTGTACCTCAGATTTCACAGGCACTCTACTACTGCCAATCTAATACATACAATCCTGTCACTGACCTCCCTTCATATTCATCTCTTGGTGCACATATCTTTTTACAAGGCCGCCAATGGACTGTTTCAAAAACATCTTAGCAAATGTTTTAGCTCCACTGAAACCAGGGGCCCCAGACCATTGCTCAAAGCTGAAATATTTTTAGATTCACATTTCCCAGTCTATGACTTCAGGTATTAAATTACCCAAATTGGTACTTCAGCTGAATACTTAGTTTGCCTCTACTTCATTAATCTGAAGCCATGTCACTGATGCACTGTTTCCAGTTGGCTTTCTAACTGGACCTTAATTTCCCTACGGACTATATATTCGTGTTGTCAGTATGATCGTTTTGATATAAGAAGCTTGAAAGCAAAATTAATGTTTGCCTTACATCATATTCAGTTAAAATTAGAATTTGTCCTTCTAGCCTCAGCCCTTCCTTATCTCTCCATCCATGCTCTGTCGGAGCTGCCATCTCTTAAGAGGTGTTAAACAAGGACTCCAAAACTCTCCATGGATTTTTCCCTTTGCTATCGCCTACCCTCAAATATCTTTGCACTTCTGCTATTCTGGCCTCTATTGCAATCACTATTTTCAATGTTGTGATTGGTTTCTAAGTTTCTGAACATTTTGTTTCTAGTCCTCTATATCTTGCCACCCTCTTTCTTTCTTGAAGACATTAAACTCATCTCTTTGACAAGATTTTGGTCACATGTCCGAATATGTCAAATATTCACATGTCAAATTTGTTTTGAAAATGCTTTTGTGCAGTACATAATAGAATTTGGCTTATAGATTTTAAAAGGTTAGAATTATAAAATTCCTACAGTGTGGAAACAGGCCATTTGGCCTATCGAGTCTACACTGACCTCAGGAGAGCATCCCACCCATACCTAGCCCACTACCCCTGCATTTCCCATGGCTAGCCCACCTAGTCTGCACATCCTGAGATACTATGGGCAACTTACCGTGGCCAATCCACCTAACCTGCACATCTTTGGATTGTGGGAGGAAACCGGAGCACCTGGAGGAAACGCACACAGACACAGGGAGAATGTGCAAATTCCACACAGACAGTCACCCAAGGTTGGAATCGAAGCTAGGTCCCTGGTACTGTGGGGCAGTAGCGTTAACCTCTGAGCCACCACCATGCAACCCCTGTTGAACTTGACCATATTTTGGCCATAATCTTCACCTTCTTTATTCTTCCTGCAATATTGTATAATCTCACATTTATTTTCCATCTGCTAAGTTTTAGACCACTTACTGTGCCTGTATGCATCCCTCTGCAGACACTTTTTGTCATCCTCAGCACCTGTCTTCTCACTTATTTTTGTGTCATCAGCAAACTTGGCCAAAATACGTTCACTTTCCTCATCCAAGTCATTAATATGCATTGCAAATAATTGTAGTCCCAGGACTGATCCTTGTGGGACACCACTAGTTACAGATTGCCAACCCAAAAATGTCACCCGACCACAACTCCCTGTCTTCTATTAACTAGCCAATCTAGTAGCCTTGCTAATACACTACCTTCATGGGCTCTTATCTTACAAAGTAGCCTAACAAGTGGTCCCTGATCAAATGCCTTCTGAAGATCAAAGATCATTACACCCACTGATTCTCCTCTGTCCATTTTGCTTGTTACCTCCTCAAAGAATTCTAACCCATTTTTAGGCACAATTTCTCCTTTGTGATCTGTTTGATCATATTATGTACATCCAAATATTTTGCTTTTATAAGAGACTGTAACATATTTCCAACAGCAGATGTTAAGCTAACTGGCCCACTGTTTTCTGCTTCCTCCCCTTTATAAATAAAGGTCTTGCATCGGCAGATTTCCAATCCACTATACCTTTTCCAGAATCTAAGAATTCTTGGAAAATTACTATGAGTGCATCCACGGTCCCTGTAGCTTTTATTTTAATTTTTATTTATTCATTTATGGTTTGTGGGTGTCACTCACTGGGCCAGCATTTACTGCCCATCCCTAGTTGCCCTTGAGAAGGTGATGGTGAGCTGCCTTCTTGAATTGCTGCAGTCCACCTGCTGTGGGTTGACCACAATTCCATTCGGGAGGAAATTCCAGGATTTTTACCAAGCAACAGTGAAGGAATGGCGGTATATTTCCAAGTTAGGATGGTGAATGGCTCGGAGAGAAAATTGAAGGTAGTGATGTTTCTATATATCTACCGCCCTTGTCCTTCTAGATGGAAGTGGTTGTGGGTTTGGAAGGTGCTGTCTTAGGATTTTTGGTGAATTTCTGCAGTGCATCTTATAGGTGGTGCACACTGCTATTACTGAGTATTGGATGTGGAGGGAGTAGATATTAGTGGATGTGATGCTAATCAAGCAGGCTGCTTTGTCCTGCATGGTGTCAAGCTCCTTGAGTGTTTTTGGAGCTGCACTCATTCAGGCAAGTGGGGTGTACTCCATCACACTCCTGACTACTACTTTTACTATCCTGGGATGCACCTTGTCAGGTCTAGGAGATGATTTGGTCTTTTGCCCCATGAGTTTCCCAGTATATTTTCTCTAGTGATAGTCATTATATTTATTTCTTCTCCCTCTTTTGCAGCTTGCTTATTCAACATTTTTGGAACGTGATAAGTGTCTTCTACATGAAGACTGATGCAAAGTACTTATTCAATCTCTCCGCTATTTGCTGGTTCCCCATTTTTCTATTTCTCCAGCCTTGTTCTCAGAGAGTATTTAAAGATATTGTTATTGTCAATTTTGATATTACCTGCTCATTTATACTCAACATTTATTTTCTCTGTTCTTACATGAATAGACAGTGTCTTTGCAGGCTGAAGTACCAAGTGTACCTGTTTTAACTCAGCAATAAAGGTGAAAGTTATTTGCTGGTTCATTTTGCAAACAATGCTCTGTTAATCAGGGTCAATCTGCCTGGTTTAAAATTTAAACAAAGCCTGGCAGTTAACTGTCAATCAGCAGAAAACCACTGTTTTCGGCATTCCCTGTTCTCAAGCACAATAAATGTAGATGTTCCCTTTAATTGGTATTCTTGTGAATTATCCTCTTCGCTGCGAGAAAGATTCAACAATTGTTTCTGTTTTCAGCAACAGTCAAGTTCTATGGCAGCTCAGCAGTTAGTGCTGCTGCCTCACAGCACCAGGGCCTGTGTTCAATTCCAGCCTCTGGCGACTGTCTGTGTGGAGTTTGCATGTTCTTCCCATGTCTGTGTGGGTTTCCTCAGGTGCTCCATTTTCCGTCCAAAGTTGTGGAGATTAGGTGAATTGGTCATGCTAAATTGCCTATAGTCTCCTGGGATGTGTAGGTTAGGGTGCATTAGTCAGGGGTAAATATAGGATAGGGAGAATGGGTCTTCAGAGGGTCAGTGTGGACTTGTTGGGCCTAATGGCCTGTTTCCACACTGTAGGGATTCTATCCTACCAAATATAAATAGAAAATAGGGCTATAATAATGGTGGCTGGATTTTATTTTACTAATTATTCTTCCCATATTTTGATGTTTAACTTAATGTTCTATTATGCTGTGAACCATTATCTACTTGTGCTTGATTTGATGTGTGCAATATACTTTTGACTGAGCTGTTTTGAGTTTTCTTGCACACTTGAGGTGGAGGTCTCTTTGATATCACTAAAGGAATGAGCAACAGTTTAAGATAGCTCAACTGGAGTGATGAACATCCACAGGGAGATGTGAGGCATATCAATAATGGTTGATAAGAGGGTAATACATGTCAAAGAATGGACAGTCAGATCCACCTGAAAGCAAAATATCTGACACCACACCTGTTTTACAGTAACTGATTTCATTCATTTTAGTTGTTTTCTTCAAAGTCTGCAGCTTTATTTCCCAGCCTAACAAAATAAACTGTTCTTGACAGGGTCAAAAGAGCAGTACAGAGTAGAAATTAGACAATTTCCTAATATGTTCATATTACATCCCCTCACCATTATGTGAATGGAGGCATTAAACTGTTTGCTTTAAATGGATTACACACATCCCTTTTCCAGGCTCGTTTCTTGCCCTAGGACTTAATATTTTCGGAGTTGTTTTGAAAACTGTATCAGCTTTCCTAATGTTATTGGGCTTTGGATAGAGTTCCAAACCTTGTATGATGGTAACTTGGAGGCCAGAAAATGTAGTGGTTAGCCAAGGCAGAAATGGACACTTACGGTCAAGTGGCTTTAGCCCGTTACTCATGAAATAATCAATCACGTTTCGGAGCAAAAGTAGCAAAATGGGAAGTGGTCAATTAAACAAGAAACACTTGGGAATCTTTGCCAGAGAAGAAAAGCACTGAGGTGGCTTTGGAGATATTTTTGAGTGAAAGGTTACAGGAACGTGTATGCCTTCAAGTTAAGAGAAACACAGAATCCAGCTGTGTGGCTAATAGGTTAAACATGGTCCAAATGACAAACAGCCCTCTGTCAAGTCATTTTATAAAAGTTAAAGCAAATGGTGTGAACACAAGGAGATTACTGAATTCTGACTCTGAGGAAAGTTTAATGAAGAGAAAGCAAGAAAGATTAAAAATTGAAGATGAAATCTAACGGTTCAGAGCATTAAAAGATTTGAGTGATAGTGCACTCAGCTATATACTGAAATTTGGGAAAAAAAAATTAGCTGAGACCACTTAGCTGTGAGACAAGTATTGATAAGCACAATGTCTGGGCCTGATAGTATTCCAAACTGCACTCAGTCTTTTTCCCAGGGGAAATTGAGGACTAGAGGGCATCAGTTTCAGGTTAGTGGGGAAAGAATAAAAGAGAACCTAAGGGTCAATGCTTTTACACAAAGGGTGGTATGCATACAGAATGAGATGCCAACGAAAGTGGTTGAGGTAGGTACATTCACAACATTTAAAAGGCATTTGTACAAGTACATGGATAGGGAAGGTTTAGAAGGACATGAGCCAAGTGCAGGGAAATGGGGTTAAGGTGGACGGACATTTTGGTTGGCATGGATCAGTCTGGGCCAAAGAGCCTGTCTCCGTGTGTCTGGACTCTGACTCTATGACCTGCACAGATGTGAGAATATTAACAATTAGAATGTGTGACAACAGGACAGGGTCTGTGGCAGAGGGAGAAGCGTGGGTTAGATCACCAGGGACCTGCTGTTAAGTCCAGAATTAATCTCGTTGTCAACCAGCCAGGAAAATGTTACAGAAATGAGACAGTCATAGTTTGTAGGTGCTTTGATGGAAGAGGAGAAAGTGAGGACTGCAGATGCTGGAGATCAGAGCTGAAAATGTGTTGCTGGAAAAGCACAGAAGAAGGGCTTATGCCCGAAACGTCGATTCTCCTGTTCCCTGGATGCTGCCTGACCTGCTGCGCTTTTCCAGCAACACATTTTCAGCTTTGATGGAAGAGTTGAGATAGGCTATTTTAAAGACTTTCAAGATGTATTCACACTATAGCCCCAATGTAAACCTAACAGAGTCAGAGAGAGTGTGGTAACTCCAATAGGGCATATATTTACACACCAACTTTATTGATGTTAATGGCTCATAAAATTAGGTTCAGTGTTAAACTGACTTCGAATTCAAACCTGCCCCATTCCAGCCAGATTTGTAATGGCGAAATTGTAATGTTAATTTTTTTTTTTAATTCACGTGTGGGATGTGGACATTGATGGCTGGATCAGCAATTATTGCCAATCTCTTGTTGCCCTTGAGAATGTATGCTAAATGAAAGTATGATAATGAATGCTTATTATTTTGTCAGTGTTTAATACTGTTGCTTTTCCGTGATGCTATCTTCAAAGGCAATCTCATTGCAAAATCAGAGCCTGACACATGAACAAAGAATTTCGAAACTCCCAGAGTCATGTTCGGCTTCACATTGGAGTTTATCCAGGTCTCGAGTTCTGATGTCCATTGATCAGCATAGGCCTACGGTATTTTCCCACCAACCATCTGAGGCTGAGCCAAGCAATTAAAACTTTGGTATTGGGTTTGACCCTGAGGTGAGTTTCCCACTACCTATCTGTCCCCAAGTACACACATACTTCCACATCTGTAATCCTACACATATTTGCCCTGCTTAAGCATTATTTCCCATTGAACGCATCAACCAATGCTTTTCTGGCAGGTCCCCTGTCGGTCTACCTTCCATCGACATGAACACATTCAAAATTCTGCTGTCTGTCTCTGAACACACAGGTTCCAGAGAAACTGGTGGATCTGGGAACAGTTAAAAGACATTTGAATAAGAATGTGAATAGGAAATATTTGGAGGGATAAGGGCCACATGCAGGCAGGTGGGACTAGTTTAGGATTTTAGTCGGCATGGACTGGTTAGACCGGAGGGTCAGTTTTCATGCTGTATGACTCTATGTTCCTTTGCAGACCCCCATTCTTATTGTCCTATATTAGCACCTGGTCTGGCAATACCTCACTGTCCTTGTTTTTAAGACTGTGATAACTCCTACAAGGTCCATGGGGAATCACCACTACTCTCCTTGTAGAATTTGTTGACTATGAGTTCCCTTGATAACAGGCAATGTCTTGCCTAGCTGGAATTCATGACCTGAACCCTTTATAAAGCAGATCCAGGGATTGGGCTGCAGAACTGGCTGCCTCAGGCTGGGCCCAACCTATGTATACCACGAGTAGTGGCTCTACTTTGCTGTTCAACAATAAATATTGTTCCTTTCCAGACAGGTTTCTTACGTTGTTACAAAGACCATCAATGATCTCACCCCATCCTCCACTTCCACAACCACTTACAGCTTTCCAAAACTTCTGAAATTGTCCAATAAGGGAGAATTTATATTCTTGTAATCAGTTGTTACACTTTTGGTGACTGTGACTTCAGTTGCATAGATTCAAAGCTCTGGACGTCCCTCAAATTTCTCTCTATCCTGCCGAAGGAAGTTCTTCAATGTAATTCTTTATCCAGCTTTTCCTCATCTATTCCAAATTTTCCTTTGTGATTTAGTATCAAAATCTGTTTGGTAATGCACCTGTCAAATATCTTGAGACATATGCGGCATGATGGCTCAGTGGTTAGCACTGCTG
The DNA here is from genome assembly GCF_037043375.1 of Chiloscyllium plagiosum. NCBI lineage: Eukaryota > Metazoa > Chordata > Chondrichthyes > Orectolobiformes > Hemiscylliidae > Chiloscyllium > Chiloscyllium plagiosum. The sequence goes on along the minus strand of NW_028270181.1, from coordinate 20,053,686 downwards.
CCTCAGAGCACCAGGGACTAGGTTCGATTCCAGCCTTGGGCATCTGTCTCTGTAGAGTTTGCACATTCTCCCTGTGTCTGCGTGGGTTTCCTTCCCCAATCCAACGATGTGCAGTTTAGGGTGGATTGCCATGCTAAATTGCCCACAGTGTTCAGGAATGTGTAGGTTATGTGCATTAGTCCGGGGTAATTGTAGGATAATAGGACTGGGTGAGTTACTCTTCGGAGTGTCATTTTGGGCTTGGTGCCCTGTTTCCACACTGTTGCATTCATTGGATGCTGCCTGAATTGCTGTGCTCTTCCAGCACCACTGATCCAGAGTTCTATAATATTGTTACAATCCTCCATTAAGGCCAATAACCTTTGAAAAAGAGATACAGATTTCCCAGTGACCAATGTAAGGATTTACACCACAAGTTTCATGTTTTAGGACATTAACTGAGAGGGCAGTGGTGGTAATCCCAATTCCTGGGCTGAAGTTTCGGGAACAATGTTACTGTATTTAGGACAGTTTAGACTGATCTCAGTATAAACATTAAAAAAGGCGTAGACATTTGACACCAACATTTTTTTTAGATATTAGCATGAGGCTGCCAGTGTTCTTTTAACACAAGAAGAAAAGTTATAATACAAAAGAAAAAAAAATCAACATTGTTTCTATATATAGGACCGTTTAGAATGATCCCAGTATAAACATATAAACACAAATTTGTATTTGGCAACAAGTGGATTTATTTTCTTCTTTAAATTTGCAGTTACAAAAATATGCATGTACAATGGTGACCACCTAACCATAGTTAATTGTCACAAAAGCTCATCTGGTTTATTTTATGGAATGAAATCTACCATCCTTACCTGACCTGACTTACATGTGATTCAGGAAAGTTAGTTGATTCTTAACTATCCTCTGGAATGTCCTTCGGAGCCAAATAGATCAAGAGAAATTAGGAATTAACAGCAAATGTGGGATTTTCCATCAATGCTCACATCCCATAGGAGAATAAAAATGCACTCTAACATAAATTAAATGTTCCACAACTCCTGTTGAACATTTATAGGACTTTCTGCTTTTATTTCAAATGTTCACCATCTGCAGTATCTTGCTTTTATTACGTAAAGATTTCTTAATAGATAGCTGATCACCAACCCACAGAAGAGGTATTAGCCTTTAACTTCATTACATGCACAGCACTTTGAATTGAATTGAATTGAATTTATCATCACGTGTACCGAGGCACAGTGAAAAGCTTTGTGGAAAGCTTTCATCAGAAACATAAGCTGGAATTTGAAGTCCCAAGTTCCTCCTGTTTTAATCTCTTCTCCCTGCCCCACAAGTGTTTCTTCCAGTGTCCTTTCAAATGAAATCCATTTACTCAATTTTTTTGAGCATAATCATGTGGATTTCCAGTCAGAAATCAGCTTTTGGCAACACATTTGTCTTTAGCACTCCATAAGCTTCACCTCTTCAAAGAATCCATCTTCACAACCACCTGATGAAGGAGCGTCACTCCAAAAGCTAGTGCTTCCAATTAAACCTGTTGGACTATAACCTAGTGTTGTGTGATTTTTAACTTTGTACACCCCAGTCCGACACTGGCATCTCCAAATCATGACTACCATCTTCACCAACATTCTACTTGATGTCTATCAACAAAATCGTCCCTTTCTTCTGTTTGCATTCACAGACTGGTTTTTAGTTATCAAGTCTTTCTCTTTCTAACTGATTCTGAATCTGTGAGCCAGGTCAGAGTAGTATCAGCTGCCTCATCCTTTGTGTGAAACTTGTCCCAGCATTCATAAAGTTTTAAATGGCTTCCTCACCCAATGACTATCACATTACCTCGGTTTGACTCCAGGGAGGATTTATCGGATGACAGATGCCTCTCTCCAAATATTTTGTTTTATCTTGAATTACAACTATCTTATAAAATTCAAGGTTCATTACACTATATAGGAGAAAGTTAGGACTGCAGATGCTGGAGATCAGAGTCGAGCGTGTGGTGCTGGTAAAGCACAGCAGGTCAGGCAGCATCTGAGGATCAGGAGAGTCAACATTTTGGGCGTAAGCCCTTCATCAGGATGAAGGGCTTATGTCTGAAACGTCGATTCTCCTGCTCCTTGGATGCTGCCTGACCTCCTGTGCTTTTCCAGCACCACATTCTCCACTCAGTATCTATAGAAATGGTACAGTATAGATGAAGTTCATGCTTTGCTGTAATACAATAAACTGTATATTGCAGATGGATTATGGAAAGAACCACTATCAGGTGGTAATACTCAACAAAGAGCTTCCCAGATCATCACCTTTTTTTTATTTTTACAGTTGATTACAGTGGTAGTTAGTCATCAACATATTCACATCAGACTGCCTGTGTTCTTTTAACACAAAGAGAAAAGTTTATTATGCAAAAGAAAAAAATACTAAATATCAGACAGTTTGGAATGATCTCAGTATAAACATAAAGATCCCTAGAATTTTTGACAACAATAACTTTTCTTCAATATACTATCAGTCCTATGTGAATACCTTGATTAACATTCTTTTCCAAATTTCCTCCTTGTTCTGCTTAAGCAGGTTTGAGATTTGTTCCCATGTGTGGTGGCCTGAACCTCCTTAAGTTCCAAGGGTTTGGGTTCCTTTTCAATTCTGAGGTAGAGATCAGAGTGGTGCTGGAAAAGCACAGCAGGTCAGGCAGCATCCGAGGAGAAGGAAAATCGATGTTTCCGGCAAAAGCCCTTCATCAGGAATGGACTGATGAAGGGCTTTTGCCCAAAACGTCGATTTTCCTGCTCCTCGGATGCTGTCTGACCTGCTGTACTTTTCCAGCACGACTCTGATCTCTACTCTGGTTTCCAGCATCTGCAGTCCTCACTTTTGCTCAGTTCCTTTTCAATTCTGTCTATAAACGCCATACCTGGAGATTCTGTTATCCTAACAAACTGCCCTGATATTAAGATGAAACTGTTCTCCTGAAAATCTGATTCTTCTGCCACGATGGAACTGAAAGATGATTCTTCTGAACTGAACTCAAACTAAACCAACAGTAACCCCTGATCATTTATTTTTCTGTATGAATAACTCAATAGTGTAAACAGTTAAATAATGAACCTCTGGTATCCTGTTAGATACTTACTAAATCACTTACTTTCTTGGAAAATATGTAACTTAATTATTTTTCCAAATACCTTTCCGCCCTCTTAAAAGGGTAGTTATCTTCACAGATCTGAAAATAAAATCTATCTGCTTATGTTTTAAAGATTCAAACTCCCAAATGACAATAATATATGATGTGTCTCTATCTATTGACAACAGTCTCACATTAAAATATTGCGTTAAAATATTATCATTGGCAATTATGGCCGAACAAAATTGATCAGTGTAAACATGCAAAAGGGGGCAAATGTCAGTAGGGTGGCACATTATAGAGTACCAGACACCTGCAGCATGTAACTACATTTCAGTGTAATAATCACTGTAAAAAGACCGAAGTCACATGACACCAGGTTATAATCCAACAGGTTTATTTGAAATCACAGGCTTTCAGAGCGCTGCTCCTTCACTTCACCTGACGAAGGAGCAGTGCTCTGAAAGCTTGTGTTTTCAAAACACTCGTTGGACTAGAACCTGGTGTCATGTGCCTTCTGACTTTGTCCACCCCAGTCCAACACCAGCACCTCCCACATTTTCATCAGTGTCATTATCCAAAGATAAAAGGGCTTTGGAAAGTGCAACCGATGAATGCACACAATAATCTATTAGCTATGATTAACATTTAGGCATGCTTTATTCAAGAATTTGAAAGCCATCAGCCTATCCCTAGACATTTTCATGTTTCAAGAATAACCACATTTATCATGGTACAGAATAACATAGGAATGGGCAGGTAGAACCTATGGTGCGGAAACAGGCTATTTGGCCAAACTGGTCCATTTTTACCCTTTGCACAAACTTCTTCCCAACCTGCTTCATTTAACCTCCATCAGCATATCTTCTATCCATTCCTCCATCCTGCAATAATGAGTCTCACATTCTAACCGTTTTGTTGGGTATTTGGAATCCAACTCTGTTTGGCCTCCCAAAGGAATCCTGCTGATGTGGAGAGAAAGTTTAATAAATGAGCCTCTGAGGTGTGTTGTAATGTAATTGTGAAATCAGTTATCATGTGTGAGGGACTTACTAGAAGCTTGAAACTACTGCAGCTCAGAGCAGGGAAGTCTGCTACTGAACTGTCATGTTTGTATCGTTAATAATTATTATTTTGAAGAATGTCTGTCAGATGAAGAACAAGAGAATCATACTAAAACAACTGGAACTTTGTCTGAATTTGTTTTTTTTACATCTTAATCTAAATATACATTCTCTCAGAAGTTAAAGCTTCTGTTCCTTCCCATTTCCCTTAATCACATAACTGTGACAACATTGTTACGCTACTATAGATTCTTCTGATGTTAATCTCATTACTTTACATTAACAAATCTCCAGGTCAAAACATTTCTCCTGAAATTTGTACTGGCTTTGTTAGTGATGATGTGTGTGGTTACTGATGGCGTTCACCAACAAACTAACAGCTAAAGTTGCCCGATTTAGTGTCTACATGTGACCAGACTAAGATCTCATCGAACCTGTTTCTTTGTGTAAATCCCAAGGTGTAACCCCATACTCATTGTATGACATTTGGGTTAATCAATGCTGTGCTACCTTACAGTGAATGGCTAATGATTTTTCACAAATCCTAATTACATAAGACAGACACTTCTTGCTTCTCTCATTTTATTTTCACGCTGCTCGTGACACCATAGTGTAACCAAAAGTATTCTGCAACTTTTCCATAAGGTCAAAAGGTAAACTCCCTGAAGTTAAATGTCAGTTTGAAAAGAAAAATGTATTGAGTTTTAATGCACGAAAATAAAACTTGAACTTCAGCCACAACAACTGGAAGCTATCAGAAACTTTATATGCCCCGTGCAGCAGAGAAAGTCTGCAGGTTTTTTTTGGTCTTGTGTGAGCTTCTAAGAAGGTTCCTTCGACATAATGCATCAACAAGCTTAAATGTTTCCTGGCGTGGTGGTTTCCAAGTGGTGAGAATGAGCACAATGACTTTGAAAGGTTAAAGACAGAAACAGTCAATGAATCACCATTGAAATTGGGACTTCTCGACAAGATAATCTGATATTGGAAATCTGGAATAAAATCAAACTGGGATATTTAAAAAAAGCAGCTGGTCAGCCAACATCTGTAACGACAAGATGGAAGCTATCGATATTTCAGGTGTGCAGTCTTCAGCAGAACATCTGCATTCCAGCTGATGCTGTGGGTGGTTTCTTGCTATAACAGCTGGCTGAAGTTAGATCTATATATCTTGTTTGACTTTCCATTCAAAGATGTGACCAGTCATGCTGCTGCAACCAATGAGCAGTATAATGGAACAAACAGTAAAGCAGTGGCTTCAGATACTAACAAAACAGAAGGTTGAAATCAACTAGCTGACAGAGTATCCGACCAATACTTATTGCTAATTGGGTCTGTGAACCACTAGCCTCAATCGTGTCCTACTTAAAGGCCGATCGCCTGCATTCAGGCAATTTCCCCAGTGAGCTTCTGGGCAAACAGAACAAAGCTACATCTAAATACCAAATGCTAGTGAAATAACATATATCTCAACCAGAGAGAGAGCGAGAGAGGATAAGGATGCTGTATTTAGACGAAAATGGGTACTGCAGATATTGGAGATTTGAGTCAAGATTAGAGTAGTGCTGGAAAAGTACAGCAAGTCAAGCAGCACCCAAGGAGCAGGAAAAACAATGTTTCAGGCAAAAGCCTTTCATCAGGAATGAGGCTGGGAGCCTCAGAGGTAGAGAGATAAATGGAAGGGATGGGGTGGGGCTGGGGGCAAGGTAGCTGAGAGTGCAATAGGTGGATGGAGGTGGAGAGATTGTATTTAGACTCAGTGTCACTTCTCCATAAGGGCTCAATATGTGTTATTTGAAAAAAATGACCAAAGCATTAAGAATGTGGGAAAGAAATAGAGTATGAAAGAAAGCTAGTCAGACACATCAAAACTGATAGCAAGAGTTTCTGAATATATATGAAGTAGTAAAAAGTTAATAGTGTGAATATTGGTCCTACAGCAAGTCAAACTGGACAATAAATAATAGAAAGTAAGGAATTGGCAGATGAATTGCACAGATATTTTGCATTGGTCTTCTCTATAGAAAACTGCATAAACTGTTGGAGTTGTCTTATATGGAGAGGTTGAGTAGTTGGGGCCTATACTCATTAGAGTTTATAAGAATGAGAGGTGATCTTCTTGAATCACATAGGTCTCTTAGGGGGCCTGACAGAGTAGATTCTGAGAAAATGTTTTCCCCTGTGTGAGAGTTGATGGCTGGAGGGTGTAACCTCAGAGAAAGGGATTACCCAATTAAAACAGAGATAAGGAATTTCTTCCCTCAAAGGGTAGGGAATCTGTGAAATTCTTTACCACAAAAGGATGTTGAGGGCTGGTTTATTAAGTATATTCAAAGCTAAAATAGATTTTTAATCAGTAATCAAAAGTTATGGGGAAAAGGCAGGGAGGTAGATTTAAGGAATATCATATCAACAGCAATCTCACTGAGTGGTGAAGCAGACTTAATGGGCTGAATGGCCTCCCTCAGGTCCCACATATTCTGTTCTTACAGTCTAACTGGTTTGGGGCATCTTGTAGAGATGCCATAACAAACATGCAATACAATGGATCTGGAAAATTACCCCAACCTAAAGTATGAAATTAGAACAATACGTTCAGGTCAAAATAACAACAAACAAGTTTAAAACTGATCTTATGGAGCTCTTTATGTAAATGTTGTATAAGGTAATGGTTCAGAAGGGGTTAATATTTCTGTTATATTGACTCCATTTATTCTACTGATCTCACATATGGTCTGTAATACAGACAGTGAGTTCCAATCTGGTTTCAGAAGAAGCAGATGTAACTGTACCAGTTTCTTACGGTCCTCATAATTGTTATGACCACACGATGAAGGGAGTTTCAACTTTCCACTCTATTTGTACTCCTCTCGGTCGATTGCTCTAATATATTTGTTTACTTTTAACACACAGCTATCACATCAACGTAAGATATTGTTAACTAAACTGAGATGAAGTAGGTGACTACATGACTCGATGGGCTGATTGGCCTAATTCTGTTTCTATCATCTTATGGTCTAAGAGTGTTCAACGCAGACTGAGCTCCAGGTAGAAGAATTAGCATCCTCAAATTATGCATTAAAAGGAGTTGAATGATGTGTTGAGAGATATTTCTTGATAGTTGAGTTTAATTGAGTCAAGCCATCTGTGTTGATTTTGTGAGCTCCTAAAAACAATTCTCAGTATAGATGATGTGATATTAGTAAGTATTCAGTCAAAAATATATGCTTTTGAAAATGCATAGCCTCATTAAAGAACATATGCTCGTACCAAGTGTCTTTAAATCACTTAACCTGCCTGAGAAGTTGTACAAACAGCATTTAAAGACTTTCATAATTCAGAGAATTACTGGTAAAAGTACATTCTCAGTTACTTTATTTAAAGATGATGGAAATGGGGTCTTTTCCAAAACTTCTGATTCAAAGTAGAGATGCTGTGCAATGAACCACAAGACAATCCTCTCTTCTTTCTTCCTCCCACTCAAAAACTACTTTGCTTGAGGATAGAAGTTAGTTGTTTTATCATTTAAAAAACCCATAAGGAACTGTTTTGTCTTAATGTAGGCATTATAGGTCTATTTTAAATAAACTAAAGCCTTTGACAAAATAACAGAGTCAAATTTAATGACAATGTTTCCAACAGTAATTTCTACCTTACAACAATTAACACACTCAATGAATAGGCAAAAATTAAGTTCAAAATGCTTTTATTTTATATAACTGTTATTCAAAAGCAGAGTTTGGACAGAAAGCGTTTCTGGGGTAATCAGATTCTTTTCCACATTTTAGGGAATTCCAGAGAAGAGAATATCTGGATAAACCTTTCTGGAAGCAACTTATAACTTGCACAAATTCTTCACTTTCCTTTGCAACAGTCAGAGATTCGGGGCAGGAAACTAGACAGAGGCCAGAAACAAAGCAAGCTGAACTCCTGGGAATTAGCACAAAGGTTTTGTAAATTTAGAAAGAATTAGAAGGAACCCTATAAAAGTAGCATTGTATTGTGTTACAATGAGCAAACCTGACTCAAGAATGCAGTCAGACAGAAAGGCATCAGAATTCCCAATTACAGCTTGTTACCGTACTTGTGAAATATTTGGAAAACAATGTAGAATATTCAAGGACAAAATCAATAGTTGCTACAGATCATTATGTAAGAAGGAGAAATCAGTTCCATTGTGCAGAGTTATGGTTATATTGACCGACTTGTAGAACATACTTGTTCCCTGGGGTATTATAGATTAATTTCTGAAAATAATCCAGTTTTTATTCAAACCACCCTGTTTCAAATCTCTCTAAATAAATCTGACTTGTCCCTCCCACCCCAGATCTTGGTACTGTTTAACATAATGGAATCTATATCAACAATAATTGCAGTATATATGTTATTGTCAATAGCTTCAAATTATGTGATATTAATGTATTTTAAAATGTATTCCAACTGATTTAAATGCTTTCTCATGCATATTATTCCAATGAAAAAATCCCTTTACATTTTGGGATTCTTCACTCAAAGATTTTCCACTGAAATTGTCCTCCAGAATTACAAAAATCATCTTGTCACAGCTTTAAGTGCCACTGAGCATCTTGCACACAATAATTTGAAACATGGTCAATATCATCGCAAACACATTTTGCACACAGCCAGATCCTTTAAGCTGCTGTGAGGTAGATGATTGATTAACCTGTTGTGGGCCAGGGTTTTAACATCTGATCTTCTTTGATTATTGTTACAGGGTTGTTTAACATCTGTACGAGTAGGGGATTGAAATCAACAGATCACCTCAGTATAGCACTACGGTGTCAGTCTTGGTTTTTGGGTCACTTCCTGGTCCAGGACATAATTTTTTGATTTGGAGGTAAGTTTACTTACAACTAATCCAAATGAACACTTTGCATTCCTCTCTGTATAATTTATAAAGTTTACAAATAGAAAGGATTAAAGCTTGATTGTTGTTTTACATGTATTAACGATTAATGGGAAAATATTTTTTTTTGGCTTTATCAACATGTGTTTATATTTTGCGAGAAGCAGACCAAAACGCCAAGAGATTACCTTCTTACCTAAACATTCTGACTGTTATTAATGTTTTGTGGGTCTACCATTGACTGCCACTATGTTTATTTTTCCTGTTAGGTTTCCTTACCCCTGTCCACTGGGATGGATGCATCATTTCCCCTTTGGCGCCAAGGCCTTGATGTGGAATGATGTATCTGTTTTGCAGTGAGTGAGAAGTCTTCACTGCTGTGGCATTTAAATTGCATACCTTGTTCTACCTCACCACTCCAAAACTTTGCAATTCCTGCAAACTCTTTGGTATTAATGGGAGTGGAGGATTCTGCAAAAACTCTGCAAGTGTGCCCGCGTAATTTGTGGATTAAACTTAAATCCCACCAGTCCAGCGCCAGCTAAGATCCTAGTGGGAGACCGACAGATTCTCAGGGGAAGCAGCCATTACCATTCAACTCCTACTGAACTCACAACTGGGTTGGAGGGAGTTCCAAATGATCTTGGCTTGTTCTGCAGTAACTTCATCTTTGAGATTATGTGAAGTTGACCGTGTTCAAAGCTCACTTATTTTAAAGAAGCTGTTGTATCGCCTGATTCACGTATATTATGAGGCAAAGCCAGCAAGTTGCAGTGTCAAAATGCAACTTTTCAGGTCAACAAAATGACAGGATTGAAGCACTCTCTTTAACTGTGATGCAAGTGCTCTGCTCTTTTAGTTTCTTTTTAAGTTTTAAAACTTAAAGTAGGTGTGACGTATGTAGACAAATGGCTAATAAAGTGGTCGTCACAGAAAAGCTGAAGACACGGATCTCAATGTATTTCGATATAGATATTCAACTTGTAAATCATATAGTAAGGGTTTACATTCAACAGCTTGTTACTAGGTAATATACTGTGCATGATGGCAGTCTGCATAGAATACATAAGGGTGCCTCATTTTTCTATAGTTGCATCAGCACTGAGGATCATCACATCTTCGCAGCCTTTACATCATGGATTTCCTGCAAAGTAATGGATGCCGTCATTAGCAACTATCCTAGCATCAAAACTTAATGGAACTGAAACATCTCAAGCTTCATGAATTTTAATTCCCTTTAGTTTTGATCATGTGCTAAATCAGTTTTCTTCAAGCAATGGAATTCAAACTGTGGCACTCTGGGTATACTTATCTTAAAGCATGGCACGTATACCAAGGCAGTAACCCCTGAGCCCTTTGGCAGAATTGGATTACATTCCTAGCATGCTGGAGTTTTCAGAAGCCTGCAATACTCAACACCCGACACCAGGAGCGCACTCTCTCCCTGACCTCCACCAAGCATTTTTTCACTGGAATGCGGAAGGTTGAGAGGTGACCTTTATAAAGTTTTACAAAACCATTACAGGATAGGTGAGTTGATGGTAGCTGGCTTTTCCCTAGGATGGGAGATTTCAAGACCAGGGGACACATTTTTAAGGTGAGAGGAGAGAGAAATTTTTAAAAGTATGAGCAGTAAATCTTTTACACAGAGGGTGGTTCTCGTGTGGAATGAGCTTCCAGATGAAGTGGTGGATGTGGGCACAATTACGACATTTAAAAGACATTTGGATAAGTACATGAATAGGAAAGGTTTGGAGGGATATGGGCCAGGAGCAGGCAGGTGGGACTAGTTTAGTGTGGGATTGTAGTCGGCATGGACTGGTTGGATTGAAGGGTCTGTTTCTGTGCTGTATGACTCCATGATTCCAGGTCAATGATGAAACTTAATCAGGTTGCTGTTAATTTTAAACTTCTCCCTCTATTGCCACAGCTAATCTGACTGTGAAGACCAAACCGAGTGTTTAAGGAAAATGTAGGTGTATTTCACAATGCATTTTTCCCATTTGTAGATCATTTCAATTTGTCCAACCATGTTTGGGCAGGCATACTGAATGTTAATTCCAGTGGAAAATCCAGTGGTCAGAAACTGACAGAAACAATAATACAGACGGCTTCGCAAGGACCAAAACGTCTCGGCAAAATATCAAATCTTTCAGTTATTTTCTCTCACACAGTGTAATATGTTTTCTTGGACCGGTGGGAGGGTCCCATCAAGTACTAATTTGAACAAAGTTAAAAATCACACAACACCAGGTTATAGTCCAACAGGTTTAATTGGAAACACACTAGCTTTCAGAGTGCTGCTCCTTCATCAGGTGATAGTGGAGGGCTCAATACCACCACTACCTCCACTACCACCTGATGAAGGTGCGACGCTCCGAAAGCTAGTATGCTTCCAATTAAACCTGTTGGACTATAACCTGGTGTTGTGTGATTTTTAACTTGTCATGCCAGTCCAACACCGGCATCTCCAAATCATAATTTGAACAACTAACTGATTCCATACCCCAAACACAAGCTTCAGATTCTCCTCATATTCGAAGATATAATATTATTGCTTATTGCCTTCAAGTCGTTCGACAAGGTTCCCCATGGGAGACTGATTAGCAAGGTTAGCTTTCATAGAATACAGGCAGAACTAGCCATTTGGATACAGAACTGATTCAAAGGTAGAAGACAGAGGGTGGTGGCGGAGGGTTGTTTTGCAGACTGATTGTTTTTCTGACCAGTGGAGTACCACAAGGATCGGTGCTGGGTCCACTACTTGTCATCATTTATATAAATGATTTGGATTTGAGCATAAGAGGTATAGTTAGTAAGTTTGCAGATGACACCAAAATTGGAGGTGTAGTGGACAGCGAAGAAGGTTACCTCAGATGGACCAATGGGCTGAGGAGTGGCAGATGGAGTTTAATTTAGATAAATGCGAGGTGCTGCATTTTGGGAAAGCAAATCAGAGCAGGGCCTGTACACTTAATGGTAAGGTCCGAGGGAGTGTTGCTGAACAAAGAGACCTTGGAGTGGAGGTTCATAGCTCCTTGAAAGTAGAGTCGCAGGTAAATAGGATAGTGAAGAAGGCGCTTGGTATGCTTTCCTTCATTGGTCAGAGAATTGAGTACAAGACATTGGTTAAGTCACTTTTGGAATATTGTGTGCAATTCTGGTCTCCTTCATATCAGAAGGATGTTGTGAAATTTGAAAGGGTTCAGAAAAGATTTACAAGGATATTGCCAGGGTTGGAGGATTTGAGCTATAGGGAGAAGTTGAATAGGCTAGGACTGTTTTCCCTGGAGCATCGGAGGCTGAGGGGTGACCTTACAGAGGTTTATAAAATCATGAGGTGCATGGATAGGGTAAGTAGGTCTTTTCTGTGGGGTATAGGCATAGGTTTAGGGTGAGAGGGGAAAGATATAAAAGAGACCTGAGGGGCAACATTTTGACACAGAGAGTGGTGCGGGTGTGGAATTAGCTGCCAGAGGAAGTGGTGGAGGCTTGTACAATTGCAACATTTAAAAGGCATCTGGACGGGTATATGACTAGGAAGGGTTTGGAGGGACATGGGCCGGGTGCTGGCAAGTGGGACTAGATTGGGTTGGGATATTTGGTTGGCATAGATGATTTGAACCAAAGGGTCTGTTTCCATGCTGTACATCTCTCTGACTCTATGACTCTAAGTCATTCCTCTTGATGATATTGGACTAAATTTGGCTTTATTCCAAGGGTGGGTGTGAAATGCAGAGTTAGTAAAGTCTTGCTACAACTTGTAGAGGGCATTGGTGAGACCACAAACTAAAGTACTGCGTGCTGCTTTGGTCACCTTATTTGAAGAGGATATTATTGCATTGAAGAAAGTTGAGGGACGGTGGATGAAGGGGGTTGTCTGATGAGGAAGTGTTGAGCAGATTGATGTCTAAACTCATTGGAGTTGAGAAAAGTGAAATATTTAAGATCCTGAGGGGACTTAGGAGTACATATGGCAGAGTCGTTGGGCCAAAAGGTCTCTTCTGTACTCTGATTCTATGATGTGATGGGACAAATGCTGAGAACGTTGACCTTATGGAGGAATCTAAACGTATTTTCAAAATAAGGGATCTCCCATGCAATGCAGAGGGCAATGGATTGAGGAGGGGTCATTGAATATACTCAAGGCTGAATTTGACAGATGTCTAATTGAAAATGAAGGCAAGAACCATGATGGACAGACAAAAAAATGGAGTTTAAGGCTGTGATTAACTCAGCTGTGATTTATTTGAAAGGCAGCGTGTGCTAGAGAGACCAAATGGTCCATTGCTGTTTCTTTTTTTTATTTCTTTTGCTAATTCTAGACAACACAAGTTGGCAGGTCATAAACCATTGAATTCTTGGACTTATTATGTCCTGGCTTCACATGGAGACCTGCTCACAGAATAATTGATCAATTCTTCTCAAACTGCATATGAGAGTATAAGTTCAAAGGTTCTAATCGGGAAACTAAAGAGTGACTATTGAACTGAAGCTGGGCTTATTACCATCAGCTAGTTAATGCTCACCAGTTCATTTATTTCTACACGACAATGATGTTGAAATTGAAAAGGACGAAGGGATAGACTCAAATGTTTATGATTAAATGAGATTTGCCAGGATAAATTTGGAATTTCTGTCTGTCTTTAAATGAAAACAAAAATACTTAAACAACTATCTTGTCGCAGAAATGCTGTTGTTGCAGTGTCAACTCCTGTGACAAAATCAATGCAATGTGATTGTGCTAGATATCAATTCCTTCCTGGCTACCTTGTAACCCTCTAAATCCCTGTCTGCACCTTGCTTCCTCAACCTTAAGTAAGCTTCCTTCTTCCTCTTGATTAGATATTCCACATCCCTTGTCACCCAAGGTTCCTTCACCCTACCATCCTGTCCTTGCCTCATTGGGACAAACCTATTCAGCACTATCAGCAAGTGCTTTCTGAACAACCTCCTGAAGAAACCTCCTGAAGTCTGAAGAAAGCTCCTACTAAAGTGACTGCTCCTTCCCTGTTTCTGACTTCCACCCATACTGATTCTATAGACAAACCCTCCTCGATGACGTCCCTTTCTGCAGCTGTGATCCTATACCTGATTAAAAATGCCACTCCCCCACTTCTTTTACCTCCACCCCCTCACCCCCATTCCTTCTGAAACATCTAAACCCTGGAACATCCAACAACCATTCCTGCCCCTGTGATATCCGAGTCTTTGTAATGGCCACAACAACAGTTCCAAGTACTGCTCCATCCTCTGAATTCATGACCTTTATTCCTGATACTTCTTGCATTAAAATGTGACATGGAGGAGCCGGTATTAGACTGGAGTGGACAAAGTTAAAAATCAAATAACACAGGGTATTGTGTGATTTTTAACTTTGTATTAAAATAGACACAATTCAACCCTGACTGCACCTTTGTCCTATCAACTTTCTATCCTTCCTCAGAGTTTCTGCACACTGTGTCTGGCTGTTCACTATCTACTCCATCATCTGATTGGTAGCTCTAGTTCCCACCGCCCCCCCCCCCCCCCCACCCCTCCCAAACCAACCAAGTTTAAACCCTCCCGAAGAGCTCGAGCAAACCTCCCACCCAGGATATTGGTGCCCCTCCAGTTTAGGTGCAACCCGCCCTTCTTGTACAGGTCCCACCTTCCCCAAAAGGTACACACCTCTTTAAATATACCATAAATAGATGTCCCATTTGATAATGCTTAATATAAATGCTCCCAATTACAGGAGGGGCACTCCATTTGTATATAATTTGAAGAGAATCACGTGGTTTTTGTATCCTTACAGGTTTCTGTTTCTGAAACGAAGCCATCTTGTTTTAGGATGAATGCAGATCTGATCACCATTGTTCTTCAAAGTGGCTCTGTCAAAACAAAGAGGAAAGTGCACATTTAATGCAGAACAAAACAAATCAATGATAAATCTACGGCCATGGTGTATTTCTAAGCCTCATAAACCAGACAGCATGGGTACCTGAACATTCTGAGAACATCAAACCGTAAAAAAATAGGAGCAGGAGAAGGCTGTTCAGCCCCTTGAGCCTGATCCACTACACAATGGAATCATGGCTGGGAGATGCAGGGAGCAAATCCGTCCCTCGACCTTACCAGCTGAGCCAAGAACGGGAGGGGGAGTCCCAATGAGTAGCCGGGGAAGTCTCAATGGATACATGTTGGAGCTAAGGGGCACTCCCAGATCCAGCCAGCTTTGTTTTGTTTCCATACTCGGGAATTCCCGGGCTGACAAGAAGTCAACAGAATTGGATTCAGCGCAGTGGCATTTTGCTATGAACTGAAAACATTGCGTTTCATTTTGTAACTTCCGCAAAACACTTTGGATAGGAGCCTGTAGATCTAATTTCCTACTGGTCACGGTCCCAGTATAATCAACCTGTACCTGACACTCCCAAAAGGATAGCAAACGTAGAAAAATGCAAGGGCAGGACAAGTGAAGGACTGCCGAGTAGTTCTGAGGAAGGGTCACGCAATCTGAAATGTTAACTCTGATTTCTCTCTGCAGATGCTGCCAGACCCACTGAGCTTTGCCAGCAATTTCTGTTTTTGTTTCTGATTCACAACATCTGAAGGTCCTTCATTTTTTTTTAAAGGGCTGTCCTATATTTTCATTTACTAGTGGACACATCTTGCAGTCAGCAGTGCAATGGGAGTGTACACCACTGACTGCAACTTCAACTGACCAATTACATTTTTATAGACAAAGTTCCCCATGGTGATTCTCAATCCCTTACCCCTGAATGTTCACATCCTCACAAACTAACAAAACCCAGACTCTCCCTGCAACAATAGAAGCCTCCCCTTCACCCACCAACACAACATAGGTCCCTCACCCTTCTCCCAACAATGCCACACCCTTTCTCTACTTCAAACCTCCCAGAAAAACTCAGCCCCACTCCCCAAAATTGTTCATCCCATATCCCCCACCCCAACCTCTGCCCCCAGCAATGTTAAATCATCTTCTCAGTTCTAGAGGTGGTAAGCATTGTCTGGGAGTAAGGGTCAACATTGTTTGGAAGCAGGAGGTGGGGAGTGAATATTGTCAGGAGGGCAGTGAGCCAGGCTGGGATTTCTTTCACTAACTTCAAGATGCAGGTTTTACAGAAGCTTTAGAAAAGGTTGAAGTAACTCCAGGTGGAGAAAACAATACAAGTGTCGGACAAACAGCCCAGGCCTGGGTAGAAATAGTTGTCTCATCCCACTGTCATAGGGGAGACAGGCACAGTAACATTACCAATCAGATGTAAGTATGTAGACTCATCAAGACAAGCTCAGGGTCCTGAGGCACAATAATACCTTAAGTGGAATTATTCACACCTTCCTATATTAGGCCTGTCCAGGTCACACTTGTCATTTCTGCATCTTCCTCACAGCTCACCCTTCCTCCCAGCTTCCTGTCATCTGCAAATTTTGAGATATTGCATTTATTTCCCTCGCCAAAGTCATTTGGTGCATGTTTTGAATAATAGCTTCTGAGCCGAATTTTAGGGTAACTTACCATTTTGATTTCTGGGCTTAAATTCTTTTGCTGATATCATTAACTATGTCAATCACAAAGCCTCCTTCAAAAGCACTTTCCAAACTCCTGACCATGCCATCTAGAGGGATGAGGGCAGCAGATACATGGGAACCACACCATCTGCAAGTTCCACTCTAAGCCATTCACCATTCTGACTGGGAAATCTATCCATGTCCCTCAGTGTCAATCAGTCAAAAACTGTTGGAGTCTCTACACCACATGGTCATGCCAATTTTAGACAGAGGCTCACCAACACTTTCTTGAGGGCAGCAATATGAGCCTAGCTAGTAATACTCACTTCCCAAGACTGAATACTAAGAAACTCATTTCGTCACCTTTTTCAAGATTCTTGGTTAAACATTAATCTTACCAATTGTTTCCAACAATGATAATCTCCTGTATGTCTTTACTCAGAGTGTTAGTTAACTAGGCTGTCTAATTGACTAGCATTTGGATCAAATCAGTACCAACAGTATTGGTACCTTTCTCATTCTGGCAGAGAAAGATTTAGGACCAGTCTTGGCCTTCCTACAATAAAAATCATGGCACTTTGCCATGGCTCAGTGTGTAATCACCAACAACCTGCCTTTCAATAATAAAACAGTTGATAATTTTCAAAACGAAAGATTTGGAAATGCTTCAGTTAAGAGGGAATTGGATGGTGCAAATGTGTTAGATGCGACATCTAGTATCGTAGAATGGTACAGTACAGAGGAGACCCTTCATGCCATCAAGTCTCTCCCAACAAAGCTACACTAAATCTACACTGGTTCCACTGCCCAGAACTAGGTCCATAGCCTACCTTGGGGATTTAGCTTTAGCCTAGTCTGCCATCCTCTAAGATCATGGCTGATCTGATGCCTTCACATTCCGACTTTCTGCTTTCACCCATTTGTTACGAAATGATGCAGTGGCTTTAAGAGGTGTATTTTTGTTTGAAAAGAGGCTTTAAGGCAGAGGCACTCAGCAGTCTACTCAGCCACTAGACTAAACCGTTTGTGAGGCCTTTGGTTTTTTTTTCAATGGTTGGAATAATAGAAGTAACCCAAATGGATGGGTCAAGTTCCCACAGAGCCAGGATTTTTAATTTTCAGTAGTAGTTGTTGCTGGGTCTTCAAGCTAAGTATGGAAGCTGCAATACATCTCTCCCCGCTACTCTCTCGCTGAGTTTTCTCTTGATGTTTTCCTCCTGGACAAGAGAATTGCCTGTGAGATGATCTATTTTCCTGAATTTGCCATTGTCCAAGGTGTGTTTGTGGGAACTTTAATATATTGGAACAGTTACTGTTTCGTTGTTAAATAATCTAATATTTTGCTAAGATTTCCAACAGGTTTAAGGTATTTCAATTTCTTCTTTCATTTGTTGTATTTTAATTATAGTGCACAAAGAAAATGTGCTTTAACCCCAGTAATTTGCATCTGGAATGCAAAGCCTAGCACTTATCTTTAAAATAAGAAAAAGTTAGGATCAAGACTATCTCTTGAATATGTTTTGAGGGGGTTTGGTCTGGTGCATAACACTTATTAGAAATCTACTTACCTCTGCTTTAGCAATATTCAAAGACTCTGCTCCCATCATCTTTAAGAGTTCCCAAGATGTACGAGACTCTGAGAAAACAAATTGCCCTAATGTCTCTCCTAAATGGCTGATCCCTTATTTTGAAACAGCGATCCCTTAGTTCTAGATTTTCCCACAAAAATAAACTTCCATTTCGCAAAGACCCTGCTAAAGACCCGCTCGGGGTTTTGTTGTAATCAAGTTTGTTTTCACTCTTCTATCAACCTCCACCAAACTCCGCTCGATACATGTCCAGCCTGCTAAATCTTTCATCATAAGGCAACTCACCCATTCCACATACACGTCTTGTAAACTTTCTCTGAACTGCTTCCAATACATTAACATTCTTCCTTAAATAGGGAGAACCAGTACTGGACATAATGCTTCTGATGTAATCTCATCAGTGCCCTGTATAATTTAAGTAATAACTATCTACTTTTGTACTCCACTCTCCTCACAATACATGATGATATTCTATTAGTTTTCCCAGTTGGGGCTTTTGTTTTAACTAATGTGAAGTGAGCTTGAGCGTTGCCAGTTCAGTTCTTAGCGGAAATGGCCACACTTTAAGGAAATATATGAATGCACTGGAGAGAGCGCAGAAGAGTTTTCCAAGGACTCCAGGAGTTTTGAAAAGGAGTCATACCAGACTCAAAGCATTAAGTATTTCCCTCTCCACAGGTGCCAGACCTGCTGAGTTTCTTCACCATTCTCTGTGTAAGTTTCTGATTTGCGGCATCTGGCAGTATGTTGCCTTTATCCTTTTGTATACAGCATTTCAGAACCAACCTCATGACAACCCAAAGTGCTTTACAGCCATTCAGATATGTCAATGTGTTGTTGACGTATAGTCATTGCTGTACTGTAGGCATTAGCGGAAGCAATGAGCCCCAGGATCCACTGATTCAATCAGAGGGAGCGTGGTCTGCACCTGGTTTTGACTTCTTCAATACTTGAAATTCTGCAGCATAAACAGTCCAGCACAGTGGGACTCATTTAATTATGGTTTTATCCACATACCATTTATACTAACATTTGGACAGGTACATAAATAGGAAAGGTTTGGAGGGATATGGGCTAAACGCAGGCAAGTGGGACTGGTTTAATTTGGGATTATGTTCAGCAAGCACTGGTTGGACCGAAGGCTCTGTTTCCGTGCTGTATGATTCTATGATTCTACAATGGAATTTACTTTGATTTTAAATATTAAATCTCTCTCAGATATTTTGAAATTTTATGAAGAATTCTTCATTATTACACAAGTAAAATTTAAGTATGATTTCTATATCTATCTATATTGACAGTTCTGAATCTTGATGGCTACAGAAATAGAATTTAATGGATATAAATAGAAATAAATTTGGGGTTTTTTAATGTCATACATTGATTTCTAAGCTTTATTTCTGACCCTACAGAAGCTTACCACGCAGCAACAGAATTAAGTGAATTATAAATAAATAAATACCTAACATTCTCAAATGGGCTCTGAACAGAAGTGAGGAGCGTTCCAATTTGGCATCCATCCACGACACTAAATAAGCAGGAAAATCAACACCCTCCTCATCAACCCAAATAAACAATCCACTCAGACATTTAGCTAAACAAAGGTGTTCACAGTGCCAACCATCTGGGAGGTAGGATAGAGTAAGTATTTCCAGATGTCCCAGTCATCGCTGATCCTGTACTCTGAGGCTGGTGGAATAGAACCACAAAGTCGTTCAGGAACAAACCTGGAAATTGAACACAGTCCCATGGCTGCTGCCTGAGATATCCGAATGACAACTTATGGTAACTTGGCTACAGGCTGACCATCTCAGTCGTAGATCCCTGCATCTCAGTCTCACAATGTTTCCCCTCCAGTTATTGGCAGTGGATGTGGCTTGTCAATCTATCCATGATCTCCTCATCCTTTGGAATAGCTGATTATTCAAGAGATTTACTGATTCGTGAACTAACGTACAATAAGATTTTGTTTTCATTTTTGCACATAAGGTAGAAGGACCATTTTCGCTTTTCATCTTGAATTGACTTTGACAAAATTCTTGGCTATATTTAAAACAAACTCAACTGAGAAATAGTATGGAGTTAGTTATGGATTTGACAGTTGGGAGGGTCTAATTGAAACATACAGAATATTGAAAAGCCTGGACAGAGCAGATGTTGGGAAGATGTTTCCATTGGTCAGAGAAACTTGGGTCTGTGGGCATAGCCATAGAGTAAAGGGAAGACCTTTTAGAATGGAGATAAGGAGAAACTTCTTCAGCCAGAGAGCGGTGAATCTATGGAATTCATCGTCACAGACGGCTGTGGAGGCCAAGTCATTGAGTATATTTACGACGGAGATAAAAAGTTTCTAGAGTGTCAAGGGTGACAGGGAGAAAGCAGGAGAATGGGGTTGAGAAACTTTACAGCCATAATTGGAGGGTCGAGCAGATTCGATGGGCTGAAATGGCCTAATTTCTGCTCCTGTGTTTCATAATCTTTGTTTTTTATGGATTAGGCTAGCTGAGAAATGCCATACTTCAAAAAGTAATTCATTTAAAATGAACCACAGATTTTGCTGCAAATATTTCTGAGTCAGAATGCACTTATTACAGCACAAATCAATCAACAATTTGTTGGGTGGGACAAATAGTCAGTGGATTGCAATTGATTGTACATTGCTGACATTATTGTAGTTCATCATAAATTGGTCGTTAACCACAAGTTGCTGAATTAATTGATCAAACTGCATCATTAATTTCAGAAAAATGCTATTTTGCAATTAACATTTACATGAAATTGCTGTGTTTACATACGAACTACATTAAGCATGCAAAATGTATAAATCCAATAAGTAAAAGAGTAAATGCCCTTTTAATAATAACATAACATTGACTTTCAATCAATCTCTTCAACACAAAAAATTTAAGATTAAAAGTTTGGAGTATCATGCTGCCATGTAGTAAGTTGTTGGATTTTTTAAAAAATCATTTACTTCAAAATTAGATATTTGTTAAGTTATTTTCTTTGTCTGATTTTGTTTCTTTCTTAACCCATTTTCTCTCTTGTACTCTTTCTATTCCAGTCTTGACATTGAATTCAGCCAGTCTAAATCACCTTCCTTCTTCGTTCTTTCTTTCACAATCCAAAAATCTCACTGATTAAAACGCAGTTTCCTCTAATATACAATGCTCCAATGCCTCTGTTGTAATGTTGGAAGCTTACTCTTCCAGCAATTGTGTGGAGAAAGCTAAAGGATTCAAGAACACTACTATGCTCTCAGCTGGTGGTAATACTGGCAACACAAATCACAGAGTGAAAGCTATGATATCTTTCGCAGTTACTCAATCCCAGTGAAGTGTCACTTTTATAATAACTCTAATTTCTTACGAAATTGACTCATTACAATTTTGATTGAAACTTCATTCTGGTTCTGAGGGCTTGGTTTCCTTTGCAGTTCTGATGGCCGAAAACACTTTAGAATTTTGTTAGCTTGAGAACCTCTAGATGAGTTGTCACAGCTCAGAGACCTTGTAAACTAGCCTGCTCTTCTGCTAGGATGAAACTGTGCTTCTGAACTGAAAACCTAACATTTTTTTCCTCCAGCTGAACTACAGTCCCTGGTCTGCTCGCTCTGCATGTTATAAAAGCTCAACATCATAAGGTCTTGGTTAACATTACAGGTGTGTCCTGATGAGTACTAAAATTAAGTCATCTGTTATGAAGACGTGGGTGTACTTGAAGAGAGTTAAAAGCAGTAGAACTATCAAACACAGCACCAAGTGTTCTCAATACGATGACAATATAACACTTAGTCGAACAACTTGATTAGCTTGTTGCCTGGAGACAAAAACAAATTCAAATTCGGCCAATCAGTTTAAATTATACTCTGAAAAATATCAAACTCCAATCCAATTTGAATTGAGTATATTGACAATCTTAAAAGCCAATGACATAATCCGATGCTTTGGGGGTATAAGACCGGGGAAAATTGAACAGTTGAGAGGAGAACTGCCAATCTCAGTTTGTACACAGACTGCTAGAAAAATAACTCTCTTAAAAGTACCATTTCAATCAGTAACCTGTGATGCAGAAATTCCTAAGAAGAAAAAAAGAAGACATAGGAAGATCCGAACAGAAGCACGAAAGCTGCCTGGTTTTGAGATAAGAAGTGTGGTTTTATAAATCTTAATTGGGAATTTTATCAGGCTGGTGTAATAGAAGGGAAGCTAAAAGATACGTTAAAGGAAGAAATTGTAAATAGTGGTGAGTTAATTATTCTGTTATACTTTAAAATAAAATTAACAAGTTTATTTCTTGGCCACTCGGATTTTTACAGATTACTACATGGGATAAATCTTTTCTGTGTTGCTGCTTTTAAATTAAGCAGGAGAGTTTACCCTGTGATATAACACATCTATCTTCTTGAAAATGGTGGGCTGACTTTTATGACATCTTAACTTAGTATCACTCTTCTGTGTTTCACAAAGGGTCTTTCTTCATGAGGCTTAGTGAGTATCTCTCATGCTATTATCCAAAATGTGCCCCATCAACTATCTATTCTACCTCTATGACTTTCCACTTATCTAGTGCTGAGCTAATTCTCCCATAGCTGGATGTATTCACGCAATATCATGATAAAGTGGAATAGACCATCATCCCTGTCGGCACCACCATCTTGGACGAGGTAATGCACCCAGCTAAGTGGGCGGCACAGTGGCAAAGTGGTTAGCACTGCTGCCTCACAGCACCAGAGAACCGGGTTCAATTCCCGCCTCAGGCGACTGACTGTGTGGAGTTTGCACATTCTCCCTGTGTCTGCGTGGGTTTCCTCTGGGTGCTCCGGTTTCCTCCCACAGTCCAAAAATGCGCAGGTTAGGTGAATTGGCCATGCTAAATTGCCCATAGTGTTAGGTGAAGGGGTAAATGTAGGGGAATGGGTCTGGGTGGGTTGCGCTTCGGCAGGTCGGTGTGGACTTGTTGGGCCTGTTGCCACACTGTAAGTATTCTAATCTGTAAGCATTGGCATTCTGCACTTGGCCTTCAGCATCAATGTAGTGGTACAACAGCCATAAACCAATGCCTCTTACAGCACAGCTGACATTTCCTTCACTTGCAACTTCACATTCCCAACCCAATTGCCAGTTAAGGGCCAGATCACCAACCTCTCCTGTTCCCATCCCATCCCCTTCCCATCTGACAAACCCACTGTAACACTGTTAGTATTTCCCCAGTATCCACAGGAGCCCAGCATCAGGTCATTGTTCACTGTGGAACCATCACTGACAGGTAAGCCTTCAAAGAATGTGCACCATTCACTTTTATTATCAGAAAATCAAAGCAAACAGATTTCAAACAAACAGATGCTGCATTTCTATCCCAAAATGCAAATGAATTGCTGACAGTCAATGATTACTCACTGGACCCAGTTCACATCTACTGCAATCAGCTGTCACTTAGGTCCAGTCTGGCTTGTTACACCTAATGCAGTTGCATTCTGTTTCGCATAAGGTGATGTTTCTTCTGCTCTTCCTCCTCCTTAGAGTCCTCCCACCCTCACATTCCCTCAGTATCCATCACATCTCCTCATTCCCCACTCCAGCTGTGAAGAACACAGCAGGTTAAGATCAAGAGTAAAGGGAAGACCTTTAGAATAGAGATAAGGAGAAACCTCCTTATCCAGAGAGTTGTGAATCTGTGGAATTCAGTGCCACAGAAGGCTGTGGTGGTCAGGTCATTGAGTATATTTAAAACAGAGATAGATATTGCAAAGAGGATCAAAGATTATCGGGAGAAAGCAGGAAAATGGGGTTGAGAAACCTATCAGCCATCATTAAATGGCAAAGCAGACTTGATTGGCCAAATGACCACTCCTATGTTGTGTGGTATTATGTAGCATGCTTGTGTGGAGTGTATTGCAAGGCACCAAAGCTGTCCAGTCAGCAGGACCTCTTCAGGAGTCCAAACATTTGCACCACAATGGTCCTGATGTTTGACCTTAGCCAGAGGGTTACATAATGGATTCATGAGCCATGGTTGCAGAGAATAGCCCTTGTTTCTGTACGGCATCCAGACGCAGCAGGAACATGAGTCTTCTTGAGGATATAGACATCAGGCAACTTCCAAGATACTGGGTAGTGAGTTAGAGTAAGCGGTGAGCTGGAGTTACCAGATATCTGCTCTGATTGATTGTCATGTCGGGTGTTCCTAATTTCAATCATCACACGATGGGATAGCAACCTTCGGTGTTACTGAGGGTGCTGATGAGTGATAATCTTCATTAATAGGCATCTCATTATTCACAAGTGTGAATCTCACCTTGACATCTGGAAATCTGTTGAAAATATAACTTGCTGCTTCCAACGTCACGTCAGGCTTCACTTGACCTCCCGTACAATTCTCACAAATTTCTCACATTTGCCATGTCATTCAGGGCCTTACAGGATTCACTCCAATGACTTTAGTTTGCTTTCCAAATGACTTTCTGACATCTTTAAAACATTACCTTCACAGAAGTGAAACCACATGCCTATTTACCTCTCCTTAAAATAGTAATTAAATATTTTTACAACACATTGAACTAACACGACATGCCAAGAGTTAACATGTTCCAAATTTTGGGACGAAGTCTCAGGATGTGGTAGGATGCAAGTCCTTTCTTCTGAACACATTTTAACACATTGCTGCTTTCCACCAGTCTTCCTCCCCTTTCCATCTCTTCATCAAAACAAAGACTATTGACGCTCCAATAGAAAGACGCGACATGTTGCATCAATAATATGGGATAATTTTCCACGTGAGGCCTATTACTTATTCACGGTCCAACGAAGTCAAAAAGTTGACAGTGAAGGATTGTTATTTGGCAAGTACCTGATCCATAGCAAGTCTGTGTTATGAAATGCCTAATTTGCATGTCTATGCCTTGGGGTTATCAAGGCAATGATCTGAAACTTCAGTTCATGGCTCTGTGGCCTAATCTGCAAACCTAAACACAAAAGCAAAACTTAATCTCAAGGCTTATCATTAACTAATATTTGAATGTTGATGTCTAAAGTATGTTTTATTTTGTCTGGGCCTATTGAAGGATCCTGAATGTCCATCATTGGGTATTGACTTCAGACTGTGAAATGTTCTTTAGAATCCACTGAACAAACATCAGTGTGGTGCAAGTGCTAAGTAGCAAGACCAAATTCCTATAAATGATGGAGTGACCAATGATGTTAGAAAGCATCAATGAATTATTTTGCTATAAAGGTTCACGCATGCCATTTAGGTATTCTTCCATTAATATGCTCAATGTAATTTGTCATGGGTAATATGAGATGAGAATTTCACTCATGAACAGTACAGTCCCAGCTGAATGTATTAGCATGCCATTAGTTGCGAACCTCACCTCACTGACAGAGTTTCCCATTCTCCCACCCACTAGACAGAAAATAGACAGTAACAATTTCCAATATGAAAGTCAGAATAGGTGCCTCGTGACTCCAACTCACTGCAATAGTCCTCGGGGTTTCCATCTGAGACAGCAGTCCCAACATTCTCAAAGCAGGCTCCATGGGCAACAATCACCTGCAGTCCACAAAGGTTGGCATCAGAAACATACCACCCTCTTCATACCATCATGGCACATCTTCACTCAATTACAATATAGCTCTGCACTTCAATGCTTCATTTTGGAATGTATTGGCTTACAATGCAATAGTGCAACCAAGATACTTTTCACAATGGGACACGCACCCAGGGATTTGACTCATTTTGAACTTACTTAGATTCCACCAACATGAGGCCATCGGTGGCCTTCCTATCCCATCAAGCTGATGGCTGCATCAAATTTTTAGCTGTTTCCAAGGATCTCTCAATCATCTACCCACAAATGTGTCAAGGTCACCTGTGGCAGATCACACCACTTTACTAGTTTCCCCTGGAACATTATCCATGCTGCAGCCCAGGCTGTAGGCTTTGTCCACACAGCTGTCTTCCCCAGGGCTAAGAGTTGTGCTGTCTACAATGCGGTCTCTTCCACATTGAAGGGATGATACGTAGACTGGGTAACCACTTTGCATTCCACACCTACATCCTGTCCGCAGAACTGACCTCAGGCTTCTAGTTGTATTACCATGTCCCAGACCAAAATTTCTGTCTCAGGCCTGCTATAGTGTGCCAGTGAACTTCAGCATAAGCTCAAAGAACAGTATTTTATCTTTCCTTAGGTACTCTGCAGTCCCCAGGACTCAACATTGAGTATCAAGAACCTGATTATGTCTTTTGGTATCTATACCCACCCGATACCTGGCCATGACCGGGGTTGATTTTAGCACAACCAACTCATTCTCACCTACTCCTACTCTGATTATCATTTAATATGAGTTGCTTTCAGTACAGACTACACAGTTTCTGGTACGCCTGGCTCTCGTTATCATTTATTCAGCTTGTCCTGTCCTGGCTTACTATCAATAATCTCCTTATTTGTGAAATAACTCCGAAGAGGCCGACATCCCATCACAAAGCAACCCTTTATTTACTTACACATGGAGAGTCCTTGATGCTGACCCAACTTCCTCAGAGCCAGTTCTCTGAGTGAACAGGGTGTCTGATACTCCTGTCCTTACCTGTCAGCCTGGGCTCCCAGATAGGACCAGATTAACAGCCCCAGTTGTGGAACTCTTATTCAGTGAGGTCCATCTGGCCATTCTCATTACAATCACTACAGTCTACCCACCCCTTTCATCTCTTGCTCTCACTCTCACTCCACCATCTATCTCCATCTATTCACTCACCTCCTCTTTACCCCACCCCAACCTTCAGCATTATTGCCAGTATTTCTGAGCTGCTGGCAGTTCCGATGAAGACCCACTGGACTCCAAACATTACCTCTGCTTTTTTCCCCACACAGGCTGCTGGACCTGCTGAGTTTCTCCAGCAATTTCAGTTTGGGGTTCACAGTGTTACAAACTGCACATACCACACGTTGAGTAGCCCATCATTACACAGCTGATTTCATCAGCAGAAAAGGGTTTCCATTCCATCTATTGGTCTCTCATCAGTACAGCATCTCAGAAGTCTGTGCCAGGTCTTCTGGGAGCTGCCAAGCTATTTATATCCTTGAGAACCCTCAAGTTCTTGCTCTCATTTCATACCTAAAAGGCTGGTACAAAGATTGGATTTATATGCATCTGGGTACGTGCACAGTAGCTCAGTGGTTAGCACTGCTGCCTCATAGTGTGAGGGACCAACATTCGATTCCAACCTCAGGCAACTGTCTGTGTGGAGTTTGCACATTCTCCCCGGGTCTGTGTGGGTTTCCTCCCACAGTCCAAAGATGTGCAGGTAAGGTGGGTTGGCCAGGCTAAGTTGCCCATAGTGTCCAAGAAGGTGGAGACCAGGTGAATTAGCTGTGGAAAATGCAGGGTTATCGGGATGAGTGGGATATTCTTCAGAGGGTCAGTGTGAACTCAATGGGCCAAATGGCTTGCTTCCACACTGTAGGAATTCTATGATCTCCATGACTAAGGGATCCAAGGTATTGATTACTGCACATCTGCCCATAGATCTCCCAGTAGCAGTGGTGGACTCTCCCTCTTTATGGGCATTTAAGCGGGCATTGGATAGGCATATGGAGGATAGTGGGCTAGTGTAGATTAGGTGGGCTTGGATCGGCGCAACATCGAGGGCCAAAGGGCCTGTACTGCGCTGTATTCTTCTATGTTCTATGTGTCTGCGTGGGTTTCCTCCGGGTGCTCCGGTTTCCTCCCACAGCCCAAAGATGTGCAGGTCAGGTGAATTGGCCATGCTAAATTGCCCGTAGTGTTAGGTAAGGGGTAAATGTA
Source organism: Chiloscyllium plagiosum (assembly GCF_037043375.1). NCBI lineage: Eukaryota > Metazoa > Chordata > Chondrichthyes > Orectolobiformes > Hemiscylliidae > Chiloscyllium > Chiloscyllium plagiosum. The sequence goes on along the minus strand of NW_028270181.1, from coordinate 20,025,718 downwards.
GGGGTATGTGTGGGTTGCGCTTCGGCGGGGCAGTGTGGACTTGTTGGGCCGAAGGGCCTGTTTCCACACTGTAAGTAATCTAATCTAATCTGTTCTTCTGGAGGTGCTTCACCTTCAGATTAATGTCCCTGCAAGTTCTGGTTCTTCATATTGACCATTTGCTGAATCCTTCCACTGCCTGCTGTCACCTACCTGTGCAGACAGCTGCCTCAGTCGTACAGCTCCCTTAGCTCCCTCTCACTGGCCCTAATCCTAACCCTGGTACATATCTGCCTGCTGCCCTCCATCCCTAATTGGGCTCAACAGCGCCTCCTACAGGATCATGGCTGTCACAAACAGGATTGGGACCCCACAAATCACCCTGTTGCCTGAAAATGTTTAAAGTTAAGAGAATCCTGGTCTCTGTCTTTGTGGATTGTTGAGCAGCTCAGTGAGAGATTTAAACAGTGTTAGGTTTCCACATGCCAGGATCTGAATAACCCCCAAAATACCAGCAATCTATTAGACTGTCATCACTTGTTTTCCTTACGTCTCTGAAATATCTGAGCTGTCTTTCAAGGATCTGGTTGCCTCTGTTCCACGTGCTTTGTATCTTTTCCAAGCTGGGAAATGCAGAGAAAGCGATAACCTTTGACTATAAAATATGGAATTTACTTTCTGTTTCAGATATGATTCATTAGTAACTGTAGATTACAATCAACTGAGAACTGTTGTACTTTACTGCAATACCTCTTGGTGCGATGCCTAACTGTCGGATTTTCTTTCCCCATGTGGGCCTTCATGCCTCATGCTCTTCATATCACTGACAGCTTCACTCTCCCAGCAGCTTCTCTCAGGCCACGCTTTCCTTTCCACATTTTGTAATGTGAGATTATCTGGACCCCTTTCAGTGTTTCCATCCCTCCTTTCACTCCAGACACTTCCATTTAATGATTCTTTCGGCGTCACTCAACAACAATGTGCATTTGTATAGAACCTTTCATGTGATTTAAAAAATTCTCAGGTGTCTCACCATTATCAGACATAATTTGATAACTAACCACACAAGGGGCAATAAAACAAATGACCAAGTGGCAAACAGGCAGGGTTAAGAAGCACCTTAGAGTGAAGAACATATAAGAACATCAGAACCTAGAGCAGGAGTAGGCCATCTGACCCTTCAAGCCTGCTCCACCATTCAATAAGATCATGGCTGATCTTTTCATGGCCTCAGCTCCACTCACCCGCCCTCTCACTATAACCCTTAATTCCTTTACTGTTCAAAAACATAATCTATCTTAGCTTTGAAAGCCTTTACTGAGGAAGCCTCAACTACTTCACCGGGCAGGGAATTCCATAGACTCCTAACTCTCTGGGTGAAGAAGTTCCTCCTAAATTCAGTCCTAAATTTGCTCCCCCCTAATTTTGAGGCTATGCCCTCTTGTCTTAGTTTCACCCTCCAGTGGAAACATCCTCTCTACTTCCACCTTATCTATTCCCTTCATAATTTTGTGTTTCTATAAGATACACCCTCATTCTTCGAAATTACAATGAATATAATCCCAGTCTACTCCATCTTAAGCTGTAAGGAGAGAGGTCAAGACAAAGTGAAGGTTCAAGAAGGAAATCTGGGACTTAGACAGATGAGGGAACGAACACTAATGGTGGAGCACTTAAAACTGGGGCTAGATTTGCAAAGATGTCAGGCGATTTGAAAGGCTGGAGGAGGGAACATAGATAGGGAAGGGTGAGGTAGTGCAAAGGGATTTGGAAACAAGGATGAAATGTTGAGGTGAGTATTGTCTGGAGTATTGTGTCTAGTTTTGATCGCCCTGTTGTGGGAAGGATATTATTAAGCTGGAGAGGGTTCTGAAAATATTTACCAGGATGTTGCTGGAAATGGAGGGTTTGAATATAAAAATAGACTGGAAAGGCTGGGGCTTGCAGGAGATTGAGGGGTGACCTTATAAAGGTTTATAAAATCGTGGGAGATATAGATAAGGTGAATGATAGGTAATTTTCCCTAGGGTGGGGGATTTTAAGGAACATGTTTTAAGGTGAGAGGAGAAAACTTTTTAAAAAGACATGAGGAGCAATTTTTTTTTACACAGAGAGTGGTTCGTGTGTGGAATGAGCTGCCAGAGGAAATCATGGATGCAGGACAGTTACATTTAAAAGACATTTGGATAATTCATGAGTAGGAAATATTTGGAGAGATATGGGCCAAGCGCAGGCAGGTGGGATTAGTTTGGGATTATGGTTGGCATGTACTGGTTAGATGAAAGAGTCTGTTTCTGTGCTGCATGACTCTGACTTTATGAAATCAAGACATTTCCTGACAAGAGGACAGCATGGGTTAGTGGACACCACAGTAAGTAGGAGTTAGGATCGAGGAAGTAGGGGTTTGGATTTGTCAGCTTCTCTCCTATCGCATTTCATGGCAGCAGCAGCATTCACTCTAATCACCTGCCAGTCACAGGAATGGCGCCGAGCCTGAAGGAGATTTTGACACAAAGTTATTAACCACTTGTACTAAAAACTTCCCAGTGTTAAACGTTTTCTTTCATGATCAACACTCTCTCGTACACAAACTATCGTAGTGCTGGCAGGTTTCCAGCCAGTTTGTAGTTCTCTGCCTCATATCCGTCTGCTTCACGCGTGTGACCAGCACCCAGTAGTATCAGTGTTCCGTCAAATAAAGAGCAAAGTGTTAGCATGGCAGAACAGGGGAAGTTCAGATTGCTGCCAGAGCTGAAACAGCCAATATTCCTCGAGAGCTCTGTGGATTCAGGCAAACTTAACACTTTTTAAGGATTTCAACAAGAAGCATTAAAAAAAGCAGAGTACATAATAAAAATTACTGATCTCTGAAGGTTTCTTCGGTGAATGAGCAAATCACCAGCAGATTAATCTGCTCCTCCTCCTCCCTACTTTATACCCACCACCCCGTCCAGTCTCTTCGCTTCCCTGCTAATTTATGATGGATTTGCTCCAGTATGTTTCTCTGACTATAATTTGCCTGAGCAGTCAGTAATTGTCAATAAAGTTAAGATGAGAATGACATTGTAACACCCCTGACATCAGCAAATGTACATTCTCAGAAGCAGTGGGTTCTGGCTAAGCCCTGGCTGGATGCTCTTGCGTCATTAGCCTGGTGGCATGGAGCCCACAGAGACTTGAAATAAGAGAAACTAGCTCAGAGCAGACCAATGATCTGTCCATCTCAATATCTCCAAACAATTCAGATCTTCCTCATGACTGAGTCTCAGGCCGCATAGAATCAAACAACATGGAACAAACAGGTCCAACTAGTCCACGCCGACCATGTTCCCAAACTAACTTAGTCCCACCTGCCTGCGTTCGGCCCATATCCCACCCAACCTTGCCTATTCATGTACCTATTCAAATCCCTTTTGAACATGGCAGTGGAAACTTTCCCTCACTAGCTGCCTGAAGAAGGAGCGGAGGCTCCGAAGGTTTGTGGTTACAAACAACCCTATTGGACTATAACCTGGTGCCGTGTGATTTTTGACTGAGTAAGGCAACCAGGCATCCTGGAGGTGACCATTATCCAACAAACTCTGCAGGTAATATAAGCCTTTGTTTGACTTTTTGACTGTATGTGAGGACCGGTGATCAGGCCAGTGTTTGTTGTCTTTAAATAAAACAAGTTAAACAGTGTTGGCTTGCTAAGCCTTTTCAGAGGTCACTTATGATCAGTCAACTGCATTGTTGTGAGCCTGGAGTTACATGTAGACCAGATCAGTTACAAATAGAAGATTTCCTTTCCTTAAAATCCATTAGTTAATCAGGTGAGGTTTTATAATTTCATGGTCATATTACAGAGATTGAATTTCAATTCCAGCTTTTGACATTTTCAATCAGTCTGTTCAATTTGTTATGACAGATCTCTGGGTCTTGAAGCCAGGGCTCATGACCCAGAGGTGTGAACATCACCACTTCAGCACAAAAACCCTCAATGTTAAATTTGAAAGGGTTCAGAAAAGATTTACAAGGACGTTGCCAGGGTTGGAGGGTTTGAGTGATAGGGAGAGGCTGAATAGGCTGGGGCTATTTTCCCTGGAGCGTCGGAGGCTGAGGGATGACCTTACAGAGGTTCATAAAATCATGAGGGTCATGGACAGAAGAAATAGACAAGGTCTTTTCCCCAGGATGAGGGAGTCCACAATTAGAGAGTATAGGTTTAAGGTGAGATGGAAAAGATTTAAAAATAACCTGAGGGGTAGCTTTTTCACACAGAGGGTGGTGCGTGTCTGGAATGAGTTGCCAGAGGAAGTAGTGGAGGCTGGTACAATTACATTTAAAAGGCATCTGGATAGGTATATGAATAGGAAGGTTTAGAGGGATATGGGCCAAATGGAATGTGATTAATGTAAGATATCTGGTCGGTGTGGACAAATTGGACCAAAGGGTTCGTTTTGGCACTGTACATCTCTATGACTCTGAACAGATGTAGTTCACTAAGTTCAAATGCTACTAGCTGATGTGATGGCCCCAGAGCCGTCACCAATACACTCTCATCTCCCCACATCTGGATGGCTGATGAGGGCAGATGTTACCTCCAGACAGCACACTATCAAAACCAACCAGGAGCAGGAAGAGTCACGACAAAACAGAACATTGAGAACATTTTTTTACTTAAAGAGAGCCGCAATCAAGATGGATGTAAATGTAAGATACCAGATCGGAAGAACTCACATGATTTGCAGGGGGCAGTTTGGAATCGGCAGAATCATCAGTTTCTGAATGCTGTTTGGGCTCAGTCGAGTTGTGCCTCCTCTGCACTTGCATCTGTTAATTATGGATGATGGCTTTTCTGGGGAGTCAGAAAACAAGAGTGAGAGGGAAAAAGACAATGCTAGTGAAAGAATGGGCACAAACGCTGTTCTAAAACACGACACTTACAATTCTGGTACAAATGTTGTAGAGTGGAAACCTTCCCCTTACATCTATTATAAACTGTCATATGCACTTCAGGACCAAAGCACTCTCTTCATGGCCAGACTAGTGCATTATATCAAAAGCACTTTCGTGATTGTGCCTGATTCCATCAAGAACAAGTAACATCTCTCCTGATGTCCTGAATATACAGTGAACTCAAGGTTAACTTAAAACACTTATTTCAATTCATAGTGAGATTAAACACTGTGATAAAATGTTATTTGCTCCACCTTTTTGGATGTAAAGTTAAATCGAAGATTTAAACCAGCAGTTTATGAAGTGGAAATTTTATTGAATGAATTTAGAGGACATTATAAAGAAACACATAATAATTTTAAGAAATATATAACATTGTGCACTAATAATAATGAAAGAAAAACAAATGTAATGAATCATTTCAATAATTGTTATGATAGCTTTGAAGTAAGTTGGATATTATTTTTAAAATGAGAAAGCGCTTCCTTTTCTCTAAAGTGGTGAGGTATTTTCAAAATATTATCCAACATACAGGACAGCTTTTAAGAAGGAATATCTACTAATTGCAGAGTTATTTTAACCCAGCCCTCCCTTTCCTCTGAATTGGATACCATACACTCCTTTTCTGTGAATTGGGAAACATTTCACATCCTCAAGTTATTTCAAAGCATTATGCCACCTATGAATAACTGAAGTGCAGCAACTCTTGTTATGCAGAAAAAGGTGGCAAACCTTCAAAACAAGGAGTCCACTCCCCACATAGTTCAGCCTGTCTTTTCACTTGGGGAGGTGAGTTATCACATGAAGTTATCACTGAGGATCTCATGTGCTTTTTGCTGATGAGGAGATGCCCCCTCTTTCCAGAGACCGTGAGCTTGTTGCTGATTACCAATTGTTAACTAATTGCTCGACCACATTGTTATACACTGTCTGTGGTCGTCAAGTTCTGGACTGGAGCCTCTAGTTCAGAGGCAGGGGCATTACCAATTGTGCCATATGACCTCCCACAGTCAATTTATGGACTGCAAGATCCCACAAACAACAAATCAGATGAACAGTCAGTTAAAGTTTTAATAGTGGTAGTTAAGCAATAAAGTTCAGAAGGAGTTGTTACAGGATATCAAAGCACTTGCTTCCTGTCTTTTTTTCAGTTATTCTCAGCATTGACTGGACAGTCCACATTTATTGTCCGAAGGGCATTAAGAATCATCCACATCGCTGTGTGTCTGGAGTTACATCTAGGCCAGAGCAGATAAAGACAATAGATTTCCTACCCTCAAGGGCATTAATGAACTAGATGGTTTTTACAACAAGTGATAGTGTCCACGTGGTCACCAATAGGCTAGCTCTTCATTCCAATTGTTTATTTAATTCAAATTACACTAGCTGCCATTCAAACCCATGCCCATTCAGCATTAATCCAGATACTGGGTTACTAATCCAGTGACATGGAACCCCACCTCCCGTCATTGCCTTAAAGATGTTAGTGAGGCACCTTCTTGAAACTCTGCATTCAATGTGGAGTAGGCACACTCACTGTCCTGTTAGGCATTTCCAAGTTTTAGACCTAATGGCACAATGGAACAATGACACAGTTCTAACTCAAAAGTGTTGAGTGATTTGGAGGAGAGCATGGGGTTTTCCTGCATCTTCTGCCTCAACCCCTGCCCATGGAAACTATAGTCACTGGGGGTTTGAATGTGTTGTAAGTGGACATTAGTGACCAGTTCAATCACCAGTTGATTCATTCTGCTTGCTCCATGTTGCTGTGCAGTTCCCATTCTATAATGACCAGATGGCCACCCGATGGGCTCTTATTTAAACAGAGGAACCTCTGAATTAATCTCATTTTAGGTCCTAACGTTGATACTGGAAAAGGGAGACATGGCAGCTGAAGGATCATTTGCATGTTGCTAATCAACATACTAGTTTTGATGTTTTGCCAGATCAACTTCCAAAGAGCTTTGGCAATCCATCAATATCTCCAACAGGAGCTAAACATTTGGAGTATATTTTGAAAAGCTTATGTGAGAGAACAATGCAATGTTACTTTGCCTTCGTATATGAGATACAGATGGATGAGGAAGGGATGCTACCATTACTCAAAGATAAAGTTCACCCCAACAATTGGAATTCAATATGCTGTTGAAAGTAATTATAGCTGAATTTTTCATGATCTGCCAGAATGCTTTAAATCACTGCTCATTATCAGTTGCAAACCAAGTTTAAATTACCCTAGGGATTATGTTGCAGGTCAGTCCTGAATGATTGTGTTAAGGGCTTGGTTTGTAAATTTTCTGGCAGTCCTTGTACGCTCCCCTGGAAAGGAGCCCAGAGACTAAAATCAAACCCTAATTTATCACCGTCCCTTTTCAGAGGCCCAACTTTAAGCAGTAAACATTTCATCTTAATGGAACATGAAATGTACATAAATGCGCAAATACGATGTAGTAACAGTTAACCCTTTATGCAGCAGTCCTTCACCTGTGTGACCATCTTTGCCACATCATTATTCCAACTCAGAGTGTCCAATTTGTATATATTCATGGCCGAGCAAAGAATTCCTGAGTGTTCTGCTGGTCACCGATGGTGTTCATTTATACCATTGTCTCCAAGCAGACTGCAAAGAATTAATATTAAGCATTTGCATAGCTTACATGACAAATATTGGCAATAAATGTCATAAAATTATAAATTTCCTTTTGTTCTCCTTAAGCCACACACAGCCTTGGCAAGTTTGCAGGACATCTGGGTTGCAAACAAGATTCATGATGCTCCAAAGAATTATTTCTCACACATTTTTAAGATTGCATGTGACATAAGACAGAATAAACTAAATATTATGAGCCCAGTGAAGATTTTTGAAATTGCAGTATTCTTTCAGTAAGATTTTATAATATTCCTCATGATAACATATATGTTGATAATAAAACACTTCAGGAGAATCAATTATTATACAGTTGGCATAATGGACACTAACAGTAAGGATTCCTGATGTTGGAAATCAGTGAGGAATGTCAGCCTGCTTCAGTGTGATCCCAGAGAATTACAGGTCAATCCAATCTTAACATCATCTGATCTTTCTCACACATGTTTTTTTTTCCGAATGGTGATCAAGAACAGCTATTCAGACACTGCCATCAGCCACCCTGATGGTGAAGGTTGATTGAACCCAAGACCCTGAGGGCTCAATCACGCGAACTGAACCAATGTGAGGGATGGTCGATCTACTCTTTAACACAACTTTTTTTTGTGTAAACATGCAATTTGAGTGTTTGCAGTTAAATTGGACTTTGCCGTGTTGGGAAGGAGTGAAACAGATGCAGATATCTGATGTATAGAAGCACGAGCGCTCTGAAGACAGGTGGACAGAATTTCCACAGATTCACACTGTACCTCCTTTTGGCAGCAATTCAAAGGCGAGATCTTGTGAAAGACTTGGTGTTATATATGCACTGATGTTATATATGGACTTCAAGTCAGTTTGTGATATGTAAACTACTGCACATTCAGAGAGACTCAATATCTGTTTCATTATGGGATAGATTGGTTCCTGACCTTAAATCACTATAACTAATTGATTGTACAAGACAAAAGAAGGACCACATATTACCAGCTCATTGCATTTGTCACGTCCATGTCAGCATCAATCTATTTAAATTTTAAAAGAATTTCGGTCACATTCTCACAATGTGCGAAAATAGCCCTTTCCTACCACCTTCTTCTCTACCTCTCCGTTTCAGAAGTTGATGATGTTAGCCCAACATTATCTCATTAAAGTGTTTTGCATCAAGAAGAGTGGGATAATTGATGTGCATAGTCTGAAGGTACAGTCTTTCCCATTGTTCATATTCTCTTTAAAACAATGTCTTAATATTTTAATAACAGGTCAACTTAACCAGGTATTATGATACTGAGCTGGAAATGTGTTGCTGGAAAAGCGCAGCAGGTCAGGCAGCATCCAGGGAACAGGAGAATCGACGTTTCAGGCATAAGCCCTTCTTCAGGAAGAAGGGCTTATGCCCGAAACGTCGATTCTCCTGTTCCCTGGATGCTGCCTGACCTGCTGCGCTTTTCCAGCAACACATTTCCAGCTCTGATCTCCAGCATCTGCAGACCTCACTTTCTCCTATTATGATACTGAGCCAATGGTGCTATCAGCTGTGTGTATAACTGAAATATGGAAGGGGAAAAATAATTGGCCATGAGGATGATTCATTGATCTTTGTAGGGAATGTGTCTCTACACTGCAAGCTTCTCTCAGATCTAATGTCTTCCCATGGTGTCATAACTTGCTGACCCACATTGTGCAGTTTTCTACAAAGAAGATGGCACTTTGATGAGATATTGGAGTGCTGCCTGACAGGTAGGGCATCACCTTCAGGACTAAATGGATAAAGGATCAGAAGGAGCAGGAAAGAATTATCTTGAATAATACAGAGGGAGGATTCTGAGGTGTGACATACATCAGAAATACAGCAGAGTCACCTAGACTCGAAATATTTGCTTGCTTTCTCTCCATGGATGCTGCCTTACTCGCTGTGATCTCTAGCATTTTTGTTTTCAGCACAGCTTCCAGCATTTGTTCCTATCAGAAACATTTCCTGCCTTTTCAACACATTTGGAGTGGCTGAGGAAATTTAGTTCTGTTTTTCATTGCAGTGGAAACCTTGGGTTTTGCTTTATTTCTCTCTTGTGAAAGCATGTTGGCCTTTTGCAATTGTCTGAAAACTTATTTTTGCAAATATATTGTCCATTGCCAAGTGGCATTGTAAACACAAAGGATTGCAGAAGAGTATGGTAACTGCTGTAGGTAGTTAATTCATTTTTAAAATTCATCCTAGACCTCTGACAGAGGTTGCCTGATGTGATACCCTAAAACATGTACGGTGCATAGCAACTTGAACAGCCCTATCCTCAGATTTTACAATGCTGCAAATTCTACATTACAATGACTAGGAATCCAAGTGAAAAAATAAGAGGCATTTTCCTGGCTCTGTGTTATTCTCAATCACCTGATTTTTATGAATTTGGGAAATCTCATGGATTGGAATCCATGCATGTAAATTTAATCCACTGAATTTTCATTCCACTGGCTTATGAGAAGGAAAATCTAGCAGGTTTACAGATGCTAACTTCAAAATGGACAACTTTCCAAATATTCACTGAGCCCTGGAAATCCCATGCATCCAAAACCGGGAGAGTTTTCCTAATAAGTTCAGTTTTCTCGTAACGTGTCAAGTTCAAACAGAATGAATTAACTGCCTCAGTACTTGGGTATACTCAGGAGGAGTCAGTCTATTCGATACTTGGATCTTCCAAGGTGGAGGGAAGAGCAGTTAGAGTCAAAGAGAGAGAGAGATAGTCTTGGGCTGATATTTCTCCCGAAGGAGACAGATGAGCAGACAATATCAGCCGCCAATGTTCACAGCACACAGTGCAGGCAGACTCAGATATCGCAAGACATCCAGCTCACTTGGGCGCAACTTTGAGAGTCCAGATGGCCGGTCACATCCATTGTTCTGTTTAGTCAGAGACTTGAAACCGTCTCAAAACTGCAACCAACAAGAACAACTAACATGTCAAGTGACAATGATGCATTTCACACAAGGGGGATAATCTCTCAGTAGCTGCAAGCAGCTTGCCAGAATCAATTTTAGAAGCTGCCTCTAAAATTTATAGAGTTGTTAACTTGAACATAATGATTTGACACATTAAAAAGAAGCTTGATGTGAAATGATATTGACCTCTTTCGACTCAATTTATTTGCTACTTGTACAATGTTTAAGCTGATGTAACTACTTACAGGTCTCTGCCTACCTCTCAGGGGTCATTTTATGAGGTTATTGCTTGTTGTCAATACAAATTGCAACCCTGGGCTGAGACACCGGGGTGGACTCATGAAATTGTCCATCTATCATTAAAGGGACTAACAAATCATATCTAAAGTTTGGAAAAAGTGTTGAACTTTAAGTTGCTTCTCAGCTCATAGCAACCTTCATGTCAGTTTTAATTGAAGATGAGTTGACTGCTTGTTTGTTTATTTTTAAAAGATGGAAAAGATCTTAAATAGACAAAACCTCTTCAACACTTTCGAGGATAGTGATCCAATAAAGAGATTAGTCTAAAAAGGGGCAGTGTGGAGGCAGTATGCAGAAGATATGCTTCATTGCCACCCAATTTGATGTCTCACGCCACTGCAAATGGTTAGACAATCCCTGTGTCTATGGCATTGTCATAATGGCCAAGACGTGTAATTAAAATACACTTTAGGAACAAACTGTTCTGAAGGTTATTCAGCTGGAAGAGAATCTTTACTTCAACAGCCATAAATGGTTTCATTATAAATAAAAAAAACACTTTATCTCTGACTGTGATTATCTGTCCATTAGCCCAGGCTTGCAATTTGCTATAATGTAATTCAAATGGCAGATAATTATTAAAGCATAGGTTTTTTTAAAAAAATTGGGGTACAATTTTATTTAAAAGTCCAAAATATAACAAGAACTAAATTATCTTTGTGTGATGATAATTTAACATGTCATTCAGAGAATGCAGTGAAGTCTAGAATATTAGAGATTGAATAAATATCAAGCATTATCTAAATGTGGGTGTGAAATGGATCTGTACCCCCTTTTCTGCAGCTTATTAACTTCATGAAAGGCTGAAGAGCAAAGTCAGACCCGCAGCAGAGTTGTAAGTTTTTTTGAAAAATACTTTCATTCCTGACGGTTGCAAGCTGAACTAAACCTGTGTGCACACACAATAAAGTGCGAGAAATGCAGAAACAACATTACAATAAGAAGCTTCACTTTTTTTTTGCTTTGGTGTCATTTCAAAGCTACCCATTTGTTTCTCATTAACTGCTTCTTTTTACAATAAAACACATTTTTTGATCCACTCTCCAGATAATACTGAGCAGAAATGTGTAATGAAGAGCTAAAAGTTAGGTTCTTGCTGTAATATACATGTCAACAGTTAACTAAGTAATTGTCACTTACCCCAAGACCAATTGATGCAGGTTATCCCAATCAGAAGGGCAATTAATATGGAACTTCTCCCATTCATGTTGGGTGTTTGGAGAGGTTTGCACAGCACAACCAGCACAGATTCAGAGATCCCAAATTCAAATTATTTCCAGCTAAATGTAACTCCGCAGTTGGAAAGAGTCCACCCCCGTCCCAACTTTTTATTGGTTGAAGAGGGAATACCCAGGATGGTAGTTTATCACAAACTGGCAAGGTGATTAAAGCTGCACTTCTTTCCCAATAACTGGAATAGATTCAGCTCCAGTCAAATAAGGCTGAAGAAATGTAAGGCTGGACAATGTCCTGTGATAATCTGATAGGTTGGTCCCTTTTTTAGCTGCACTCATCCACAAAAGAACCTTGACAATCAATGCATTCGAGTGAAGAAGAGCAATAGTTCACATCCAAACTGTGTCTTCAGGCTCGGGATAAGCTCTGTAAATCCATTTATTATATTCCCAAATGATGAGGAATTCAGATATATCACTCTATCAGGCCTACTCTGGACTCAGCACTGGTATGTACTGCGGACCAGATAGCAGAGTTACTACAAAGGACAGATACCATAGCTCTGCTGCTATTGAAGGTGTTATCTGTCAGACATCAGTGCATGAAGGAAGAAAGTAGATTCTATTGTTGAAGAAAGCAGCCCAGTCAAATTAAATAAACTCTCCTCTCCAGCAGCTATAGGTTTTTCTTCAGTTTTGCAAACATTTAAAAAGCAAAGTTAATTCATTTTATTCCATTCAAATGGCGAGAAAGTATCCAAGGATCTGCATGCAGCACAGAGACACAGGCTGATAATAGTGTTCATATAACAAGCTATAACTGTCCGCTTGAATGAAGATTAACTGATTGCTTCCATTATATAACTATAACTGCTCATTTCAGTTATTAATCAAAATTTTATTTGCGTCATTGTTTTGAAAACAGCCTTTCTTTTTTAAATGTTGTCCTTCGACTGGCAGAGGAGGTTACCCTGACTGATTAGGCTGGGCCACGTCCAAGTCCAGGGGTCCAGGCGATCAAATAGGTTAACAAACTCAACCCGGATACTTAAGATGAAACATCCTCCCTCTGGTTAGGCACTGAAGACTCAGCAAAACAAATCAAGTTATGCAACCCCACCAAACATAAATCACAGTCAACAGGAACCAGGGGGCTGGTGAAATGGAAAGGTTCCCTTGAGACAGTGAAGATTTGCCTTGAAATGCGATTTATCCAAATCACTGTCCATTTCTGTCTGATTATGTTAATGTGATTCAACTCAGGATGTTTTCCCACTCTATAGGTGCTGTATGAATGTACATTGTTTTGAGGTTAAACTGTGAGAACTGCTTGATCTATATTCCCTTGAATATAGAATTTTTAAAAAATGATATGATTGAAGTTTTAAAATGATAAGAGAATTTGATGGGTTAAAGCCTCATTTCCATCTAATCTAAACTGACATCAGTTCACTGCAGATGCTGGAATCTGTACTGAAAGCAATAAATACTGGAGATCCCAGCGGGTCAGGCAGCATCCAAGGAGAGAGAGCAAGGAAATGTTGCAAGTCTAAATGACTCTTCATCAAAGCTCGAATGAAGAGTCATCTAGACTCGAAATATTAGCTTGCTCTCTCTCCATGGATGCTGCCTGACCCGCTGTGATCGCCAGTATTTATTGCTTTCATCACAATAGGTAGTGCATTGTCAGAGGTGCAATTCTTCAATGAGATGTTAAACTAAGACCCCTTCCATCTGTTCAGATTAGATTACCTACAGTGTGGAAACAGGCCCTTCAGCCTAACCAGTCCACACCGACCCTCCGAAGAGCAACCCATCCAGCACCATTCCCCTACACTTTACCCAAGCACCTAACACTACAGGTAATTTAGCATGACCAATTCACCTAACCTGCACATCTTTGGACTGTGGGAGGAAACTGGAGCACCTGGGGGAAACCCACGCAGACACTGGGTGAATGTGCAAACTCCACGCAGACCATTTCCCGAGGCGGGAATTGAACCCTGGAGCTGTGAGGCAGCAGTGCTAACCATTGAGCCACCGCGCCGCATTTTGGATTTTGCATTTTGGATGACATTGTTTGAAGAAAAGCAGTGAATTCTCGGAGTATGCTGGCCAATGTATACATCCCTAAAAATCATTGAATTCCTTTGCTGATTATTCTGTGTACAAATTGACTGGCCCTTTAGCTCATATGATCAAAGTGGCCTCACTTCAAAAGTCACTAATTGGTGATGAATCTATTGGAAACATTTTATGGACATGGAAGTTGGCATTATATTGCAGAATTTTTTAAAAATCCCATACAAAATGTCTCTAGATTTTGCTTGTAACCCTGCACAAAGGTTTTTAGCAAACTGTTCCAACTGCTCACAAGTGTGAACTAAATTGTGCCGTGTCTATTAGGAAAGCATTAGCTTTAACATTATCTGAAAGCATATTTCTTCCCAAATGTTTATTGTGTGTCTTGCAGGTGTGTCACCTATGAGTTGCATTTCACCTCAATGACAATAAACTACTATTGTTCACACTTATAAGAACAGCAATATGCAATTATATAGCACATTAACCATATCAAAATGTCCTACAACATTTCAAAGAAATGACTATCAAATAAGATTTGGCAGTGAGCTATGGAAGGAGATATTAGGACAACTGCCCATTGTTTTAAATAATATGTCAAATTAGAACATTATTTTTGTTGAGATACAATTGAAAGATAAAGGGAATAATGGAGTCCTAGAAGTTTGATCTGCTTTGGAGGAGTATTCATCCCATTTCTAGGCCTCTTTTAATCCTGAAATGATATCATTTTTCTGTTGTCTTACGAATAATGTTTGTGTTGGATACCCTGCTTTCCACCCACATTAGCACTGTTCACTTCAGTATTCTCCAAAGGATCAAATTCAGAATGGGCCCTGGTAAGATCCAAACCCGCAACCTTTCACCTATAAGCCCAGAGCAGAACCAACAATGGTGGCTTGTGTTTGGTGCGAGCCCAGGACACAAGTGAGAGATGATGGTTGCCCTCTCATGCAAAGCCCTATTCATCACCCACCAACTCAATAAACAGTCTTGTTCAACGCATTTAAACTACTGGCCATTGTAGCCTTGTTATTTAAAACTTTCCCTGGTTTAGAGTAAACAGAGTATCACAGCATTAGCCATGAGTTACTGCAGTTGTTTCAATTGTGAAACAGCTCTCTTAACACATGGCGCCTGCTTTATTTAATACCCACCCCCATTTTCACAGGCACATTCTTCACTCAATCCTATAAGGCAGCTGCAGAATAAAAAAGGGGGCTGTTTTTTGGCTTCTTATCGGAGTTCATCGTGATAATATTGCAGGAACCAAACTGTGATTTGATTTTTATACTTTCATTATGGTGTCAAGCTGGAAAATAAATCTGTCGCAGAATGCAATGGGAATCTGCACCACCTAAATATGCCTGATAAATAATTTATATTTAATCACAATGGGACAGGAAATCTCTTTATTCCAATGATTTTCTAATGTTTTTCTCTTAAACAGCTGAATAAACATTGCAATGACCCAAACTATCATTGAGGTAATGATAACAGTTTTAATCAATATGACCCAATAAGGCCATTCCTAAAATTTGTCCCACGGGACTCATACCAATTGAAAATAATGAGAATTCTTCACATTTCTGGTTGTGAAAAGGGTTAATCTTGCTTTTCGCTGCAGTCCCCAAAGAGAAATTTAGGATGATTGTCAGCATTGGATTACATCAAGGTCCCTTTCACATCTGGCTCACTAATTTCAATTCAATATATACCTATTTTGCATTTTGCCTGATGAATTTGTTGGAAATCCTTTCATAAAATACATGTTGAAACTTCATAATTCGTTGTTATATTTCCATGACGAGAATTAAGGGTTAAAAGACCCAATGGGAGAGACTCCATTTATTTTTAAATCTGGAAAAAGACAATTTATAATGATTAGACATTAGTTCTGACTTGGCAAAACGTTTTGCTCTTTGAGAATGCAGTGACCTTTCCAAAAATACAATTATCCCTCCCGTTCTTTAGGGAATCCTACACTAACTCATTATGTAACGGTTTTTTTTTCGCAAACGCTTGACCTGCAATTTTAACATAATTCATTTACTTCAGTAGTGTATCTTCTACCAAAGAGACCACTAGCAGCCTCAAAAATGCTAACACAGAATCAAGTTAATGAGAGAGATTAAGACAAATATCTAAGGAGGAGACCGGATAGTAAGATAAATAGTATAATTGAACGTTAGATCAAATCAGACCTCACACTTCTGATTAAAGAACTGAACTAAATTTTTGGTTCTTGTCTATCTCCAACTTCTCGCTCACCCTCTATTCTTCATTCTAAGATTTTAAAACCAAGTTTGATGTCACCTGATCATTCTACCTTATTTTCTCTCCTTTTATGTGAAAAGTGCACTTTCAGACTTGACCCTTTGCCTTGCCTTTCCAGTTTAAAATAGTAGCATTTGTCATGAGGCCTGTTTTTCATTTTGAGTGGTGGTTTTACAAATAGTGACTGACACCTAACAATACACTCTCTTGGTGAGGGACTGCCATAGCGGTTGTTAATGACAGTGGGTCTTAAAGGGTATAAATAATCCCTGCTAAGCTGTCCTTTGCTGTGATCTAAGTTGGGGTTTTTTTTTCAGCTTTTATACTGAAGACCAGTGATGAACAATTGACCCTAAATTATGAATTATTTTATTCAGTCATAGTACATGGGTATCGCTGGCTACACCAGCACTTATTGCCCATCCTTAATGCCCAGAGGACAGTTAATAGTCAACCACATTGCTGTGAGTCTGGAGTGAAAGGTAGGACATACCAGGTAACTATGGCAGATTTCCTTTCCTAAAGGACATTATGTGGAGGTGCCTGTGTTGGACTAGGGTGGACAAAGTCAAAAGTCATACAACACCAGGTTATAGTTATTTCACCTGACGAAGGAGCAGTGTTCTGAAAGCTTGTGATTTTAAATAAACCTATTGGACTATAACCTGGTAACGTGGGACTTTTGACTTGAAAGGGCATTAGTCAACCAGATGTTCTTTTTTCCTCACAATCAACAACGGTAAAGGATCATTGAACAAAAGCAGGTCATTTGCACCCCTATTCAATGAGGTGATGTGGCTGAGCCCTACATTAAGAGATTTTGATTTATATCAACAGCAAATTGCCTATTCCTGTTGCGTCTTTAATGTAATCAAATATTCTATGGAACTTACGAGGAGTATTACCAATAAAATATGACACCAAGAAGATGGGAGGACGAGGGAAATCTTTCATCAGTAATGAGCTTTGACAACAGGCGTTTAATTAGGTGAGCAGGGACATGCTTGAACTATTTCACCTTCCAAACTTCCAGCTGAAAAGGGATGTCATGAGTCTCTCACCAACTCTTCAGCTGCCTGTCAAAAGCCCAGCAAGATCCTACCCCTACCAAAGATGACCAGAAACCTAATTAGAGACCTCGGTTTAATGAATACGCAAATGGACCCAGGATCTTCAACAAGGGAAGACCAGGCCATCAACTCTGAGGCCATTAAAATTGGAGATGGTTAAAAGGTCAGAAGAGGAGGAGTCTAAATACCTAGGAGGGTTGTAGGGCTAGAGGACATTGTGGATGATGCCATTGATGTCATCACCTAACTAATTTATCTATATCCATGCTGAAAGAGAGAGAGAGAGAACAGGAAGGCAGATTACTACCTAAATGGAATCAATTTAGGTAAAGGGGCAGTACAGAGAGATCTGGGTGTTCTTGTACACCAGTCAATGAAGGTAAGCATGCAGGTACAGCAGGTAGTGAAGAAGGCTAATAGCATGCTGGCCTTCATAACAAGAGGGATTGAGTATAGAAACAAAGAGGTTCAGGGCCTCTTTGTACAGGGCCCTGGTGAGACCACACGTGGAGTACTGTGTGCAGTTCTGGTCTCCAAATTTGAGGAAAGACATTCTGGCTATTGAAGGAGTGCAGCGTAGGTTCACGAGGTCAATTGCTGGAATGGCGGGATTACCTTACACTGAAAGACTGAAGCGACTGGGCTTGTATACCCTTGATTTTAGAAGACTGAGAGGGGATCTGATTGAGACATATAAGACTATTAAAGGATTGGACACGCTGGAGGCAGGAAACATGTTTCTGCTGATGGGTGAGTGCTGAACCAGAGGACACAGCTTAAAAATACGGGGTAGACCATTTAGGACAGAGATAAGGAGAAACTTCTTCACCCAGAGAGTGGTGGCTGTGTGGAATGCTCTGCCCCAGAGGGCAGTGGAGGCCCAGTCTCTGGATTCATTTAAGAAAGAGTTGGATAGAGCTCTCAAGGATTGTGGAATCAAGGGTTATGGAGATAAGGCAGGAACAGGATACTGAATAATGATGATCAGCCATGATCATATTGACTGGTGGTGCAGGCTCGAAGGGCAGAATGGCCTACTCCTGCACCTATTGTCTATTGTCTATTGAAATTTCAAATTGTCCAGTATTTCCATCATTTTGTGGGAGTTCTAACTTTCAGATGGTCGCCTTTTATCTAGATCCAGAAAAATAGCTTTTATATATCTACTGACAATGACTCCACTCCAAAACATATTATTTCCTCAGCTGTAATAAACATTGGTACATCCTGAGTATTAATTGTATATATACCTGTGTTCCAATAAGTCAAGAGCCTTGTGGCATAGTTGTAGCGTTCCTACCAGGAGGTCCAGATTGAAGTCCATTGTGATGGCCAGAGCATGTATCAGGTGGTTACAGCAAAGCTAAATAAACAAATGCAAGCAGACTGAAAAGTGTAGTTGTTCGGTTTTGAAGCGCGTCTTAGTGCCTCTCTCTAAAAGCTTAGACATCTGAAAAGGCTAGGCTCCAGTTCCTGTATTTCACCGGTTGGCTATCTGGGACTGAACACTATTCCGATAGGAATGAGATTGGCTAGGTGGTTCTCATTGACTATGAGTTCCCTGATTGGGGCTGTTAAGCTGGGGCAATCAGAGACCCATGGCTGACAGATGTAAATAGGAGTCTTAGGGAATCTCCTCACTCTCGGGACTGGCTATGAGCTGGCTGGTCAGAGCCCATGTACTGTACCCATGTAAATAAAGGTTGACTGATGATGGGAAACCGGCCTCTGTAGAGTTATTTCAAACATTGATATTGCAAAAGGTACCATATGAGTGCAGGAACTTCTTTCTGTTACAATATTAGATCCCTTTATCAATTTAAATACCTTGATTAGATCACCCCATTACATTTTCACTCAATGGAATACAGATCAGTCTATACACCCTGCACTGATAATTTTGTCCTGCAAGACTGATCGCCAAGGTTTTGTTCAACTGAAGCATAATATGCTCTTCCTTTGGGGAATTAATTCAGCAATGAAGCACAACATTGCTATGGTCATCATTATTACAAGAGGAGCTGAGTATAGGAAGGAAAATAACAACTTTCCAATATTATACAAAGCCTTGGTGAAACCACACTTGGCACAGAGTGTACGGATCTGATATCCTCATTCAAGGAAAGATATACTTGCCATGGAGCAAGTGAAATGCAGATTCAACAAACTAATTCCTGGGGAGAAATTATCTCATTGACGGGGGAATGAGTTTGAAGGGCCGAATGGCCTGCTCCTGTTCATATTTCTGGTTTCCTTCTGTTTATTTTGTATTCCCACAGCCATAAGACAATGGTCAACATCCAATTACACTGAAAGAGAATTTTCAGGAAATTTTACAGATAGTTTATGATATATTACATTACATGAACATATACAATTTTAGCAGAGACCATACAGGTCAAATTGTCCAGGATCGATACAGATACTATTAAATCTTCTAAGTATAGAAAATGCAGGAAAAGTCACCATGATTCATGGACAGGACTTTGGATAAGTTTGTGTATGTGAGTGTTTGTATTTTCTTTTCCATTTGATTTTCCTAAATCTGCTTTGCCAATAAGTTGTAAGCACCTAGGGTAGAAGCGCGAGACACTACACTTCAGACATTAAATACCTAATATTAATACAAGCTATCAACTGAACAAATTCACTGCGACATGCAAACACAGCCGTGGAAGTAATTTTCAGTTGTGAATAAAAATGATATATTTGTCAGAATTTCTGTGTGAGTTACAATGACAGAGTGAAGTTGTCAGTGGTAGAATACCAAACTGTCTGCAGTTAATGGCACAACCAAGCTGAGGGGCCTGTGTTAAGTATGTATGATTCAGAAGGGGATGCTCTGGTTAATTTATAATTACAATAATTACCTACAGATGGTGATTGAATTTGTTGAATCAGCCTTCACCCTTAAAAAGAATTTATTTTGTACCATGCACAGGAATCACTTTTTAATTGCATTGAGCTTTGCATATTGTTAAACACAGCTAAAATATAGTAGCTTGTGGCAGTATAATTATGATGTACAAGAAAATAAATTCCATTGCATTTTCTCCAATCTAATTTCCCCGTTATACAAAGGAGGATTGTTTTCCTGTGATGTTTGGAAAACTGTTGGGGTACACCTATCAGTCTGTCAAAATGTCCCCATCAACATTTGAATGTTGACCACTGTTAAATCCTTAAGATAGTTTGCTCGTAGTCAGTAAGAAGAGATCTCACAGAATTAATACATCGATGTTCGTACAGATTCAGAAAAATAGCCAGAAATTTCTTGAAGGTCAGCTCAAGGTAAGAATTAACTTCAGGATTAATGGAGACTAACAGCCTCCAACTCATATCGGACAGTTGGCAACTTCCAGAGTCTATTGATCAGTTTGTTGCATGATGCTATAGCAAAAGGTTTGAGTGTGACTCTTCGAAAGAGGAACTGGCAGAGAAGCTCATTTGAGTTAGTCATTGCAACCTCACCAATTAAAATCTTAATAAAGGATCTTTTCGGAAAGAAGGGCCGTACATTGATGTGCTGCTTGTAAGGATGAAGCCATAGTGACAGGCCAACAATAATCATGAGCTTTAATTGTAGCTAACATTACTACAATTGGCAAGGCCACAACCTCAATAATAGATATGTTTTTTAACATCTCCCCAGAAATCTGTCCAGCCTTTCTTCCTATCAATGCAACATGTGACACCAAGAGATGTTGGGCATGAGCCGGAAATCTGCATCGAAACAACAAGCCAGACCCCAGAACACAACACAGGTGGCAAACAAAATGTTCCGATACCAGCAGCAGGCAAAGTGTTGAGAAGCTGCACAAAAACAAACACATCAAAGAGGTACCCAGTGAACTAAACAATGGGAATATTTCCAAATAAATGACCACGGTTCCCATATTGTTAACCTCACACACCGTGTCGTTATTGTAATGTGATCAGAAGCTTTTACAGCTATTACAACACACACTGAAAGCCATAATTGATACAGGAGTTAGTGCAAGTTTATTATCACTATACATCCTGAAAGACATTGTACAGTCAGTGAGAGCCCATCTCGCAGTGTATATAAGATCCCTGTTTCTGAGTATTGGCAGAATCAAGTTACATTGACAAAATGCAAGCTCAGCTTAGCTTCTAGACATTTTCTTCCTGATTGATACCAATGGTCCAACAGTGGCCAGAACATTGTACGCACAGACCTCGGTATAGTCACAATTCATGAGATTTGTACCACACACAAACACACACACACACGCACAGTCACTCTCTCTCTCACTCACACACACACAGTCACTCTCTCTCACTCATACACACACTCTCTCTCACATACACACATACACACACACACACACACACAATCAGTCTCTCTCTCTCTCTCTCTCTCACCACACACACACACACTCTCTGTGGTGGAACAACCAACCAACCAACAAGTGATGGAATCAAAATCAGCCAACAGTCTCTGAGGATTGAAGTGAAATATAAATCAGGAATCAGGATGCTCCTTAATCTCCAAAACTTTCCCAAGATTGTACGATGACCAGAGCCAATGTGAACAGTTGCAATCGGGAACTGCCGAAGATGAATACTTACGAGAGCAGCAAAAGATCATTATCCAAGCGTTGGCCTGACTGTATTCATTTGGTATATATCATCTAGTCATCTTCAAGGGAAAAAAAGTCCTAATATTGAAAGCATTACGGCATGATATCTTATTCGTGTTACACCAGAGGTACGTGGGTACTGAACACACAAGATGGCTGGCATGTGAATGTGTACACTGGTGAATTGGGACATTCAATGATTCGAGGTGTGTGAGGCATGTGAACCCCAGCAGCAGAGAAAGCCTCTACATTCACAAGGTGTTCTATCCACTCCTTGAATGAATACGGAAACGGACCCAAAGACAGTGCATGGGGAAGGTCATATTCTCATGATGGATTACTTCTCTAAACTTCCCATTGTTTGGCATCTAATGGCCACACTCACACACTCACACATGCACCCCCTCACAGACTTAAGACACTCTGCACTCACTACACACACACACACACTTTCTCACACTCACAACCCCCACCCCAGACAGACACACACACACAGACAAAGACCCACATGCGCACATATATTTTGTGGGGTGAATTTGTACTTGCAGAGTTACATTGCACTTTGCTCAAAAACTGCATACATTCATGTAGAACTCTGAGCTCAAAAACTGCATGAATTTATGTAAAACTCTGTTATCTCACTTTTTAGATTAGAATCAATCTAAACATCAGGTCATAGACAGAGAACACAGGGGGCTAACACCTTCAACATATTGTCTAGCTATCACCATTGTTAACAGCTAACCCGAGAATGCAACTTTTTAAAAAAAAGGTTTTGTGATTTACACATTAAAGAAGTGAAACTATCACTGTATTCTAACAGATGAAAGGCTTAAGAGACAATCAATTTTTCAATGTATAATTTCAGTTACATCAGACTGCAAATTTTTGCTATAAATTCTGTGTTACGATCGAGCCCTCCACTATCACCTGATGAAGGAGCGTCACTCCGAAAGCTAGTGTGCTTCCAATTAAATCTGTTGGACTATAACCTGGTGTTGTGTGATTTTTAACTTTGGCATCTTAGTAACACAATGTCTCTGTGTAGCTTCTTATGGTATAACACAATCACTGTTACATCAGGTAAAATATCTCAGTGGAAAGAAAACCCACAACAAGCACAATCATCTTATCAAAAGCTACAAAGGAACAATGCACATACATAATCAGAGGCAATATTACACGGTAATCACAACAGTGTGGATTTCCTCGTTGGTCTGGAACTTTGTTACTTGTTTATAAACTCACTACTCTTGAATCTGGGCGCATTTAGGGAATAGGACATAGCAGCAGCAGTAGGCTATTGGCATTTCAATGTTCCAGCATTGAAGTACGTTATAGCTGATCTTCTATCTCAACACATTTTCCCACTCCCTCATCATAGCCCTTGATATCTTACCACAGATTTATCTTAAACTGATCAACAAAATTATTAGGTTTTTTAATTTATTAATAGGATGTAGGCCTTGCTGGCTGGGCTAGCATCCAGTTTTACCCTAACATATGAGTGGTTCTGTAGGACCAGTTCAAAGATCAATTAGATTAGATTAGATTACAGTGTGGAAACAGGCCCTTCGGCCCAATAAGTCCACACCAACCCGCCGAAGCGCAACCCACCCAGACCAATTCCCCTACACCTAACACTAATGGCAATTTAGCATGGCTAATTCACCTGACCTGCACATTTTTTGGACTGAGGGAGGAAACCGGAGCACCCGGAGGAAACCCACGCAGACACGGGGAGAATGTGCAAACTCCACACAGTCAGTCGCCTGAGGTGGGAATTCAACCCGGGTCTCCGGCGCTGTGAGGCAGCAGTGCTAACCACTGTGCCACCGTGCCGCCCTTGAGAGTCAATTAAGAGTCAACCATATTGCTGTGGGTCTGGAGTCACAGATAGGCCAGATCAAGTAATGACAGCAGATTTCCTTCCCTGAAGGACATTAGTGAGCCAAGTAGTTTTGTACGACAATCAACAGTAGTTACCTGGTCACCATTAGTTAATTTTTAGTTCCAGATATTTGTTGAATTCAAATTTCACCATCTGCCATGTCCCCGGAGCATGAGCCTGAGGTTCAGGATTACGTAGTTAGCGATGTTACAACTACATCACTACCTCCCCCTAAATTGTATTTTTGTTTAAACCTTTTAACTTTTGGCATTTTGAAACACACAACAATATTGTTATGTCATTCAGTGCAAAATCGGATATATATTTCAAAAGCAAACCGGACATGGAGACAGATTAGGCGAGTGGGACTAGACTACAAAACTCCTCTCAAAGAGCTGGCAAAGACACAATGGGCCAGATGGCCTCCATCATGACTGCATTGCGGGCATGAACACTACAGTTTTGAGAAAAGGAAACCTAAGGAGTAGTGAAAGTAGCAAGAGTAACTAAGGACAACATCACAATACATATAGAGCTACATATCAATAACAGACAAGTGTACAAAACCACTGCTGTTGTATAAGATGCCAATCCTGAAAGGGTAATTGTTGGAAATTATGGTAACCCTGCACTGTCTGATGAAGTCACATAATCTTGAGTGGACAGTTGAGTCTGAGGTCCCAATGGAGACAGACATGTCATCTCTGATACCTGATAATCTTTGATAATTGTGCCCAACTAGTTAATGTAACTTGCACTGATTGCTATGATGCAAAATGCAGCTTCATGTTGTGTAACCTGTTCTCATTAAGGCTCAATAGCAGTTTATCCTTCACCACTGCTGATTTAAAATGGCTCCTAAACCTAACACCCACCTCTACCCCTGGAACCAATAACCCAGTTCTGCTGGACCCAGCACCTACTTATCCTGAAAACACCACCTAACCACCATGAAAACACCATCTACTCATCCTGAAAACACCACCTACCCACTGTGAAAACACCATCTAAACCACCCTGGAAATGCCATCTACTCATCCTGAAAACACCACCTACCCACTGTGAAAACACCATCTATTCATCCTTAAAACATCACCTACCCACTGTGAAAACACCATCTACTCATCCTGAAAACACCATCTAAACCACCCTGAAAATGCCATCTACTCATCCTGAAAACATCACTTACCCACTATGAAAACACCATCTACCCCACCCTGAAAACACCATCTATTTCATCCTGAAAATACCATCTAACTACCTGATCTCCCTTGTCATCCTGCACCCTATTAACTGAGCTCCTTATTTACCTGATGCTCTATCCCCAACCCACCTGTCAGCCAATACTCTATCAACTATCTGTGTCTTGGTTCCAAAACGTCACACTTACATTAGATACTTAGTTAAAAATCACACAATACCAGGTTATAGTCCAACAGGTTTATTTGGAAGTACAAGCTTTCGGAGTGCTGCTCCTTTGCCAGGTAGCTACTGAGGAAGAATTATAGTACACAGAATTTTTAGCAAAAGATCACAGTGCCATACAACTGATGAATTGTTGAACTATGACCTGGTGTTGTATGATTATTAACTTTGTTCACCCCAGTCCAATATCAGCACCTCCGCACCATGACTTACGTACTTACCCTTTTACAGGAACTGCCAAAATGGCTACCTGAGAAAATCAAAAAATATGGCAATGGGATAAAGGGGACATGGTTTGCCCTCCCCAGACTATCCTGCAGCCTGGGCAATCTGCCAGATTTAAAGTGTGGCTCCTCACTTCTGAAGGATCTCTGATCAAAAACTCCTGTCAGAAATGCAGACTTCTTTCTTCATGTAAAAATGGAGTGGTTTAGGAATCTCCAGCGATTGTCACTCATTGGGCAATCTCACTGTTGAGTTATATGCAATAAACGATATAAGTGTTCACCCAGACAGAGCCTACTGTTTGCCTGAGTTGTCATGTGGTCATTGTTTCCCACATAATAGAAGTAGTCGAGGGGACTTATTCCTGTTGAAAGGCTTATGCCCGAAGCATCAATTCTCCTGCTCCTCGGATGCTGCCTGACTTGCTGTGCTTTTCCAGCACCACACTCTCGACTCTGATCTCCAGAATCTGCAGTCCTCACTTTCTCCTACACAATATAAGTAGCCCAGTCTAAAAATAGCCAGAAGGTTTGGTGGCAACAAATTCACAAGACATCACTAATGGTTCTGGCAGAACATGTTTGGCAGTGGTGTACTACATAAGATGAAGTGCTTTTTCTTTGCAGCTTGTTTATTATACATGCAGGCAAGAACCAGCACTCATCACTGAGAACTGGGGGAAACGATGGCCGAGTGGTATTATCACTAGATTATTAATCAAGATGCCCAGGGATGTTCTGGGCACCCTGGTTCAAAGCCCACTGGGGTAGCTGATAGAATTTGAAGTCAGTAAAGAATCTGGTAATAATGGCACAGTGGCTCAGTGGTTAGCACTTATTCACAGCACCAGGGTCCTGGGTTCAATTCCAGCCCTGGGTGACTGTTTGCGTGGAGTTTGCACATTCTCCCTGTGTCTGCGTGGGTTTCCTTCAGATGGACCCTTACCACCTGACACCTGGAGGAAGAATGCCTCATATTTCGCCTTGGGACCCTGCAACCATAAGATCAATGTAGATTTCACCAGTTATCTCATTTCCCCTTCCCCCACATTATCCCAATCCCAAGCCTCCAGCTCGGCACTGGCCTCCTGACCTGTCCATCACCTTTCCCACCTATCTGCTCCACCCTCCTCACCAACCTATCACTTTCTCCCCCACCTTCATCTACCTATCACATTCTCAGCTACTGTCCCTTCAACCCCAACCCCTCACATTTATCTCTGAGCTCTCCCCGGCCCACAAACCTCATTCCTGATGAAGGGCTTATGCCCGAAACTTTGCTCCTCCTGCTCCTCGGATGCTGCCTGACCTGCTGTGCTTTTCCAGCTCCACACTCTTGACTCTGATCTCCAGCATCTGCAGTCCTAATTTTCTCCCCTATGGCAACCATTGACAATTGTCAGGAAGAATCCATCCGGGTTCAGTTAAGTACTTTGGGAAAGAAAGGAAAATGATGGCCCACATATGACTCCAGACCCCAGCAATGTGGTTGTCTCTTAACTGCCCTCTGGGCAATTAGGGATGGACAATAAATGAAGGCTTAGCTAGAGATGCCCACAATCCCATGAATAATAAAGAAAAAAACTGACATCAGAAACAAGAGAGATATATTGCCAGGAGCTGGGGCTCAAACACTTGGGATTTGCTTATGGTTACACTTTAGCTGAAAGGTGATCTGTGGACAAAATGGGTCAGGAATGAATGAGAATGACGTTTGGACTCTTCACCCAGTTACATGTGGAAATCAGGGAGCTTATGGAATCAGAGATCAAATGAATGGGAGTCAGTTGGAGGGTTTATTGTGGATGGAACATAAAAGGAGCTCCTTGAAAGACCAACATATTTTCCATAATATTTTGAATGTCATAAAGGGAACTACTAAGGCAATGTGTCAAATAAGAGACAAGGAACATATGAGCAAGTTAAGGTCCCTTGTAATGAGGCTGTTGTAAATCAGCCTGTAAACAAATGGATATTTAACTGTGAACACTGGCTATATCTTCGGTACTGCTCTCAGTAAATACAGAAAACCAAAGCACATTAATTCTGATTGTTTCAATCTCTCCTGATAAATCATGTTCTATACTCATCTGTCCAGGAACGCCTTGCATGGATAACATCTCCATTTATTATTACAATGTTTGACAGATCCATAAATTGAGAGTCAAACAGTGTGGGCCTCGTCGTCTGTCTGAGATGTTGTTGGTGTTCCGCTAGTTAAATACATCAGGAAAAATAGAGGATTGCGACATTCCTGGTTATGACAGGCCAGTCCATTTAACTCCAATGAAGACCTATTTTTTAGAAAGAATAATTAGGGGAAAGGGGAGAGGGGAACAGGCACTTGAAGAGATTTGAGTTCATTAAGAAGGGCCAACATTATATGTAAATAAAATAGATCAAGCTTGAGTAATCTAATTGATATTTTCTCATTACAGAGCAGGTTGTTGAAGGGACTGCAATGGATGCTGTCTATATGGATTTTGAGAAAGTGTTCAACAGAGTGCCACATAAAAAACAGGGGATTCAATTGGATAAAATAATTGGCTTAAGGGCACAAAAGGGTGAGTTGTGGCAGATAGTGATCTTTCAGACTGAGAGCAGTGGCAATGATGATCCCAAGGGTCAGTGCTATGGTCACTGTTTTTTAAAATGTTTTTAAATATCTTGGAGATTGGACTGCAAAATGAACTTTTAAAGTTTTTCAATTATTCCAAACTTGGAGGGATGGCAAATATTGAGGATGGTACTAATTGACAGCCACAGGACATAACTGGGCTAACAGAAAGGATGGATATTGAAAGAAAGAATATAATACAGTCGGTTCTAGTATAACACAATAACTCTGTTCTCAGGCGATCTCACGTAATAAGAAAATTGCACAATAGCCACGCCATTTAAACCTAATGGGGTCAGAATCACGTTGTAGCCAATACAGGTAAGGAAAGCTCGCATTCTACAAATAACAGTCCACAAATAAATTCTTCAAATGTGTTAAAGCCAATTCAAGCTGAAGAAACACACATCCTAGCAGAACCAATGTACAGAGAAATGTCAGGTGATGTGTTTTGGGAGAGGGGTTATGGAACAGCAGTATGGATCTACACGGATAAATCCAGAATCTCTAGGGATGGAGGAACCTAGGATTCATGTTTAAAGATCCTTGAATGGGTAGTTACCAAGACACACATGGGATCTTGGCCTTCCCAAAATAAACATTGCACAAAGGCAGGAGAACTCTTTATAATGCTCTGGTTTGGCCTTAAGGAGAGTGTCACATTGAATTCTGGTCACCACAACTTACAAAGAACACAAGGGTCTTTGAAAGGGTGCAGAAGAGATTTACCAGAATAGTTCCATGAAAGAGGGATTTTAACTACAAGATTAGGTTAGAGAATTTGGGGTTACCCTCCTTGGAGCAAAGCAGACTGAGTGTAGGTTTTACAGATGTATACTTGAATGCGATATGCTTAGGGAAAATGTTTCTGTAAGCTGAATGCACAAATGTTATGGGACACAGATTTGGGAGTTTGGACAAGAGATACAGAGTGATGTGAGGAAGAACATTTTTACTCAATCAATGGTAACAACTAGGAAATCTACCTATGATGATGTTGGAATTGGAGATAATTAATCATTTCTAAGTGAAGGAACATGAAGAAATAAACTTGCAGGGTTTCAGAGATATAGTGAAGCAATGGGACTAAAAGAATTGCTGTAAAGAGAGCTGGTGTGGACTCAATAGCGGAATGATCTCTTTCTCCGTTGAGATATCTCAATGGTTCTTCAAAATAACACCAGCAGCACGGTGGTTCAGTGGTTAGCATTGCTACCTCACAGCGCCAGGGACCCCAGTGCAATTCCAGCCTCAGGCGACTGCCTGTGTGGATTGGCACATTCTCTGCGTGGGTTTCCTCTGGGTGCTCCGGTTTCCTCCCACAGTCCCAAGATGTACAGAATAGGGTGGATTGGCCAACATAAATTGCCCATAGTGTTCAGGAATGTGTAGGTTAGGTGCATTAGTCAGGGGTAAATGTAGAGTAATAGAGTAAGGGAATGGATCTGGGTGGGTTACTCTTTGGAGGGTCAGTGTGGACTTGTTGGGCCAAAGGTCCTATTTCCACACTATAGGGATTCTATGAATCTATTCTATGGCTTTAGTAGAAAGATGTACTCTCCACTTGGTTCAATATAGTTCCGGAAAACGCCAGTAAAATTTCAACTATTTTGCTGACAGTGTAGAGAAAGTCATTGAACCCATTAGCGGAATGATCTTAAATTAAAGCTATTTCCTCCTCAATGCTTCGCATTTTTTGTGATTAACTTGTTTGGCTATTCCTTCTTCAGAAGATTACAACAATCACTAACTCAACCATTTCCTTTTGCGGAGTATTCCAGCATTCCTCCAAAAAATCAATTTTTCTTCATTTCTCTCCGCACTCTCAATGCAATTAATTGGGAGAATCGATAGATTAAGTATATCCTACCAATTTTTCATTTTCTTTATATGTAGGTGGATCTTGGGCCGATAGAAGAGAGCTTTCCTGTATTACATTGAGAATGGTATTATTCCAAATCAAGGATAAACTTTCCCAATCCATGAATATTCTGTGACAATCTGCCTTCTCTCAGAGTATATTACGCCATAAAAAACATAAAAACTAGGAGCAGGCCATTCAGTCCCCTGAGCCTGCTCCACCATTTAATACAATCTAGTCTCAGTCTCAACTGCACTTTGCTGCTCACTCCCCATAACCATTCAACCCATTGCTTAGTAAGAATCAGTCTATCTGCCCCTTACATTTACTCCCTGTCCCAGCATCCACTACACTCTGGATTAGTGATTTACACAGATTTACAAACCTTTGAGAAAAGTCATTACTCCTCATCTCTGTTTTAAATCTGCTCCCCCTTATCCTAAAACCTGTCATGCTAGATTTCCCCACAAGGGGTAATATCCTCTCTATGTCTACTTTGTCAATCCCCTTTCGCATTGTATATAACTCAATTTGATCTCAAGTCTTTCTTCTAAACTCCAGAGAGTACAGGCCTCAACTGCTCAATCTCTTTTCATAAGACAAAACCCCTCATTTCTGGAATCAATCTAATGAACCTCCTCTGAACTGCCTCCAATACAACTGCAACCCTCTGCAAGTCAGGGGATGAAAATGGGACATAAAACTCCAGGGGCAGGATCACTAATGCCTTGTATAGTTGCAGCAATTCTCTACACTTGTACTCTACTTGTTTATCAATAAATTCCAAAATTTCATGCACCTTCCTTGTTATGTGCTATCTTTATAAACTGATTTTCTGTAATTCATGAACAAGGACACTCAGATCCCTCTGCACTGAAGCACTCTGAATGTTCTCTCCATTGAGATAATAAGTTGTCTTTCTATTTCTTCAACTAAACTGATTAGATTACTTACAGTGTGGAAACAGGCCCTTCGGCCCAACAAGTCCACACCGATGCGCACCCATCCAGACCCATTCCCCTACACCTAACAATACGGGCAATTTAGCATGGCCAATTCACCTAACCTGCACATTTTTGGACTGTGGGAGGAAACCAGAGCACCCGGAAGAAACCCACGCAGACACTGGGAGAATGTGCAAATTCCACACAGTCAGTCGCCTGAGGCGGGAATTGAACCCGGGTCTCTGGTGCTGTGAGGCAGCAGTGCTAACCACTGTGTCACCGTGCCGCCCAAATATCGTGTGGACAACCTAATTATCTCCACATCTCCAGGTGGAAAAAGAGAGCTGCATTGTAACTGGGAACTATCAAGCTGTTCCAACAGATTAACTGGCCTCTCTGTACATTTCCTCAGATAATTTGAGTCAACGATTTCATTAGAAATGCTGAAATGAAAAGCAAGACAATTGAGGTTTTCTACCAATGTTCCCACACTGTTTGTTTGTGTTTATCAGTTCTTAAACGAGAACTTTCAACTCCAATCACTATCTGCCCTTTTTCTCCTGTTTGCAGCATGTTTAGTTCTTGGGATTATTTTCAGGTTGACATTTTCTTCCTATTTGTACACCTTTCAACCAAGATGGAGGACAAGAGACCAGTTCATCTGTCAATGCAGCTCTGCCCATTCATCAGGAGGCCATTGTGAAATGTAGGGAACAACAGGATTTTGTATTTTGAGTCAAGATCTAATAGGTGTCCTGACCTTACACTGTGTCGCTAGCAGCTGTGAATTAGCCTGAATTGGACAATTAGTGGCAAAAAGACACAATCACCTGCAATAAAGGACGGCAGGTAGACTGTTGGATTTGGAGGGTCAATAGATGGGCCTTCAGCATGGATGGAGTTACATTCTCCGATCACTGGTAAGGGAGGGAGAGAGAGTACCTCTTCCTCAAGGCACTCTCTCAGCTACGTCAACAACATTGAAAATGAAAAAAGACACTGCCTCACTACGGTCAGTGGAGAATCCCATTCACTGGCTGCATTTGGCAATTTGACACAATTCAAAAAAAAATTTTTTCAAGTAACCTTGTTGAGAACATCAGTGTTAGAAATACGGGGCTCCAGGGAGAGATTTTCAGACTCCCTGTAAAAAGTGTGATCAGGTGTCTGATTACGGCCTAGCGTTGGTATGACCATCCCACTGTGCCAGTGGTATTCATGAGTATACATAAATAAATAGGTCACGCATCCTGCAAACTGAACAAATTGTTTCTTTTGGAAATGTTTATTAAATTGTTCTGGTGCTGCTGGAGACAATATTGTTAATCTTTCTGATTCAATCACACATGTTTTATTCAAAATGGAATTAATCTTCCCTGGTCTTCAGATGGAGCACAGGGTAATAGTGATGGGATGTTACCTACTCCAGTCCTGGACTTGTCTTCATCAGCTTGGAGATTATGATGGAGTTTATCTCAGAATCTCGTTCTACATGGCAGTCCTCCTAGTCTATCAAGCAACCTCCTTTTTCAAAGTTGTTGGGCCAAGTCCAGATTAAGCACAAGACTAGAAAGCTGTGCAGTCCTTTTTAATCCTGTGAATCTTTTCTTTGTTTCCTCTTTGTTTCTTAAGAACATCAGAAGTTGGTTGAGGAGTATCACTTCTCAGGTCTACTCTACCATCATTGCTACGCTTCAAAATCAATGCCACATTTCTGTCCAATTCCCATATCCCTTGATTCACCTGTGAGTCCAAAACCTTGATCGATCTCAGAGGATGAGAAAGGCATTTGATAAATGTGAGCACTTTTCTCGTCTAATTTTGTTCCCTCCCCCACTGCTCGCTGTTGTTACCAGACTTCCAAAATTCTCTTAGACCGTGCTCACAATAGGATTTCTTTCGGATTGTCCCAGTTCTGGACAGAACATGGGTCAAAATGAAGCTAAAGGGCTAATTCAGCACAAAGCCTGTTCTTTCAATACAGATACCAAAGCTGAATGATTGCATTAGCTGTTAAGTAGAAAAAAAAACAAATTCAGGCCAGCAAAAGTCAGCCTCACTTAGAGCTTGGAAAAATATGACCACTTATTAATGGAACTTAAAAACACTGTAAATATTTTCACACAGCAATCAGGCTACAAACTTTCTACCTCCTACCTAGCTACACCACAGTGTCCCAGTAATCTCTTTTTTTTTTGTCTATGAGCATCAATTAACAAACAAACTAATAGTAACAAGCTAATTTTTGTTTAGGGAAACACTACAACAAAACAGAAATTTCAAAGTGAATTTAAGTTAAAATGCAATTGTGAGCAGTGATAAAAACACTCCAGCCCCTTCAATGTCCACTGGTCACAGAGGGTGACAAAGTTAGCATTTTGGATCATTGACATTTCACTATTGACTTGAAATCTTGACCCAACATTCCTCTTATCTCTGGTACTCTCCTAATATAGGTGTTCCAGCATTTTCTGTTTTTAATTTCAATTGTAAACTTGCAATTGCAACCTCAGTGGCTAGCACTATTGCCTCACAGCACCAGGGACCTGGATTCGATTCAGGAGTTTGCATATTTTCCCTGTGTCTGCGTAGGTTTCCTTCGAGTGCTCCGGATTCCTCCCGCAATCCAAAGATGTGCTGCTTATGTGAATTGGCCATGTTAAATTGCCCATTGTGTTCAGAGATGTATAGGTTAGGTGCACTTGTCAGGGATAAATATAGGGTAGGGCAAGGGGTCTGGGTGGGATGCTCTTTGGAGGGTTAGTGTGGACGTGTTGAGCTGAATGGCCTGTTTCCAACTGTATGGAATTATGATTCTATACAGTATGGAAACAGACCCTTCAGTCCAACCATCCCATGTATTCCACGTGGGTGAGATTGCAGCCCCATTACAATGTTTGAGGGGGGTTGCTCTTCACTACTTGTTTGCGCTTCAGCCTCATGCTGCTGACCTTGATATGGGGAGGTGGTGTTAAAATAGGGCAGAGGACCTCCTCATTACCTTGCCCCAGGGCCTAGGCAAGGCAGCCATTAATAAGTCCAGGCTCTGGGAGTTAAGGGGCTTGCCCAGCCCAACTGCCTGACCTTCTTCCATGGTCACATGGTGTCCTTGGAGAGGTAGCATGTGACATCCATTGGTGCTTTTGAAGTACTCTGTGACTAAAAGACATCGCGGACGCTCGGGTATATTATCACTGTCCACAATTGCATTTTCACTTCAATTCCCCTTGATACTCCTATTTTGTTAGTGTCCCCTAAGTGAAAAAGTGTTACTATTGTTTTGTCTGGTAACCGATGCTGAAAAATATAAAATTGCAGGGACATTAGGGTGTTGCTTGGTAGGAGGTAGAGGAATGTAATGCTGCATCCTGTCAATAAACCTATTGTTAAAAAAAGGTGATATTAATATCATTTAAAATAGTTTCTAATTAGTATTTAGCAGAATCAAAGCCAGGTTGGATCTCCATTTCCAATTATACTACTTGGACTCATTCTGGATTAGTGGTGCTGGAAGAGCACAGCAGTTCAGGCAGCATCCAAGGAGCTTCGAAATCGACGTTTCGGGCAAAAGCCCTTCATCAGGAATAAAGGCAGTGAGCCTGAAGCGTGGAGAGATAAGCTAGAGGAGGGTGGGGGTGGGGAGAAAGTAGCATAGAGTACAATGGGTGAGTGGTGGAGGGGATGAAGGTGATAGGTCAGGGAGGAGAGGGTGGAGTGGATAGATGGAAAAGGAGATAGGCAGGTAGGACAAGTCCGGACAAGTCATCGGGACAGTGCTGAGCTGCGCCCACATCTCCTCCCTCATCTCTATCCAAGGCCCTAAAGGAGCCTTCCACATCCATCAAAGTTTTACTTGCACATCCACTAATATCATTTATTGTATCCGTTGCTCCCGATGCGGTCTCCTCTACATTGGGGAGACTGGGCGCCTCCGAGCAGAGCGCTTTAGGGAACATCTCAGGGACACACGCACCAATCAACCACACCGCCCCGTGGCTCAACATTTCAACTCCCCCTCCCAGTCTGCCGAGGACATGGAGGTCCTGGGCCTCCTTCACCGCCACTCCCTCACCACCAGACGCCTGGAGGAAGAACGCCTCATCTTCCGCCTTGGAACACTTCAACCCCAGGGCATCAATGTGGACTTCAACAGTTTCCTCATATCCCCTTCCCCCATCTCACCCTAGTTCCAAACTTCCAGCTCAGCACTGTCCCGATGACTTGTCCGGACTTGTCCTACCTGCCTATCTCCTTTTCCACCTATCCACTCCACCCTCTCCTCCCTGACCTATCACCTTCATCCCCTCCACCACTCACCCATTGTACTCTATGCTACTCTATCCCCACCCCCACCCTCCTCTAGCTTATCTCTCCACGCTTCAGGCTCACTGCCTTTATTCCTGATGAAGGGCTTTTGCCCGAAACGTCGTTTTCGAAGCTCCTTGGATGCTGCCTGAACTGCTGTGCTCTTCCAGCACCACTAATCCAGAATCTGGTTTCCAGCATCTGCAGTCATTGTTTTTACCTTGTTGTTTTTACCTTACTTGGACTCATTGACTTTCATTCAGTATGTAATGTCTACCTATTCCCAACCTTTCAATTAGATTAACTGAAGAAGACCCAGATTAACCTGTTGCCAAATGCAGCTCCGAATTACTCAAGTTGAATCAGATAAATCAGACAACAGATCATTCTAGAATTTAGAGTCATAGACGTCTACAGCCTTTCAGCTCATCATGACTATGCTGATTAAAACCAGTCACCTAACTATTCGAATCCCATTTTCCAGCCCTTGGCCCATAGCCTTGGTATCACAACACAAATACTTTTTCAATGTTATAAGGGTGTCTGTCTCTACTACCCTCACAAAGTGGTGGGTTCCAGATTCCTACAAACCTCTAAGTGAAAATTAAATTTCTCACATCCTCTCTGAACCTCCTGCCCCTTACCTTAAATCTATTTAGATATAAAAAAGAAGAATGAAATGTTCAGAAGTCAAAAAACAAGTTGCACAATGTATCTTGCTTTCTCAACCAAGCATTAACAGGAACAATATTATCTTGATCCTAAAGCATTTGTGTTTACCAACAAACAAGCCAGTTAAAGGTGGCTCAGTGGTTAGCATTACTGTCTCACAGTGTCAGGGACCTGGGTTCAATTCCAGCCTTGGGTGATTGTCTGTGCAGAGTTCGCATATTTCCCTGTGCCTGTATGGGTTTCCTTCAGGAGTACAGGTTAGGTGAATTGGCCATGTTAAATTGCCCATAGTGTTCAGGGATGTGTCGGTTAGGTGTATTAGTCAGGGGGGAATGTGGAGTAATGGGGAATGGGTTTGGGTGCGATACTCTCAGAGGGTTGGTGTGTACTTGTTGGGCCGCAGGGCCTATCTCCACACTGTAGGGATTCCAAGGATTAATTCACAGGTAAAGGTTTCTAGTCAGCTTTTCAAATGCAAATAGTGGGATTGAAATGATGTTTTCTCCCTGGCCACCAGAGGGCATTTCCCTTATCAAGTCAAACACAGGCTGCTCTGCAAAGATCTGACCGTTTTACTGCTTTGGTTCTACAGTGTTTGTGTTCAAGTAATTATAAATGTTTATTAATTAAAAGAGGTATTTATTATCCCCTTCTTAAAGGGACATGACTAATCAACGAACTTAAAGGAAAGTTTTCGAACAAACTTGACTCAAAGAACCTGTTGTTACTTGTTTTATTCAGTCAATAGTGGCTGTTTTTAAATTATTCATTGAAATGAAGACAATGAGAACGTCCTCCTGAAAAGAGAACACACTAATGAACAGCAGTAAAAATAAAGAAAAAGTTTAAACAAAGTAGAATAACACCCAGAAGGATTTAGTAAGGTGCCACACAAAGGTTAATGCGCAAGTTAGGATCACATGTCTTTAGGGTATTTATTAGTTTGGATAGAGGATTCGTGAACCAACAGAAAGCAGAGAGTTGGGATAAATGGGTTTTTCTCTTGTTGATAAGATATAATAAGATCTAATACTGGAGGGCATACATTTAATGTGAGATGGGGAAAGTTCAAAGGTTAAGTAAGGGGCGAGTTTTTTTTACAGAGTCTGGAACCTACAGCTGGCATGGTGGTGGAGACAGATACGATCAGGGAATTTAAGGGACTTTTAGATAAGCACATGAGTGTGTAAGGAATGGAGGGATATGGACCAAGGGCAGGCAGAAGGGATTAGTCTATATGGGCGCCATGTTTGGCCGAAGGGCCTATTCCCGTGCTGTACTGTTGTAGTGGGGTCATACAGGGTTTGGTCTCGAGACCCCATCTATTTTGCAATCTATACTAATGAGTCATAGAGTCATGCCCTGGTTTTCCTTACCAAAATACAACGCCTCACATTTATCTCAATTAAACTCCACTTATCACTCCTCAACCTATGACTTAAATACCAGGGTAAAACATACTATAGCCAAAATTGCAGATGACAATAAAATAGATGAGAAAGTAAGTTGCAATGAGGAAATAGGTAATTTACAAATGGACAAGTTAGGTGAATGGGCCAAAATTTGGCAGATGGAGTTTAATCTCAATAAGTGACATGGTGGCTCAGTGGTTAGCGCTGCTGCCTCATAGCACCAGGGTCCCAGGTTTAATTCCAGCCTTGGGCAACTGTCTGTGTGGCATTTGCACATTCTCCCCATGTCTGCGTGGGTTTCCTCTGGGTGCTCCGGTTTCCTCCTGCAGTCCAAAGATGTGCAGGTTAGGTGAATTGACTGTGCTAAGTTGCCCATAGTGTTAGTTGCATTAGTCAGAGGGAAATGGGTCTGGGTGGGTTACGCTTCGGAGGGCCGGTGTGAACTTCTTGGGCCGAAGGGCCTGTTTCCACACTGTAGGGAGTCTAAAAAGAAGTGTTGGATCATCAAGTTTGATCATAAGAATGTAGAGGCAACTTATTATCTAATTGGTAAGAAACTTCAGAGTACTTTGGTGCAGAGAGATCTGGGTAGTCTTGTGCAGAAAGCAAGCAAGTGCTTACGTCAGGTAATTTGGAAGGCAAATCAAATTTTGACATTTGTTGCTAAAGGAATGCAGTATAAAAGCAGAGAAGAGTTGTTGCAATTGTACAAGGTACTGGTGAGATTGTAGCTGGAATACTGTGCACAGCTTTGGTCTCCTTACTTGAGGAAGGATGTAATTGCACTGAAGATAGTTTAGAGAAGGTTAGCTAGATTAATCACAGAGATGAAAGACTTGTCTTATTGAAGACAGATTGAGCAGTTTAGGCTTTTACTGTCTGGAGTTCAGAAATATGAGAGGAGATCCAATTGAGGTGTTTGCTAAAGGGAATTGACAAAGTATATGTAGAGTAGACCTTTCACCTGGTTGGCCAATCTAGAATGAGAGGTCATAGTTCTAGGATAAGTGAGTAGCAGATTTAAAAGAGTTGAGAAATTACTTACCTCAAAGCATCGTGAGTCTGTGTGGAATTCACTATCCTGAGACATTGAGGACATTTAAGGAGAAGGTGAATGGATGTTTAATTAGTAATGGGTTATACGGTTATAGAGAGTGGAAAGGAAAGTGTAGTTGAGGCTGAGATGAGATCTGCCATGATCGTTACAAAATGGTGGAGCAGGCTCGAGGGCTGAATGGCCTACTCCTGCTCCTAGTTCTTACATTTCTTATTTCCCCAGAATAGGTGATGCCCTCCTGTCTCCCAGTTACAAAAGCCTCTCTTCCCATGTTGAGGTAACTATCAAAGAGAGGCAGGGTAGGTGGGCTGAACCTCTCCCTTATCCATTCACTGCCCAGACCTGTGCTGGCCTCCTTGGACAGACCGAGGAGCAATTCCACCAACATTCGGTCTAATGCTGAGTCTATTCAAAAAAACAATTTACCCAAAGTGTCTGTAGTTAAGAGGAACCTATTTCAAAACTATCCTGAGATTACAAATATTCCAATTGACCTTTCAGGACATACTTAAAAATGGTTCTGTACCAGACTGAAGTTCTATTGGCTCAATGTGATAAATTATCCTTTCCCTGGTGACTCAATTGCATTTCTTTGCTATTTGTCATTGCTAGGTGTATTTACACAGCACGGATGACCCTATTTCTGATTGTTAAAGTGCTATTGGCCATTTCTGCACATGTTGGATGTGTGTGAGGAGTTACCTGGTCTTCTTATCACTATTCTCCCATAGTTATCAATCTGTCTCACAGCTCCCTTGAGCCCTCATCTCTTCTTTAGGCTACAAGACCCCTCTACCTTCTTTGGACCCCTCCACCCCTTTTTTGGAAGAATATCGGGTATGTAGGACCAATCTGAAATGAGGAATTAAGAGGGCTAAAAAGGTCATGAGCTATCCTTAGCGAGCAGGGTTAAGGAAAACCCTAAAGCCTTTTATTTATATATAAGGAGTGAGAGGGTAATGAGGGAAAGGGTTGGCCCACCCAAGGACAAAGTAGGAAATATATGCGTGGAGTCAGAGAAAATGGGTGAGACTCTTAATGAATACATTGCATCAGTGTTCACCGAGGAGAGGGACATGGTGGATGTTGAGGTTAGGGATAGATCTTTAATTACTCTAGGTCAAGTCAGCATAAGGAGGGAGCAAGTGATGTTTATTCTAAAAGGCATTAAGTTGGACAAGTTCCCAGGACCGGATGGCACCTATCCCAGGTTACTGAGGTAGGCAAGAGAGGAAATAGCTGGGGCTTTAACAGATATCTTTGCAGCATCCTTGAATATAGGGGAGGTCCCAGAAGACTGGAGAATTGCTAATGATGTTTCCTTGTTTAAGAAGGGTAGCAGGGATAATCCAGGTAAGTACAGACCTGTGAGCCTGACATCAGTGGTAGGGAAGCTACTGGAGAAGATACTAAATGTTAGGAAATATATACCTATTTGGAAGAAAATGGGCTTATCAGGGATGAGCAGCATGGTTTTATGCAGGGAAGGTCATGTCTTACAAACCTAAGAGAATTCTTTGAAGAGGTGACAAAGTTGATTAATGAGGGAAGGGATGTAGATGTCATATCCATGGACCTGAGTAAGATGTTTGATAAGGTTCCCCTTGGTAGGCTGAAGAAGACGGTGAAGTCACATGGGGTCCAGGGTGTCCTAGCTAGATGGATAGAGAACTGGCTGGGCAACCAGAGTCAGAGAGTAGTAGTGAGGGAACTTCTCAAAATGGAGACCTGTGACCAGTGGCATCCCACAGGGATCCATGCTAGGACCACTGTTGTTTGTTTTATACATAAATGATTTGAAGGAAGGTGTAGGTTTCCTCATTAGCAAGTTTGCAGATGACACTAAGATTGATGGATTAGCAGATTGTGTAGGAGACTGTCACAGAATACAGCAAAATATAGATTAGAGAGTTGGGCAGAGAAATGGCAGATGGAGTCCAATCCAGCAAGTGCGAGGTGATGCATTTTGGAAGATGCAATGCCAGAGCAAACTATATAGTAATTTGAAAAGTCCTGTGGAAAATTGATGTACAGAGAGATCTGGGTGTTCAGGTCCATTGTTTCCTGAAGGTGACAGGCCAGTAGAGTTGTCAAGAAGGCACACAGCATGTTTTCCTTCATTGGATGGGGTATTGAGTACAAGAGTTGGCAGGTCATGTTACAGTTGTATAAGACTTTGGTTCGGCCACATATGGAATATTGCGCACAGTTCTGGTCACCACATTACCAAAAGGAATTGGGTGATTTGGAAAGGGTTCTGAGGAGGTTCACCAGGATGTTGTCTGGTATGGAGGGTTCGAGCTATGAAGAGAGATTGAGCAGATTAGGATTATTTTCATTAGAAAGATGGAGGCTGAAGCGAGACCTGCTTGAGGCCTACAAAATCATGAGAGGTGTAGACAGGGTGGATAGCAAGAAACTTTTTCCCAGAGTGGGGGACTCAATTACTAGTTCAAAGTGAGAGGGGAAACGTTTAAGGGAGATATCCCTGGAAAGTTCTTTCCGTAGAGGGTGGTGGGTGCCTGGAATGCATTGCCAGTGGAGGTGGTAGGGGTGGGAACAATGGCGTCATTTGAGATGTACCTAGACAGATACATGAATGGGCAAGGAGCAGAGGGATACAGATCCTTAGAAAATAAGCGACAGGTTTAGATAGAGGATCTGGATCTGGGCAGGCTTGGAGGGCAGAAGGGCCTGTTCCTGTGCTGTAATGTTCTTTGTTCTTTGAAACTACTCTTTAATTGTTGATCTTATTACTTACACTTATCTAGTTGTTGAGTCTTAATCCCCTCTTCCACCTTGTTACCAGAAGATTGTTCTTTCTACTTGTATTCTCCTTCGCATTGCTGGATATGTGTATATCTGAGGGCTATTATTATATTTTAAACTACCAACACCAGGTTTTCAGACGTGAGTTATGAATTTCATTCACAAATATTGCCCAGTTGGCTGTATTGAGAAAGTCGGACTGAAATCAAAATGTGCTGGGAATCACAGCAGGTCAGGTGGCATCCATGGAGAGAGAGCAAGCTAACGTTTCAAGTCTCGGTGACTCTTGATGTTCTGATGAAGAGTCACCAAAACTCGAAACATTAGCTTGCTCCCTCCCCATGGATGCTGCCTGACCTGCTGTGATTTCCAGCTCTTTTTGTTTTTAGTGCAGATTCCAGCAACAATTGGAGAAAGTAGATGTTCTGCCCCCACCATGTCATCATTTCTGCTACTTCCTAAGTCAGTGTTCGTTTAAGAAATGGGAAACAGGGCAATCCAGCAAGATTGAGGCTTCCAACACTTCAGGTCTGGACCAGACTCTTTAAATAATTATATCTGTTATTACCATACTGTAAATAACTCAGGCTGTTAGAGACATATAAAAAATGTTTGTGCGTTGTTTTCATTAGCTTTGAACGCTGTCAACCATTAGTTTTCAAGAGAAGTCATGTGAAGTTTATATATCCTATCACCTCTGAAAACAAAAACACATAACTCAAGCAACTGCACAGAAATAGCCTCAGTAATCATCCCTCAGTTGGGAATGGAATGGGTGCACTGATTTTGAACTGTGGGAACGAGTATCGAAAGTCACATTGTAGATTAACATTTGTCAAAATAGAGTTTGTGCTGGGTAGATGGGAATTAGAGAGAGAGGGTTTTTTTAAAAGTAAAACTCAATCCCGTGGTAATAAATGCCCAGTAAATCCTCCAAGCACATGTCCAGTCCTGTCCCATTGAGTTTATCCCCAGGGTTTGGTTTTTCAGCTTGCTTGAGGTCATGACCCCGTTGATTGATAGCCAAAAATATCTGTTGTTCGGTTTTCGCTCCAAAAGACCAATTCTTTGTTTGTTATACATTATTTTAGTGGGGATTTTCTGGTGGCAACTGTGATTACTGTAGACGACTGACCTCACCAGACAATCGATGCTTCAGTGCTAAATAGGAATTATGTTTCACTTGAAAAGTTGGTTTCAGTTTACAACCAATTAGTTTAAGGGATTAGCCTTGTCCAAGCCATTATCCTCATGCCTTCATCTCCCCTCACTGCAGAATGAAAGATCTTTATTTATATAACATTTTTCACAACTCTAGTTTTTCATAACAAGCTCCTACAAAGAGCAGTGAGATAAAGACCTGTCATCTGTGAAGTAGTCATAGAATCGTTCAGCAGAGAAACAGTCCATGCCGACCATAATCCCAAACTAACCTAGTCCCACCTGCCTTTGTTTGGCCCTTATCCCTCCAAACAGTTGTTATTCATGTACTTATCCAAATGTCTTTAAACATTGTAACTATACCCGCATCCACCCACTTCCTCTGGAAGCTCATTCCACACACAAACCATTCTGTCTGAAAAAAAAACAAAATTAACGTTCATGTCTTTTTAAAATTTTTATCCTCTCACCTTAAAAATATGCCCCTTTTGTCTTGAAATCCTTCGCCTTATTAAAAATAGATCTGCCATTCATCTTACCTATACTCCTCACGTTATTATAAATCTCCATTAGGTCAGCCCTCAACCTCTTACATTCCAGTGAAAAAAATTCTCGCCTCTCCTTATCAAACCTTCCATTCCCAGCGACATCCTGGTAAATCTTTTCTGAACCTTCTCCAGCTTAGTTACATCCTTCTTGTAGCAGGGTGACCAGAACTGGCCTCACCAATGTCCTGTACAACCACAACATGACTTCCCAACTCCAATACAATCATCTTGATTGTGTGTTAAGAATTGGTAGGGCACCAGGGAAAATACTTCCATTTCTCTTTTACAAGTCATAAGATGACATCCTTTACACCCATCTTAGAAGCCCTCTTTAGATTAATATTTCATTTGAAAGGCACCAACAGAGTAGTACTTCCTCTGTACAGTCCTTGAGTATCAGTCTGGCTTTACACGAATCACAGACTCCCTATAGTGCAGAAGTAGGTCATTTAGAGTCATAGAGATGTACAGCACGGAAACAGACCCTTCAATCCAACCCGTCCATGCCGACCAGATATCCCAACCGAATCTAGTCCCACCTGCCAGCACCCGGCCCATATCCCTCCAAAACCTTCCTATTCATATACCCATCCAGATGCCTCTTAAATGTTCCAATTGTACCAGCCTCCACCACATCCTCTGGCAGCTCATTCCATACACATACCACCCTCTGTGTGAAAAAGTTGTCCCATAGGTCTCTTTTATATCTTTCTCCTCTCACCCTAAACCTATGCCCTCTAGTTCTGGACTCCCCCACCCCAGGGAAAAGACTTTGCCTATTTACCCTATCCATGCCCTCATAAGTTTGTAAACCTCATAAGACACCCCTCAGCCTCCAACGCTCCAGGGAAAACAGCCCCAGCCTGTTCAGCCTCTCCCTATAACTTAAATCCTCCAACCCTGGCAACATCCTTGTAAATCTTTTCTGAACCCTTTCAAGTTTCACATTTGGTCCATCAAGTCCTGCTCTATCCCTGTACCCTGCATTTCCCATGGCTAATCCACCTAACCTGCATATCTTTGCAGTGTGGGAGGAAACCGGACCACCTGGAGGAAACCCACACTGACATGGGGAGAATGTGCAAACTCCACACAGACAGTCATCCGAAGCTGGAATTGAACCCAGGTCCCTGGTGCTGTGAGGCAACAGTGCTAACCACTGAGCCAAAGTGCCACCCCAGGAAGTCTTCAGATGGAACTCAAATCCACAGCTATCTAACTCAAGGGCCACAGCTCACACTTTTATACATCTGGCTGGCTGATTAACCAACCTTTATTCATGTCTGTTCTTTGCAGGAAAGCCAAATTCTCAAGCAGACAGTCAGATAATGACGTAGGAGGCAGCAGATTAAAAAAAATGTAGAAAATGCTGGAGAAGCTCATCAGGGCTGGTGGCATCTGTGGAGAGAGGAAAACAGCATTATTTTCTCACATCCAGCATGACTCTTCCACATTGCCCTCTCCATAGTTGTTGCCAGACCTGCTGAGTTGCTCCAGCATTTTCTGCATTTGTTCCAGATCTCCAGCACCTGCAGTGTTTTGCTTTTATTTGTAGAGAATATAATTGTTTGGTCATGGAGAACTTGAGGATTGTTAATAAACAATGCACATTACTGAAGCTTTTCATCTTGCCCTCATCAGGACAGAATCACAAGAATACCAAATCTTCAAGAGAACAACAATTTATACTGCATGAGAAAAGCATGGTGTGAATAGAGAAGTTTAAATACAATAAATAACTCTTCCAATTTGATTTGGGGTGAAAACACACCAAAATTGAAACCATGTCCAGAACAAATCCATTGCTTTCATTCAGTACATGGTTGGGGAAGTGTATGCCTTTGGTGACATCATTAAATGTCATTATAATGCAGTGTTCTCATGCAGTATAAATTGTTGTTCCCTTTGAGATTGGTTACTCCTGTCATTCAGTCCTGATGAGAGTAAAGAGACAAAGTTTTTTAAACAATACAGAAGTGGATATCAGCTGTTAGCAATCAGGAAAACCAGGAGAGAGGGACTTTCATACGTCCCCCTCTCAGCACACCCAAATAAAACTATAACGTTAGTTTTTAATTAAAAAATCATCTTTCATCATCAGTCCTGA
The DNA here is from genome assembly GCF_037043375.1 of Chiloscyllium plagiosum. NCBI lineage: Eukaryota > Metazoa > Chordata > Chondrichthyes > Orectolobiformes > Hemiscylliidae > Chiloscyllium > Chiloscyllium plagiosum. Next base: position 19,980,739 of record NW_028270181.1, on the reverse strand, counting down.
TTACAGTCATAGACTTACAAATGCCTTCTTCATTATCCTATCTACCTGAGCCTCGAGTTTCAAAGAATATGAACCTGCACTCCAAGGTCTCTTTGTTCAGCAACACTCCCTAGGACCTTACCAGTAAGGGTATATGTCCTGCTCTGATTTGCTTTTCCAAAATGCAGCAGCTCACTTTTATTCAAATTAAACTCCATCTGTCACTTCTCAGCCCATTGGCCCATCTGATCAAGATCCAATTGTAATCTGAGGTAACCTTCTTCGCTGACCACTACTCCTCCAATTTTGGTGTCATCTACAAACTTACTAACTATACCTCCTATGTTCACATCCAAATCATTTATATAAATGACAAAAAGCAGTGGACTCAGCACCAATCCTTGTGGCACACCACTGGTCGCAGGCCTCCAGTCTGAAAAACAACCCTCCACCACCACTGTCTGTCATCTACCTTTGAGCCAGTTCTGTATCCAAATGGCTAGTTCTCCCTGTATTCCATGAGGTCTAACCTTACTAACCAGTCTCCCATGGGGAACCTTGTCGAACGCCTTACTGAAATCCATATAGATCACGTCAACCGCTCTGCCCTCATCAATCCTCTTCTCATCCTGGAATGGTGGTCTCATCCTGGAATGGTGGTCTCAGCCCAGATGGTGGTCTCATCCCAGAATGGCAGTCTCATCCCTTCATGTCTTTAGGATATTCCATCATTCCTTAATCAGCTGCCCCGAGTCCAGTAGCCGTTATCTGAGTAATTTTATCATAATTTTACTTTTTGAATATTGTCATGTCTGACTTCTGTCATTAGTATAGGTATCATGGTGGGTTAACTTATAAAACCTGTCAGGGTGGAAGATTGACAGCAGAGTGAGTGTGACCAATGAAAATGTGTAAAAGTTGCCATAATCCCAGGGGACCGTAGGGCTGCTCTCTCATTGGAGACAGACTACAGGTAGTGGTTTAACCTCAGGGTCATCACACCTCAGGCAAGGGGAGAGGTTGAGAAGGTGGGACCTTCATGGTAATCTCAGCCAGTGCAGGAATTAAGTAATTGTTTTGCGCGATGTATACGAATGAAACATCAATATACATTAATGTACAATTATAAATGTTAAAGTATTAAAAACAACCTTTCAGGACATTGGAAACTCTCACTTGTTTCTCTGGTGGGCAGCTAGAATGCATTAAATGTCCTTCACCCATGCTGTAAATGAATTTAAATCTTAAAATGTGATTATGGAAACAGCTTTTTTAGTGTATTTTCTTCAGAATTTGCGGATAAAAAAACAAGTTGAATTTTAATTTGTCTCTAACATTATTTCCTGCTTTTTCTTTCTGTCTCTATCACCTCTCTCTTTTTCTGCATTTTCTTCGCTCCTTTATTTCTCTCCCTCTGTCTAATTTCACTCTCTGGTCTTCTGAACAATATCACCAAAGCCAGTCTCTTTATAATTGATGTTCACAAATTGATTGCCATGTTCACTACATTGCAATAGTGAACGCACCTCATTGGCATGAAATGGAACATCCTAGTGAAAGGGGCTATCCACGTTTCTATTAATGATAGATCATATTCTAACTCTGAGCCCAGGAAAAATGCTTTTATCTTCATTAGAAGAACTGAAACAGAAATCATCGTTGGAACACATGTATCAATTCATCTGCTCCGTTCAGTCCACAGTGAGCTCTTGGAAGAAAGACACAGCTCTGAAGATAATGGAATGGATTCTACCCACCTGAATACACAATTGCCTCAAACTGAGTCAAAGTATCAAAATAGAAAGGGGCCCAGTGTTTCCGCTGTCTTGCCTAATCCCCCCAGAGCTCGCACAGTCCCCAGAACGGCACGGCTAATAAATTTGCTGCAGACAGCCAGTCATCCTGACCCACCAAATGGCCTTTCAGGCTCATTACACTCTCCAAGGTCAGCTTCCAAGCCCAATATCCTGGAGAACTCCCTCAGCGAACCTCACAGTGTCCGACATCAGGATAGAAGCTGTCAGTGATGGTCTGCCTCACTCTCTGCTCCAGGGTCTCTGCTGGTGATGTGGGAGGGCGAGAAGGTGGGGGGGAGGGGGGAGTTTGTGGTTTGGTGTTCAGGCCTTTCACAGCCCTCGCTGTAGTAATCACCGTCCCTCTTCCTGCACACGGAGACAGATGCACAGATCAATGTGTGATGGTAGTGAGAATGTAAACAGCAAAAATGTGACCACCACAGCAGCTTGGAATCTCTCCAGCTTCCCCTGTTTGGGCCCGAATTTGCTGACAAAATAATACTGAGGTAAAAGTGAATTTGCTTTTCATATGACTTCCTACTTTTTCCTTTTTATCCTTCTCTCTTAATCCACTCACCCTTCTGCTTTCTTTATCTCTCCCTCTCTCTGTATCCAGTTTGACTTGAATTTGCTGAATTCCTTTCTCTGTCAAACTCTGTATTTCTTTCCCAATTCTCCAACCTTGCTGGGTAAAGAAATAGATCATCTCACCATTCCCCATTACCTTCCCTCTCAATTATTGCCATTATCTGCTCCACTACCAATAGGTTAAAGGCATGATGTGGAGGTGCCCATGTTATACTGGGATGAACAAAGTTAGAAGGGAAAGAAAGTGAGGACTGCAGATGCTGGAGATCAGAGCTGAAAATGTGTTGCTGGAAAAGCACAGCAGGTCAGGCAGCATCCAAGGAACAGGAGAATCGACGTTTCGGGCATAAGCCCTTCTTCAGGAATCCTGATTCCTGAAGAAGGGCTTATGCCCGAAACGTCGATTCTCCTGTTCCTTGGATGCTGCCTGACCTGCTGTGCTTTTCCAGCAACACATTTTCAGCTCTGAACAAAGTTAGAAGTCACACAACACCAGATTATAGTCCAACAGGTGTATTTGAGATCACAAGCTTTCAGAGTACTGCTTCTTTGTCAGGTGAAGTTAAAAGCAAATACATTTTAAATGAAGGGATGAGGTTAAAAGTCGTCTTATGGAGTAAGCCATGAGACTGTCTGTATTTAACTATGATTCAGTTGCTAGACTACGGTTATGAGGTATTGTGAGGTATTCAGTGATGGTGAGGCAATTAAATGTCCACTGGTGGTGGTTAGATTGCCTTTTTTTGAAGATGGATTTAAAATGACTCATGAGAATTAGCTATTCTTTCAATTCTTTATGTGGTGTTAATGTTATTTGTAATGTATAAGCTCAAGCCTGGCTATTGTCCAGGTCTTCCTACATTTGAAGATAGACTGCTTCAGTTTCGGAGGAGACACAAGTGATGTGGAACATTGTGCAGTCACCTGCACTTCTGACTTTCTGATCGAGGGAAGGTCATTGATGAAGCAGCAGTAGATAGTTGGGCCTAGGACACTAACCTGAGGAACTCCTGGAGCTGAGATGACTGAACTCTAACAAAACAACCATATGTTAGGGTTAAGACATGTTGTTTGAGGTGAGGGACCCATTAGTGTCCCATCCAAGTACATCTGCAGGAAGTGCACCCAACTCTCGCTTCTCCAAGACCATGTTAGGGAACTAGAGCAGGAGCTGGATGACCTTCGGATCATTCGGGAGGCAGAGGCTGTGATAGATAAGAGTTACAGAGAAGCAGTTACTCCTTGGCATGAAGAAAGCTGGGTGACTGTTCGAAGGGGGAGAAAACAGTCAGTAGAGGGATCCCCTATGGACATTCCCCTGGAAAACATGTTTTGGATACTGTTGAGGGGGATGACTTACCGGGGTATGCAGTGGAGCCCAGGTCTCTGGTGCAGAGCCTGTCCCTGTTGCACAGAAGGGAAGGAGGGAAAAGAGGAGAGTGTTAGCTATTGGGGACTCAATAATTAGAGGGTCAGTTAAAAGGTTTGTTGGGAACGAATGAGACTCACGGTTGGTGTGCTGTATCCCAGGTGCCAGGGTCCGTGATGTCTCGGATTGTATCTTCGGGGTCCTGAAGGGAGAGGGTGACCAGCCTCAAGTCGTGGTCCATGTAGGTACCAACGACATAGGTAGAAAGAGGGATAGGGATATAGGGTGGACGCTGAGAACTAGAATTAACAGAGTTGTTATCTCTGGTTTGTTACCCGTGCCACGTGATAGCGAGGCAAGGAATAGGGAGAGATATCAGCTGAACACGTGGCTACAAGGAATGGTGTAGGAGGAAGGATTTCATGTACATGGGTATTTGGGGCTCATTCTGGGCAATGTGGGACCTGTACAAACAGGACAGTCTTCACTTGAACCAGAGCGGTACTAATATCATCGGTAGGAAATTTGCTGATGCTATTCGGGTGGGTTTAAACTAGCTCAGCAAGATAGGTACATGCCACAGGTCAAGAGTTACCCATGGGGCAAGGACAATTATAATGCAATTAGGCAAGAATTAGGATGCATAGACTGGGGTAGCAAAATGCGGGGGATGCAGACAATGGAAATGCGGAGTTGGCTTAAGGAACAGGTATTGCGTGTCCTTGATAAGTATGTCCCTGTCAGGCAGGGAGGAAGTGATAAGGTAAGGGAACCGTGGTTTACTACAGAAATTGCATTTCTTGTTAAGCAGAAGAAGGAGGCTTATGTGTTGATGAGGCAAGATGGTTCAGATGAGGCGATGAAGAGTTACAGATCAGCGAGGAAGGATTTAAAGAGAGAGTTAAGAAGAGCAAAGAGAGGACACGAGCAGTCTTTAGCAAATAGAATAAAGGAGAACCCTAACATTCTATAGGTATGTGAGGGATAAAAGGATGAATAGGGTAGAAATAGGGCCAGTCAAAGACAGAAGTGGGAAGTTGAATGTGGACCCTGTGGAGATCAGAGAGGTGCTAAATGAACATTTCTCATCGGTTTTCACTCAGGAAAAGGAGAATATTGTAGAGGAGAAGAATGAGATATGAGATATTAGACTAGAAAGGATTGAGGTTAGTTACGAACAGGTGTTATCGATTCTAGAAGGGGTGAAAGTAGACAAATCCCCCGGGCCAGATGGGATTTATTGGAGTATTCTTGGGGAAGCTAGGGAGGAGATATCAGAGCCTTTGGCTTTGATATTTGAGTCATCATTGTCTACAAGTTTAGTTCCAGAGGACTGGAGGATTGCAAATGTTGTGCCCTTCTTCAAGAAGGGCAGCAGAGATGACTTAGACAATTATAGACCAGTGAGCCTTACTTCTGTTGTAGGAAAGGTTTTGGAAAGGATTATAAGAGATGAGACTTATAATCATCTAGCAAGTGACAATTTGATTTCAGATAGTCAACATGGTTTTGTCACGGGTAGGTCGTGTCTCACAAACCTTATTGAGATTTTTGAGAAGGTGACCAACATGTAGTTGAAGGTAGGGCAGTTGACGTGGTATACATGGACTTCAGTAAAGCCTTTGATAAGGTTCCACATGGTAGGCTGTTGGAGAAAATGCAGAGGCATGGGATTGAGGGTGATTTAGCAGTTTGGATTAGAAACTGGCTTTCTGAAAGAAGGCAGTGAGTGGTGGTTGATGGAAAATATTCAGCCTGGGGTCCGGTTACTAGTGTTGTGCCACAAGGATCAATTTTGGGACCACTGCTGTTTGTCATTTTTATAAATGACTTAAATGCAGGCATAGGTGCATGGATTGATCTGGATCAATTTGCAGATGATACTAAAGTCAGTGGAATAGTGGACAGTTTGGAAGAATGCTACAGGTTGCAGGGGGACTTAGATAAACTGCAGAATTGGGCTGAGAGGTGGCAAATGGAGTTCAATGCAGCTAAATGTGAGGTGATGCACTTTGGGAAGAATAACAGGAAGGCAGAGTACTGGGTCAATGGAAAAATTCTTGGTAGTGTGGATGTGCAGAACAATCTTGGAGGCCATGTATGTAGATCCTTGAAAGTTGCCATCCAGGTTGATAATGCTGTTAAGAAGGCATACGGTGTGTTAAATTTCATTGGTAGAGAGATTGAGTTCCAGAGCCGCAATATTATGCTGAAACTATACAATACGCTAGTGTGGCCACACTTGGAATATTGTGTACAGTTCTGGTCCCCATATTTCGGGAAGGATGTGGAAGCATTGGAAAAGATGCAGAGGAGGTTTACCAGGATGTTGCCTGGTCTGGAGAGAAGGTCTTATGAGGAAAGGCTGAGAGACTTGGATCTGTTCTCATTGGCAAGATGAAGGCTCAGAGGGGATTTGATAGAGACATACAAGATGATCAGAGGATTAGATAGGGTAGACAGTGAAAGTCTTTTTCCTAGGATGATGACATCAGTTTGTAAGAGGGGGCATAACTACAAATTGAGGAGTGATAGATTTAAGACAGATGTCAGAGGCAGGTTCTTCACTCAGAGAGTAGTAAGGGCGTGGAATGCCCTACCTGCCAATGTAGTTAATTCAGCCACATTAGGGAGATTTAAACAATCCTTGGATAAGCACATGGATGATGATGGGATAGTGTAGGGGGACGAGCTGAGAATAGTTCACAGGTTGGCGCAACATCGAGGGCCGAAGAGCCTGTTCTGTGCTGTATTGTTCTATGATCTATGTTCTAAGACTCCAATCAATAGAAAATGTTAACCCAAATAGCCATGACTACTAGAATCATATAATCCTTGCAATGTGAAAGCAGGCCATTCAGCCCATCTAGTCTAAGCTTCTGAACAGCACCCTCCTTCCCCCAGAAACCCTACATTTCCCAAGACTTAGCTATCTAGCTTGCCCACCCCTGGACAAATTAGCACAACCAATCCACTTAACCTGCAAATGTGGGAGGAAACCAGAGCATCTAGAAATAACCCATGTAAACTGTACACAGCTGCCCAAGGGTAGAATTGAACCTACATCCCTGGTGTTGTTTAGATTAGATTAAATTACATTACATTACAGTGTGGAAACAGGCCCTTCAGCCCAACAAGTCCACACCGATCCGCCGAAGCGCAACCCACCCATGCCCCTACATTTACCCCTTACCTAACACTACGGGCAATTTAGCACGGCCAATTCACCTGACCTGCACATCTTGGACTGTGGGAGGAAACCAGAGCACCCGGAGGAAACCCACGCAGACACGGGGAGAATGTGCAAACTCCACACAGTCAGTCGCCTGAGGCGGGAATTGAACCTGGGTCTCTGGCGCTGTGACCCAGCAGTGCTAACCACTGAGCCACCTCAAGGACCTCCTTAGTGGCATTGCATTCTTGTAATTATAACCTGGTGTCAAGTGACTTCTGACTTTGTTCTCCCCTGTCTAACATGGGCACCTCCACCTCGTGCCTTTAACCTGTTAGTAGTGGAGCAGATAATGGCGATAATTGAGAGTGACAGCAATGGGAAATGATGAGATGGTCGGTCACTTTACTCAACAATCGAATGCAGCCCTGATGTCAAGGATGGTCACTCTCACTTCAATGCCAGCTGGGTCATCCAGCTTCATTTCTTTGAAATAGTTTTGTTTCGCGGTTTGATATAAATGCATGACTTGTGAGGCAATTTCAGAGCGCGATTAAGTGTCAACCAGATTCAAACTCCACCATCTGATTCGAACCTGAGTCTCCAGAGTACTGCCGAGTCCAGCAGCAACACCATCATGCCATCATCTTCCTCCCATGGGGACACTTCACCCCAGAGTTTCAAATCCACCACTTCCTTTATTCCCAACACTGACTTCCTGTCCTCATTTGGGACAGTGGGACCAGCACATAGATCCATAAACAAAAGAAAATTCCCAAATAATAGTACCTCTTGGGAGTCAAGGGAAATTGAGCAAAAATTAACCAAGACATCACCACATTTGCACTCAGGCATTTTGTCATTTTTTCACCAACATGTGTGAAATATGACCATATATAGTGCTTCAAATTTTAAGAATATGATGTCATTTTGGTTTGGATCACTGAAATGTATTGGTTTATTTTGCCTGTTAGGTTTTGCAGAATTGAAAGAAAAGCTAATTCTCATGAACCGTTTTAAATCCGCTGCATTAACTCCAGTTAATTCCCCCTGTTAGAGCAGATATGGGATCCATTTACAGTAATATGGGAGGGAAGGTTGGCTCTTTGTAACTGGCATTAACAGCAACTGATCACCAGGTGGCGTTTTTGCTTCAACTTGCTCCATTATAGTGTGGTGCAGTAGTCGTATCCCTCGCAGACAGCCCTGGTTCAACTCCAACTTGCTCCAGAGATGTGTGACAACATTTCTGAGTAGGTTGCTGAGGAAAAATATCTGGACCCATCTTTTGATAAAAAAATTTGAGTCCTCAAGTGTAAGGTCAGGCACTCACTGATTTGAAAAAATTTATCCCTCAAGCAACCTTTACATATTTTCTAAAGTTCTTTTTTTTGATGTGGAGTGATTGCTTTTCAAGAAAGTAGTAGCCTTTTAACTATAAACACTTTATTTTGACTAAAGGAAGTTTTTGAGGAGCTTGATAGAATTAATCACTGAATGTGGTGTGTGAGATTATTGGAAATGGTGTTCAAAGATATAATTGAAGAGAACATTTTTGAGAGAGTTTTATAAATGGAGAAAGGTAAGATTTAGCAGAACACATTTGAGAGTACAGGACAGAAGACTTTGACCCAGCAGAAGAATGGTCTGTCAGTCCAAAGAGAGAGGTGCTGATGATCTGGAGAATGCGGTTGAAATAACTCCACAGAGACTGGTATCCCGTCACCAAGTCACCCTTTTTTTAAAAGTGCATAGTCCAACTCCCTCAGAGCCAGCTCTCAGAGTGAAAGGAACCCCTGATACTCCTGTTTTTTTTTCTCTTTCAGGAAGAAAGGAAACACCCAAGCGGCCAGTGACAAGCTGTGCCCTTCACATGAAAGGGCAATGCTGCGTGATCAAACAGTGAAGGGGAGGGCAGGGATTAAATCAAAATAAAGTTGGAGGGAGAGATAAAGCACTCCACTCCCTGCGGCGCCCACCTCTCCCTGAACAGCTCAACGGTGATGGTGGACACTGCGTGCTCCTTCTCCAGGGACACCCGGGCTCTGCCATACTCAAGGAAGAGGGGCAGGCAGTTGGCCCTAACGACTCCCCCCGCCCCATGGTCTGCATTTATGGCCAGTTTGGCCAGGCCCAGGAGCAGACCCGCGAGGAGGTCCTCAGACCTGTCCTCCCCCGTCCGTACCGAGTGCCCAAAGATCAGGAGCATGAGATTGAAGTTTAACCAAAAAAGAGAAGAAGGCTTACACTCTGGTTTATCTTTTTACTTTTTTTTTACACTTGCAGAGTCCTTAAGGCTGATCCAGCTCCCTCAGAGCCAGCTCTCAGAGTGAACAGGACACTCTTTTTTTTCTCCTTTACCCCCACACTATCGACTCACTGCGGTAGTGCTTATTTTATTCCCCAGCACCCATGTTGTGTGTGTGCAGGTGTGAGACACAGTGAGAGACACAAGGTGCACGAATCTTTATTCAGTTTTCACCACCAGGAAGATAGGAAACACCCGAATAGCCAGTGATAAGCAGTGTCCTTCTCATCAAAAGGCAATACAATCCTGTTTATTTTCTTTTTAGAAACCGATGTCTCCTCTATCAGACCCAATACACATATTAGTATAGAGAGGAGGATGGTCATATGATGAGCATTTTAAATTGTTGAGGCAATCAGGAGCCAACATCATCGAATCATAGACTCCCTACAGTGTAGAAAGAGTCCATTTGGCCTATTGGGTCTGCACCGACTGAAATAACTCCACAGAGCCCGGTATCTTGTCACCAAGTCACGTTTCATTTACACATGGAGCGTCCTTGACATTGGGCAAGCACCCTTAGAGCCAGCTCTCAGAGTGTCAGAATGTCTGGCACTCTTTTTTTTTTCTTTATTTTATTTATTTATTTTTTCTTCTTTACCCCCACACTACCGCCTAACTGCGGTAGTGCTTATTTTATTCTCCAGCACCCATGTTGTGTGTGTGCAGGTGTGAGACACAGTGAGAGACACAAGGTGTACAAATCTTTATTCAAATTTCCACCACCAGGAAGAAAAGAAACACCCGAGTGGCCAGTGACAAGCAGTGACCTTCACATCGAAGGGCAACACAATCCTGTTCATTTTTATTTTGTTTTTTTTATTAACCTAACTGCGGTAGTGCTTATTTTTCTCCCCAGCCCCCATGGTGTGTGTGTGCAGGTGTGAGACACAGTGAGAGACACAAGGTGCACGAATCTTTATTCAGTTTCCACCACCAGGAAGATAGGAAACACCCGAGTGGCCAGTGACAAGCAGTGCCCTTCACATCAAAGGGCAGTGCTGTGTGATCAAAAACAGTGAAGGGGAGGGTAGGGACTAAATCAAAATAGAGTTGGAGGGAGAAATGATGCACTCCACTCCCTGCGGCGCCCACCTCTCCCTGAACAACTCCAGGGTGTTGGTGGACACCGCGTGCTCCTTCTCCAAGGACACCCGGGCTCTAACGTAACCGCAGAAGAGGGGCAGGCAGTCGACCCTAACGACCCCCTCCACGGCCCGCTGCCTGGACCTGTTAATGGCCAGTTTGGCCTGCTCAGGAGCAGACCCACAAGGAGGTCTTCAGACCTGCCCTCCCTCCTCTGTACCGGGTGCCCAAAGATCAGGAGCGTGGGACTGAAGTGCAACCAAAAGCAGAGGAGGAGGTTTTTGAGAAAATCAAAAAGGGAGTGCAAACGCCCACACCCAATATATACGTGGTCCACGGACTCCACAGAACAAGCAGTTGGGCTGGGAGTCCGTGAACCACCGCAATCTGCGGTTGCAGGGGACTCCACCCCAGATCCCCAAGAGAAAGGGGGAGGACTCCCGCGTAGAGAGCCCTCCACTGGGGATCCCCACCGCCCGGTGGCAAATGGGCACGCCAAGGCGTGTCCGGACGGTGGATGAAGGAGAAGAGGTGGACAGTGTGCAGCAGCAGTCTATACAGGGCCCGCCTTTTTACCCCCTGGAAGGGAACAAAATTAAAATTCCGGAGGCGGCTCAGGTTGTGGGGCACAGGCTCCCGTGGGAAGTATGGGACCTTGGGGCCAATGTGAAATTCCGTCCGGGCTGGGGTGAGCACAGACGGGATCCCACCGCACACCTGAGCGTCCTCCAACTGGTGCACTACGTCGGGTCTGAGCACCGCTGTTTTAAGGCGTTGGATGACGGTGGCCACATACCAGACGTCTACCACTGCCCTGCCTGCTATGTCCTGCGGCAGCGTCCAGCCCAGGCCCCCGGCACCCAGCACGTCCCCGACCCTGGTCACCCTCACTGCCACGGCCCTCCCCTCCGACAGCCACTCGAACCCGCACAATCCTGTTCATACCTGTCAACCAGGGCTCCCTGATTGGACCAGGTTAACAGACCCAATCAGGGAACCCATATTCTACCGTGTTCCAATCACTACATTGACTAGAGAGGGTTAAAAAGGTTTTGAGTTTGATGCCCAGTGTATTACCTAATCTTAACCAGAACAGGCAACCCAGTGAGCACCGATCTCTCCAAATAGGGAGGGGGAGGGAATTGGAGGACCAACGCCGATTGTCACTCCTGGGCTGATCCGATGGAATGCGCCCATGGGATGTTTGTACAAATGTATACCAAACTCCTAAATCTAGTTGACAATTAAATAATGACCAGGACTTGTGAGAAAATTACCATGCTTCCAAATGTGCAGCATTAATTGCCCATCCCTAATTGCCCAGGGAGTAGTTACAAGTCAACCACATTGCTGTGGGTTTGGAGTCACATGTAGGCCAGGCCAGGTAAGGATGGCACTTTCCTTCCCTAAAGGACATTAGTGAACCAAATAGCCTTTCCCTGACAATCAACACACAGTCATCATTAGACTCTTAATTCCAGATTTTTATTGACATCAAATTCCACCATCTGCCATTGCAGGATTTGAACCTGGGTCTGCAGATCATTACCTGAGTCTCTGGATTAATAGTCTAGCAATAATACCACTAGGCTGTCGCCTCTGCAGAGGCATCGCAAGCTCAAGGCTCTAGAGAAGAATTAAATTGATGAGATCCTGACTCATCACTGGTGCTGCCCCATCCCCATGGACCACTCCGTGGGGCTTGATCATATCCCACCCCTGACTTCATCCAACTGCCTTGACATCTCCAGTGAATCTGACGAGTACATATGGTCTTGGTCCCTGTCTTATGGAATCCATTCACAGGAACTGGGTCTCACTAACACGGATAGCACTCATTGCCCATTCCGGATTGCCTCTGAGAAGGCGGTAGTCCATGTGCTAAAGGTGCCTCTACTGGTAGCAATGATGAAGGAGCAACAAAATGGGGCAATTTGGGTTACAATGCCTCTCGTCTTCAACACTAATCTAGAATCAAAGGGTCTCGTTAATTGATTCCTAAACTAAAGACAACCGTTTGTTATAATGAATGATACTGTGCTGGAGTAATTGTTTTGCTAAGCCAATGTGGATTCTGTGCTGCAAGTCGCTGAGGAAATCAGTCACTTCACAAACTGAATTTCAAGATTTCCTGTTGTTGAAGGAGCAATGGGCAATGTTTTAATTCAAATTCAATCAGTGTGAAATGGCCGGGAGCTGTTGACACAGAAGACTTTAATTTGGTTCTAACTATTCCTTTTACATTCCATCTTAATTACCCCGAGTCCCAGTTAATGGGCTTTTGATAAATAACAATCTCCGGGAGTTCTGAGCAGTGAGAGGCACAGAGTAGTCCCTCAGCTCCTGCCTTCAGTTTGCCACATACTCAGATGTGATGGATGCAGATGTAGGAGGGTGAGGCTGCCCCCTCTGTTCGTGAACGCTTTCAGATCATTGCACGACACAGAATCCAAGTGGGTCAATAAAACATGTAGCACCAAAAATATTGAAATAAAACAAATTGACGGCCAGAGGAATCAAGTTTACAGTAATTGGTAAAACAAAAACAGAGGCAAATTGATGGATTCTTTTTAGCTTGCAATGAATATAGTCAATCATCCCGCTTAATAGTGAGCATTAACAGGAGATTTGACGTTGTTCCACATACGAATGTGATCCTTGCTGTTGTTGTCAATTCCATTTGCTTTTAGTCTCTATTGCCTTATCATCTTTAATTTTTGTCACTGCTCAGATAAATTGGTCAATAACCTAATTCTCAGCAAACAGCGAGACAGAAAGATTGCTATCAGTGTTCAGGAATGCTGTTACAGCCCAGCAGCAACAGAAGAATGCCAGGCTCTAGGAAGGACACAGCGTAATGTAAGGAAATGAGTGGAGGCCAGGCTTATGTGGAACAAATGAGCAACAGATTGCAGTCTCTCAGAACCAAGGAGGATCGGTGTGAGAGCTTAAGGCTGTACTGAAGGTTGTCTGGTCCAACATCTCTCCTGGCTGACGTCAGTCAGGAAATGGCCCAGTAGAAACAGTGAGTGTGGGATATCGTGGAATCAGTGGATCTTTCCTCCATTCACCTACCCAATGTGCTTCATGATCACAAATCTGAATATAGAGTCATACAGTTGTACAGTTCAAACAGACCCTTCAGTCCAACTTGTCCATGCCGACAAGATATCCTAACTTAATCTAGTCCTCATGATTTGGAGATGCCGGTGTTGGACTGGGCTGTACAAAGTTAAAAATCACACAACACCAGGTTATAGTCCAACAAGTTTAATTGGAAGCACACGAGCTTTCGGAGCAATACTCCTTCATCAGGTGATAGTCCTGTTTGACAATTAAGTAATAATCAGGACTTGGGAGAAAATTACCATGCTTCCAAATGTGCAGAGTTTATTGCCCATCCCTATCAGGCCAGAGGGTAGTTGACAATCAACCACATTGTTGTGGGTCAGGAGTCACATGTAGTTTAGACCAGATAAGGATAGTGGGATTATTGCTGACTATTAATCCAGAGACTCAAGTCCTGCTAAAGTTGATGGTGGCATTTGAACTCAATAAAAATCTGGAATTAGGAGTCTAATGATGACCATGTAACATTGGTGAGCCAGGCTTTTTTTCCAAAAAATTAGTAATGTCCTTTAGGGAAGGAAGCTGTTATCGTTACCTGCTCTGACCTACATCTGACTTCAGACTCACAGCTATGTGGGTGACTCTTAACTGCCTCCTTGGCAATTAGGGGTGGGTAACAAATGCTAGCTAGTAATGCCCTCATCGCATGAATGAATAAAAAAAATTTGGCCCATATCTTTCCAAACATTTCTCATTCATCTACCTTTCCAGATGCCTTTTAAATGTCGTAATAGTATCAGCCTCTACCTCTTCCTCTGGCAGCTCATTTCACCCACACATCACCACCCTCTGCGTCCCTTTTATATCTTTCCCCCTCACCTTAAACCACCACCCTCTAGTTTTGGACTCCTGTACCCTGGGAAAAAGACCTTGGTTATTCACCCTATTTATGCCCCTCATGATCTTATAAGCCTCTATAAGGTCACCCTTCAGCCTGCAACGCTCCAGGGAAAATAACCACAGCTTATTCAGACTTGCCCTATAGTTCAAACCCTCCAATCCTGGCAACATTCTTGTATAGCCTTTCTGAACCCTTTCAAGTTGAACAGCATCTTTCCTATATCCGGCGACGAGAATTGAATGCAATATTCCAAATGTGTGACAAAATGATTCCCTCATTCCACAGTTACAGGGTGTCTTTTTTTTAATATTCATTTCTGGGATGGGTATGTCACTGGTTGGGGCCAGTATTTATTTATTGCCCATCCTTAGTTGCCCTTGAGAAGGTGATGGGGAATTGCCTTCTTGAATTATATATTACAGTCCAAATTACAGCAAGTGTACCCTTCCGGTATCTTCTTCAATGATCCAAATCGTCAACAAGAGCTTTCACCCTATCCATACCCCTCATGATTTTATAAACCTTGATAAGGTCACCCCTCTGCCTCAGATGCTCCAGAGGAAACAGCTCAAACCCTCCAATCCCAGCAACATCCTTTCTGAACACTTTCAAGTTGAACATCATCTTTCCTATAGTACGGGTTTCCTTCGGGTGCTCCAGTTTCTTCCCACACTCCAAAGATGTGCTGGTTAGGTGAATTGCCATGCTAAATTGCCCTTTAGTATTCAGGGATGTGTACATTAGGTGCATTAATCAGAGGTAAATGTAGAGTAATAAGGTAGGGGAATGGGTCTGGGTGGGATACTCTTTGGTGGGCCGAACGGCCAGCTTCCGCACTGTAAGGATTCAATGATTCTATGACTATATGATGTGTATAGCACTGTCAGGTATTAAAATGTCCCAGGCTGCGTTGTCAAGCAAATTTTGCAGCAAGTCAGTCAGGAAATATTGGGCCAAATACGCAAAACCTTTTAGAGTCATAGAGACATAGAGATGTACAGCATGGAAACAGACCCTTCGGTCCAACCCATCCATGCCGACCAGATCTCCCAACGCAATCTAGTCCCACCTGCCAGCACTCGGCCCATATCCCTTCAATCCCTTCCTATTCATATACCCATCCAAATGCCTTTTAAATGTTGCAATTGTACCAGCCTCCACCACTTCATCTGGCAGCTCATTCCATACACGTACCACCCTCTATGTGAAAAAGTTGCCCCTTAGGTCTCTTTTATAACTTTCCCCTCTCACCCTAAACCTATGCCCTCTAGTTCTGGAATCTCCAAACCCCAAGGAAAAGACTTTGTCTATTTATCCTATCCATGCCCCTCATAATTTTGTAAACCTCTATAAGGTCACCCTCAGCCTCCGATGTTCAAGGGAAAACAGCCCCAGCCTGTTCAGTCTCTCCCTGTAGCTCAAATCCTCCAACCCTGGCAACATCCTTGTAAATCCTTTCTGAACCCTTTCAAGTTTCACAATATCTTTCCGAAAGGAAGGAGACCAGAATTGCACGCAATATTCCAACAGTAGCCTAACCAATGTCCTGTCTAGCCGCAACATGACCTCCCTACTCCTGTACTCAATACTCTGACCAGTAAAGGAAAGCATACCAAACGCCTTCTTCACTGTCCTATCTACCTTCGACTCCACTTTCAAGGAGCACTCCAAGGTCTCTTTGTTCAGCAACACTCCTTCGGACCTTACCATTAAGTGTATAAGTCCTCCTAAGATTTGCTTTCCCAAAATGCAGCACCTTGCATTTATCTGAATTAAACTCCATCTGCCACTTCTCAGCCCATTGGCCCATCTGGTCAACATCCTGTTGTAATCCTAGGTAACCCTCTTTGCTGTCCACTAGACCTCCAATTTTGGAGTCATCTGCAAACTTGCTAACTGTACCTCTTATGCTCACATCCAAATCATTTACGTAAATGACAAAAAGTAGAGGACCCAGCACCAATTCTTGGGGCACTCCACTGGTCACAGGTCTTCAGTCTGAAAAACAACCCTCCTCCACCACCACCCTCTGTCTTCTACCTTTGAGCTTGTTCTATATCCAAATGGCTAGTCCTCCCTGTATTCCATACAATCTAACCTTGCTAATCAGTCTCCCATGGGGAACCTTGTCGAACGCCTTACTGAAGTCCATATAGATCACATCTACTGCTCTGTTCTCATCAATCCTCTTTGTTACTTCTTCAAAAAACTCAATCAAGTTTGTGAGACATGATTTCCCATGCACAAAGCCATGTTGACTATCTCTAATCAGTCCTTGCCTTTCCAAATACATGTACATCCTGTCCCTCAGGATTCCCTCCAACAACTTGCCCACCACCGAGGTCAGGCTAACTGGTCTATAGTTCCCTGGCTTGTCCTTATCACCTTTCTTAAACAGTGGCACCATATTAGCCAACCTCCAGTCTTCCGGTACCTTAGCTGTGACTATCAATGATACAAATATCTCAGCAAGAGGCCAGCAATCACTTCCCTAGCTTCCCACAGAGTTCTCGGGTACACCTGATCAGGTCCTGGGGATTTATCCACTTTTAAACGTTTCAAGACATCCAGCACTTCCTCCTCTGTAATCTGGACATTTTGCAAGGTGTCACCATCTATTTCCCTACAGTTTATATATTCCATATCCTTTTCCACAGTAAATACTGATGCAAAATATTCATTTAGTATCCCCCCCATTTTCTGTGGCTCCACACAAAGGCCGCCTTGCTGATCTTTGAGGGGCTCTATTCTCTCCCTAGTTACCCTTTTGTCCTTAAAAACCCTTTGGATTCTCCTTAATTCCATTTGCCAATGCTATCTCATGTCCCCTTTTTGCCCTCCTGATTTCCCTCTTAAGTATATTCCTACTTCCTTTATATTCTTCTAAGGGTTCACTCGATCTATTCTGTCTATACCTGACATATACTTCCTTCTTTTTCTTAACTAAACCCTCAATTTCTTTAGTCATCCAGCATTCCCTATACCTACCAGTTTTTCCTTTCACCCTGACAGGAACGTCCTTTCTCTGGATTCTTGTTATCTCATTTCTGAAGGCTTACCATTTTCCAGCTGTCCCTTTACCTGCGAACATCTGCCTCCAATCAGCTTTCAAAAGTTCTTGCCTAATACCATCAAAATTGGCCTTTCTCCAATTTAGAACTTCAACTTTTAGATCTGGTCTTTCCTTTTCCATCACTATTTTAAAACGAATAGAATTATGGTCGCTGGCCCCAAAGTGCTCCCGCACTGACACCTCAGTCACTTGCCCTGCCTTATTTCCCAAGAGTAGGTCACGTTTTGCACCTTCTCTTGTACGTACATCCACATACTGAATCAGAAAATTGTCTTGTACACACTTAAGAAATTCCTCTCCATCTAAACCTTTAACACTATGGCAGTCCCAGTCTATGTTTGGAAAGTTAAAATCCCCTACCATAACTACTCGATTATTCTTACAGATAGCTGAGATCTCCTTACAAGTTTGTTTCTCAATTTCCCTCTGACTATTAGGGGTCTATAATACAATCCCAATAAGGTGATCATCCCTTTCTTATTTCTCAGTTCCACCCAAATAACTTCCCTGGATGTATTTCCGGGAATATCCTCCCTCAGCACAGCTGTAATACTATCCCTTATCAAAATGCCACTCCCCTCCTCTCTTGCCTCCCTTTCTATCCTTCCTGTAGCATTTGTATCCTGGAACATTAAGCTGCCAGTCCTGCCCATCCCTGAGCCATGTTTCTGTAATTGCTATGATATCCCAGTCCCATGTTCCTAACCATGCCCTGAGTTCATCTGCCTTCCCTGTTAAGCCCCTTGCATTGAAATAAATGCAGTTTAATTTATTAGTCCTACCTTGTCCCTGCCTGCCCTGACTGTTTGACTCATTTCTGTTCTCAACTGTACCTGTCTCAGATTGATCTCTTTCCTCACTATCTTCCTCACTATCCCCCCCCCCCCTCACACCTTACTAGTTTAAATCCTCCCAAGTAGTATGAACAAATTTCCCTGCCAGTATATTAGTTCCCTTCCAATTTAGGTGCAATCCATCCTTGTACAGGTCACTTCTATCCCAAAAGAGATTCCAATGATCCAAAAGTGTAAATACTTCTCCCATACACCAGCTCCTCAGCCATGCATTCATCTGCTCTATCCTCCTAATCCTGCCCTCACTAGCTCGTAGCACTGGGAGTAATCCAGATATTACTACCCTTGAGGACCTCCTTTTTAAATTTCTGCCTAACTCTCTGTAATCTCCCTTCAGACTCTCAACCTTTTCCTTTCCTATATCGTTGGTTCCAATGTGGACAATGACTTCCTGCTGGCCCCTCTCCCCCGTGAGAACATTTCTGCACCCTCTCTGAGACATCCTTGATCCTGGCACCAGGGAAACAACACACCATTCTGCTTTTTCTCTGCTGGGTAAAAACAATGACTACAGATGCTGGAAACCAGAGCCTAGATTAGAGTGGCGCTAGAAAAGCACAGCAGTTCAGGCAGCATCCAAGGAGCAGTAAAATCGATGTTTTGGGCAAAAGCCCTTCATCAGGAATGTTTTTTCTCTGCTGGCCACAGAAGCGTATGTCTGTTCCTCGGACTACAGAATCCCCTATCACAATTAACCTCTTGAAAGCCGACGTAACCCTCGTTGCATTAGAGCCAGTCTCAATACTAGAAACTTGGCTGTTCGTGCTACGTTCCCCTGAGAATCCATCACCCCCTACATTTTCCAAAACAGCATACCTGTTTGAAATGGGTATATCCACAAAAGGCTCCTGCCCTAGGTGCCTACCTCTCTTACCCTTCCTGGAGTTAACCCATCTATGTGACTGTATCTGAGACTTTCCCCCCTTCCTATAATTGCCATCCATCACATACTGTTGCTGTTGCAAATTCCTCATCGCTTCTATCTGTCTCTCCAACTGATCCATTCAATCCGATAAGACTCGCATCCAACAGCATTTATGGCAGATATAATCCGCAGTAACCATTAAACTCTCTTTAAACTGCCACATCTGACAAGAAGTACATCTCACTGCAAAGGCCATTTTTGCTCCTTCACAATCTACAGACCCAGAAAATAACACTGTCTTATTCCCCTACAAAACACTGCACCAGGTTAAATTAATAGCTATGGCTTATATTTTAACTTTAATCAAGAGACTTATCTCCAAAAAACATATAATCAAGAAATAACCCATTGTACTCACTAACGCACCCTTACTATTGGACAGACTGAAAACAGCGATTAATTAATCTGATTCTGTGTTTTGATCTTCGCCAAACAGGTTCCTCCAAGATTAGTTGTGAAATTCACTGTTTGTTAATTTTTCCAGTCACACTCTGATGTCCAGCAATACATAATTCAAACAGCAAAGGCGGTAACTGTGCAGGTTCTCTCCCTCTCTCTCTGTCTCTCTCCTGCACTGACCTCACCATGTGCTTCCTTTGTCTGCTCTTCTCCCTTTTAAAACTACTGTTGTTTTGACTTTTTTTTCCCAAAGTTCCAAAACAATGCAACAGCATATAAAACAGTAATTGCTGCTCCTGGAATTCGAGGAAATCACCTCCAACACCTAAAATACCTCAAAAAAAGGAGCCGTTCTTACAGCCAGAAAGTTTTCCCGTCCTCCATCTTGGATTACCCAGAATCCCTACTGACATTTTACGGAACAGTTTGAGGTGGAAAATGAAGTAGAGAGGCATAGACGTTTAGGGAGGAAATTCCAGAGCTTGTGGTTCAGACAGCTGTAGGCTTGACCATCAGTTGATGGACAATTAACTTTGGGAATGCTCCAAAATGCTCGAACTGGAGAATTGCAGAGATCCCTGGAACTACACGGCTGAAGGATATCATTGAGATTGGGCAAGGTTGAAAGCAAGGATGTGAATATTAAATTTGAGAGAGTAAACATAAGCCAGCAAGTGCAGGGGAGATGGATGAGTCAGACTTGGAGTGAATTCACACAAAGGAACAGAGTTTTGTGAAAGATTTAACTCAGGAGGTCAATCTGGAGTGTGCTGGAATAATCAAAGATATGGACGAAAGTTAAAGCAGCAGATAAACTGAAGCAAAAACTAACTCAGTGTTGTCAGACAACAATAATCTCTTGTTTATAAACTAGTAAATGTTGACAAGAGACAATGAACAACAGGATAAGCAGTTTAACTTCATTCTTTGGAACAGTTGGGCAGCACGGTGGCTCAGTGGTTAGCACTGCTACCTCACAGCACCAGGGACCCAGATTCAATTCCCATCTTGGACAACTGTCTATGTGGAGTTTGCACATTCTCCCCATGTCTGCGTGGGTTTCCTCCAGGTGCTCCGGTTTCCTCCCACAATCCAAAGATGTGCAGGTCAGGTGAATTGGCCATGACAAATTGCCCATAGTGTTAGGGGTAAATATAGAGTAGGGGAATGGGTTTGGGTGGGTTATTCTTCAGAGGGTCAGTATGGACCTGTTGGGCCGAAGGGCCAGTTCCCATACCATAGGGAGTCTTAAAAAAATGTATTTCCCATCATTGACTTGAATTGAAAGTCAATTTTCTATAGGTATGGCAGCATCTGTGGAGAAAGAAACACAGTTACTGTTTTGAGTCCAATAAGATTATTCTTCAGATGAAAGGAGAGTCATATTAGACTCAAAACCTTAATTCTGTTTCTCTCTCCACAGATGTGCCAGACATGTTGAGTTTCTCCAGCAATCTCTGTATTTGTTTCACATAATCAGAATCTGCAGTATTTTGCCTTTATTCAGGTTTATGATTGAGTAATGGAATGAAAATGTTCTTTGTTTTTATTCGCCCATTGGATGAAGGCATCTTTAGCTGGACCGGTATTTATCGTCCATCCCTAACTGCTCTCGAGTAGGTTGTGGTGAGCTGCCTTATTAAACCACAATTGCCCATTTGGAGGAGGTAGACCGACAGCGTCATTAGGATGAGAGTAACTGGATTTTGACCCAGTGACCCTGAAGGAATTGCAATGTAGCTCCAAGTCAGGATGGTGAATGGAGGATTCCAATGTAATCTTAAGTACTACTCTTTATACCTGTCCTTCCTATTGTAGAATCATAGACTCATACAGAGGAGATCCTTCACTCCTACCAAAAATACACTGAATCTATACTCGTCCCAATTTTCAGCACTTGGCTCATAGCCTTGAATGTTATGTCATATCCTTCTTTTAAATCAGCAATCTCTCACTCTAAATCTCTGTGTATAACATGAGGGTAACTGCATTTTGGTGCAGTTGAAGTACCCCTACCTCTAGACCAGGAACCCATGGTTCAAGTCCCACCTGTTCCAAAGGTAGATAATAACATTTCTAAACAGGTTGATTAGAAAATATCTCTATAACATGAAGATTTGATTTTCTTTTCTAATAATATGTTGAGACAGACATAACTTTCTCTCTCTCTCTCTCTCCCTTAAGAGAGGTCAACCTTCAAACAAATGATTATGACCACTCCATGCAAAACACATTCAACAATAGAATTTACTCCACCTGGGAGTAGCATTGATTTACATTAATAAGCTGCAGTTCACTGAATGAAATTAAACTCAAGCTGGAAGGATTTGAGAGGGGCCTTGTCAAAATATAAAGAGAAATTTAGTCAAACTGAAATAATAATTGCCAGAGAAACTCATCAGGTATGGCAGCGTCTGTGGAGAGAAAGCAGAGTTAACATTTCAAGTCCAGTGATCCTTCAGAAGAAGAAGCAGGCATTTCAGAAGGTGAAAGTGTGTGGCGCATCTGTTACGTTTGGTGCTGTTGAGAGTGTGCCCTGAGTGGGGGAGTAGGCAGTACAGAAGGCATGCACGGTCAGTGGTGTCAGGATTGGGATGGATGAGAATGAGTGGGGAAGAAGTTTCTATGATGAATGTGGCAGAGCGTGAGCCCAAGTGGGAGGTTGGCACAGAAGCAGAGACAGAGTAAGTGCGGGGTTTAGGAGAGAAGATGGTGGCACTTAGCGTGCCAGAGTGGCAAAGGATGTTGACCTTCTTCTTACATGGCTGGGGAGACCTCCTAATGGATTTAACCTCAGACCAGTCTGGTTATGGACTAGTTTTGTGGTCTCCACTGCTGGTCCTGGGAGAAGAGGAAGTCTCACATCAGCACTAGACCACACAGCAGGGCCTCTGGGAGTCTGCCCATAATGCGTGGCATCAATTTCCCTTTCTCTGCCACGTGTGCGGCAAATGTCGGGAACCACTCAGGGCAGCTCCAGACTGACAGTGTTTGTCCAGATGCAAAGCCAGATGACACCAGAACCAGGAATGTCAATGTTTTGGTGGATAGCTCCTGAGTGATGCGATGTTCTGAGAACGATGTGTGGTAAAATGGAATGGAAATTGAACATGAGGAAAACCATGGGATGGGGTAGGTAATTAATGAGGTAAGTTGAGAAGACATTTAGCACACTTGCCTTAATTATTTAGACTTTTGAGCCTCAGAGTTAGGATGTTAAGGTTGTTCAAGACATTGGTGAGGCCTGTTCTGCAATACTGTGTCCAATTCTGGTCCCCTTGTTATCGGAAGGATATTATTAAACTGGAGAGGGTTCAGAAAAGATTTACCAGGATATTGCCAGGAATGGAGGGTTTGAGATGTAAACATAGACTGGAAAGACAGGGACTCTTTTCCACTGGTATGTAAGAGGCTGAGGGGTGACTTTATTGAGGTTTATAAAATCATGAGGGACATAGATTGTGGGCGGCACGGTGGCACAGTGGTTAGCACTGCTGCCTCACAGCGCCAGAGACCCGGGTTCAATTCCCGCCTCAGGCGACTGACTGTGTGGAGTTTGCACATTCTCCCCGTGTCTGCGTGGGTTTCCTCCGGGTGCTCCGGTTTCCTCCCACAGTCCAAAGATGTGCAGAGTCAGGTGAATTGGCCATGCTAAATTGTCCGTAGTGTTAGATAAGGGGTAAATGTAGGGGTATGGGTGGGTTGCGCTTCGGTGGGTCGGTGTGGACTTGTTGGGCCGAAGGGCCTGTTTCCACACTGTAAAGTAATCTAAAAATCTAAAGTAATCTAATCTAATCTAATAGATAAGGTGAATGACAAGTTTTTTTTCCTAGGGTGGGGGAGATCAAAACCAGAGGGCATTATTTCCAAGGTGAGAGGAGAAAGGTTTAAAAAGGACATGAGGGGCAACGTTTATACACTGAGAGTGGCACATGTGTGGAATGAACTGCCAGAGGAAGTAGTAGATGTGGATAAAGATATGGCATTTAAAAGACATATGGATAAGTTTGAGTAAGAAAGGTTTGGAGGGATATGGGCCAAGTGCAAGCAGGTGGGACTGGTTACATTTGGGAACATGGTTGGCGTAGACTGATTGGAACAAAGGGTGTGTTTCTGTGTTGTATGACTCTATGAAACTCATAGTGAGATTCCCTCCAACAATCTCGGTCAAAACAAAGCCATGAGCTTCAACCCAAGACATGGGAGCTACAGGACTATTGCTGCAAAAATAATTAAATCTCGGGGAAATTGAGACATAACGGTGTCCTCCTTTTAAGGAGCCCCAGAATAACTGGAGTTATCTCAGCTTATAGTTGTGTATCACAACAAATCGCATCTCCCGGAAAATAGACCCCCTGACCACAGCCCACCCCACCCTCCTTTTACAAGGTTGTAATGATTAACTGGTTGTAAATGGTTTGGATTCAGAACAATGGCTTCGAGTGTGAACTTGTGTTCAACTTCTTTCACAAAGATCGCGTGCCCTTCTGTTATTTGCTTTCCAAAAGAATCTTAATATAAAAGTTTTCAAAATATAGAGAGCGAGGACAAGGATTTAAGGGACTTTCCAAAAGATAAACCATTATGAAGAACAGTTTTATTTCCCATTGCACTTAATTGTATTTAAACTCTCACTAGGGTCCATCTGTTCAATGCTGCTGATGCCAAAAACCAGCAGATCTTCCTGTTTTCTTTGAACATGAAGCCGTTTCAAAGATTAAGGACAGCAATTTTAATGCGTCAGAATTTGGACATTGTGCAAAATTAATCTTCTTTCACTAATGTTTTAAATAGCATGACTTGAGAATAATACACTTAGGATAACTGTAATTAGGGGATCAGTATAATCAGGAAATAAATAACAGGACAGATAACATAGTGTTCTCTCTAGTTCCTATCTTTTTAGCCCTGGAAGGGTTGGCATTCTAACTTAATAAGAGCCTTAGCTTTGATGACTAAATGTGTGAATATAAAGGATAGCGTCATAGTGCAATATATGATCACTGGCCAGGTATCAGAGTCGCAGTCATAACCACGTTATGTCTGGTATATCCACCATCTCTTATACTGGTTAAAAATTCCACTATTCAGGGTGGTGTCCTAGGTCTAACCATCTTCAGCTGCTTCATTGATGACCTATTCTCCATCATAAAGTCAGAAATGAGAAGGTTCACTAATGACTGCACTATGTTTAATACCATTTGCAACTCCTGAGTTACTGAAGCAGTTTGCATCCATAATCAACCAGACTTGGGCATCATCCAGGCTTGGGTTGATAAATTGTATTTAACACTTGCACCACAAAAGTGCAAGGTAATGACCAGCTCCATCAATGAATTGCTTTTGACCGTCAAGATTATCATCACGACTATCAACATCTTGGGGTCACCATTGACTAGAAAACCCAAGTGGACCAGCCATATAATACCATAAAAACAGCTCAAAGGCTGGGGATTCTGCTATAAGTAATACACTTCCTGGCTCCAGAAAGTCTGTCCACCATACACAAGGTGCAATTCCACTTTCCACTTACCTGGATGACTGCGGCTGCAGAAACTCTCAAGGCGTTTGACACCATGCAGAACAAAGCAGCCCCCTTGATCTGCTACCCACCCACTACCTCCACTTCAATCCCTTCAACACCAACGCACAGTAGCAGCAGTTTGCACTCTCTGTAAATTGCTTTGCAGTCACTAGCTCTTATCCAACCACATCCACCAAAGCCCATAACCTTTGCCATCAAGGGAAACAAGGGCAGCAGATGCAGGAGAACGCCAGCACTTGCAAGTTCCCCTCCAAGATAAACACCAACCTGACTTGGAACTATATCATCATTCCTCCACTGTCATTGGATCAAAACCCAGGAACTCCCCCCTCCACCGACTCTGTGCCTGTTCCTCAAGAAGTGCAGCTGTTAAAGAAAGCAGCTCACCACCACCTCCTCAAGGGCAAAGAATCAAGGGTGATAAATGCCAGCCCAGCCAGCAAGGCCCATATCCCATGAATGAATGAGAAAAAAAAGCCTCCTGAACAAGTTCCTACCTGGGAAACCAGTCATGTTTCCAACCGATACTAAGACACTGCAGTCAGATTCATAGAATCCCTACAGCATGGAAGCAGGCCATTCAGCCCATCAAGTCCACACCAACCCTCCAAAGAGCATCCCACCCAGGTTCCCTATCACACTGCATTTCCCATGTCCAATCCACATAACCTGCACATCCCTGGACACTATGGGCAATTTAGCATGGCCGATCCACTTCAGCTGCACATCTTTGGACTGTGAGAGGAAACTCCACATAGACAGTTGCCTGAAGGTGGAGTCAAACCCAGGACCTTGGCACTGTGAGGCAGCAGTGCTAACCACTGAGCCAGCATGCTGCCCAATTAAGGTTAGAGCAAAATTAATCATGAGACCTGCAATGACCAGTGTTTTGTTTCAACTACTGACCCAGATATATTTCTTGAACTGCAGCAATTATTTTAAGTTACGGTTTAATTTTAGATAATTGGCCTGCCACTGGAGATGTAAAGTCTGCGACCTACAGTCTGTTGAAACCACTTGGGTACAGAAACATAGGAACAGCAGTATGCCATTCAGCTCCTCGAGTCTGCCCTGCCAAGCAATGCAATCATGGCTTTAGTGAACTCACCCCATCCTCATAACTCTGTGTGTCATTGGTAATCAGAAATCGATCAATCTGCATCTTAAACACATTCAAAGACTTAGTTTGCACAGAGTTCCAAAGGTTCGCAATCCTCTAACTATCTCTCCTCATCGCAGACCTAAATGGCATCGCCTTTAGTTTTAAATTGCGGCTGCTGGTTCTAGACACCTCAGCCAGAGACAACGTCCTACCTGCAGCTACTCTGTCAATCTCTTTTAAGTATTTTGTAAGTTGCAATGAACTCACTTCTCCCTCTTGAATACTCCAAAACGAACAGGCCCGGTTTTCCCAATCTCTCTTCATAGGACAGGACCACGATCTCGGAACAAGTCTGGTGAACCTTTGCTGCACTTTATCAATAGCAGTAATATCCTTCCTGAGATAAGGAGAATACAACTGCGTACAGTACTCCAAATGTGGTCTGACTAAGTTCCTGTACCATTGAAGCTGTGCTGCAGTAATTGAGTAATGGAGGACATCCATGGACGACAGATATTTGCATCCTCAGAACAGAGAGAAAAATGCCTCTCCTGTGATCTTTAGCTTTATTCGGCGGAGATTTTCTGTTCCTTGCACCATGACCTCACTTAACACTTTGAAGCCCCCCACTGATCCTGCTTCAGTCACAAATCAGTTGCATTTGATACTGCTGCTGGTTTGCACTGATCCATGGAAGATTTTACATTTGGATTTATGTTAATGAAGCTGCTTGGGAAGTTCGACAAAACTTTATCTGTGTGACAAAACCAATGCAGGGCAAAACCAGTGGACTTTTGGCATCTTCTGTAAATTGAATTTCCAAATAATCACATGATCTCGCCATCTTGCTCCAAGTGCAGGTCGAGGGTTTTTTGTTTGCTGTTGCCTTCAATCATGTGCTGAATCACTAACTCACTCTGAGAGCAAGTAGCAATCAGAGACCACGTCTTCCACTAATGAGGATTGACCTGTAACGCACTTGCTCCTTCCAGGTTGAGAGTGTAGAACTGGTAAAGCACAGCAGGTCCGGCAGCATCCGAGGAGCAGGAGAATCGACGTTTCAGAGATAAGCCCTTCATCAGGAATGAGGATTGTGTTTCGGGGCTGAGAGATAATTGGGAGGGGTTGGGGTTGGAGGGAAGATAGCTGGGAAAGTGATATGGATGAAGCTGAGAGAGAAGGAGATAGGTCAGAGGTGGGGTGTGATGGACGGGCCCAGAGGGTGGTGCTGAGTTGGAGGCTAGGGACTGGGATACTGTGGGGGAGGGGAAATGAGGAAGCTGTTGAAATTCACATTTATACCGTGTGGTTGCAGGGTCCCAAAGTGGAATATGAGGCGTTCCTCCTCCAGACATTGGGTGGTAATGGTTTGGTGGTGGAAGAAGCCTTGGACCTGCATGTCATTGATTGAAGTGGGAGGGGGAGTTGAAGTGTTCAGCCACGGGGCGGTGGGATTTGTGGGTACGGGTGTCCCAGAGATGTTCTCTGAAACAATCCGCAAGAAGGCATCCTGTGTCCCCGATATAGAGGAGGGACCACACCGGGTGCACCGAATGCAGTAGATGACATTCATAGAGGTACAGGTGAATTTCTGATGGATGTGGAAGGATCCCTTGGGGCCTTGAACGAAGGTGAGGAGAGTGGTGTGGGCGCAGGTTTTGCACTTCCTGCGGTGGCAGGGAAAGGTGTCTGGAGTGGGGTGTGGGCAGGTGAGGGGTGCGAAGCTGACGAGGGAGTCACAAAGGAAATTGCCTTTTTGGAATGCTGATAGGGGTGAGGAGGGAATATATCTCTGGTGCTGGGGTCTGTTTGGAGGTGGGAGAAGTGGCAGAGGATGATGCATTGTTTGCGGAGGTTGGTGGGGTGAAAGGTGAGGACCAGGCAGGTTCTGTCCTTGCAACATCTTCCTCCTTGCTCCTTCCAGTGTATGAGTGAAATGGAATTGGCAGATCACTGGGTGTCCCACTCTGTTTCCCAAGGCAAAAAGTAAGTGAAAGTTCAGGAAAGGAAGATTTTTAAGGAGTACATTCAATACAAAGCTTAGACCATTCCCAGCCATTCAGTGTTGGTGTGCTTATATCCAAGAGGAAATCAGTAATGAAGAATTCATTACTATATATTTGATTAAGCCATTTCTGCCAATACTGGAAGAAACTGCAGATGTACATGGCAGTACAAATATCTGTTTTATCAGACAATTCATGCAAATACATTCAACCTGATTAATGTGTGAAGCAATACAGAGCAAGTTGTTGATTACACTAGTCATAGATTCTTCCTCTGTTAATATTTTAATGGTAAAATTGTTCCATGTGCAGTAAAAGATGCATGCCTTAGATTTATTATTTTCATATACTTTCTGAAAATAATTGAGTAAGTAACAAGTGGATATAGATATCCAGTTATCCATCTTAAACCCTGTCAATTTGTTTTCTCTAAATTAGGTACACTAAAATTTTATAAGATAAGCATTTTAGTTATGTAGACAAGAGTACTATATTTTGTTTGACTTATTCTCAACATTTGGATCTACTTTTATTAATGAGGTACTGTGGCCTCAACCATCACATGAATGGTTTTGATATCTAGTTAGGTTCGTGACCAGAATATCAAATGGAAGTTCCTTAAAACTTGGATCCATCTTGTTCTACGAAGAATATCAAATAACCAGAGTTATTTTCCTGAGCCAGTGCTCCCAACTCAAAAGTGAAACATTCAGCCCTAACTGGACAAAAGTAACAACAGATTCATGATCTGCAATTTCTTCAAGTAACTCTTTCTTTGTATAGTCAGTACTTTTTCTAACATCCTCAACAGCTATGAATGAGTGTTCCCTCCAGGCGCCACAGAGATACTGGCCAATGATGGAATACTGACTACTTGCCTGGATACATAAAATTGCAACATTACTTAAGATTTTCAGCAGTCTCCTGGGCAAAGTAGCCCCCTTTATGAGTAATCCATCCATCACCTTAAAACAACACTTGCTGCAGTGCCAACACACAGTTGCATCACTGCATGCCGTGTACGAAATGCACTCCAGCAACTAATTAAGCATCCTTCAACAGCACCTTCAACCTTTATTATCTAAAGGGACAAGAGCAACAAATGCATAGGAATACCATCATTTGCAAATTCTCTTCCAAGCCGCACACCTTGCTGACATTGAACTGTATCACTGTTCTTTCAAGACTGCTCCACCATTCAGTATGATCGTGGATGATCGTCCAACTCAGCACTCTGCTCCTGTTTTTTTTGCCACATACCCTTTGATCCTTTCAGCCCTAAGAACTCTTGGTAAAAACCTCTGTCTAACGTCTTCTTGAAAACAGTCAATATTTTGGCCCCAAACTCTTTCTGTGGCAGAGAATTCCACAGGCTCTGCACTCTCTGGGTGAAGGAGTCTCTCCTTATCTCAGTCTGAAATGGCCTACCTGTATCCTTAGGTTGTGACCCCCAATTCAGATCTCCTCGATCATACTTCCTGAGTTTACCCTATCTGACTTTGTTAGGACTTTAGAAGTTTCTATGAGATTCCACCCAAACTCAAGTGAATATAGTCCCAACTGATCAAGTTTCTCTTTATGCATCACGCCATCCCAGGAATCAGCAATGATACAGGGAAGTTAACAACATTCTCCATTTCAAACTGCTAATCATATGTGACCTCTGCGCTTCCTACTCATTACTCAGCACCCTCCAGTACCTTTCTCCCCACCTTCAAAAGCACAAACAGCGGTGTTAGCTTCTTTCATTACCTTCCCTTTGTCTCAGACCAAGAGAAAACAGCCCAGGTGAGGACTGGCATAGGACGGTCATGTAAGATTGACAGGAGACACAAGGACCCGAGGGCACAGCTTTACAGTATGGTGAGAAGGAGGAAGTTCTCTAACCAGAGAATAGTGAATCTGTCGGATTCATTGTCACAGAGGGCTGTGGAGGCCAGGTCATTGAGTATATTTAAAACCTAGGTAGATAAGTTCTTAATTGGCAAGACAATTAAAGCTTATGGGAAGAAAATGTGAAATTGAGGGGGGGGGTTGAAAAACCTTTCAACCCCCCCCCTGATCGAATTGAAGATCCGACTCGGTGGACTGAATGGTCTAATTTCTGCTCCGATGGTCTTGTGGTCTTATGGTCTTACGTTGCCCACCCCCTTGCCTGATGACTGCCGAGCTACCTGGCTCTATGCCCATGCTAAATAGAATGGCAGGCCTGAAGTACTGAGCTCCTGTAAGGCAGAGGAGACAAAGCACCAAAAGGCAAGGCAGCATACAGGTATGTACAAAGTGACGGTGTACTAAGGGAGTGAGTAAGCAGCCCTGAGGTGCAGTCTTGTCCAGTTTGTGAGTTGGGAGCCTGTTCCTGTTTGCCAAGTGTCTCTGCAACACCACTGCAATTATTGGTGCTGCTACGCTGCATTCAAGAGAAGAGGTGTACTGTAAATGGATTGGAGATGTGCCATGATGATGCTGTGAGGCTGGTACATGTCTGATCCCAATGACCATCGGCATGAGGTTTAGGTGCCCTGAGACATTGGTGCTGATGTTCAGAATGGAGATTGAAGTGTCCAAGTGGCGAGCTGAAGTCACCATGTACCTGCTCAGACCTGACATCAGTAATTCTCAGTATCTTTCTTCTATCCAGCAGGTGATAGAATGGGAAATTGCATATTAATGAGGTGTGGTTAGGTAGTAATGAGGATAACAATGAGGGATATTCCATGTAGAGAAACCTCTCACCACTCACTAGCGAGAATCTCATCTCGATAGCCAAGAACTGGAAACGCAATTGTTTGGTCTTGACTTCAGTCATCTTCCTTAATTGGACTTCTCACCATTGCCCACATCTTCCAGCATCTGGGAGGATTGTATCCCAGGATTCCCTGAACATCACAGTATGTCAGTATGGTCAATTTTATTTATTGGTCAGCCTCAGCTTTTTGTTTCAAATTCATCCAGGGGATGAGGGTATTGCTGACTAGACTAGCATTCATTGCCCGTCCTTAATGAAGAGTCAGCCACATTGCTTTGGGTCTAAAGTCATATGTAGGTCAGACCAAGTAAGGATGGCAGTTTCCTTCCCAAAAGGACATTGGTGAATCAAATAGATTTTTTTTCCAACAATCAGCAATGGATTCATGGTCATCACTAGACTCTTAATTTCAGATTTTTATTGAATTTGAATTCCACCAACTGCCATTTCAGGATTCAAACCCAGTTCCCTGGAAATTTACCTGGGTCTCTGGGTTAACAGCCCAGAGATAATACCACTGGGCCATCACCTCTCAAAGAAATGCACAAAAAGCTGATATACAAAGATTATGGAACCGTATTTATTGCATTAACCAAGACCAGATTCTGTTTGTTGCACCGATCTGAGGTGATATTTATTTCCAAGATTTATCGCTATTTAAATACAGAAGATTTAGTACTTATCGTACACAGTCGTCACTTGCACGATTCTAAAAGTGCACCAATGCTTTTAAAAAGAGCTTCCTAGGAGATAGGCAAGCACTCTTGCCTCCCATCGCCAGAGCAACAACAGCCTAATAAGGCACATAGTTAATCCTACTCAAAAGTTGTGGAGTGTGCCCGAATATCAATCAGAAATTCCACAGAAGATTTCTCCCCAATGCCTCACTGTGGAAATACCATGGTGAGTAGGTGGGTGTCTTCAACATTTATTTCCCACCCTTAATTGTCCTCAGCAAGATGGTGTGGAGCTTTCACAACCACTGCAGTTAGGAAGTTTGACCTAGTGATTACCACAGTCGACACTATGTTTGTTTTGCAGAGGAACCTGGAGGTGATGGCGGTCCCACACACTTAATAACCATCTCCTTCCTGTGTGACGGTTGTGTCTTTTGGAGGTACTGGTGAAACAGCCAAGCCATCAATGGTGGATGTTGGGTGGAATAGGATCAAACTTGACCATGGAAGCCCTTATGGTACATAATCACCTCACAAGGTTCTCCCATTAATCCTGGTCCCTTGCTTGAGACACCTAACAACTATTGACAACTGTGGAACTCTCTCATGGTGAGGGAGTACAGAGACGCTGTAAAACAAAACAGGATCATGGTGAGGGAGTACAGAGACACTGTAAAACAAAACAGGAGAAAAGACGGGAATTTAAATTAACAGTTTCAGAAATATATTGACATAGCCTATAAGTTTTATCTCATTGCATTGATGTATATTTTTAGGAAAACACATCACATGAAGAACTATTTATACGCTCAAGGGTGAGAAACAATAGTCATGTCCTGGAGCAATGCCAGACCAAAAACTCCCTTATAAAGGTAATCTGCCCCTTTCGAGTGTGACAGGAAACGATCCCTCATTATTAGGTTTCGCAGTTACCTTGATAAAAGTTTCTTTATAGAAGTGAGTACAATATGTGACATTGGAGACAGGAAATGGCCTAGGTTTTCTCATTCAATGTCACAGTAATAATAGTCAAGGAATTACATTACACTAAGGAAAATAAGCTAAGGGAACAGATGGTCTCATCTTATAAATGTCAGTATCATAAGTTCATAAGCTATAGGAGAATAATTAGACCATTCGGTCCATCGAGTCTGCTCCACCATTCGATCATGGCTGATATGCTCCTCACTCCCATTTTCCTGCTTTCTCCCCATATCCCTTCAACCTATTACCAATTAAAAATCCATCTAGCTCCTCCTTAAATTTACTCACTGTCCCAGCATCCACTGCACTTTGGGGTAGCAAATTCCACAGATTCACAACCCTTTGGGGAAAGTAGTTTCTCCTTAACTCTGTTTTAAATTTGCTGCCTTTTATTGTAAGACTGACCTCTTGTCCTAGAATGCCCCACAAGAGGAAGCATCTGCTGCACATCTATTTTATCCATACCTTTTATCATCTTGAATACCTCAATTTGAAATCCCTCATTCTTCTAAGTTCCAGAGAGTATAGGGCTAAACAGTTCAGTCTCTCTTCATACAACAACCATTCATCTCTGGTGTCAATTTAGCGAATCTCCTGTGAACTATCTCCAATGCAACTACATCTTTCCTCAAATAAGGGTACTAAATCTATACACAATACTCCAGGTGCAGTCTCATCAATACCTTGTATAGTTGCATCAATACTTCCTTACCTTTATATTCTATTGCTTTAGCTATAAAAGCCAACATTCCATTCGCTTTCTTTATTATCTGCTAGTTTTCTGTGACTAATGAACAAATACACCTAGATCCCTTTGCACTAGCACACTACAAAGTCTCTCCCCATTAAGATAATTGGTTGCCTTCCCATTTTTTTGACCCAAATTTTTGACCTCGCACATACCAACATTAAACTGCATCTGCCACATTTTAGTCCATTCTCTGAACCTATCTATATCCATTTGTAAGGCTGTTATTTCTTCATTGCAAGTTAGTGTCCCACCTATTTTTGTGTTGCCTGCAAATTTGGCCACTGAGCTTTCTAACCCTGTATCCAAGTCGTTAATGTAGATTGTTAATAGCTGGGGTACAAGGACCAAACCCTGTCACACCTCCACTGGTTACATCTTGGAATCCAGAAAGGAACCCATTTATCCCGACTCTGTCTTCTGACCGTCAGCCAGTCATCTATCCAAGCTAATAAATTGTCCCTAATCCCATATGATTCCAACCTTGTGAATCAACCTTTTGTGCAGCACCTTATCAAAAAGTTTCTGGAAGTCCAGATAAATTACATCTACAGCATCCCCATTATCCACTTTGCTTGTTACCTCTTTGAAGAACTCCAGCAAATTAGTCAAACATGATTTGCCCTTCATAAAACCATGCTGACTCTGATGGATAATGTTTTGACTTTCCAAATGTCCTGATATTGCTTCCTTGATAATTGATTCTAACACTGTCCCAACAACAGATGTTAAACTAACTGGTCTGTAATTTCCCACATATTTCCTCACTCCCTTATTGAATATGGAAATTACATTAGCACTTTTCCAATCCACTGGAACCTTTCCCACGTCCAGGGAATTTTGGGATATTGTTACCAATTGCATTAGTTGTCATAGAGTCATAGAATCATAAAGACATAGACAATAGACAATAGGTGCAGGAGTAGGCCATTCTGCCCTTCGAGCCTGCACCACCATTCATTATGATCATGGCTGATGTACAGCAATGGAAACAGACCCCTTGGTCCAACTCATCCATGCTGACCAGATATCCTAAATTAATCTAGTCCCATTTGCCAGCATTTGGCTCATATCCCTCAAAACCCTTCCTATTCATGTACCTGTCCAGATGTCTTTTAAATGCTATCATTGTACCAGCCTCCACCACTTCCTCCAACAGCTCGTTCCATACATGTACCACCCTCTGTATGAAAAAGTTGTCCCTTAGGTCCCTTTTTAATCTTTCCCCTCTCACCCTAAACCTATGCCCTCTAGTTCTGGAGTTCCCCAACCCAGGGAAAAGACCTTTATCTATTTACCTTTTCCATGCCCCTCTATAAAGTCACCCCTCAGCCTCTGATGCTCCAGGGAAAACAGCCCCAGCCTGTTAAGCCTCTCCCTATAGCTCAAACCCTCCAACCCTGGCAACATTCTTGTAAATCTTTTCTGAACCCTTTTTCAAGTTTCCCAACATCCTTCCTGTAAGAGGGAGACCAGAATTGCACATAATATTCCAAAATTGGCCTCACCAATGTCCTGCCAGTCGCAATATGACCTCCGAACTCCTATACTCAATGCTCTGACCAATAAACGAAAACATGCCAACGCCTTCTTCACTATTCTATTTACTGCGACTCCACTTTCAAGGAACTATGAGCCTGCACTCCAAGATGTCTTTCTTCAGCAAAACTCACCACGGTTGCTTAGTGGTTAGCACTGCTGCCTCACAGCACCAGATACCCAGGTTCAATTCCTTGGGCGACTGTGTGGAGTTTGCACGTTCTCCCCGTGTCTGCGTGGGTTTCCTTTGGGTGCTCCGGTTTCCTCCCACAGTCCAAAGATGTGCAAGTCAGGTGAATTGGCCATTCTAAGTTGCCCATAGCATTAGTTAGAGGGAAATGGGTCTGGGTGGATTACTCTTCGGAAGGTCGGTGTGGACTTGTTGGGCCGAAGTGCCTGTTTCCACACTGTAGGTAATCAAATCTTTTAATCAAAGATTGTTCCTGATAAGTATTTTAGCTTTTTAGATGGATTTCCATTTGGCCCATTGTCTAACTGCTAAAGAAATACTCGGTGCTCTTTTAATTCAAGAAAATCACTTTTAATTCAATCTTGGGTTGTGGACATTTGATTGCTTGGCCAGCAGTTATTGTCCGTCTCTATTTTCCCCAGAGAAATTGGTTTCTCTTGTACCACTGTATGCCTTGGAACATAAGTACATCTTCCCGTGTTGGATTCAATCTCCAACACCAATCATTGCAATAAGGCAACAGAATGCAGATCCAGTCTGCTAAGGACTGGTTTAGAGTGAACAGTGGGAGGTTTATCATACAAAAGGTGGCTTGTTTATGGCATGGACGTCTAGATAGAATTGTGAAAGTGAAAACTGAAGAATCATTTAGATGTATTGCAGGATATCTTTTGTAAGGTGAACTAAGAAAGATTGGTTGACATTCCTCATCCATTGTTACCTTTTGATGTCATCTACATACTGCTCTATTTAATTATCCTCCAAAGGAGCCAAAATCTGGAGACTACAACAAGGAGAATCGAGAGCAATATATGGCAAGAGCATGATATGGAGTACTTTGTGTCATAATAGGGTATTCTAGTCATCTGACAAAATATCCATCTATAGAATCATATTGAGAAGTAGCAACTAAACCTAGAAGTCATTGGTTTATGATATTAGTGACACATGTTTAATGTACTCAATCTGCCTTTCTTCAATCTATTGTTCTAACTGAGACATTAACTCATGCAAAACAAATAGGCTCATGCCTAACTTTCAAACAGAGAATGCATCAATCCAAATGAAAGGTTGTGGTGGTGTGTTATATATCAGTTATGGAGTCTGAACTGATGTGACAATATGCTTAACATATACAAAGCCAGGGTAGTAAGGGTAGATAGAGTCTCCAACTTTCTTTCCATCATATGGTTGACCAGGAATCGGGTCCACTCTTAGCATCTATTATTGATGTGTCTTGGCAGGATTTGCAGATTGATGAGTGGCCAGTTTGGCTACCTAATGAATTCACTTCCCTTAGCCATCAAGACTTCGAATAGGTTTAATCCTGGGATTATGGGACACTAGCCATTGCGCTAGAAGACCTTCCATGTTAAGATTGTACAGGGAACCTATTAAACAGCAATAAACCTACCAGCCTAAAAAAAAGACTGGATAGGCAATATTAATTGCCCAATATTTGAGTGTTCAATTATGTATTCAGTTAAGAGAATCAACAAGGTTTTACTTGTGCTGATACATTTCTGGGAAGACTAACACTGTGATTGTTGAGTTCAGAAGTGCTTGTTTGTAATGTATGTTTCGAGAAATAAAAGCTTACAAAGTATGTGAAGATTGGCTCCAGGTCATTCCTCACCACTTATTGTTTCTGAATAAACTGATAATGCCAGTTATCTTGTGAGATATATGTATTCCTCTGAGATTACTGAGTAATGAATAGAAGAACATTGTTAAACAGGTTATTGTGACCAGTAGTTGGCAAACATGTGCCAAGAAGTTAATTTCTGCCATTATTCAATGTTTTGGTGTGGTACAGATCACCTGGGGAATTCACATTGCTTTGGAAATATTAAATTCTACATGGATGTTGTACTCTGGAACAGTGAAGGATTCCTTCCATCACATGGCTAATCAAGTGTCTCACCTAGTCTTACCACCTACCCTGATTCTTACATGCAGCGCAAAAAAAGGTCCAAAGAAAATTTAAAGCAACCCTTCAAAGAAATGCAGAAGTTAAATCTTGTGAAAGATAAATCCTGATAACATTGATCAGAGCTGAGTCGAGGGGTTTACTAACGTTGGTAAAAACATCAAGCTGAGCTTCTGACCACATACACTCTCCATTGCCAAGTCCGCCACTCCCTCCCCTTATCAGCGGCTCCGCTCTGCTCCCAGTCATAAATTAGCAAAGCATTTCTAGACTCTGGGAAATCTGGACAAACATTATTTTCACATTTCACACCTGTCCTTATATCCCCTTATGTGATTCATCTTGAACTGTCCGTGATAATGCTCTTGTGAAGCACTTTGGAATCTTTTGCAATGGTAAAGCTTTGGTTATTTGTAGAAGTTGTAGAGTCATACAGCACAAAAACAGACCCTTCGGTCCAACCAGTCCATGTTGACCATAATCCCAAACTAAACTAGTTCCACCTGCCTGCACTTGGCCCATATCCCTTCAAACATTTCTTATTCACATACTTATTAAAATGTCTTTTAAATGTTGTAACTGTATCCACATCCACCATATCCTCTGGAAATTCATTCCACACATGAACCACTCTTGCGTAAAATAGTTGCCCTGTATGTCTTTTTCAAATCTTTCTGTCTCACCTTAAAAATATGCATCCCCTAGTCTTGAAATTCCCACCCGAGATAAAAGCCACCTGCCATTCACCTTATCTATACCTCTCATGATTTTGTAAACCTCATAAGGTCAACTGTCAGCCTCCTATGCTCCAGTGGAATAAGTCCCAGTCTATCCAGCCTCTCCTTATAACTCAAAACCTCCATTCCCGGTAACAACCTGGTAAATCTCTTCTGAACCCTCTCTAGCTTAATAATATCTGTCCTATAACAGGGCGACCAGAACTGGACACGGTACTCCAGAAGAGGCCTCACCAACATCCTGTACAACCTTAACATGATGTCCTAACTCCTATACTCAAAAGTCTGAGCAATGAAGGCAAGCGTGCTAACTGCCTTCTTAACCACCCCAACTATATGTGACACAAACTTCAAAGAATTATGTAGCTGAACAACTTAGTCTTTCTATTCTACAACACTAAACAAGACGTTATTTTTAATTGTACAAGTTCTGCCCTTGTTTGCTTTACTAAAATGCAACAACTTGCATTTATCCAATTTAAACTCCATCTGCCACTCTTCAGTCCATTGACCTAATTGATCATTACCCCTTTGTAATCTGAGATAACCTCCTTCACTGTCCACTACACCATCAATTTTGGTGCCATCTACAAACTTACTAGCCATGCCTTCTATATTATCATCTAAATTATTTTTATAAATGACAAGCAAAAATGGACCCAGCACCAATCCCTGTGGAACACAGCTTGTCACAAGTCTTCAGTCCGAGAAATAACCCAGTGCTGTTGTTTTTGTTAATGAAAATGCTTTGGGAATATCGTGGAATCCCGCTAACATCATTTTAATATCTCCAATTTCTCTGCTATTATGTTCTTCAATAGCAGAAATCTGGTGGCAATAACATCAATCTTATTCAATGGTTACAATTCCTTTTAGGCATCTGGCCAAATGTCAATTCCAAAGCCAGCACCACACAAAACAAAAGTTGCCTTTTTGTTCATATAACTTAAAGCACAGATGTACTGGAAACTCGAAAAGTCTCAATTGATGAGATAAGGATAAAGTTGGCAATGCCTTCTACATGCCTTTCAATGGCTGTGATGCCTGAAGCTGTTTTGTTATAAGGTACAGACTCTATTGATACAATAGCATTACTCGTGAAGGTATATGGAACTGGCAGAAGTGTTCAATTATCGAGATCTGTAGATATGTGTAACATTTCTCATGACCATCGTTGTTCCACACACAAGAACGTACATCAGGTAATGTTTGTGTTTGGGCATGAGGCCCTGTCCACATATAATTTGGTCCCAGAGCTCTCTCCCATCCCAAAAGCCCAAATGTCTTTACTAAACTATTTTAAAAAGGATCTACCTTCCATTGTTTTAGTGCTATATCTTCAAAATAATTGCCCCAATCCAAATTACCCAGAGGGCAGTTAAGAGTTAACCACATGTGGGTCTGGAGTCACATGTAGGCCTGACCAGTTAAGGATGGCAGATTTCCTTCTCTAAAGGATATGAGTGAACCAGGTGGGATTTTCAAACAATTGACAATAGATTCATGGTCTCCATTAGACTCTTAGTTCCAGATACTTCTTAAATTCAACATCCCCCGTCTGCCATGGTGGGATTTAAGCTTGGAACTCCCAGAACATTAGCTGGATTTCTGGAATAACAGTCCAGTGATAATATTGTTTCCGCCCTAATCATTGAATGCACCAGTTAAACTTCTTGCACACTTTAGCTTTTACAGATTAGCAGTTAAGTTGCTGTGGAAAAATCAAAATAAACTCCCTTTTTTTATTCTCTGGAAAACATTGCAGCCATTTGAAATGACCAGTGCCAATATACCAGCCACATCATACCCAATACTTTATAGACACACAACCTTCTGCCGATAATTTGTAGACAGTGGAACAACAAGAAAAAGAAGTGTGTTGATGGTTATTGCACACTCAATCAATCCAAACAACTATATAATTGTTTAGTTATTATATCTTCATGTCTTGCCCTGAGTACACTGCACATTATGACCAATAATGTTTGTTAAATTATTCCCTCAATACCACCTTCTCCAAATAGTTTTCACCTTCCCCTTTATCATACCCTCCCTTATTTCTAAGATACCCCTTTTCCAAACTGTGCAGCTCCTTCCTTATATGTCATCTGCACCTGAAGGACCACACCATTCAAGGGGTGGTGACAGCTGACTGGTATGACTGCAAGATGGCCAATCTGAAGATCCAATTTCGGGATCTGGGTATGAATCCCACCATGGTGGAATTTGAATTAATTTTTCGAAAAATCTGCAATTAAGAGTCTACTGATGACCATGAATTGATTGTAGGAGGTAAACCCATCTGGGATTCACTAATGAGAGGAATCTGCTATCCTTTTCTGGTCTGGCCGACAGATTCACAGCAAAATGTGGTGGACTCTTCACTACTTTCTGGACCATTAGGGATGGTCAATAAATGCTGCCCTCATCCTGCGAATAAATAAACTCAATTCCGTTAATCGCTTCCAGCTGAATGTATCTATACTCCGCAACAGGCCTTACCTGATGTTTCTCACATCAGTGTCAGATTGGACATGTATTGGACATGTAGTGCTATGTAACACAGCTTTATAGAACCCTACAGCATGCGCAGAGGCCATTTGGCCCATCTTGCTAATACTGGCTCTTTCAAAGATATTCAATTAATTCCACATCCATGCCTCATTGTCCAGCGTGCGTTGGACCTTTCAAGTGTTTACCTAGCTTCCTTTTAGATAGTTAAAAATCACACAACACCAGATTATAATCCAACAGGTTTATTTGGAAGCACTAGCTTTTGGAGCATAGTTCCTTCATCAGGCGATTGTCCTAACGAAGGAGCTGCACTCCCAAAGGTAGTGCTTCCAAATAAACCTGTTGGACTATAACCTGGTGTTGTGTGATTTTTAGCTTTGTACACCCCAGTCCAACACCAGCTCCTCCAAATCAAATCCTTTTCGATAGTGACAATTGAACCTGCTTCCACCATTGTTTCAGGGAGTACATTCCAGAACAAAACTTTCTGTGTGAAAATGGATTTGCATCATCTCTCCTCCAGCTCTTTTGCAAATTACCTTAAGCATGTGTTCTCTGGTTATCATCCGCACTGCCAGTGTTAAAAAAAACTGTCCTTATTTATTCTATCAAAATCCTTCACAGTTTTGAATGGGAATACTTCAAATATTATGTAAGGTCTAAAGGATAAAATTAAATCTCTGTCTCATCTTTTCTACTCTATGAAAATAAGACTCTGGTTTCTCAATATAGCTGAAGCCCCACATGTCTGGTATCATTAGAATGTATTAGAATGCCAGTGATTAGAAGAAGTGATGTGTTAAGCACCAGAGGACTAATAATTCAGAATCTCCACCCAACATAATCCCAGAATCAAGGATGAGAAAATGAAGGAAACAGCATGTCAAGTGAGTTATAAAATTGTGAGATATATTGTTTATCTGAACAATAGCATTTAACATGTTTTAACAGAACAGTACTGTTATTTAATTTACTCTTTATAAATTAAAGAAGCTTGTTTTGTTCTTTACAAAACACATAATAAAATGGGTCATGTTTCTTCAGAATATCTGTGCATGTAGCACAACCTAGTGGTTAAATTAAATTGTATTTTAAACACTCCAGGATGGACACCAGAGGTCATCAATGTGGGAAAGAATGAAATTAGTACGTTGTTCCAGAAATGAATGAGACCCATATCTTGAATATATGGATGTAAATCAGGCAGGCTGATACTAATGGTCAAGTAACCAACATATTCATATTCAAAGTTAGTTGTTACATAATGGATAGCCTGTACTATTTGAGTAGGGGGATTGTGGATCCAGGTTCCTCTCTTCAGGGCTTCCTGAAGCGAGGTCTGGGGAGGACACAAGCTAAAATTTTGGGGAAGCAAACTCTGAGACAGCAAAGGCGTCTGGATGGATATATGAATAGGGAGGGTTTGGATATGGGCCAGGTACTGGCAGGTGGGACTAGATTGGATTGGGATATCTTGTCGACATGGACAAGTTGAAGGATCTGTTTCCGTGCTGTAGATCTCTACGACTCTCTGACATAGATTTTAGAGAAGGGGCAGGAGGGGATTTGAGGAAAACCTTTTCATCCAGAGGCTGAGAATCTAGAACTCACCGTCTGCAGGGATGGCAGACCCAGAAACTCTCGTCACATTTAAGAAGTATTCAGATGTGCATTTGCAATGCCAAATATACAAGTGATGGAAAATGGGATTAAAATAGTTAGGAAGTTGTTTTTGATAGGTGCTGACTCGATGGGCCTTTTCTGTGCTGTAGACCTTTATGACTGTGTGAGCTCTCCTTTGTATCTTGCACTTACAAATGCAATGTCTACTACCTGAGTAGGAAACTTCCACATTTTAAACCCTCCATCACCTCTTGAGAACAGTTCAGAGGCCACAGAGGAAGTGTCATTGAGGCTATTTCCTTCACCCCATCAGCCCTTTCCACCCCATCAGCTCCAAGATCATGGCAGGTAGGACATTTGAACCACAGCTCATCCACTCTGTTCCTAATCTTTCTTTCACTCAGTTTTTTTTTAATGTCTCTTGTCTTTTGTGTCTCCTCTTCTCTCTTCTTGGCCTCCTAGCCTCAGAACTCCCAGCCTCCGACCTCGGAATTCCTGGCCTTTGAACTTGCGGCCTCTGTACTCCCAGTCTCTGACCTTGCGGTGTCTGAACTCTCAGCCTCCAACCTCAGAATTCTCAGCCTCTGACCTCACGGCCTTGGAACTCTGGCCTCCACACAGACCTGACGAGGCATCCTTCGGCCTCAGTGTGACCTCAGCGTGCACTCTCAATTTCCCGGTGATTCCAGTGTGATCTCCCAGTCTCATAAACCGTGAGGTGATGGTCTAGAGACAAGATCTATTCCAAATGGGAGGCTAGGTACCAGCGTGGACTGAGTTGGAAGACAGTTGCTCTAAACTGTTTTATCACCATTTTATGAGTTATCCCTAAAATCTGCAATGGCAGGCTTTATACTTCTCTGTTTTTCTAAGAACGATAGCTGAAGAAGCTGTATATAGGGACCTAGTACCTAAGATCGTGCCATAAGCAGTGACTCATATACTAATAAAACTCATTCTAATTCGAATCCTATAGTGACACCTCAGTGAAAACTTTAACTAGAGAACAATTGGAAGCATTAGCTGGTGAGCACATCACTGTGATGGGGCTCCCTCACCACCAGACGCCTGGAGGAAGAACGCCTCATCTTCCGCCTCGGAACACTTCAACCCCAGGGCATCAATGTGGACTTCAACAGTTTCCTCATTCCCCTTCCCCCACCTCACCCTAGTTCCAAACTTCCAGCTCCGCACTGTCCCCATGACTTGTCCGGACTTGTCCTACCTGCCTATCTCCTTTTCCACCTATCCACTCCACCCTCTCCTCCCTGACCTATCACCTTCATCCCCTCCCCCACTCACCCATTGTACTGTATGCTACTTTCTCCCCACCCCCACCCTCCTCTAGCTTATCTCTCCACACTTCAGGCTCACTGCCTTTATTCCTGATGCTGCCTGAACTGCTGTGCTCTTCCAGTACCACTAATCCAGAGTCAGGGAGCATGTCCCAGGCAGGAGAGCACCCTCTGGTGGTGACAGCCACTTTGTGCACTTGTACATACTGATACATGAGCACCAGACAGGAGTATTGGAGACAATGGCCCTGATTGGGCCTGCAGCACTGATGCCTCTGTTCCTCTGTACTCCAGATTACCTCTTCCTAAAAATGGAGACTCAGCTGCCATAAGCCTGCAATTGTGTGGCTGCCTTCATGGACAGAATGACAACTGCCATGAAGAGCGAGGTCAAGCAGAGGTTGGGTCTACTGTATATGTACACAGCCCACCACTTCATCACCCCAGCAGCTGGTCTGCTGCAACAATGGCACAGTTACTGGTGTTCCTGCCTCTGATTTAGAAGATTAAAGCAGAAATTTAAGCACTAAAATCTCAGCTGACTCTTCCATCGGAGTGTTGCACTGTTAGCGATGTTGTTTTTCAGGTGAGGTGTCAAACCGAAGCCATGTCGAGTGACTATGGAAGATCCTATGAACTTATTTTGAAGCAGAATGTGTGTTCTCTCCAGTGTCCAAACTAATACTTAATACTCAACCAGCTAAAGCAAATTATCTGGTCACTATCTCATTGCTACTTGTGGAACAATTACTGTGCTCAAATTAGCTACTGCATTTTCTACATTACATCGGTGATTACATTTCAAAAGTACATCAGTGCTTTGAGATGTCCTGAGGTTGTGAAAGATG
This sequence comes from Chiloscyllium plagiosum, assembly GCF_037043375.1. Classification (NCBI taxonomy): domain Eukaryota; kingdom Metazoa; phylum Chordata; class Chondrichthyes; order Orectolobiformes; family Hemiscylliidae; genus Chiloscyllium; species Chiloscyllium plagiosum. Next base: position 19,936,733 of record NW_028270181.1, on the reverse strand, counting down.
TATAAAAATGCATGTCCTCTGAATATGCACTGGGAGATTAGCGAAAGCACAGCAACAAATTCAACAACTGCTGTACCTGCAGCTTACAATGGTTCAAGGAGATTTGATTAAATACTGATAATGTACCCTAGCTAAGAGGGAGCCGATAGATTAAAGAATTTAGTCAGGCAGCCTCATCTTTCAATCAGTCCATCTGAGCTACGTTACTTGGTACAGTACACACAAGCATCCATTATTGCTTAATTATAACAGGAGAAGACATAGAATGTAATAAAAATTATTAAAGTGATAAATGATACCATTAAAATATTCATTATATGCAATGTACTCCATTCACATCACCGTCTATTCAGTTAATAAAAGTGTCCTAACATCGTTTAGTGCAAAGTCGGATTGATCACATTTGTCTTTTTGATGCAGTCCTTAACACTGCCTTGAGGTAAAAGCTTCTCTGGAGAACTGCAGCGTTTGAGGTCACCTTATTAAAAAGAACAAAGTTATGTTCCTTCAGTAATTGCATTAAGGGCATCCCTGGTAGTTTAATGCAACATTTGCCAGTCCTTTCAAATGCTTTTAATAGTAGTTTTAGATCTTTTTGAAGACCAGCTCAGCAGCATAATGAAGAACAATGCAGTCTAGCAGAGCAGAGCGCAGAATGATTACTCAGTTCTAATGTGGTCTTTTTAGTCAAGAGAGGTGATTCAGGGCCCTATTTTGCATTCAACATTCAGTGGCATAAGTACCACCGAATGTGCCCACTACCAACATCCTGACTGCTACCATTGACTGTAAACTTAACTGCCAGCCATATAAATACACAAGAAGGTCAGAGGCTGGGAATCCTGTAGTGAATAACTTCACCCTAACTTCCTAAAGCCTATCTGTCAGGAGTGTGGTGGAGGATTCTCCACTTGTTAGGATACGTGTAGTTCTATCAATCCATTCAAAATGAAAAAAGCCTGCTTAATGAGCACTCTGTCCACCACCATAAACATTCAGTGCCTACACCACCAGAACACATATCAATCAAGTGAGACCTGAGGACTGGAATCATAGAGTAAAACCTTCATTCCATTTATTAACCCAAGTCACTCCTTCATGTAATTTTTGGAAAGAGGTAACCTGGATTACAGCGGAACAGAGGTATCAGTGCCTCAAGTTTGGATCTAGGGAATTCGAAATCTGAAGTTCAGTGAGTTTCAGACAGTGAGGACAAACTCAAATATATCACCAATAAACCTATAGACATTTTAAAATTCATTTGTGACATGTGGGCATCGCTGGCTGGGCCAGTATTTATTGCCTACCTCTAGTTGCCATTGAGAAGGTGGTAGGGGTGAGCTGCCATCTTGAACCACTCTGGCTGTGAGTTGACCCACAATGCAATTAAGGAGGGAATTCCAGGATATTGACCCAGCGACAGGCAAGGACAGTGAGTGACTTGGAGGGAAACTTGAATGTGCTGGTGTTCCCATATATCTACTTCCATTATTCTTCTGAGATGGAAGTGGTCATGGGTTGGAAGGTACTATCTGAGGATCTTTGATGAGTATCTGCAGTGCATCTTGTAGATAGTACACACTGCTGCGACTGAGCGTCAGTAGTGGAGGGAGTGAATGTAGTGCCAATCAAGGATGCTGTTGGTAGTATTAAGCTTCTTGAGTGTTGTTGGGGTTGGACTCATTCAGGCAAGTGGGGAGTATTCCATCACATTCCTGACTTGTGCCTTGGCAAAGCTACATGTTATCACTGTGTGGAGCTAACATTCAAGGAGTTGTTATTTTAAATCATTGAGCTGAACCATAACACGCATATATGCATTTCAGAAGGGAAATTAAACATTTTTAAAGATCATCAAAACACTTAAAAAAACACAATGGTTGTATAGAAACTAATTTGGTAACAAATGCTGAAAGAAGTATTTGAAGATTTACAAAGAGAATAGCCTTTCAGATTTGGAAAGGCATTTTGAAGCAGTGAGCATTAACTAAACAAGAATCTGGCAAGGTAAACTGAGTCTGGAGAGGGTAATTGTCAAAATAATGGTATTTTGCTGTTTTCAAAGTGAAATATGAACATTTCATAAAGTCCTGCAGCACAGAAACAACTCATCCGCACCAACCAGACATCCCAATGTGACCCAATCCCATTTGCCAGCATTTTGCTGCTCCTTACAAGTTAAAAATGGGCATTGAACCTCTCAATGATGTTAGAGTTAGCAACAATGACCCTAAAAACGGCCACTGCTGGCCATCATTCATGCAAATTTGATGTGTGCTGTGGGAGGTCATAGAGTCATAGAGATGTACAGCACGGAAACAGACCCGTCGGTCCAACCCATCAATGCCGACCAGATACCCCAACCCGATCTAGTCCCACCTGCCAGCACTGGGCCCATATCCCTCCAAACCCTTCCTATTCATATACCCATTACCTTTTAAATGTTGCAATTGTACCAGCCTCCACCACTTCCTCTGGCAGCTCATTCCATACATGCACCACCCTCTGTATAAAGAGGTTCCCCCTTAGGTCCCTTTTATATCTTCCCCCTCTCACCGTAAACCTATGCCCTCTGGACTCCCCCACTCCAGGGAAAAGACTTTGTCTATTTATCCTATCCATGCCTCTCATGATTTTATAAACCTCTGTAAGGTCACCCCTCAGCCTCCGATGCTCCGGGGAAAACAGCCCTAGTCTACTCAGCCTCTCCCTATAGCTCAAATCCTGCAACCCTGCCAACATCTTTGTAAATCTTTTCTCACTCTGTGGAGAAGTTTAAAAACATCTTCAACTCTTTGCGTTCTCAATGTAGGTCTGCTTCCTTCCAGGAAGGGACAGGTGACCTGTGTGGGATCTCTCAGTCATGCTCCCGTAGGTATATCAGGACAGTGACCGATACCATCTGTGCACAATCGGTCATTTCAATCTTCCATGATGAGGTCAGTGGTGTAATCCAGGCGATTGGAATCAGGTGTGTAGCTGGCATCCCTGGGTGCAGTTGTAATTGGCTGCGCACACATGGCACCGTGAGGGCCAAACCTCAATGCTGCAGGATTCAGTAACTGAAAGGGGCTCCATTCCATTAGTGTGCAGTGATCAGTTACCACTTCCTGGACTTGTGTGCTCTCTACCCTGGCAGTGCCATTATTCCTACATCCTGGAGCACTCTCATATAACCTGGTGCATTGGAGGGTACAGGTGCCTACTACAATGGTTACTGAGAGACAAAGGCTCCCCACTGTGATCCAAGGCTCATGAGACCATCATGCACCTCCTGTCTGATATGGACCACAAGAATAATGCTGCCCCAGCCTTGACCAGGTGGACCAGACAATGGGACTCCTGAAGGTGCAATACTGCTGATGGGAGGGCGGATCCCTCCAGGAGAGTCCAGACAGAGTGTGCAACGTCATCCTAGCATGCTGTGCAGTGCACAACAAGCAGGCAATGAGACAATGTGGTAAATACTGAGGAATGGGGGAAGAGGAACTGTCTTCCAAGGAGGTGGAGGAGGAAGACACAGGGAGGATGCAACTCTCCTGATCAAGGACAGAGCTCTGCTGTGTCAGGCGCTATAAGGCAGACAGCACCTCACTGAGACCTGCATCTAAGGTGGGGCTGTTTTCCCCAGAGTGTCAGAGCGGTGACCTGATAGAGGTTTATAAAATTATAAGGGGCATGGATAGGATAAATAGACAAGGTCTTTTCCCTTGAGTGGGGGAGTACAAATTAGAAGGCATAGATTTAAGGTGAGAAGGGAAAGATTTAAAAGGGACCTGAGGGGCAACCTTTTCACGTAGAGGGTGGTACTTTTGTGAAATGAGCTGCCAGAGGAAGTGGTGGAGGCTGGTACAATTATAGTATTTAAAAGGCATGTGAATGGGCATATGAATAGGAAGGGTTTCAAAGGATATTGGGTAAATGCTGGCAAATAGGACTGGATTAGGTTAGGCTATCTGGTTGGAATGGACGAGTTGGACTGAAGGGTTTCTTTCCATGCTGTACATCTTAACAACTCTGTGACTGCAAGAGTGTTAGGTGCGGCAGGACCACCACAGACTATAGGATAGTCATTGGTCATCATGCCAGAACTTGGTTTTCATTATCAAGGAGAACATCAGCCTCTGCTGGCTCTGTTTGTGTTCCCTTTTGCTGTCTGTAAATAAAAGCGCAGGTCGAGAATGAACTCTGCGGGGCCAGTGCTGAAAGCAATGACGGAGTGGGGGGGGGGGGGAGGTTTCTTGATTTTCTGATGAATATTTTCAATAGTTCAGTGGAGCAGCTTATTGTGGGGAGCACGGAAATGGACTTTACTCAAATTAAGTTGTACGACAGTCAGTGGCTGCAAACTCAAAAGGGAACCAACATGGAACAACCCATCCGAGCTGATTAATCTGAATAAATAGTGCACAATGGTTTAATGTGTCCTTGTCCGAACTGAGGAAATTTTGGCAAGGCCAAGCATGTCATCTAATTTTTCATTCTTCTCTGGGTAGGATCTGGTTTCCGAAATATTTTCAGAAGAAATCAGATACTCTTTGGCTCTTTGAGGTGCTTTTTACATAAATGCCTGAATATATTTGGAAAATCAAGTCCTTTTCTCTGCTGTTTAAATAAATTAATCCCCCTCAAAAGCTTCCAAAGGCCCTGTATGAAATCCTATGCTTTCTAACTTCGATACTGTGGCCCGACCCAAGCAGAAAGCGTAGCTATACAAAATGTTTGTTTTGAAAGAATATCATTGTTGACAATTTATATATGAAGGCTGAACTGTGTGTATGGGAAATCACAGCCACGGGAGTCCTCCAGTGTTTTCTATATTCTTTTGAATGTTGCTGTTTTTGCGTCGCAGCATATGGTCTCAGTTAGAAAAATATTTCAATGGGCAAATGAAATACAATGCCAGCCCTATAGCTGTAAGTACAGTACAGTACATTGGGACAAAGGTTATGTACTGCAATGCTTTCCTTTTCCATTTCTGCTTGGAGAGGGGAACATTATACATTGTCAACAGAAAAGAGGACACTTTTACAACTCACTGCCATCTCCGTTATTATCCACGTGATTCAGGCATCGCAGCATCGTCGCAACTAAAGCCTACCCCCCTGCTACCACATTCACACATGCACAAAATCTTGGGGCTGTATGTTATGGAGGGGACGCTGTCTGATACCCTTTGAAAAGGACATTGGCTACCAATCAACCCACCAGCAAGAAAGGAGATTGGGCTTAACTAGTAGGGAGGTCTGATGAAAGGTCACTAGACTCGAAATGTTAACTCTGTTTTTTTCTCTACAGCTGCCGCTCAGACCTGCTGTGTCCCTCTAGAATTCTCTGTTTCTGTTTCAGATTTCCAGCATCCAGGTCATATTATTGTAGTAGGGCCCCTCAGTGTGAGAAGTGACCAGTCCATCAGCAATGTCCCCCTCCCCCAGGAGCTTTGGGGTGGCATAAAGAGGGTTAGGGAGCATCAGGTTTGGAAGAGTAGGTGGAACAAAAGCGGGAGGTGGCAGTGAGAGAAGGTGCCTCCGATGTGCACTGTAAACCCTCTGAGTCATATAGATCCTCATACCTACCCACCTTCTCAACACCCCTGCTGTCCCACCCCCACAGTCTCTGTTTTTAGATTTCAAGCATCTGGCATCCTCCATATTTATATTGTAGTAGTAGGTAATGGGGTGATATTGGGCCTCGTGGCATTATCACTCGGCTATTAATCCAGAGACTTGGAGATAGGGAGGACTGCAGATGCTGGATGAAAGATCCTGACCTGAAACGTCGACTCTCCTGCTCCTCTGATGCTGCTTGACCTGCTGTGCTTTTTCCAGCTCCACACTTTATTGACTCTGTTAATCCAGAGACTCAGGTAATATTTTGGGAATCCAAGTTCAAATCCTGCCATGGCAGATAGTGGTCATGAATTCATTATTGATTGTTGCGCAAACCCATCTGGTTCACTAACGTCCTGTAGGGAAGGACACTGCTGTCTGTACCTAGTCCAGCCGACATGTGGCTCCAGACCCACAGCAACATGGTGAACTCTCAAATGCCTTCTGGGTAATTAGGGATGGGAATAAATGGTGGGCTGGTCAATGACACCTTCATCAATGAATTTAAAAATAATTTTCTTTAAAAACCTTCTTAAAACTACAACCTGCCCACTCCTACCATCCCTCTCTAAACAGGCCAACCATATAATGGTGGGGGAAGCATGTTACAATGGCTGGCTTGGTAATAAATCCAATTGGTCTATAATTACTTAATTTTTTAAAAAGCTAGGAAGGTTGTTGATTTCATCACTCACCCACTTACAGCTCGGAGGTGGGTGAAAAGGTGGTGAGTTTGCCAACCCTTACACAGGGGAATCTCGATTATCCGAATATCAATTATCGGATTATCCAAGGAGATTTCAAGGTCCCGATAGAAACATTACATCAAAGAGATGTTTCCAACACTGATTACGTCTTTTGTTCACAGTGATTAAAAACAAACTCGGCTTACTGAAATGCTGCTGGGAACAGTCCTGGACATTGTTGGGAGCGCAGGCACTGTCTCCAAATGACTGACCTCCCGCCCGCTCTCTCTCTCTCTCTCTCCCCACACTTTCCCTGGAGTTCTACACAGGGATGTACCCTAAACCCCCCCCCCTTCCCCAGATAATCTCTCCAACATTGTCCTGTACAGAGCAAAGGTGGAACCTGTCAAAATGTTGCAGTAAAATGTCGTGCGCTATGCGTGTGCTATTAGGAAACTCACCCCTCAAGAGCAGCAGCAGTCCTACTGTTGGTGTCCAGTCTAGCTGCCCCGGAGCGGGGGCTGCAGACATGGGGCGGTGTTAGGGGGTGGGGGCAGATGGGAAGAATGGGGTACTCGCGTGTGGTGTGCTGCTGCCTAATCTCCTGAACAGGGAGTGGACCTAACAGAGAACTCCGAGCCCCAGAAGAGAGGCATTGAATCAATTATCCGAACAAAATAGTGTCCGCTCATCTTATTCGGATAATCGAGGTTCCTCTGTAACTCAGCACCTGCTGGAGACATGCCTGGCAGCAATGACATGAATGTGTAGCAGAAAACTCAGCTCAGAGAGGTGGGCACTGCAGGAGCTAGGTACATTATTTTACATTCAACGCTATTCTAATTTCATTCCTTCCCACTTTTCCTTCCCTTACCTTTTATTATTAGTTAAAACTCACGCAACACCAGCTTATAGTCCAACATTTCACTATTAGTGCATTGCCCCTGGTGGACGGTGTGTGAAATGCATTAAGTTAAATACAGGCACGTGTAATTCTGTGGTAGTTTTACAAAAAAAGGATATAAAACAAATTCCAGCTCATGGTTTCACTCTCGTTAAATTGGCTTTGAGGTGGATACTGGAATCTACTTCTAATGTTCAGTTTGATTTGCAGAAACTCTTTGAAAGAAAATATGTGCCAACCCGAGAGACTATTCACAAGTAAGCAGTAGGAGGAGACTTCCCAGCTTCAAGCTGAAGCATTTACATGTTACTGCTTTATTTTTGGTTGTCCTGCCACCCATGAGGTCTGGTCATTTGTGTTCATGGGATCATGGGGAAGAACAAAATTAGAGACAAAGATGATTTTGCCTTTGTTTCCTGCACAATCACAACAAATAGAAGAGCAATTATCAATATATACCACCATCTTCCATTTGTCTAGTCTCTAGTGCATTGATGTTTGCCCATGAGGTATATTCACCTTTCTATCTGGATGTTTTCACTATAATGGGTCACATTATCTTTCATGGTCACAGAAACAGATAGAACTAAGCATCCTTTTATACGGGAACCTACAGGGAACAAGCAAGGATAATAATATAGGAAACCAGCCAGGTTGAAATGAAGACTAGAAAAATTACAGAGAAGCAATTAGATAAATGAAAAATATCATGATTGAATGTCGAAAGAAAGGACTAAACGTGACAAACCTTTCTGTAGTGATAGAATGCGAGTTCCCCAATTGGGGCTGTTAACCTGATCCAATCTTGAAGTCCTGGCTGACAGATATTATCAGGAGTGTGAGGTGGTTCTGCTCACACTAGGATCTGGCTCTGAGCTGGCTGGGTCAGTGTCAGATACTATGTAGGTGGGATTGAAGGGTGACTTGGTGACGGGATACTGGCCTTCGTGGAGTTATTTCACTCTCCACTTATGAAATTTTGGAAAATGAGTGTCTGGGACAGGAGGGGAGCCATCTAATTTTGACAAAAGAACAGTAGCCTGATCCACCCCTGAGGTCTGAGCGCAATCTTTGTTGAATCACATTTTGACTTTATCTTCCCTTTTTTCTTAAAATTCAATCTTCTTTACATCAATGCTCCCTGAGACACAGTCAGGCCTGGAAAGAGGCTGGTAAAAGACTATCCCGTTACTCTGAAATAACAATTCAAAGTTGTGCCATTTAATTTCTGAAATACGTTTTTTTATAGTGTGCATCTACATTTGCAATTCTTCAGTGACTGATCCCTGCTGCTGTGCTGCTTTTTGCTATGAAGTGTGCTGGCATGGGGGAGCGGTCAAGCCGCAGTTATCTGAAACTGTTTCCTCAGAGAATGGAAAAAGGTCAGATATAGATCACTGTCCACTAATTACTGCTGTCCATTGTATAAACATTGGTCCTTATCATTGGGACAGTAAAGGTGGTGATATTGTGGCAAAACCATTGAATGAGGAATCCAGACGCCTGAGCTACTCTTCTGAGACATTGGTTCAAGTCCCAGAGTGGGAGCTGCTAGAATTAATTTAGTGGATTGAATCTGGACGGGGGAGCGGTCAAGCCGCAGTTATCTGAAACTGTTTCCTCAGAGAATGGAAAAAGGTCAGATATAGATCACTGTCCACTGATTACTGCTGTCCATTGTATAAACATTGGTCCTTATCATTGGGACAGTAAAGGTGGTGATATTGTGGCAAAACCATTGAATGAGGAATCCAGACGCCTGAGCTACTCTTCTGAGACATTGGTTCAAGTCCCAGAGTGGGAGCTGCTAGAATTAATTTAGTGGATTGAATCTGGACTCAGAAAGGGTTGACTCTGAGACTATCATTGGCTGTTGTAAAACCTCCCACCTGGTTCACTAATGTCCTTTAGGGAAAGAAACCTGCTATCATTAACAAAAACAGAAATTGCTGGAAAAACTCAGGAGGCCTGGCAGCATCTGTGGAGAGAAATCAAAGTGAACGTTTTGCTTCAAGCGACCCTTCCTCAGAACTGCCATTGTTACCTGGTCTGGCCTTCATGTGACGCCAGACTCACAGCAACTCTTACTTGACTTATGAAATCATCAGGCAAAACTCAGTTCAAATTCGAGATGGACAATAAAAGCTGGCCCTGCCATGAAGCCTACATCCCTCAAAAGAATTTTAAAAGGTTGATCATCTCAGCTTTCTAGTTATTGGGTGAGCACATAAAGACGGTGTCTGATATCCGTTAAACAATATCCCAAAATAGATTGATGTATTTCTTGAATAGACCTTCAAATCTATGACAAATTACAGCAAATTCAGTGCATTGCTTCAAACGTTTGATTGGAACAAGGCTAGGCTTCCTCAAAAATATTTATATAGCACCTAGGCTTGTTTCATAAAAGCTTTCTACCTGCACCACCATTTGTTCCATCGTCACCTTTGTACTTTATAGAGTCATAGAGATGTACAGCATGGAAACAGACCCTTCAGTCCAACCCATCCATGCCGGGCAGATATCACAACCCAATCTAGTCCCACCTGCCAGCACCCAGTCCATATCCCTCCAAACCTTCCTATTCATATGCCCATCCAAATGCCTCTTAAATGTTGTAATTGTACCAGCCTCCACCACTTTCTGTTGAAGGAATTGTTTAATTGTTGTGCACAAAGATAAAACACATTCATAATTTTATCCAAGGATTATGGTAATCCTGCCTTGATAATGCACTTATCTGGAAAGTTAGCTTGTGCTGATCAGACTTTCACTGTAATAACTTCCTGAATTAAACTGAGCCGTTTTAATTGCAGTCCCAGTTGTCTTTGTGATCTGCCAAATGAGCAACGTGGTATGAAAAGCGAAGAGAAAACCGAAGAATCCGATCAAACAAATCCACGATGTTTCTGAGGGGAGGGTACATTTTACCTCTATCAGCCCACTAATGATGAATCACAAAACTCTATGTTCTGTAAAACAGACGTTAGAGCAGTGTACTGGCTTGTGGCATTGAATCCTGTCAATCCATTAACATTCATTCGGAAATGTGAATACATTTAAACTTGGATTGGATTGGAGCCCTGGAGAAGGGAAGATATTGCACATCGTGCTTCCACAGGGAATGCAATCTTCCTCATCATTTCAGGACACATTATGGAGTTTGACAAGGTCACTGTGAGAAAAATTAAGTTCTCCTGACTTTATTATTTTTGGTACACGGGCCAAGGTTAAAGGTATTAAATTAGTCACAGTTCATAGCAATATCAACATTTGTGCAGTTATGGAAATCTTTGGTGCCAGTCTTTTGAATAGTGTCCTACCCAGCTAAAGTATTGTTGTCAGATCAACAAAACAAATCAATCCTTCTTATCTGAGTATCTTAGGTGACTGATATCTTTGGGTAGTGGTTCTGATTGATAGTTGGGTCTGGAATGAATACAGCTTTCCGAAGTCGTAGAAAACGTATTCACTTTTCATCCACATGCCTGTTAATCAACTTACGTTGGTTGCTGTTCTAGAAGTCTCATCCTTTTATTCAAAGTCCTGCATGGTCTTACTCATTCTATCTCAGTGCCTCTATCTGGTCTGACAGTAAAACTGCACAAATTCAGTAAAAAAAAAATCAAAAAGACTGAGCAAAATGTTAATCACGGAGTTGTTACAATGCAAAAGGAGGCCATTGAGCCATCATGTCAGCACTAGCTTTCTTAGAATTCAAACATAGTGCCAATCTCCTGCCTTTTCCAATGCTGCTCATTATTTCCATTTAAATAATCTTCCAGTGCCTTCTTGAACATCTCAAGTGAAACATAGATAGAGTTAATGGTAGTTGTCTTTTCCCTAGGATGGTGGACTTCAGCACGAGGGGCATGTTTTTAAGGCTTAAAAAGACATGAGAGACAGATTTTTTACACACAGCGTGGTTCACATGTGGAATGACCTTCCTGAGGAAATGGTGGATGTGGGCACAATTACAACATTTAAAAGACATTTGGATAAGTACATGAGTAGGAAAAGTTTGGAGGGATATGGGCCAGGAGCAGGCAGGTGGGACTAGTTTAGTTTGCAATTATGTTCGGCATGGACTGGTCGGACCGAAAGGTCTGTTCCTGTGCTGTATGACTCTATGACTCTAGAGTAATTTCATTTTGACAGGTGATCGCAGGAGAAGCGCAGGTAGTTGTAACATGCAGACATACATTGGTAAGATCATAACATCTGTTAACTTACAGATCGTACTGAGTACGGATCATTTATTTGTTTTTGTTGTTGGATAATGTTCAACTCAAGCCAAAGTTGGACAGTGCACATTCAATCCCCTGAAGGTGAGTTTATTGTGTGTTTATGTGATTATAGTGTAGTTGACTAGAATATTAGACTCATTGCATTTAGCTAGATATTAGCAGATGAAGGGTCACTTTGATTCCGAAGGAATGCACAGTTCTTTTATTGGAATGATTAGTTACACTAGCCAAACCTACGTCCCACCATCTCTCCAAACACTCCCTGCCCCCCAACGTACATATAAAAAAATCTGTACTTCTATTAAAAACTCAAAAAAGGGACATTGGCTTATGACTGCTGATGAGTTCCTGTCTGCTCATCTCTGCCACAGAGCATCATTCAGGATTGTTTAGTTGCAAGGATTAGGATTTACAGGATGGCTGATGTGAGATGGCCTGAAGGAATGCAGATAGCAGTGTTGCTCCTTACCATAATTTATACCAGCGATCTCGATAGCTCTTGCTGTGCCTTCAAACTAATTGCGACTTGAACATCTATCAAATATCTCAGACGAAGTAGTGGAGACCCTTGGTGGTTAATGCAGAACCTTGGAATCATGATCTGGAAACATGATTGAACAGTTTGGTGGCTGGGACTCCTGTCCCACACATTGTCAATGGCCTTGTATACTCCCAGACTTCCTTTTCACGCATTCCAATCTCTTCAAACACAATGCAGGAATGGAGGAAATGGTGCTAAGCAGCATACTACCCTGTTTTTAATAAGTCACTGCAAGTAGTGCTTATGATTGTTTTTTTTTCTTTACTGTTTCATAAAGGAAATTAAATCATTCCTTATAATTACTGCAACAACTGCTGCTGCATGTCCCCAGAGAGTTATTGTTACTGATTAATTGTTTCTCCACTACAGAGTCTTCATCTACTCCTGCTGTCCAGAGAATGGAGTCACCTTCTTAAGAATCAGGTACATTTTAGAATTCTCATCCCGGTTTTCAAATCCATCAAAGGCTACTTCGGTTGCTATCTCAGTAATCTCCTCCAGACCTAAACAATGTTCTGATACATTTGTGCTTCTTTAATTCTGGCCTCTCAAGAATCCTGATTTTATTGATATATGCAACTTCCTCTGCCTGAATCTTGAGCTCCAGAATTCACTCCTTAAACTTTCATGCCTTCCTTTCTCCTTTTAAGTGGTCCTTAAACCTACCTCTTGACCAAGCTTTTGATTGAGTGCTGTGGACTCCCTGGTGTGGCTTGAAGGTCAAATTCTGCTTGATAGCAATGGTATAAATGCTTTGGACATTGTGTTACATTACAGCAGCCACTTACAGTTTCCAACAATCCTGTAACTTGAGGGTATCCTACAGCCAACCCCAGTGAGATAACAAAGAAGACATAAAGATGGGCGGCACGGTGGCACAGTGGTTAGCACTGCTGCCTCACAGCACCAGAGACTCGCCTTCAATTCCCGCCTCAGGCAACTGTCTGTGTGGACTTTGCACATTCTCCCTGTGTCTGCGTGGGTTTTCGCCGGGTGCTCCGGTTTCCTCCCACAGTCCAAAACTGTGCAGGTTAGATGAATTGGCCATGCTAAATTGCCCATAGTGTTAGGTGAAGGGGTAAATGTATGGGTGGGTGGCAGGTCGGTGTGGACTTGTTGGACTGAAGGGCCTGTTTCCACACTGTAAGTAATCTAAAAATTCTTTGTGAAAAGAAAATTGGCAATATAAACCATCTAGAGGGCATCAGTTTAAGGTGAGGGGGAAAGATTTAAAAGGGACCTAAAAGTCAACATTTTCATGCAGAGGATGGGTGGGTACTGAATGAGCTGCCAGAGGAAGTGGTCATTTAAAAGGTCATTTACTACATTTAAAAGGTATGAAATAGGAATGATATGGGTCACATGCTGGCAAATAGCACGAGATTAAGTTAGGATATCCCTTTGGCATGGACGAGTTGGACCAAGGGGTCTGTTTTCCTGCTGTACATCTCTATGACTCTATAACAAAAGTGGAAAGAAAAATCATTTTCAGTTTGTCTTCTTATTCACCATTCAGCTAAGCTGAAGGTAGGATCAAACACTTATGCTCAAAGATAGAAATATTTAATAATATAGAGTTAACTTGTGTTGAACCACCTCCAACAGGTGGTGAACTGAAGGAGTATTTTGGAATGAACTAATAAACTGGATTAATTCAGCGTTACCAACATAAACCTTTGCTACAAATGACCTCCAGGAAGCTGATGCTAATACATAGACAGTCTGCCTAAATTGGTAATGTACAAAATATTGATACAATAAATCATTATCTGATTTTTCTCATTAATAATAACCAATGTGCCTTGCTGGGCAATGAGCTGAAAAAAAAATTATCTCTGCAGAAATGCTTTTTTCTGGAGATTCTTGGCAGAGGTCCCTGCCAATGAATATTGATGACTTGGAGAAGTCTGAAATACAGTCTGGTATGGCCTATGATTGGAGAAAACCTGGCTGGCTTTATTCAAATACAGTGTTTCCTTACTCTTGATGATCAGGCAACTGGAGAAAAGCAAATCAAGCCTCTTTATATGTCCATCTGCATGAAATTAGCTCAAGAAAATGTATCGTTCACAGATATAACCTGAGGATTCCAGCTCCTCATCGAACATGATTTGGAGGTGACGGTGTTGGACTGGGGTGTACAAAGCTAAAAATCACACAACACCAGGTTATAGTCCAACAGGTTTAATTGGAAGCACTAGCTTTCAGAGCGCTGCTCCTTCATCAGGTGGTTGCAGTGCTCCGAAAGCTAGTGCTTCGAATTAAACCTGTTGGACTATAACCTGGTGTTGTGTGATTTTTAGCTCATTATGCGTGGCTGACTAGGAATCTCTCTCTTTTCTTGCTGCCTGCATGTTGAAAGGATGAACATGCTTGACTATAAACCTGTCCCAATGTATCATGAACTCCCCTTCAGGCAGCCTGTAAGTCCTGCAATGGGACTTGAACCTCTGGCTCAGTGACAGGGTAAAATCTTGATAATGAGCACACACTACAGCAACTTACTTCTTAGAACTACTCCAACACAGTGAATCTGCCCAACGTATATCACAGGAACATTATGCTGCTTGTGGTATTGGGATGGACTTTGCGAGGGCTGGTCAAAAGAGTGGATTTTAAGAAACCAGGAAGAGGTCAAGGGTTTGGGAGTGAAGTTGCATAAGAACCTGAGGAGGAAAGGAATCACAGAATTGGGATGGTGGAAGGATATTCAGCTCATCATTCTTGCACCAGTTCTATTCCCCGAGTGCCAATCTCCTGCCTTTTCTTCATATCCCTGAGCAGTATTTCTATCCAAAAAATCATCCAATGCCCCTCTTGAATGCCTCAATTGAACCTGCCTGCACCACACTCCCAGGCAAAAGTGAGGATTGCAGATGCTGGAAATCAGAGTCTAGGTTAGAGTGGTGCTGGAAAAGCACGGCAGGTCAGGCAGCATCCGAGGAGCAGGAAAATCGATGTATCAGCAAAAGCCCTTCATCAGGAATGAAGGCAAGGAGCCTCCAGGGTGTAGAGATAAATGGGGGTTGGGGGGGGGGGGCGCAGGGGAGAAGGTAGCAAAGAGTACAGTGGGTGGATGGGGGTGGGGAAGAAGGTGATAGGTCAGAAAGGAGGGTGGAGCCCATAGGTGGGAAGGAAGATTGGCAGGTAGGGCAGGTCATGAGGATGGTGCTGAGCTGGAAGCATACTTCCAGGCAGTACATTCCACACCCTAATTACTTGCTGTGTGAAGATTTCTTTTTCTCTCATATCACTTTTGCTTCGTTTGTACATCACTATATTCTCTCATTTTTTCTCTCTCTTTTACGAGTGGGTACAGCTTCTCCCTATCAACTCTGTCTGGCCCGCCTAACATTTTGAAATCAAATCTACTCTCAGCCTTCTCCCTTCCCAGGAAAATGGTCCCAATGTCTTAGGGAATAAAAGAGTGCTGATGATAATTGGTGCTGTGACTGGGCCAACAAGAAAAATCTTTGTAATGTTAACATTGGCACAGACCAATTGGATTGAACAGCATGTCTCGATGACCTAATCAATTCCCATTGATGAGGATCAGTTATGAAAGAATGCACGAGGCTGAAGGGAAGGAGGCAGATATAAACTGTACGCAAAGCTTACTGTGGAAATAAATGTTTTTAGTCTCCATTCTTAATCTATTCTAATACAAGCACAGTATAAGTGCCCCAAGCCAACACTAAAGTATTCTAATGCTCACGCTATCCAGTCATTAGTGGACGAAATATCCTTACACACATTATGTTTCACCCATCTGAATATATGAATTAATAATTCACCAGCTTATTGTCACGTTCTACTCCGAGGACAAAATGCCTTTGTGCGTGAGCATGTCCTCGCTGAATATTCATGCACAATGAGTGTATAAGAGGAATTTGCTGCTGTTATTCAGTTACAATGCTTAATCCTACTCGAGCCACCCGAAGTACGCACAGGATCACGCGAGCGCTCCCGACCAGTTTTCCCCTCATGCATTATTAATGAGGGGAAAATTCCACCCCAGGCCTGGGACAATGACAAGCTTTCCCTCTCGCAGCCTCTCCCTTCCATTCCGTTCCTCAAGCATTTCACTTTTGCCCTAGTTGGATAGTGCACGTCAGGCTTATCAATGCCCCGCTTGTAAAATCTTAAATTAAATGTGAAAATGGAAAACTGTGAACTGCTGAGGTAAAGGAGCCTCTATCCATTTGAGGCTAATCAGCAACAAACTGAGGTGCTAAGAATCGATACAGTGGAGCTGATCATCCTTCTCAGTTTAAATGTTTTGGCTGCAGGGAACTAGTCACACACATAGGGCAAGAACTTTTCCCTCTATTTTTTCATGTTCATCAGTGGTGTAGTATCTGTTTTCAAAAGGAGTTACATATGTTCCTTAGGCTGAAGGGATCAAAGGGACAGAGTGAAACAGGAACAGGGGACTGAGATAAAAAGAACAAAGAACAAAGAAAATTTACAGCCCAGAAACAGGCCCTTCAGCCCTCCAAGCCTGAGCCGATCCAAATGTACTGTCTAAACCTGTCGGTCAATTTCTAAGCATCTGTATCCCTGTACTCCCCACCTACTCATGCATTTATCCAGACACATCTTAAATGAATCTACCGTGCCTGCCTCAACCACCTTTGCTGGCAACGCGTTCCAAACGCCCACCACTCTCTGTGTGAAGTACTTGCTGCGTGTATCCTCCCTTAAACGTTCCACGTCTCACCTTGAAAGCATGACCTCTCGTTATTGAATCCTTCACCCTGGGGAAAAGCTTGTCTCTATCCACCCTGTCTATACCCTTCATGATTTTATAAACGTCAGTCAGGTCCCTCCTCAATCTCCTTTTTTCTAATAAAAATAAACCTAACCTACTCAACCTTTCTTCATAGCAAGCAACTTCCATACCAGGCAACATCCTCGTAAACCTTCTCCGCACACTCCTCCAAAGTGTCCACATCCTTTTGGTAATGTGGCGACCAGAACTGTACACAGTATTCTAAATGTGGCTGAACCAATGTCTCGTACAATGTTAACATGACTTGCCAGCTCTTATACTCAATACCCCGTCCAATGAAGGCAAGCATACTATATACATTCTTGACCACTCTATCCACCTCTGCAGCAACCTTCAGGGCCTGAACTCTCAGATCTCTCCGCTCATCAACTTTTCCCAAGGCTCTTCCATTCATTGTATAATTCGCTGTAGAATTAGTCTTGCCTAAATGCATCACCTCACATTTGTCTGGATTGAAATCCATCTGCCACTTTTCTGCCCAACTCTCCAATCTATCTATATCCTCCTGTATTCTCTGACAGTCCCTTATGCTTTCTGCTACTCCACCAATCTTCGTGTCATCTGCAAACTTGCTGATCATGCCAACAGTGCCCTCTTCCAGATCATTTATGTATATTACAAACAACAGTGGCCTGAACACTGACCCCTGTGGAACACCACTGGTCACCTTTCTCCATTTCGAGAAACTCCCTTCAACTACTACTCTCTGTCTTCTGTTGCTCAACCAGCTCTTTATCCACCTAGCTAGAACAACCTGCACACCATGTGACTTCACTTTCTACATTAGTCTACCATGGGGAACCTTATCAAATGCCTTACTAAAGTCCATGTGTATGACATCAACAGCCCTTCCTTCATCTATCAACTTGGTCACTTCCTCAAAGAACTCTATTAAGTTGGTAAGGCACGATCTCGCCCTCACAAAACCATGTTTCCTATCACTGATAAGCCCATTCTTTTCTAAATATAAATAGATCCTATCCCTCAGTACCTTCTCCAGCAACTTTCCCACCACCAACGTCATGCTCACTGGTCTGTCATTACCTGGAATGTACAGGAGGACAACATGAGCAACCCTCCAGTCCTCCGGCACCTCACCTGTATTTAAGGATGCTACAAAGATATCTGTCAGGTTCCCAGCTATTTCCTCTCTTGCCTCCCTCAGCAACCTGGGATAGATCCCATCCGATCCTGAGGACTTGTCCACCTTAATAAACTCTAGTCTACCCAACACATCTTCCCTACTTATGTCAACATGATCCAGACTAATCAAACCTCTATCTCTAATCCCAACATTCATCATGTTCTTCTCCTCAGTAAATACTGATGCAAAGTAATCATTCAGATTCTCACCCATTCTCTCAGGTTCGACCCACAGCCTTCCTTCATTACCCTTTAGTGGACCAATCCTTTCTCTAGTTATCCGCTTGCTTCTTACATGAGAATAAAATGCTTTGGGATTCTCCTTAATTCTGCTCACTAAAGCTATTTCATGACCCCTTTTAGCCCACTTGATTCCTCATTTAAGGCTTGTCCTATTCTTCCAATATTCTTCCGGGGCCCGTTCTGTTCTTAGCTGCCTAGACCTTATGTATTCTTCCCTTTTCCTGTTGGCTAGTCGCACAATTTCGCCTGTCATCCACGGTTCACGGATCTTGCCCTTCCTACCCTTTGCCTTCAACGGGACATGCATATCCTGCACTATTTTTAATCTATCTTTGGAAGCCTCCCACATCTCAAATGTGGACTTCCCTTCAAATAGCTGTGTCCAATCCACATTTCTGGGCTCCTGCCTAATTTTGATATAATTGGCCTTGGCCTAGTTTAGTACTCTTCCCTTAGGACCACTCTCTTCTTTATCTACGAGTATTCTAAAACTTACAGAATTGTGGTCACTGTTCCCAAAGAAATCCCCCACTGCAACTTCTACCACCTGTCCTGGCTCATTCCCCAGTACCAGGTCCAATATGGCCCTTTCCCTCGTCAGACTATTGACATACTGCTCTCGAAAACTCTCCTGGACACTTCTTACAAATCCTACCCCATCCAGACCTCTGACGTTAAGCATATCCCAGTCAACGTTGGGAAAATTAAAATCTCCCACCATCTCTACCCTGTTGCCTCTACATCTTTCCGTAATCTGTTTACCTATTTGTTTGTCTACCTCACGCTCACTGTTGGGAGGCCTGTAATACAGCCCCAATAGTGTGACTGCACCCTTCTTATTTCTCAGCTCCATCCATAATGCCTCACTACCCAAGACCTCCATAGTGTGCTCCTTTAGCACAGCTGTGATATCGTGCTTGGCCAGCAATGCAACTCCACATCCCCTTTTACTTCCCTCCCTGTCCTATCTGAAGCGTCTATATCCTGGAACATTTAATTGCCAATATCATGCCCTTCCTTCAACCAGGTCTCTGTGATTGCAATAACGTCATACTCCCAGGCACCAATCCAAGCCTTAAGTTCATCTGCCTTACACACTATACTCCTTGCATTAAAGTAAATGCATTTCATGCCACCAGTTTTTTTGCGCTCATCTGCTCTCTGCCTACTCTTCTCTTTATTAATGCTATCTTCATAATTCTTACAGTCTCCAGTCTCCACCTCGCTGCCTACTTGTTTGCTCTTCTAGTTCCTAGCCCCCTGCCACATTAGTTTGAAACCTCCCCAACAGTAGTAGCAAAACCTCCCCCAAGGACATTGGTTCCGGCCTGGTCGAGATGAATGATCAGCCATGACCTTATTGAATAGCAGACCAGGCTCAAAAGGCTGAATGGCCTACTGATATTCTATGTTTCTATCAATAACAGACAAGTTATTATTCTTAAGTTGACATCCTCCACTCCCATCTCGTTGAAGGCTTTGACTTTTATTTGAGCTTGGATCCATTGGCATTCTCGACAGTGTTTCATCAAATGAGGTTTTCTTTAGTTTAATTGCAATGGTAAGTGTTGGTAGATGGTTTAGCTACAAAGGAGCTCACATCATTCACCAGGGTCACCCAGCATCTACAGTAATGCACTTTTGGGTTGGAGTCTTTGGATAGCAACCACAAGCACCGACCTCAATGCCAACTGAAATCAGTTATCGAACATAAGGAACCTAAATAGAACATTGGCCACTGACGCAGCACAATTTATGTTCTATATTCTGTTTATGTTCTGTAAATTCCCAATGTGAAGGAGGAACCCATTTGTTTCTCTACCATGCAACAATACAATAAATAGTTGGTTACGGCCAATGAGGAATATAGCACTCTTTGCTATTGATTTAAGTAATTACTTAAACGTTATTTAAAGTGAGCATATGTAAAATGTTTGCCTCAACTGTGACCCTGTGCTTTTGATCCATTTTACCAAATTACAAATGGGTTCCATTCTTGAGTA
This sequence comes from Chiloscyllium plagiosum, assembly GCF_037043375.1. NCBI lineage: Eukaryota > Metazoa > Chordata > Chondrichthyes > Orectolobiformes > Hemiscylliidae > Chiloscyllium > Chiloscyllium plagiosum. The sequence goes on along the minus strand of NW_028270181.1, from coordinate 19,916,565 downwards.
TGCTCACAAGTCATTTTGGAAGCAAGTCAGAACACGATGTAGTACAATATAAAGTAGCTGTTGATAAATAGAACAAACGTTCACATGTTATATCTTTAAAGTTAGTAATATTATGGGATCTCATTCATAAGTCAGACCTTCGTAAATCAGGGATCACTTGTGTGTATTTCCCAAGATAAAGAAAGACTTCTTAGTTTTGTTTATATATACAAAAGATGGATGTGCCTCTTAAATTGTGCCTGGCATTATTTTTCAGTTTGGACTATGGATCTATTATAGAATGGTTCTTCAACTCAGTACCAAATCTGCTTTTAAGCATTGTTTCCACTCTTTGTACTTTCAAAGCACATGGCCTGGCTGCCTGACTTCTCACTGCTTATTAGAAACTTGGTACTTCTGTTACCTTCCAACAGCAAAGTCAGTTCCGTTAGCTTCAAACATCTTGTTTTTTATATCCGCAAAATCTAACTAATAGCTATCACCACTTGAGGTGAGGTAGAGGCCTACTGCTAATGTCACTAGACCAGGAATCCAGATGATTCATCCTCTAGGGTACAAGGGTTCAAATCCCAGCCAGACAGCATGGCAGAATTTAAACTCAATGAATATATCTGGAATTATCCTTCGGCAAAGGCATCAATCAAACACAGCAGCACAGTGGCTCAGTGAGTAGCACCACTGCCTCACAGCAACGCTGCCTCACAGCACCAGGGTCCTGGGCTCGATTCCCACCTGTCTGTGCGGAGTTTGCACATTCTCTCTGTGTCTGCATGGGTTTCCTCCCACAATCCAAAGATGTGCCAGTCAGGTGAATTGGCCATGCTAAATTGCCCACAGTGTTAGGTGTGTTAGTCACAGGTAAATATAGGGTAGGTTTCTCTTCAGAGGAGTGCTGTGGACTTGTTGGGCCGAAGGGCCTGTTTCCACACTGTAGAGAATCTAATTTTAAAAAACGCTAGTTGTAAAAACTGATCTTGTTCATTAATGCCTAGCAACTTTAAAGGCCTTGCCAATGATGCCTATATCCCATAACGTAAAATGTGTACTTCATTCACATTAATTCCCTATCTCAGTCACCTTCAATAGAACTTGCATATTTCATCTGTTATGAACAGATGAGGTTTGGTTTCCTTCTTCCTGCCAAAATCATCTTTACTGTTTTTTAAAGCCCAAACTCATCCAAGATTTGTGAGCCATTCTTCATCAATCATTTGACATGATAAATCACCCTTCACTTGTCCCTCGCCTTCCGCCTCTTGTCCTTTTATATTTTATGAATAACTCTAGCCTGTTCTCCACTGACACTCTTCTTCCATCTGAACTCAGACTATGTTGTGTTGCAATCAAGTCCACAGAGGGTAATTTACCAGAGTTTGATTTTTTTTAAAAGGTGTGCTTTTCAAATAAAATAAACTTGACCATGTGTAAAACTATGAAGAAACAAGGCTGCCAGATGTCTTGAGTTAATCAATATTAAGAAGTTAGTTTCATAGAAACTCTTAAGTTTGGAAGTAGGCCATTTGGCCAATTAAGTCCAAACCAACTCTCCGAAAAGAAAACCACCCTGCCCTATCCCTGCATTTCCAAACTAATTCACCTAATCTACACATCCCTGGTGTCACTATGGGCAATTTAGATGGCCAATCCACCTAACCTTGACATTTTTGAACTGGGGAAAGAAACTGGAGCACCCAGAGAAAATGCACGCAGACACGGGGAGAACATGCAAACTCCACACCGACAGTTGCCTGAGGCTGAAATTGAACCCAGGTCCATGGCACTGTGTGGCAACAGTGCTGACCACTGAGTCACCATGTCACCTCACCAATCCAGTTTAATTGTCAAACAGAGGAGTTCAGGTACATAGTTCCATAGTGGCATCCCAGGTAGACAGTGTGGTAAAAAAGGCACTTTGGCATGCTTACCTTCATTGATCAGAGTATAGGAGTTAGGGCATCAACTTGGGCTCGACGGGACATTGGTGAAGGCATTTTTGGAATACTTCATGCAGTTCTGATGGTTCTGCTATAGGAAGGATGTTAATAAATTGGGAATAGCGCAGAAAAGATTTACAAGGATGTCACCAGGACTGAAGGTTTCAGTTTATAAGGAGAAATTGGATAGGCTGGGCCTTTTCACTGGAGCGTCAGAGGCCGAGGGGTGACCTTATGGAGGTTTATAAAATCATGAAGGGCATCGATAGCATAAATAGCTAAGGTCTTTTCCCTGGGGTAGGGGAGTCCAAAACTAGAGGGCATAGGTTTAAAGTGAGAAGGGAAAGATTTAAACGGGACTTGAGGGGTAACTTTTTCACACAGTGGTGCACATATGGAGTGAACTGCCAGAGGAAATGATGGATGCAGGTACAGTTACAGCATTTAAAAGACATCTGGGAAGGTACATGAAAAGGAAAGGTTTAGAGGAATTTGAGCTAAACGCAGGCAAATGAGACTAGTTTGGTTTGGAAAACTTGTTTGGCTTGGATGGGTTGGACTGGAGGGTCTGTTTTCACACTGTATGGCTCCATGATTCTGTGACACTCAATAAAGATTATTGTAATGGTAAAACCTATCCCTGAATCTAGCATTATACTGTTTATCATTAAGTTCTAGTATGGGTAGCAAAGTTGATTGTCCTTTGGCAGACAGTCCCCACTATTGAAATCTGTCCTTTCCTCAGAGTGAGTATGGTACTTGAAGCTATTTTTACTTTTAAATTCTCAATTCCACAATGTATTCAAACTTTTAACAAAGGTAGTAAGTATCCCAACTTGAGAACTGTAGAGTGAGAGGAATACTGTTATAAAATTCTATATGCCTTTGTGATGTTATTCCTTTTAAAGCAAAAACACTAGCTTAATGGTGATGGCTTCTCACAAGATGGGCTTTCAATGTGTAAAATATGGGTTATTGGTGCATAATGGAGGAATTCTATTTTTAACATAGAGTTCTTATGTGCTATCGGCAGGGTTCGCCAGTTATCTTTCACTGCACATAAAGGAGAATTTCAACATTTCTCTCTATGTAACAAGCTTTGGGGGGATGACATTTGTTTTGGCAATGGCCATATTTAAAAATTCTACTCCCCAAAAACTGTTTGAACATTTCATGTGAGGTGTACAATCCAGGTGATGAATTTTAATAATCAGATAAATACTCTTATAACCTTTGCCAGTTATGGTAGGGCGTGTCATAACAGTCGGTTTTGTCCAAGGTATTTAGACATTCTTTTATAAGTTTATGTTGAGCTTGACTACTTTCAGGTCAGGTGACTTTGGCGGCCATTTTAAAGCATCCAAGCTCATTTTTAAACAACTTTCTGTCAAATCAAAGTCCAAGGCTCTTAAGTCAATTGGTGAGATTTAACAAGTCATAGTCCATATTTAGCATCTTCTTTCCAGCTGTCTGATAGTCCTTTCCTCCTTCCTTCAGATCTACTATTTTGAAAACTAATTGATTATGTAAGGACCCCAACAATGGGGAAATAATTAACAAGGCTAAACGTGGTGACAGACTAATAGCTCGATGCACAGTCCAAAAATCAAAATTAGTCAAATTGCACCAAGTGACGCAGGACTGGGTTAATGAACAAGAGGGTGAAAACTACTTATGGTTACTGTTAGAAGCATTTCTGATTGACGCATTCCCTAAACGTCTGCATTCTATATCACAAAACCCAAGCATGAAGAAATAAGAACAACCAAGGGGATTGTCCTGCACGTAAATCCTCTTGTGATCCTGACTAGTAAGAGTTTAATCTTTGAAGCCCTTGCAATTGCTGAAAGATTCTATTCACTGGCTGTAGTCTGAATGCACAAAGGAGAGGTGATTTGCTGCAAGGAGTCATTAACCCTACTTGCATGATGTTTTGGGTAATGATTAATCAAATTGGATTTTGGAAAACAAGCAGTAAAGTACAGTCACTCTAACCTTGACTAGGTTGTCGCTGTGTTAACTGGTTAGGAGTGGCAACATCCACAGTCTGATGGGTAAACCCCTCAAGTCTCCTTATTTGCAAAACACAGAGTGGAGAGCGAGGCAGTGGGCCAAGTCAGAATCCACCGAAACAGCTTGGTGAGGAAACCTGCTTTAAAAGGTGAATGGCACTCTTGTTAATTTAGTATGGAGATATCTTCCAACTGCTGATTGCAGCAATGAAAAATAATGTTATCTGTTTGATTTTTAAGAGAATATTGGACCAATTAGTAAGAAAATTGATCTGCATGGCTGCAACAAGATTTTGGGGAGTGCTGGACTGCATTTGCAGAATCCTGGGGATTATAACTGCTGCAGGTATGTGTAAACAATCTAAACTACATAGCAATCACCAATAGCTATAGCCCACCATGCTTATATTCAGAACTGAGTGCCAGACATCCCTCATTTACTGAGTAGTGCATTCAGGATTCTATATTGAAATCGTTAGACCCACAGTTGCATAATGTCTCACAGGAGGCTTAATATTTGGAAATATTGCAAGGATAGCGTTTAACTTGCTGTCAGCTTTAAAACTGCCTCTTCATGGTATTTTTGAATGAAAGGTTGTTAATAAGGTGAAAGTAAAAGTGGATTTTCAACAGCAATTTTGTGGAATCCCCTTGCAAATGTGAACATAACCCATTGGGACCCACTAGAAGTGTTTAAATGTTCCTGAGTTTAACTTTTGGCATGGAATACTGCAGCAACACAACTAAAAGACTTAAACTTACTCTACAGTGTCAGAGGTAACATGCACGCAGGTGGGATGATAAGGTGTTTAAGACAGAAATCCAATGACCGCATGAAACTCTGGAGCCTGTCTTGATTGTGCTGCGCTGGCCCCAAACCCTCGATGATGAAAGATGTCAAGACTCAGGTAGTTGAGCTAGAATTCAAGGTTGAAAATGTGTCGCTGGAAAAGCGCAGCAGGTCAGGCAGCATCCAAGGAACAGGAGAATCGACGTTTCGGGCATAAGCCCTTCTTCAGGACTTCTTATACCCTTCTTATGACCGAAATGTCGATTCTCCTGTTCCTTGGATACTGCCTGACCTGCTGCGCTTTTCCAGCAACGCATTTTCAACTCTGATCTCCAGCATTTGCAGTCCTCACTTTCTCCTAAAATTCAAGGTCACTGCTTTATCAAATTATTCTAGCAAGGAGCAGGAGTAGGTTGCAGCTGGATGTAGGATATGGTCACTGCCATTCGGTCCATCAAAACGTTTTGTTTGGTCTGTGAAGAAAATAAAATGTGGAATTTTGGTTTAAAATTACATCATTATTCAGGAGAACAAATGACAGGCATGGTTCGGTTTAATTATCTGGGTACAGTTGGTGCAAATTAAAAATAGTCTGGGTCCAGAGGAGCATTTGTTTCTCACAGAGGGTGGTGAGTGTTTGGAAAGGGCTGTCAGAGGCAGTGCTGGAGGTGAGTACAATTTTGACATTTAGGAAATATTTGGACAGGTATGTGGATAGGATAGGTATGGAAGGATATGGACCAAATGCAGGCAAATGGGGCTAGTTTAATTGTGAAAACTGCGCAGTATGGACAAGTTGGGCTGAAGGGCCTGATTCCATGCTGTAAACCTCTATGACTGTATGGATGCTTACTTAATTGATTTTGATCATTTGCTGAAACTGAGAGAGAAGAGAATAATTTTTTGCTTGCTCCATGCAGTCTAGTACTCCACCCAGTGTGCATCTTCCTTGAGATGTAGACGGACTAAAAATTCTATATCATACTTTACCTTGTTGAGAAATAAAGGGCCACAGACCAAAGTATGACCATCACTGAGGGTGGCAAAATAGAACAGATTGTGAGATTAATCAAAAAGAGAGCCCATCATCCCAAGCGGAAGATTATAAAGTTTCACAGTACTGAGGTCCTGAGAAAGAATTAGATGAAATAATCAAAGAGCAACAGCAGGGATGGAGGAGTAATCATAATAATGGGAACCTGGTGGCAAAGACCAGAAAATTAGTGCTCACAGTTGTGTCAACAAACTAACGAGCAACAAGGTAGAATGTTTAGAAACAAGATAGAAACGTTGGAGGTGTGTGTGTGAGAGAGAGAGAGAGAGAGAGAGAGGTGTATATCCATCAAGTTTCTCCTTGCCCCGATTCAAAAGTACAAAATAGACATGAGTCATTCTAGACAAGGGAAATTGTACTCAGTGTCTGGGTAGGTCAAGACTTCCGTCACAATCGTACAGGATTTTTGCTAAATGGGTTTAATCCTGGTCATCCACAGTGAAGCCAAGATGAATTCACAAACCTCAATCATCACAGACAAATGAAATATGCCTGTGATCTGGGGTATCAGTATGAGGGAATACTGCAATGATTATGGATCTCTATATCATACGTAATGTCGTGATCATATCAGAATGAGATGGAACTTGGACCCAAGATGTTATCTCAGATATCTCCGCTTCTACCCTTTCCCTTATACAACGTTACATTTGATAAAGCCTGTTAGTGTTCACTTAACCGAATGCAAAGCTGACCTTGCCCTGCAGTCACATGGAAAAGTGTTAAATAGCACCTCCAGTCGATGGACAGCATAATATTCCCAAAATGTCCCTCATATATGCTCACAATTGGAATAGAGTATGTAAGTATAAAAAGGTACTGATGTTTACTTTAGGGATTTAACTTTGGATAATACACTAATGCGTTGAAACTTCTCAACTCACGAGTAAACTCTTTCACCAATAGAAAATGTTGCTGCAGTAGTGCAAAGAAGGATTTCTAAAACTGATTTGTCATTTCTAACATCTTAAGTCAGAGTTATTATTGGATCAGCTAACTGCTTTTGAATCAGGTTTTGCATTACATAGTAGCACAAGCAAACATGATTTCTGAGCTGGATTAGGCCATTTGGTCCATCTATGAGCTATCATTGACATTCTATCTCCCATAAACCATCCCCTCTTGCAATAAGGAATGTTTAGATTAGATTAGATCCCCTATAGTGCAGAAACAGGCCATTTGGCCCAACCAGTCCACACCGACCCTCCGAAGAGTAACCCACCCTGACCCATTTCCCTCTGACTTACGCACCTAGCACTATGGGCAATTTAGCATGGCCAATTCACCTAACCTGCACATCTTTGGACTGTGGGAGGAAACCAGAGCACCCGGAGCAAACCCACACAGACACGGGGAGAATGTGCAAACTCCACACAGACAGTCGCCGGAGGCTGGAATCGAACATGAGATCCTGGTGCTGTGCGGCAGCAGTGCTAGCCACTGAGTCACCGTGAAGAGCAAATTCATAATCAGTTAAAGGGTCGAATGTAACCTTCATTTCCAACTAATGTTTATAAGCCACTCAAACCCTGTCCTCTTTGCCTGTTGAATTTCTCAGTGATTCATTATTCTTTTACGCAATAGAGATTTGAATAAGATTTCACAGGTTAATTATTTTCTTTAACTCTTTTCCAGCCAAAGTTATTAAATAGAACCAATTGAAAATCCTGAAATGTTTTCAATACATTTTCGGGTCTGATTCAATGTGGAAAGATGTTGGTGCTAGGGGAGCAAAATGGTGCTTATACCAGATGATTAAATTAGTTTAAAGAACATGTAGCACCATTGTTTAATGTATCAAGCTTAGTCTGAATGAGGTGCCTTTCTATGCTACAGAGCAAACTGGAAGCCATATGTATGACACATCCCCAGCTTAAGACAGGATCTGAGTCTTGGTGTCATAATCATAGAGTCACGCAACATGGAAACAGACCCTTTGCTCCAACCAGTCCATGCGGACCATAATCCCAAACTAAACTTGTTTCACCTACCTGTGCTTGGCCCATATCCCTCCAAACATTTCTTATTCCTGAACTTAACCAAAAGTTTTTCAAACATTGTAACCATACCCACATCTATCACTTCCTCCTGCAGTTCATTCCACACACGAACAAGTTGCCCCTCATATTTTTAAAAAATCTTTCTCCTGCCACCTTAAAAATATGCCCCCGGTCTTGAAATCCCCCACCTGAGGGAAAAGACATTTATCATCTTTCAGAATCACCTCCAACAACCTACCCACCACCGAAGCCAAACTCACAGGTCTGCATGTCCCAGGCCTCTCCTTTCTTAAACAAAGGCACAACATTAGCCACTCTCCAGTCACACTAGCATAATGGGTTTGGCTGCATACAGCTACTATGCTGCACGTGGCACAATCTGAAAATATGCCATGTACACGCAATTGAGACAAAACCGGGGTGTTTGACCAAAGAGCCCAAACACACACTATTGTTATTCTGCTAAGTAGTCAACATTTAAATCAACATTAAGATCAATTCAAAACCAAATTGGAAACATACACCATTTTGCACAGGACCTATTACCACATTGTATCCAGCACTGAGTTTGGCATTTGAAACAATATTGTGTAGAGCATTGTGTCTGCATGCACATTGCACTGGGTTTCTCTGCATCATTGTATATATCATTGTGCTTTGTATTTTACACATTGTGCGCAGCACTGTAGTTGGTATTTGAAATAGATGTGTTTATTGTCAGACTCGTTACCAGGTGGCACAACGAATTTGCACAGAAAAGAAACAGCGATGCGGCTGCCTATCTCAAAGATGGTGCTGCCCATATGTTCACAGGACAGGCAGAGGCAAATTCGTAAGTGCAAGAAAGGCACCACTATGTGTGGGCTGTAGACTCTGAGACATCAGTGCTGTATTCCTTATGGATTTGACGGCTGAGCAACTGGGACCCTTTTCTACCGAACACAAAGAAGAACAAAGAACAAAGAAAATTTACAGCCCAGGAACAGGCCCTTCGGCCCTCCAAGCCTGAGCCAATCCAAATCCACTATCTAAACTTATCACTTATCATCTGTATCCCTCTGCTCCCCACTTGCTCATGTATCTGTCCACAGAACAAGAAAGAGCATAGACAACAGTGTTCAAGGAAGGGGAGGTGGGATAGACTGTCCACAGCTGTCTGTCATGGATGTGTGTTTCTAAATGACTGTCTCAAAAAACCCTTTAGGTTTAGCAGTTACTTATTTCCTCAGTTGATATTATGCCCTCAATGACAAGCCACATTACTCCTGGATAATTATTCAGTGCTTGGATCAAAGATTGGTCAGCACGTGGTTGGACTTAAGTCACAGCAGATAGTGAAACATGATGGAGTATCCTTCACTGTGACCAATCCTATGTTCAATGCCATTTATGCAGGTTCAGGCACATACAGGCGACTGGCATGTAGACATGGCTGCCTGATGTCACAGGGGCTATCTACATATGCACGGCTGTGGGGCCATCTTTGTCAGCCATGTTTAAAGTTGGGAACATGACCACTGATTCCAGGAAACATTGTACCCAGCACTGTACTCCCCCATATTAAAACAAATGTTTGAGGAATTCACTGCCAAGTGAAAGTAACTTCAAGAATCCAATTTTAGGAGGAAAGAGATGATTCAGGTTGGTGGGATGCAGATCACTGTATGATCAAAGATTTGTTTTGGGATCTTCTCTGTCCACCACTTGCATTCTTTATTGAATCCGAAGCAAAACTCGAATGAAACAACACAATGAAAAAACAACCTAAGAAACAAACTTAACGTGTTAAAGTTTTTTTACAATCCAAAATGTAGACTCTGATTCAGAAATCTTCCACATCTCAGAAGCTCAGCGAACCCACATTGGACCTTCTGGAGCATTGCTACTGTCAAATGGTTTTGAAATGAACACTGATTATTTTTGAAAACAAGAGGAAATCAGGTCAACTAGAAAGACAATTGATCAGACATTCCAGCTAAAGACAGTAAGTAATGGAATATCCTCAGTGATTCAACCTCAAGGAAAGGATTTGTTGACAAATGATGGACAGTTTCTACATTGCTGATTATCATGTTCTGGAATGGATTGTCCACAAGAGAGCTGGAAGTGGATTCCACAGTAAATGTCAAAAGGAATTTGGATATGAACTTAAAAAGGAAACATTTGCAGAAGGGCAGGGAGAGAACAGACAGAGTGGAACTAACTGCTCAGTCCACAACACAGGTACAATTGTCTGCTTAGAGAGAAAACATTGCAGACGTTGAAACAGGAGGTTGGAAGAACACAGCAAGCCAGGCAGTATTAGGAGGTGGAGAAGTCGATGTTTTGGGTATAACTCTTCTTCAGGATTGGGGAATGGGTAGGGAGCTCAGACATCAACAGAGGGAGGGTCGTGGGAGAAAGATAGATAGGATAGTAAGTTTCAAAACAAGGTTTTACTCAGAGCCCAGCATAAATCAACTTTCTAAAATGAAGTGAAGTTGGGAATGATTCATTCTTTGTTCACACAAAGTACAAAAATAGAATGCTGCTGGAATAAAATGCACACAATCTAGGGAAATTATGATAGAATCACCCCATAAGCAAATTTCAGAGATCCCAGGACCAACTCTTTAAAAATAAATAAAATCACAGATTACTTATGTAAAAAAAAATGGAAAATTTCCCAAGACAGTTAGTGAAATCCCTTCAACATGGGAACAGGAAAAGGCCACTCAGCCCTTGGAGCTTGCAATTCTGTTCGAGTCATAGAGTGAGACGGCACAGAAACAGGCCCTTCAGCCCAACTTATTCATGCTGACTAGGTTTCCTAAACTGAACTAGTCTCATTTGCCTATGTTTGGCTCATTACTCTCTAAACCTTTCCCATCTGTGTACCTGCACAAATATCTTTCAAATGTTGTAATTGTACCCACCCCTAGCATTTCCTCTGGCAGTTTGTTCCATATGCATACCACCCTCTGTGTGAAAATGTTGCCCTTCAGGTCCATCTTAAATTATCCCCCTCTCACCTTAAACCTTTGCTCTCCATTTTTGGACTCCCCGATCCTGGGGAAAAGACCTTCGCTATTCACCTCATCTATGCCATTCATGAGTTCATAAACTTCTCATAGACTTCTTGTAGTAGTGGTGGCAGTTTCTTAAATCCAGTTGACTGGCTCGGAATTTAACTCCCTGACAATCCGGTCCCAATCTCTTCTGACGGTCATACTCAAGGACTTCCTGCACACCCACCTTCGATAAACCACTGCGTCTTTCATCTAATCCACCTCCACTACATTTTTGATTCTGAAGTTCTTGCTCCCTATCCTGATAATCCATTTTCCTTTGTTTAAAATTGCAGCAACTATATTCAACAGCTGCCTCTGATAATTAAATGTAACTTCATTTTAAAATAGTCAGATTGCCTTTAAGAACAGGAGAGTAGCTGTTCCATGTGATATGGTCAGAATGGATTTTGAACTTAGAAAGAAATCTGATGTTTCCCTTTCAATTACCTGAATAGACTCACAAACTCTTAACATTCGCCTGTACCTGTGTTTTTGTTTTGCCGCTGTTTACCCTATTATTTACTATCTATGTTACTTAACTATGTGATCTGCCTATATTGCTCGCAAGACAAAGCTTATCACTGTGCCTTGGTACGTGTGACAACAAATTCAACTCAATTCAGCTCAATTCAATTCAATTCATTTATGTCGCAACATAGGTCTCGGGCACATTTACATGTTACCCTAGTGCCTTTTACTGAGTGTTTACACATTATACAATGAATCTGACTGTGACCTACAGTTGTTGGAAAGGAAAACAGAGAGAGGAATAACAACACAGAGCTTTCAATGCAATAAATAACACAGGGCACCTTGTGAACAGAAAATAAAAAGGCAAGCAGGCACCAAACAAGTTAAGTAGAAATTAAGAGAAGGGACTAGAAGATTGAATCAAAAATCTGAGTTTCAAGAAAACATTCAGAATGATTGCAAAGAATAAGATCAAAGTTGTCAAAGTCTCTTGCACAATGAAAGAGTGATGCATAAACAGCAAGAGCAAGAGAATTAAAGAGTGTAGCTAAACATAATGGCATGGCCGTAAAAGGTTTTGAAGATGATTAGGATTTTAAATTTAATGTGTTGAGGGACCAGATGTCAGTGCAAATCAGTAAAACAAGGATCAATGGGGTTTTGATTTTGACCAAGACAGAAATAAATAAACCATTTGAGTTTTGGCTAAATTAGAATTTAAGGTTTGTGAAGGATGGAAGGCATTTTACAAACCTAAGATGCAAAAGTGTGGATAAACTTTGTGGCAGCAATGGGAATAAGGCAAAGGAACAATAGTTGTCTAATATTGAGTTGGGTGTTTTCAAAAATATTTTTAACAATCACTGAACCTTGAGATTTGAGTGGTGGTGGATCTTCATACAAAGTCATCTCAACCAATGGAGAAAGGGTTTCTGAGAAAAATGTTAGCTTTCCTGTGAACATCTCAATTGAATCATGACCAATTCATGCCTTGATTTCATTTACCCACCTCAGCCCTTTCTGCCATGATGCCTATAATGAACAAAAATCACTTAAAATTACAATTAAAATGATACATTGAACCAACCTAAATTGCTGTTATCTCTTTCATCTTTTAGAACAGGTTGCAGGTTTCCGTTCATCAATATGTAAATCCCAGAACTTCTTTTGAGTCCCATGCTCGAGATAACTTAAGGTTTTATTTTTTAAAAAGTGACAGCTCAGCTCAGACAATGAATTAAAGGTGTGACATTAGTATCCCAATCTTGAGTCAGACTGGTTCTATTTCCGAGGTGGGAGTTTATAGAATGTTGTATGGATTGACTGCCTGCCTGCCTGCCTGCAGGTTTGTGTTTTTGAGCAGAATTTGCATTTGCGGAATTATATTTGCAGATACATTCCATTTTTGCTCAGGGGGGGGAACTCAAGTCACACTCAATCCATACAATGTTTTGTGGATTCTGACTTTGGAAATAGGATGGGACTGAGGGTGATTTAGCAGTTTGGATCAGAAATTGGCCAGCTGAAGGAAGATAGAAGATGGTGGTTGATGGGAAATGTGTATCCTGGAGTTCAGTTACTAGTGGTATACTGTAAGGATCTGTTTTGTCATTTTCATAAATTACTTGGATGAGGGCATAGACAGATGGGTTAGTAAATTTGTAGATGACATGAAAGTCGGTGGAGTTGTGGATAGTGCAGGAGGATGTTGCAGGTTACGGAGGGACACAGATAAGCTGCAGAGCTGGGCTAAGAGGTGGCAAATTGAGCTTAATGTGGAAAAGTGTGAGGTGATTCATTTTGGAAGGAGTAATAGGAACACAGAGTACTAGGCTAATGGTAAGATTCTTGGTGTCGATGAGCAGAGAGATCTCTGTGTCCATGTGCACAGATCCTTAAAAGTTGCCATCCAGGTTGATAAGGTTGTTAAGAAGGCATACATTGCATTGGTTTTTATTGGGAGAGGGATTGAGTTTTGGAGCCATGAGGTCGTGCTGCAGCTTTACAAAACTCTGTGGTGTGGATGCATCTGGAGTATTGCGTACAGTTCTGGTCACCGCATTATAAGAAGGATGTGGAACCTTTGGAAAGGGTGCAGAGGAGATTTACCAGGATGTTGCCTGGTATGGAAGGAAAATCATATCAGGAAAGGCTGAGGGACTTGAGGCTGTTTTCGTTGGAGAGAGAAGAAAGTTAAGAGGTGACTTAATAGAGACATACAAGATGATTAGAGGATTTGATAGGGTGGACAGTGCGAGCCTTTTTCCTTGGATGGTAATGGCTAGCATGAGGGACATAGTTTTAAATTGAGGGATGATAGGACAGATGTCAGAGGTAGGTTCTTTACTCAGAGAGTAGTAAGAATGTGAAATGCCCTGCCTGCAACAGTAGTAGACTCACCAACTTTAAGGGCATTTAAGTGGTCATTGGATAAATATATGGATGATAATGGAATAGTCTAGGTTAGATGGGCTTCAGATGGTTTCACAGGTTGGCGCAACACCGAGGGACGAAGGGCCTGTACTGCGCTGTAATATTGTATGTTAATATGTTCTAATTAATTCTGCACCTGCTTTTTTTTTGATGAGTCATTCCATATTCCCACTCCCCTTTATGTGAAATCTACTTCCTGATTTTACTACTAAATCATTTGGCTTTAAATTTCAGACTGTGCTCCTGTTTTCTTTTTTGGATTCCCCACCAGGGGAAAGGATTTCTCTGAATGTAACAAAACTCTTAACCTCATTGAGGTTTACTAAAAGTTTAACTCTCCCCCCATCTCAACTCAAGGAAACAGAAGCCCAAGTTTTTGGAAAGGTGAATGGGCTCCTGTACCTGTTGCCAGTGAAATTTGTCTTTGGCAGTGTTAAACCAGTGATAGTGAATCCCCGATGAATTTTCACAACAGACTCAAGGTAATTTTCCATAGCCTTCACTGTTGAAGTGACCAGTTTCACCTTCAAAATTGTGTGTAGATTTGATAAAGAGGTGTATATACGAATTTTTATGTTAACTCGAATCTATGATTGGAACTGCCAGTGGGTTTTGATCTCATAGAATCCCTACAGTGTGGAAGCAGGCCATTCAGCCCAGTAAGTCCACACCAACCCTCTGAAACCTATTCCACTCAGATCCACCCTGCACCCCACCCCCATATCCCTGCATTTCCTATGGCCCATCCACCTAGTCTGCACATCTTTGGATTGTGGGAGGTAACTGGAGCAAACCCACACAGACATGAGGAGGATGCGACAGTCACCCAAGGGTGAAATTGAACCTGGGACCCTGGCACTGTGAGACACCAGTGCTAACTGCTGAGCCACCGTGCCATCAGCTTCAGCTGTTTCAGTTTCTCCAGCTTCAGATGGTCAGTTGTAAACGAAAAGGAGTAACACTTGTAATCTATGTTCCTTATGCACAGATTAGAGCATCAATTTCAATCAGTAGCAGCACTGATACCCCCCCCCCCTCCCCTCCCCGGAGCAGAAAATTGTGGAGTTACATAATGCTGTAGAATGTTCAGGAAGAGTAGCAAGAGAGTGCTGCATTCCTAGTGTGAGGTATTTTCTGGTTTAACATCAAACCAAGATCCTGTTTTCCATTTCAGGTAGATGTAAAGGTCCCATGGATCTTAGGACAGAGAGTTCTTCTGATGTTCTGATCAATGCCCAGCCAACAGCACCAAGCCAGAATAACTGAGTGCCTTTCTCGTTGTTGTTTGTAACCAAATCGTCCGCAACAATTTCCCTTCGATCTTGCTTCATGCACCTCCAGTGCAGTGTAACCCTGGATGCCTCACTCTGTCTAAACATCCAATGATCCGCACGGTGGCTCAGTGGTTAGCACTGCTGCCTCACAGCGCCAGAGACCTGTGTTCAATTCCCCCCTTGGGCAACTGTCTGCGTGGAGTTTGCACATTCTCCCCGTTTCTGCGTTCCCCCCTCGGACAACTGTCTCTGTGGAGTCTGCACATTCTCCCCGTGTCTGCGTGAGTTTCCTCCGGGTGCTCCGGTTTCCTCCCACAATCCAAAGGTGTGCAGGTCAGGTGAATTGGCCATGCTAAATTGCATTAGTCAGGGGTGAAAGTAGGGGAATGTGTCTGGGTGGGTTGCTCTTCGGAGGGTCGGTGTGGATTTGTTGGGCCGAAGAGCCTGTTTGCACGCTGTAGGGAATCTAATCGATCCATGTGTCCTTACTTACTGCCTGTACTACTTGCAAAACAAAACATTTCACTGTACTTAGGTAGACATGACTACAATAAAATGTGTTGCTGTAAAAGCGCAGCAGGTCAGGCAGCATCCAAGGAGCAGGAGAATCGACGTTTCGGGCATGAGCCCTTCTTCAGGAAATGAAGGGCTCATGCCCGAAACGTCGATTCTTCTGCTCCTTGGATGCTGCCTGACCTGCTGCGCTTTTCCAGCAACACATTTTCAGCTCTGATCTCCAGCATCTGCAGACCTCACTTTCTCCTATGACTACAATAAATCAAATCAAATGAGAAATGACTGACAGCTTTTCTGCAAGTTGCAATTTATGCGGCTCTACTCTGTATCCTGAGAATGTGAAAGTTGTTAAATGAATACATAGGAGAAAGTGAGGACTGCAGATACTGGAGATCAGAGCTGAAAATGTGTTGCTGGAAAAGCGCAGCAGGTCAGGCAGTATCCAAGGAGCAGGAGAATCAACGTTTCGGGCATGAGCCCTTCTTCAGGAAATCCATAGCCAAATGAATACATAGCCAACAATGCCCACACCCTATGAATGAATTTTTACAAGAAACATAAGTCTCTCTTCCTCTTGGCATTGATAGCATCTGTCAATATGGTGGCAGACCAGGAGGACTGCATTAAAATAAAAACAGATTTTGTTGCAAGTAGCAAAAAGCAGGGAAGTGTCATTTGTATATTGGTGTGAATCATGTTGTTATTGATAGTGGATACTGCAGGTAGATCATGAATATTTAATACTCCCATCATAAGATCAAGGAATGATCAGAGTAACTTTACCGACCCAGGCCTGGATTGCAAGAGGAATAGGTTAATACTCACAAGAACCACAAAATGTCCATCCAAATCAACAGGTCTCAAGAATTCCAAGCCCCACCTTGGAAAGTTTTCGGAGTTCCTCCCTTCCTTTAAGTAAACAATAACTCTGATACAAAACACTGCAAAGTAGCTGCTGCTATTTTTAGCGATAATTAATTAACGTTTAAAGCAATACTCAGTGAGCATGGATAAACAAACTGCAATCTGTGAACATTTGTAGGTAATCTTCGCAATAACAGTTCAGCTATATACAGTAGCCACCCACCTCTGTACCTGCGGGGGATACCTTCCAAGACCAACCACGGATAGGAGTGAACTCATTAATTTAAATGGGAAATTTACCTTCCTGGCAACCCCCGTTTGGTCCCTGATTCTGGAAGGTTCCCTGTAATATATTCGGGCTGTGGTAAACCGTGGGTAACAGAAACCACGGAAACTGGACCTGGGGACATGGTGAGAGATGGGGTTGGGGGGGGGGGGGGGGGGGGGTCCGCTCTGTATCTTCATTTGCCTCCCCTTCTTAACTGTGTGGAAGTACAACAGTTGCCAGCAGTACTCTTCAATCTCACTTGTAACTATTCTCCATGTGGATGCCTGCGCTCCTGGGTTGACTACTTGGCCAGAGAAGCATCACAACCAGCCCTTAGTCTATCCTGATGAAGGGTTAAGCCTCGGATGCTGCCTGACCTGCTGTGCTTTTTCCAGCGCCACACTTTAGCCACTCTGACTCTCCAGCATCTGCAGTCTTCACATCTCCTGGTCGCTGTAAACCATGTAGTGAAGCCTCTGCCAAAGATGCCCACCTTGAAGAGGTTTTCCTCCTCCCACCGCAAAGATTTCAGCGAGTCTCTCTCCCACTGCAACCCCTTGGTCATCTCCTCTGCTCTGAATCTGTTCAGCGCATCCTGAAACAGTCCCCATTACTACAGCCACATCTTCTTCCTCAGAACCTGCCTACAAAACCAATTTATCCCCCTTGGACTCCAGATAACATTTAAACCATTTCAATTTGGATCAAACTGGGACAAACGCTACCTACAGCATATCCAGAAAGTGTCCTTCCTCCGGATCCTCAGCTTCACGCTCTCAGCCATGTGCCGACACCTACTCTCTCTACTGTCAGCCCTACCCCAGCTCAGGGTCTCACTCTCCCAGACCTGTGAAACACCTCTGCTGTTCTTCATCCTGAGAAGGACCCACACCTTCAACCAATGCTTTTTCTCCAGCCCTGAAGAAGGGTTATGCCTGAAACGGTGATTCTCCTGCTCCTCGGATGCTGCCTAACCTGCTGTGCTTTTTCCAGCGCCACATTTGGTGAATTTTTATTCTATCCTCATCCAAGGTCCCAGTAGCACAGCCTTTCATGAAGAGCAGGAACCTTAGCTGATAATCTCACAATGTTAAGCCAACAGAGTGACATGGAGCTAATTCTATGCCTCCAGGAGCCCCGTAGAAGATCAACACTAATATCCAACTGGTTCTCCACATAGATTTTCACAAACAATGAGCATCCGTGGAATCCACGGCTTATGAAATGCCTTAGTGAATGTTGTGAGATCTTTCTGAATCAATCCAGTGCTTTCAAATCCATGGAAGTGTGGTCCTCACCTGGACTCTGCACATTCTGGACCCATGGCTGACAGTTTTGGCTAGTCCAAGCAACACAATGACAGGGAGGTCCTCCAACTCTCTGAAACCCCCTATTCACCAGCGGAGCTGCAAGTCAGGAGCGTTCAACTGAAGTTTAGTTAAAGAGGGAGGAAACATGTCCTTTAAACAGTGTAATAGGCGCTGCAAACTCTTACTTTATACATGAATACACAGGAGCTAATGCTGGGATCTGTACTGAAATCAAACAATACTGGAGATCACAATGGGTCACGCAGCATCTATGGAGAGAGAGCAAACTAATGTTTCAAGCCTAGATGACTCTATCTCTGATGCGGCATTTTTTTGTTTTCAAGTGTGAATACATACACTTGCTGAGGCCACAGTACAGACTCAGAATCTCAGTATCTGCACAAGAGGAAATGTAATATTTGATACTCCTGCTTTTAGTTAATCCTTTCCATCCCGGTGGTGCAGGGATTGATCCCCAAATTGAAGGCCACCCAGTGCAGGAACTTGCATCATCCAGATGACAAGTTATTTCTTCAAGATGTGTGTGGATGACAGAGGGCAAGGAAGTGCTGAACCTGCAGGAGTGATGTTTACAGGAAATGTTCGAGGGTTCATGTCGTGAGGCAAAAGGTCCTGATGAATTTTCTCTCAACAATCAGTAACTCCGCTTGAACAGGAGTGAGACCAGTTGGGATCCTTTCACATATCTGCACCTTCTGCACATATTAAAACAAGTCAAGGTCAAAGCAATTGATCTAAATACCTGAATGGCTTTGCCTACAACATGGGTAGAAGTGCCAAGACATTTGAGTAACCAATGTCTCCATTGACATCTGAAGCATGCCAATAAACATGTCTCCATAATGGCAAGTAAATCATTTCATTCGATTTGTTCATCCAAATCATCAATGCTTTTGAGTATGCTACACGCATTCAGCTAGTGTGCCTTTAAGAGATTCCTGAAGAAAGGCTTATGCCCGAAACGTCGATTCTCCTGTTCCTTGGATGCTGCCTGACCTGCTGCGCTTTTCCAGCAACACATTTTCAGCTCTGATCTCCAGCATCTGCAGTCCTCACTTTCTCCTGTTAATCCAGAGGCCCAGGTAATGTTCTGGGGACCTGGGTTCAAATCCTGCCACAGCAGATGGTGCAATTTGAATTCAACTAACAAAAAATCTGAAATTAAGAGTCTAGTGATGACCATAAATACATTGTCATTTTTGAAAAAAACCTACCTGGTTCACTAATGTCCTTTAGGGAAGGAAGCTGCCATCCTTACTTGATCTGACCTACATGTAACTCCAGACCCACAGCAATGTGGTTGACTCTTAATTTACTTCTGGGCAATTAAGAATGAGCAATAAAGGGTGGCTTAGTCAGTGATGCCCTCATCCTGTGAAAGAATAAAAATAAAATTCTATTTTTATAATGCAAATGTCTATTCTAATTCCATTTGATGCTTGCCTATGCTTCATCCATTATCTAATTTGGCATCCTATTTTATTATCTCTTTTTATTAATATTGCTCCCTTGAATCTGAGCTCCCACTCAGTTTCCCACCTTCCTGCCAATCTCGTTTAAACTCTCCCCAACAGCAAATCCCCCTGTGAGGATGTCAGTCCGGATCCTGTTAAGATAGTCATCCATCTTGTACAGGCATGACTTGCACCAGAACCGGTCCAAATACCTTAGTTACCTGGACCCTCCTTCCTACACCATTTATCCAGCCACATAATTACTCTCTAATTCTATCACTATGCTCACTAGCACTTGGGACTAGAAGCAGCAATCCTTCAGTTGGTGATGTTCCGATGCATCAGCAGTCCATGTCCTTCCAAACAGTGCTTGTGATTTTGGAAGGCACTTCAAGGGAGCCTTGGTGAATTGCTCCAGTGCATCTTGTGGATAGTACGCACTGAGCTTTGGTGGTGCAGTGGGTGTTTGTGAATGTGGTGAGTTGTGCAAGTTCCCCTCCAAGCCATTCGCCATCCTGACTTGGGAGTATATCATTGAAGCCTGGGAAATCACTTATTGCACATTCCCATTTACCCTGAAGAAGGTGGTGGTGTGTTGCCTTCCTGAACCACTGCCGTCCGCTAAAAACCTCCACAACAATAAAGGGGGATATCCAGGATTTTGATCCAGCGACACTGAAGGGTCATGCACTCCACATAGATCCACATGGATTAATCACTCCGCATGGAGTGGTCAGGGAGTCATAGAGTCATAGAGATGTACAGCACAGAAACAGACCCTTCAGTCCAACCTGTCCATGCTGACCAGATATCCCAACCCAATCTAGTCCCACCTACCAGCACCCGGCCCATATCCCTCCAAACCCTTCCTATTCATATGCCTTTTAAATGGTGCAATTGTACCAGCCTCCACCACATCCTCTGGCAGCTCATTCCATACACGTACCACCCTCTGTGTGAAAAAGTTGCTCCTTAGGTCTCTTTTATATCTTTTCCCTCTCACCCTAAACCTATATCCTCTAGTTCTGGACTCTCTGACCCCAGGGAAAAGACTTTGTCTATTTATCATATTCATGAACCTCATGATTTTATAAATCTCTATAAGGTCGCCCTCAGCTTCCGACACTTCACGGAAAACAGCCCCAGCCTATTCAGCCTCTCCCTATAGCTCAAATCCTCCAACCCTGGGCAACATCCTTGTAAATCTTTTCTGAACCCTTTCAAGTTTCACAACATCTTTCCGAAAGGAAGGAGACCAGAATTGCACACAATATTCTAACAGTGGCCTAACCAATGTCCTATACAGCCACAACATTACCTCCCAACTCAATAATCTGACCAATAAAGGAAAGCATACCAAAAGCCTTCTTCACTATCCTATCTACCTGCAACTCCACTTTCAAGGAGCTATGAACCTGCACTCCAAGGTCTCTTTGTTCAGCAACACTCCCTAGGACCTTACCATTAAGTGTATAAGTCCTGCTAAGATTTGCTTTCCCAAATTATAGCACCTCACATTTAACTTAATTAAACTCCATCTGCCACTTCTCAGCCCATTGCCCATCTGATCAAGATCCCGTTGTAATCTGAGGTAACCCTCTTCACTGTCCATTTCGTCTCCAATTTTGGTGTCATCTGCAAGCTTGTAACCTATACCTCTTATGCTCACATCCAAATTATTTATCTAAATGTTGAAAAGTAGTGGACTCAGCATTGATCCTTGTGGCACTCCACTGGTCACAGGCCTCCAGTCTGAAAAACAACCGTCCATCACCATCCTCTGTCTACTACCTTTGAGCCAGTTCTGTATCCAATGGCTAGTTTCCCCCTGTATTCCATACAATCTAACCTTGCTAACCAGTCTCCCATAGGAAACCTTGTCAAACGCCTTACTGAAGTCCATATAGATCACATCTACTGCTCTGCCCTCATCAATCCTCTTTGTTACTTCTTCAAAAAACTCAATCAAGTTTGTGAGACATGATTTCCCATGCACAAAGCCATGTTGACTATTCCTAATCAGTCCTTGCCTTTCCAAATACATGTACATCCTGTCCTTCAGGATTCCCTCCAACAGCTTGCCCACCACCGACATCAGGCTCACTGGTCTATCGTTCCCTGCCTTGTACACAATTCCTTCCCCCCAAAGGTAAGTTGCCTTGGCAGCCTCACAATACGCCATTTCTTTTCCTGCTAACGATTCATTGTGACTTCTCACTTTGTCCATTGTTCGTCTTTTTGTCCTTTATCTAACACAGAGCCCGCCTAGCCAAGCATTACACAAATGGTCTCAGAGGTTCATGCTCAAACCCTGTCTTTTGTGTTTGTTTCTCTATGAACTTTTCTGTAGACCCATTTGTTGCATCTTTGTGTTGTTGCAGCATTAAATCTGGTTGTGTTCGGAACTGCATCTGTTATAATGAGTGTTCAACATAGTTTATTAAAATGGCCTATTCTGGCTCATCGCCAGTTCTGTTACTGAACCAGCAGACTGTCTTGATAATTATTGTCTTTATTATTCTGCAATCTGACTGATACATGGGTCAAACAGAATAAAGGATTTAATCCTTGATGGAATTCATTAAGAACATTCCAATATTAAGCAATGCAACATTCACAATGTGAAAAGGAACACTTTCTTGTATTGGGCACTTGTCAGCATCAGGCCTGTCCAGGTCAAGTATAGAATCAGTATCTGTGCCCCAACTATGTCACATCATTTAATAGCATCCCCTACTGTGTTGGTGTGATTTTTTTCTGTTTCCACACCAGTCGTGTTGCAGCCTCTATTGAAGGAGGATACCAGCCACTGGCATTTCTTTGCTGTGGTCTTGTACAAAACAAGCTTAAATCCATTCCACACAGGACACCAGGCAGGCGAAACTTGCAGCCCATCAGTCTGACTCCAGGCCCGAAACAATGTGGCTGAGTCTTAAGTGCCCTCTGGGCAGTTAGGGGTAGATAGTAAATGCTGGCCTAGCGAGTAAAGCAATCATTTGCCAGAAACCAGCATAAACTGGAGGAGGCGATGGCCCAGCGGTAATATCGCTGGATTGTTAATCCAGAGAGGAAACAAGGACTGCAGATGCTGGAGAAGTCGGAGTCAAATCGTGTGGTGCTAGAAAAGCACACCAGGGCAGACAGCATCCGAGGAGCAGGAGAGTTGATGTTTCGAGCATAAGCCCTTCATGAGGACTGTTATGAGGGGCTTATGCCCAAAATGTTGATTCTCCTGCTCCTCGGGTGCTGTCTGACCTGCTGTGCTTTTCCTTTCCAGTGGCACACAGTTCGACTCTGTTAATCCAGAGACCCAGGTAATGTTCAAACCTGGGTTCGAATCCCGCCATGGCAAACGGTGGAAGTTAAATTCAATTTTTGAAAACTGGAATGAAGAGGCTAATGGTCACAATGAATCTGTTGTCAATTAATGGGAAATTTCATCTAGGAAGATACATCCTTACCTGGTCTGGCCTACATGTCACTCCAAATCCACAGCAATGTGGTTGACTTTAACTGCCCTCTGGGGTAATTAGGGATGGGCAATAATTGCTGGGCCAGCCACTGATGCCTCATCCCCTGAATGAATAAATAAAAAAAAACTCAAGTTCCTTTTCTGTTTCTTGCAGAGTTTTTAAATAGTTTCTGAACTCATAGAGAATTGAACTTTCTCTGGTTCCTTTTGTGAAGCATCCTACCACACAACAGGGAGGAGACAATGCTGCAATGCGATATACAATGAGTTCTGGAGTGGGAGCAGGCCGTCAGAGGATGAATTGGGAACGGCCTTCCAAATGGAGAAAATTAAACATCATTCTTCAATGGGGTGTGTGCCTGACTGATAATTCCAGTATTTGGTCTCCATCCCTAATCGCCTTTGAATTAAATGATTTGCTTGGGCTAACAGAGCAATTCAGAGTCAACTACATTGCTGTGGATTTGGACTCAGACATAGGCCAGGCAAAGGAAGGTACCAGCATCCTGATGTTCTAACCAGTGTTTCCCTACAGAACAAAGAGGATAGGAACTAGATAGATTTTTAACAAAAATCAATGGTAGCCACAGCTACTGAGGCTATCTTTATACTCCACTGGTTGCAGTAGGATTTGAACCCACCTCCCCAGAATCAATAGGCTAGTGGCATCAGCACTACTCCACCATTGCCTCTATGAGGCACAGGCCTGTCCAAGGTTGACATCTGCAGACGCTTCCCCGTTTAAGGAATATTGCTTCCAACTGGATCATCTCTGTCTCCCAGAATTTTAATGCACATGATTATGTTTGACCTCCCTTTTCCAGAGACCAAAAGTCCAATCCTCCAAGTTCTTTTCACATAATTAACACCTTTCTGACCAATCAGAATACACTCACAGGATAAAGCCAAAGGTGAGAATCTACAATCATGAGGAGATTCTTGAATTTCTGCAACTAGTTCCATTCGAGTAAAGAAGAATCAAAGGGGATTTAATTGAGGATTTTTAGGTTATTAAATATGTTGGTCCCATATATAGCAATAGAATAATTCCTCTAATTGAAATGTTGGTGGGCCTGATATTCGGTTTAAATTTTTGTTTTATCCTCTCATGGGTTATGGGCATCCCTGGCAGAGTTAAGCATTTATTGCCCATCCCTAGTTATGCTCAAGAAGATGGGGAAGAGCTGCCTTTTGAACAATTGCAACTCATGTGCTTTTGGTACATCCACAGTAACATTAGAGAGGGAATTCCAGGATTTCAGCCCAACAACTCTGAAAGAACAGTGATATATTTTCCAGTCTGGGTGGTAAATGGCTTTTATCTGAAAGAATGTGGAGAGATCCTTCACACAGAAGGGGTTTGGAGTACTGGATGATTTTCCACAGAGAAAGATTGAGGCATTAGGAATAGTTTTGGATTGGTCGAGAACTAAGCTGGCAAAGATACAAGGAGCCAAACATCCTCTTTCTCTATTGCAAAAACATTTGTTTCCATTGGAATCACTGTCACCACCTCTCAGTGAGGCAGTGTGTGCTGTCCACAAGAACAAATTCACCAAGGCTCCTTAGACAAGACCTTCCAAACCTATGACCACGTCCTTCTAGATGAAAGGGCAACAGGTACATGGGAATGCCACCACCTGCGAGTTGTCATCCAAGCCACTCAACAACCTGACTTGGAACAATATCACTGTTATTACTGCACCGCTGGTCAAAATCCTTGGACTTCCTCCATATCTGCATTGTAGGATACCTGCATGAAATGGCCTGTGACAACTTAAGAAGGAAGTTCACCATCACTTCAGGGGCAACTAGGAACTGGCAATGAATGGTGACCTAGCCAGGGATGGGCCCATCCCATGAGTAAATAAACATTCTTAGAATCTTTCTGAAGGTAGAGGCATGACCAAAGTGTAATATTCAAAGGTGACCCACATGTGCTGTTCCTAAAGGCAGGTTCTTGATTCATTGTATACTGATGCTTTGTGTTAAGCTATTTTCTTGGCAGTTGTTGCATGATTTACCCACTACCGACTGCATTATGACAAGCAGGCATCACTATATATGTCTATCAGAACGTTGGTACACGTGGTATCAACTTGCATCCTTGCCAATGAGCACATTTAAACCTCTTGGCTCAAGGGATAAAAATACAATGTACAAAAGTAGGATGACTTGCTCTTGAATGGTCTGCTTATGATCTGTAAATGTTTTATTCAAATCTGCAAAAGACTCAAAAGATTGATGTAAACCCCAAAATCACCCAGAATATCTGAACCACAGAGACAACCAAAGATCCAGCATTGAGATACTCTTGTCCAGGTTAATTGAATTCAGGTAAAGTGTTACAATTTCAGACAGCTCCTTTTATCTACCAATACTGAAGTGGCTTCAAACAATCACTAGTTGGGTCTTTCATGTCGTTATACGGTTTATACCAAGTTTGACAGCTTATACTCAAAGCAGTTCTTGTCAGTGCATTCCTGAAATGGGTTCCAAGTTCTTTTCCCTGGTCAGACTCTGCCACCTACCTGTCACATAGAGAAATGCTGCATTCATTTGTGCTGCAGGGAGAATTATTAGAGCCCGTTGGTTCAATGAAATAAGGCGATGTTACATTTAGGGAGAGTGCAACTGAGAATGTTATGCTGTCTATGCTAGTTCAGACTGCACCCACACATTTGAAACTCTTGAGTTATTTTGTAGTTGATGACCAGATTTTCATCATTTACATAAATAATTTGGATGTGAATATAGGAAGTCTGGTTAGTAAGTTTGCAGATAACAGCAAAATTGGTGCTGTCGTGGACAGTAAGGAAGGTTATCTCAGAGTACAATGGGACCTTGATTAGATGGGCCAATGGGCCAAGGAGTGACAGGTAGAGTTTAATTTAGATAAATGTGAGGAGCTGCATTTTGGCAAGGCAAACCAGGGCAGGACCTATACAGTTAGGGGTAAGGCCCTGGGGCAGTGTTACCAAACAAAGAGACCTAGGGGTGCAGGTGCATAGTTCCTTGAAAGTGGAGTCACAGGTAGAGAGGGTGGTGAAGAAGGCATTTGGCATGCTTGCCTTTATTGATCAGGGCATTGAGTAAAGCAATTAAGAGGAAGGGCTCAAGCCCGAAGCATCGATCCTCCTGCTCCTTAGATGCTGCCTGACCTGCTGCACTTTTCCAGCAACACATTTTCAGCTCTAAAGCAATTAAGAGGTCATGTTGCGGCTGTACAAGACATTGGTTTGGCCACTTCTGGAATATTGCTTTCAGTTCTGGACTCCCTGCTATAGGAAAGATGTTGTGAAACTTGAAAGGGTTCAGAAAAGATTTATAAGGATGTTGCCAGTGTTGGAGGGTTTGAGCCATAGAGAGAGGCTGAATAGGCTGGGTGTTTTCCCTGGAGCGTCAGAGGCTGAGGGGTGACCTTATAGAGGTTTATAAATCATGATGGGCATGGATAGGGTGAAAAGCTGTGGTAAAAACAATGACTGCAGATGCTGGAAACCAGATTCTGGATCAATGGTGCTGGAAGAGCACAGCAGTTCAGGCAGCATCCGAGGAGCTTCAGCAAAATCGACGTTTCGGGCAAAAGCCCTTCATCAGGAATAAAGCTGTGGTGCTTTTCCTATGGTAGGGGAGTCCAGAACAAGAGGGCATAGGTTTCAGGTGAGAGGGGAAAGATTTAAAAGGGACGTAAGGGGCAACTTGTTCACACAGAGTGTGGTGCGTGAGTGGAATGAACTGCCAGAGGAAGTGGTGGATGCTGGTACAATTACAACATTTAAAAGGCATCTGGATTTGGATATGAATAGGAAGGTTTTGGAGGGATATTAGCCAAGTGCTGGCAAATGGAACTAGACTAGATTAATTTAGGATATCCAGGTCAGCATGGACGAGTTGGACCGAAGGGTCTGTTTCCATGCTGTGTTTAGGTTCTATTCAAGTGAGGCTGGAAAATTCTGTGTTTATTGCCATTCCAACTGCTTTCAGCTGCTTTCAACATTCTCCTGGGGAAGGCAGGGAATTCTTTTATTTCGACCCAGCAGTTAAGAATGAATGGCAACACATATGAACATGTCCAAGTAATTTTATGCACTTCCTCATTTTTTAAAAATATACCTCAAACGGACCTTTGATTCAGTGAAATTTCTCGAGCAGAGAGCTGGCACAGCAGCAGCAAGGCTGAATGGTTTTCTCTGAGCTGTAACCATTCCATGATCCCACGGTCCCATGAAATTGTAACTTTTGTTTGAAGAGCTAACACTGAAATGAGAATGCCGCATTTCGAAAGGATTATTTGAAGGTTGTCGAATGATATGAAACTTCACTTGGAATCTAATTGGTAAAAGGCAAAAGAACTGTTCAACTAGCAGCAAATTGATATTAATGACTTGCTTTCTGTCCATTTAACACATAGTTCTTCTAGGAGTGGGGATAGACACTGCAGTTCAAGGGCAGTTCATGAAACTGGCTGCTTATTTGCTGTAAGTATAACAGACATGATTTCCATACTTTTATGAAAGCTTTGTAGATGCATAAAGACAGATTGAGTGGTTAATGTCTCCTTTCATTTTAAGATTTGCTGCCACAGTCCTCATCATTTTGGAAAGCCCGTATTTCATTGGCATTGTGTTCGTCCAAAACTGTCCGTAAGTAGAGCTATGTTTTTCAACAAGCTCCAACAATCCTGTTGCTGTAATGTTCCTGTGTGCCTCAGTACCTGACACTGCAAACAGCACTAACATCACCTTTCCATCAATGAACATAAATCCTGTCATTGGGCTCTTGTGGTGCAATGGTAGTGACCTTACCTCTGAAGTCAATAACATAGGTCCAAGTCCCACTCATTCCAGAGAATTGTAATATAGAGCCATAGAGATGTACAGTATGGAAACAGACCCTTCGGTCCATGCTGACCAGATATCCTAAATTAGTTAGACCCATTTGCCAGCATTTGGCCCATATCCCTCTGAACCCTTTCTATCCATGTACCCATCCAGATGTCCTTTAAACGTAACATTTGTACCAGCCTCCACCACTTCCTCTGGCAGCTCATTCCACACACGTAGCACCCTCTGTGTGGAAAAACTTGTCCCTCAGGTCCCTTTTAAATCCACCCCCTCTCACCCTAAACCTATGCCCTCTACTTTTGGACTCCCTTACCTTGGCAAAAAGACCTTGTCTGTTTATCCTACCCACGTCCCTCATGATTTTATAAAGATCTATAAGGTCACCCCTCCACCTCCAAGGGTCCAGGGAAAACAGCCCCAGCTTATTTAGCCTTTCCCTACAGCTCAAACTCTCCAACCCTGACAGCATCCTTGTAAATTTTTTTCGGCACCCTTTCACATTTAACAATGTCTTTCCTATAGCCGGGGAGAACAGAGTTGAATTTTGCAATTCCTTCAGTCTCATGATTGCATAATGCCCTCCCTAGTGGCATTGTGGGTCCAATTGCAGTGAAAGGACTGCAGTGGCTGAAGAAGGGATCTTACCACCACTTTCTCAAGAACAACGAGGATAGGGCAATAAGTGTTGGCCCAGCCAGCAACATTCACAAGACATGAATGAATTAAAAAATATATGATTTATCCTTTATATCAAATTTTTAACATTAATCATTTGCAGTGAGAAACAACTCTCATATTTCCATTATAGAAAGGCTAGTCTCTTCCATTTTCATTCCTCTTCAGCTAAATCAATAAATACTGACTTCTCTTGTGCTAAATATTTAATGGAGAAAGGCATGGATTAGTAGAGTCCAATAAAAGTGCCTCATTTCAGAGGAAATATTTAGAGTGTGGTTGCGGTGCCTTGTTGAATTGTCCTTTCTTTCAGTTTGAATCTGATTTTACATCCCAAAATGAAAAGTCACATTAAAAAAAGAAAAAGTGTGCTTAGATTCACCAGATGGACTAAACCTTTCTCATTTGATTTCTAATGCACTCTCTGATATCGCGGTAGATATTGAAATTCAAAACATTATCTTGTTCTTTTAGCATATTCTTTGATAAAATGGACAGCAAGATTTGGAATCTTTGGAAGAAGGCAATGAGGCCGAATGGTTTACAGAAGTTTCTTATTTTCATCTTTCTGTCCGTGGCTTGCTTTTTACACCCAATTCTTATTTGGCATGCAACTATCCCAGGTGAGTAGTTAATGAATTTCCAAGTTGAGTTTTTAATCTTTGTCTTTGGTCCCTCAATGTGTCTCCTTTACAAACGATAAAAGAAATTAGTGAGCAGTAACACAATTGTACACCATTGTGTTACAATCTCCATCTCGTCCGGTAATTCCTAGTGACTGTCTGGGACAGGACTTAAACCTTCTAACTCAAAGGCAACAGTTTGACCTTTGGTTCAATTCTCTTAAGGTCCTAAGCGGTTTGTGTATTGTGTGTTGTTACATCAAAAGCAAACAAAATCAACAGATCATCCACAAACTGGAGGAACATCTCACCTTCAGACTAGACACCATACAACCTTTTGAGTCCCAACACCTTCAGATTGTGAACCCACACCCATTTCTTCCCTTCCTTTTAGCTTTACTTCTACTCTTGGTTATCGTGTCCTCTCTCCCCCTCCCACCCCCACCCCAGTGGGATTGTCTGTTCTTTCCATTCTGGCAGTTAGACACACCTTTGTTCTGCCATACTCACATCCCGATCTGCATTATCATCATCTTTCGTCCCCCAGCACTCCACTCCCCCCAGCTATTACAAAAATGCTGCCCCCTCCACACTTCACGCCAGCTCTGAGTTGAAAAGTCATCGAGACACAAAACGTTAGCTCGCTCTCTCCTCGAATGCTGCCTGACCCGCTGTGATCTCCAGCATTTTTTTGTTTCCAGAACATCAAATGTTGCAGGTTTTTACTTTGAATGTTATCAGGAACCATGGAGGATTGCCACACTAATGTTGCCATGCCAATCTCTTCCAGGCGCCATGTTGATAGTGAGTGGTCTTGCCTACTTTTTTTTGAACCTGAGAAAACGGTATCAAAGGAACATGCCGGAGGTGGCAAACATACAGGTATGTTCCCAGGACTATATCAACGCCGTGGCCCTGACAGATGCTGGGCAGATGGAACAAACCTACCGCTTCCATCATGGCACCGCAGAGAAGAAATTAGCTGGCATCAGCTACATGTGTAACATCTTTCGATTCAACAGCAAAAGGCCACTGTCCAATGAAAGTGTACGGACGCTTCAAGAAAGCACTTTTGGCAACCTGAGCATACATCTGAAGAACAAACACGCACCGTTTCTGGAAAGTTCTGTTAAAATTATCCCACCTGAGCCTAATAGCCTGGAAGAGCATGAATTGGAATCAGAAGAAACCACCTTTGACAAAGCAGCAATAATACCAAAGTGAGGGTTTATTCCACAATGTTGGTGTGTATTCACATTCCAAAACACGCCGTTGTGATTGAATACGGACATCAACATTTTTATGACTGCAAAGTATCTGCCGAAAGAAAGCTTTGTTTTCCTGTAGAGCCTTTCACATATCCACGATAGCTGCAAATGATTCACAGCCACTGATTTACATCTTGAAGTGTCGTCACTGCTGTTTTGATGCCAAACACTGCCATTTGTGCACAGCAAGCTCCCACAATAAGATAAGTCAGCAGTTGGCCTTCTTTTGGTTGTGTTGTTTGGACGATCAGTGGCCAGATCACCATGAGCAAAGGCACCACTTTATATTTGACTGAACCATCTTGGGGCTTCAGATTAATGCCTTACTTGATAGACTTTGACAATGCAACGTCCCCTCAATACTGCAACCAAATTCAGGAGTAGGGTTTGAAGGATTACTTTTTGACTCTGGATGGCGTTGACACTTGTCACCAATGGCACTGGATATTTATTTGTATAAACAAGATTGTGTGATTCACTAGGGACTTGAAGGTTGCATCCCAGCAGTGGGGTACAGGGTGCAATGGAGAATGGTGCCTAGTGAAAGCAAAGTAACTCTCTATGGGACGGGGAGTGTCAGAGCAAGATCATAAACCTGTAGCAGTAATTCAGTCTCATGTGACAGGTTTAGATTAGCAATGCATTCATGCAATACATTCACACAGTGCAACTGCGAAGAAAGACAAAGGGATTTCATAATCACTGCGATACAGACTAAAAGGGCAGTGATTGTCACAATCTGTAGTGAAGTCATAAGCACATGACTGTTAAATGCATTTACAATCTCGCCATGTATAATGGTGAGAACATGTCTTATCATGTCCTTTGCTAAAGGAGAAAAATGGGGACAATTCGCTGGATAATTTTGGCCAATGATTGTACTGCTAAATGTGAAAGGGTTAACAGTAAGATCACTTTTTTTTGTTACTGGTGTATTGTTACCCTTTTTGAATCCTTTTTTGTGTTTCATCCCCCACCACTCCCCTTTTTAATCATTCACACACAGAAAAAAAGAAATTGTTCTACTTATATTACCAATGAAAAAACTGTTTGCCTTGTTCCGTAAGAGCCCATTTCAGAGATGGCTCTCATTGCCATTCATTTGGAACCTGAGAAGACAGGAGCAGGAGGAGGCCATTCGTGGTCATGGCTAATCACGCAACTCAGTCCCCTGTTCCCACTTGTGCGGTATATTGCGGATTTTCTCCCCCACTTGGGACAACGGAGTTTACTTCACCTTCCTGTCCCTCTGTCCTGCAGTAGCTCGTGCTACCCAGCCTGGCCTTATTCCCTTCTCCCATGCATCCTTCAAACTAAGGGAAATCCCCAATGAGATGCTAATGGTCAAACATTCCCTTTCTTCTGCTGGTTCCTATAAGGAATTCAATAAGTAGCACAGCACTTACGCCCTTTAGGTAAAGTCCTCAAATAATTTCCAAAATAAGTGCCAATAGAATTATGGCAAAAGTACCAAGTCTCCCAAAGGCTTTTTCAAAAGTTCTCTTCAAGCACCTGAGGCAACTGAAAGCTTAGAAGGTGGTATATCTTCAGGTAACATTCCCAACAATGACTAATGTCCTTCTATTTGAGTATTGGGGTACCCAAAACAATATGCAGCCTTTTTAGTGAGTGCTACCGGTTAATTTAATTGTCAATGGATCCTCAATGATCCTCCGGGCAGCCCTTTCAAACACTGACTTCAGCTCCCTTCCAAGATGGGGTCTTGCATGAACATGGACTAAATCTCCATTTCATCACTTCAGCATCTAAAGATACTGGAGCAATCACACTCACCCCTCTTCTCCGACCCCCTGGTGGGTTAGTACTGTCATAGATGCCCACACTGTTGAAAATTACATCCATGGGCTGTTTATAATGGGTCTAACATAGCTCTAACATATCAGATTCACCACAGCAGTATATCAAGGGCAGCATGACTCCTCCCAATGAATTCAGTCCTTATGCTCCAACGGTTGGTTCCAATAGAAATATTTGCAACCTGATTAATGTTTAGAGTGTTCCTTTGAAGGTCATTGGTAAGTATAAAGACACGGAGTTGGATTTTCCTATGGGGTTATGAAATGGAAGTCTGGGCTATTTTTGACTTCCAACCTTGCCTTGGAGGTGCCAGGTAACAATGGCAAAGGCTGGTGGATCAGTTCTTGAAGATGGAGGACCAGTCTCATGCCTCATGGCCCACTTCTCATTCCACTAAAGCAGCCAGCGTCATAACTTATTAAAGTTTGTAGATGAACTAAAAGGTAAAGTCACCATAGCCATACCAGACTATAGAGCTACGCTCTCATTAGTGAGAGATAACTGGTGGTGGTTTCTAATCAACCAGTTCAGAGGTGTTATTACATCCTCTCTGGAGCAGATGGGAATTGAACCAAGGTCTGGGGCAGGGTTGAGAAGGAAAGTCCTTCATGGTAACCTCAGCCAGTGCAGGAATTGAACCCACACTGTTGGCATTTCTCTCCATTGTAAACCAGTCATCACAACTGAGCTAAGGAACGGACACAAAGGGCTTATTTTGATAGACAGGTTATTGGTTTGTTCACAGTCTCATAGCTCTCCATATACACCATCCCCTTGCCAACTTTACCTTCTTAACTTTTTTTTTATTTTCATACATTTTTAAATCTGCAAGTGCTATCACACACAACTGAATGGCTTTACCCACAACCACAATAGTTTTCATGTATTAACTACCACCTGCCTTCCCATATTGTTCAATTTACATGCAGAGGTCATGAGGAGCAGTGTAAAAATACTGAACGTGAGGGAGAGGGAGAGGACGAAATCAAAACAAGAGTTCCTTCTTTACATTGCAAAACACCAGTCATTAACTCTTCAGGCATGCAATTAAAATCAGGAGTGAGGAAACGTGTATTGAACAATTAACACCCTTCACCTGTTTACTTCATTCGCTGGACACTAACGTAGTACTGGGAACAGCAGCAAGATACTAGAATGCCAGCCAGCATTGTTATTTTTCCATTTCTGCAAATCTCCAATAAGGCTTATATGAACGTCCCACCATGTTCATGTCAAAACATCCCAAGGTAATCTCTTAACAACAGCACTGGCTGTATACCTAGACCATACAGACTGAAGAGGATCAAAAAACACAGCTCACCACCACCTTCTCAAGGGCAACTACATACTGTCCCAACCAATGATGCCCGCATCTCATGAAAGAATTTTTTTTTAAAAGCATTGATTTTTTTCCCTCTCAGCATGAAAGCAAGTTGCAAAGTACAACAAAGTGTTTTCTTTATAGTTCTTCAGACACTGATGTGTTTGTTCCCTTACAACAATTACTCTTGCTGCTCCACATCTCAAAGATTATCGTTGGCAATTAACAGCTTGTAGAACATTCCTCGGCATCATTTAATGGTGACATTGCCCTAGTTAAAGAAAATGAGTTAATTACACAGAATTATATAGATCTTAAAACAAAGACGGAGGAATCCCCAATAGATGCACAAAGAATTTGTCTGCAGTCATTTACAAGCTGTTCATACATTCTCTAGGTCAGCTGTTCTCATCTATGAGAAGGATTCCTCTAGAAAAGTCTTAGACAAACTAAAAAGCACTGCTTGGTATCAAAACTCAGACCCAGGACAATGCTGCCTCCTAGTGGTCTGCTAGGAACAATCGCAATTTTCTCAAACCAAATGCAGTTTCTATCTGCTATAGTCACTTTAATCATTATTTGCTTTATTCATCCTTCAGGTATATGCTGCATTTCTCAACATCACATCGATACTCTCTGCAGCTAAGATTCCTTGCATACAATTGATCAGTCTTAAGTCAAAAGGAAAATGAAATCAGAGTCTTCAACCCCAGAGGCTCCTGAGAGTCAATTCTAAATGTATGGAACTCCTCAGAAAAGATCTGAAAGACAGGAAATGTTTTGAGAGAGAGTAAATTGAGAATTCAATCTCCTCAGATCTGTCCAGTTATTGTGAATTATAGACCCCAACGGACACATTTTGAACTAGATATTTCATTGCTGATGCAGAATGGGGAAGAGTTAACCATAGTCCAGGGAGGGTAGACATCTTTCTTCATTAGATGATTGATAAAATGCACCAATCCACATGAAGCAAACTGATGGCTAGCAGAAGGGGACATAGCTTTAAATCGAGGGGTGATAGATATAGG
This sequence comes from Chiloscyllium plagiosum, assembly GCF_037043375.1. Taxonomy (NCBI): domain Eukaryota; kingdom Metazoa; phylum Chordata; class Chondrichthyes; order Orectolobiformes; family Hemiscylliidae; genus Chiloscyllium; species Chiloscyllium plagiosum. The sequence continues at coordinate 19,882,059 of NW_028270181.1, read as the reverse complement.
AGAGATGTAAGAGGTAGTTTCTTTACTCAGAGAGTAGGAGGGGCATGGAACGCACTGCCTGCAACAGTAGTAGACTCGCCAACATTAAGGCCATTTTAATGGTCATTGGATAGACATATGGATGATAATGGAATGGTGTAGGTTAGATGGGCTTTGGATCAACTTCACAGTTCGCACAACATTGAAGGCCGAAGGGCCTGAAAAGAGCTGGAATGTTCTATGTTCCATGATCAATTATGGAACCCTAGTAAATCAGTACTATAAAGATGACTCTTGTTAAAACAAAGATAAAGGAATACTGCATGGGTGCACCAAGCATTCAGCCGCAATCATTTACAAACTGATTGCACATTCTTCATGGCAGTGTCAAGAAAGAAATATAGGGTTGAGATATCGATTCCAAACTCTATCCCTGGCACACAGACTCGAATGACCATCTGCAGAGGGTTTAGATGCACCTTGACAGAGCAAACGAAGCCTGTATGTGTCATCCAGAGGCCATCTCACTGGGAGTACTGGAATGACTTGGAATACTGTGTTCAAATCTGATCTCCCTGCTATAGAAAAGTTGTTGTGAAACTTGAAATGTGTAGAAAAGATTTACATGTGACCAGGGTTTGAGCTATAGGGAGAGGCTGAATAGACTGCTGCTGTTTTCCCTGGAGCGTCGGAGGCTAAGGGGGAAAATTATAGAAGTTTATAAAATCATGAGGGGCATGAATAGGGGAACAGCCAAAGTCTTTTCCCCGGGGTGGGGGAGTCCATAGCTAGAGGGCATAAATTTAAGGTGAGAGGGGAAAGATTTAAAAGGGACATAAGAGGCAATATTTTCACGCAGAGGGTGGTGCGTGTATGGAATGAGCTGCCAGAGGAGGTGGTGGTGGCTGGTACAATGACAGCATTTAAAAGGCATCTTGATGGGTATATGATTAGAAAGGGCTTATAAGGATATGGGCCAAATGCTGGCAAATGGGATGAGATTAATTTAGGATATCTTGTCAGCCTGGATGAGTTGGACAGAAGGGTCTGTTACTGCACTGTACAGCTCTATGACACTGTTGAATGCTCTGGGTAATGCCTCCAGTGGATTCGGTTTAGAGTTTCCCCTTTAGGTAACTGCATCAACACAGCCTCAAATTACACCGGACACATGGCAGGATTCCAGCCACTGTGATGTTCACCTTGTGTGAACCAAGGTTCACTCACAGGATGTGAAAATACAAGCTGATATCAGGGGCAACAGCAGACATTGGGATTGATCCTCCATCAGTTATTTAACTACAGTCCATTTTTGCCCAGAGTTTTCTCTCCATGAAGCAGGTTCTCCATATTACGCATGAAGCCTAACTCAAAGTCTAACTTCCTAATTCGATGGTGAATGGAGCAGAGGGACTTCTCTATTCATTCATGGTCGAGTGCATCACTGGCTGGGCCTGCGCTTAATGCCCATCCCTAATTGCCCAGAGGGCAGTAAAGAGTCAACCACATTGCTGTGGGTCTGGAGTCATGTGAAGGTCAGTCCTGTTAATGATTGCAGTTTTCTTCCCTAAAGGACATTGTCAAACCAGTTGGATCCTTTCCAACAATAGTTCCATGATCTTCTTTAGACTCTTAATTCAAGATTTTTATTGAATTCAAATTCCACCATGTGGTAGGATTCAAACCCAGGTTTCTGGAACAATACTGGGTTTCTGGGTTAACGCATCAGTGACAATACCACTAGACCATCACTTTCTCCCACTTTTAGGGTGGCACAATGGCTCAGGGGTTAGCGCTGTTGTCTCACAGCACCAGGAACCCGGGTTTGATTTCAGCCTCAGGTGACTGACTGTGTGGAGTTTGCACATTCTCCCCGTGTCTGCGTGGGTTTCCTCCGGGTGCTCCAGTTTCCTCCCAGAATCCAAAAATGTGCAGGTTAGGTGGATTGGACATGCTAAATTGCCCATAGTATGTGTAGGTTAGGTGCACTAGTCAGGGGAAATGTAGAGTTAAAGGATAGGGGAATGGGTCTGAGTGGGTTACTCTTCGGAGGGTTGGTGTGGACCTGTTGGGCCAAATGGCCTAATTTCCACGGTGTAGGGATTCTATGATTTTAGCATATCTAGGAGTTCAGACTTCCATACAAGGAATGGCAGATGGAATTTAATTTAGATAAATGTGAGGTATTGCATTTTGGTAAAACTAACAAGGACAGGACTTATACAGTTAATGGTAGGCCCCTGGAGAGTGTAGTCGAACAGAAAGACCTCGGGGTTCAAGTACATAATTCTTTGAAAGATGTCTCACAGTGAGACAGGGTAGTTAAGATGGATGGCGTTTGGTATGTTTGCCTTTATTGCTCAAAGTCAGAAGTTACACAACACCAGGTTATAGTGCAACAGGTTTATATGAAATCATAAGTTTTCAGAGCACTGTTCCTTCACCTGATGAAGAAGCGCTCCGAAAGCTTGTGATTTCAAATAGAACCTGTTGGACTATAACCCGGTGTCATGTGACTTCTGAGTTTGTCCACCCCAGTCTAACACCGGCACCTCCACATTATTTCTCAAAACATTGAGTACAGGGTTTGGGATGTCATTTGTGGTTCTACAGAAAATTGGTGAGGTCACTCTCGGAACCCTATGTACAATTCTGGTCAAAAGATTTACAAGGATGTTACCAGGACTGGAGGATTTAAGTTATAGGGAGAGGCCAGATAGGCTGGGACTTCTTTCAGTGAAGTGTGAGAGGTTGGGGGTGACCTTATAGAATCATGAGGGGCATAGATAAGGTGAATAATAAGCTCTTTTTCCTAGGGTGGGGGAGTTCAAAACTTGACAGCAAATTTTAAAGGTGAGAGGAGAAAGATTTAGAAAGGACTTGAGGGGCAATTTTTTTCACACAGAGGGTGTTTCATTTGTGGAATGAACTTCCAGAGGAAGTGGTAGATGCAGATGCAGGTACAATTACAACATTTAAAAGACATTTGGACAGGTACATGCATAGGAAAGATTTAGAGGGATATGGACCAACTGGAGACAAATGGGACTAGGTTAGTTGGAGAAACTTGGTCAGCTTGGACAAGTTGGACCGAAGGGTCTGTTTCTGTGTTGTATGACTCTATGACTCTACTGGATAGCCCTGCTGCTCAACATGGAAGCGCGTTTCACATCAAATAACCAATAAATATATAAGATTAACTGCAACTTTAATCTGGAAAAAAATGTTGTCCATCCCAAAGAAGAGCCACATTGGACTTGAAACATTAATTTTGTTTTTCTCTCTCCATAAGTGTTGCCTGACCTGCTGAGGTTCTCCAGCACTTTCTGTGCTCACTTCAGATTTCCAGAATGTACAGTATTTTGCTTTTATAAAGTGGCTTGTATTGTAACAGGTGGAGTTTTTAATAACATGGGCAGAGGTAGGGGGGAGCACTGTGCTCAGAAGCCAAAGAATGATAATGCCTGCTTCGGGAAATTGATTTATCAGGAGATAAATCTAGTCCATTAATTGGAATTTTGCTGGCAAATTTTCCACAGATTATCTGTTAAATATTCAAAGCAAAGATAAATAGACAATGTCTTTTCCTGGGTGGGGGAGTCCAGAACTAAGTTTAGGGTGAGAGGGGAAAGATATAAAAGAGACCTTAGGGGCAACTTTTTCACACAGAGGGTGGTATGTGTATGGAATGGGCTGCCAGAGGAAGTGGTGGAGGCTGGTACAATTGCAAAGTTTAAAAGACATTTGGAGGGTATATAAATAGGAAGGGTTTGGAGGGATATGGGCTGGGTGCTGGCAGGTGGGACTAGGTTTGGTTGGGATATCTGGTCGGTGTGGACAGGTTGGACCGAAGGTCTGTTTCCATGCTGTACATTTCTATGACTCTATGACTCAAAGACAGAGGTAGGTGCCTTCCTCTGAGCCAAGAGTTCAAGTCCCATCTGCTTCAGTAGTCTGAGATAACACCACTGAACAGGATGATTAGAAAACAGCTCAAAAGTGGCAGTACCAGAGCTTCCTAAAAATACAATAGTGATTATTCCCCGGTCATTCTGAAGTACTTCAGCACAGACTGGGGACATGGCCCATGCAACACCTACCTTATATTACTTGGTATGGAATATTTGTTCCTGCAAATGCAAACTAAACTACATGTAAAACTAAAACCCCTAATTAGAAATCTTTTTTTTTTAAGGTTGCATAAGATTGCTAAGTGATTTTTATGAAACACTAAACCTGATAATAATATAGAAGCAATCATAGGAAGTCCGGAAGCGGCTGCCTGTTTGTCCTCTCAGTACATCCTAAGCTCCTAATGACAGGAAATGTACTGAGTCAATTATAAAGGATAGCTCTTATGGCTTTTACAGACCAAACATTGTATAAGTATCTTTAATTAGACTGAATGAGGGGGATCAAGCTACCTGTTTGTTGGAAGAATAATCTTTGTGGGCCTGACTGCTGTCTAAATATCAGCAGATCAAAAATGAATCAAGTGTCCGAAATCAAATCCAAATTAAACACTGCAAAAGGTTACATTTATCCTTCCCTTACTTTCCTTGGTGACATTCCAAAATGGACTTGTGTCAGAATCAAGAAAGATTGGGGAATTGTGGCGCAGTGGCCCATACAGTGAAAGATAGTGTCACAGTTTCTGTATCTTTACTAGCACCAAGTCCTATTCATCCACTTCTCCTGTGTTCACTGATCAACATTGGTTCCCAGTACTTGCAGCAACAGCTCAATTGTAAAAGTATTATCGATCCTTGAGTGTTTTTTTTTTGTCATGTCATTTTGCTTCCATGACCATGAACCTGGGGTTAAGACAGACTAGTCAAGAAGAAGTCAAGGTCAAGAACTCAGAGTACAATTGATCAGATGGACTGATGGGTCAAGGAGAGGCAGATGGAGTTTAATTTCCATAAATGTGAGGTGTTGCATTTTGGTAAGGCAAATCAGGGCAGGACATGTACACTCAATAGTAAAGCCATGGGGAGTATTACTGAACAAAGAGACATTGGGGTTCAGGTGAATTGTTCTTTAAAAGTGGAGTCTCAGGTAGACAGGTTAGTGAAGAAATTGTTCGGTATGCTCCCTTTTTTTGGTCATTACATTGAGTGTAGGAGTTGGGCGATCATGTTGCACCTGTACAGGTCATTGGTGAGGCAACCTTTGGAATTCTGCATTCAATTCTGGCCTCTCTGCTAGAGGAAGGATGTTGTGAAACTTCAAAGGGTTCTGAAAAGAGTTAAAAGGATGTTGCCAGGGCTGGAGCGTTTCAGCCATAGGGAGAGGCTGAACAGGCTGGGGCTGTTTTCCCTGGAGCATCGGACGCTGAGGGATGACGCTGAGGTTTATAAAGTCATAAGAGGCATGGATAGACAAGCTCTTTTTTCCCAGGGTAGGGAGTCCAAAACAAGAGGGCATAGATTCAAGGTGAGAGGGGAAACATTTAAAAAGGACCTGAGGGTTAACATTTTGAGGTGGAGGGTGGTGCATGTATGGAATGAGCTGCCAGAGGAAGTGGTGGAGGCTGGTATACAATTACAACATTTAAAAGACATCTGGATGAGTATATGAATAGGAAGGGTTTAGAGGGACATGGGCCAAGTGCTGGCAAGTGGGACTAGATTAGGTTAGGATATCTGGTTGGCATGGATGAGTTGGACTGAAGGTTCTGTTTCCTTATTTCCTCTATAGCTCTGAGACTGTCTTCAGGCTTGGGTTTCTTTATAACCATGTATCTTACATGTTAACACTAATTACTATTAGCACTAGAACAGAATAGTCTTTATTGTCGTGTGTCCTCGATTGTGTGCAGTGAAAAGTTTCTGGTGTCATCTCTAGGTACAGATACTTTAAGAGTTTGTTACTGAATTGAAAGAGTAAAAGAAAATGTCTAGCATAGGAATACGAAGACTTAAAAAGTACTTGAATTACTCAGAGTCCAGAATAAGAAAAAAAGGTATCTATAAAAGTACTCAATTGATAGTCCTTTTTCACTGAGTCCATGCCGACTTGTCTTCAGGATACAAGGCCTCGCTGCTTCCACACACTGGCCTCCAGGACTCACCTCTGGGACTCGCCTTTTGCGCTGGCATGGACTTCAACCCGTCACCCATGTTGGGCTGGATGCAGACTCACCTCCATTCTCCATTCCCTCCGGGTAGAGAGAGTTAAAGAAGTTAAAAGTTGGGGCGGGAGGGCTGGGAAGAAAAACTGCAAAAAAGAGGAAACAAAGAAAGAGAAAGAGAAAGGAACTGGCGAAGCAGAGGAGTTCCAGCTTGAGTGTCCTATTCTGCTGCCATCTTGCAGGCTATTTGCTAATTACTGCAATAGAGGGTAATCAGAGATATACCACGCTCTAGTCTTACAGTTACATTACTGTTCTATAAAGACCACTACTGAAAGAAAGTTGGTCTACTCCATTTTCACCTCCACTACTCCATACTTCCATATGCATGGTTATAACATTCATATGGTTGTATATCAGTGTCATTGAGTCAAAATCCTGGAACTCCCCTTCCTAACAGCAATGCGGATCAACCTACACCAGGGAAATACAGAACAAAAAGTATAGGTTTTTTCTGCTAAATGAGGTTGGAAACACATTCCAATCCTAAACCAACCTAATATAAACAGATTAAAATCACCAGCATCTCTTGAACAAAGTGAAAGTACTTACAAATCCAGGCACCTATTTCACAGTTCATGGAGGAACCGAACAATTAAGATCAAAGATAAAAAGATTGGCAGGAACTGAGTGTTATCACAATGCACAACTTGAAACAAGTTCAAGTTACACTCTGAGGCTTCACTTGTTCAAGACGGTGGGAACTAAACCATCTCCACAATAAAAGCACCTTGTCTAAACCTGTTTTTTGTCAATCACCTCTCCACCCATCTGTATCCGAAGATAAGTGCAGAATGAAACTGACTGGAGTCAAAATGATTATTTTTCTTCTTGTCAAGTAATTTCTAATTGTATGCTGTGGAGAATATCACCCTGTGGTTTTAGAATTCATTGCTTATATAATTAACATTGCTGTTAACATCTGAAGACATACAAGCCACAGAAGATCCCAATAAACTGCAAATTGGTTCCTTTGTCACTTACAATTGGCACCTGCCCAATACTCCGGCATCTTACATAATGTATTTGTGTTTATTAGTAAATTTTGGAAAATACTGCTGTTCTCCCTAATCAAAGCCTAGGCTCCCAGCATGGACAGGGATCACTGAAATCTCACTGACATGCTGAGTGGCAATTATTGATTCATTCTCCCTTTGTTAATAGTTCATTAACCCAATGAATTTGCAGACCCTTTATCTTTCAAGTGGTATGTTTTTATCCTTAAATGTTTGCAAAGGTTTGCATCCAGCCATTTAGTTTCCTTTCACTAATGTTCTCTTCTTCACTGTTGACTACAATGATCCCTTGTTTGGCTGTGATTGTAACACTCCTTCAAGTTCCATGCCTACACCATGGTTATTAATTTGTGAAGTTTTGCATGTGCAAACAGAGAGACACCAGCACCCATTCTCACCTTCATACCACAAACAGGGGTCACTGAGCAGCTGTCCGAAACCAGAAACAATTTGAGCTGGCACAGTGGTTAGCAGGACTGCCTTCTGGGCCAGGCAGCTGAGCTCAATTTCAGCCTTGGATGATTTGGCTGTGTGGAGTTTGCACTGTGTGTGTTTACTCCTAGTGCTCCGGTTTCCCATCACAGTCCAAAGATGTGGTAACATCCTAGGGACTATTACTGAACAAAGAAACCTTAGAGTGCAGTTCATAGCTCCCTGAAAGTCGAGTCGCAGGTAGATAGGATAGTGAAGAAGGCAGAAGTGGGTACTGCAAATGCTAGAGATTAGAGTCAAGATTAGAGTTGGAAAAGCACAGCAAGTCAGGCAGCATCCGAGGAGCAGGAAAATCGACGCTTCGGGCAAAAGCCCTTCATCAGAAATGAGGCTGGGAGCTTGGGGGTGTAGAGATAAATGGGAGGGGGGCTATGCTATCCTTTATTGGTCAGAGCATTGAGAATAGGAGTTGGGAAGTCATGTTGTGGCTGCACAGGACATTGGTCAGGCCACTTTTGGAACATTGCATGCAATCCTGGTCTCCTTCATTTCGGAAAGATGTGAAACTTCAAAGGGCTCACAAAAAATTTACAAGGATGATGCGAGGGTTGGAGGATTTGAGCTATAGGGAGTAGCTGAATAGGCTGGCACTGTTTACCCTGGAGCGTTGTAGGCTGAAGGGTGACCTTTTAGAGGTTTATAAAATCATGAGGGGCATGGATAGAATAAATAGACAAGGTCTTTTCCCTGGGGTGGGGGAGTCCAGAACTAGAGGGCATCGGTTTACGATGAGAGGGGAAAACGTTAGAAGGGACCTAAGGGGCAACTTTTTCATGCAGACAGTGGTGAGTATATGTAAATGAGCTGCCAGAGAAAGTGGTGGAGGCTAGTACAATTATAGCATTTAAAAGAGATCTGGATAGGTATAGGAATCGGAAAGGTTTAGAGGAATATGGGCCAAGTGCTGGCAAATAGGACTAGATTAGGTTAGGATATCTGGTCAGCATGGACAGGTTGGAATGAAGGGTCTGTTTCTGTGAAGTACATAAATTCATAGAGTAATAGAGATGTACAGCATGGAAACAGACCCTTCGGTCCAACCCGTCCATGCCGACCAGTTATCCCAACCCAATCTAGTCCCACCTGCCAGCACCTGGCCCATATCCCTCCAAACCCTTCCTATTCATATACCCATCCAAATGCCTCTTAAATGTTGCAATTGTACCAGCCTCCACCACTTTCTCTGGCAGCTCATTCCATACACGTACCACCCTCTGCGTGAAAACGTTGCCCCTTAGGTCTCTTTTATATCTTTCTCCTCTTACTCTAAACCTATGCCCTCCAGTTCTGGACTCCCTGACCCCAGGGAAAATACTTTGCCTATTTACCATTATCCATGCCCCTCATAGTTTTGTAAATCTCTATAATGTCACCCCTCAACCTCCGACGCTCCAGGGAAAACAACCCCAGCCTGTTCAGTCTCTCCCTATAGCTCAAATCCTCCAACCCTGGCAACATCCTTGTAAATCTTTTCTGAATCCTTTCAAATTTCACAACATCTTTCCAATAGGAAGGAGACCAGAATTGCACACAATATTCTAACAGTGGCCTAACCAATGTCCTGTACAGCCGCAACATGACCTCCCAACTCCTGTACTCAATACTCTGACCAATAAAGGAAAGCATACCAAACACCTTCTTCACTATCCTGTGACTCCACTTTCAAGGAGCTATGAACCTGCAGTCCAGGGTCTCTTTGTTCAGCAACACACTCCGTAGGACCTTACCACTAAGTGTTTAAGTCCTACTAAGATTTGCTTTCCCAAAATGCAGCACCTCGCATTTATCTGAATTAAACTCCATCTGCCACTTCTCAGCCCATTGGCCCATCTGGTCAACATCCTGTTGTAATCTGAGGTAACCCTCTTCGCTGTCCACTACACCTCCAATTTTGGTGTCATCTGCAAACTTACTAACTGTACCTCTTATGCTCGCATCCAAATCATTTATGTAAATGACTAAAAGTAGAGGACCCAGCACTGATCCTTGGGGCACTCCACTGGTCACAGGTCTCCAGTCTGAAAAACAACCCTCCACCACCACCCTCTGTCTTCTATCTTTGAGCCAGTTCTGGATCCAAATGGCTAGTTTCTCCCTGTATTCCACGAGATCTAACCTTGCTAATTAATCTCCCATAGGGCACCTTGTTGAACGCCTTACTGAAGTCCATATAGATCACATCTACTGCTCTGTCCTCATCAATCCTCTTTGTTACTTCCGCAAAAAACTCAATTAAGTTTGTGAGACATGATTTTCCATGCACAAAGCCATGTTGACTATCCCGAATCAGTCCTTGCCTTTCCAAATACATGTACATCCTGTTCCTCAGGATTTGCTCCAACAACTTACCTACCACCGACGTCAGGCTCACTGGTCTATAGTTCCCTGGCTTGTCTTTACCGTCCTTCTTAAACAGTGGCACCACGTTTGCCAACCTCCAGTCTTCCGGCACCTCATCTGTGACTATCGATAATACAAATATCTCAGCAAGAGGCCCAGCAATTACTTCTCTAACTTCCCACAGAGTTCTCAGGTACACCTGATCAGGTCCTGGGGAGTTGTCCACCTTTACCCGTTTCAAGACATCCAGCACTTCCTCCTCTGTAATCTGGACATTTTGCAAGATGTCACCATCTATTTCCCTACAGTCTATATCTTCCATATCCTTTTCCACAGTAAATACTAATGCAAAATATTCATTTATTATCTCCCCCTTTTTCTGCAGCTCCACACAAAGGCTGCCTTGCTGATCTTTGAGGGGCCCTATTCTCTCCCTAGTCTCGCCCTAGTTACCCTTTTGTCCTTAATGTATTTGTAAAAGCCCTTTGGATTCTCCTTAATTCTATTTGCCAAAGCTATCTCATGTGCCCGTTTTGCCCTCCTGATTTCCCTCTTAAGTATACTCCTACTTCCTTTATACTCTTCTAAGGATTCACTCGATCTATCCTGTCTATACCTTACATATGCTTCCTTCTTTTTCTTAACCAAACCCTCAATTTATTTAGTCATCCAGCATTCCCTATACCTACCAGCCTTCCCTTTCACCCTGACAGGAATATACTTTCTCTAGATTCTTGTTATCTCATTTCTGAAGGCTTACCATTTTCCAGCCGTCCCTTTACCTGCGAACATCTGCCTCCAATCAGCTTTCAAAAGTTCTTGCCTAATACCGTCAAAATTGGCCTTTCTCCAATTTAGAACTTCAACTTTTAGATCTGGTCTATCCTTTTCCATCATTATTTTATATTTAATAGAATTATGGACTCTGGCCCCAAAGTGCTCCCCCACTGACACCTCAGTCACCTGCCCTGCCTCATTTCCCAAGAATAATTCAAGTTTTGCACCTTCTCTAGTAAGTACATCCACATATTGAATCAGAAAATTGTCTTGTACACACTTAACAAATTCCTCTCCATCTAAACCTTAACACTATGGCAGTCCCAGTCTATGTTTGGAAAGTTAAATTCCCCTACCATAACCACGCTATTATTCTTACAGATAACTGAGATCTCCTTACAAGTTTGTTTCTCAATTTCCCTCTGACTATTGGGGTGTCTATAATACAATCCCAATAATGTGATCATCCCTTTCTTATTTCTCAGTTCAACCTAAATAACTTCCCTGGATTTATTTCCAGGAGTATCCTCCCTCAGCACAGTGTTTTGGGTATAACGCAATTCTGACCCCATTAGTTTAAATGGTGCTGCTATTACGTGATTGTTTTTATAACACGGGATTGCATGAGAACAGAACTGTGTTATAGCAGAACCGACTGTAAATTGAATAATATTTTATGGAAAGCAATGTAATCCTTCAATCTTTTCCAGGAAATTTTGTGCAATTATTCATTGTTTACTCAGGGGAATAAAGTGAAATTCCACCCACCCTCTTTGTAATAAAACCCTCACCCAGTGACCTCCCGAAGTTATGATGACGAATTTCAGTAATACAGGAATCATTGCTCCCGATTGGAACTCTGACCCAAGAAACTGGATTATTGGTGAATAAGTAATGAGTACAAGCATTGCCACAATGAAATTGCACACCAACGGGAAGACCTCCGGCCTGAAAATCATATACTTCTTCAGATTCTTAGGAAATTTCAACCACACAAGTGCATCCACTGCTTCCAGCAACTGTAAAGACGTCCATCAGTCTGTCTCAACAAAAATGTCACAATATGCAGATTAAAATGTGCAGAAAAGTGTCAAGAATTTCCCTGAGGGATAATGCATTTCCTAAGTAACTCTTTACCACATCATTACTGTAAATGTATCCTGAAGCCAAGAAAAATCCAATAACTAATTGTTAACTTAGAAAATGAGGGCAGGCGCAGACCATTTGGCCCATCAAGCCTGTTCTGCCATTCAACAATGATCATGGCTGATCTTCTGTTTTAATGTCCTACTCTGGCTCTCTCCCCATATCTCTTGACGTCTTTAGCCTCCAGAAAACTATTTATTTCTTCAACATATTCAGTGACACAATCTTCATGGTTGTATGCAGTAAAGGATTCCATCACCCTTTTTGACAAGAATTATCTCCTCAACCTTGTCCAAAATGGTCAACTTGACCCCTTGTTCTGGATCCCCCAGCACGGGAAACATCACCCCAGCATCCAATCACTCCAAACTTTTATAAGGTTCAATGAGACCCCCTTTCATTTTCTGAACTCCAATGAATCCAGGCCTAGTCAACCCAATCTCTTTTCATGCAACAATCCTGTCATCCCAAGAAGTTCTAGTGAACCTTTGCTACAGCCCTTCTACGGCAAATATATTTTTATGTGGGTAAGGAGACCAAAACTGCAACCAGTATCCAAGAGACTGTGCGAGACGTCTTTGCTCCTGTCCCCAATCCTTCTTGCAATGAAGGCTAACATACCATTTCCATTTCTAATTGCTTGTTACACCTGTACGCTTGCTTTCAGTAACTGATGTACCAAGGACATCTTTTTACATCCACCTTTCCCACTCTATTTCAATTGAAATGATACTCTGCCATTCTGCTTTTCTTCCAAATTCATATAATCCATGTTTTATTGCACCTGCCTTAGCGTTTGCACACTCTCTTAACTTTTCTCGATCATCTTGAAGACTCTAAACATTCTCCTCACCACGTACAATGCAACCTAGTTTTGTGTTGACTGTAAAGCAGGCAGATGTCGATCCTTCATCTAAGCCATTGACACAGATTGTGAAGAGCTGAGGCCCAAGCCATTGATTCCTGCAGTGGGCTGCAGCCAAATCAAGGCACGGGTTGCTTCGGCATGGTGCGCCAACGCTGAGTTTGAGCCCAGTCCAGGACCCAGCAGCTTTGGTGGACTCGACAATGGTGGTGGAGGCAAGATGGCGCTGTAAAATGGCAGCACGGTTCCAGTGGTGGTGGTCAGGCTCTGGGCCATGGCTGGGCCCGGGTACCTGATGGCAGAGGTGGTGGTCGCTACGGTGACGTGTGAGGGTCTCGGGTCACCTGAGAATTGGCAGACTGAGGGATGGACTTTGTTTTTCTGGGGGCGAGAATGCATGGCAGGGGCAGGGGATTGATCTGGGTGCTTCCTTTTCTTTTGGCTGTTCCTTTTATTTCTGCTTTTGTTTTTAATCCTGTCTTTGGTACACTAAGGTGGCACTGGAGAATGGTGACTTTGTACACTTTTCACTGTACTCCTGTACTCAGACACATGGGTGACAAAAAAACCTAAATCTAAACATGTTTAAACTATCTATTGGGCTTAACCCTGATGGCCTGAGTTTTTCAAGCCTTGGAAGCCTGTTAATACATCAGAAGAAAGAGCGGGAATCCCCTCGAAACGTGTAAGATTCTGAAGGGTGTTAACAGGGTAAGTGCTGAGATGGTGACTCCCCCCTTTGGGATATCTAGAACCAGGGGACATGCTTTTAAAATAAAGGGCCTCCCATTTAAGACGATGGACAGGACTTTTTCTTCCATTGGGCCACTTGCCTTTGGAATTCTCTTCCACATAGAGGAGGGCTATTGAGCTCAAAGCTGAATGGATTGATTATTGATTGACAGGGGAGTCCGGAGTTATAGGGAGGGAAGGGGTATGGAGTTAAGGCCACTCTATATCAGTCATAGTCTTCATAGCTGACGGCCATGCTCAATGGGCTGAGGAGCCCACTCCTGTTCCTATTTTTTGTGATGTTACGAACCTGCAATGTTGAATGTTGTAAAGTGCAGCTATTTCACAGACTATGCTCACATCCTTAAAATCTACAAAATTAACTACAGTCCATACATTGTCTGGCATGAACACAGCTGGATACAGCTAAGAATAACCAGCTTCCGGTTTGTAGTATTTCTTTAGCACTTAACGACTGGGAATTTCCTCCTCCAGCAGAAATGCGGTAGGATGCAATTTTCAGCTGTGCTCCAAACAAAACACTTATCTGGCCAACATTCCCAAAGTGCTTTCCACCTCTGCTGCTGATCTCACACAACACAAAAAAATAGAGAAGAAGAGAAGGAGGAGGCTATTGGGATTTGCTGCTGTAACAGGCCTTTTCTGCATCAGTAAGGGAGTGAGGGAGCTGTCAACAGAACAGTGCAACGTGACAGTAAAAGAAAATGAATCAACCCACGCCATTCAATTGCACGCCCATAGTGAGCCATTTAACTGCTACCTAGCAATCTGGGCCTCTCTTTGTACAGAGAGGTTGTTAACAGCCAGGGTTGTTATCATGATCATTACAAAAACATTACCCATCAGGCCCATGTCTTCGTCTTTGCCCATTGAGTAGGGGCATTTCTGGCAGCCATTTTGGTTGGAAAGTTACAATAATGGTAAATTAGCACAACTTCATATCCGAATTTCTTATCAAAACATACCTTTTGCAAATACTAGGTCTTAGAAGAAGATTTGAAGTCTGTATGTTCAACCATGGCTCAGTGACAATTCTCTCGCCTCAGATTCAGGTGGTTGTGACTTGAGTTAAGAAGGTATAAAGGTAAGATCACTATAGTCCTGCCAGACCATAGATCTGCTCTCTCATTAAGAAAAGATAACTGGTGGTGGCTTAACCTGAGGGTCACAATACTTCAGGCACGGGCAGAGGAGGAGAGTCCTTCATAGGTAACCTCAGCTGGCGTAGAAATTGAACCCACACTCTGTGGTCATCACAAACCAGCTGTCCAGCCAACTTAGCTAGCAGAGTGGTTTTTTTTACCTCATTCAAACCCACTCAAACCGATTCGCGGGATATCCTGTTGCTGTTTCTGTTAGAAGCTGTGGGAACATTGGATGCCACATTTCCCATATGACATTAGCAGCAAAATTTCAAAAAGTGCTACATTGGCTGTAAGGCATATTAGGGCATCCTCAACTTGAGAAAGGAGCGATACAGGTGCAATCTTTTCTTGTAATTATCCAATGTAATATCAGGACACGGATAATCTCAGCAGGCCCTATACAAGCAAAACTCACAAAGTTGTCTCTCGTGTTCCCTTGGTTCTGGTGGCTGAGGATACTAAAAGCAGTTAAATTATATTATATGGTCTAAGTGCTGAAGCTCCAAAGAGCTGCATCATTGGGCGAGGGATATTTAGGGGTCTGTTCCTTTACAGATAATTTAATTTATATTCTAACGTTAAACAGTAATAAAAATGCCTGAAATGTGATTCTATTTGAGTGTTCTGTTAATCAGGCTTAACTTTACAAAAGGGCAAGCTTAATCTCTTCCGTACTAAAGAACATAAGAACTAGGAGAGCAGGCAATTCAGCTCCTTAAGCCTGCTCCGCCATTTAATACATTGATACACATAGCTCCCTCATCTAAGTCATTAATATGCATTGTGAATAGCTGGGGTCCAAACACTGATCCCTGCGGCACCCCACTAGTTTCCGCCTGCTCACTCAGAGAAAGAGCCGTTTATTCTTCCTCTTTGTTTCCTGTCTGTCAACCACTTCGCTATCAAGTCACACAATCAGTAAGAGTCATATGAAAACATTCCCCAATAATCGGCCTTAAATTATGTGAAATACTGGGTTCTGTACAAGAAACAAAGTGCTTCAGCAAACAAAAGTAGCCATGGAATGACAGTTTCCAGTGCATTTTAATTTAGTGCTTAATCCCTGTTTAGCATTTCACTTTGAGCATTGTAGTTGAGCATAGCAAACTTATCTATGTGGACTATAGTTCAAATGCTCATATCTGGCAATCCTCTCAGGTTTCCCTCAGGGAGGGAGACCAGCCTCCCGATGTCTGGCGAGGCTGGGGGATGAAGGGCGAAGCAATTTCTTCTCACGTTACTCAAGCAGATTTTGTTTGCCACCACCCACTGAGATGTCTGCGGCCTGTATCAGATGTACTTTCTGAGATTGGATAATAATAAGAATTGTAGAAGGCACAATGCTTCGGAAGAAAATAAGCATTGAACAATCATTGAAATCCAAACTACAGTTCTTAAAATGAAAAAAAAACAACAGAAACAGGCTTCATTGAGCAATTCAACAACAAAATTATCATTGGTACCTCAAATTAAAAACAAATTGATTTATGACCTCGTACTAACATGTTCAAATATGCTGCTTAATTTTATTCTGTGCTGCATCTGGAATAAAAATACTTTTTATGAAGTTGTCTTTTTAGCTAGCAATAACAAGGAGGGAATTCCAGCTGTTAGTGTTAATTTATTGACGTAAACCAAGGAAATGTGTCTGTTTAAGAATTCCCTGCTTGAGTGTACAAAATAAATGTATTATTTATCTGCTGAAAATGCCTTTGTGTTCTACAGTTTATTCCATCTATCTGTGATTTTTTTGACTGTTTTGTAACCGGTCACATTATCACCTGAGTGCTTTGAAGTGGAAAAACGCAAATACTTCAATTTAATTTATAACTAAAGTCAATCGACAGATGGAATATAAATGGTAAAGAGTCCATTTGCATAAAAATGCAGTCCTTATTGTTTATTTTATTGTTTCTAACATTTAAAAAAATATTTGTAACAATATAGACAGCACTTTGGCAATTCTCTTGAGCTCTGATTATTCCTACATAAATCTAAGTCTGTTAAATGTTATCAGTGTTGTGGTTCTAATTAGCTTTCCTTATATTGAGGAAAGTTTTTTTGTAATGGGTTTCTAACTTTTATGTAAGTTGTTTCACATGTTTTTAAACTTTTTGCATTTTGTCAATTCAGTGTAGTTTATTCTGAAGGAATGGCATAAAGCACAATGATGATGGTTAATGGACAGATTTTTACTTTGGTGCCATTTGTCATTGTACACTGACTTCTTGTTATTGATGTGTAGGGATGCTCATGTGTTAGCACTAATGACTCTAAATGTTTCGCCGCAGTTATTACCAGGAGATAATGCTGGTTAGAATGAACACAAGAAATAATATTACCCAGAATAAAAGATTTATCCAGATGACACTTTAAACAGTTGTTGCATCATAATAGTCTTACCAGACCATAATAGCTGTTCTCCCATTAGAGAGGAGCGACTGGTGGTGATTTAACCTGAGGGCCACAGACTTCAGCTGAGGGAAGAGGTTGAGAAGGAGAGACCTTCATGGTAATCTCAAATCAGTGATAGGAATTGAACCCATGCAGTTAGACATCACACTACTCTACAAACAAACCGTCCAGCCAACCAAGCAAAACCGAACCCACTTTAAGCAGTAAGAATGAAGGGTAAGAATTAATTGCAATAATCTCAATTAGTGTGTCAGTTTTAGCACACCAGGAAGCCTTGTTGCCTGAGGTGGAAGGGTATGGCTTCAAGTTCCACTCCAGAGATTTAAAGGCAAAATCTATGATGACATTCTAAAGGAACCATCTTTGGGGGGAGACGCTAAGACATTGGATGTACATTCTCAGGTGTATGTAAAAAAAAAGACGTTATTTTGAAGATGAGAAGTGTAATCCTCCCTGATCTCCTGGACAATATTTACTCCTCAATAACATCATTAAACATAAATCGAAAATCTGCTGGTATCACATTGCTGTTTGGGGAATCTTATATACAAATGGAATGCTTTGTTTCCAACATTGCAACTATCACACTTAACTGCTCGAAACTGAAAGGTGCTGTACAAATATAGATCCTTTTTACTCATTTTATCATTGCTAATCCATCTAATCTGCGCATCTTCAGACTGTGAGAGAAAACCAGAACACCTGGTGGAAATCACAGAGACAGGAGAATGTGCAAACTCCACACAGGCAGTCGCCCGAAAGTGGGATCCTGGCACTGTGAGACAGTAGTGCTGACCACTGATTTCTTCTGCATTTTGAAATTTTGACCCTCAGAGGGCATAGAAAATTGTACTTGTCACTTTTTGAATTATCACAATAAGGAAATTTCTTTTACCTTTAAAAGGGAGAAGAACAGACAAAGGAAGCACATAGTGAGGACAGTAAAGGAGAGACAGACAGAGAAAGAAACCCCCATTACTAACTGACAGAGTTAGCAGTTACTGCCTTTCCTGCTGAATTCATGTATCACTGGACATCGGAGTACATCTGGGAACATTACAATTGCAACATTTAAAAGACATCTGGATGGGTATATGATTAGGAAGGGTTTGGAGGGATATGGGCCTGATGCTGGCAGGTGGGGCTAGATTGGGTTGGGATACCTGGTCGGCATGGACAGGTTGGACCGAAGGGTTGGTTTCTGTGCTGTACATCGCTATGACTCTATGTTCAAAAAGGCAGTAACAAAAGAATTATTGATTTAATTGTGCAATAAATTTCTTCTTGAAGTATATACCCGTGTTTTACTTACTTTTAGTGGTTTATGATACGATATAATTTTATAGAACAAATGAATGGCACATCAGATGGGTAGTGAGTTTTCACAATTAAGGTTATCTAATTAAGTTTTGCCTATCTCTGACTGTAAGAGTCCTATGTAAAATACTCTTAATCATGCCGCAAGTACCAGTTCAATGTCTACGCCCCCTGCCCTAGACTTCCTTATATGGCAGCTGGCTTATTCCCTGTTAAAACATTCTTTTGACTGCATCAGCAAGTAATTCCACTGAGGATTTCATATTCAAACCAACCGCCAAAGTAAAAACAACTTTTACTGGAAATCCCTCACCCCATCCCCTCACCATATAACACAAACTTTATTACCACATCTGTCAACAGATGTGAAAAGCTATGATGATTCAGTCCAATAATCGTACAAGTAGAAAAAGTAATTCTATAGGTTTGTTTAACTTATTCTTTTCCTTGTTAATGTTTCATTTCAGAAAAAACAGCAGTACCTGACAAAATGGCAATGCTCAGAGTGGAAGGATATGGAATAGTTGCCAGAGTATGTTGCTAGCCACCAGCTATTTAAACTCAAGGTCAAAATAGGTCATGAGCTACTATTTAAACACAAGGTCAAGATGGGTCATTTCATGGCACTAAATGAATTTGTTAGAAACTGCTATTATACTCAGTGGACTACAGTGTACTTTGATTCATGTTTTACGTTTCCTAAAAAGATAGAATGGTTATTGTCTCTAGTCTTTTGTGCAAGGTTTGTGAAGGTTTGTAAAGGTCTCTAGTCTATACAGATTAAACCTAAATATTAAAGGCACAGTGGCTCAGTGGTTAGCACTGCTGCCTCAGAGTGCCAGAGATTCATTCCAGCCTTAGGCGAATGCCTGTGTGGAGTTTTCACATTCTCTGTGTGGATTTCGTCCAGTGTTCCGGTTTCTTCCCACAATCCATAGATGCGCAGGTTAGGTGAATTGGCCATGCTAAATTGCCCATAGTGTTCAGAAATGTGTAGTTTAGGTGCATTAGTCAGGGGTAAATGTAGAATAATAGAGTTGGGGAATGGGTCTGGGTGGGTTACTCTTCAGAGGGTTGGTGTGGGCTTGTTGGGCCGAAGGGCCTGTTTCCACAATGTAAGGAATGATTAAAGTAATCCCGCTTGCGAAAATGAAACCACAATGTCAGCTGATTTTCTTTTGCTTTAATATTTTTTCTTTGATTTTAGTAATAATATACTAATTCCCTTAATTTTTGAATATACATTATTAAAAGGTTTGATGAAAGTACCACTCAAAATGATTATTTTTCCATTCAATGCTGTCATGTCTTTCAAATCTGTTTGTTCTTATCTATCTGTTCTTATTTCAGTCTTACATTCTTTGGCTATTTTTTAGTTGATAAGTAAATTGTTTAAGGAGCAAAGTGCTTTTACATTTAAAATCAAGTATTAATCAGTGTAAAAAATTGTCCAGGTACCTAACTAACCCAAACATTTGCATCCATCCACCACCACCATGCCTCCCTGCCCTTGGCACAGTGTACTCTCAATCAGTGCTTCTAACAAATTCATTTAGTGCCATGAAATTACCCATCTTGACCTTGTGTTTAAATAGTAGCTCATGACCTATTTTGACCTTGAGTTTAAATAGCTGGTGGCTAGCAACATACTCTGGCAACTATTCCATATCCTTCCACTCTGAGCATTGCCATTTTGTCAGGTACTGCTGTTTTTTCTGAAATGAAAAAAGGGATCAACAGTGCTATCAAGTGACCCATTCCCGATGAAGGGCTTTTGCCTGAAACATCAATTTTCCTGATTAGAGTGGTGCTGGAAAAGCACAGCAGTTCAGGCAGCATCTGAGGAGCAGGAAAATTGATGTTTCGGGCAAAAGTCCTTCATCAGGAATTCAATTTTCCTGCTCCTTGGATGCTACCTGACCTCCTGTGCTTCACCTCCACCTAGTGCTATCAAGTAGCACTTTCTCAGCAATGAACAACCTTTAGTTATTTCATCGATGATGTTCTTCCATCATTAGGTCAGAAATAGGGACTTTCATTAATTGATGCACAATATTTAGTGCTGGATGTAGGTTTGCTCGCTGCTGAAAGGTTCATTTCCAGACATTTCATTACCTTACTAGGTAACATCTTCAGTGGACCTCATGCGAAGCAATGCTGAAAATTTCTGCTTTCTATTTATATGTTTGGGTTTCTTTGGGTTGGGGAATGGGTCCAAAAAAACCCAAATATATAAACAGAAAACAGGAATTTTCAGCATTGCTTCGCCTGAGGCCCACTGAAGATGTTACCTCGTAAGGTAACGAAACATCTGGAAATGAATCTTTCAGCTCAGCGAGCAAACCTACATCCAAAACCTCAACCTGAGCTACAAATCTTCTCAAAACTCGCTAACATTTAGTGCTATTTGTGACCAGACAGAAAATGAAGCAATTTTTGTCCAACTGCATTAAGACCTTAGCAATACCCTGACTTGGGGTAGAAAGCACTGAAACATATTTGTGCCGCAAAAGTACCAGGCAATGACTATCTCCATCAGCCATGAGGCACTGTCAGAAGTGAGACAAAAAACCCTCCAATTGCCTGGATGAGTGCAACTCTAACAGAACTGAAGAATGACTTGGACATGCTTGGACTGGAGTGGAAAAAGTTAAAAATCACACAACACCAGGTTATAGTCCAACAGGTTTATTTGGAAGCACTAGCTTCCAGAGTGCCGCTCCTTCATCAGGTGGTTAAGATCATATTCACAGAATTTGTTGCCAAAGGAGTCCCAGTGTCATGGAGATGTGATACAGTAAACAATCTTAGATTAAAACTTTCATCTTTAAAAATAGGATATGCTGGTTTCTGTTCTTCAAGAACTTCTTTTAAATTACATTCTCAAGTTAGCTCAGCTTTTTAAACAATAGATGTGGAGTCTATCTGCTACCTCAGATTGACAAACCCTCTGTATAATTTCCAGAGTTTTACATGGATTCATGCAGTTTTTGAGCAAACTAAAACGTAATTCTGCTGAAAGAAATTCACCCCATGAGCTTTATATGTCTGCGCATGTAGGAGCAACAGATTGAGTGTGTGTGTATATGTGTGTGTAAGCTTGGTTAAGTGAGATGGGGTATGTCCAAGAGGGTGTTTGTGTTGGTGTGAGTGTGGGGGGGGAGCGGTGTATGTATGTGCATATGAGAGAGAGCTTGTGTGTGAACTGAAGAAGTTTGACACCATTCTAGTCTAAGCAGCCCATTCACAAACCACATTCACAAACATTCTGTCCCTCCACTACATCACATCAGTTGTATGACACTTTGATCTTTTATAATACAAATTCTGAGTCCTATGATCCTGACCACTAGCTACCTGATGAAGGAGCACCACTCCAAAAGCTTGTACTTCCAAATAAACCATTTGAACTATAACCTGGTGTTGTGTGATTCTTAACTTTGTCTATCCCATTTTAACACCGGCACCTCCACATCATGACGCCCAGTAGCAGCAGTGTGTACCATCTACAAAATACACTCCAATAACTCATATTAATCAGTTCCTTCTCAACCCACAGCCACAACCATTCGGAAGGACAGGGGAGGCAGATAAATGGGAACATCCCACTATCTGTAAGCTTGCTCTAAACCACTTACCATCCTGACATGGAAATACATGTCTGTCCCTTCAACATGATCATGCTAAAATCCTGGAACATCCAGTCTATCAGCATTGTAGGTGTGTGTACGATAATTAGACTACAGTGTCGAAGAAAGCAGCTCACGCCCATCTTTGAATGCAAATAAATGCTGACCAATGCAGCAATGGCCACATTCCATGTACAACCATTTGTAAATTAAAATCCATTAAATTACATATTTTTTTAACAAACTGGGCCTTATGGGTTTTTTTCCAAATACAAGGACTTTCATGTGCAAAATGCATTAATGTATACAAATTTTAATCAAAGTGAAAAGTAGATATGGAACATATCATAAAATAGCTTTCAACCTAATGATAATATATTAATATTCTTGCATTGTACAGTCAACCTTATCACTTCTGACTTCCTACTTTCACATTTCTGATGAAAGCTACCTATGTAAACTGTTACGCTATAATTAATTCCTCCTGCCAATAGAGGTGCTGGAGTGTAACTATTGTTGGATTTAAAGAAATGCCCAACATTTTTACTAGTTTCCATTTAAAAAGTGTATATAGGTATTTAATTTGAAAATTATAAAACGATAGCAAAACATATGGCTCAATATAATGACAGATTTACCTCTGTGTGACCTGGTCAAATCTTTCTCACCGCCTCACCTTATACTCGATTTGGCTCACCATACGCAACCACATGGAGAAATTGACTACTTAATGCATATTCGTTTTGATTTTGAAAAGCATATAATTTTAGAAACGTGTTCACTCAGAAATAGTTCATGTGAGGGATAGTTTTCTGGCAACATGAAACCTTTTCTGTATGCAATGCATATTGGAAAACTGTCTCTAGTACGCCCTTGGCTTCCTGCAGTTTACTGCCAGATGGGTTTCCCTGGTGCCAGGATGCACTTGGAAACTATAAACTTTAATTTGAAGATAATTACATACAAGTCAAATTTAGATTGATAATTCCAGACACAATTGTCTTTGGCAATTATATATTTTATTGGCCAATGTAGTTAATTAAAAATGTAATTATACCAAACAATTTGATCTGACTTAACGGTATCACTCTTGCCTTGTAGACTAGAGAGACCTGAGCACATGTTTGAGGCTGTTGTTTCAGTGCAGTGCTGAGTGAGTGCTGTATTATTGAAGGCACAGTCTTTCAACAGTAACAACAGCCAGTTAAATTTATATAGTGCCTTTAATGTAACACAACATTCCATTGTGTTACATTACAAAATGAAATACAACAGTGAGCCGTGTAAGGGCAAATTACCCAAAGCTTGGTCAAAGAGGCAGATTTTAATTGGAGGTAAGTGAGGTAGAGAGGAAGACTGATGAGGTATGAAGACATTATCAGTGGAACTTTGGATTACCTCAAGTTTACAGAGAGAAGAACATAGCAGATCAGCCATGAGTGTGGGCAATAATTAATCTAGAAGTATTGAAGACGTGGATGAAAGTTTCATTAGCCCGTGAACTGAAACACAGGCTGAAGCTGTGTGATATTATGGAGCTGGAAATACACGGGTCTTATTTAAAGCACAACTATGAGGTAAGGAGCTCATCCTTCCAATAAGATGTTGAACTCAGGTTTTTCACGGTAGGTTTAAGATCATGGGGCACTTTTTGAAAGCAAAGTACAAGAATTCTATCCCGTGTCCCACGATCACTGAAAACATCTGCTCATGTATGATTTTGCCATGTTTGGGAACTCACTGTGTGTAAACAGATTTCATTATTCCCATTATTACAACAGTGGCAACACTTCAAAAGTAGTTCATGATTTCCAAATTTTGAGCAACACTCATCCCCAATATCAGTTTTCTCACTGCTTCCAGACCAGCTTGCTCTGGTTCACTTCAGATGCCTCCATCTCTCTCACTCTGCCTCTGAAACACTTCTAAATTGGAGGTACATGTTTGCAGTAGTTTTGGTATCTACAGCCTACAACTCCTTTATCTGGTCTTTTGATCTAAGGAAGGATACACTTACCATTAGAGGAAGTGCTACAAAGGCTCACCAGACTGACCTCTGCACGGTGAGGTTGTCCTGTGTGGAAAGGTGAAGGAGATTGTGCTTGTATTGTCAGGAAGAATGAGAGATGTCTTGTTTAAACCTACAATATTTGCACAGGTTTGAGCAGGGAAGTTGCAGGAAGAATGTTGGTGTGGTTTGGTGGTGGAGGGGGAGTGCAGTAAAGTTCTAGAAACAGGGAGGCAGATCAGAATAAAAATTAGACCACTTGGGACTGAGATGAAGAGAATGTGCGCGGTAGCTCAGTGGTTACTCTTCGAAGGGTCATTGTGGACTTGTTGGGCCAAATGGCCTGTTTCCACACTGTAGGGAATTTAATGTATTACTCAGAGTGATGAGGCTTTGGAATTCTCTACCCCAGAGAGCTACTGAGGCTCAATCATTGAATATATTCAAGACAGAGATTGATATATTACTAGATATTAAAAATATCAAGGGATATGGGGTAATATGGTGAAAAAAAAGGTTTGAGGTAGATGATCAAACTAGTTGAATGGGACAGCAGGAGCAAATGACTGCAGATGCTGGTCTGTACTGAAAACAAAATATGCTGGAGATCACAGTGGGTCAGGCAGCATCCATGGAGGGAGAACAAGCTAATGTTTTGACTCCAGATGACTCTTCGTCGGATGAAGAGTCATCTAGACTAGAAACGTTACCTTGCTTTCTCCCCATGGATGTGTGTGGCCTGCTGTAATCTCCAGCATTTTGTGTTTTCAGAATGAGAGTGCAGGCTGGACGGACCGAATGGTCTACTCGTACGCCTATTTCGGACATTTCTGTTCATCCAAAACATTGTAGCGTTTTTCCTTTTTTTTCCCATCAGTTTTATAATGACTATTCCAAATGTGTACTTGATTCTTGCACTGGGGGAAAAAAAAGGTGCTTACACGTGACGAGACATAACAACCCGAATGACATGATTAAACCTCGGCTAAATAAATCAAAGCAGCAGTGTACACATCGCCATGGCGACGGTAAACAACCGAAAATAAAACGGGGAAGGATGCGGGAAGGAGCCCTGCTTGCAGTTGGTGCATGAGACTGATTCAGTTCAGTCTGACCTTCCGCGGATCAGTTGCACAATGGGCCAGAGCTTTGTTTTGTTTGCAGCACTGATTATTTTGGCCCGTGTGCTTCTCTCACATCCGCGCTGACACAAGGGGAGACCAACTCCCAGCGGGAGGGCAAGGAAAGCCAGCAGCAGCTGTCAGAGTGCACTGCCCGGATTCACTTCCACCCGGGAACCTGTGGGATGGGGGAGGGACAGAGAAAGTGCAGGAGGAAAATCACAGCAGCCTCCGCGCACACAAACAGAAAAAACCTGCTGGGGTTTAAAAGGTGGATGTTTCCTCACTCGAAATTCTTTCATATAAACAGCAAGAACGTTTCTCCAGCACATTTCTGGAAATGAGAACTCAGAATGAAGGCTAAACCGTTTAGGATTGAGGTGGTGAAGACTCCAGGGGCTGAAGAATCTTTGGAATTCTCCAAAGCTGGCTCAGTCATTGAGGATATTCCAGACAGAGATTGATGCGTTCTTAGATTCACCAAAGGATTTGGGGCAGTGCAGGGAAACAGGATTGTTACTAATAACGGGAGCAAGGAAGAGAATTGGATACAAAAAAAGTTACCTTGAGGAAAGGGGTGGGGCGAGATCCGGCAGTCCGATTGGTCGGGGGGCGTCACCTTATCTACATCCCGCTTTGTGAATGGCTGGAGGAGCTGTCCATTACAGCTGAGGTGGGCGGGTGAGTGCGCGCGCCGACAGCTGGTAGCAGTCTGTTTGTTGTTGTATTGGTGGGGTTGGTGGGGAGGGGTGTCACAGAAAGCTGGCTCCCATACAGAAGCTTGTCTATCTGCTGAAGTTAAATGGTAAAGTATGTACTGTTGTCAGTAATGTATCGTGGATCTCTTACTGATGGGGCGGAAAAATTCTTTTAAATGGTGCTTTTTGACCTGAGTGTCAAATCCTGAGCCAGGTACTTTTAAACTGTTGGGAATAAAGGCATGCTGATCGCTGCAGAATTATTGTTCTGCTTCTAGTTAATTGAACAGCAGAACTAATTAGTATTTTGGCACAAGATGTTTATTTCTGAATTGTTAGTTTTTTTTATCATTACTCCTATATCAGCTCCATATGCAAGAGCTGCATTAAAATGTTTCATCTTCTAGGATGCTTCCATTCATCAGAGAATCGGTATAGATCAGAGTGGATTTGGTGGATATTTATTTGTTGTGTCTTAATTTTCAGAGCATTGTATTTAAGGGCTGTTTGGTGGAGGGCCACAGATGTGTGAGACACCTAATTGCACACACTTCATTTTGATGCCAGAAAACAGGTGGAGGGTAATCCCAGGGGATTGTGAGCCTGGGGTGTAATTCATTTGAAGAAAGAAAAGAGCTGAGTGAGTATGATTGTAATAATTCATTCCTGTGAATTTTCAGCTCACTTTTCACCTAGCAAGAGATTCTGGTGGTTGCGTAGAAAGTTTTCTTTCTCTAGTTGGAAAGTCTATGCAACCTTGTACAGGAACCATATAGAGTGGTTTATTACCTTCTGTTCCAAAAACGTTGTTGAAATTTAAGCTGTTTTCTTTTCTAAATCAATAGTCAGACAATTTGTTTGTGGAGGGAGAGGAAACGTCATTGTGTGCACACCAAATGATGTGATTTACATGACCGAGTTGTGTGTTTAGAAAGCAAACAAAAACAAAAGATTAATCATTTGTTTAATGCCATTCTCAAGCTTACTCTTATTTTTTGAACATTTCATTTTTATTTACTCACACTCTTGCAAGGCACAAGAAATTCCTCAATCGCTTCAAAGCCTTAGGGCCAGTATCATATTGTGCTTGAGTCTAATTCACGGTAAAATTGAATTATCCAGTAATTTGAATTAAGTCCCAATGTACATTCAGGGTATATTGCGACAGTAGAACCAATTTTAAAAATTGCCGAATTGAAAATTCTATCAATGAAATGTTGTTGGTCAGCCTGCCATTATGGATAGGAGGATAGCACACGGTTCTCAACTGATCTGTCATATGAATTCGAAAAAATCAAATCATATCTCAGATTATTAGCTAGGCAATTTACTTTTGTAATTATTATAGTATTTAGTAATTGTGAAATGCCTTGACTAAATTGTTGCAAGTTATAGCAGGTTGGATTTTTCATGAAGAGATATGAGATGTGGTACTGATAGATAGTTCTTCTTATGTGACAGAGGGAAAAAACATCTGTAGGATGTCAGTGCAATTTCAGGCATGCTGTTTTTTTTTAAAAGAATGATATGGCATAAGGTTTTACAAAGTAGCTGGAAAGATATGATTCTTAACTTGAGCACTGTGTAAAAAAAATTAGGATCTTATTTCCTCTGCTGCTGGCCTGTAAGTTGGTATGTAAGTGGGCAATTTTTGAAACTGTTTCTCTTGATTACACTCCAACAAACCTTAGCACTTTTATAATCTCCCATGATATTGGTTGCAGGCTATAGGATGGTTATCCTTTTTATTAGATAATCACAGTGAATGCATGAATTTCAAAACCAAAAGGTTCAAAGCATTCACTATGAGAGAGGCTAGACAGAGTAGGTCATGAGAATCTCTTCCCAGTGTCAGACTTGTCTAAAACCAGAGGGCATAGGTTTAAGGTATGGAGGAAGTGGTTTAGAGGAGACCTGAGGAATTCTGTTTTCCCCAGAGGATGGTAGAAACATGGAACATGCTACAGGAGAGGGTGGTGGAGGCAGGTACTCCCATAACATTTAAAAAACATCTGGATGAACACTTAAAATGTAGGGCATAATAGGCGATGGACCAAGTGCAAGTAAATGGGATTAGTGTAGTTTGGTGTTTGTTGGTCAGCATAGACATAGAGTCATAGAGATGTCCAGCATGGAAACAGACCCTTTGGTCCAACTTGTCCGTGCCGACCAGATATCCCAACCCAATCTAGTCCCACCTGCCAGCACCTAGCCCATATCCCTCCAAACCCTTCCTATTCATGTATCCATCCAAATGCCTTTTAAATGTTGCAATTATACCAGCCTCCATCACTTCCTCTGGCAGCACATTCCATACACGTACCACCCTCTGTGTGAAAAAGTTGTCTCTTAGGTCTCTTTTATATCTTTCCCCTCTCACCCTAAACCTATGCCCTCCAGTTTTGGACTTCCTGACCCCAGGGAAAAGACTTTGTCTATTTATCATATCCATGCCCCTCATAATTTTGTAAACCTCCATACCATCAGCCCTCAACCTCCGACGCTCCAGGGAAAACAGCCCAGCCTGTTTAGCCTCTCCCTATAGCTCAAATCCTCCAACCCTAGCAACATCCTTGTAAATCTTTTCTGAACTCTTTCAAGTTTCACAACATCTTTCCGATAGGAA
This sequence comes from Chiloscyllium plagiosum, assembly GCF_037043375.1. Classification (NCBI taxonomy): domain Eukaryota; kingdom Metazoa; phylum Chordata; class Chondrichthyes; order Orectolobiformes; family Hemiscylliidae; genus Chiloscyllium; species Chiloscyllium plagiosum. The sequence goes on along the minus strand of NW_028270181.1, from coordinate 19,853,599 downwards.
GGAGACCAGAATTGTATGCAATATTCCAACAGTGGCCTAACCAATGTCCTGTACAGCCGCAACATGACCTCCCAACTCCTGTACTCAATACTCTGACCAATAAAGGAAAGCATACCAAACACCTTCTTCACTATCCTGCGACTTCACTTTCAAGGAGCTATGAACCTGCACTCCAGGGTCTCTTTGTTCAGCAACACTCCCTAGGACCTTACAATTAAGTGTATAAGTCCTGCTAAGATTTGCTTTCCCAAAATGCAGCATCTTGCATTTATCTGAATTAAACTCCATCTGCCACTTCTCAGCTCATTGGCCCATCTGGTCAACATCTGGTAATCTGAGGTAACCCTCTTCGCTGTCCACTACACCTCCAACTTTGGTGTCATTTGCAAACTTACTAACTGTACCTCTTATGCTCACATCCAAATCATTTATGTAAGTGACAAACAGTAGAGGGCCCAGCACCGATCCTTGTGACACTCCACTGGTCACAGGCCTCCAGTCTGAAAAACAACCCGCCACCACCACCCTCTGTCTTCTACCTTTTGAGCCAGTTCTGTATCCAAATGGCTAATTCTCCCTGTATTCAGTGAGATCTAACCTTGCTAATTAATCTCCCATGGGGAACCTTGTCGAACGCCTTACTGAAGCCCATATAGATCACATCTACTGCTCTATCCTCATCAATCCTCTTTGTTACTTCTTCAAAAAACTCAATCAAGTTTGTGAGACATGATTTCCCACGCACAAAGCCATGTCGACTATCCCTAATCAGTCCTTGTCTTTCCAAATACATGTACATCCTGTCCCTCAGGATTCCTTCCAACAATTTGCCCACCACCGAGGTCAAGCTCACTGGTCTATAGTTCCCTGGCTTGTCCTTACCACCCTTCTAAAACAGTGGCACCACATTTGCCAACCTCCAGTCTTCTGGCACCTCACCTGTGACTATCGATGATACAAGAGGCCCAGCAATCACTTCTCTAGCTTCCCAGAGTTCTCGGGTACACCTGATCAGGTCCTGGCGATTTATCCACCTTTAATCATTTCAAGACATCCAGCACTTCCTCCTCTGTAATATGGACATTTTGCAAGGTGTCACCATCTATTTCCCTACATTCTATATCTTCCATATCCTTTACCACAGTAAATACTTGGTGGGCTGAAGGGCCTGTTTCTGTGCTGTATGACTGTAGGGCTCTCCAAGTTTCACAAGTCAACATCGATGCCATATTTACTTTTATCCTTTTTAATAGAGAGATTTTTATCAGATGGTTTTTAAGAAGTTTGCAATTTCCTCTTTAAAGTAACTAGAGTGCTCATGTAGATGGTTTTATCTTTTGCCATCTGATCAATCCAAGCTTTTGAATGTTACATCAAGACACTAGCTATTGAACCATAGGGAGTTTCAAGCCATAAAATTGCACTATGAAGGGAAAAGAAACTATTACGAACATTGACTGCTGCTGAACGCATTCATCAAATCTGAAAAGTGCCTTTGGAGAAATTGTTCGACATGAAGGATGCCTTTTCTCTGTTTGCATGGAGTGAAGGTACTGGGTCAGTCTCTGTTCAGTTCAACCTTTGCTATATGTGATTTTTTTTTAAAAAAAATGGTGAGAACAATATAATTGAGTACTTCAGTCATACAGTTGAGACCATCCAACCATCTGTAAGTAATAATAAAACAGAAAAATGCTGGAGAAACTTAGCAGCTCCGATAACATCTGTGCAGAAAGAAATGAAATTCAGCTTTTGAGTCTGAAATGGTTCTTCCTCAGAAGCAGAGTCATATCGAGCTGGAAATATTAACTCTGTTTCTCTCTCCTTAAATTTCTCCAGCATTCTTTTCTCTCTTTCACTTTGCGAGCATCTGCTTTTATCTGGAAATAGCACTCGTATTGTTTGAGGATGGGTGCTTGTGAGACTTTTCTGGACCAATATCTGAACTTGGTTACAATTAAGATATCAGAATTGCCATCATCTGTTAAACCAACACTGAACCTGTCAGGCAGTTTCATTGAATTTCATGATGTTTTAGGCAGTGCATTAGTCTCACATAATTCACAGTGGAGTCTCAGTTTCTGGCAGACCCATTTTGTTTTAAGTAAGATATTTGCACTTGTGAGTTTATTTGAGAAATTGGCAGTGAAAATTCTATTCTCTATAATGTTAAATGCTTAAGAGAAAATATATATTAAAAATGATTATCAATGAATGGCTGAAAGGAACCATGATTAATATAACTAAGAAAATCTCTATCTTGAAACAATGTGTTATGTTACTCTTTCCAGCTGGCGGGTCCATCGCTTGGAAGAGCTATCAAATGAACACAGTGCCTGTTGAATTTGTGCTGCCTCTGTGCTCATAAAATTTAGGTTTCTACCCAGGATTTGCTTTTTTCCATAAGCCCCAACTGCAAAATCTTTAATAAAGATTACAATCCTTCAGGAGGTTTTGTAAATGTTATTTATGAAAATCTACAAAATGTTAGAACTGCTAGCTAAAGTCTAAGTGGAGAGTTGGCACAGTCTCTGCAGCCTCTAGGGAATCAAAATTGTTGAGTAATATCACTATCATAATGGTGCCAGAGAGTCAAAGGTACTGCTGTAAATCAGTATGTAGACATCAGAATGATTATTCCAGGCCATTAAGCCACACAGCCGCCGCTGAAATTGATTCAGTGTTGGATATCTATAACTGTGAATGCATAGCATGCCAGTTGATTGCAATTTCTTTTGAATATCTAATGCCTCTTTATTGTTTATTGTAAGGAGACTACTTTTAGTGTAACCTTGGTTTAAGAAGCCATGCAGCTGCCTCTTGACTTGTATTGTCAAATACCATTTCAGCATCAACACTGGCCAAATTCTAAGCTATTTAAACAGTTGTAAACACCCAGTTAGGCATTGAACTGGAGAATTTCAGCTCCTGTGCTACAACTCCAAGAACTCTAATACCTCCAAAACAGGCATTTTATCTATCCCTCACATCCTTCGCTCTGTCTTAGGCCATCAATCAATGCCTTCATTGGTCGACAGTTCCCTTCCTCAGCCCCTCCTTGCTGCTTTAACATCATGCTTAAAACTTGTCTCTTTTTCACAAAAGAAAACAAAGTTTTGCGGATGATGAAGATCAGAAACAAGCACAGAAATTGCTGGAGAAACTCAGCAAGTCTGGCAACATCTGTGGAGAGAGAAAAACAAAGTTAACGTTTGGGTCCAGTGACCTTTCCACAGAACGGACAGTAGCTTGGAAAAGGTGGTATTTCTCTCAATGACAGGGGGTGGTGGTTGTGGGGGAGAGAGAAAAGTTAGAGTCAGAGGCACAGTCAGACCGCAGAGGAACTGGCCCTTCAGTCCAATCAGTCCATGCTGACAATAATCCCAAACCAAACTATTCCCACCTGCCTGCCCTTAGCCCTTATCCCTCCTAGTTGTGGGGGAAAGAGTGAGTGGATAGGTATTGACGGAGCCCAGAGAGAGAAAAAAAATTAGGCAGACAAAGAGATAGAAGATAGTATGCCAGAGAAGAAGAAAAGCTGATAATGGGGACAATGAGTGGATGATAATTGATGTTATGTACCTGGACTTTCACAAGGCTTTTGACAAGGTTCCACACAAGAGATTCTCAAGGAAAATTAAAGCTCACGGTATCAGAGCTAATGTATTGACATGGATCGAGAACTGGTTGGCAGACAGGAAGCCGGAAGTTGGAATAAATGGGTCCTTTTCAGAGTGGCAGGTAGTGACGAGTGGGGTGCTGTAGGGTTCAGTGCTGGGATCCCAGCTGTTCACAATATATGTTAATGATTTGGAAGAAGGAATTGAATGGAATATCTCCAAATTCTCAGATCACAGTAAGTTGGGGGGGCAGTGAGGAGTGCTGTGAGGAGGATGCTGAGAGGCTGCAGGGTGACTTGGACAGGCTGGCTGAGTGGGCAGATACTTGGCATATGCAACATAATGTGGATAAATGTGAGATTATTTGTTTTGCTCACAAAAATAGGAAGGCAGATTATTTCCCGAATGATGGCAATTTAGGAAAAGGTGAGGTGGGACAATCTCCTAGTCTGAGAAAGGAGAGTCTAGCTCTTGCGGGAGTTCAGCAAAAGTTCACCAGACAGATTCCTGGGATGGCAGGACTGACATATAAGGAAAGGCTTGTACTTGCTGGAATTTAGAAGAATGAGGGATGATCTCATAGAAAAATATAAAATCCTGACGGGACTGTTTAAACTAGATGCCCGAATAATGTTCCTGGCGTTGGGGAAGTCCAGAACTAGGGGTCACAGTCTTAAGATTAAGGGGTGAGCCATTCAGGATGAGATGAAGAAGAATTTCTTCACTCAGAGAGTTGTGAATTCTCTCCCACAGGAAGCTGTTGGGGCCAGTTCATTAGATATATTCAAGAGTGAGCTGAATGTGGCCCTTGCAGCTAAAGGGATCATGGGGTATGGGGAGAAAGTGGGAGTGGGATACTGAGATTTCATGATCAGCCATAATTATATTGAATGGTGTGGCAGGCTCGAAGGGCCGAATGGCCTACCGCTGCACCTGTTTTCTATCTTTCTGCAATGGGTTGGCTGTGCTGAAAGTAGCCCATCCCATGACAGAGTTGTGGTGTGGGGTTGGGTGTTGGTTGGAAAGATCATGGAATGAGATATTCAGGTTTCACAAATGCTACCTGAGTACACTGTGTAAGTAAACTTGGAACTTATCACTAGAGGCCACGTGTAAGTGCAAATTCCTGATGGAAATGCATTCTAGCAAGATGTAGGTTTGAATGCTGAAGACGTTTGTCCTTTTTTCTCCACATCAGAACAGGAATAGGCCATTCAAGGCCTTCAAGGCTGCTCCATTATTGAATTAGATCATGAATGATCATCTCCCTCAGTATCGTTTTCCTGTATTATAATCAGTGTATCAGTCTCTGGATATCTGTTGATTTCTGTCTTGAGCATGCTTAATGGTTGAGTTTCCATGGCTCTCTGGGATGGAAAGATTCCAAAGGTTCACTACCCTCTGAGTTAATAAGTTTTTTAGAACATAGAACATAACAGTGCAGTACAGACCCTTTGGCCCTCGATGTTGCGCCTGTGGAACCAATCTGAAGCCCATCTAACCTACACTATTTCATTCTCGTCCATATGCCTATCCAATGGCCATTTTAAATGCCCTTAAAGTTGGCAAGTCTACTACTGTTTCAGGCAGTGCGTTCCATGCCCCGACTACTCTCTGAGTAAAGAAACTACCTCTGACATCTGTCCTATATCTATCACCTCTCGATTTAAAGCTATCTCCTCCCATGCTAGCCATCACCATCTGAGGAAAAAGGCTCTCACTGTCCACCCTATCTAACCCTCTATTATTTTATATGTCTCAATTAAGTCGCATCTCAACCTTCTTCTCTCTAACGAAAATAGCCTCAAATCCCTCAGCCTCTCCTCGTAAGACCTTCCCTCCAGACCAGGCAACATCCTAGTAAATCTCTGAACCCTTTCCAAAGCTTCCATATCCTTCCCATAATGCGGTGACCAGAATTGTACGTAATATTCCAAATGTGGCAGCACCAGAGTTTTGTACAACTGCAGCATGAGCTCATAGTTCTGAAACTCGATCCCTCTACCATTAAAAGTTAACACACTGTATGCCTTCTTAACAACCCTATCAACCTGGGTGGCAACTGTCAAGGATCTATGTACTTGGACACCAAGATCTCTTTGCTCGTTTATACTACTAAGAATCTTATCATTATCTCCGTTCCTATTACTCCTTGCAAAGTGAATCACCTCACACTTTTCCATTTGCCACCTCTCAGCCTAGCTCTGCAGCTTATCTATGTCTCTCTGTAACCTACAGCATCCTTCGTCACTATGCACAACCTCACCGACCTTCGTGTCGTCTGCAAATTTATTAAAACATCCAGGTTATTTATATAAATGACAAACATCAGTGGACCCAAAACAGATCCTTGTGGTACCCCACGAGTAACTGAACTCCAGGATGAATATTTCCCATCAAGCTAGCCAATTTCTGATCCAAACAGCTAAATCACCCTCAATCCCATGCCTTCGTATTTTGTTCAATAGCCTACCATGGGGAACCTTATCAAATGCCTTACTGAAATCCATATACACCACATCAATCGCTTTACTCTCATCCACCTGTTCGGTCACCTTCTCAAAGGACTCAATAAGGTTTGGGAGGCACGATGTACTCTTCACAAAACTATGTTGACTATCTCTAATCAACTTATTCCTCTCTAGATGATTATAAATCCTATCTCTTATAACCCTTTCCAACACTTTACCCAGAACCGAAGTAAGGCTCACTGTTCTATAATTATCAGGGTTGTCTCTACTCCCCTTCTTGAACAAGAGAACAACATTTGCTATCCTCCAGTCTTCTGGCACTATTCTCGTAGACAATGATGACGGAAAGATCAAAGCCAAAGGCTCTGTAATCTCCTCCCTGGCTTCCCAGAGAGTCCTCAGATAAATCCCATCCAGCCCAGGGGACTTATCTATTTTCACACTTTCCAGTATTGCTAACACCTCCTCCTTATGCACCTCAATCCCATCTAGTCTAGTACCTGTATCTCAGTATTCTTCTCAACCACATTGTCTTTTTCTAGTGTGAATATTGATGAAATGTATTCATTTTGCACTTCCCCTATCTCCTCTGACTCTATGCAGAACTTCCCACTACTGTCCTTGACTGGCCCTAATCTTAGCTGAAAATGTGTTGCTGGAAAAGCGCAGCAGGTCAGGCAGCATCCAGGGAACAGGAGAATCGACATTTCGGGCATAAGCCCTTCTTCAGGCCCTAATCTTACTCTCGTCATTCTTTTATTCCTGATATAGCCATAGAAAACCTTTAGGGTTTTCCTTGATCCTATCCGCCAGTAACTTTTTATGTCCCCTTCTGGCTCTTCTTAGCTCTCTCTTTAGGTCTTTCCTGGCTAACTTGTAACTCTCAAGCGCCCTAACTGAGCCATCGCATCTCATCCTAACATAAGCCTTCTTCTTCCTCTTGAAGAGAGATTCAATTTCTTTAGTAAACTACAGCTCCCGCGCTCGACAACTTCCTCCCAGCCTGACCGGTGTATACTTATCAAGGACCTGCAGTAGCTTGTCCATGAATAAGCTCCACATTTCAATTGTGCTCATCCCCTGCAGTTTCATTCTCCATCCTATGCATCCTAAATCTTGCCTAATCACATAGAAATTGCCTTTCCCCCAGCTATAACTCTTGCCCTGCGGTGTATACCTATCCCTTTCCATCATTAAACTAAACATAATGGTCATTATCACCAAAGTGCTCACCTCCCTCCAAATCTAACACCTGGCCAGGTTCATTACCCAGTACCAAATCTAATGCAGCCTCGCCCCTTGTTGGCCTGTCTACATACTGTGTCAGGAAACCCTCCTGCACACATTGGACAAAAACTGACCCATCTAAAATATTTGAACTGTGGTATTCCCAGTCAATGTTTGGAAAGTTGAAGTCCCCCATAACAACTACCCTATCACTCTCGCTCCTTTAGATGATCATCTTTGCTATCCTATCCTCTACACCTCTGGAACTATTTGGAGGCATATAGAAAACTCCCAACAGGTTCTTTCCTGTTTCTAATCTCAGTCAATACGACCTCAGTAGATGAGTCCTCAAACGTCCTTTCTGCCACCATAATACTGTCCTTGACTAACAGTGCCATACCACCCCCTGTTTTACCATTTTCGCTGTTCTTACTGAAACATCTAAATCTCGGAACCTGCAATAACCATTCTTGTCCCTGCTCTACCCACATCTCCGAAATGGACACAACATCGAAATCACAGTTACCAACCCATGCTGCAAGTTCACTCACCTTATTCCGGATGCTCCTGGCATTGAAGTAGACACACTTCAAACCAACTTCTTGCCTGCTGATGCCCTCTTGCAATCTTGAAATCTTAGTTCTGACTTCATTACTCTCATCCTCCCGAATATTCGAATTCCAATTTTGGTTCCCATTCCCCTGCTGAATTAGTTTAAACCCATCCAAAGAGCATTAGCAAATATCCCCCCAGGATATTGGTACCTATCTGGTTCGGGTGAAGACCACCCTGTTTGTAAGGGTCCCATCTACCCCAGAAAGAGGCCTGTTCCCTGTTCTTCTTCAAACAAATTCTTGTTCCCACCAATAATAGACAATAGGTGCAGGAGTAGGCCATTCTGCCCTTTGAGCCTGCACCACCATTCATTATGATCATGGCTGGTCATCCTCAATCAGTATCCTGTTCCTGCCTTATCTCCATAACCTTTGATTCCACTATCCTTGAGAGCTCTATTCAACTCTTTCTTAAACGAATCCAGAGACTGGGCCTCCACTGCCTTCTGGGGCAGAGCATTCCACACCCACTACTCTCTGGGTGAAGAAGTTTCTCCTCATCTCTGTCCTAAATGGCCTACCCCTTACTTTTAAGCTGTGTCCTCTGGTTCGGGACTCACCCATCAGCAGAAACATTTGTCTGAGCTAATCCTTTTTCTTTTCACATATCTGAAGAAGGTATCACAGCCCATCATTATCGTCCTTACTAGCTCGCATTCAAATTCTCTTCCTCAATCCGTTTCTTTACAAAAGGCCCTACTTTTGCTGGGTTCTAAATTGCTCTGATTTTCAGACTTACCACTCACTCTGGCATTCTTCAAAACCACTTTGTTTGACCTAATGGAGTCTTAAACTTCTTTTGGTAACTGTGGTCGATTTACCTTTCTTTTTGATGTTTGTGCCTTAGAGGAACCTTTATCTATCTGGTATATCTTGTTAGGTAACAGCTATTGTCAGTCCATCACCAAATATGTTAGCATATTTTTACAATCCATCATGGCCAACTTGCCCCTTATATCTTCATAATTTCCTTGGTTTGGATTTAAGATCTATATTATAGAGAACAGCAGTCGCTGTGTACATTATTAGAGAACAGCAGTGCCTGTGCATATTGCAGAGAGTTCTTCACTGGTTTCAGAAAGAAATATATCACAATTAAATTTAACACCAGATTCTATCATACTGTGGCAACTACATCTCAAAGGTTCCTTTACAGCAACATTATTAATTGACTCTTTCTTCATATACAAAGCTAAATCCAAATAGCCTAACCGTTGTTAGCTGTTCAACGCACTGCACCAGAAACATATCTTGTGTACATATTCCAGGAATTTATTCTCCACAGCATGAGTACTGATCTGGTTAACCCAGTCTATGTGTAAATTGGAGTTGTCTATTATTGCTACATTGCCAATGTTACATATGCCTCTCATTTCCTGACTCATGTCATGCTCCACATTTACGACTAAGGTTTGATAGCCTATAAATCCCACCAATGTTTACCCCTTGCTGTTCCTTTGCTCTACCAAAACTGATTCTGCATCTTGATCCTTCATTCCAAGATCCTTTCTTACCAGTGTCCTTATCCATTTATTAACAATGCAGCATCACCTCCTGCCTCAGGAATGATGAAGGGCTTTTGCCCGAAACATCGATTTTCCTGCTCCTTGGATGCTGCCTGACCTGCTCTGCTTTTCCAGCACCACTCTAATCTTGACTCTAATCTCCAGCATCTGCAGTCCTCACATTCGCCATCCTGTAATGTTGCCTCAGTAATGGCACTTGAATCACACTCATTTACCTCAATTTGTACATTCAAATTATCAACCTTATTATGGATGTTATGTACACTGAGATGAAATGCCCTTAACTATGTTTTCTTTACAAAGCATTATTTCCTATTCTGACTTTATTTGACACTTGCCTATGGTTTGCCTGCTTTCTACTTTCTCCTTTTATTAATTCTGTTTTCTTTGAAACTGAAATCTTTGTCAGGTTCCTGCCCATCCAGATTAAACCCCTCCCCAACTGCCCGAGAGAGTATACCTCATAGCTCGTTAGTTCTGATCCTGTTAAGATGTAACCCATCCACGATTTGCAGGTTCCCCCAGACCAGAACTAGTCCCAATACTTCAGAAAGCTGAACTCTTCCCTTTGATGACAGTTCTCCAGCCAAGTCTTCAGTCTCCCGTATCCTCCTATTTCTGTGACCCTACTAGAAGAGATCTTGATTTTTGTATCTCCATACCAGCTCACCTAAAATCTGATTTCAAGACCTCGTCAGCCTTCCTCCCGCCTTGTAATGTATCCAAACCTGGGTACTATTTGTAACGCAATTCCAAAAGAATTTGTGCCAAGTTGCATCTCTTTGTGTGTTTTGCACAGTGTACTATTTACACCAGAGAATCTGTAGCAAGGAGAACAGATTGGTACAAAAGATAATGGAATGTTTATAATGAGACGAACAAGGACATAGAAGGAATAAAAATATACAACACAACGAACAGTTGTGTGACCAGACAGAACAGCAGCAGAATTATAAATGTGACCAGAGCTGATAGTTTGTTGGACGAAAGCTACTGCAACATTTGGTAGCACACACTCAACATGGAGAAAGATCCCACCGTGCTTTACAGAAGTATGATCCAAAGCAAAAAGTCATTTAGGCAGAAACAGAGAAATAGTTTGGTCACTGAGGAACACTTTTAGGATGGTTCAAGAAGGGGAATTCTCGAATGTGGAACTTTGATGGCTGCAAAGGTAAGGAGAAGGAAGTCAGAGATCAGCGTGTAAGGAGTGGAGAGTTTGGGGGATAGTTAAATAGGAAAAATGAAGCTCTACAGATAGAGAGATATGAAGTTAAGTAGGAATTTAATCATGAGTTTAACAATTTCAAATTAGTGGGAATGAGGTACCAGCTAACCTTGGGTTTCAAGAGCTTGATAGGGTAACGTTTGAAAGTTTGTTTCCCCAGTCTGAGGAACCTAAAACATGAGGCTAAAGTCTCAGGATAAGAGTCCAATCATTTCTGAGAAATTCAGAACAAACTTCCTCATTGACAGAGTGGTAAATCTTTGAAACTCTCTACACCAGAAAGTTGTAAGGGGCGAACTTGAGGGGTGGGGGAGGTTGGGCATGCCAGTCCCATTCTACACGATGAAGATAATGCCACCCAATCTTGGGGCACCAATTGCTGATTCATGGCCAGCAGTTTGGCTAAAGCTATCAGAGGTGACAGCATCCTCCTATCTCAACCTCCTCTTAGCAACACATCTCATCCCTCAACCCGCCCTCTTCTGATTTACAAGTTGTAGTTAGTGTAAGCGCCGTGATATAAAGACCTCCTCTGTCCTTTCTCAGTAAGTTAGTATTCACCCTCCCAACAATGTCCATGCTGTTGCCAGTCTGCCAGCTGAAATGATGCTTTCCAGTGCCAACCATTGTAGACCCAATGCTGTTCGAAGTCATTCTCCAAGACCAGCTGCAGTCTTCTCCACTGACTGTCAGGAACCTTGCATTGGCCGTGGTACAGCCACTCAGACAAGGCTGCCTTGGAATACCAAGACAGGCAAAAGCATAATAAGGATTTGTTAACTTTTGTGTGCAATACAGCATGAATACGTTGATAAATTTTGGTTTGGAATTTTTATTTTGTGGTGGTTTTTAGCTTTGCGTTATAGCTAAAGTAAGCATTGTAATGGTTACTGCCTGAAGAAAGATGAAGTGTGATCTTGGTAAATGGGGCATTTGGGGTGGTAGTTCCAAGTCTGGCACTTGGCTGAGTTATTTGTGGGCAGCATGGGTGTAAAGAGGCTATTGAGATTACTCTCTCCCTTCCTCTTCCTCATTTTTCTGCTCCTGAGTTGATAGCAACGACTGTACCCTCATGATGGTGAGAATGTTGAGGAGACAGAAGACCACCATGTATCTTGGCACCCAGTCTGCAGGTTGCTAAGCAATGGCAACATTTATTTATGCACTGCTGGTTTGCTCCATCACATTCCATGGAGCAGCATATGTCATAGGTTGTATACCAGAATCCTCAGCATCAAACTGTTTTGACCCTGCCTTTTGCTCACATTGGCTGAAATGCAGCCAGCAGTAGTTACACAGTGAACTTATTTCATTCTCTCGACGTGGGCATCGCAGCATTCATTACTCTTCTATAGTTTTGCTTGAGAAGGTGGTAGTGAGCTGCCTTCTTGAACTGCTGCAGTGCTACTGACTACAAGTACTGTTAGGGAGTGAATTCCAGGATTTTGGTCCAGTGACACTGAAGAAACAGTGATATATTTTCAAGTCAGTATGGTGATTGGCTTGGAAGGAAGATATCTGCTGTCCTGTCCATCTGGATGGAAGTGATCATGGGTTTGGAATGTGCTGTCTAAGGATCTTCAGTGAATTTCTGTAGTGCATCTTGGAGACAATACACATTGCTGTGACTGAGAGTCAATGGTGGAGGATTTCTGCTTATGGATGTAGTGCCAGTCAAGTGAGTTGTTTTGTCCTGGATGATACCAGGTTTCTTGAATATTGTTCACGTTGAAATCATCCGGGCAAATGGGGAGTATCCATCACACACCTTACTTGTGACTCGTAGATAGTGGACAAGCTTTGGAGTGTCAAGAGGTGAAATACTCAATATAATGTTTATAGCCACTGTGTTTATGTGGAGGGTCCAGGTGAGTTTCTAGTCAATAGCAATCCTAAGGATAGTGATGGTGGGAAATTCAGTGATGGTAACACCATTGAATGTCAAGGGACGGTAGTTAGATTATCTCTCAATGGAGGTGATCATTGCCTGGCATTTGTGTGACACAAATATTACTTACCACCTATCAGCCCAAGCCTGCATATTTTCCAGATCTTGTTGCATTTGAAGGTGAACTGCTTCACAGTATCTGAGGAGTTGCAAATGGTATGAAACATTGTGCAATCATTGGTGAGCCTCCCTGTTTCTGACCTTACGGTGGAGGGAATGTCATTGATGAAGTAGCTGAAGATGGTTGGGCTGAGAACACTATCTAGAGGAATTCCTGCAGAGATATCCTGGATCTGAGATGACTGATTTCCAACAACTACAACCATCTTTATTAGTGACTCCAACCAGCAGAGAGTTTGCCCCCCGATTCTCTTCAATTCCAGGTTTGCTGGGGCTACTTGATGCCACACTCTGTCAAATGCGGTCTTGATGTCAAGGGCTGTCACTCTCCCCTCACATCTGGAATTCAGCTCTGGAACTATTGCAAAATAAATCATTCTGACTGCAACCAGAAACTGGGCATTGGATCTCTGACTCTCTGGCACTAGTTACACACCAGATGAATGTTGAAGGAGTCAAATCTCTTGCAGTTTGGGACTTGGCAAAGTTGGCATGTGACACCCTGCACAACAAGCAAACCTATAACAAAAACAGAAATTTCTGGAGAAGCTCAGCAGATCTGGCAGCATCTGTGGAGAGAAAGCAGAGTCAATGTTTCAGATCCAGGAACCCTTCTTCAGAACTATTCCAATAAAAGGTCACTGGACCTGAAACGTTGACTCTGTTTTTTTTCTCCACGGATGCTGCCAAACCTGCTGGGTTTCACTAGCCATTTCCATTTCTGTTTTGGATTTCCAGCATCCACAGTTCTTGGGCAATCTTAGCAAGGTCCCAATTTCGCTGCCTCTCTGTGGCAAGAGAGGATGTAATTAGCTCTCAGAGGAGAGCCTCCGTCAGGTTCCTTGTGCACCAGAGGCTGGCACACTGCAAGCAGTCACTAGTGTCTTCAGTTCCAGCCTAGAAGAAGCCAAACACATTAAAGTTTGTTGCCATGGTCACCTTTACTGCATTGTTTGTCATGCTCTGTGGTGGCAGTAGTGGCTGCAGTAAGTAGCAAAGTCTCATGGGGCAACCGTGTTGACACAGAGGACACCTCACACCCCCTTTCCTGATTAATGTTTTTTAGATTAGATTAGATTACATTACATTACAGTGTGGAAACAGGCCCTTCGGCCCAACAAGCCCACACCGACCCGCCGAAGCGTAACCCACCCATACCTTTACATTTACCCCTTACCTAACACTACGGGCAATTTAGCATGGCCAATTCACCTGACCTGCACATCTTTGGACTGTGGGAGCACCCGGAGGAAACCCACGCAGACACGGGGAGAACGTGCAAACTCCACACAGTCAGTCGCCTGAGGCGGAATTGAACCCGGGTCTCTGGCGCTGTGAGGCTAACCACTGTGCCACCATGCCGACCACGGTAGGTAAATTACTCCCTGAGGATTTAGAGGTGGATTTGGCTTTCGCTCCCTCCTATTCACTCCCCCGGCACCTCCTCTTGCTCTGCATTAGCACCAAGTCCTGCTGTGTTCCAGTGGAATACCCACCACGACACCCTTGCCTGGCAGCCGCTGGTTGATGCCAAAACTTTGAAGTTAGCGCGAGTGCTTTTGAGGACCTCCCACATCACTTCCTGGAGGGTTTTGCAACTTGAAGCAATTAAGGAAAGCACGGACCCACTTGCAGGTCAGTTGCTGATTGCTGTGACTCTACAAATCCTTTGATCCCTTCTTTAAGTAATGCCAGTGGGGATTCTTCCTGCTGCACAGAAAGGGCATTGGCAGGAGCGCTAAATTCACACGTGATACCACTGGGCAATAATCCACATTGTGGGATGATTGACATCATGCCCTGCATACATCTGGCAGCTATTCACCACATTTGGGGCGGCACAGTGGCTCAGCGGTTAGCACTGCTGCCTCACAGCGCCAGGGACCCAGGTGCGATTCCACCCTTAGGCGGCTGCCTGTGTGGGGTTTGCACATTCTCCCCGTGTCTGCGTGGGTTTCCTCCGGGTGCTCTGGTTTCCTCCCACAATCCAAAGATGTGCAGTTTAGGTGAATTGGCCACGCTAAATTGCCCACAGTGTTCAGGGATGTGTAGGTTATGTGCATTAGTCAGGGGTAAATATAAGATAATTTAGGGTAGGGGAATGGGTCTGGGTAGGTACTTTGCGGAGGGTCAGTGTGGGCTTGTTGGGCCGAAGGGCCTGTTTCCACACTGTAAGGATTCTGTGATTCCACATTAGAGCTGACACCTCCACCTGCATGGCAAAAACGTAAACATAGGAATAAGAAGGAAGAGTCTCTCTAATTCACTCCAATTATCTCTGATCCGATTGTAACCTCAAATCCACACTTCCGCCTACCCTGATAACCTTTCACCCCCGGCTTATCAAGACCCAATCCACCTCCTCCTCAAAAATATCCAACGATCCTGCTTCCACTTCCAGCGTTGCCTCTCATTTTTTTCCCAGGTTCCGGGAGCTTCCCAGCTGCGGCATTGACTTCGAGATCCGGAAATCAGTGAGATGAATGGAATGGAAGCATGGAGTACACCATTGCACAGCTTAGCTTCGGTCACCTTTTCAGGAACAGAGTTCCAAAGACTCCCTTCTTTTGGAGAAAAGCTCACCTATTGTCTGCTTTAAATTGGTGCCACCTGATTTTTAAACAATGTCTGCTAGTTTCAGATTCTCCCACAAAAGGATACATCCAGTCCACAGGAAGTAGCTTTGTGTGTTTAAATCAAGTCATCTCTTACTCAACTCCCAGAGGATACTAGCCCAGACTATCCAATCTTTGCTCACAGGACCATATGACATAGCAGCAGGATTAGGCCATTCTGTGGAGAACGATAGAGACCGTGGGGAAATAAATAGCAACATCTTGAAAAGTGTCCATATTACAGAGGATGAAGTGCTGAACATCTTAAAATGCATAAAGGTGGATAAATCCCCAGGACCTGATGAGGTGTACCCTAGAAATCTGTGGGAAGTTAGGGAAGAGCCCCTTGCTGAGATATTTGTGTCATCATTAGCCACAAATGAGGTGCCAGAAGACTGGAGTTGGCTAATATGGTGCCACTGTTTAAGAAAGGTGGTAAGGAAAAGCCAGGGAACTATAGACCAGGAGACTGACATTGGTGGTGGGCAAGTTGTTGGAGGGAATGCTGAGGGACAGAATTTGGAAAGGCAAGGACTGATTAGGGATAGTCAACATGGCTTTGTGCTTGGGAAATCATGCCTCACAAACTTGATTGAGGTTTTTTGAAGAGGTAACAGAGGATTGATGAGGGCAAAGCAGTGGATGGGATCTATATGGACTTTGGTAAGGCATTCCACAAGGTTTCTCGTGGTAGACTGGTTAGCAAGTTAGATTACATGGAATAGAGGGAAAACTAGCCATTTTGATACAGAACCAGCTCAAAGGTAGTAGACAAAAGGTAGTGGTGGAGGGTTGCTTTTAAGATTGGAAGCCTGTGACCATGAGTGTGCCACAAGGATTGGTGCTGGGACTTCTGCTTTTTGTCATTTTATATAATTGATTTGGATATGAATATAGGAGATATGGTTAGTAAGTTTCTGGATAACACCAAAATAAGAGGTGTAGTGGACAGTGAAGAAGGTTACCTCCGAGTACAACGGGATCGTGATCAGATGAGCCAATGGGCCAAGGAGTGGCACGTGGAGTTAAATTTAGAAAAATGTGAGGTGCTGCATTTTGGAAAGGCAAATCAGGACAGGACTTATACAATTAATGATAAGCTCCCATAGAGTGTTGCTGAACAGAGCCACCTTGATGTGCATGTTCATAGTTCCTTGAAAGTGGAGTCGCAGGTAGACAGGGTAGTGAAGAAGGCATTTGGAATGCTTGCCTTTATTGGTCACTGCATTGAATATAGGAGGTGGGAGATCATGTTGCATCTGTACAGGACACTGGTTAGGCCATTCTTGGTATACTGCATTCAATTCTGGTCTGCCTCCTATAAGAATGATGTTATGAAACTTGAAAGGCTTCAGAAAAGATTCACAAGGATGTTGCCAGGGTTGGAGGGTTTGAGCGAGAGGGAGAGGCTGAATAGGCTGTGGCTGTTTTTCCTAGAGTGTCGGAGACTGAGACGTGACCTTTTAGAGGTTTATAAAATCATGAGGGACATGGATAGGATAAATAGACAAAGTCTTCTCACTGGGATGGGGGAGTCCAGAACTAGAGGGCATAGGTCTAAGGTGAGTGGGAAAAAATTTAAAAGGGCCCTTCGGGGCAACATTTTCACGCGGAGGGTGATGCGTGTAGAGAATGAGCTGCTAGAGGGAGTGGTGGAAGCTGGTACAATTGCATCATTTTCTGGAGCCAATGAACTGTTGCTAAAGTATAGTCATTGTGGTATAGGAAGTGCCATAATCAATTTGCTCACAGTAATATCCCATAGTCAATGATTTGATAATGATCAAAATTTGTTTTGAGTATGGTTTAAGGTATAAATATTGGTCAAATTACTGTGGAGAGCTTCTTTGCTCTTGGAAATAGAATGGGATCATTTAAACTCACCTGAGAGAGCATGTGGAGCTTGGGATACCAAATCCCTGTGGATTCTTATGCTGCTAAGTATCTGCAGGTTGAAGAAAAGATGGGGAAAATTCACCTAGAAAGAGTTGTTATCATAGAATTCCAACAGTGTGGACGTAGGCCATTCAGCCCATCAAGTCCGCACAGCCCCCCTGAAGAGTATCCCAGCCAGACACACTCCTCTACCCTATCCCTGCAATTGGCATTTCCCATGGCTGATTCATATAACCTACACCTCTTTGGTCTGCTGCTCCAGAACATCGGTGTGGAGCATGGATAGGATAAATAGACAAAGTCTTTTCCCTGGAGTGGAGGAGTCCAGAACTAGAGGGCATAGGTTTAGGGTGAGAGGTGAAAGATATAAAAGAGACCGAAGGGGCAACTTTTACACGCAGAGGGTGGTACGTGTATGGAGTGAGCTGCCAAAGGAAGTGGTGGAGGCTAGTACAGTTGCAACATTTAAAAGGCATCTAGATGGTTATATGAATAGGAGGGGTTTGGAGGGATATGGGCTGGGTGCTGGCAAGTGGGACTAAATTGGGTTGGGATATCTGGTCAGCATGGACGAGTTGGACCGAAGGGTCTGTTTCCATGCTGTACATCTCTATGACTCTATGAGTGGATGCCTGTAGATGTGGCACCAAAAAAGCAGGCTACTTTATCCTGGATGGTGACAAACTTCTTGAGTATTGTTGGAAATAATACAAGTGGAGAGTACTCCATCATGCTCCTGACTTGTGCCTTATAGATGGTGGACGAGCTTCAAGGAGTCAGGAGGTGAGTTACTTCCTGCAATATTCCAAACCTTGATTAGATTTGATTAGATTAGATTAGATTAGATTAGATTACAGTGTGGAAACAGGCCTTTCGGCCCAACAAGTCCACACTGACCCGCCGAAGCGCAACCCACCCATACCCCTACATTTACCCCTTACCTAACACTACGGGCAATTTAGCATGGCCAATTCACCTGACCTGCACATCTTTGGACTGTGGGAGGAAACCGGAGCACCCGGAGGAAACTCACGCAGACACGGGGAGAACGTGCAAACTCCACACAGTCAGTCGCCTGAGGCGGTAATTGAACCCGGGTCTCAGGCGCTGTGAGACAGCAGTGCCACCGTGCCGCCCTCTGGCCTGTATTGTAGCCTCTGTGTTTATGCAGTGAGTCCAGTTGATTTTCTGGTCAATGATCACCCCCAAGGTGTTACTAGCAGGGAATTCAGTGATGATAACATCATTGAATATCATGGAATGGTAGTTGGTTGTCTCTTATTGGTGATGACTATTGTCTGGCATTTGTGTGATGTGGATGTTACTTACCACTTGTCAGCCCAATCCTGAATATGGTCCAGATCTTGTTGCATTTAAACATGGACTGCCTCAGTATCTGAGGACTCACTGAACACTGTGCAATCATTGGCAAACATCCCCACTTTTGACCTTATGAAGGAGGGAAGGTCATTGATGAAGCAGCTGAAGATGGTTGGGCATAGGTCTATCCTGAGGAACTCCTGCAGAGATATCCTGGAGCTGAGATGACTGACAACAACAATCACCACCATGTTCCTGCATGCCAGGTGTAAATCCAACCAGCAGAGGGTTTAGCCCCTGATTCCCATTGATTCCAGTTTTGCTAGGGCTCCTTGATGATGTTAAGGATTCATTGCACCTCTGGAATTCAGCTCTTTTGTCCATGTTTGAATGACAGCTATACTGAGATCAGGAGTTGAGTGGCCGTGGGGGATCCCATACTGAGCACTACTGAGCGAGATATTACTGAGCAGATGCTGCTTGATAGCACTGTTGATGACACCTTCCATCACTTTACTGATGATCTAGAGTAGACTGATGGGGCAGTAATAGGCTAGGCTGGATTTGTCCTGCTTTTTGTATTGAAGACCTAACTGGGCAATTTGCCACACTGTTGGGTAGAAGCCAGTGTTGTAACTGTACTGGACGAACTTGGCTAGGGGAGCGGCAAGTTCTGGAGCACAAGCCTTCAGTACTATTGCTGGAATGTTGAAATGAACCTTGTACCTGAATGTGACATTTTTTCACACATTGTGTTCGATATCTGACAGTTTTGATACTTCACCATCCATAAGTAACAACTCAACTTGTGTCATGTCCAAATGAAATGTCATGCACACCTTGAATCTTGTTAAAGGACCTGCCAGTGATCCTGCTGGTGTGGCAGGGGATGTTTTCTTGGTGTGAGTGATGCAGAGCAGGAATGCCTTCTGTTTGATCTCTCAACTGTCTCAGCTGGTTAATCTCAGCCAGAATGTGGGCACTGAAAGAAACTTCTGCTAGACAAGAAATGGGAGTGGTTGTCTAAAGCTTGTACTCATGATCTCTATCCTGTGACTCAAACAGGATTACCATAGTCACATTTTTTGGTTGGTTATTCATGTGTTGTTTGTGGTCCTGTTACTACATACAAAACAGCTGTCCATCTAACAACCTTGACTGCACTTCATCCATATATGAGGCATGTGAACCTAGGAACAATGGTGGTGACAGGGAAAGGCCACACTATCCACTTCGGTACCTTGTGTGTCACATAACACTCCACCCAAAATTATACAAACCTCTCAATAAATGCAGATTATTTTTTTCTTTGCTGTCCAAATACATGTTTGTAGTTATTGGCTAAGAATAGCAACATTTAAGAATGAGGAGCTGGAAGAGGCCATTCAGCCCCTCAAGCCCGTTCTACCATTTAATACGGTCATGGCTGATCTCATCTTGGCCTCAACTCGACTTTCCTGCCCACTCTCCATAATTCTTCAAGCCCTTCCTAGTTCAACATCTATCTATCCGCTCCTTAAATTTACTCCATGTTCGGCATCGACCACACTTTGGGATAGTGAGTTCGACAGATTTGTGACCCTTTGAAAGAAGTAATTCCCTCTAATCTGTGCATATTAAATCTTTCACCCTTTATCCTAAACTATGACCTCTCAATCTAGATTGCCCTGCATGAAGAACCAACCTCTCTGCCTACTTTATTTGTCCCCTTTATCATCGTATGTATCTCAAATAAATATTCTCTCATCCTTCTAAATTATAGAGAGTACAGGTCTAAACTGCACAATAGCTGTTCATAAAACAAACCCTCATCTCCAGAATCAATCTAGTGAACCTCCTCAAATAACGGGATGAAAATTGTACACAGTACTCTGGGGTGGTCTTACTAATGCCTTATACAGTGGGCGGCACGGTGGCACAGTGGTTAGCACTGCTGCCTCACAGCGCCAGAGACCCGGGTTCAACTCCCACCTCAGGCGACTCTCTGTGTGGAGTTTGCACATTCTCCCCATGTCTGCGTGGGTTTCCTCTGGGTGCTCCGGTTTCCTCCCACAATCCAAAAATGTGCAGGTTAGGTGAATTGGCCATGCTAAATTGCCCGTAGTATTAGGTGAAGGGGTAAACGTAGGAGTATGGGTCTGGGTGGTATATGCTTCGGCGGGTCGGTGTGGACTTGTTGGGCCGAAGGGCCAGTTTCCACACTGTAAGTAATCTAATCTAAACAGTTGCAGCAACACTCTCATGCTTGTATACACTATTCCTTTTGCGACTAATGCCAAAATTCCATTGGCCTTCTTTATTACCTGCTGTACCTGCAGACTAGTTCACTGCGATTCCAGCACAAGGACACCCAGATCCCTCTGCACCAAAGCACTGTGAAGTTACCTCTCCATTTAGAAAACATAACCACAATAACCCCAGAGGAAAATTCGGATTTGAAGGGTTTGTGCAGTTTTCGTCAGGACACAGATGGGGGATGCAACCTATTGGGGATAGAAATGGAATATGCGTTGTTTCTTGAGCAGTTCTAATTTTGTCTGTTTAGAAACTTGTCATTATCACCTACTTTTAATTGTTTGTGCCTCTTACTTTGAAACTATTTTTGATCAGTTTTGACAGTTTTTTTTGTTTATTTCTAAAACAGATAAACTTGGCATCTCGTCAGACTTGCCTTAAATATAAAATTTTATGAATCCCGTGAGACTTGACTATGAATGCTTCGGTTGCACATAAAAAGAGCATCCAGTGAGATCATCTGATCTCAAGAACACCGTCAAAAGGTATGTCAAGTAAGTGATCATTCTAACTATTTTGTAGAGATTTCTTTAGATGTTGACAAGCTGCTCCCTTACTAGAATCCCTGCTCTGATCGCTTCATGTCTTGTTTACTCTTTTCCCTCTCCTTTAGCCTTTATCTCACGTTTTGTGTGACAGCTGGTATTTACTGTTGTGTAAGACCGCCTGCAGCGTGACTGTTACGCAATTTTAAAAGAATCTTTTTCAGGCTGCCTTGCTTTGCTTAGCTGGCTGGGATTTTCCAACTATTAATTGTAATGCTTATCAGTCACTGGCTTGGGAATTGGGAAAATCCTGGAAAATAATCCTAGATCATGCTAGAAAATGTTGAAGGGAAAATCCGAGCTTGAATCTCTACATTTGAGGAATTTAAAGCAAAATTTGAACCAACTCATTTTACTTTATAAAATGTTCTTTATTTTTCTCATGTCTTGTCAAAATGTGCCTAATCGGTCCAAGCCTTTTGCTCATTTCTCTTGATATTCTACCTCTGCACAGTATGGTTATTCCACTGTCAAGTGCCTTAGGATATTTATTTCTGTTATGGGTGCTATGTTAGAGTAGTTGGATTGTGAAGGTAAAGTCACCATAGTCTTGCCAAATCATAGGGCTGCTTTCTCAGAGGTAACTCGTGGTGGGTCAACCTGAGGGACACCATGCCTCAGGCAAGGGGAGAGGTTTAAAACAAGGGTCCTTCACGGTAACCTCAGCCAATGCAGGAATTATTGGCATCAGACTGTAATCGCAAACCAGCCAATCAGCCCACCAGTCAAACTGACCACCTTTAAATTGTCCAGTATTTAACAGCAATAATTTTAGGAGAGTTTGTCAATAATAGAAGAGATTGAGTGAAAAAAATGAAAGCTTTATAAAAGTAGTTGTTTCCACAGCCTTCTGCCAGTACATCTAGTACTGCTGTTTGCAAATAAAAACTGAAAAAATTAAAGTGGAATATAATTGGACCTCCTAATAATTATAAATGGAGGGTAATTTTGGAACCATGCCCCTTTTGATTTGAAAATTTGCTACAATTCCATTTATCTTTCCGTCACTCTGAACTTATGGTTAATTGGAAGAAAACAGCACACTATGGATGCTGGAAACCTGAGACATAAAGAGACAATGCTGGGAAAAAAAAAACCTGAGGTGTTCCGGCAAAATCCAACAAATGGTTAATTTGAACAACTGTTAAAAGGTAAATGTGCTCACTACTGGGAGTTGAGAGTTCCTCTCAGACTAACTCTATTTGCAGGATGGTAGCGCTGAGATTTTCCCAGTTTTATGGAAATGGCAGGTGACACATCCCTTTTGTTTGCAACCTCAATGACACTTCCTGCTGGAAACTAACTCATTCAAATCTGAGCGTGAAGCTTGCAAAACAAAATGAGCTATTTATTACAACAACAGAAACTACTGGAAAAGCTCAGCAGATCTGGAAGCATTTTTAGAGAGCGGGATTAGAGTCAGTGTTTCAGGTCACGTGACCCTTTCTCAGAACAAAAGGAGAATTTGCTCACTACCAGAAGTTGGACGTTCCTCTCAGATGAACTCCACTTGCAGTTCTGACGAAGGGTCACTCGACCTAAAACATTAACTCTGATTTCTCTCCACAGATGCTGCCAGACCTGCTGAGCTTTTCCAGCAATTTCTGTTTCTGATTTACAGCATTCAGAGTTCTTACAGTTTTTGTGAGCTATTTACTGAGCAGTGTGAACTGAACAAGGGTGCTAACCTTCAGAGCTTTTCATTTTAAAAAAAAAAGTAATTTCAAAGGGCCACAGCATTGGAAAATAAATATGCCATTGTCAAGCATGGACTCTGCCTGAAGGAGAACAGAAAATGATGGAAACATTTGGTCAGCATTTGTAGAGAAAGCAGATGAGTTAAGTTTTTGGCTGTAATCACATCAGGAATATGATGTTGTTCTATTGACCATAATCCATTAATAAACTGAAACTGAGCATCCTCACTTGAATATTGTTTGAAAAATCCTGGTCATCTCTTAGTTTTGTAAAACACAACTGTGGGTGAATAATACCAACATAAATGAGGATTGTGTGGTAAGTAAAGGTAATGTTGCCATTGTCTTTCCAGACCATAGAGCTGCTCTCTTATTAGAGCGAGAGAGAACTGGTGGTGGCTTAACTCTAGGGACATTTACGCAACTCTTGGATAGGCGCATGGATGATAGTAATATGAAGGGCCTGTAGGATAGTTCGATCTTAGAGTAGGATAAAAAGGTCAGCACAACATCGAGGGATGAAGGGCCTGTACTGTTCTATGTTCTAAACCAGAAGGTCATCGCACCTCAGGCGAGGTGAGGTGTTGAGAAGGAAAGTCCTTCGCAGTAACCTCAGCCAGTGCAGGAACTGAACCCACGCTGTTGGCCTCCCTCAGCTTCACAAACCAGCCATCCAGCCAACTGAGTCGAGAGTGTGGTGCTGGAAAAGCACAACAGGTCAGGCAGCATCTAAGGAAGCAGGCAAATCAATGTTTTGGGCATTAGCTCTTCATCAGGAATAGCTTATGTGTGAAACGTTGATTCTTCTGCTCCTTGGATGCTGCCTGTATTGGCTGTGCTTTCCCAGCACCACACTCTCGACTTTGATCTCCAGCATCTGCAGTCCTCACTTTACCTTATCCAACTAACTGAGCTTACCCACCCTCTAGCTGTGCAGAGGGTAGTTTTTATTTTCAAGAATTACTTTGCTATTGTGATTAAAAAGAAAGAGACTTTGCAACCTACACATATCACAACTGCTGAGTTACCTGTTCCACTCTAATAATGATCGATTCTGTAAACATGAATCCCAGTAGCTGGCAAAAAGGCAGCCATTTCTTTTCATTTATTTCGTGCATAAGCTGACCCCGCCCATTTCTTTTAGCCAACGATGTCAAACTCTTTTTGTACAATTGGCTATTGAAGTCAAACTTGCCCACCTGCAAATCTACTCATTCAGTTTGTAGATCAGCTCTCGATAAGAAGGCAATTTAGATGCATGCTGACAATGATACTACCTCTCTAGTGCACACCGCATCCCTGCCCATCCCTCCCACTACTCGACCAACCTGCATCCGAGAGTCACCCATCGACACATAGCTCAATTCAAGCTTACACTGAGATTGCAAAGCGGACAAATAATTCTGCAGCAGTCAGAGAATTCACTGGATCAGGGAACGATGGTGACGGGTGAGAGCACTTTCACAGTGTGAGTGGTTGCCTTACAATAGCTGTTCAAAACAGTGGCAAGCCTCAGCACATAAGCTGGAAGATGAAGTTGCAAAGTATGTCAGTAAAAGTCGCCAGATCAGACCCTCAGTTTCTCAAGGATCTATCCGAGTTTGTTCCTGAAACAACAGAAAAATGATGTGTTGGAGATTTCAGTGCCAGCCCTGCAAGGTCTTCCAGGTTTATGAAGAAAAATGAATTTGTACTCTGACAGAAAAACTTCAGATAAAAATTTAGGAATAAAAATAATATTGATTGCTTTTGCGTGACTTTTTCCAGGATGGAGTGAGGTTGCCAGGAAACGTCTCTAACTCGGTAAATCTGCAATAGCAAAATGGTGGGAAAATATTACTTTGATAATAGTCGACTCCTTACTTTTTGGAGAGAGATTTAGTGTTTGAAAGCCAAATTTACAGTTTTCACCCCTACTTGAGTATGTTCTGGCTCAGAATGGTCTCTGATCTTGTACAAACAAACAAAATATTGTTGCATTGCTGGAATCATTTGTCTTTTTTACAAAGTTAAGAAACTCAAATTGAAGACAATGCTTGTTATGTAATCAAATACAGATTCCCCCTCTTTAACTGCTACTTATATTAAGTTTTGTGTGGCTTATAATCTGTTTAAGCATCTTATCCCATGAAGATGGTAAAAGAAATAGTGGACACCTAATCTGTTTGTTTTATAAGACTAATGCAATAATGTTTTTGATTATGTTGTCTGCAGTGCCCATTAGAATAGCTGCCATCTTCCAGTTGCTTGCCATTTCAGTAAGCCATCTTGCTCCCATGCAAACACCTCTAACTTGTAGCAGCTACAGTATTCCAACGAAGCATGTTGCAAGCTGGAGAAACAACACCTAATTTCTCCCCCTGGGCACTCAACATTTGAGTTCAACAACTTCAGAGCATGACCTCTGCCCTCCATTTTGATTACAACACTAGCCAGTACCCAGACCCGGTCTTGTTGGTGTGTTATTTGCTTTAGTCCTCAGAAGAAATGGACCCACTTTCTCCTTTCCAAACATATCATTTACGCTGATATTCTTTGTCTCCCTGTCCTTTACCACTATTAGTCCTCCCTTTGCTCTGGAAACCCTCACCATCTGCTCCCAATCTTTCCTCCTTTCCGCTGTGCTGCGAAGTTAAAAACCCCAACTTTCACCGTTCGGACAGATCAGCTGAGTTCCTCCAGCGCTCATTGTTTCTACTAGTGCTGTAGCTGACCTGATGCTACTTGCATTGCCTGGAAGAGTTTGGCACAGCTCCAATTCTGACTGCAGACTGTAGCCAGTGCAAATCCTATCTTCCTGTCTCTTCACTCATTGCCCTGACTCCTCCTTTTTTTTTAAATCTTAGTTGGCAAAGGATGCAGTAGCAACAGAGCGTGCAATTGTAAAGTTTTCCCACACTCTACTCCAAGATAGATCTGGGTGCTATAGCTGGGTCTTTCTGAGTTGTACCTTTACGCAATACAATGACAGCCTGAGCCACAACGTTTCATTTGCCACTATTCCTCTAACTTCCATGATTTTTAACTCCCATGATGGTTGAAAAAAATGGCAGTTCAATACTTGGCATGATAGATGGACATGAAAGGAAGTTTGAGTTTTTGGTTTGTGGTTTGTGGAAGTTTGTGGTTTGATGGCTCGTTTCCTGGCTGTAACAGGCTGCTCATGCGTTATACTTGGTCCTGGAAATGTCTGAGCTCGTTTCTGCTGCATTCTCCCCCATTGTTAATGATCACAAGCTGTCAAATGCAAGGAAAAATTCCAAAGATTGAACTTTCCAAAGGCTGAGGGCGGAGGTGGTGAGTAGCTGAGAACCCCACTGTCCGATTCACAGGTTGATACTTTGTTAGCTAACAAAAGCAGAAATTGTTGGAAAAGCTCAGCAGCTATGAAAAGAAATCAGCTAATGTTTCAGGTCCAGTGACCCTTTCTGGGAACTATGTTGACTAATCCTGCCTGTAAAATTGACCACCACACCCATACATTGGGAAGATTGGCAAGGGTTCCATTTGTTTTTACTACTGCAGGCAGTTCAATGAAGACAGTCGTGGGGTTAGTTTTCTGTTGATAGCCGCTGGCTGTCATCCTGTTGGTAGGTAATAAAGAGCAGCCAACATCTCTATTTGATCAAAGAGTTGATAAAGTGAGGGCACAACTCATTAAAAATGAGTTGACAGAGTTTAATTTAGATAAATGCGATGTGCTACATTTTGGGAGGGCCGATCAGGGCAGGACTTATACACTTAATGGTAAGGTGCTGGGGAGTGTTGCTGAACAAAGAGACCTTGGAGTGCAGGTTCATAGCTTCTTGAAAGTGGAGCCGTAGGTAAACAGGATAATAAAGAATGTTTTTGGTATGCTTGCCTTTATTAGTCAGCGTATTGAGTATAGGAGTTGGGACGTCATGTTGCAGCTGTACAGGACATTGAAGAGAATAGGATCCCTACAATGTGGAAACAGCCATTTGGCCTAACAAGTTCACACCAACCCTCTGAAGGGTAACCCACCTAGATCCATTCCTCTATCACTGTACGTTTACCACTTGACTAGTACACCTAACCTACAGATCCCTGAACACTCCGGGCAATTTAGCATGGCCAATTCACTTAAGCTGCACGTCTTTGTGATTGTGGGAGGAAACCGGAGGAATCCCACACAGACACAGGGAGAATGTGCAAACTCCACAGAGACAGTTGGAGTTGAATGGCTGGAATTGAATTTGGGCCCCTGGCGTAGTGAGGCAGTAGTGCTAACTACTTAGTCACCATGCCACCATTGGTTAGGTCGCTTTTGGAATACTGTATTCAATTGTGGTCTCTGTTATAAGAAAAATGTGTGAAACTTGAAAGGTTCAGAAAAGATTTACAAGGATGTTTCTGGGTTTGGAGGGTATGAGCTATAAGAGAGGTTGAAGAGGCTCGGGCTACTTTTCCTGGAGTGTCGGAGGCTGAGGGGTGACCTTATGGAGGTTTATAACATCATGAGGGGCACGGATAGGGTGAATAGACAATATCTTTTCCACAGGGGTGGGGAGTCCAAAGCTAGAGGGCAGAGGTTTATGGTGAATGGGGAAAGATTTAAAAGAGACCTAAATGGCAACTTTTTGGTGTGTGTATGGAATGAGCTGCCAGAGGAAGTGGCGGAGGCCGGTGCAATTGCAACATTTAAAAGGCATCTGGATGGGTATATGAATAGGAAGAGGGATATGGGCCAAGTGCTGGCAAATGGGACTAGATTAGGATAGTTGGATAGTATGGCTGAATTGGACCGAAGGATTTATTTCTGTGCTGTACATCTCTATGACTTCATGAGCTGAAATGTTTGCAAGGTCAGAATCAGAGGCAAGTGGCAAAATGGATAGTGAGCTGGTAGCAAGAGAGCAACAGCAAAGACAATTAATTCAGAATGGTGGGAATTGGGATCCCACATTGACCACTGCAGACACTACTCCTTACTCTTGATATTAATTTCCATTCTTGTTTCTGAGCTTGCTACCAATGGGATAGTTGAGGCGAGCAGTGTAGGAAACTGTATAAGCACTCCTGAGGTTGGATTCTAAGGTTTTGCTGGGAATTAGGTGAGGAAGGATGGGAAGGCTCTCAAACGGAGCACGAGCATCTGCATGATCTGCTTGAGTTGAATGGTCTCCTCTGACTTCTCTGCTGTGCATTTTATGCAGATAGAAATCATGCCAGTAGTGGAAAGATCAAAGCAAACAAACAACCTATTTGTGCAGTGCATTACAAGTTACTTTTAAAATTTAAAGTGCAGTCAGCAACCCATGTCATTCCAATATGTATGGAGCAATGTGTGTCTCTTGCATTCTGTGTCCTTTCTGTAAATTCTGGATATAGTGACATTGAAATACTGCTTTTCTTCTGGGGGAGGGATTGAAAATTGGGAACATAGGAAATCTAGATTAAATCTCTCGAGTCAATTAAGACACATGCATTTCCTTTGATATCATTTGTTTTATTTAACTATTTATTTTTTCAAATTCAGAGGCATTATAAATCTTGTTTGTATAAACACAAAAATTGAAATACAAAATAAACCATTGAAGAAACTTAGTGTGGCTCCAGTGAAAGATCCCACCATGAACCCTGTAAGGCTCCATTTCCTCTCCATCCGTATGCCAAATTTACCCATGATTCTCATGCCAGCTAGTTCCTCCCAGGAACAAATATTTGAAGAGAAACTCTGAGCATGTCTGCCTACTGAGCAACTAGGGGTAGGGTTGGAAGTAACTCAACCACAACTTGAAGTGTACGTGAAGTAAGTTTATTGCTATATAACTTGACCTGTGTAATCTCAATGCTATGTAGAAAATACATAATATCCACTTTACAACAACTTGTCTCTAAGATCTATGAGCTAAAGTATACCAATTTGAAATGGCAATGGTTTAATGCTCAGTGCATTTAATTGTCTATATATACAGTTCCAGTCCTCTGTTTAATACGGAGGACAATAGCTTCTATTCCAGTTACAACTAAGAGCATAAGATTTATTTTTCTATAAACGTTAACTGTGTTTTTTTTAACAAAAGAAAAACTGAAGAGCAGGAACCATAAGAAGTTTTCAAGAATTGTTCTGCACAATTCAGGATCAGAGCCGGCCCTGATGATGTCATCCATCATCTTCCTTCAACTTCCTGCAGCACTGTTCATCACTCGAAGTGTTTCAGACGACAGGGGCAACATTAAACCTGGTGGCGTTTAGAGCGCGTGTTTCCACCTCTACGCCTTCTTTTCTGCTGCTTTGAACCTTTCTTTTTTTTTCTTTGCAAACAGTCTCTCTTTTTGTTTGGATTTTTCTGAATACTGTAACAGAGAAAAACACTGACTGGTGAATTGGACATTCCACAATTTAGGGCTCACATTCAGTGAAGCTTCTCAAGTATCTTGAGAATCATGGAAATTCTAATAGCTTTAAAGGCACAACACAAAATAGAATTGTTCATTACTGCCCCTCAGATGTTTGCTTTGAAAAATCCCCTCAGTGGTGTACCAGGCCACTTACCTCTCCTGTTTTCCAAAGCCCATTTTATTCCCCTGCCATCCTGGAGAGTGGGAGAGATGAACTCATCAAAGCTTCTCTGGAAGTATTTGACATTAACTCTAATCCTCAAATATGTGCTGGATTAGCTGAAGTGTTTCCGGATTAGGGTGGAGGAAAAATCATTAAAGTGTAGGGGCGGCACGGTGGCTCAGTGGTTAGCACTGCTGCCTTACAGCGCCAAGGACCCGGGTTCAATTCTAGCCTTGGGTGACTGTGTGTGTGGAGTTTGCACATTCTCCCTGTGTCTGCGTGGGTTTCCTCCAGCTGCTTTGGTTTCCTCCCACAGTCCAAAGATGCGCTGTCAAGTGAATTGACCATGCTAAATTGCCAATAGTGTAGGTTATTAGTCAGGGGTAAATATAGGGTAGGTGAATGCTCTTTGGAGGGTCGGTGTGGACTTGTTGGGCTGAAGGGCTTGTTTCCACACTGTAGGGATTCTAATTCTAATTCTAAAAAAAATTCTAGTTTCTGCTTCTCGGTTTCTGGAAGTCCTTTCTGGATAGTGTGAGTTTGGGCGAGGGCAGAGTTGGCAGAGGCTTGCATGTTGAGTAACATGTTTCTCCTCATTATCTGATGGTCACATAGGATAGGTGACTGACTGCTGACACTGATGCAGGCAAGCATGAGTCAGCACTTTCAGGGAAGAATTGGAGAGAAGTTGGAAACACAAACAGCTGAATCACAGGCTCCAGCAGCTGCAGACTGCATGCTATTTATTTGATGTCATCTTTTACTGCAGAGTGGAATGGTCTTGTTACTTTATTATTGCACCTGTACAAATTTTCCAAAGGAGTGAACCAGTTAAGGAGTCTCAACCTCAGAAACGTGGATCAGGAAATCACACAAGGTTTTCCTACCCACTAAACACAAGATTGAGGGGATTACAGTCGTGACCTTCACAGCAGCTGTTGTGTAGTGAGTAAAGTTACCTCCGAAAATCTGTTTTGGAGAACTTGCAAGCTTGATCTAAAACATTCAAATCTATTTCTCTCGCCACAATTACCAACTGACATGCCAATTTCTGTTTGTTTCGTTCCCCCAAGTATCTTGTCTTTGCAGTGGCATTTCTCTGTGGGGTTTTTTTGCCTCCACAGTGTGGCACTGTTTGTCAGCGTTCAGTTGGTGGCATCCATTCGAAAAGGCTTGCTTACGCTTTTTAATAAGTGCTCGAAAGAATTTGTTACTACAATGACCTGAGCTGCCTCAGTGTCTTTTATTTTCATTGAAAACAAGTTGTATAAGTAAGAGTTGTGCTTTTGCAATGTATTCCAGTTTCAGGAAGAGAACTGAATTACCTTGTCACGGCTGAACTTGCTGACACACTTAATTTTGCATCCAGGCTACTGAGTGTTATATCTGGCTCGACTGGTTGACATTTTTGCCAAATTAATGGTTCTGCAAGTTTAACTCCAGCATTCAAAGTTTGGGAGAAGATTTGTAGCTCGGGTGCTCGTTGTTGTGGTTCTGTTCGCCAAGCTGGAAATTTTTGTTGCAAACATTTCGTCCGTCCCCTGTCTAGGTGACATCCTCAGTGTTTGGGAGCCTCCTGTGAAGCGCTTCTGTGGTGTTTCCTCCGGCATTTATAGTGGACTGTCCCTGCCGGCAGGAGGCTTCCCAGAAGGCTTCGCAGGAGGCTCCCAAGCACTGAGGATGTCACCTAGACAGGGGACGAAACGTTTGCAACAAAAATTTCCAGCTCGGTTAACTCCAGCATTTTACCAATCTGAATTATGCATTGTACATACAAAATCCTGAAACAGCTTTATATTGGACAACGAAAAAAAATAGCGAGCTGTAATGTGGAGGTAGGTAGACATCTATCTGCAGGTTATCAGCTGATCAATCCCTTCCCTTTCTCCCCACAGCTGTTTTTCTGTTTCCCTCTGATTTGTTACTGTGTAATTCTGTTAATGGGATACTAAATACCTAGGAGTTAAAGGAGTGAACTAATTAATCAATGAGATTCAAACGTGCAAGGGGCTCGGTTAGTTCAGTGCTCCTGTCCCTATCTCTAATCCAGGGTTCGATAAGAAATAGGAACAGGAGGAGATTCATTTGGCCCTTCGAGTCTTCTCCACCATTCAGTTAGTTCATAACTGATCCAACAGAGTCATAGAGATGTACAGCACGGAAACAGACCCTTCGGTCCAACCTGTCCATGCCGACCAGATATCCCAACCCAATCTAGTCCCACCTGCCAGCACCTGACCCATATCCCTCCAAACGCTTCCTATTCATATACCCATCCAAATGCCTTTTAAATGTTGCAATTGTACCAGCCTCCACCACATCCTCTGGCAGCTCATTACATACACGTACCACCCCCTGCGTGAAAAGGTTGCCCCTTAGGTCTCTTTTATATCTTTCCCCTCTCACCCTAAACCTATGCCCTCTAGTTCTGGACTCCCCGACCCAGGGAAAAGACTTTGCCTATTTATCCTACCCACACCCCTCATAATTTTGTAAACCTCTATAAGGTCACCCCTCAGCCTCCGGTGCTCCAGGGAAAACAGCCCCAGCCTATTCAGCCTCTCCCTGTAGCTCAGATCCTCCAACCCTGGCAACATCCTTGTAAATCTTTTCTGAACCCTTTCAAGTTTCACAACATCTTTCCGATAGGAAGGAGACCAGAATTGCACGCAATATTCCAACAGTGGCCTAACCAATGTCCTGTACAGGCGCAACATGACCTCCCAACTCCTGTACTCAATACTCTGACCAATAAAGGAAAGCATACCAAACGCCTTCTTCACTATCCTATCTATCCTATCTACCTGTGACTCCAATTTCAAGGAGCTATGAACCTGCACTCCAAGGTCTCTTTGTTCAGCAACACTCCCTAGGACCTTACCATTAAGTGTATAAGTCCTGCTAAGATTTGCTTTCCCAAAATGCAGCACCTCGCATTTATCTAAATTAATCTCCATCTGCCACTTCTCAGCCCACTGGCCCATCTGGTCCAGATCCTGTTGTAATCTGAGATAACCCTCTTTGCTGTCCACTACACCTCCAATTTTGGTGTCATCTGCAAACTTACTAACTATACCTCTTATGCTCGCATCCAAATCATTTATATAAATGACAAAAAGTAGAGGGCCCAGCACCAATCCTTGTGGCACTCCACTGGTCACAGGCCTCCAGTCTGAAAAACAATCCTCCACCATCACCCTCTGTCTTCTACCTTTGAGCCAGTTCTGTGTCCAAATGGCTAGTTCTCCCTGTATTCCATGAGATCTAACCTTGCTTATCAGTCTCCCATGGGGAACCTTGTCGAACGCCTTACTGAAGTCCATAAAGATCACATCTACTGCTCTGCCCTCATCTATCTTCTTTGTTACTTCTTCAAAAAACTCAATCAAGTTTGTGAGACATGATTTCCCACGCACAAAGCTATATTGACTATCCTGAATCAGTCCTTGCCTTTCCAAATACATGTACATCCTGTCCCTCAGGATTCCCTCCAACAACTTGCCCACCACCGAGGTCAGGCTCACTGGTCTATAGTTCCTTGGCTTGTCCTTACCACCCTTCCTAAAGAGTGGCACCACGTTTGCCAACCTCCAGTCTTCCGGCACCTCACCTGTGACTATCAATGATACATATATCTCAGCAAGAGCCCAGCAATCACTTCTCTAGCTTCCCACAGAGTTCTCGGGTACACCTGATCAGGTCCTGGGGATTTATCCACCTTTAACCGTATCAAGACATCCAGCACTTCCTCCTCTGTAATCTGGACATTTTGCAAGATGTCACCATCTATTTCCCTACAGTCCATATCTTCCATATCCTTTTCCAAAGTAAATATTGATGCAAAATATTCATTTCGTGTCTCCCCCTATTTTCTGTGGCTCCACACAAAGGCCGCCTTGCTGATCTTTGAGGGGCCCTATTCTTTCCCTAGTTACCCTTTTGTCCTTAATATATTTGTAAAACCCCTTTGGATTCTCCTTAATTCTATTTGCCAAAGCTATCTCATGTCCCCGTTTTGCCCTCCTGATTTTCCTCTTAAGTGTACTCCTACTTTCTTTATACTCTTCTAAAGATTATCTCATTTCTGAAGGCTTCCCATTTTCCAGCTGTCCCTTTACCTGCAAACATCTGCCTCCAATCAGCTTTTGAAAGTTCTTGCCTAATATCGTCAAAATTGGCCTTTCTCCAATTTAGAACTTCAACTTTTAGATCTGGTCTATCCTTTTCCATCACTATTTTAAAACGAATAGAATTATGGTCACTGGCCCCAAAGTGCTCCCCCACTGACACCTCAGTCACCTGCCCTGCCTTATTTCCCAATAATAGGGTGGTTAGGTCAAGTTTTGCACCTTCTCTAGTAGGTACCTCCACATACTGAATCAGAAAATTGTCATGTACACACTTAACAAATTTGTCTCCATCTAAACCTTTAACACTCAGGCAGTCCCAGTCGATGTTTGGAAAGTTAAAATCCCCTACCATAACCATCCTATTATTCTTACAGATAGCTGAGATCTCCTTACAAGTTTGTTTCTCAATTTCCCTCTGACTATTGGGGGGTCTATAATACAATCCCAATAAGGTGATCATCCCTTTCTTATTTCTCAGTTCTACCCAAATAACTTCCCTGGATGTATTTCCGGGAATATCTTCCCTCAGCACAGATGTAATGCTATCCCTTATCAAAAATGCCACTCCCCCTCCTCTCTTGCCTCCCTTTCTATCCTTCCTGTAGCATTTGTATCCTGGAACATTAAGCTGCCAGTCCTGCCCATCCCTGAGCCATGTTTCTGTAATTGCTATGACATCCCAGTCCCATGTTCCTAACCATGCCCTGAGTTCATCTGCCTTCCCTGTTAGGCCCCTTGCATTGAAATAAATGCAGTTTAATGTATTAGTCCCTACCTTGTCCCTGCCTGCCCTGACTGTTTGTTTGACTTTCTTCTGTTCTCAGCTGTACCCATCTCAGATCGATCTCTTTCCTCACTATCTCCCTGGGTCCCATCCCCCCCCCACCTTACTAGTTTAAATCCTCCCAAGCAGTTCTAGCAAATTTCCCTGCCAGTATATTAGTCCCCTTCCAATTTAGGTGCAATCCGTCCTTCTTATACAGGTCACTTCTACCCCAAAAGAGATTCCAATGTTCCAGACATGTGAATCCTTCTCCCATACACCAGCTCCTCAGCCATGCATTCATCTGCTCTATCCTCCTATTCCTGCCCTCACTAGCTCGTTGCCCTGGGAGTAATCCAGATATTACTACCCTTGAGGACCTCCTTCTTAAAATTCTACCCAACTCTCCATAATCTCCCTTCAGAGTCTCAACCTTTTCCCTTCCAATATCAATGGTTCCAATGTGGACAATGACCTCTTGCTGGCCCCTCTCCCCCGTGAGAACATTCTGCACCCTCTCTGAGACGTCCTTGATCCTGGCACCAGGGAAACAACACACCATTCTGCTTTTTCTCTGCTGGCCACACGAAGGTCTGTCTGTACCTCTGACTACAGAATCCCCTAACACAATTGATCTCTTGGAAGCCGACGTAACCCTCGTTGCATTGGAGCCAGTCTCAATACCAGAAACTTGGCTGTTCGTGCTACATTCCCCTGAGAATCCATCACCCCTTACATTTTCCAAAACAGTATACCTGTTTGAAATGGGTATATCCACAAAAGACTCCTGCCCTAGGTGCCGACCTCTCTTACCCTTCCTGGAGTTAACCCATCTATGTGACTGTATCTGAGACCTTCCCCTCTTCCTATAACTGCCAACCATCACATACTGTTGCTGTTGCAAATTCCTCATCGCTTCTATTTGTCTCTCCACCGATCCACTCGATCTGATAAGATTTGCAACCAACAGCATTTATGGCAGATATAATCCGCAGTAACCCTTAAACTCTCTTTAAACTCTCACATCTGACAAGAAGTACATATCACTGCAAAGGCCATTTCGGCTCCTTCACAATCTACAGACCCAGAAAATAACACCGTCTTATTCCTCTACATACACTGCCCCAGGTTAAATTAATAGCTATGGCTTATATTTTAAGTTTAATCAAGAGACTTATCTCCACAAACATATAATCAAGAAAGAATCCACTGTACCCACTACTGTAGCCTTTCTATTGGACACACTTAAAAACCACAATTAACTTATTTGATTCAGTGCTGTGAACTTTGCCCAACAGTTCCTCCAAGATTAGTTGTGAATTTCACTGTTTGTTAATTTTCCCAGACACACTCCGATGTCCAGCGATACACAAATTCAAATAGTAAAGGCGGTAACTGTGCAGGTTCTCTCCCTCTTTCTCTCTCCTGCACTATCCTTACCATGTGCTTTCTTTGTCTGCCCTTCTCCCTATTAAACTGCTGTTGTTTTGACTTTTTTTTCCAAAGTTCCAAAACAATGCAACAGCATCTAAAGCAGTAATTGCTGCTCCGTTCTTCACTTCCACTTTCTCCCGTAACCCTCGATCCTCCGACTGGTCAAGAATCCATCCATCCTGGCCTTAAGTATACACAAGGACTCTGCACCCATGACCCTTTGTGACGAGGAATTCCAAATTCCAACCCTCAGAGAGAGGAAATTCCGCCTCCTCTCAGTCTTAAATTGGTGCCCTTTTATTCTGAGACTACCCTCTGGTCCTAGACTCTCCCATAAACATCCTTTCAACACTGACCCTCTCAAGCCTCTTAATAATGCTATTTGAGACGTGACAGGGTAAATAATGAGAGGGTGGTTCCCCAAGTTTGACCTGTTCTCAAGGTGTGTAACAATATCTCTGAACAGGTTGATCAAAAATAATCTTTATATATAAGAGTCTCCCTGTCATATAGAAGGTTAAAGTGTGAGTTAAATTGCGAGGTACCTGTACTTGTTAACTGATATTTTAAGGGCTCCTATGAGAATTTGGTAGTGCCCCTACCTCTGGGCCAGAAGCTCTGGGTTCAAGTTCCATTTGTTACAGAGGTGTGTTACAACATGATCGGAATTAGAGAATCTCTATAAGGCCAAAAGGTGGCTGGGATTTAAGGCATATGGTTAGTTGAAATAAAGTTGTAAGTAGAAAATATATGCCTGGACATCTTGAAAAAGCATTTCACTTCTCACGTATGCCATGATCTCCCAGGTTTCAATCATCCCCAGCTGTCAGGCAAGGAAACACAGTAAATAATTCTGCCAGAGGGCCTCTGCTTTCCTGGTATTTCAGTGTTTCCTGAGCACAGACACACAGCCCTACTGCTTCCCCATCATTTCTATAACTATCCAGATCAAAGACTCTGACACTTTTGAAATAACAATGAATTAGAATTCCAAAGTTTGAGATCATTTAGTTTAAGAGTTTTAGTTTAAGTAGCACATTGTCAAATTTCCTGATGGGACAAGCCTGTATGTTAATGAGTTATAATCTCAAATGTGCGGAATGCCAAGTCTCCTGAGTTAACTGGTGCCTAATGATACAACTGTCAAACTTTGCACCAGTGGTGTCTCAAATGTGGCCTGCATCCATGCTGAACGAGTGTCAAATTGTAGGATTAATGCAAATTGATTCTGATGTAAGGTGGATTGAAATACCTCGCGATTTCTTTCGCTCTGGTGTTAGCTTTGACCACAAAACAGACAGAAACTGCTTGGGAAACTCAGCATGTCTGGCAGCATTGAGGGGAGAAAGCAGAGTCAACACTTCAAATCCATTGACTCTTCTTCAGACCGTTGGGCTACATTTGTGAAATAAAAGTGCTTCTTCAAAGTTTGATTGCACTCCTTCGTATCGTTATGCGTATGAATGTCAGCTGAGAGCTATGCGCTTTTGGGCTGTAACGCTGTGGGTAACCCTAAACCACAGCCACAAACCATGGCAGACAGATACTTGATTCATAAGTGGAAAATTTAAAACATTCTCTTGTGCATGACAGAGGTCACCCAGGACAGATCATGGAATACACCACAGTTCAACAGGCTGACTCACAAGTGAATGGTGTTTCACAGCAATGCATCTGTTGCCTGGTTTAATCAATGTATTTTCAGCTATCTCTTCATCACCAACAGCATGTACTTTCTGGTTCAGCTAGTTCACTGCCACTAATCCTTTCTTCCTCTATGCCTTAGTCTAGGGCTTGTTGATGGTAGGGGATAGACCCACTGGAGAGTCTAAGCAGAACAGGCACTTGTTCTTC
The DNA here is from genome assembly GCF_037043375.1 of Chiloscyllium plagiosum. Taxonomy (NCBI): domain Eukaryota; kingdom Metazoa; phylum Chordata; class Chondrichthyes; order Orectolobiformes; family Hemiscylliidae; genus Chiloscyllium; species Chiloscyllium plagiosum. The sequence goes on along the minus strand of NW_028270181.1, from coordinate 19,815,767 downwards.
ATAAGCTAGTTTATCTTTGCATGATGGTAATAGGTATAGTTTATATTAGCTTGCTCGGCATAATTAGTTCAGACTAACAGGTGCTGTGCAGAATCCCTCTCCTCCCGTAAACTCAGGCAGCTCGCAACTATCACCCCTCGAAGTCTATGTGACACCATCAGATTTGGTGGAGCTCAATACAACATTGACATTAATCCCTTCAGAACCAATACTGCACTTTATATAACAGCTGGTTAAATGTAATATTTTAGTTTTTCCTCTACATCTAGATTAACTATATGTTATCGACATAGAAAGTGGTCAAATAACCTGCTGTTGTCACTGCCTTCCCTTGCACATGGGAGCTGGTCACGGTGCTGAAATGTTACTGGCATCTGTCTTGAGGGCATGAAGGACTAAACTGTTACAGCGATCTCGAAAGAAGAAAGATTTTTAAAACTGACATCTGCAAGTGAGTCTAGTCTAATGAATACCATTCTTTGTGAACCAAGGTCACAGAATCTGTTTTCAGGTTAGACAAGTGATAGCAAGTTTTGAGACGATTTGTAGCTCAGATTGAGGTTCTGGATGTAGCTTTGCTCGCTGAGCTGGAAGGTTCATTTTCAGACATTTCATCACCTTACAAGGTAACATCTTTAGTGAGCCTCCAGACGAAGCACTGCTAGTGTTTCCTGCTTTTTGTTTATATGTTTGGGTTTCCTTGGGTTGGTGATGTCATTTCCTGTGATGATGTCATTTCCCATGGTGATTTTATTTCCTGTTCTTTTTCTCAGGGGGTGGTAAATGGGGTCCAAGTCAGTGTGTTTGTTGATAGAGTTCTGGTTGGAATGGCATGCTTCTAGGAATTCTCGTGCGTGTCTCTGTTTGGCTTGTCCTAGGTAACCCAAATATAGAAAGCAGGAAATGCCAGCAGTGCTTCATCTGGAGGCTCACTGAAGATGTTACCTAGTGTGGTGACGAAACATCAGAAAATGAACCTTCCAGCTCAGCAATCAAACCTATATCCAATATACAAGTGATTTCGCAAGAGTATTTCATGATGAGTGATCTATAGAAAAAGAATTGTTTCTCTGAATAAGAAGGGAGTGTGTCAAGTGCATTCATTGCAGAGAAAAGGAATGTTGAAATGATCAAAAATTTAACCCTTTGGCCTATTTATATTTAACCTCCCACACTCCCATGCCTCCAGTAAGTGAGCACATTTACCAATGATCCATTTCACCCTTTACCCTCCCATCTCAGGAATCTAGCCATTCTGTTTTGTGTTAAGTATTGTGATGGTCTGCATTGATGCAGTAACCATGCTTCTTTCCCATAATAATTCTGACTGTAAAGGGCATAATCAAGCAACCAAATCAAAAATTCGGTGATTGTTTACAACATGAATTCAACTGCATGCATTCTTTGTTGTGCCTACTCTTATCTTCTCCTCCAGTTCCTGCATGAACTTGCACTATCAGAAAGTAAATTCCCTTTAGTAGGCTCAGAAATAATTTGTTAACCCATTCAGCACCTTTTTTGTTCTTATTCAAAGGAACATACGCAAGATTGCCGAACAATTATTGAATTGAATTGAGATAAGATTAGAGTGGTGCTGGAAAAGCAGAGCAGGTCAGGCAGCAACAGAGGAGCAGGAAAATTGGTGTTTTGGGCAAAAGCCCTTCATCAGGAATAGAGTTAGAATTGAGATAATGCTACTGAATTAACATGTCCGAAAATGATTGGATTTTACCAGACCTTCAACTTGAAATATCATTCAAAGTCATTCATAGTGCTATGCAATTATTTCAGTCACAGAGTTCAATGTATCAGGTTCACACTATTTTTCATGCAATAACGATCTTCATTTAGCACTTCGAAAGTGTATATTGTGGCTATATTGCCTATCAGAACCTAATAGAGGCTGTAAGCGATGATAAACTCCTCATATTCCAAGCTAGAACTCTTCCAGAGTTGGGTTTAACCTACAGAGTACCTGACCAATGCACCATTTCAAACATGGCTAATTACTCAAATTGCCTTAAATGAATAGATTTCTTGTTGTCTTTGTGGACATGATATTCTTAAAGATTCCCTCAAGATAAGCTGATGTGTCACAGCATGTTACCATAGCTGTTCCTGGTCAAACATTAGTCAAGCAGTGATTCATATAGGGAGTTTTCTAATGCAGAAATGCCTGCTCTTTAGATAATTTTTCGACAGGCAGATTTGGAATAGTGTACTGTTGCAGTCCTGTAACACTTGTAATCCAGTGATAGTATTTAAATCCCCACTATGGCAATTGTGGATTGAATATAATATATCTGTTACTAGTAAAATGATGGTGAAAACTGCTCACTGATAATTTAACATTTTAAACATCTTGATCTGATCACCATCTCAATCTTCTGCGTTTAAGGTATGTTTGTATAAGCTGACTCCATTAATTGAACCCCTAGATTTCTCAAAGGAAGAGGGAGTCTCTCAGGTGTGCTTTGCCTTAGTTTGGGCTTCATTTCAATCTTAGTTCTACTGTCCAATTTTAGAACTGCTGTACCACATAACTAGTTTGCCAAAACATACTAAACCGTAGAATGCTTCTTGTTTGAAGTAGAAAAGCCAGACATTTAATTGAGTTTCAATTGTTGTTGAGTTGAATTAAATTGAACTGTCAGTGCCATGTACTAAGTGTCCTCCAGTAAGCCAGTTCTGAATGTTTTATACTGACCTTTCCCAGCACTTTTGTAGCCTCTTGCCCTGCCTTGATTCTGGATTAAGGCAAGCCTCACTTTCTTCATGCCCCTGGTGCACTGTTAATCTGAGGATGAAAAGAGCAGTTGTCATTTAATGTTTGTATACTATCACATGCATCCAGCTAAGACAATGAACTGTTGTAACTGTGTTGCTGACACTAACATAAAGGCAGTATTCACGTGATTGCATTGATTTTGTAATGCAGAATCGTTTTAACTTATCCAGTCCATACTATGTTAATATTTCTTTCCAATACAATTTTTAGGCATCTATGAGTAAAACCCTCAAGTCCTTTCTCCCACATGCAGTCTGATTTATCTGTAAAGTACTTGGCTCAACTGGAGTTGGAGATTCCACTAATCTCTGAGTAAAGAGGTGTCTTCTGAATCGTCTTTTATTGATGATCTCTAATTGGCTCTTCTGTACAAATAGAAACACTCAACTATCTGATGTTTGAACCACTTAGAGCTTAAGTGTTTCCATCGTTGATGTATTAAAAGGATAAGATCAATTTAATAAGCTGAGAAAGATATGCTGATAGATCGATGTCATGAGCATTTCTTTGTGTAGAGCAAGAGTTATGGATTTGTAGCTATTCATTCCTTGCAGCATTTTGTCTATATGATGTTAACCAAAAGCGGTGGTGTTTAAAGAAAATGAAAATATGCATTGTTGTAACAGTAATCCAACTGATCTGTAATATAATACAAAAAAAGAGAGGGGAAATGAATGATTTCTATTTGAGCTTGAGTAAAACATTGTATTTTATGTTCACTTGTGGGACATGGGCATTGCTGGCTGACCAACATTTATTGCTCATCCCCTTGAGAAGATGAGGGTGAGCTGCCTTCTTGAATCGCTACAGTCCGTGTGCTGTAGGTTGACCTACAATACCATTGAGGAGGAAATTCTAGGACTTTGACCCAGTGACATTGAAAGAACAGCAATCTATTTCAACAGCACATGGTGAGCGACTCAGAGGGGAACTTGCAAGTGCTGATGTTAGCACATATATGCTGTCCTTATCCTTCTCGACGGAAGTGATTTGTGGGTTTGGAAGGTGCTGTCTAAGGATATTTGGAGAATTGCTGCATTGCATCTTGACGATAATACACACTATTGCTACTGGACATTGGTGGAGATGGTGGATGTTGTAGATGTGGTGCCATTCAGGTAGGTTGCTTTGGCCTGGATGGTGTCAAGCTTCTTGAGTGTTGTTGAATCTGCACCAATCCAGGCAAGCAGAGTGCATCCCATCATACTCCTGACTTGTGTCTTGTAGATTGTGGTAGAAAGTTACCCGCTGCAGTATTCCTAGCCTCTGACCTGCTTTTGTAGCCACTCTATTTATGTGGTGAGTCAAATTGAGCTTCTGGTCAGTGGTTATCTCCAGGATGATGATAATGGGGGATTCAGTGATGGTGGCACCACTGGGTGGTGGTTAGATTGTCTCTTATTAGAGATGGTCATTGCTTGACAATTGTTTGACATTAATGTTACTTGCCACTTTTCAGCCCAAACCTGGATACTGTCTGGGTCTTGATGCATTTAAACATGGACTGCTTCAGTATATGAGGAGATCTGAATGGTGGTGCACATTGTGTAGTCATCAAAGTACATCTCCACTTCTGATCTTACAGTGGAGTGAAAGTCATTGATGAAGCAGCTGGAGTGGATGGGCCTAGGAGACGACTCTGAGGAACTCCTGCAGAGATATCCTGGAGCTGAGCTGACTGACCACCAAATATCACCACCATATTCCTATATGCCAGATAAAAATCCAACTAGCAGAGAGTTGCCCCCCTGACTCCCATTGATTCTAGTTTCTCTGTAATTCCTTGATGCCACATTCAGGCAAATGTAGCCCTTGATATCAAGGGCTGTCACTCTCACCTCACCTCTGAAGTTCAGCCCGTACGTCCATGTTTGAACCAAGGCTTAATGAGATCAGGAGTTGTGTCCCTGGTGGAACCTAAACTGAGCAGGTTATTGCTAAGCAGATCCTGTTTAATAGCACTGTACATGATATTTTCCATCACTTTTTTCTGATGATTGTGAGTGGACTGATGAGGTAGTATTTGTCCTACTTTTTGTGTACAGATCATATCTGGGTAATTTTGCACATTGTTGGTTAAGTGCGAGAGTTTATGATTAGATTACTTAGTGTAGAAACAGGCCCTTCAGCCCAACAAGTCCACACCAACCCACCGAAGCGCACCCACCCAGACCCATTCCCCTACATTTACCCCTGCACCTAACACTACGGGCGATTTAGCATGACCAATTCACCTAACCTGCACATTTTTGGACTGTGGGAGGAAACCGGAGCACCCGGAGGAAACCCACGCAGACACAGGGAGAATGCACAAACTCCACACAGCCAGTCGCCTGAGGCAGGAATTGAACCCGGGTCTCTGACGCTGTGAGGCAGCAGTGCTAACCACTGTGCCACTGTGCCGCCCACGGTTGTGGGATTGTGGGAAACTGGAACGCACGGATGGTGGATGCAGCTTCAATAGTTACATTTGAAATAGAATTGCAGAGACATGGGGAGAGAGTGAGGAGAGTGGGAATAACTGGGGCAGACCCAGTGGTTTTTCTGCACTGTATTCTTTGTAGTTTTTACCGGGAACTTGTGAAGCACGAAATATTGAGGCTCACGCAGACATTTTTATTGATTTTATTTTTTTAAAGTTGCCTAGTCCCTGTATTCACTGAGCATTTTGTGTGGACTTTCATTTAGTAAGGTGCCAGTCAAGGATTCAGTACAAACCAAGTGTGAATGATGCCAAAAATTACGCAAGGCTGGGGAAATTTACTGAGTTCAAAATGAGAAGGAGGGGGGAGAAAACCGTGAGAAATTGTCCATGGATGGTTAGACATGCCAATAACGGGTCCAGACAGGTAATATTATTTAACTCTGATAACTTCAGTCAGTGTTTCATGCTTTAGAACTGCCAGTGACGCATGACATTATGGCAGCTGCAGACAACTGATCCGTTTGAATGTGGGAAAACTGTAACCAAGTGATTGCCAGGCTTCTTCTGCTCTCTGAACAGCGCAACAACTTTTTTTGCCAGTAAGGCATTAATTGAGTTCGAAAATTAAAATGCTTGCATTTATCCTACATTGGTTAGGTACTCCACATGACCCAAAGTGCTTCAGAGCTAATAAATGCCAAAGGAAATGGACAATCAATTGAAAATAAACTGTTGGAGATACTGCAACTCCAAAATAAACAAGAGAATGCTGGAAACACTCAGCAGGTCCAGTAGTCTTTATGGCGAGAGAAAAAAATTGTTAATGTTTTGAGTTTAAAATGACTTATTCAGAACTCTGAATGATGTGTTTTGATTGAGTGGTAGTTGTCACTGAAGAAAAGGAAGAGCTAGCATTTAGATGTAGCAACAATTGCAACCTCAGATGTCCCTGGGGCAGTGGAGAGTTGTTGTTAAGTGTAGGTGCCATTGTTATGTGGGCAACCAGAACATCAGTGAGAATTTGCAGAAAGAGGAAGCCCTGATGACCGATGACAGACACCCTGGAGCCCGTTACCGAGACCCCTGGAGCCCGTTACCGAGACCCCTGGGGCCTGTTGCAGAGACCCCTGGAACCTGTTGCAGAGACCCCTGGAACCTGTTGCAGAGACCCCTGGAACCTGTTGCAGAGACCCCTGGAGCTTGTTGCAGAGACCCCTGGAGCTTGTTGCAGAGACCCCTGGGGCCTGTTGCAGAGACGCATGGGGCCTGTTGCAGAGACGCATGGGGCCTGTTGCAGAGACCCCTGGGGCCTGTTGCAGAGACCCCTGGGGCCTGTTGCAGAGACCCCTGGAACCTGTTGCAGAGACCCCTGGAACCTGTTGCAGAGACCCCTGGGGCCTGTTACAGAGACTCCTTGGGCCTGTTATAGAGACCCCGGAGCTCACTGTTGAGACTCCAGCTGATATCAGCAGCGACTGCAGGAGTCGTGGAGGAGGAGCACCAAGAAGGGATAAAGATGAACTCTATTGTAGTAAAATCTTGAATTATAGTCAGTGTTTCAAGATGTTACCGTAAGCGTGCCAACACTTTGCATACAACATTCAAAAAAATATTTTTCACTGTACTTTTATGTACGTGACAAATCAAGTCAAGCCAATGATTTCCATGTTTTCGAAGGAAGGCAATAATTTGCCCTGGGGAGAAAGTGAGGTCTGCAGATGCTGGGGATCAGAGCTGAAAATGTGTTGCTGGAAAAGTGCAGCAGGTCAGGCAGCATCCAGGGAACAGGAGAATCGACGTTTCGGGCATAAGCCCTTCTTCAGGAGTTTGCCCTACCCTGCTCTCTGAAGAAGGGCCTGTGCCCGAAACGTCGAATCTCCTGTTCCCTGGATGCTGCCTGACCTGCTGTGCTGTTCCAGCAATAAAGTTTCAACTTTGATCTCCAGCATCTGCAGACCTCACTTTCTCCTCTTTGAATAGTAACTTTGGTACAATAACCATCATCGAGATGGCACTTCCAGCATTACTGAGCAGTCCCTCAGTAATGTGCTGAATGAACAGCCTGGGTGTGGTGCCTAAATTCATGAGAAGGCTGTGAATTTGCATGTCTCTCACTCCGAGGTAAGAATGCCAGGGCAAGCCAAGCTGTCATTTAGATGACACAGTGGCTCAGTGGTTAGCACTGTTGCCTCACAGCACCAGGGACCTGAATTTAATCCCACTATTGGGTGACTGTCTGTGCAGAGTATGCACATTCTCCCTGTGTCTGCTTGGGTTTCCTCTGGGTGCTCTGGTTTTCTCCCACAATCCAAAGGTGTGCAGTTTAGGTGAATTGACCATGAGAAATTGCCTATAGTTTTAAGGATGTGTAGGTTAGGTGCATTAATCAGGGGTAAATGTAGGGGGATGGGTCTGGGTGGGTGACTCTTCGCAGGGTCGGTGTGGCCTTTGGTGCGGCATGGTGGCTCCGTGGTTATCACTGCTGCCTCACAGCACCAGGGACCTGGGTTCAATCCCATCCTCAGGCGACTGTCTGTGTGGAGTTTGCACATTCTCCCCGTGTCTGTGTGGGTTTCCTCCAGAGATGTGCTGGTCAGGTGGATTGGCCATGCTAAATTGCCCATCGTGTTAGTTGCATTAGTCAAGTGTAAATATAGGGTAGGGGAATGGGTCTGGGTGGGTTACTCTTAAGGGAGTCAGTGTGGACTGGTTGGGCCGAAGGGCCTGTTTCCAATCTGTAGGGAATCTAATGTAAACTACATGAATAAGTTCAAAGGATCCATCTCATTCTCTATTATTTTTTGTGGGTTTTGGGAATTGCCACCAAAGCCTCATCCCTAATCCTTATTCAAATAAACACCTTCCTTTAATTTTGATATATAATTTGTTGCTACCTTTCGGAAGCTTTATCCGTTGTTATATCCTGCATGCCCCAGGAAGAAAGAGGAAGAAACGTGAGGGTGGAGCAAGCTGCAGTCAAACTATTTAACTGAGTCTTTTATCCTATGAGTAAGTATTTGTTACAGCTAGCTAGGGGCTGTGTTCGTGGATTTTGGAGCATGGAGAGATGTACACTTCGCCATATGCCAGCTGCTAGTTTGTTTTATGTGCTCACTTAGTATCCCCCAAAACTAGTGAACACAGAAGTAAATATCCACATGTATTCAATAAATGTACAAGTTGTATATTGATTTGGAATTCTAAAGGGACAGTCAGATTCCTTTGCCCTTCATTGGGACCGATAGCAAGTGTATAAATGAAACAAAATCATTTTGAATGCATGAGGGTCCAAATGTATTACATAAAACATCTTCTTTTGAAGATGGTTTAAAAGGACTGTGCAAATAAAACAACCTTCTATGAGGCAAACGTTCTCCTCGATCACCTCTTGGAGATATTTACGATTGTTTAAGTCGCACAGAGGCACTATTTGCTAAACCCAGCCAAGTGGCCATTATTGTCCCGGCTCCTCTCTCAATAAAAGATCTTATAACGTGGTTGGAAGAGGCGCATGGAAGTTCTGCCCAGTGCCCTGAGTGATATTCATCCCTGAATCACAGCAACCTAGAGCAGATTATCTGAATGTCGTCATGTTGCTGTTCTTGGGATATTGCTCTGTGAAGATTAGTTTTTATGTTTCCTAATCAAAGTCGTAAAAGTTCAAAAGTACTCAACTGAAAAGTGCTCTGCGACTTCCTGAGATTGTGTAAAGTTTGCAAATCATATGAAGTGGGAACTTCGGACTTGGAGTGGGAGTAGGATAATAGTCCTTTGAGCTACTCTGCCACTCACTAGGATTGGGGCTGATCTGATTGTGATGATCAGCTCCATGTCTGTCCCGGTATTACCTTCGACTCCCTTGGCTATGGAAAATTCCTCTCCGTAAATCAATAAGTGCAGTGAACCAGCCTCCTCTGATTTATGGGGATGTTCAATTCAAATCAACTCCATTCCATTCTCCCAATTTCTCTGTCTCTGTCACATCTGTTCTGATGAAACCACCTTCTGAAGGGAAGCCTTGGAAATGTCCACCTTTTTTGCTCAACTGAGGATTCCTTGCCACTGCGGTTGACAGGGCCCTCAGCCATGTCTGACCCATCTCCCTAAGTTCTGCCCTCACCCTTCCCACTAACAGAGTCCCTGGTCCTCATTTTTTACCGCGCTATCGTCCATATCCAAAGGATCATAGGTCGCCATTTCCGCCATGTTCAGTGGGATGCCACCATCAGGCACACATTTCTATCCTGCCTTGCAGGCATTTCACTGGGGCTGTTCCCTCCGGGACACCCTGATCCACTCCTTGTCCTCTCCTCGTCCGTTCCCAACACTGCCCCCACACCAACCACAACACCTTCCCATGCAGCCGCAGAATTTGTAACATGAGCTTGTTTGCCTCCTCCTTCCTCGCTACCCAAAGCTCAGACACACCTTCCAGGTTCAGCAGCGATTTACCTGCACTTCACTCAATCTCGTCCACTGCATTCTCTGTTCACAGAATGCTTTCCAGTTCTCTGGAAGACGAAACGCAGACTGGGTGGCCGTTTTGCAGAACATCTGGTTTCTGTCTGTAAGAATGACCTTGAGCTTCCAATTGTCTGTCACTTCAACACACCACAGTGTAGCACGGCCAACATCTCTAGTCTCGGGTTTGCTGCGGTGCTCCAGTGCAAGCTGGAAGAACAGCACCTCATTTCCCACTTGGGGACCCTGCAGCCTTCAGGGCTCAATACGTAGTCTAATAATTATAGAGCCTGAATACCCCATACATGTCCCTTAACCGATCCCACACCCCAAGCCCTGTCATGACCTGGGCTGCTTTCAGTGTAGCCAATCCATTTTCACCCAATTGTCTTCTTCCAATTTTGAGCTTTTCTCCTTTTCTTGACTTATGATCATCTAGCCCTTTGTCTGCCATCTTTCTCCGTCCCTGAGCTCTGTCTCCACCTATCCACTCACCAGCCTCCTCCCGCACAAACAACTCTTTTGTTATCATTAATAGCACTATTGGGAGAATGGCACTATTTCCTAGGTACTATCAGATCTGAAAGACGGTGACTGGACTTGGAATGTTAAGACTGTTTTCTCTCCACAGATGCCTGCCAGAAATTCTCCTGCAATTTCTATTTTTGTTTCTCGGACGTTTTCTGGGTGTCCTGGCCTACATTTGTCCAATGTTAATAAAACAGGTTTTCTGTCCATTTATTTTGTAGCTAATGGTGCTTACATTGCTCTTACATTTTTGCTCTTGTTTCTTACATTACAGAAGTAACCACTTTTCAAAAATATTAACTTGCTGTGGAGCACTTCAGAATTCAAGTGTTTCTGACAGTCAGAAATCCATAGTAATCAACATCTAACTAAATTATTCATCTGCCAAATCATAATTGTTCACATTCCAATATTCTCTTCCTAATTCGATCACTTCTGCAATTACCTAGTTTCAGCCCCTCAGCTAAACTCAAGATTCTGGGCTTTGCGAGTTGCATTGATTGCATGAGTAACCTACAGATCTATTAATGTTTAATTTCCTTATAATGGAAATCCTTTATTCCATTTCTGATGATTCCTGGAAGTGACATAAAAGGAGAGGTTGTTTCATGATCTCAGTGGAGAACAATGGGTCGAACAGAGCAGCAATTGTTTGAAAAAGGCTGCAAGGTAGATTGAGTTATTTAGTGCTGGAGGTTAGATGATATCTTTATTTGGTGAACATTAAAACTGCAATTGCTGAGCGTAGTGGTGTTCAGTGTCTGATTTTGCCTCTCTCCATTTTAGTGTTACTTGGACCATTTTAAACAATTTGGCCCAAACTTTCCATTGGCCAGTTACATAGTTTCTCCAGTGGAGACAGAACATTTCCATTGCTGCTGTTTCAGTGCATTTAGTTTGTTATAACTTAGAGGAATCCCATGCCATGTTTTGGGACTATTTGTCGTTAGTGTTGGAAGCAAATGGATCTTCAGGAATGGTAAGAATGTTTCAGATACTTGTCCTCTACCAACCAGAAACTCTAAATTAATCTAGTCCCACTTGCCAACATTTGACCCATGTCCCTCCTAAACCCTTCCTATTCAGATACCCATCCAGATGCCTTTTACATATTGTAATTGTACCAGACTCCTCCACTTCCTCTGGCAGCTCATTCCATAGACACACCACCCTCTGCATGAAAACGTTACCCCTCAGGTCCCTTTTAAATCTTTTCCCTTTCACCTTAAACCTATGCCCTCTAGTTTTGGACTCACCTACAATGGAAAAAGACCTTGGCTATTCACCCTATCCATGCCCCTCATGATTTTATAACATTCCATTTGCCTTCCCAATTACTTGCTGTACCTAGTCATGGAGTCATAGAGATGTACAGCACAGAAACAGACCCTTCAGTCCAACTTGTCCATGCCGACCAGACATCCTAAATAAGTCTAATCCCATTTGCTACCATTTGGTCCATATCCCTCTAAACCCTTCCTCTTCATATACCCATCCAGGTGCCTTTTAAATGTTGTAATTTTACCAGCCTCCACCACATCCTCTGGCAGCTCATTCCATTCACGAAACACCCTCTGTGTGAAAAAGTTGCCCCTTGGGTCTCTTTTATATCCTTCCCCTCTCACCCTAAACCTATGCCCTCTAGTTCTAGACTCCCTGACCCCGCGGAAAAGACTTTGTCTATTTACCCTATCTATGCCCCATATCATTTTATAAAACTCTATAGGGTCACTCCTCAGCCTCCGACGCTCCAAGGAAAACAGCCCCGCCTGTTCAGCCTCTCCCTATACTCAAATCCTCCAACCTTGGCAACATCCTTGTAAATCTTTTCTGATAGGAAGGAGACCAGAATTGCATGCACATTTATGTATCCATCCAGATGCCTTTTAAATGTTGTAATTGTATCAGCCTCCACCACTTCCTCTGGCAGTTAATTACATACACGCATCACGCTCTGCGTGAATTTGAATGGACATCTTTGGTTTTTGTGAGGGCTACCGTTCCCACTCAATTTTTGGCAAGCACTCCTTTCAGTCTACACCTTTACGTATCAGCTGAGGAAAGGATCAGTCTCAACTGGAATGACCTTTGAGCACTGCAATAAATCAATACTCCGGAAATCGCCCGAGTAAGGGAGGAGAAAAGTAGTCTGTTTGTTCTTGTTTGACATAATCATTGTTTGCAAACTAATGCCAAGACATGCACTACTTACATGATTTCAATCTTGCTGCAGTGAGCTGTTTTTGGAAATATGTCAAAGTTCTTGATCATTTTCGGGTTCAGGCCATTAATTGTACGAACGCACTGGCATCTCAGCGGTAATGTTGCTGTCTCGACTAGGTGAGGCAAAAGAATTGAGAAGGAAAGAAATCTGGTCAGGTTACAGTAAAAATCCAAAGTTAAAATGGCGTAAAGCAGTGAGTTCAATGAAGTTAACAATAAAACGCCAGTTCAAATTTCAATGCTCACCTTCGTTCTGAAAGCAAAGTTGAAGCAGGAAAAGTACAGTAATCTGAGCTGCAGTCCGAAGTCGAAGATTCATTGTGTTGCACGTATTTGGCTGGCTGAAGAGAAAAAAAAGAGTGTAGATTTGAACATGCCTTTAAATAACACAAAAGTTCCAAGTAGATTAATGACAGTGCGAGTGACCCTACTGTGAGTGTGCAAGAAATGATAGATAAACTGCTTAAGAATGTTGATTTTGGGGAGTCTCCTGTAAGGGAAGAAGTAATAGGCAAGATGAAGGTTCCAGGAAAGTGAGTTCTTTAGCTCATGGGCTTAATGATTAATGTTCAACGTCCTTATCTGGTCTGGCCGAGATGTCACTCAGACCCATACTAATATGGGTGACTCTTAACTGCCCTCAGGGTGATAAGGAAGGGGCAATAAATGTTGGCTAGTCAGCGATGCCCACATCCCATGAATTAATTCTTTAAGAAAAAAACATCAGTTTAAATCTAAAGGTTTTGGAGGTCGCTGAAGCTTGGCCAGGCTAACTCAGACTAACAAGTAGGAAGGAATGCAGTATGTTTGGTGTGTAAGGCCTGTTTCTGCTTTGACTTGAACAGGGTGGCTTCTATTGAACAAAGTTGAGAGTGCGGCGCTGGAAAAACACAGCAGGTCATGCAGCATCCAAGCAGCAGGAGAATCGATGTTTCGGGCATCAGCACTTCATCCAGAATGAGGCTTGTGGGCCGGGGGAGGCTGAGAGATAAATGGGAGGGGTACCAGTTTCCTCATTTTCCCTCCCCCCACATTATCCCAGTCCCAAGCCTCCAACTTGGCACTGCCCTCTTCACCTGATGAAGGGCTTTTGCCTGAAACGTCGATTTTCCTGCTCCTCTGATGCTGCCTGACCTGCTGCACTTTTCCAGCACCACTCTGATCTAAACACTGCCCTCTTGACCTGTCCATCGACTTTCCCATCTATCCACCTCCACCCTTCTTTCTGATCCATCACCTTCTCCCCCCACCTTCGTCTACCTATCGCATACTCATGACATGATTGTGAGGAAAATTGAGTGTGGGTTAAATTGAGTGGTGGTCAATCTTGCAAAGGTGATGAACTTGAGGGAAAGGTGGGAGAGAAATTGTAGAAGTATTCAAGTCCAGGCTAAAGTTATGAAGGGATCAATAAAACAAAGATTGTATTTCATCTCTAAGTTGGATGGAAAGAAATCCTTCAGTTCATCATACAAAAATGATACCGTATGCTTGTAAGATTGCTAATTCTACGACAGCTTCAAGAGTTGCTACATATGAGACTGATTCAATGATATGAACAATTAATGCACTGTACATTTCACTTTTACATAAATCAGCAGTGCTACTGTTGCACCTTCAGATAGCTCCAAATGAACAGTAAGTGATTCATTTGATTGTTGCACAAAACAAAAAGATTGCAGCAGTTTCTTATAAATAAGCGACTTGGTCAGACAAAACTGGATATTGATTTGTAGAAGTAATGTCAATGCTCTGCCCGAAACTTTAGCTTTGCCAAGAAAACAGCCTGTCAAATGCAAAAAAACAGATCACAACATTTATGTCCTGCTTGATAGTTACAGTTTTACACATTAAAATAATAAGAGCTAACCTTTCCGAAGACATAAGTTTGTGAACTGCACTCCTGTGCCTCTGGTCTCCAGTCGCAAGACTTAACAGGACAGCACAGAGCAAGCTTGATACTGAACTCTGTGTTCTGTGCAATAGTTGAACATATTGGGAGGATAATCACGTGATTTCCTTAAAATCAGCTCATCTACAGATTGGCAAAGTGTCAGATTTCATTCTAGAGGCATAAATTGATCAACTCTGACAACAGTCTGTAAATTTTCACTCTCTCTGTCTTCATAAAAAGGTTGCGAAATTCCCCATTATAGCTGTAGCATTGACTGAGAGCTGGAATTTTGGAAACTCCTTTGGGAACAGTGCCCAGCTCCTTTGTGAATTTTATGGAATTCCCCAATACAATCCCAGACCTGGAGCTAAATGAACTGTTGGGAGTTCAGCTGGTTGCTTTACTGAGATGTACGAGATTTGCCAAAGTTTCTGGAAGTGTTTATAAAACTCTTCAATGCTCACACAAATTAAAGAATGTTTAAAATGGCAATGTTGCAAATGTGCAGTCATTTCTTTAAGGAGATAAATAAATAATACATTGAAAATAAATCCTCTGTCAAAACTTGCATTTTGCCCAACTTGTGTATCTGACACTCAAAAATAAACGGGAGGAAAAGATAAAATTTGTGTTCAGTGTGAGGTAAAGACGGAGAGCAGTAGTGTTTTTTGAAAGAAGGAGGCAACAAAAGGCATTAGAATAACAAGAATCCGTAAACAGACGTGTAAAAGATATGGAAGATTAACTTGCCAAGAGCTGCCCGATTTTACCTTGTAAAAACCTTGTTGATTCTTCCTGGACTGTCTCGATTTCAGTTCATGACCTCAACCTTCAGGCACTTGGGCCATGATCTCGACGGAATGTTCTTCCGAGTTTTTGGAGGAGTTGTGCTGGAAATCCCGACAACCAGACTTCCTTCCTTGCCAAAGTTGTTTTACATCCACCAGGCTTCCAGCCTTGGTACTCAATTTGATAGACTCCTTGGAGTGGGGGGGGTGGGGGGGGGGGCGGGGGAGAGACTTGTTGTGGTGATCAGTTGCTGCAGAGACTTGGTCAGACAAAACTGACCAATGATGTGTGGAAGCAGTAGCGATCTGTGCATTTTTCCAATGGGTGTTGTAGCCTGGGCCTATGGACAGTGGTGGTAGAGGCACGAATTTCTTCATAGCACCATCGCTGACCAGGAATCTCTCCCATGCCCGTCCTCTTGCAGGGTAAAAATCAACCTGTTCAAGTACGTGTGAACTTATCTTTCCTGGGGCAAGGCTCGCATCTGGTGTTTCTGGCTCTGATAGACATGGGTGCCACCCATTGTATGCCACAAGACCTGGAAGATTCTATTGTGGAGTCTGCCAGCAGATGGAGAACTTGCAGCCAGTGTTCCCAAACCCCATGAAAAGCAGGCTAAACCCAGATTAGAAACGGAGGCATGCAGGTGCATTTTTTAAAACCTGCACACCCCTCAAACCAGGTCCTTTATGAGCTCGTCCCCATCCTCTGTTAAAACTGGAAGTTTGGCCTTGCTCTGACTGACATGTGCTGGTGTACCTGGAAATGCACTATACAGTTTCATCGTTGGTGCGGTTAGGAAATTGAGCTGATTGATACAGAGAAGGATTGAAGACAACTGCCTATATCAATGATGTATTGAGTTGGGTGCTGCGATTTAGCACCATCTGATTAAATCAAGTCCCATGTCATTACAATATGGATTTTATAGTGCAATGTCAGTAGAAGCCCCTTCAACTACATTTTCAATTTTCGATTTAAAATGGGGTACTTTGAATTTCTTGAATCTATTAATTCGGAGTGTATTATTGATTTCTTGACCGAAATACACAATCAAAGGCGAGGCCTCAAGGCATTAAATCACTTTATAATTTACGAATTCACTGGATGGGGGCATCATATTTATTGCTGAGCCCGAACTGCTCTTGAGAGGTTGATGATGAGTGAGAAATGCTGCAGCCTTTATGACAGAGGGGTGTTAGGGAGGGAGCACCAGGATTTTGACCCAATGCCAGTGAATTAATGGTGTTACAGTCCCAGGTCAGGAGGGTGTGGGGGATTAG
Source organism: Chiloscyllium plagiosum (assembly GCF_037043375.1). NCBI lineage: Eukaryota > Metazoa > Chordata > Chondrichthyes > Orectolobiformes > Hemiscylliidae > Chiloscyllium > Chiloscyllium plagiosum. Next base: position 19,799,376 of record NW_028270181.1, on the reverse strand, counting down.
AGGGGGCACTTGCATTACATGGTGCTGTTCCCATGTATCTGCTGTACATTTCCTTCTGGGTGGTGGAGTGGACAGGATTGAACCCTGCTCCTCAAGAGCCTTGGTGAGCTCACATGCAAGTTTGTCAAACTGCTAGAGGCTGATTCATGGCATTCTCGAAACAGTTCCAGAACACTGTATTAACAGATGCTCAACCAAAGATGAGAGCACTAAACGCAGCTGAAATATTATATGTGAGGTTATCCAGTTTGGTTGGAAAAACAGGAGGTTATTATTTGAATGGCAATAAATTGGGAAAGGTAGAGGGGCAATGAAACCTGAAAGTAAGAGTTCAGGTGCAGCAGGGATGAATAATGGCAAATGGTTAAATAAAAATTAAGAATAAGGTGGCACGGTGGTTCAGTGGTTAGCGCTGCTGCCTCACAGCACCAGGGACCCGGATGCGATTCCAGCCCTGGGAGACTGCCTGCATGGAGCTTGCAGGGTCTCCACATGTCTGTGTGGGTTTCCTTCCACAGTCCAAAGATGAGAGTGTGATGCTGGAAAAGCACAGCAGGTCAGGCAGCATCCAAAGACCAGGACAATCGACATTTCGGGCATAATGATTCCTGATGAAGGGCTTATGCCCGAAACGTCGATTCTCCTGCTCCTCGGATGCTGCCTGACCTGCTGTGTTTTTTCCAGCACCACTCTAATCTCGACTCTGATCTCCAGCATCTGCAGTCCTCACTTTCTCCACAGTCCAAAAATATGCAGGCTAAATGAATGGGCCATGCGAAACCGCCCATAGTGTAGCCTAGGAGGTTTAACCATGGCAAAATGTGGGGTTATGGAGATGGGGATAGAGGCTTTGGTCTGGGTGGAAGCTCTTCAGAGGCTCATTGTGGACTTGATGGGCCAAATGGCTTCTTTCTGCACTGTTAGGAAGCTATGATTCCTTGGCCCATATGGAAAAGATCTTGAATTGGACTTGATGGTTCAAGTGGCCTTTTCTCTGGGTGAAGCATCCTATAAAGCATTGCCTCATGTCTTTTAGAGTCGAGACTGTGGCGCTGGAAAAGCCACAGCAGGTCAGGCAACAGCCAAGGAGCAGGAGAATCAATGTTTCAGGCATAAGCCCTTCATCAGGAATCAAGGTCGATTAGGTGGCAGTGCGTTGCTGCGAGTGGGGAGTGGAGGATCCAGAATGAGAACCTTTTCTGAAGGTTTCAGATTTTTACTCTGGTTCTGGTTGTCCTGCCCAGGTTCAAATTGTTCGGATTTGTCGCAGCTCCTATGTCCTTTCGGTCGAGAATGGTTAGATTAGATTCCCTACAGTGTGCAAACAGGCCCTTCAGCCCAACAATTCCACACTGACCCTCCAAAGAGTAACCCACCTAGACCCATTTGCCGCTAACTAATGCACCTAACACTACGGGCAATTTAGCATAGCCAATTCACCTGACCTGCACATCTTTGGACTGTGGGAGGAAACCGGAGCACCCGGAGGAAACCCACGCAGACACAGGGAGAATGTGCAAACTCCACACAGACAGTCACCCCAGGCTGGAATCAAACCTGGGTCCCTGGTGCTGTGAGGCAGCAATGCTAACCACTGAACCACCGTGCCGCCCCAAATTAACATAGAGTCATAGAGTCATAGAAATGTACAGCATGGAAACAGACCCTTCGGTCCAACCTGTCCATGCCGACCAGATATCCCAACCCAATCTAGTCTCACCTGCCAGCACCCGGTCCATATCCCTCCAAACTCTTCCTATTCATATACCCATCCAAATGCCTCTTAAATGTTGCAATTGTACCAGCCTCCACCACATCCTCTGGCAGCTCATTCTATACACGTACCACCCTCTGCGTGAAAACGTTGTTCCTTAGGTCTCTTTTATATCTTTCCCCTCTCACCTTAAACCTATGCCCTCTAGTTCTAGACTCCCCCACCCCAGGGAAAATACTTTGCCTATTTATCCTATCTATGCCCCTCATAATTTTGTAAACCTCTATAAAGTCACCCCTCAGCCTCTGATGCTCCAGGGAAAACAGCCCCAGTCTGTTCAGCCTCTCCCTGTAGCTCAGATCCTCCAACCCTGGCAACATCCTTGTAAATCTTTTCTGAACCCTTTCAAGTTTCACAACATCTTTCCGATAGGAAGGAGACCAGAATTGCATGCAATATTCCAACAGTGGCCTAATCAATGTCCTGTACAGCCGCAACATGACCTCCCAACTCCTGTACTCAATACTCTGACCAATAAAGGAAAGCATACCAAACGCCTTCTTCAGTATCCTATCTACCTGCGACTCCACTTTTAAGGAGTTATGAGCCTGCACTCCAAGGTCTCTTTGTTCAGCAGCACTCCCTCGGACCTTACCATTAAGTGTATAAGTCCTGCTAAGGTTTGCTTTCCCAAAATTCAGCACCTTGTATTTATCTGAATTAAACTCCATCTGCCACTTCTCAGCCCACTGGCCCATCTGCTCCAGAACCTGTTGTAATCTGAGATAATTCTACTGTATCCATGTTATGTATTGTATTGAACAAATTTTCTTATTCCATTTTCCTCAGAATTTTGTGGTGATATTGAAAAATGAGTCAATAAATGCCAGTGTGCAGAGGCGGTGGAAATGTCTGTGGTTACCCATTTCTTATGAACAAAGAAGTTAATCGGAAAAGAGGGCAAAGTAACTGAGCCACAGAAGCAAGTATAAGAAATTAGATAAGATTTAGAGAGTGGCCTGCTTGCTGGAGACTTCGAGTTGAGAAAGCATAATGGCTTGGGCCGCACAGTGGCTCAGTGGTTAGCACTGCGGTCTCACAGTGTCAGGGACCTGGGTTCGATTCTAGCTTTGGGTGACCGTCTGTTTGCACGTTATCCCTGTGGGTGCTCCAGTTTCCTCTCACAATCCAAAGGTGTGCAGCCTAAGTGGATTGGCCATGGGAAATGTAGGATAGGGAGGAGTGGCTGGGTGGGATGCTTTTTGTAGAGTTGGTGTGGACTCAATGGGCCTCTTTCCACACTGCAGAGACTCTGTGAGCAAAAGACAGCTGAGGGGAGAAATGCCAATTAATCTGACTAGCTGAAGAGAAGAGTTTCCTATGTACTGAATATTGCCACATAAACAATTTCAGCCAGAACAAATAAAGAACAGCTGCTGTTTATCTAATATTTAGTTTAAAAGCCTTGCAATTCTTCTAGCTTTTGTGCTTCTAGCCGTTCGATGTGGTTTTTGGTGAATGATTAATCCCATGAGCAAAGGTTGAGCTGGGCACTGAGAATTTTTCCTTCAGTCCTTGGAGATTGAGTGCTGGAACTGTCCTTTGAGCATCAGGGTAACATCCCGAACCCAAACATCCCGTCCCTGAAATGTGGATAAGGAGCCGGCACTATGTGGGAAACAGTGGTTCATCGAGATCTTGCTTGCGCAGCTAATTAATGACAAGAAGGTGGGTCTCCTGTACAATTAAAGATGGTAGGCAAACTCGGAGATCTTGATACAAAGCTGTAGCCATCTGTGGGCCATGGTGGATCAGAGAAGGACCCTCCATTATAAGACATCCGTCATTCCAACTTCTGAAAATGGATTAGTCTTTGCAGCAGGGCTACTGCTGTTGGGTGGAGTTGCGGGGGAGTGGGGGGTTTGGGGGGGGAGCGGGTGTGAGAAACCTTCACAAGGAAGCTTCTATCTCTTGCTGCACTCTGACACATAGAGATGGGGGTCTTGCCATGGCTGAAGTGCTGATCATTGCCCTACCACAGTCTGCCTCCAGGGCACTGCCACCAGATGGGGTAGCCAGCAACACCCACATACCATGAATAAAAAAGTCATAGAGGATCATAGTGATACATCTTAACAAATAGTCAAGCATTGCCATTGAGGTATTGTGTGTCAGAATGTCATTTACTGCAGAAGTAAGCTCCATTTCCCTTGGGGCTTCATAACTGAAAGAGTGTCTGGGTGTGTAAGTCCCACTGGAAATAGGTCTTGTTGGGATGAATGTCTCTCCTCTGGTGTTGGTTAATTTAATCTAGTTCCCCTTGCAACATTTTGCAGATAGGGATTCTGATTCCGTTTCAGTAATTGTCTGCAACTAGAATATTGATCACTTTGCGCTAACCTTTAACAAGTTTACTTCCATCCTTTTGAATGGTTCCTGGCGTAATTGCTGTGGTATATCTAACCAAGAATGGGCATGAGAAAAGGAGTCGAAGAACTCATGGGGGGTAGCATCGTCTTATCACTGGCATCTACCTGACTCTCGGACTGTAGCTTCATGACTGGAGTTTCATCTGGGACCTGTTTCCAGCAGAACCCTGCTCCTGGAGAGCCACAAACCTCACCTTGGAGAAAGTGAGGACTGCAGATACTGGAGATCAGAGTCGAGAGTGTGGTGCTGGAAAAGCACAGCAGGTCAGGCAGCTTCTGAGGAGCAGGAGAATCGACATTCATCAGGAAGGGCTGATGAAGGGCTCTGGCCCAAAACGTGAATTCTGCTGCTCCTCGGATGCTGCCTGACCTGCTGTACATTCTTGACACAAAGCTCACGTTGTACCATTCCTGTGACCAGGAGCTGTGATCGTAGCCTGTCCCACTAACATCCTTCCCTCTATCTCTCTCTCTTGTGTGCACGCTCTCGGTGTCTCTCTCCACATTGACATGCCATGTGTTATAAGTAATGCTAGCACTTTTTAAATATCAGTAATTCAGCAGACACTGAATCAACCACAAGACAGAGTACAGTAGTATATATGTTACAAACTGACGACGCTCTGTTGAGCATTTCTATAGTGAAATTCCAAATATGGCAGGACAATACGAATAGCAGTCTCTCATTAAATCCTTAAGATCATAAGACATAGGAGGGGGAATAATAGGATGAAACGTTTCCCCTTAATAGAGGGCTCAGTTGCTAGGGGACACAAATTTATAGTAAAGGGCAAGAGGTTTAGAGGGGATTGAAGGAGAATATTTTTAACCCAGAGTGTGTTAGAATACTGGAAGTTACTGCCTGAAAGGATGGTTGAGGCAGGAATCATCACAATGTTGAAGAAACCGTGCTCCAAAAGCTAATGCTTCCAAATAAACCTGTTGGACTAGAACCTGTGATCTTTAACATTGATGACATATTTATGTCGTGATTGTAACGAGGTCAGCCAGATGGACCTCATAGAATATGAGTTCCCTGATTGGGGCTGTTAATCTGGTCCAATCAGGGAGCCCTGGTTGACAGATAGGAACAGGAGTGTCAGACACCCTGAGAGCTGACTCTGAGGGAGCTGGATCAGTGTCAAGGTCTCTCCATTTGTGTCAGGGGACTGACTCTGAGCTGGCTGGGCCACATCCAGTGTGTACTGTTGCTGTTGGTTTGTGATTTTTTTGGGGAACCGGATTTCCATACTGGCCGATCAACACAGCCAGTTTGTTAACTGGCATTTCTTTTTTTTATTGAGGACTGATTTCTCAAATGGCTAATTTACACAGTAAATGTGTTTCAGGTGTAACTCGGTTCTCTTACGGGAACTGTTGTTTCATTGGCTGGTTACAGCCTGTGTGTCACTCTTTTCTGTTTTACTTTGAGAAAAGGACTGTGTTGATTTTGTGGCAGGGCTTAGCTCTTGCGCTCTAGTTTTCTTTGTTTTATTAAATGTTTTCACTTTTTTTGATGTTTGGACTGAGCTCCCTATGAGAAAATACATCTTTCCAGATGAGCTGTTCCTGTGGGTAGACCTGGCCCTTATCAGTGGACGAGGCCTCTGTACAGACTGAACACCCATGTGTGTGCTAGGAGATGAGCATTTGCTGTGTCTTTGAGTTCGGGAAATGAACTCTGCCTTCAGGAGTAGGTTCTGCCTTCGGGAGTGGACCAAACCCCTGCCAGTCAACTGCACCTTCACAATGTACTGTGTTCCTGTGAGTGGACCTAGTTTTATTTAGGATAACCAGGCCTCTATGGAGACTGAACTCCAGCGTGTGTGCTATGGGCTGTACATTTGCTGCCTTCAGGAGTGGACTCTGCCTTTGGTAATGGACTCTATCTCTGACAATGCATTCTGGGAATGGACTCCACATTTTGAAGAGAACTGTTTATGGTAATGGACTCCACATACCAGAAAGGACTCTGTTTGTTGGGAATTGACTCTGTCTTGTTCGGGTTATTACCTGCACTGGCTTGTGTGTCCCTGGGTCTGGTAGGCCTCACTGTGAACTGGGAGGCTCACAGGCCGTCCTGAACACTGTCACCCCAAGAGCCGGAGGGTGGGAAGGTCATCCTGTGCACTGGAAGGTGGGTAGGTTGCCCTGAAAGCCAGAAGGTGGGCAGCCCAGCTGGATGCCGGTCACCCCAAGAGCTGGTGGGTGGGTAGGCCGTTCTGAACACTCTCGTCCTGAGAAGGGGTAATCGAGATGGGCTGTCCTAGAGGTGGCCGAAAAGTGTGTCAGAACAGCTGAGAGCCTGCGTAAGGGCAGGCTGAGATCCAGAAGGTTTGAAGGCTGCCCTGTGCCCTGTCATCCCAGGGAAGGGGACGGGCTGTCCTAGAGGTGGTCGGAAGGTGTGTCAGGGCAGTCTACAAGCCAGATGGCGCATCAGGGTGGGTGAGTGCCAGATGGTATGTAGGGGCAGACTGAGAGCCAGAAGGCGAGTACGTCATCCTCAGCACTGTCACCCCGGGCAGGTACTGGGGCGGGATGGCCTAGAGATGGCCAGAAAGTGTGAAGGGCGGTTAGGGAAGCCGGAAGGTGGGTAGGCCGTCCTGACTGCTCATCCTGGGACAGTTGGGAAACAGGACTGGCTGTCCAAGAGGTGGTGAGAAAGTGTGTCAGGGAGGGCCGAGAGCCAGAAGGGAGGTGGGGGCAGGTTGCCTTAGAGTGGCCGAAAGGTGGGAGGGAACTGGAGGCTTGCTGGGGTGTCTATATTCTATGCACTTCTTTTTACTTAATTGGACTGTCTTATGTATTTGCTATTGTTTTGTGATGACTGAAAGTGGGGTTTGAGGTTTGTCCTCATTTCTGTGAAAACTGGTTGAACGATAGGGTTTAGGGCCTGGCTTTGCCATTCCTCTCCCTTGTACAATGCTGTTTCTCTGTGTACAGCTGTTAATGTTAATTGTTTTGTAAACTGTGTTGTTTAATAAAATTTAAAAAAGGAACAGGGGTGTCAGACACCCTGCTCTCCCTGAGAGCTAGCTCTGAGGGCACTGGATCAGTGTCAAAGAGTCTCCTCACGTATAATTAGTGGGTGACTTGGTGAAAGGATGTCAGCTTCTGTGGAGTTATTTCAATTTGGATGATCATTTGAAACACCATAGTATATAATGAACTAAGTGATAGATTAATGAGAATAAATTAGTGCTTGATAACTGGCATGGACAAATAGATTGAAGAGCCTTTTTCCATGCTATAACTCCAAGACTAAACCATTTGGCCAATCGAGTTTAACACATGGAAACCATGAATTATGTTAGTGGTAGTCTTAGATTCATATGTAATGATTGATAACCTCATAGTGGATTTCTTCCCAGCTTGGTCTTTCATGCTTTCCCACTCGATAACTTGCTTGGCTCCCCTTAACTGCAATGGGTTACTCATACAATAATTAATGGCTCAGTTAAAAACCAGATTAATGAGTCTTATTAGATGTGATAACCTAAGGCAATCATCAGATCAAGTTTCCTCTTTACCAGAGTAATAAAGAGAAATTACTGAGGTCATTAACCTGGAAGGCTGGGCCCAGTTTGTGGGGTGCTTGAGCTTCCTGACTTTGTCCAAGTCTAATCCCCGACTCCAAAAAAAACCCTCCAATTGCCATTTTTAGTCGGCAAAAAAAAAATGTTTACTGCTCAAAATGACAATGTCATGATTAAAAAAACCTCGGAGCCCCCAAAATCCTCCAGATTGTCCTCCCATTTACCGCCCACTCTCAGCCTGCTAGAATTGGGGTATTTACGATGCAGACTAGGGCAAGTCCTTTATTGGGTATAAAATGTGATCGTTCCAGCCTCTGACATTTTCCTTGTTCTGTTGATGTACACCCATAGTTCCCACACCCTGAGGAAATTTAGGGAGGTTTTTGAGCCAAGATTCATTTTCATCAGAATTATTTCACGTGATGTAACATAACAACATGTTTTGAGAGATATATTGTTGTGTACTACGTATTTGAATGAAAAATAATTGCCAAATTGATTTGACACACAGAATTATTCAATAATACCTTGGCCAAGTTAGGATGACTGGATTAGTCACCTATAATCTGTCTTATTTATTAGAGTGCAGGTGTCTTGTGTAGATCATCAGTGTATGAATCATTTCAATGGAAAATAATCACATAGTCCATTGAAGAAAAAAACAGGAACTTAGCTACAGGGTATTAGACTAGGAATTCTAATCATGCTCAATCTACTCCAATATGTCACCATCATGTGGTTTCAATGGGCTCAATCTTCCCGTGTTCAGACCAAGAGTCAGCTTTGGGGAATTCCATGCAGGATCACCCTCGGTTGGTCTTGGCAACTTTTCTCACTTCACTAACTGCACGCCCGACCTCCCCTTGTCTAATTTTACACTCAGCAGAGGTGGAGGTGCTCACCGTTGCCTGGGGTTTGCAGTGTTCGCACCACAAGAGCCACGGTTTTAAAAAAGTACTTAAATGTTTGAATTCTGCAAGCTAGGATCTGATCTTTAATCTGTTGGTGTGGAATAGGAATTGAAGTGGCCCTCAGAGGCAAGTTGTCACTCACATTACAGGCTAGGATCTGGAGGTCTTTGTGGACATAGTGAAGGAACCGTCCTCTTTCCCCAGTAGAGATGACCAGAGCAGCAGACTGGTCTGAAGTAGCTATCGGGCCAGTGCAGTGTCCATGGTCTCGAGGGATGCACAGCAATGCTGCAAGATAGTGCTGCAAGGGCAGTACGGTGGCTCGGTGGTTAGCACTGCTACCTCACAGCACCAGGGACCCAGGTTTGATTCCAGCCTCAGGTGACTGTCTGTGTGGAGTTTGCACATTCTCCCTGTGACTGCGTGGGTTTCCTCTGGGTGCTCTGGTTTCCTCCCACAGTCCAGATATGTGCAGAGTAGATGAATTGGCCATGCTAAATTCAGGGATATGTAAGTTAGGGATAAATGTCGAGTAATAGTGTAGGGGAATGGGTCTGCATGGGTCACCGTTTGGAGTGTCAGTGTAGATTTGTTGGGCCAAGTGGCCTGTTTCCCCACTGTAGGGATTCCATGATTCTATGATAGTTAATGATCTGACCTTCTGCACTCTGCAAGGCTTGTATGTAGTACCTCACTCTCACTCTAATTCTACTACTGCAACCATCTTCCACCAAAGTTCATGGTCCACTTTTCTCATGATTACATGTAACATCTTTGTTCAATTGACCTCTTTCTTCACCTCCTCAAACTTCCTTCTGCACTTTATCCTCACCCACCACCTCTCCTACCAGATGGTCAGCCCCTTGCACACTGACCATGGCCCAAGACCCAGGTGACACCAAACACCTGACTGACTGTGGCCAGCCTCCAGACTGTGTTTGGATGGAGCCCTTGATTAATGTGACGGTAACCCACTGACCAAGGACTACTAAAGACATAGGGGATGGGGCACTGAGTATATGTAAGGTTGGGAGCAATGAGCAATCATATAGAGAAGGAACGCTAGGACAGTCCAATAGGCAGAGAGGCCAAGGGTAGAATAAGGCACATGAGAGGTCCAGAATGCCATATTATATCTATTTTAATGCAAGGAGCCTGACTGGTAAGGCAGATGAAATCAGAATATGTTATTGTTGCAATCTCTAAGACGTGATTAAAGGAAGGACTGGACAGGAAACTCAGCATTCCAGGTATAGATGTTTCAGGCGTGATAGAGGGCTAAATAAGAGAGGTGAGAGCATTGATTATTGTTAAAGGAAACACATCAGTGCAGTAATGAGGGAGGACATCCTAGAAGTGTCTTCAAATAAGGCCATCTGGGTAAAAATTTTTAAAAAGGGATGATTAACTTTCTGGGGTTGCTACGGACCTCCCAACCTGTCAGACATAAAGTCATAGAGATGTATAGCACAGAAACATACCCTTCGATCCAACTCGTCTGGGCCGAACAGATATCCTAAATTAATCTAGTTCCATTTGCACATATCCCTCCAATCCTTCCTATTCATCTATCCAATCAGATGACATTTAAATGCTGTAATTGTATCAGCCTCCACCACTTCCTTTGGCAGCTCATTCCATACACTCACCACCCTCTGCATGGAAACGTTGCCCCTTAGGTCCCTATTAAATCTTTCCCCTCTCAACCTGAATCTATGCCTTCTAGTTTTGGACTCCCCCACGATCCATGCCCATCGTGATTTTATAAGCCTTTATAGAGGTTACCCCTCAGCCTCTGACACTCCAGGGAAAACAGCCCCTGCCTATTTAGCCTCTCTCTGCAGCTCCAACCCTGGCAACATCCTTGTAAATCTTTACTGAACCCGTTCAAGTTTCACAACATCCTTCCTATAGCAAGGAGATCAGAATTGCATGCAACATTCCACTAGTGGCCTAACCAATGTCCTGTACAGCCGTAACATGACCTTTTAAAAGTAGTACAGTGAGAATTCAGGGCCAACATGTTCCTGTAAGGGCAAGGGCAGCAAATCCAAGGAACCCTGGATGTCAAGGGGTATCTAAAGTTCGATAAAGAAATAGAAGGAAACAAACGTTCAATACAGCACCTGGAAAACAGAGGAAGGCCTTGAAAAGTAGAGCGAATGTAGGATGTTGCTTAAAAAGGAAATTAAGAGGGCAAAGAGAGGCTACAAAACAACCTTGGCAGGTGGGATCAAGGAAAACCCCCAAGGTATTTCCGAACTATATTAGAGGAAGGGGGTTACCGGGGAAGGAAGGACTTATTAGAGACGAAAGGAGTACTCTGTGCATGGATGTGTGTGAGGTCTTCAATGAATACTTCTCATCTATATTCACAGAGGAGAAAGACATTATAGCCAGGCATCTCACTTGGGATGGAGAGGTTCTAGAATGAAGTAAGATTCATAAGAAGGAGTTATTAAATACTATAAGCATAAAGGTGCAGAAATACCAAGGGCCAGTTGAGATGTATCCCAGTCTGCGAGAGGAAGCAAGGCAGGGGATTGCAGGAGCCCTGGCAGAACGCTTTAATACTTCGCTGGTCACAAGTGGGGATGATGGGAGGATAGTTAATGTGGTGTGTTTGTTCAAAGAGGGCAGCAGGGATAGGCCAGGTGATTACGGCTAGGCAGACATCAGTGGTTGGAAAACTATTGGAAGACGTTCTGAACAACAGGATTAACCAAAACTTGGAAAGGCAAGGATTGATCAGGGATAGTCAACATGAATTATCCTGTCTGACTAATTTAGTTGAGTGTTTTGCAGACAGACCAAATACATTGATGAGGCTAGTGCAATTGATGTGATTACATGGGATTCAGTAAGGGCTTTAGCAAGGTGTCACGTAGAAGGCTAGTCCAAAAGGTAAGCACCCATGGGGTCCAAGGCAAACGAGATCCTAATTGGCTTATAAATAGGAGGCAAGGGATGATGAGGGAGGGCTGTTTTTCTAATTGGAAGCTGGTGGCTAGCAGTGTGCCCCAGGAATCGGTGCTGGGAGCCTGGCTATTTTTTGACTTGGATATGAATGTAGAAGGTGCAATTAGTAATTTTGTAGAAGACACAAAAATTGGTGGTGTTGATAGTGAGGAGTATGGACTCAGGCTATGGCCTAATATTGATAAGCTGAGATATTGAGCAGAATAATGGCAGGTGTAATTTAATCCTGGTAAGTGTGTGGTGATGTAATTTGTGAGACTTAATAAGATATACACAGTGAATGGTAGACACCTAGAGTGTATTGAGGAATAAAGTCCATAGATCCCTGAAGGTGTCAGCACAGGTAGACAGGGTGGTGAAAAAGGCATACAGCATGTTTGCCTTCATAAGCTGGAAAACTTTTATAAACATGGTATTCCATGAGTGGCCTAACCAATGTGCAGTTCTGGTTGCCGCACTATCAGAAGAAAGCGATTGCACTGGAGAGTGTGTGGAGGTGGATGCTGCTTGGGATGAGTTATGTGTAGAGTCTGGATAGGCTGCGTTTGTTTCACCCAGAGCAGAGGAGGCCGAGAGCAGATCTGACTCAGGTTTACAAAATTAGGAGAGGCATGGACAAGGTATCCCATGAGAATCTTTTCCTCATGGCAGACTTGTTTAAAACAGAGGACATAAATTTAACATGAGGAGCAAGTGGTTTAGAGAAGATCTGAGAAAATAAAATTTACTGAGGGTGAAGTAGAAATATGGAACGTGCAGCCTGAGAAGATGGAGTCAGGTATTCTTACAGCACTGAAGAAGATCTAAGTGAATACTTAAAATGCCAGGGCACAGTAGGCTATGGACCAAGTGCAAGTAAATGGGATCAGCATTGTTTGGTGTTTGATGGTCGGCATAGACATGGTGGGCTAAAGGGCCTGTTACTATGATGTATGACCATATGACATTACCATTGGGTTGAAGCACATACAGTGTGTTGGTTGTATATGTGACATTGTCATAGCACGGTGTTGTACTCCAAAATGTCCACCCTCTTGACCTTTCAATGCTGGCAAACGTGATAAACTTTCTGTCTACGCTGCAGGGTAAGGTGTGCCCACAGTGAGCCTGTAAGTTCTGAATGAGGCAGCAATGCTTAATGAATAGAAAGCAAGACAGAGTGTCCAAGTAAATGAAAGCTAAGTGAGTGCTAAGAAAACAAGCAAAGCGCACAACATACACCCTGCTTAGATGTGAGAGGGTTGCACTCCCTGTGCTTAAAGTGGCCTGGCAACAGAATTACAACGCCAGTGAGAACTAAGGTGCAGTAATCAAGCACTATAAGTTAGTCCAAGTTGTCTTATGATGATGATGTGACGCTGGTGCTTTGGCAAATTCCATGAATGGATAGTGCAGGTGGTTGTTCCCTGTAGAGAATGCCTTGAGATATTGAAGAGCGCTGGCTATGAAGGCACCTGACCAGTATAAGCTTCTCAGTTCTGACATCATCCTTGTAACTGTTTCTTTTCTACCTCTGCAATGCCTCTGATGAGGAAGTCAGTAAGCTTTGTTGGCTGGATGGCCAGTTTGTGATTCAGGGTGATGGCAAGAGCATAAGTTCAAATCCTGCAAAGGTTGAAGTTACCTTGAAGGACTGTGCTTTAAAACCTCTCCCCTTGCCTGAGCATGTTGACCCTCAGGTTAAACTACCACCACTTGTCTCTCTGTCTGTCTCTCTCTCTCTCTCTCTACGTGTGTGTGTGTGTGTGTGTGTGTGTGTGTCTGTCTGTCTGTCTGTCTGACATGAGAGACCAGCTCAGTGGCCTGCTAAGTCTATGCCAACCTTAGCTTAGTGCCTCTGATTCTGTATTATGATTTGGAGATCTGTTCACAAGATGGTCTAACTAGGTTATGAGCACTTCTGCTTGAATGGGAACTTATGAGTGAAGGATCATGACCTTTCTCTGATGACTAAGGTGAAGCTAGCAATTGATCTGCTTAGTCATACAAACCTGCAAATTCCTCTAGGTCTGTCTCTCACAGCATTAGATGACCCCTACTACAGTATTTTGTCATTGCTTCATTGCTCTTCTTCACCCTGGTTAAGGTGAGCAGAATTGGCATTGTTACCCATTCTGACCACTATCTTGTAACCCTGACAAAAGATGTGCTCCCTGTGCTCTCAGTTTTGTGAACATTTATAATATCCACTTGACCAAACAACCAGTCAAGTTTTCCAGTCAAGACTTTCGTTGTAGGGGTCACTCAGATGATGTACCAATGGGCAACAATTGGGGTTATGTGTAACTGCAGCAAATCAACATCTTTGAAAAGTAAGAGGAAAAGATTGGGCAAGGAAAAAATAAATGGTGAGCAGGCTTTCAAAGATGACTCTCCAGGACATCAATTGACTGTGTTGATCCTGGGCCTTCTTCACCGCCAAAACTCTAGCCACCCAATGCCTGGTGGATAGAGTAGAGTAGCTTTTATTTGTCATTTCTACCATATGCTACTGATACAGTAAAAATGAGACAGTGTTCCTCCAGGACTGAGGGTGCTACATGGATCGCATAAACTACACACTTGTACATGGTATAAAGTGAATAAGGAGTTACTGTGTAATAGAATGATGAATAATAGACATTTTTCTAGCAACAGCACGAAAGAATTTCAGATGGGAAAGAGTCCGATCACACTGTGTTAAGGAGCCTGATGGTTTGGGGGAAGAAACTGTGCACAGTCTGGCTGTGAGAGACCGTATGCTCCGGTATCTTCAGCCAGATGGCAGGAAGTGGAAGAGTTTGAGTGAGGGGTGTGTGGGGTCTTCCACAATGGTCTTAGCCTTTCAGATGCAGTGTGTGGTGTAAATGTCTGTAATGGAAGGAAGAGAGACCCCGGTGATCTTCTCAGCTGTCCTCACTATCTGCCGAAGGGTCTTATGATCTGAGACATTGTAATTCCCAAACCAGGCAGTGGTGCAGCAGCTCAGGGTACTCTCAATGAACCCTCTGTAGAATGAGGTGAGGGTGGGGGTGGGTGGGAGGTGAGCTTTTCTCAGCCTGCGCAGAAAGTCAAGATGCTGCTGGGCTGTCTTGTTTATGGGGCTGGTGTTGAGAGACCAGGTGAGACTCTCCACCAGGTGTACACCAAGAAGTTTGGTGCTCTTCACGATCTCCACGGGGGAGCTGTCGATGTCCAGCAGAGAGTGGTCGCTCCGTGGCCTCCTGAAGTCAACAACTATCTCTTTCATCTTGTTCACGTTTAGAAACAGTTGTTGGCTCTGCACCAGCCCGTTAGCCGCTGCACCTCCTCTCTGTATGCTGACTCGTCGTTCCTGCTGATGAGACCCACTACAGTCGTGTCATCAGTGAACTTGATGATGTGATTCGAGCTATGCATTGCTGCACAGTTGTGTGTCAGCAAGGTGAACAACAGTGCACTGAGGACACAGCCCTGGGGGGCCCCCGTGCTCAGTGTGACGGTGTTGGAGATGCTGTTCCCAATCCGGACCTACTGAGGTCTCCCAGTCAGGAAGAACACCTCATCCTCCACCTTGGGACCCTCCAACCACACGGGATCAATGTTGATTTCACCAGTTTCCTCATCTCCCCTCCCCCCACCTTATCCCAGATCCAACCCTCCAACTTGGCACTGCCCTCCTGAACTTTCCTACCTGTCCACCTTCCTTCCCACCTATCTGCTCCACCCTCCACTCTGATCTATCCCCATCACCCCCTAACTTCATCTGCCTATCACATTCCCACCTACCTTACCCCAATGTCACCCACTCCCATTTATTGGATTAGATTACTTACAGTGTGGAAACAGGCCCTTCGGCCCAACAATTCCACACCGACCCTCCGAAGAGCAACCCACACAGCCATTCCCCTACATTTACCCCTTCACCTAACACTATGGGCAATTTATCATGGCCAATTCACCTGACCTGTACATCTTTGGACTGTGGGAGGAAACCGGAGCACCCGGAGGAAACCCACGCAGACACTGGGAGAATGTGCAAACTCCACACAGACAGTTGCCTGAGTCGGGAATTGAACCCAGTGCTAACCACTGTGCCACCGTGCCACCCCTTTGCACCCCCCACCCATTCCTGATGAAGAGCTTATTCTCAAAATGTCAACTGTCCTGCTCCTCGGATGCTGCCTGCCCTGCTGTGCTTTTCCAGCACCACACATTTTGACTCTGATCTCCAGCATCTGCAGTCCTCACTTTCTCCCTGTATTGATCACCTGTATAAACAAATATTTTATTATTCTTTTTAATTGTTCATAAATTTGCTGAAATGCCTCAAGTTCAGGAATTTATGATAAATTTGGACTGTTAGATAAAACTTATTCTTCTAGTTTCAGTCATGATCTGAGACACGTTTGGGTCAAGTGGGATTAACCTTCAAGGCCAGTGGTAAGAACACTGCCAGGATGGAGGAAGTAAGGGCTGGAGATCAGCGTCGAGAGTGGGGTGCTGGAAAAGCACAGCAGGTCAGACAGCATCTGAGGAGCAGGAGAATCGATGTTTTGAGCAAGAACCCTTCATCAGCACAGGCAGTATATCACTTGAAACAAGTTACTTACAGTTGAACATGTTTGGGCACATCCTTGTGATTAATGCACTGACTTGTGAAATCATTGTTTCATTGTGTAGCAACCATCTGTGGTTTGCAGTGTCAAGTGAAAAACACATTCAAGACAATGCTGTCATGAGATCACAGCCAGATTGGGCCATTGAGTGCAAAAGACTTGTTTAATTGTGTCCTTTTTGCATTGTCTGATTCACCTGTTGACTTACAATGGTTGAAAATCACCTGCAAAATGTAACTTTGCTTTTATTCATTCACAGGCTGTGGGTGTCGCTGGCTAGGCCAGCAGTTATTACCTACCCCCAATTGCCCAGAGGGCATAGAACATAGAACATCAAACGTTACAGCGCAGTACAGGCTCTTCGGCCCTCTTTTGTGCCGACCTGTGAAATTAATCTGCCCATCTAACCTACATTGTTCCATTAATATCCATATGTATGTCCAATGCCCAGTTAAATGCCCTTAACAGCGTCGAGTCTATTTTGTTGCAAGCAGGCCGTTCCACGCCCCTACCACTCTGACTAAAGAAACTATTCCAGTATCTATCCGAAATCCATCACCCCTCAATTTAAAGCAATGTCCCCTCATGTTAGCCTTCACCATCCGAGGAAAAATCCACCCTATCTAACCCTCTGATTATCTTATATGTCTATTAAGTCACTCTCAACCTTCTCCTCTCCAATGAAAACAGCCTCAGTTCCCTCAGCCTTTCCTCGTAAGACCATCCATCCATACCAGGCAACGTCCTAGTAAATCTCCTCTGCACCCTTTCCAAAGCTTCCACATCCTTCCTATAATGCAGTGACCAGAACTGTACACAATACCCTAGGTGCAGCCTTACCAGTGTCTTGTACAATGAAGCATGACCTTGTAGCTCCGAAACTCAATCCCCCCCTACCAGTAAAGGCTAACACACCATATGCCTTCTTACCAACCCCATCAACCTTGGTGGCAACTTTCAGGAATAATGCAGTTGAGAGTCATCCACATTGCTGTGGGTCTGGAGTCACGTGTAGGCCAGACCTGATGAAGATGGTAGATTTCCATCCCTGAAAGACATTAGTGAACCAGATGGTTTTATGACAATGGGAAAAAAATATACAGATGACCACAAAACCAAAGAGCTGTAGCAGAATGTCCAGAAACTATGGTCTAGAAATGTGGTAGTTCTATTAAACCTGATCAGTTTCTGTCAATGCCAGTTAACTTAATGCAGGACACAATCTTGCGAACAATCAGATTTGCCTTGTGATATACAATCTATACCGAGGAAACTTCATCTTATGTTATTCATGATAATTGGTAAGACTCAGATTGCAACGCATTGGATTCCTGCGCTAAATGAAGTGTTTTTTGTGAGAGTACCTGGTAATTATATATAATATATAATACTATTCCTTTCTTTGCAACGATAAGGTGTAGAAATTGGATATAAAACTTCAATTGCTGTTCATGTGCATAGATAAAAATCACACAACACCAGTTTATAGTCCAACAGGTTTAATTGGAAGCTCTAGTTTTCAGAGCACTGCTCCTTCATCAGGGGGGCGACAACCACCTGATGAAGGAGCAGCGCTCTGAAAACTAATGCTTCCAAATAAACCTGTTGGACTATAACCTGGTGTTGTGTGATTTTTAACCTTGTACACCCCAGTCCAACACGGGCAGCTCCAATTCATGTGCATAGAAATGGCAAAAAGGCTGTAGTGATTAGAACCATGGCCAGGTGGATTTCTTAGACTGTGAGATCCTTCATGGGGATCGTTAACCTGACTGACAGATATAAACAGGAGTGTCAGAGGATATCCTCAGTCTAGGGACTGGCTTTGAACTGGCTGGTCACAGCCCATGTACATATAAGTAAAGGGTGACTTGGTGATGGCCTAGCGGCCTCAGCATAGTTATTTCATTGGCTGTCTGATATCCCTGTTTAATTTTTGTCATTTTATTTATTTTGCTGATTTAGATTACATTACAGTGTGGAAACAGGCCCTTCGGCCCAACAAGTCCACACCAACCCGCCGAAGCGCAACCCACCCAAACCCCTACATTTACCCCTTACCTAACACTATGGGGAATTTAGCATGGCCAATTCACCTGACCTGCACATCTTTGGACTGTGAGAGGAAACCGGAGCACCCGGAGGAAACCCACGCAGACAAGGGGAGAATGTGCAAACTCCACACAGTCAGTCGCCTAAGGCGGGAATTGAACCTGGGTCTCTGGCGCTGTGAGGCAGCAGTGCGAACCACTGTGCCACTGTGCCGCCCACATATTTGTTTTATGTGTTATGGTTCTGTAGGGTGTTTTAGTTTTTTTTAAGTAGAACTATATGAACATTTTTCTCTCCTGGCTGGATCTAAGAAATGGGCAGTGAATTAGTAGCTGAGCTGGAAGGTAAGGTGCGAACAGAGATTTGAAAATGTTGAAATAACATAACGACTCCAGTTATATAAGAGCTGTGATCACATTTTTCCTTTTGAGTTATCTTCTTAATTTTCCCCATGTTTGGTGACTCTTAGTGTGAAGGAAATAACTTGCCCTGTGCCCATGTTGCAGTGTTTGTGCTACAGAAAGAACATATTGGTTGCAAAGTGTTCCGCCTACTTGCGGAACGTTTCAGAGAACACCTCTGGGACACCCGGACCAACCAACCCAACCACCCCATAGCTCAACACTTCAACTCCCCCTCCCACTCCACCAAGGACATGCAGGTCCTTGGACTCCTCCATCGCCAGACCATAGCAACACGACGGTTGGAGGAAGAGCGCCTTATCTTCCGCCTAGGAACCCTCCAACCACAAGGGATGAACTCAGATTTCTCCAGTTTCCTCATTTCCCCTCCCCCCACCTTGTCTCAGTCAAATCCCTCGAACTCAGCACCGCCTTCCTGACCTGCAATCTTCTTCCTGACCTCTCCACCCCCACCCCCACTCCAGCCTATCACCCTCACCTTGACCTCCTTCCACCTATCGCATTTCCAACACCCCTCCCCCAAGTCCCTCCTCCCTACCTTTTATCTTAGCCTGCTGGACACACTTTCCTCATTCCTGAAGAAGGGCTCATGCCCGAAACGTCGATTCTCCCTGAATGTGGGAGCCAGGGAGATAGTGGAGAAACAGTAGAAGAGAAGGTGAATGGTCAGCGAAGGACTATTACAGTAACCTCCTGGTTCTTGAAATCAAGCCATTCTCCAAATGGTTGGCCTCGAGCTTGATTTTTGCTAGGAGAAAGTGAGGACTGCAGACGCTGGAGCTCAGAAACGAGAGTGTGGTGCTGGAAAAGCACATCAGGCCAGGCCGCATCCGAGGAACAGGAGAATCAACATTTCCTTCATCAGGAATGGCTTATGCCTGAAATGTCGATTCTCCTGCTCCTCGGATGCTGCCTGGCCTGCTGTGCTTTTTCAGCACCACACACTAGAGTTTTTTTTTTGCTGGATTAATCTGGGTGGGAGGAGGCTAACATGGAATGTAAGCGTTGACTAGTTTCCATTGACTTCATAAAATTGTACAGAAGTGTAAGGCATTGAGACTAAGTAGAGTTTTTTCATCTTCTGTCATTAATTTAGGGCCATGGTATGGTGATTTTTAAAACTTTTCATTTTTTTTTTGTAAAATGAATAAAATAGAACAGCAATTTATTGTCAATTTAAGATTACAGATTTCACACCAGCAGAGGAAGGGTTTATCTGAATCTGCCTACGCAGTGACAGTGAACCGATTAGTGAACAATGTTGATTGCCAGGAGCCATCAGGCTGGGGGCTAAGGCCTCTGTTGGCGGATCAGTTGCAAAACAAAGTTATGAGGACTTGGCTGGAGTATCAGTGCTCCATTGTGCAGGCTAATTATACTGTAGGTTGAGTACACGACATCAGCTTGACAGCCTCAAGGCAAACCTCTGTGCGCCAATTAACCATCACATGAACTATTGCAACGACGGTAAAGTATGCAGTACAGATTGTGATTCTGGAGTCCGTTCGCAAGTCAATTTATACCCAAGTTGGAACACAATGCAGGGCAATAGAACACAGTGGTTCGTAAGCACTGGGAATGTTTGTGTGTAGGGTCTTCAAATTACACCTCTCTTTGGGATAGTTTTCATCAAGAACCCCAGGGACTGTCCGTTACACAGCAAACGTTCAGCACCAACCACTGGATAATGAAATTAATATTAACCATCAGCAACATGTTGAAAGGAATATCTGCAAGACATAAAAAAGATGCTAAACTAAAGAAGAATGTAGGCACACCGATGGGCTGAATGACCTCCTTCTACACTCTAATAATCCTGTGATTCTGTGATAGTGATGACTGACCAAACTTACCAGGGATGGGCAACAAATACTGGCCGTTGTAGCGATGCCTACATTTTACGCGTGAATGAAAATAACATTCAGTCCAAGAGTTCAGCTTTAAGGAAGATGTGATCACTGACCTTCTCCTTTCCTGCCCTTTTCACATTCCACTGATATAAACTCTTCAAAAGACAACCACCTGATGAAGGAGCAGCAGTCCGAAAGCTAGTGCTTCCAAATAAACCTGTTGGCCTATAACCTGGTGTTGTGTGATTTTTAACTTTGTCCACCCCAGTCCAATACCAGCTCCTCCAAATCATGCGTTCCATTTCAGATTCTGTTCAGTTCTGATGAAAGGTCGTTGTCCCGAAATGTTCACTCTGCAGTACACAGACCTGCTGAGCTTTTCCAGACATTGTTGCAAATTCCAAACACCAGAGCATTATTGCTGCAGGAGGCCAACTGGGCTGAGATATTTGGAGAATGAATTCCATACAACACATTCGTCAGTGGTGATGCAACGGAATCAACAATGAAAGTTTTAATTTATGTAGCGCCTTAACATAAAACATCACAGGACGCTTCACTGAAGCTTTTTGAAGCAAAAGGTGATGGTGAGCCACAGAAAGAGGTATCAGGGTAAAAACCAAAAGAACAGCAGATGCTGTGAATCCGAAATTGCTGGAAAAGCTCAGCAGGTCTGGCAGCATCTGTGGAGAGAAATCAGAGTGAATGTTTCGGGTTGAGTGACCCTTCCTCAGAGCTAGTAGGATGCTCAGCTGAATGAAAGCTTGATGAAACAGGAAATGCTGGATGACTAAAGAAATTGAGGGTTTGGTTCAGAAAAAGAAGCAAGTATATGTCAGGTACAGACAAGTTAGATCGAGTGAATCCTTAGAAGAGTATAAAGGAAGTAGGAGTATACTTAAGAGGGAAATCAGGAGGGCAAAAAGGGGGCATGAGATAGCTTTGGCAAAGATAATTAAGGAGAATCCAAAGGGTTTTTACAAATACATTAACGACAAAAGGGTAACTAGGGAGAGAATAAGGCCCCTCAAAGATCACAGAAAATGGGGGAGTTAATAAATGAATATTTTGCATCAGTATTTACTGTGGAAAAGGATATGGAAGATATAGACTGTAGGGAAATAGATGGTGACATCTTGCAAAATGTCCAGATTATAGAGGAGGAAATGCTGGATATCTTGAAACGGTTAAAGGTGGATAAATCCCCAGGACCTGAACGGGTGTACCCAAGAACTCTGTGGGAAGCTAGAGAAGTGATTGCTGGGCCTCTTGCTGAGATATATGTATCATTGATAGTCACAGGTGAGGTGCCGGAAGACTGGGGTTTGGTTAATGTGGTGCCACTGTTTAAGAATGGCGGTAAAGACAAGCCAGGGAACTATAGACCAGTGAGCCTGACCTTCGTGGTGGGCAAGTTGTGGGAGGGAATCCTGAGGGACAGGATGTACATGTATTTGGAAAGGCAAGGACTGATTAGAGATAGTCAACATAGCTTTGTGTGTGGGAAATCATGTCTCACAAACTTGATTGAGTTTTTTGAAGAAGTAACAAAGACGATTGATGAGAGCAGAGCAGTAGATGTGATCTATGTGGACTTCAGTAAGGCATTCGACAAGGTTCCCCATGGGAGACTGATTAGCAAGGTTACATCTCATGGAATAAAAGGGAGAACTAGCCATTTGGATACAGAACTGGCTCAAAGGTAGAAGACAGAGGGTTGTTTTTCAGACTAGAGGCCTGTGACCAGTGGAGTGCCACAAGGATCGGTGCTGGGTCCTCTACTTTTTGTCATTTACATAAATGATTTGGATGCGAGCATAAGAGGTACAATTAGTAAGTTTGCAGATGACACCAAAATTGGAGGTGTAGTGGAGAGCAAAGAGGGTTACCTCAGATTACAACAGGATCTTGACCAGATGGGCCAAAGGGCTGAGAAGTGGCAGATGGAGTTTAATTCAGATAAATGTGAGGTGCTGCATTTTGGGCAAGCAAATCTTAGCAGGACTTATACACTTAATGGTAAGGTCCGAGGAAGTGTTGCTGAACAAAGAGACCTTGAAGTGCAGGTTCATAACTCCTTGAAAGTGGAGTCGCAGGTAGATAGGATGGTGAAGAAGGCATTTGGTATGCTTTCCTTTATTGGTCAGAGTATTGAGTACAGGATTTGGGAGCTCATGTTGTGGCTGTACAGGACATTGGTTAGGCCACTGTTGGAATATCGCGTGCAATTCTGGTCTCCTTCCTATCGGAAAGATGTGAAACTTGAAAGGGTTCAGAAAAGATTTATAAGGATGTTGGCAGGGTTGGAGGATTTGAGCTATAGGGAGAGGCTGAACAGGCTGGGGCTGTTTTCCATGGAGCGTCGCAGGCTGAGGGGTGACCTTGTAGAGGTTTACAAAATTATGAGGGGCATAGAGTCATAAAGATGTACTGCATGGAAACAGACCCTTCGGTCCAACCTGTCCATGCCGACCAGATATCCCAACCCAATCTAGTCCCACCTTTTTGAGGTATTTTAGGTTTAAGCTTAGATAGGATAAATAGACAGTCTTTTCCCGGGGGTCAAGGAGTCTAGAACTAGAGGGCATAGGTTTAGGGTGAGAGGAGAAAGATATAAAAGAGACCTAAGGGGCAACTTTTTCACGCAGAGGGTGGTACGTGTGTGGAATGAGCCAGAGGATGTGGTGGAGGCTGGTACAATTGCAACATTTAAGAGGCATTTGGATGGATATATGAATAGGAAGGGTTTGGAGAGATATGAGCCAAGCCTAGCTAAGTGGGACTGGTTTAGTTTGGGAACATGGTAGGCATATACTGGTTGGATGGAAAGGTCTGTTTCCATGCTGTATGACTCTGACATTGGTAAGGCCACATGCAGATACTGTATATAATTCTGGTTGCCCTTTTATAGGAAGGATGTCATTAAACTGGAATAGGCTTTCAAGGATGTCACTGAAGCTGGAGGGTTAAGGTTTAAGGAGAGATTGGATAGGCTGGAGCATTTGTTTGCTCTTGAACACTGGAGGCTGAGGGGATGACCTTACAGAGGTTTATAAATTCAGAGGGGAAAAGAGAAGGTGAATAGCCAAGGTCTTTGCCCCAGGATAGGGGAGTCCAAAACGAGAGGCATAGGTTAAAGGTGAGAAGGGAAAGATTTGAAAGGGAGCTGAAGGGCAACAGTTTCACACTGAGCGTGGTGAGTATATGGAACGAGCTGCCAGAGAAAGTGGTAGAGGCAGGTACAATTACAACATTTAAAAGATATTTGGGGAGTTACATGAATAGGAAAGGTTCAGAGGGATGTGGGCCAAACTCAAGCAAATGGGACTAGTTCAGATTAGGAAACCTGGTCGGCATGGAAGAGTTGGGCTGAAGGGCCTGCTTCCTTGCTTTTATGACTCTACGAGGAGTGCAATAGAATAGTTGGGTTTAAAGGGACATGGGTATGGGTTTGAACATAGTTGAGCAGTCTTCTGGAAATGGCAATAGGTAGTGTTCGCGACGGATGGATGGATAGTTGAAAGCATATCTCGAAGTTACACGATGCGAAGGCGGCAAGCAGCCTCCAACACTTGCTGGGGCGAGGGATGAAATTATTAAGGAAAGGGCCAATTCCTGGTCATTACCACATTCAAGGCCTTCATTCTTCCCAATATTTCACTGGAGAAAATGTCTGCCCTTTCAATATTGAATATCAGACAAGCCCTTGACAATTTTGGGTCATCGGAGGTGTTAAGAGAGGTTTATGCTCATGGAAACTGATGGCATGTTTTTGGAAGATGTTCAATGGCAGCAGGTCGATTCCTTCTAATTTGCATCTGAGGGTAAATCCCAGAAGCTACAGTGAGAACGTTAAGGAAAGCTATTGATGCTGACTCTTCGGTTAGATTTAGATAAGAATCCGGATTAGAGTGGTGCTGGAAAAGCACAGCCGGTCAGGCAGCATCCGAGGAGCAGGAAAATTGATATTTCAGGCAAAAGCCCTTCATCAGGAATGAGGGCCTTTGCCTGAAACGTCGAGTTTCCTGCTCCTCGGATGCTGCCTGACCTGCTGTGCTTTTCCAGCACCACTCTAATGTAGACTCTCATCTCCAGCAGCTGCAGTACCCACTTCCTCCCTCAGATAAGAGTCAGAACAGCTAAAAGCAGTTCCATCCAGTTGGGTAACAATGGAGACACGCTGGAGGAGGACGCTGGTCAACCACTAAGTGCAGATGTGTCCAGAAAGACACAGCGTGAACAATTATTTTTGTTCTGTAGGATGTCACTAGTGGCTTCAATACAAGTGGCTTTGATACTTGTGGCTGAGACCTGATTGGGGGGATGCAAGCTTCGAGCTTTGGGAAAGGCAGGCATAATAGATAAGGTGAATAGCAAAGGTTTTTCCCCTAAGGTGGGAGAGTTCAAAGCTAGGGGCGGCATATTTTTGAGGTGAGGTGAGAGATTAAAAAAGGACGTGGGCAATTTTTTAAATTCAGAAAGCAGTTGGTGAACTGCCATAGGGAGTAGCGAATGTGGGTAGTTACAATTTTTAAAAGACACTTGGCTAAGTACATGAAGAGGAAAGGTTTTTCAGAGGGATATGAGCAAAATACAGGCAGGTTGCACCAGTTTAGTTTGGGAATATGGTCGGCATGGACTGGTTGGACCAAAGGGTCTGTTTCCGTGATGTATGACTCTATAAATCAGACAGGAAAAAACACATTGACAGATTTGGAGAGCAGAAAGAGATTGCAACTAGGGAGGGGAAGGTGGGGGTGGGACTTGCAAAATGAGGGGTTTAGGAGAGACCTTTCTGGGAAAATGGGTCATGACCGGTTTGAAAGGAGAAAGTGAAATCACCAGGATTGGTAACAATATGGGCTAGTGTGGTGAGAAGATGGTTTGGGAAGTGGTGGATATGGAGGTATATAAAACCGTGGGAGGAAAGAGAATGGCCTTGGAGCAACTTAAACATAATTACAAAAGTTTAATGTTTGAGTTTTTGGTGACTGAGAGCCAGTGTAGTTCAGTGATGATGGAATTGATGAGCAAGTAGGGGCATGCTGTGACAGGATATGAACAGCACAGTTTTGGTTTGGCTGATGTTAGTGGAAGGTGTAGGATGGGTTCGTGGGCAGTGGATAATGACTGGTTCTGATGAGGGGCCATCAACCTGAAACATTCATTCTGTCACCTGACCTCCTGAACATTCCTAGCATTGTCGATATTCCTTTGATACAAGCTACCATACCCATCTTATATCTGGGAAATAAATGGATGAAAGTAAAAAATACAATTTAAAAACGAAGCCGAAGAGAATGTTTTGAAATAATAAGTTGAGATATTCAGCCGACGGAATGGACTAAATATCCAACAGACTTAATTCTGCAATTTAATTCAACAATTCACAATATTACTTTCTTTCACAGAGTTATTTTAATTATTAATTTAAATCAACAAATGGTCTCTGCTGTCTTTCCCAATTTTTTTGACTAGATTCACAAGACTTTATTCCTTGCAGCTTGTTGAACTTATCAGTCATCTCCCGTTATGTTACATAGCTTTACATCATTTGTTCTTTTCTGATGTCTGGCTCATCCTTTTAGAGGATTGGTTAGCTCCGTTGGTTGGACGGTTGGTTAGCGATGAGCAGTGTGGTGTCACCAGTGTGGATTCAATTCCAACAGCAGCTGAGTTTACAATGAAGGACTCTCCTTCTCAACCTCTCTCCTCACCTGAGGCATGGTGACCCTCAGTTTCGACTCACTATCTCTAAGGAGTGCAGCCTTGGAGTGGCGCAGTGGCTCAGTGGTTAACACTGCTGCGTCACAGCACCGGGGTCCCAGGTTCAATTCCGGTCTTGGGTGACTGTCTGTATGGAGTTTGTACATTCTCTCGTGTCTACGTGGGTTTCCTCCGAGTGCTCCGGTTTCCTCCCACAGTCCAAAGGTGAATTGGCCATGCTAAATTGCCCATAGTGTTAGGTGCATTAATCAGGACTAAGTGTAAGGAAATGGGTGTGGGTGGGTTACTCTTTGGAGGGTCAATGTGGACTGGTTGAAGGGCCTGTTTCCACACTATAGGGAGTCTAATCTACTTCCACCTTCTTTGTTGTCTGCTTGCCAGTGCGGTTAGCCTGTAAATCACTTCTTCAACCATAATCCTACCCTTGATTTTCTTTGTCTTTAAGTTATCAAGGAACTTGAAGAAAAGCCAATTTGGAGTTCATCTTTCCTTTCAGGTTTATTTTCTCCTGCTGTATTCCCTTATGCCATTCTCTTCATTGTTTATGTGCTGAGAATTCTGTCTCTTTCTCCAATAATGTTACCATTATGTGTTTATTTAAACATGAAGTTTCAGAACTGAATAGCTTCCTCTTACTTTTTTTTAAAGCAATAAGATTTTTCTCAATTTCTTTTGATTACTGATTTGAATATTTTCCAATAATTTGTTGATGAAAAAGCGTATTCTCATTCTCTGTCTTAGCAGTTGATATAAAATTAACAAGTGAAGCTCCTTGGGATATTTTACAACATTTGAAGGTTCTATATGAATGCAATTCTTTATGTTAATTCAGTGCTCCTTTCACTAAATTTTTTGTTCAAATGAAGTGAATGAAATGAGGTTTCTAAATTCTTGGAAGAGCAGGGTCGGATTAGAACAAGTCAACATGGATTTAGTAAGGGGAAGTCGTGCCTGACAAATCTGTTGGAATTCTTTGAAGAGGTGACAAGTAGGTTAGACCAGGGAAACCCAGTGGATGTGGTCTATCTAGACTTCCAAAAGGCCTTTGATAAGGTGCCACACGGGAGGCTGCTGAGCAAGGTGAGGGCCCATGGTGTTCGAGGTGAGCTACTGGTATGGATTGAGGATTGACTGTCTGACAGAAGTCAGAGAGTTGGGATAAAAGGTTCTTTTTCGGAATGGCAGCCGGTGACAAGCGGTGTCCCGCAGGGTTCAGTGCTGGGGCCACAGCTGTTCATGTTATACATTAATGATCTGGATGAAGGGACTGGGAGCATTCTAGCGAAGTTTGCCGATGATACGAAGTTAGGTGGACAGGCAGGTAGTACTGAGGAAGTGGGGAGGCTGCAGAAGGATCGAGACAGTTTGGAGGAGTGGTCCAGGAAATGGTTGATGGAATTCAATGTGGGCAAATACAAGGTCTTGCACTTTGGAAAAAAGAATACAAGCATGGACTACTTTCTAAACGGTGAGAAAATTCATAAAGCCAAAGTACAAAGGAATCTGGGAGTGCTAGTCGAGGATTCTCTAAAGGTAAACATGCAGGTTGAGTCCGTGATTAAGAAAGCGAATGCAATGTTGTTACTTATCTCAAGAGGGTTGGAATATAAAAGCACAGTTGTGCTACTGAGATTTTATAAAGCTCTGGTTAGGCCCCATTTAGAGTACTGTGTCTAGTTTTGGTCCCCACACCTCAGGAAGGACATACTGGCACTGGAGGGTGTCCAGCGGAGATTCACACGGATGATCCCTGGAATGGTAGGTCTAACATACAAGGAACGGCTGAGGATCCTGGGATTGTATTCATTGGAGTTTAGAAGATTAAGGGGAGATCTAATAGAAACTTACAAGATAATACATGGCTTGGAAAGGGTAGACGCTAGGAAATTGTTTCCGTTAGGCGAGGAGACTAGGACCCGTGGACACAGCCTTAGAATTAGAGGGGGTAAATTCAGAACAGAAATGCAGAGACATTTCTTCAGCCGGAGAGTGGTGGGCCTGTGGAATTCATTGCCACAGAGTGCAGTGGAGGCAGGGACGCTAAATGTCTTCAAGGCAGAAATTGATAAATTCTTGATGTCACAAGGAATTAAGGGCTACGGGGAGAATGCGGGTAAGTGGAGTTAAAATGCCCATCAGCCATGATTGAATGGCGGAGTGGACTCGATGGGCAGAATGGCCTTACTTCCGCTCCTATGTCTTATGGTCTTATAAAATTTAGTGTTGAGGTGTTCTTGAATTAAAAAGGATAAACTATAGGCATGTGGTCAGTTATAGAATAGATATTAATGCAACATGTTTTGTGACAATCAAAAAAAGACAATTCAGTTTTTCTTCCTTTATTTGAGTTTTATTATAAAACACTTAGAAATTGCAGCTTTGACCGACACATGGCTGTTTAAAACATGCCAATGTATACATGGTGTTATCTTCAAGTTTGAAAAAAAAATACATTTGCTCTGTTCTACAAAATCACTTGGAAAATGTTTTCCTTCTTTATATAAAATACCTTATCTGCAATATAAAACAATACATAAATAAAATAAAGATTCAAACTGACATTTTTAATGTGCATTACTTATGGAATGCATTATAGTTTAGTTACATTAACTGACCCGGTTAATTCGATCTACGATTAATCGGTTCAGCAACTTGCACAGCACAAAGATCTTCATTTGTATGGTGATCTTTTTTTGTGTGACAAGCCTTGATCTGCATTGTGACACCATGTGCTATAGCATCAGATTTTACACAGTGCTTTGGACAAACTTGACATGAAAGTGCTAATAACAAGAAATATCAGTGTAACTTACGGAATTAAATGACAACATATAAATAACCTATTTGATTCATTAGATTAGCTTTTTTTTTCACCTAAATATACTGAAATTAAATACAGCTAATACTGTCAATGGGTAGAATGAAGACGCTAAGAGAACAATTTGTGATTCTTGGTTTTGAAATAATAAGTTTGAGCAATTTTTTAAATTAGCTGTCCCTGTGATGCACATCACAAGAGACATCAGAAGTCAAAAGGTGAGAGTTTCCTTTTTTGGTTTAAATCTTCTCCAAGGGCATCACATTCCCTCCACTTCTCCTTTATGGGTCTGATTCTTTCTTAGTTGTTGGTGCCTCTCTTCCTTAGTGGAATACATTCCCTCTTCCTTGTGATATCATGGCCAATTCTGGAGGGAGGGGAGAGTGAGAGAGAGAGAAAAACAATACATTTTACAAATGATCTATGCCCACAACAGTGTTAAAACTTTAATATGCCTTCTCAAATTCCAACTCTCTTAAGCGTTAAGAATCCTCGATATTTACTGCAAGTGATCTTTTCTTAATATATACTTCAATAATCAAATATATTATGTAGAATTGTATATAGGTGGAAATGATAGACCATTAAGACAAAACTTTAGTCAAATGTTCTGTTTTAACTTGAATTTGCAGCGTAAACATGAACACAAATTAATTTCAGTTGTTATGTATATTAGGTTCTGATTGCATTATACTTGGTGACAAAGTTGGAAGCATTTGTCATTCAGGTAGTAAAAGATATTATATTGTCTAAATAAATAGTGGAGTTTTCTTTTGTGGAGGCATTTAATGAATTTGATGAATTAACTCATTAATTTGGACAAATTGATGAATTAACGCTTTGATGAATTAACTCATTAATTTGGCACTTAGTTCAATTATTTAATCCTGGTATTTGGGAAAACTACAGGACAGGTATTGAACTACGTACATGAATTTGCACAATTGTTGATTCAGCTAATTAAATGCTAATCAAATCAGCACAACTGCTGTTTCACTATGATACATAGAAATGCTCACAAAGCAAATATGAAATTACTTATCAATCTGCTCATACATGTTATGACACACTTCTGGGGCAGAGTGGAATTTTAACCCCAGACTTTCTGGCCCAGAAATAGGGATATTGCAGTAAGGACGAAATATTCTATCCTTTAAGGACAGACTTGTTAAGACCTGTCCTGTTGACTCTATTACATACACCAATTAGCATTTGTGGCCAATTAGCATTCTTTAATCTCTATATTGCAAATGCTAATCAGTTGATTATAAAATGTTCAATTCTACAGCTGATGTATTGTGACAGAATGCAACCTGACACTATAACAGTTAACTGCTTAAACTAACAGATTATTTTGTATATGCTCCTAACTATGATTTGATTAGCGGTAGTTTGTATAGATCTCAAATGCTGCATAATTAGTATTGATTTTATATATTTTTTTCTATTTAATAATCCTAATAAGGTCGATTCCTGGTGATTCAAAGTTTATTATCCTCAAAGTAATGAATTATCTAATATCTGAATTAAATTATACAACAGTGCTGAAACCTTCCATTCATTTGAACGTAGAGGATAGATTGTAATTTACTTTCTCTGTCATAAGAAGAAAATAATTTGAGCTCACCTTTCCCAGCATTCGACAAGTGTTCTGCCTTGATTTGTTGCAGGGTCAAGGCACGTTTCCATTTGTGAGTTGTTCACATTTACCACAAGTCTGAAAGAATACAACAGATGGGAAACTTAATGTTAGTTTCAGTGTTATGTGTCTTTACAGTCTTTAGCTGCTGTTGAGGTTGTTGGGTGAAATATTTATTTGGACACTTAAATGGATCTATGAAGTATCTGTAAAATCATTAGCAGTGACCATCAAGCAATTAACAGAACTTTTTACTCGAGGTTCATTTCTTTCCTTCTTTACCCCGTGTTATATTCTTGTGTTTTAAAAAATGCGTTTTTGAGTAATCTTGGAAAACATATTTCTATTTTAATTTGCCTCTCTAAAACTTTCACTTTTGCATTTTTTTTACTTTAACCTGAGAGGAACATCATACTTTTTCTAATGTGCATCATAGAATTCGGGAAGAATTTAAACTTTGACCTAAGGCCATTTTCCAGATGACTGCAAAATAACTATTCGGACATCTGGGGCTTTGTAGCTCAAAATTAAAATGAATTTCTTGTAAACAGAAAGGAGGGAAATTGCTGGCGAGAAAGTTGAATTTGTATTTGTCTCTCACAAAACTGCTGTCTGGGAAATACAGGCTATATATAGATCGAGTGCCAGCAGGGAATATAACTCAGCTCATCAAACTGAGCCATTGTTTGTCACTGACTCTCACTCTTTGTAACATAGCAGGAGGAAGATTTATTGTGTCCCGAGCCCTCGTTTCTTTTGGCAACTCATCCAACATTTCGTAAGCAGGTCATTTAAGTTGAAACATTTAATGAAAACTTGGTGGATTTTATTCCCTCAGCATCATTTAACTAACATTTTAATTTGTGATTCTATGCACAGGTTGCTCACTTTGCAATAAGTGCAGAAACTACTAGACTCTTATTTACAGGCTTCAAATAAAAGATTAAAAGCAGTGTCCATCTTCACACCATCCCTTTAGCAGGAAGATCTCTTTGTAGTTTAGTGTTACTTACATGATTTGAGTCTTTGAGCAATGTGTTTCTTTCGGAATGATTAAGTAGTCCTCTATCAGTCTGTATGGCACCTTTTTAACAACATTCAAGCAAAGACATCTAGGTGGATTGACGGTGCTCTCTGTAAAAGACAGTTTGTGTTGGAATTTATTATCACTTCACAAACAACAGAACGTAATTCATATGTTTCCACTTATAACTGGAATCAGTGATTAACCAAAACTTTGTTACTGACCTGCACAGACAAATGCCAGAGCCAAGAGAGTTATTGCCTGGAGTTTGCAGTTCATTTTCTTGCTGGTTTTGTAGATGTGTTCTAACCTCCTAAAAACACAAGAAGACAACTGGTCAAAAACTTAAGAATTCACATGCATTGCGAGTTGCAAATGCCGAATGTGTAACTGTAACCCAAAACCTTATTGATTCAATTCTGCTTATAACAACAGTATGCCTCAAATAACAATACTTGGAAATAACTAAATAAAACAGAGAACTGTGGTTGTTGGAGGTGTGAAATAAAACCAGAAATTGCCGGAGAAACCCAGCAGGTCTGGCAACATCTGTGGGAAGATAGCAAATTTAATACTTCAAGTCCAGTGACAGAACAGTGCTTTTGCAGCACTTGGGAAACTGATGGTTTACGAAAAGGCTTTTTGTTCAGTGGTGCAAAAGTATTTGATTTATAGTTAGAAGTTGCTTCGAGGAATGGAATAAAAAGAGGACTTACGTGTTGCTGTTTGTTTGAGACCGTCAGTCAGTTTGCCTTCCTTTGTATCTGTTCTGCGTTGTCTTGCTTGCCTGCAGCTCCAGCTCCTGCGGAATGTTTCAGAGCAGAACAGATGCTTTCACTGCTGGAACGTGCAGTTTGTGGTCTATGCCTGTTGCTGCTTTGCTGCTGCTTAAATAGAGGCTCAGCTGTGAAGATCACATGGTTTACTGGAACAGAATGATGAAATTTTGGAGATTCCAGCTAAACTGAGCCAAAGAAGCAGCTGTCTCAGGATGTTCATTTTTTAAAAAAGTTACTCCTTTAATTCATCAAATTTTTTTCTCTCACTTCTCCCTGGAAGGTGTTGACTCCATCCTGGATTGTCGTTTGGTCACCCCACTTCTCTTTTGGGCTCCTTGGAGTTGGGAGAACCAGCTTCCACTATTACAAACAGGAGGAGTAGGTAATTCAGCCCCTGTTCTGCTGCTCAGTTTGAGCTGGCTAATCTGGGCTGAGTTTTTGGAGTTCCCCAAAGTCAGGTGCGGAGATAGTGGGAACCTAAAGATTTATTCCTGACCCCATCGCCAGTGCCAGCCATTTTGTTTTTATTTGGCAGGGCAGGTACGGGGCGCAGTGGAAGATTAACTGGGATTTTACTTTTTGCTGATGTGGTGGTTCCCTAAACCAGCTGCAGGTGGGTTCCCCATGCCAGCTCAGGAGGTCAGCGCTGCCCATTTATCCAACCTCTGAATCCGTATTTCCATAACCTTGTCCTCTGCGAAAGTGAACCTCTAACCCTGTGTGTCATCGGTATACTTGGCACTTTCTCCCACTGCATGTGAGGGGAAGCAGCCCATGCAAATCAAATCCATACTCTGCCCAGCTTTCTTACCCAGGTTTCTACTGTCCCATCACTACCCCCCCAACCGACATCCCCCACCCTGACCTATCACCTTCTCCCCCACCTTCATCCACCTATTGCTTTCTCAGCAATCTTCCCCCACCCCAACCCCACCCCTCTCCCATTTATCTTGCAGCCCCCTTGGCCCACACGCCTCTTTCCTGATGAAGGGCTTATGCCCAAAACGTCGATTCTCCTGTTCCTCAGATGGCTGACCTGTTGTGCTTTCCCACCGCCACACTCTCGACTCGGATTTTTACCGTGTTTAAATGAGTGTTAGGTTTGCAACCAGTGATGCTGCTGCTGCTTCATTTAGGGATGTTAACTGTTTAAAGAAGCTGAACTTTAGTGTTTGAATCGAATTGAGTTTATTGTCACGTGTACCGAGACACAGTGAAAAGCTTTGTCTTGCGAGCAATACAGGCAGGTCACATAAATTAAGTAGCGTAGATAGTTGGTAAACAGCGGCAAAACCAAAAACACAGGTACAGGCAAATGTTAAGAGTTTGAGAGTCCATTCAGTATTCTAACAACAGTAGGGTAGAAGCTGTTTCTTAATTCTGGCAGACAGTTGATAGTTTGTTGTCTGTAATCTCCTCTGGTCAGTTCATAGTTCAATACAGCACATTTACCTTCTATTTCTAAAAGCTTCAGGTTAGTTTGGCGAGGACAAATCGCAGGAAGGTACCATTGCATAGGTTGTATAATAGTTACAAAGGGAGGGAAGGTATTAGCTATTTTTCAGACCTTGTTTTTTTCTAAATGAGTGCATTTCAGTGGCACTAGTATAAAACATCAAATTCGGCAATGAATCTGCTACCCAGTGTTGAGAATGGATCACAAGATGTTCAGAGATTAACTTGGTATTGAACGAGATTGAAGCCATAATCCTATTGCTTGGAATGAACAGTGACGAGATGGTAAATTAAAATTAAACATTTCCCTACCCTACCACAGAGTCACATGTGACACTTGAGGCCGCAACCTGATCAGTCACATGTGACTCTACGTAGGGTAGGACATGTGACTCTGTGGTACGCCAGGAATGACCAGCAAATGAATGTGATTACATCCATCTGGTCAGGAAGATGTAAAAGTTCTTATGGCCTGACCTTGAAGAACAAAGGCGGGAGTTCACCTCGTGTCTTGGCCAATAACTGTCCCCTAATCAAAATCACAAAACATCTGATCCTTATCACAAAACTACTGTTGACGGGTATTTGCTGTGCCCAAATAAACCGCCTTATTTGCTATCTTCCAATAGTGCCTATACTTCAAAAGTATTCAATTCGCTGCCAAGGGAATCCAGTGGTCACAAATGGTGTGTGATATAAATCAAAAATGGCTTAAGTTTATAGATTTTTTTCTTACTGTGGGCAAGCAGGACTGTCATTAACATGTTCAAATTGTGCTGGGAAAGTGTGATTTTTGAGCTTGATTCAAAATTAACACTGTGGTTTTCACAATCTTGGAAACACGACACTGAAACTGCATGGGGAGCTGCTGGCTCTCAAAGATGAAGACATTTTTAATATGGTCTGTATGGACTAGCAGCTACAGAAAAGCCTCTATCAAGTCCCTTTTGACCATCAACCTCTGCCAGCCCTGATCTTTCCTTCCCCACTCTGCTTTCTGATCACAGCTTCCAGTCACCTCTTGCCAGAGACACTGCTCAGGTATGTCCAGGAAGTAGTCTTCTGCTGCACACCCAGAGCACTGACCAGGCTGTTGTTCTGGCTAGACCCATATTTGATTCACGAGGGAGTCTAGGATGGACAGGAACTTGGGGTTGAAGCCGCAATCTGATTGGTCATGATCTTAGAATAGAATCATAGAATCCTATAGCATGCAAAGAGGCCATTCAGTCCGTTAAATCTGTACCAACTCTTTGAAGAGCATCCTACCCAGAACCACCTCATTCTTGTAATCCCTCATGGGGTTTTTAATAATGGCCAATCCACCTGACCTGTACATCTTTAGACTGTGGGAGGAAACTGGAGCACCCAGAGGAAACCATGCAGACACGGCAAGAATGTGCAAACTCCCTCACGGACAGTCACCCAAGGCTGGAATCAAACCCGGGTCCCTGGCGCTGTGAGGCAGCAGTGCTAACCACTAAGTCACTATGCTGCCCATACTCTTTTGATAGGAGCACCGCTGCTTTTATCTATCTCTTATGCTCTAATGGCTGGTTGGCAAGCACTAGGCAAACAGTGGTGGTGGGGGGGGGGGGGGTTCCTGCCATGAATTTTGGCAGGAGTTCTCTGTTCCTGGTCCGGTCAGTTTATTGGTCCAGTCTCTGCATTCCCATGGGACCATCATGTTCAAAGTCAACCCTGCTACAGTTCTGACAGCAGTCTCTGCTTATAAGATATAGGTGGGATTAAAAACATCTAAGATAACCAGTGTGCAAAAAAGTACTTTTAAGAAACAAACTACAAGCTCAACAAAGTGGCACATGACAAAGATGAAAACTCATGAGAAAGATCACAAGAGAGGAAAATGAGGTATTGGGTGATGCAGTAAGACCTGACTAGCTTCACTGTTTGTTCAGATTCAGAGATCTGAGCAAATGCTAAAATATCAAATGTAGTGGCTGCTAAACAGTATTAAAATTTAAAATAAAGGTTCTTCTAAATTCAGTGCTGGATAGTTTTCACAGAAGCTATATCAATTGCATCTTGAAGTTGGAATAATGGGAACTTTCCAAAGTATTTATCTTGGATGGAAATGTGTTGCTGGAAAAGCGCAGCAGGTCAGGCAGCATCTAGGGAACAGGAGAATCGACGTTTCGGGCATTAGCCCTTCTTCAGGAAGGCCTCACTTTCTCCTCAAAGTATTTATCTTGGCCAAGCCTGTAAGTACTTATCTTTACAGACAGAACTCTTACGAAAAAAAGAGAAGCGCAGCTATTCTGCTTTTCTCACCTGGCCCATCATTGTGACATGAAGTTGGTTTGTACTCTGAGAACTATCAACTTCCATAAACTCCTGAATGCACATGCTGTCCCCTCAGCTGTCACCAAGTATGAAAGCTGATTGCTTCCCTCTTCCTCGAGCTCAACTGGAGGGAATTGAGGTGGAATGCTGGATACACAACCTGATGTGCAGGTGGAGATGGCAGAGAGGTAGAGCTGAGGATCATCAAGGTGGAATGGACCCTATGTCTGCAAATACATAGCATCTATTGGAGGAAGAAGAGGCCAGTATCTCTTAACTCAAGGCACCTCCATAGCAAGAGAAACCACTGTCGTTGGAGATTTTCCAATTTAGAGTTTTCCACTTTAATTGGCTATCAGACATATTCGTCCCTAGCACTTCCTTGAAATGAGGTCACTTGTCACGGAATCTCTTAACGTGGACCAGTTGTTGCTCAGCTTCTCTCACTGCTAGTGCCCTTCATAGCCATATCACATGAAGTTAGAGGCTGGTAATAAACATGCTTATCTCCATGTCATGGACCCAAGTTCTGTGGCCGTCAAGTCCTGGGGAGTGAGAATGATTCAAATCTGGAGCTCCTGACCCAGAGGCAGGAGTCGAAAGTGTGGTGCTGAAAAAGCACAGTAGGTCAGGCAGCATCTGAGGAGAAGGAGAATCAACGTTTCAGGCAAAAGCCCTGAATCAAGAATCAGAATTCCTGACAAAGGGCTTTTGCCTGAAACATCGATTCTCCTGCTGCTCGGATGCTGCCTGACCTGCCGTGCTTTTCCAGCAACACACCCTTGATTCTAATCTCCAGCATCTGTGGTCCTCACTTCCTTCCAGAGGCTGGAGTGCTACACACTGCACCACAAGGCCCCTCACATCAGATCCAGCTGCCAGCTGTGCCAGTGCAATAGGAGAGGCACTGACAGAGGCCTGTGTATCAACCATACCAGATGTTGCAGGGTGGTCAGCATTTATGTTTCACAGTCACAGAGGCTGCTGTTGTAACTTTGGTTGCCATGACCAGTGATTGGTTGATGCAAGTAGTCAGCAATAATCACTGTTATTGGGGGGAGTGCAAATCGATGTTGGTTACTCACCATTCTGATATTCCTTCATACAAGATGCAAGGTCATTTCTCAGCAGCATTCAGGACTGTAAATGTTGGTCTCAGTGATAGTTACGTGGTTTTCACGTAAGCTTTAAGTTATTTATTTGTGGGAGTTATCGGTAGGAGGCCATCATTTATTGTTCATCCTTAATTGGGATGGTGAGCCACACTTTTGAACTACTGCACTGAGGGAACTTCATGGTGCTCTTTGATGGGAAGTTCTAGCTCCTGAGAATAGGGTAACATGTGGAGGGAAACATGCAAGTGGTGGTGTTTCCATGTCTCTGTTGCAACTAGATGTTAGAGATACCGAATTCTGAAGATGTTTTTTTCAAAGATATCTGCTGTAGGCAGATAGAAGAGCTTGTAAACAGGCATCAAAATGTATTGTTGAATCTTTTCAGTCCCCAACGAATTGAAGGTCTTTATTAGAAGGTCTCTGGGAAACCAGCACTTACTTTCCATATCCCTGGCAGAAGTTGGCAATTGGAATGAAAACATTTGACCATTTGTACAAGACTTTGTTTGATTGGCTTTGATACTATCCTGTATTGTTATGTAACAGTTTTATTTCCAGATATCCAAACATGTTATTCCACGCTTGGTTACTGAAGCACCATTGACTGGAGAGTTGGAGCAAGTCCACTACTTGTTCATTTTTCCTGGAGATGGTGTAAAAGATAGAGAAATCGATTTGTCGTTGGACGGGTGAGGGATTAGTTAATGTTACGTGGTTGGACTGAAACTCAAAAAAACTTTGCAGCACTATTGGGATGATTCTTTTTGTCATACATTAATAAAAGGTAAAATTGCCATAGTTCCAGATGGCCATAATGCTGATCTTACACGGAGAGAGACAACTGGTGAGATTAACCTGAGGGGTGGGATTGAGAAGGTGGGCCCTTCATGGTAAACTCAGCCAGGGTAGGCTGAGATTTGGGTTACTCTGAATTGTAAGTGAGCTATCGAGCCTCTGGTTAATAACGCAGTCCTGTGAAACCATGTGGAATTGACAGGATAATAAAGTTCATTCACAGAAATGTTGGGACAACAGTTCCATATTGCACAACTAAAGGATGAGAGCTAAGATAAACATTTAATTGTTTTACTTTCAATGGTTTTTGTGGCTAATGGTGAGTGAAACTGTTTAGGTTACTGTGGGAGAAACAAGTATTTTAATTCGAAAGGGATTGTTTCACAAGATAGACACTAGACATAAATAAACAAAACCAAAACCTGCTAATGACAGATTAAATTTGAAGATATAGTGCTGCGGGAAACATTGCAAGTTTATTTCCCTCAAAGTAAGTTAATTCAAGACTGACCTCATGCCAAAATATAACCCTGAGGAAACGACTGTGGTTTAATGAAAATTAACATCTGAATTCATTGTATTAAAAAACTTTAAAAGCTGCTAATTTGGATTCATTGATGCCAAAGCTTTTGAAGACTGAATTCTCAGCCCCAATATTTAGCAAGTAACTGTCAAGTCTGTGAAGAAATTTCACTCAAATATTTGAAAAATACTCTGACATTCCATTGTAAAATCCTTACCAAATTTATCCAGTTTCTCTAACTAAGATTTGAAAAGTGTCAAAAATAAGAAGTTTGATTTCAGGGGGGAGTGCATTGACTTTTTAAAAATCTTTGACTTGTGCTCCTGAAGGGTTAAGGGGACTGGAGTTTCCGAACAGTCTCAAATGTTATTTTTGGCAACAGCTTCTTATCCATCCTGTGCACAACACTCAGCATGCGAAAAAAAGGGTGCTGTTTTTGAAATGTTACTTTACATTCCTTATCTACTACTTATGTGCTGATGTTCATGTCATGGTCATAAAGGCTGGACAGAGTAGATAGGGAGAAGCTATTCCACACAAGGAGGAGGGGGCATAGATTTAAGGGTGATGTGGAAATAAAGCAAGGGTGATGTGAGGGGAAAAAAAAGCACATGTTCCCACATCAGGTAGTTCGGGCATGGAGCGCACTGCCTGTAAATGTGGTGGAGTCGGGTTCAATTGATGCATTCAAGAGGTTTTTGTGAATAGAAAGGGGGGGAAGAGGCAGGAGATCAAAGAGCTAGTGCAGGCACGATGGGCTGAGTATCCTCCTTTCACATGATAATAATTCTGTGATAAACTGCAGCTTCCCGTCAGCTCCGGCTAGCTTTTTTTATGTGACTTGTATCTTCATTGTTTTATTTAATTAATTGTATATTTTCCATTTCCTACAATTGTGGAAACTGAGGTCTGGTATATAGGCGAATAGGCTGGGGCTGTTTTCCCTGGAGTGTTAGAGGCTGAGGATTGACCTTATAGAAGTTTATAAAATCACGAGAGGCGTGGATAGATGAAATAGACAAGATCTTTCCCCCCGGGAAGGGGAGTCCAAAACTAGAGGGCATACGCTCAGGGTGAGAGGGGAAAGATTTAAAAGGGACCAAAGGGGTAATATTTTCATGCAGAGGGTGATGCATGTATGGCATGAGCTGCCAGAGGAAGTGGTGGATGCTGGTACAATTGCAGCATTAAAAAGGCATCTGGATGGGTATATGAATAGGAAGGGTGTAGAGGGATATGGGCCAAGTGCTGACAAATGGGATTAGATTAGCATATCTGGTCAGCATGGGCGAGTTGGACTGAAGGGTCTGTTTCCATGTTGTACATCTCTATAACTCGATATACATGGAAAAATGGAACACCAGTGTTCCCCCTGGAAAATGGAACACCAGTGTTCCCCCAGTCTAAATCCAGCTGGAATTTCCACTTCTTTTAATGAATAGGTTTCAGCTTTTGTACCTAGAATTATTTCTCTGCATGGGGTGAAAGGACTTCTGAACAGGGGTTTTTTAATGCTGAATTCTGTTGTAAATTGAACTTCAGACTGTTGAATTAAACTTTAATCCAAAATTGACAGCATTCCAATACAAAATGGAACGCAGTGTTTGTGGTTTCTTTATTCAGACATTTCCTGCCCCACAGCCATAAGAGTAAGATGACCCACAAAAATTACTGCTGAGGGATAATGCCACCCGTGAAGTGTGACACACTTGGTTTACTGAAGACAAGTTAACTCTTGGATGCTTGTGATTCACACACTGTCAGCTTGGAGTGAAAATCCTATTGTGTTAGTCACCATGTTCCTTGCAAAGAAATATATTTAGAAAGTGTTTGCTTGTTTCAGTTGTTCAAACCACAAAAAGTGAATAAACAGATGGCAATTATAATTTTCTTCAGCTGAGATTAGATCAGAGAAATCCAGGATATGACCCCATGAACCTCTGCCCCATGGGTCTTGGTGACTCATTGGTAGCAACTTTAGTCATTGGAGTATTGGAAATTAATGCTAATTTAAGAAAAGGAAAACTAAGACAGTGTAATGGTGTTTGAAGGCCATTTGATGGAAACTTGCATTTATGTAGCACCTTAATGTAGAATAATGCCAGAAAGTGCTTCACAGGTACTGTGAGAGTCATTAGACACCCAGACAAAAACTGACAGAAACGGTGGCAAAAAGCTTGATCAATGAGGAAGGAAGGAGAGGGAAATGGAGAAGCCATGGGGTTTATGGAGGGATTTTCAGAGAGTGAAATCAGCAGCAGTACCAAAGTCAGACAAAGAGAGGGGGAATGCAGAGCAGGTTGGCTTCCGAGAAATAGGGAGTTGGATCAGATGGATGGTTTGCCAGGCTTGAGGAGATTAACAGGGGAAATCACAGTCTCCAAGGTCTACGCTTTGTAACCGAAATAACTCCATGTACCCCATCACCAGGTCATCCTTTATTTATACATGCACAGTACGTGACACTGACCCAGCTAGTTTGGAACCGGCTCTTAGAATGAGCAGAACCCTTGGTCCTCCTGCTTATATCTGTCAGCCAGGGCTCCCTGATTGGAGCAGGATAACAGCCTCAATAAGGGATCTCCAATTCTATGAGGTCCACTTGGCTGACCTTGTTCCGATGGTTACACTTCCTTCTCGCCCTGGGGAAGCTCGGCAGCAGCGCAAACGGCAGCATCAGGGACGGCTATGGGAGATGGCAGCAGAGTGTGGTGACTTCGATGTTGGTGGGCACAGCGAAGGACTCCCGATGACTGGAATCCCCGGCATCTTCGGCAGCTCTGATGTCAGTGCTGGCTGAAAGGGTTACACTTTTGTATTTGGTCAGGAAGGTTGTGGATTCTGACACTGATTCCAAAATGTCAGCGAGGTGGGCCCACCGGTGAGTGATGGTACCAAAGCATGGCATCTTTGGCATTGGTGGGTCTGGTGCAGGCAGCAGCAAGGTACAGTAGTGGTGGCATTGGTATTGGTGAACCTGGCTTAGGACTCATAGTGCAGGCATGGGAGAGGCTGATCTGGACGTTTCATTTTGTTTCTGTTTCATTAATTTCAGCTCTTGCTTTTAATTTTAACTGTTGTATTCTAAGATGGCGCCGGAGAGTGGCGACTGTCCTCCTGTACTCTTATACTCGGGTGCACATGACATTAAAATCTAATCAAATGTATTTAATGTAACAAACACAGGAGTTGCTGGAAAAGATTAGATTACTTACAGTGTGGAAACAGGCCTTTCGGCCCAACAAGTCCACACCGACCCTCCGAAGAGCAACCCATACAGATCCATTCCTCTACATTTACTCCTTCACCTAACACTACGGACAATTTAGCATGGCCAATTCACCTGACCTGTACATCTTTGGACTGTGGGAGGAAACCGGAGCACCTAGAGGAAACCCACGCAGACACGGGGAGAATGTGCAAACTCCACACAGACAGTTGCCCGAGGTGGGAATTGAACCCGGGTCTCTCGTGCTTTGAGGTAGCAGTGCTAACCACTGTGCCACCGTAGGTAACGTAAGCTCAGTAGGTCTGGCAGCATCTCTGAAGAAAAATCAGAGTTCGCATTTCGAGTCCAGTGACCCTTCCTCAGAACTGATAGTAGCGAGGAAATGTCATTTTTTTTTTAAACAGAAGATAGGGAGGGGGTAAGGAGTAAGCAGTAGGTAGGGATAGATCCCAAAGCGAGAGGACAGTTGGACAGACAAAGGAGTGGGTAACGATCTGGCTGGGAGGGTGGATAGCTGTTAATGGAAACTGCTAGCAGTGAACAATAGGTGATGTATAATGGCAGACTATATCATAACAAGGCATAGTGTGTGTGGTAGGGGGTGAGGATATTGGCGAGTTCAGGCCTTAAAATTATTGAACTAGATATTAAATCTGGAGGGCTGCAGGGTCCCCAAGAGGTGGTGTTCTCCCACTTTGCGCTGAGGCCGCTGGAGCACTGCAGTAAGCCTGAGATACAGACGTTGACCAGGGGACGGGATGGTGTGTTAAAGTGGCAGGCAACTGGAAGCTCAGGGACTTTTTTATGGGCAGAATAAGGATGTTCTACAAAGCCTACGCTTCTATTTCCCCACATTGTGAGCAGAGAATGCAATCGACTAGATTGTGTGTAGTTCAGGTAAAGTGCTGCTTCACCTGGAAGGTATGTTTGGGCCCTTGGATACCGAGGAGGGAGGAGGTAAATGGGCAGGTGTGACACTTTCAGGGATTGCAGAGGAAGATGCTGTGGGGGTGTGGGGGAGGGGGACAGTGTTGGGAGTGAAGGAAGAATGGACCAGGGTGTCCCAGAGGGAACGATCCGTGTGGGAAGCGGACAAGAAAGTGTAATGGTGGTTGAAGACCATTTGATGGAAACTTGCATTTATATGGCACCTTAATGTAGAATAGTGCCAGAAAGTACTTCACAGGCACTGAGAGTCATTAGAACCCAGATAAAAATTGACACAAAGGGTGGCAAAAAGCTTGATCAATGAGGAATGTGTGTCTGGTGGTGGTATCTCGCTGGAAGTGGCAGAAATGGCAGCTGATGATCTTCTGGATGTCGATTGGAACAACTGCCAATCAATGTGTTGAGGCTATAGAACAATTGCTGTGACTCCACTGCAACCATTTAATGTGAAAATCTTTTCAGTCTATTTCTTTGGCTGTTTTTGTTTGTGGAGTGGGACAGTTACCCCATTGGGATATGGTTGTGCATGCTTAGGTTCTAGAGATTTGTCAGCCATGATGCTGGCTGGAAATGGGAACTAATGTATTCCATGTCCGTCCACCGTTGATACTTGAAGAACCAACAGTGTATCTCTTTGATCAGTGAGATTTAAAGAATAAGGGGCAAAAGACAGGAATTGGGTTGAATTGGAGTCGGTAAATTCAGCATCAAAACTGAGATAGAAAGAGAAGTAAAGAAATATGAAGCAAGATTTTTAAAAAGGAGAGTAAAATAAAAGGAAAAGTAAGAGAAAAGGAGTCACGTTAAAATGAGACATTTTAAAGCATGCCTAAAATAATTCACAACCTGAAGGAATAAGATTCCTTATGAGTTGCTACTTTTCTGGGTCAGAGAAGCAAATTAAAAGCTTTAAACAATTATCATGTCCTTTAAAAGAGCATTTGCAGTCTTAATTGTTTGATTTAA
The DNA here is from genome assembly GCF_037043375.1 of Chiloscyllium plagiosum. Lineage (NCBI taxonomy): Eukaryota > Metazoa > Chordata > Chondrichthyes > Orectolobiformes > Hemiscylliidae > Chiloscyllium > Chiloscyllium plagiosum. The sequence continues at coordinate 19,755,584 of NW_028270181.1, read as the reverse complement.
AATATGGAGCAGGTACAATGAGCAATTGATTTGTAAATCAAACAACATTACAAAGAGGTCTAGCAGAAAATGTGATTTTCACAGTATTAACGGAATATGAATTGAACAGTCAGTTGTCAGTGATTTGCAATTCATGAGGTATTTCAATTTCCTCCCACCCCGCTCCCTCTACTAGTTATTGGCCAGTTTGCACTTCATAATAACAATGTGGATCATTCACGTGATGCTATTAATCTCATCAAAATGCTGCTTTACACATTGAGGTCACACAATTGTGGTTTATAGACAGTCGACATTATTCTAAAAGTATGGCTCAAGATCAGAGAATTACATCCAATCTTTTGTTTCATTTATGGCATTATTTTTGAAAGGAAATCGCACAACTATTGATGAAAATTTTGAATGAACAAGAATAGCAATTCCTCTTGCCAAGAAGCCAATTATTAGAAATAAACAAATGAGACATTTGGCTGTAGGAAATATTAAGATTTGGTGTAAAAGTGCCCAAAATGCTGCTACTTCCATGCTGTTCTCCTAGAAAGTGTTTAATGTTTACATTTATATATTGCGTCCTTTTCATTGTAAATATTCTGATCTAATTTGTAAAAAATCTTAATTCGACCAAGTCTTTCAATGAGTCTTCAAAAGTCCTCTTCAGATAGAATGTGGGCAATCGATACCAGTCGACAAATAAATACTGGAAGCCTGAAAATGTCTTCAAAGCAGCACTTAAAATAGTCAGCAACAATGTATGTACTCTATTCCCTGTAAACTCAAGGAAAATTAATTCTCGTTTGGCTTTGCTGTGCTTAAACTGAACCCAGTTTCTTCAGCAGCCATTTCTCATTCCCAGAAATGCTCGGTGTTGTATACCTCTATGAATTCCTTCCTGATTCATTTGTCCCCTACTGTTACCTTTGTCCCCTACTGTTACCCTGCATTCCCTGTGATAGTCTGTGACTATCCTAACCACATCTCACTGACCCAGGCTCTCTCTCCCCCCCCCCCCCCCCCCCCCTCCCCACCAAGCCTTGCTGACAATTTTCTCCATTCTTGGCTCTGGCAAACTTATCGTTGCAGATAGAAATTCCGGTTTCCACTGTATCTTGGAATTTTCACCCGCAGATGAATTCAGTTTTGCAGTACAGGACTGGTGTTATAGTAAAAATAAACAGGTTCATATTTTGATAACACTTTTATCAATGTGTAGACAACTTTGGAGCATAGCTGTCCAATAAAACTGGCCAAATTGAGAAAAACTATAAACAGACAATGAAACACAACATAAACACATTCAAACATACAAACACGTAGAGGACAGATACATGTCCCAACTCACAAGCATTTCAAACATAGAACAGTACAGCACAGTACAGGCCCTTCAGCACTCGATGTTCTATCTATAAGATCAAACTATGCTGCGTACTATTTATTTCACTATCATCTATGTGCCGATCCAAGAGTCATTTTATTATCCCTGATGTATCTGACTCCACTACCTTTGCTGACAGTGCATTCCATGCACCCACCACTCTCTCTGTAAAGAATTGATCTCTTTACCCTAAGCCTTCCTCCAATCACATTAAAGTTATGCTCCCTTGTGAAAGCCATTTCTGCCCTGGGGAAAAGTCTCTGACTATCCACTCTATCTATGCCTCTCATCATCTTGTACACTTCTATCAAGTCACCTCTCATCCTTCTTCGCTCCACTGATAAAAGCCCTAACGCTCTCAATCTTTCTTCAAAAGACTTGCCCTCCAGTCGAGGCAGCATCCCAAAAAATGTCCTCTGCACCCTCCCGAAGGCTTCCACATCCTTCCTATAACGAGGCAACCAGAACTGAACACAATATTCTGGATTAGTGGTGCTGGAAGAGCACAGCAATTCAGGCAGCATCCGAGGACAGGCAAAATCGACGTTTCGGGCAAAAGCCCTTCATCAGGAATAAAGGCAGAGAGCCTGAAGCATGGAGAGATAAGCTAGAGGAGGGTGGGGGTGGGGAGAGAGTAGCATAGAGTACAATAGGTAGGTGGGGAAGGAGATGAAGGTGATAGGTCAGGGAAGAGAGGGTGGAGTGGATAGGTGGAAAAGGAGCTGGGCAGGTCGGACAAGTCCGGACAGGTCGGGTTACTGGAGGTTAGAAACTAGGATGAGGTGGGGGAAGGGGAAATGAGGAAACTGTTGAAATCCACATTGATGCCCTGGGGTTGAAGTGTTCTGAGGCGGAAGATGAGGCGTTCTTCCTCCAGGCGTCTGGTGGTGAGGGAGCGGCGGTGGAGGAGGCCCAGCACCTCCATATCCTCGGCAGAGTGGGAGGGGGAGTTTGCACATTCTAAGGGCAGCACGGTGGCACAGTGGTTAGCACTGCTGCCTGACAGCACCAGAGACCCGGGTTCAATTCCCGACTCGGGCAACTGACTGTGTGGAGTTTGCACATTCTAAGGGCAGCACGGTGGCACAGTGGTTAGCACTGCTGCCTCACAGCACCAGAGACCCGGGTTCAATTCCCGACTCGGGCGACTGACTGTGTGGAGTTTGCACATTCTGAACACAATATAACAAGTGTGGTCTAACCAGAGCTGTATAAAGATTAGATTAGATTACAGTGTGGAAACAGGCCCTTCGGCCCAACAAGTCCACACCGACCTGCCGAAGCGCAACCCACCCATACCCCTACATCTACCCCTAACCTAACACTACGGGCAATTTAGTATGGCCAATTCACCTTACCTGCACATCTTTGGACTGTGGGAGGAAACCGGAGCACCCAGAGGAAACCCACGCAGACACGGGGAGAACATGCAAACTCCACACAGTCAGTCACCTGAGGCGGGAATTGAACCCAGGTCATTGGCGCTGTGAGGCAGCAGTGCTAACCACTGTGCCACCGTGCTGCCCTAACGTACTGCAGCATAACCTCATGGCTCTTAAACTCAGTCCCCCTGCTAATTAAAGCCAATACACCATACGCCTTCATAACAACTCTATTATCTTGGAAGGCAATTTTGAGGGATCTATGGACATGGATTCCAAGATCCCTTTGTTCCTCCACACTGCCAACCCTGTATTTCGTATTCAAATTTGAACTTCCAAAATTAGTCACTTTACACTTTTCCAGGTTGAACCCTATCTGCCACTTATTAGCCCAGCTCTGCATCCTGTCAATGTCCCATTGCAAACTACAACAGCCCTCCACACTATCCACAACTCCACCAACCTTCATGCCATCGGCAAACTCACTAACCCACCCTTCCAGTTCCTCATCAAAGTCATTTATAAAAATCAAAAAGAGCAGAGGTCTCAGGACAGATCCGTGCGGAGTACCTCTGGTCACTGAGCTCCAGGCTGAATACTTTTCCATCTACCACCACCCTCTGTCTTCCATGGGCCAGCCTATTCTGCACCCAGACAGCCAGATTTCCCTGTATCCCATGCCTCCTTACTTTCTGAATGAGCCTACCATGGGGAACCTTATAAAATGTCTTGTTAAAATCCATGTACACCACATCCGCTGCTCTACCTTCACTAATGTGTTTTGTCACATCCTCAAAGAATTCAGTAAGGCTCATGAGACATAACCTGCCGCTTACAAAGCTATGCCGACTATCTCTAATCAAACTATGGTTTTGCAAGTTTCTCAACGTCCTCTCCAATACTTTGCCCACCACAGACGGGAGACTGACTGGTCTGTAATTCCCTTTCTTGAACAAGGGAATAACATTTACCACCCTCCAATCATCTGGTCCCACTCCAGTGGACAGTGAGGGCACAAAGATCATCGCCAAAGGTGCAGCAATCTCTTCCCTCGCTTCCTGTAGTAACCTTGGATGTATTCCATTTGGCCCAGGGGAATTATAGAGTCACAGAGTCATAGAAATGTACAGCACGGAAACAGACCCTTCAGTCCAATGTGTCCATGCTGACCAGATATTCTAATCTAATCTAGTTCCATTTGCCAGCACTTGGCCCATATCCCTCCAAAACCTTCCTATTCATATACCCATCCAGATACCTTTTTAAATGTTGAAATTGTACCAGCCTCCACCACTTCCTCTGGCAGCTCATTCCAAACACGTACCACCCTCTGCGTGAAAAAGTTGCCCCTTAGGTCTCTTTTATATCTTTCCCCTCTCACCGTAAACCTATGCCCTCTAGTTCTGGACTCCCCCACACCAGGGAAAAGACTTTGTCTATTTATCCTATCCATGCCCCTCATAATTTTGTAAACCTCTATAAGGTCACCCCTCAGCCTCCGGCGCTCCAAGGAAAACAGCCCCAGCCTATTCACCATTTCTCTTTATGTCAAATCTTCCAACCCTGGCAACATCATTATAAATCTTTTCTGAACCCTTTCAAGTTTCACAACATCTTTCCGATAGGAAGGAGACCAGAATTGCACGCAATATTCCAAGAGTGGCCTAACCAATGTCCTGTACAGCTGCAACATGACCTCCCAACTCTTGTGCTCAATGCTCTGACCAATAAAGGAAAGCATACCAAACACCTTCTTCACTATCCTATCTACCTGCGACTCTACTTTCAAGGAGCTATGAACCTGCACTCCAAGGTCACTTTGTTCAGCAACACTCCCTAGGACCTTACTATTACGTGTATACGTCCTGCTAAGATTTGCTTTCCCAAAATGCAGCACCTCGCATTTATCTAAATTAAACTCCATCTGTCCCTTCTCAGCCCACTGGCCTATCTGATCAGGATCCTGTTGTAATCTGAAGTAACCTTCTTCGCTGTTCGCTACACCTCCAATTTTGGTGTCATCTGCAAACATATTAGCTATACCTCTGATGTTCACATCCAAATCATTTATATAAATGACAAAAAGCAATGGACCTAGCACCGATCCTTGTGGCACTCCACTGGTCACAGGCCTATTGTCTGAAAAAAAGCACTCCACCACCACCCACTGTCTTCTACCTTCAAGCCAGTTCTGTATTCAAATGGCTATTCAATGAGATCTAACCTTGCTAACCAGTATTTCATGGGAACCTTGCTGAACGCCTTACTGAGGTCCATATAGTTCTCTATCCTTATGTCTTTCAAAATTTTCAACATATCCTCCTGCTTAATATAAACCTGTTCAAGCATATCAGTCCATTTCACACTATCCTTACAAACATCAAGGTCCCTATCAGTAGTGAAAACTGAAGCAAAGTGTTCATTTAGGACTTCCCCTATCTCCACCAACTCCAGGCATAAATTCCCTCCATTATTCCTGATCAGCTCTATTTTCAGTGTGGCCATCCTCTTCTTCCTCACATACGTGTCGAATGCCTTAGGGTTTTCCTTAATCCTACCATGAAAGCTTTTCTCATGCCCACTTCTAACTCTCCTAAGTCCATTCTTCAGTCCCTTCCTGGCTACCCGGTAACCCTCTAGAGCCCTGTTTGATCCTTGTTTCCTTAACCTTAAGTAGCTTCCTTCTTCCACTTAACTAGATGTTCCACATCCCTTGTCATCCAAGGTTCCTTCACCCTACCATCCTGTCCTTGCCTCAGTGGGACAAACCTATCCAGCACTATCAGCAAGTGCTCCCTGAATAACCTCCACATTTCTGACGTGCATTTCCCTGAGAACGTCTGTTCTCAATGTAGGCGTCCCAGTTCCTACCTAATAGCATTGTAATTCCCCCCTCCAATTAAATACTTACCCATACTGTCTGCTCCTATCCCTCTCCATGAGTATAGTAAAGGTCGGCGAGTTGTGATCCCTATCACTGAAATGCTTCCCCACCGAGAGATCTGACACCTGGCATGGTTCTTTGCCAAGCACCAAATCCAATATGGCCTCTCCTCTAGTTGGCCAATCTACATATTGAGTCAGGAATCCTTCCTGGACACACCTGACAAAAACTGCTCCATCCAAACTATTTGAACTAAGGAGGTTCCAATCAATATTAGGGATATTAAAGTCACTCATGACAGCAACCCTGTTACTTCTGCACCTTTCCAAAATCTGCCTCCCAATTTGTTCCTCTGTGTCTGATGCATTTGGGAAGTGGGGGCGAGGGGGGAGGGGTCTGTAGAATAATAAAATGACTACTCCTTTTCTGTTTCTGACTTCCACCCATGCCGACTCAGGAAACAAACCCTCCTCGACAACCTCCCTTTCTGCAGCTGTGATACTATCCCTGATTAGCAGTGCCACTCCCCCACTCCTCCGCCTTATTCCCTTTGAAACATCTAAACCCTGGAACATCCAACACCATTCCTGTCCATGTGATATTCCAAGTCTTCGTAATGTACACAACATCATAGTTCCAAGTACTGATCCATGCTCTGAGTACGTCACCCTTATTCCTGATACTTCTTGTGTTAAAGAAGACACCTTTCAGCCCATCACATTGACTGCATCTTTGCCCTATCACCTCACAAACTCTCTGCACACTGTATCTGGCTGTTCACTATCTACTCTATCATCTGATCCGTAGCTCTAGTTCCTACCTCCCTGCCAAACTAGTTTAAGCTCTAGCAAACCTCCCACCCAGGATATTGGTGCCCCTCCAATTCAGATACAGCCTGTCCTTCTTATACAGGTCCCACCTTCCCCAGAAGGTTTCCCAATGATTCTGAAGCCCTCCCTCCTACACCAGCCCTGCAGCCACATGTTCATCTGCACTCGCTCTCTGTTCCCAGCCTCACTAGCCTGTGGTACTGGTAGCAATCCTGACATTACTACTCTGCTCGTCCTGCCTTTTAGCTTCTAACCTAACTCCCTATACTCTCTTTTCAGGTCCTCCTCCTTTCCCTACCTATGTTATTGGTACTGACGTATACCACGACTTCTGGTTGCTCTCCCACCCCCTTATGAATCCTGTAGACTCGATCCAAGACATCCCTGACCCTGGCACCCAGGAGACAACATACCATCCAGGAGTCTCGCTTGTGACCACAGACTCTTCTGTCTGTTCCTCTCACCATTGAATCCCCTATCATTATCGCTCTCTTATTGTCCCCCCTTCCCTTCTGAGCCATAGAGCCAGGTTCAGTGCCAGAGACCTGGCCACTATGGCTTTCCCCAGTAGGTTGTCCCCCCCAAACAGTACCTAAAGCAATATACATATTATTGAGGGGAACGGCCCTCAATTGCAGTTCATCACTTGGAATAGGGTTAGTCTTTTCTCTAAGTGACCAGTATAATCAATTCTTCAAACAAAATGTTATATCCCTGAGATGCAAGCAAGTGTTTTGAAAAGGAGTCCACACGCTGTTTTCATACTTAACCCTGCATTTAGTGACGACGACCAAAATGAAGAAGTTGCTGAGCATTTATTGAAGACATTCTCACCTTTTCCCGTTTACTTGTTGATTGCTATTGAGTGTCCACATTGTATTTGATGAAAACTTTAGAGGGCCCCATTGAAAACCTTTCCAAATCACTTCAAGATTCCTTCTTAATCGTTTTCCCCAGACAATCACCCGAAAAGGGAGTGCGTGGTGCTGCTATACAGTGTTGGATGCCTTGTTAGGAGTGACCAAGTGGAAGTGAATGGTTGGTCATCGATATTTTGTCAGATATCCTCCTCACTACCCAACCTGTGGAAGAGGAGGTAATGCCCGAAAGGAGAACTGTTATAGGAGATGGGGCGGGAATGTGATGAGGGATTGCAGTGGATGGTCCAATCCATTCGGGTTCCTCAGGGGTGCACTGTTTCTTCATTCACATGACACAAGACCAGTTCACAAGGAGGTCATTTAGTGTTTCTGGCTTGAATCCTGGAACTCCCTTCCTTATCCGCACTGTAGCTACACTGACACCACATGGATGGCAGTGATTCAAGTAGACAGCTCACCATCAGCTTCTCAAGGACAGTTTGGGACAGACAATAGATACTGTTTTAGCCAGCGGTGCCCACATCCCAGAAACGAATTAAAAAGTGGCAGACTTGTGGAATGATAATTGGGTATATCCCAGGCCAGCATGACCTGTCGCAGTCGGGTCATTGAATTTTTAATGCTGTTGGAAGCTTCCAGTCACACCTCAGTGTAGGAGGAGATGTCACCCCTCACAACCACACAGAAAGGGGACTTCTTTGGCTCTTTAAGACTTGCTGGCTTTAAGGAACTATCCCAGTTGTGAAGAGTAGTAACTGTTTCAATGGAGGAAGTGCGGCAGCCATTTTCAACACAAATGACAGTGCAATAATGACCAGATAATGGTGTTGATGCTGCTGATTGGAGATTAATTGTGGGCCAGGATACCTCCCCTACTCTCCTTCAGTCTGGCAGGTTGAAGTTTTATATCCCCAGCTGAAGGGGGCAAACTAGTGTCTTGGTTGAACATCTCATTTGAAACATGGTACTCCCACAATGCGGCACTCCCTCAGTACAGAATTCAAGTGTTAGCCAAGAGGTGAGATCTCTACATTGGAACTTGAGCTCACAATCTTTTTATTCTAAGTGTTTACCCATTGAACCTTACCTACCACTTGCTACTGTTTTTCCCTCAGCTGTTAAATCCGGGTCTGGGCATTGATGAGATGATACAAGCCCAAAAATAAATAGAGAACTGAAGATCTGAATCAAAAGCAGAAATTGCTGGAGAAACCCAACAAGTCTGGCAGCATCTGCAGAATGAAGACAGAGATAATGTTTCAAGTCCAGTGACTCTTCATCACAGTCTGCTTTCTTCCCGCAGATGCTGCCAGACCTGCTGGGTTTCTCCAGCAATTTCTGCTTTTGATCTAAGTACAAAAGACTCCTTCTGCATCCCCAGTTGTAACTGGTAGTTAGGACTGAGGAGAGCTAAAAAGAGTTTGCTCTTCAATGTAAATTTGGAGCCAAGAGCATCATTTGTTTCCAAATTAATTCGTCTAGAGTAAGGATTGAGATTTGGAATACCTCACCAAAAAGAATTGGTATTTACAGGAAAGTACATGTAAAACTGATGCACATGTTATTTTTCTAAATGTTGGGGAACAATGACTCCATTATCTTGAATTGAGTATGAATGATCTAAGGCAAATACTTCTGAATAAGTTAGTGAAAGCCTTCCACATTTCGGGTGATTTTTGCTTTGTCACAGATTGGATAGGATGAACATACCAGAGTTGTTCAATCATACACACAGCTGTTCAGAGCTAGTGTCACCTACAGTAAAGAAAAATTGTCTCTGGTGGTGATCATTTTTGGAAAATGTACCAATGGATTTCGCACTTATACAACATAAAGGAAATGAGTCATCGAATATCAATGTGCTATGGAAAATTCACTCTGCGGAGTCTGCCAGTAACTAAAACCCAATTCCGTTTTTATTTCAGAAAATACAGTAGATGTTGACCTCAAAATCCTTCCAAAAATGGAGGCTTGCACAGTACATTTATAGAAGTGAACTGTGGCCGTGTGTTGGCATTTTGAAATATAATTGTTTAAAAATTCTCTGGTCAGACATGGGTGTTGCTGGCTGGCCAGTGTTTACTGCTTGTCCTTATTTGCCCCTGAGAAGGTGGTGGTGAGCTGCCTTATTGAACCTCTGCTGACCGTGTACCGTAGGAAGATCCACAATTCTATGATTTTGACCCAGTGACACTGAAGGAATGGCGCTATATAAATGGTGGCATACTTGAAAATGAGGAGCCAACCTGTTGAAGCTACCAAACAGGAAAGGAGCAATTCATAGCGCTAAGTGATCCCACAACCAAACAATCAGGTCTAAGCTCTGCATTTCTGTCACATCCAGTCGTAGTGGATATCTAAACAGCTCACTAAAGGAGGAGGCTCTCCAACCTCAAAGATTGAAGAGCCCAGCACACCAGTGTAACAGATAAAGCTGAAGCATTCGCAGAAACCTTCAAGCAGAAGTGCCGAGTGGACAATCCCGATCTTGGCTGCATCGATGGTCCCCAGCATTACAGGTACCAGTCTTCAGCCAATTCAGTTAACTCCACGTGCTACCAAGATATGGTAGGAGGCACTGGATATTGCAAAGACTATGGGTCCTGACAACACTCTGTCAGTAGGACTGGACACTACTCCAGAACTTGCTGCTCCTTTAACCAAGCTTTTCCAGTACAGTTGGCCAACAATGTTACCCAGGTAAATACTGTACACAAAAAGCAGGACAAATCCAATCGGGCCAATTACCATTCCATCAGTCTACTCTCCATCATCAGTAGAGTGATGGAAGGAGTCATCAACAGTGCTATCAAGCAGCCCAGCTTGGGTTTCGCCAGGGTCACTCAGCTGCTGACCTCATTACAGCCTTGGTTCAAACATGGACAAAAGAGCTGCATTCCAGTGGGGAGGGGGGGGCGTGACAGCCCTTGACATCAAGGCAGCATTTGACTGAGTGTGGCATCAAGGAGCCTGAGAAAAAATTGAATAAGTTGGAATGGAGGCAACTCTCCATTGATTGGAGTAATACCTGACACGTAGGAAGATAGTTGTGGTTGTTGGAGGTCAACCACCTCAGCTCTAGACATCTCTGCAGGAGAACCTCAGAGTATTATCATCAGACTATCCATCTTCAGCTGCTTCATTAATGGCCTTCCCTCCATGATAAGGTCAAAAGTGGGGATGTTCACTGATTCCACAATGTTGAGCATCATTGATGACTCCTTAGATACTGAAGCAATGCATGTTCAAATGCAACAAGGTCTGGACAATATCCAGGCTTGTGCTGACAAGGGGCAAGTAATATTCACAGCACACAAATGCCATACTATGACCATCTCCAATAAGAGACAATCTAACCACTGCCCCACAAACTAACCAATCTAACTACAAATGCTATACTATGACCACTGTTGCCATCACAAAATTCCCCACTCAACATCTTTGGGGTTACCATTGAACAGAGACTCAACTGGACTTGCCACATAAATACAGTGGCTATAAGAGCAGATCATAGAATAGGAATCCCGTGGCAAGCGACTCATGTACTGACTCCATCTTGTCCATCATCGAAAAGGCACAAGGCACAAGTCTGGGTGTGATGTAATACTCTCCAATTGGCTAGTTAGGTGCAGCTCCAACAGCTCTCAAAAGGTTTGACATTATCCAGGATGAAGCAGACCACTGTTTCACATTCACAAGCATCACTCCCTGCACTACAAACACTCAGTAGCAGTAGTGTGTACTATCTACAAGATGCAGTGCAGAAATTCACCGAAATTCCTTGGACATCACCTTCCAGACCCACAACCACTTCCATCTAGTAGGACAAGGGCAGCAAATATGAGGAAACACACCATCTGCAAGTTTCTCTCCAAACCACTCACCTTCCTGACTTTTAACGAATGTTATCGCTATTCTTTCAGGGTTACTGGGTCAAATTTCCCAGAACTCCCCCCTCCCCAAGGGCATTATGGACCAACCTGGAGCAGGAGGACTACAGCAGTTCAAGAAGGCAGCTCACCACCACCTTCTCAAGGGCAACCAGGGACAGGCGATAAATACTGGCCCAGCTCCCAGCAACACTCCTGTCCCAAGAATGAATAAAAGAAAAATATTTCCAAGTCAGGATGGTGAGTGGCTTGAAGGGGAACATGCAGGTGGTGGTGTTTCTATGTTTCTGCTGCCTTTGTCCAGATAGACAGAGGTGGTTGTGGTCCTTGTAGTTGCTATCTAAGAATATTTTATGAATTCTTGCAGTGCGTCTGCTACTGAAAGTACTGACATTTGATGTTAAGCATGGAGATGTCTTGAATTTCTGTCTTTGCAATACAGCCCAGTTGACCTGCTTTATCCTTTATGTCTGGCGAGAATATGCCAGTGAGTAAAACATGATCTGTGGCTGATTATGAATGTGAGGACAGCGTGTCCTGACTCAAAAGAATTGGTGGGGCTAATTTAACTGATTTAACCATTATCATGTTAGTACTATGCTAGTGCTGTGCCAAATGATTGGAAAATGTATATTCCAGAGCACTGTGCTCTGTGGCCTTACCATCATGGGTATGAGAAACTACAGCTCCAGCCGGAGCTCCTCTACTCGCCAGTTTCTGAGCCCACAGGAATGAAACCAAGTAAATTCCAACTGACACACTACAGCAGCGCTTCACAGGAGGCTCCACAGCACTGAGAATGTCACCGAGACAGCAACCCAACTTCCCAGCTCGGCGAACCTACCCACAACAACAACTGCAGTTCCTTCTCCTTTTCCTTTTCCTTTCTTCCCCACCCTCACCCAACCCCAACTTCTAACTTCATAAAGTGGCCAATCTGGAGGGAATGGAGAATGGAGACCGAGGCCAGGCCAACATGGGATGACAGTCGCAAGGGTGGGCCGAGTCCTGGAAGGGAGCCCGGAGCAGGCAGCAGAGCGAGCTTGGGCCGAATGCCAGAAGGGAGCCGGAAACCCGGAGCAGGGAGCAGACCGAGCGTGGGCCGAGTCGCAGAAGGGAGCCAGGAGCCCAGAGCGGTGAGCAGAGCGGGCGTGGGCCGAGTCCCAGAAGGGAGCCGGAAACCCGGAGCAGGGAGCAGACCGAGCGTGGGCCGAGTCGCAGAAGGGAGCCAGGAGCCCAGAGCGGTGAGCAGAGCGAGCGTGGGCCGAGTCCCAGAAGGGAGCCTGGAGCAGGGAGCAGAGCGAGCGTGGGCCGAGTCCCAGAAGGGAGCCGGGAGCCCCGAGCGGTGAGCAGAGCGAGCGTGGGCAGAGGCCCAGAAGGGAGCCCGGAGCAGGGAGCAGAGCGAGCGTGGGCCAAGTCCCAGAAGGGAGCCAGGAGCCCGGAGCAGAGTGAGCCCAGGCTGGCTGGGGGACTGAGCCCTGGAAGGAGGCCAGCGTGTGGAGGCAGTGTGGTCATGTGTCCTGAAGTACAAGTTTTTCAATGGACTGATTTTGACAATAAAGGCTATTCTGTTCTATATTCAAAAGTAAACTAAAAGCCTGATCTGAACTTGTATGAAGATCCAAATAACCAATATAACAAGGATTGGTGCTGGGTCCTATACTTTTTGTCATTTACATAAATGATTTGGATGCGAGCATAAGGGGTACAGTTAGTAAGTTTGCAGATGACACCAAAATTGGAGGTGCAGCGGACAGCGAAGAGGGTTACCTCAGATTACAACAGGATCTGGACCAGATGGGCCAATGGGCTGAGAAGTGGCAAATGGAGTATAATTCAGGTAAATGTAAGGTGCTACATTTTGGGAAAGCAAATCATGGCAGGACTTTACACTTAATGGTAAGGTCCTAGGGAGTGTTGCTGAACAAAGAGACCTTGGAGTGCAGGTTGGAGTGCTCCTTGAAAGTGGAGCCACAGGTAGATAGGTTAGTGAAGAAGGCATTTGGTATGCTTTCCTTTATTGGTCAGAGTATTGAGTACAGGATTTGGGAGGTCATGTTGCAGCTGTACAGGACATTGGTTAGGCCACTGTTGGAATATTGTGTGCAATTCTAGTCTTCCTATCGGAAAGATGTTGTGTAACTTGAAAGGGTTCAGCTACAGGGAGAGGCTGAACAGGCTGGGGCTGTTTTCCCTTGAGCGTCGGAGGCTGAGGAATGATCTTATAGAAGTTTACAAAATTATAAGGGGCATGGATAGGATAAATAGATAAAGTCTTTTCCCTGGGGTCGGGGAGTCCAGAACTAGAGGGCATAGTTTAGGGTGAGAGGGAAAAGATATAAAAGAGACCTAAGGGGCAACTTTTTCATGCAGAGGGTGGTACGTGTATGGAATGAGCTGCCAGAGGATGTGGTGGAGGCTGGTACAATTTCATCATTTAAGTGGCATTTGGATGGGTATATGAATAGGAAGGGTTTGGAGGGATACGGGCCAGGTGCTGGCAGGTGGGACTAGATTGGGTTGGGATATCTGGTCGGCATGGACGGGTTGGACCGAAGGGTCTGTTTCCATGCTGTACATCTCTATGACTCTAAAAAGAGGTCCTTTACTTATGGTTGAAACTTTCAAAAGTGGTGGAAAAAACTTCTCATGAGTCCCATGTCTAACCAAACGATGCACACGTTTTATTGGAAATAAAAGGTCCACAGTAACTAAAACAAATACAGCATTCTGTTTTGTTTTAAACTGATTTTTAAACTCTCACTTTCTCCTCAAATCTCAAAATAACAAAAGACTGTGCGGACAAAAATGCATGGAAGATCTGGTGAGGTGTAAAATGGACACCAAATGATTCCTGCCCACTTGTGACAGTTGCCATTACCCCAGTATACAGATAGTTCTTCCACAATGCGATGGTTGCATTCTTGTGCAACCCCGCATTATAGAAAAATCGTGCTTTAGAAACAGCGCTGAAACTGTTGGCGATGTAATGTCACAGCCGACACACGTTTTAAAACTGTGCAGCACGGTGGCTCAGTGGTTAGCACTGCTGCCTCACAGCACCAGATTCAATTCCAGCCTCGGGCAACTGTCTTTGTGGAGTTTGCACAATCTCCCCATGTCTGCATGGGTTTCCTCTGGGTGCTCCGGTTTCCTCCCACAGTCCAAAGATGTGCAGGTCAGGTGAATGGCCATACTAAATTGCCCATTGTGATAGGCGCATTAGTGATAGGCGCATTGTGATAGGCGCATCAGAGGGAAGTGGGTCTGGGTGGGCTACTCTTCGGAGGGTCGGTGCGGGATGGTTGGGCCAAAGGGCCTGTTTCCACACTGCAGGGAATCTAATCTAATTCATCAGTTACATTACAGTGAATTCCCATTAACGAAACACACGTTCTAGCAGAATGACTTGTACTTGTTTTAATTGCTACGTATGGTGACCTTCACAGTATTTTTGAACTGTAATCACATCCCTTTCGACTCAGACTTTTGATAAAGATTAAAAGAAGTTGATAGCAAATATGAATATGGCTTTATGACATTGATAGGAAGTGTTAGCGGTCTTCCCTTTGAGGCTGTGATTCTTAGCTGGAAATTACTGTCGTTTTGATGGCCCATCCACAGAACAAAGCAAACCATTGTGCTCCATTTTGTTTCAAAGAACACCTACTCTTAGCTTTTACCAACTGAAGTGAATTTATATGGAAAGGATATCCCTGACTAATAAACTAAACTCGTCTGCAGTACTTTCAGCTGGGAGTGGACTGTAGCAGTACCAGAACTGCAAATGAGAAGCTATTTCCTTTGCAGCCGATTCAAAATACATGGACCTGTGGTTAGCATTGAAGGCAAAGGCTCCACATTCATTATGTTGGAGCAAATTACTGCAGATACGAGAATCTGCACTGAAAGCCAGAAGTGCTGGAGATCACAGTGTGTCAGACGGCATCCATGGAGAGAGAGGAAGCTAATGTTTTGGGTCTAGATGACTTCGTCAGAGGATGAAGAGTCATCTCGACTCAATGTTAGATGCTTCTCTCTCCACGGATGCTGAACGACCCACTCAGATCTCCAGCATTTGTTATTTTCAGCTCCACATTCATTATAGGCATCAGGAGGTGGAATTCCATTACATTTTAAGGTCATGTTTTCTCATCACCTCTCCTTAATGCCCTTGCATGGCCGATGCCCTTTCTTATACAAATAATGTAACAACATGGTATAATCACCTTTGAACATCAAAATGTACAAAACAGAAAAAGCCCATCATGCATGTGTTGGCAATCATTCTTAATCCCACAATCCTGCCTCTTTTATCTACAATCCTAATTTATCTCATCCTCAAGTATTTTCTAACTCGTTTTTTACAATTATTTATCCAATCAGCTTCCACTAACTTTTTAAATTGACTGTTCCAGATCCCAAGAATTGAGAGTGAACTTCTACTCATCATCTCCCATCGAGAGTTTCAGCCTGTGATTTAGTTATTGATCCCTTTACCAGAGTCAGTTTTTTTTTGTGCCATCTATCAGATCAAAGTTTCTTGAAAACCTTGACAAAGTTGTTTCTTGAACCTTATTTCCCATGGAGAACAGTACAAAATGCTTTCAACCTTACAATTTTCCATGGAAAGTTTTATCAGAGTGATTCAGAAAGGCAGGAAATGGGTGTGTTTTGAAATCTTTAAAAGAGTCCTGCTGTCTGCATATGAAATGTTCACTATCTGTAATTTTTTGTTGTATTTTATGCTCTGACTGCTAATAGCTTTCAGTTCCTGTATTTAGATTATTTTTGTGGGTCATTCTGGATTCTGTCTGCCCTCAGGGCTACCTTCACAAATCCATGATTCGGAGATGTTGGTGTTGGACTGGGGTGTATAAAGTTAAAAATCACACAACACCAGGTTATAGTCCAACAGGTCTAATTGGAAGCACACTAGCTTCCGGAGTGACACCTAATGAAGGAGCGTCACTCCGAAAGCTAGTGTGCTTCCAATTAAACCTGTTGGACTATAACCTGGTGTTGTGTGATTTTTAACTCTTCACAAATCCAGCCAGTCAGGATCCTCAGGAATACTGTTTCTGAGAACCACTGGCAATATCCTTTCTTTTCACAAGATTGTTCCCGATCTCTAAATGTGTCAGACCATCCCCGTGATTTTTGTTTGCTACTGAAACTATTGTTTCCACTTGACTGAAAACAACAAACGCTGGTGACCACAGCAGATCAGGCAGCATCCATAGAGAGAGAGCAAGCTAACACTTTGAGTCCAAATGACTCTTCATCAGAGCTCCCTTTGGATGCTGCCTGACACACTGTGATCTCCAGCATTTGTTATTTTCAGTACAGATTCCAGCATCTGCAGTAATTTGTTCCTACATGTTGTATCCACTTATTTGCTGTTTTAACTGTGGGTACATTTATTTTTAATTAAATGGCAATTTAAAAAATGGCGATAATATCTAAAGTAAAAAAGCCACATTCACTCTTGGAAGAAAAACACCAGATGTTAACAATTTTCTACTTGAGTATTCTATTTTTTTTTTAAATTAACATCAACACAGTGGGAAGGTTTACAACTTACAATGCAAAACCAAAGATTGGCTGCAACTAAATTAAAATTGGGCTGTTTCAATAATTGGTGACCGAGTAGCGTGTTGGTCTAAGGGCTTTAACCCCCTGGAGCAACCTTGCGATGATGTCAAAGCATTGTACATCATTGAGTACAAATAGCACAGAGTGAATGGTGTTCAAATGGAATTGAATTTATTGTCACGTGCACCGAGGCACAGTGAAAAGCTTTGTCTTGCGAGCAATACAGGCAGATCACAGAGTTATGGAGCATAGATAAATAAATAATAGGTAAACAGCAGCAAAAACAAAACACAGGTACAGGCGAATGTTAAGAGTTTGTGAGTCCATTCAGTATTCTAACAACAGTCGGGTAGGAATTGTTTTGAAAATGAATGGTGTTCAGGTTTCTGTTCCTTCTCCCCGATGGTAGAGATTATAGAAAAACATTGCCAGGGTGGGGTGGATCTTTGAGAATGCTGGCGGCCTTTCCTTGACAGCGGGCCTGGTAGATGGATTCTATAGATGGGAGGTTGGCCTTTGTGATTGTCTGGGCCGAGTTCACCACTCTCTGTAACCGTCTCTGATCTTGAATGGTACAGTTGCCATACCAGCTAGTGATACATCCAGACAGAATGTATAAAAGTTGACAAGGGTATTCACTGTCATGCCAAATTCCCTCAGCTGCTTGAGGAAGAAGAGAGGTTGTTGGGCCTTTAGAACCAGTGTGTCCACATGCTGAGCCCAAGAGAGCTTGTTGTGGATGACCACTCCCAGGAACTTGACACTCTCCACTCGTTCCACCTCTGTGCTGTTAATGTGTAGGGGGGGCATGAGTAAAATCCCGCCGAAAGTCAGTAATGAGTTCCTTGGTTTTGCCGGCATTGTGAGCTAGGTTGTTCTCAGTGCACCATTTTTCCAGGTCTTCCACCTCCCATCTGTAGTCTGTTTCATCACCATCTGAGATTCAACTGACTATGGTGGTGTCATCAGCGAACTTGTAAATGGCATTAGTCTGGTATTTAGCGACGCAGTCATGGGTATACAGCGAGTAGAGTAGGGGGCTGAGTACGCACCCCTGGGGGGCTCCAGTGTTGAGTGTTAGTGAGGATGAAATATTGTCCTCGATCTTCACTGATGGTGGCTTGTGGGTCCGGTTGCAGAGAGTAGGGCTTAGTCCAAGATCACTAAATTTAGTAATCACTCTCGAGTTCAATCATGTAAACCACACTACACTAGAGGTAAAAAGAAGAAGGGATTATGCCCGAAACGTCGATTCTCCTGTTCCCTGGATGCTGCCTGACCTGCTGCGCTTTTCCAGCAACACATTTTCAGTGCTACACTAGAGGTAACTCACTAGAAGACTCACTTGAGTACAAGGTCTTGAACACCTCAAAAAGATGGCCAGTGCCTGGTATATCGATGATTATAGTGATTCATAGTGTTTAATATTACTGTACAATAAATAGGGTCGCATTGAATGTAAAGACTGAAGACCATTCTTGGCTGTGCCTTCTCATTAGTTTGTCTGAAACCCAAACACACTGTATGGTGTCAATGAAAGAGGCAACAAGTTATAACTCTACCCCACTGAGATTCTTTAATATTTTTCTCAACATTCTGGGAGCTGCGCTATCCTGACCTAAATATTTTCCAAACCAATTGAACCTATTTTGAACAATTCAACTAATTTGCTCAACCAATTTAGTTTGTATTCTGCTGAAACATTTGCCAGGCTTTCTGTACTGAGCTGACAGGAGAAGGGCTTATGCCCGAAACGTCAATTCTCCTGTTCCCTGGATGCTGCCTGACCTGCTGCGCTGTTCCAGCAACACATTTTCAGTACTGAGCTGACAGTGCTGTAGAAAATCTGAACCAATTGCTGCATTGTTTGTTCACATTTGAACTCCGTGGTTTGGCTCCTGTTACAATCCAGTAATTTTGGTGACAGTAGGCTTCAACATTTATATCACTTTAAACTGGGCGATCAATTTAACAGCAGTTGACTCTGCTGCACCATTTCCTTCCCTATCACCCAACCCTACCCAAGGTGCTATCCTCAGTGACAGTCCTGTTTGCGTTCCATCAAAGTTTATGTCATGGTTTGTCAATTAATGTTATAATTTGCCTAGATTAGTAGAATGGAGCATTACCTTGAACTGAACTGGTACTGGTTCCACTACCAAAATTATGGATACCATACTTAATTACTTACTGTTTCTATCTCCCTCTCCCAACCCACACTCTCAGGCACACAATATAAGGAAACAATATCATGCGTTGTGATCTACACAACATATTTAACCTGCTACATTAACCCACTGACCCCTAATCCAATGTCCCTATCAATGACATATGTGGTGAAGTTCCGAAGCACCGATGTTTGATTTTTTTTTGCAGGTCATCTGGTTTCCCAGTTGAAAGGTCTTCTTGAATCCAGTACAGTTATTGCATCTGTTCACTTCACTCACTCTTGCTAACTCCTGTTAATAACATCAGCATAACATCTGTGACTGGAGCTGGGGAATGGCCCATTCCACAGCTAAATTCCAGATGACTGTCTTCCACATTCTCTGGAAATGTTTATGACAAAATACTCATTCTGCAGTTCTTTTATGACTGTATTAGTGCTGTACTGGATTAGTGTTACTGGACTTCAATTCAAATGAGCGTGGAGTGTTTCAGGTATATCTTTATGGCAACCATTTGTTTCCATAATAAACTTGTTCATTTTTAATAAAGCTTTTTTAATTAGATTGTGTAGTGTTTTTCAGTACTTCTGATAAAAGATGTTCCTCTTTTGACTTCAGTCAATGATGTTCAGGGTTTTGGCAGCAACAGCTGTCTTGGTGGTTAGCATTTTAAGAACTGCTTTGTTCTTTATAATGAATGACACACTGGGTCGTCTCTCGATTATGAATCAGATGGTCGGAGGTTCAAGTCCTATCCCAGAGATTTGACAGTGAAGTCTAAGCTGGTGTGTCATGTGGTACTGTCAGGGGTGCTGTCATCGAGTCTAGTCAATACTTAACCCTTGACCAATATTCCTAAACCATATTAGCTAGTGGTTGATATAGTGCTCGTGCTGTGACTCTGCTAAGCACAACATAGCTATCACATTTCTTGACATTGACAGATCTCTCCATCACTTTGGCAGATGATAGTTCAGTACAGATGTTGGTTGATCACTGGGTGGTACCACATGATTCAAACCAAATGAATGTTCTAGATAATGTTTGTTTTAACCTGCATATATACAGGCTAGGGCACAATGTACAATATCTTTTTAAATGTTCTACCTGACCATTTTGTTGTGGGAGTGCACTCGTAGACTGGTAAACACAAAACTCTTCTCCTGCTTTATATGAGTGTAACTGCAACTCCAAACCTGAGTGGTGTGAAATTATTGCAGTTCCAAAGATTAGTCCAATTCTGCTTATGCTTTATTGTTAATGAATTACCATTAACACCGTGGAAGTGACTGTACTACGAGGGCAGCATGGTAGCTCAGTGGTTAGCAGTGTTCCCTCACAGCGCCATGGACCGGGTTCGATTGCAGCCTCAGGTGACTGTCTGTGTGGAGTTTGCATGTCGTTTCCCCTGTTTGTGTGGACTTCCTCCCACAGTCTAAAGATGTGCAGGTTATAGAGTCATAGAGTCATAGAGATGTACAGCATGGAAACAGACCCTTCGGTCCAACCTGTCCATGCCGACCAGATATCCCAATCCAATCTAGTCCCATCTGCTAGCACCCGGCCCATATCCCTCCAAACCCTTCCTATTCACATACCCATCTAAATGCCTCTTAAATGCTGCAATTGTACCAACCTCCACCACATCCTCTGGCAGCTCATTCCATACACGTACCACCCGCTGCATGAAAATGTTGCCCCTTCGGTCTCTTTTCTATCTTTCCCCTCTCACCCTAAACCTATGCCCTCTAGTTCTGGACTCCCTGACCCCAGGGAAAAGACTTTGTCTATTTATCCTATCCATGACTCTCATAAATTTGTAAACCTCTATAAGGTCACCCCTCAGCCTCCGACACTCCAGGGAAAACAGCCCGAGCCTATTCAGCCTCTCCCTATAGCACAAATCCTCCAACCCTGGCAACATCTTTGTAAATCTTTTCTGAACCCTTTCAAGTTTCACAAAATTTTTCCAATAGGAAGGAGACTAGAATTGCACGCAATTTTCCAAGAGTGGCCAAACCAATGTCCTGTCCAGCTGCAACATGACCTCCCAACTCCTGTACTCAATACTCTGACCAATAAAGGAAAGCATACCAAATGCCTTCTCCACTATCCTATCTACCTGCGACTCCACTTTCAAGGAGCTATGAACCTGCACTCCAAGGTCTCTTTGTTCAGCAACACTCCCCAGGACGTTATCATTAAGTGTATAAATCATGCTAAGATTTGCTTTCCCAAAATGCAGCAGCTCGCATTTATCTGAATTAAACTCCATCTGCCACTTCTCAGCCCATTGGCTCATCTGGTCTAGATCCTGTTGTAATCTGAGGTAACCCTCTTCGCTGTCCACTACACCTCCAATTTTGGTGTCATCTGCAAACTTACTAACTGTACCCCTTATGCTCGCATCCAAATCATTTATGTAAATGACAAAAAGTAGAGGACCCAGCACCGATCCTTGAGGCACTCCACTGGTCATAGGCCTCCAGTCCACCACCACACTCTGTCTTCTACCTTTGAGCCTGTTCTGTATCCATATGGCTAGTTCTCCATGTGTTCCATGAGATCTAACCTTGCTAATCAGTCTCCCATGGGGAACCTTGTCGAATGCCTTACTGAAGTACATATAGATCACTTGAAGAGAAAATGAGGTCTGCAGATGCTGGAGATCAGAGATGGAAATGTGTTGCTGGAGAAGCGCAGCAGGTCAGGCAGCATCTAGGGAACAGGAGAATCGACGTTTCGGGCATTAGCCCGTCCATGCCGACCAGATATCCCAACCCAATCTAGTCCCACCTGCCAGCACCCGGCCCATATCCCTCCAAGCCCTTCCTATTCATATACCCATCCAAATGCCTCTTAAATGTTGCAATTGTACCAGCCTCCACCACGTCCTCTGGCAGCTCATTCCATACACGTACCACCCTCTGCGTGAAAAAGTTGCCCCTTAGGTCTCTTTTATATCTTTCCCCTCTCACCCTAAACCTGTGCCCTCTAGTTCTGGACTCCCCAACCCCAGGGAAAAGACTTGTCTATTTATCCTATCTGTGCCCCTCATAATTTTGTAAACCTCTATAAAGTCACCCCTCAGCCTCTGACGCTCCAGGGAAAACAGCCCCAGCCTGTTCAGCCTCTCCCTGTAGCTCAGATCCTCCAACCCTGGCAACATCCTTATAAATCTTTTCTGAACCCTTTCAAGTTTCACAACATCTTTCAGTTAGGAGGGAGACCAAAATTGCACGCAATATTCCAAGAGTGGCCTAACCAATGTCCTGTACAGCCGAACATGACCTCCCAACTCCTGTACTCAATATTCTGACCAATAAAGGAAAGCATACCAAACGCCTTCTTCACTATCCTACCTGCCTGCGTCTCCACTTTCAAGGAGCTATCAACCTGCACTCCAAGGTCTCTTTGTTCAGCAACACTCCCTAGTGTATAAGTGTATAAGTCCTGCTAAGATTTGCTTTCCCAAAATGTAGCACCTCGCATTTACCTGAATTAAACTCCATCTGCCACTTCTCAGCCCATTGGCCCATCTGGTCAAGATCCTGTTGTAATCTGAGGTAACCCTCTTCGCTGTCCACTACACCTCCAATTTTGGTGTCATCTGCAAACTTACTAACTGTACCTCCAATGCTCGCATCCAAATCATTAATGTAAATGACAAAAAGTAGAGGACCCAGCACCAATCCTTGTGGCACTCCACTGGTCACAGGCCTCCAGTCTGAAAAACAACCCTCCACCACCACCCTCTGTCTTCTACCTTTGAGCCAGTTCTGTATCCAAATGGCTAGTTCTCCCTGTATTCCATGAGATCTAACCTTGCTAATCAGTCTCCCATGGGGAACCTTGTCAAACCCCTTACTGAAGTCCATATAGATCACATCTACTGCTCTGCCCTCATCTATCTTCTTTGTTACTTCATCAAAAAGCTCAATCAAGTTTGTGAGACGTGATTTCCCATACACAAAGCCGTGTTGACTATCCCGAATGAGCCCTTGCCTTTCCAAATACATGTACATCCTGTCCCTCCAGATTCCCTCCAACAACTTGCCCACCACCGAGGTCAGGCTCACTGGTCTATAGTTCCCTGGCTTGTCTTTACCACCCTTCTTAAACAGTCCTGGGGAATTTATCCACCTCTAACCATTTCAAGACATCCAGCACATCCTCCTCTGTGATCTGGACATTGTGAAAGATGTCACCATCTATTTCCCTACAGTTTATATCTTCCATATCCTTTTCCACAGTAAATACTGTTGTAATATATTCATTTAGTATCTCCTCCATTTTCTGTGGCTCCACACAAAGGCCGCCTTGCTGATCTTTGAGGGGCCCTATTCTCTCTCTAGTTACCCTTTTGTCCTTAATATATTTGTAAAAACCCTTTGGATTCTCCTTAATTCTATTGCCAAAGCTATCTCATGTCCCCTTTTTGCCCTCATGATTTCCCTCTTAAGTATACTCCTACTTCCTTTATACTCTTCTAAGGATTCACTCGATCTATTCTGTCTATACCTTACATATGCTTCCTTCTTTTTCTTAACCAAACCCTCAATTTCTTTAGAGCTTAAAAATGTGTTGCTGGAAAATCGCAGCAGGTCAGGCTGCATCAAAGGAGCAGGAGAATTGACGTTTCGGGCATAAGCCCTTCTTCAGGAATAAATTCTCTGAATTTCTTTAGTCATCCAGCATTCCCTATACCTACCAGCCTTCCTTTTCACCCTGACAGGAATATACTTTCTCTGGATTCTTGTTATCTCATTTCTGAAGGCTTCCCATTTTCCAGCTGTCCCTTTACCTGCGAACATCTGCCTCCAATCAACTTTCAAAAGTTCTTGCCAGTTCCATCAAATTGGCCTATCTCCAATTTAGAACTTCAACTTTTAGATCTGGTTTATCCTTTTCCATCACTATTTTAAAACAAATAGAATTATAGTTGCTGGCCCCAAAGTGCTCCCCCACTGACACCTCAGTCACCTGCCCTGCCTTATTTCCCAAAAGCAGGTCAAGTTTTGCACCTTCTCTAGTAGGTACATCCACATACTGAATCAGAAAATTGTCTTGTACGTACTTAAAAAATTCCTCTCCATCTAAACCTATGGCAGTCCCAGTCGATGTTTGGAAAGTTAAAATCCCCTACCATAACCACCTTATTATTCTTACAGATAGCTGAGATCTCCTTACAAGTTTGTTTCTCAATTTCCCTCTGACTATTAGGGAGTCTATAATACAATCCCAATAAGGTTATCATCCCTTTCTTATTTCTCAGTTCCACCCAAATAACTTCCCTGGATGTATTTCTGGGAATATTCTCCCTCAGCACAGCTGTAATGCTATCCCTTATCAAATATGCCACTCCCCCTCCTCTCTTGCCTCCCTTTCTATCCTTCCCGTAGCATTTGTATCCTGGAGCATTAAGCTGCCAGTCCTGCCCACCCCTGAGCCATGTTTCCATAATTGCTATGATATCCTAGTCCCATGTTCCTAGCCTTGCCCTGAGTTCATCTGTCTTCCCTATAAGGCCCCTTGCATTGAAATAAATGCTGTTTAATTTATTACTCCTACCTTGTCCCTGCCTGCCCTGACTGTTTGACTCGCTTCTGTTCTCAACTGTACCAGTCTCCGATTGATCTCTTTCCTCACTATCTCCCTGGGTCCCACCCCCCCAACTTACTAGTTTAAATCCTTCCAAGCAGTTCTAGCAAATTTCCCTGCCAGTATATTAGTCCCCTTCCAATTTAGGTGCAATCCATCCTTCTTCTACAGGTCACTTCTACCCCAAAAGAGATTCCAATGATCCAAAACTGTGAATCCTTCTCCCGTATACCAGGCTAGGTGGGTTAGCCATGGGAAATGTAGAGTTACAGGGACAGGATAGGGGTGTGGTTCAAGGTGAGATGCTCTTTAGATTGTTGGTGTGGACTCGATGGGCCAAATGGCCTGTTATTATACTATAGGGATTCTATTCTATAATTCTGTGAGAGGTAGCGAGAAAATTGCAGGATATGAGAGCTGGACCAAGCAGTTGTTTGTATAATGAAAAGTGCCAACATGATAGTTTAATTATTCTAAAAATTAAAATCACAGCATATTGTTTATACATATTTACTGTTATAATCTTACAATATTATTCGAGTTTGTAGTTTAATTTAGCCAGAATAAGATGTAATTTTCCAAATTAGCTCTTGCTTATTGATTACATTTACATTTGCCTTTACATCACAAAGGATCAGTTAATGACATCAGAAAAGCATTTTTCTGTTGATTATGATATCATACTGAAACAGGCTCGAGAAGTAATTTGCAGGGCATCACTGTCTCACCGATTTCTTACAATTGAATGAAAGGTGTTTGCTCATGAAAAGGCTCTTCAACTCAACATAATTGTGTGTTGGCTGTTTCCTTTTCTGTATTCTCTATTTATTCAGAGACCTCAGGATGATATGTGTACCTTTACGTCTGTTCACCTGATGGCACTTTGTGTTTTTGTAATTTTTGAGCATGCAAAGACATTGCTCCTCTCGGTTCTGATATCTTCTGTATCTGAAAGAAAAGATTAGAATACAATGGAGTAATGTCTATTTTCTACCAGTGTTTTTGTAGGTTCCCGTGTATGATCTTCTGAAACAGGGCAGGGTATATATGGAGTGAACGAGACCCAAGAGCGTGTTCAGTGTGTTCAACTAGCACAAAGCAGCGATCAGTTAATTTAACAGAGGGTAGGGCAGCACAACCAAATAAATGGAATTTAAGATGAAAGAGCTGTGACTACATTTTGACTACAGTGCCCAGTCCTGGTCACCATGAAACGTGGCACACCACCAATACTGGAAGCAGCACAGAGAATAATCACATGGGAATGGGTCTGGGTGGGTTACTCTTTGCAAGGTTAGTATGGATTTGTTGGGCCGAAGGGCCTGTTTCCACACTGTACGGGATTCTATGATTCTACAACCCTTACTGTCTCTGATCTGGTTTGATGAGGAGAGAGTGGAGTTGTCCTTGAACTTTTCAGACCAGAAGGAGGTGTTTGAATGGTGCTAATATTGAATTGGCAAGGTAACTAAGTAATGGGAAATTAAATTGAGAGTGTGACAAGGGTGTTTGGGTTCAAACTAGTAAAGGGCAAATAAGGACTAAAATCATCAACATCACCTTCTCGCATTGATGTTTCAGCCTTTGGAGCAGAGTTTTAAAGGGAAATATTTTGAGTAAATCATGTTCAGGATCTCCCCGGAGAGATGGAATAAATAACTTTCTTTGGTTATAATCAAGCGTCCCTCGCTAATTATTTATAATGTGATGCTATGAAAACAGTATAAATTCACTGGATTGAATAATGTTGCAGAGCGTCCTGCACAGATGGAAGAAATGAAATGACTATGAAATCAAATAGATGTCAAAAAAAATTATTTGGAACTTAAGGAATCATTTCATGAAGTGCTTTTACTGGCTAGAACTGTTCAGCAAACTTGAATTAAATAGATTACAAGTTACTCTTTTTTCAGTATCACTACTGATAGTGAGCACAGCAACAATTTGCTCAAACTATATTGAGCTGCTAAATTGGAACTGGAGCATTAAAAACCTAACTTCTGTCCGCTTTTGTCACATTGGAACCCAATGCAGTTGTCCATGTAGTGTCTTCCATTTGAAAACTGCTTCAATGCCCTAGATGTTTCTTGTTGGGGATGACAGAATTGATTCAAAACCTTGGACTGTATGGGCGTAAAGCTGAGGTCTGGAGCCACATTTTCTAGCTTTGGAGTTTAAAATGAAATCATTTTATTGTACGAACTTTTGTAAAATGGTCACACTGAACAAATGTGCGTGGGAGGTGAGGATGATTAGTGACTGACTGAAAAAGATATGCTGTACAGAGCCCTTCAAGTAAAGAAAAGCAGTAGTTCAGACTTTTGATCATGATCAGACTTTTTCACTCAGTCAGTAGTCGGAACTATCATGGGTGAGACAAATGGCATTATTTTCTTTGGCTTTTTTATTTTCCCAGTTATCAATTTAAGCTGATCAAAATCTACTAGTCTGCAATATCTCTTTCGACACAGATAGTTAGACGCTCCTGTGAAATTGTAACAATACTTTTCATAGCCCAAGGTGGGAGTATGTGTATGGTAATAGATAAAAAAAATTTTTGACCATTATCCATTTGTTTATTTTGGCTTTGTGTTTTGGTTTCCCAAATAATTCATTAATTCAGTCTAGAGCAGATAAGCACACACTTGTCAATGTGTAAAATTCTGCGGGACCAAATCATTTCCCGTTCAAGAGAATATATTTAACTGGAATATCTATGTGTAACAACCACGTCCGAGAGCACCAACATGTAAGGTCAATGAATTAGATCTGGTTTTTCAGACTGACATATGGTCAAATGCTCTGTACAAACAGCTGACCAATTCAGAGAGAGAAAAGAAATTCAGTTCCGTTGCAGCAATACAAACGCTAGCAGATAGATGCAAAATTCTGGAGATATGAAATAAAATCAGAAAGTGCTGGACAAACTCAACAGGTCTGGTAGCATGTCGGAAGCAAGAAAAACTGTGAACATTTTGACTTGTCTTCTGAATTCGAAATGTTAACTTTGTTGCTTTCTCCACACACAGAGTCATACAGCACATAAACAGGTCCAATCAGTCTATACTGACCATGTTCCCAAACTAAGTTAGTCCCACTTGCCTGAGTTTGGCTCATATCCTCCAAACCATTCCTAATCATGTTCTTATCCAAATGTCCTTTAAATGCCATAACTGTACCCACATCCACTACTTTCTCTGGCAGTTCATTTGAATGCTAACCACTTCCCGTGTAAAAAAAAAGCTTATCCTTGTGTCTTTTTAAAATCTTTTTCTTCTCACCTTAAAAATATGTTCCCTGGTTTAGAAAAGACCTTTGCTATTGTCCTTATCCACGCCCTTCATGATTTTACAAACCTCTACAAGGTCATCCCTCAACCTCCAATGCTCCCAGCCTATACAGCCCTTTTTTAAAAATTCACTCTCAGCAAGCAGCTGGTAAATCTTTTCTGAACCTTCTCCAGTTTAATAATATCCTTCCTGTAACAGGACGACCAGAACTGTATTCCAGAAGAGGCCTCACCAATATCCTGTACGACCTCAACATATTGCCCCAACTCCTATATTCAAAGGTCTGAGCAATGAAGGCAAATGTACTAAATACCTTCTTAACCACCCATCTATCTGTGACGCAAATTTCAAAGAATTATGTAGCTGATCCCCTAGTTCTCTCTGTTCTACAACACGACGGTCCTACCATTAATTGTATAAGCCCTGCCCTTGTTTGTTAACCAAAATGCAATACCTTGCTTTTACCAAATTAAACTCCATCTGCCATTCCTTAGCCCATTGATCCAATTGATCAAAATCTCTTTGTAATCTTAGATAAACTTCTTCACTGTCCATCAATTTTTGTGTCATCTGAAAGCTTACCGACCGTGCCTCCTATAGTCTCACCCAAATCATTTATATAAATGAGAAACAATAGTGGACCCAGTACCAATCCCACCACTAGTCATAGTCGTCCAGTCCGAAAGATAACCCTTCAGCACCACCCTCATCTTCTACCATAAAACCAATTTTGTATCCAATTGGCAAACTCACCCTAAATCCCATGTGATCGAACTTTACTAATTAATCTACATGTTGCCAGACCTGCTGGGTTTTCCAGAACTTGGTTTTAATTATATATTATATATGAAGATCAAAGGATTGTTATTTAATTTTATCCAGTAACCAGACTACAAGTTTTAACTTAACAAGTTTGTGTTGTATTATATATTTGTTGT
Source organism: Chiloscyllium plagiosum (assembly GCF_037043375.1). NCBI lineage: Eukaryota > Metazoa > Chordata > Chondrichthyes > Orectolobiformes > Hemiscylliidae > Chiloscyllium > Chiloscyllium plagiosum. The sequence goes on along the minus strand of NW_028270181.1, from coordinate 19,726,753 downwards.
AGGTGTTCTGTTCTCTCCAGTCTCCTTTACACAGAGGCTGGGTAGAAAATTAAATTCTTTACCACAATGAGTTCTAGAAACAGAATCTATAAATTGTCTCAGAAGAGAAGTATTGACTTGCAAAGGAGGAGCTCTGTTCAATGTGAGGTGAGAGTAGGAACATGCAAGTAAACTAGGCAGTTTCTGGTAACCTGGAGAGTGACAACAATGTAACCTTGACCGGTTTCTGTTTTACAGCATTTAATGATGGACTAGAAAATTACATCCATTGGAAATCCTAATCAACTGCAGAAGTCTATTTGCGATTATCCAGATCAATTAACTAATAAAATTGATTATAAGAACTTTGTGTTGTGTAAATATAATGTGAATGGCTCGGGATCCTGGGATTGTATTCATTAAAATTTAGAAGGTTGAGGGGAGACCTAATAGAATCTTACACGATAATGAATGGCTTAGATAGGGTGGATGCTGGGAAGTTGTTTCCGTGAGGCGGGGGGACCAGGACTCATGGGCACAGCCTTAGGATTAGAGAAGGTCAATTTAGAATGGAAACAAGGAGACATTTCTTCAGCCGGAGAGTGGTGGGCCTGTGCAATTCATTGCCACGGAGCGCAGTGGAGGCTGGGACATTAAATGTCTTCAAGGCAGAGATTGACAAATTCTTGATCTCACAAGGAGTTAAGGGCTACGGGAAGAATGCGGGTAAGTGAAGTTGAAATGCCCGTCAGCCATGATTAAATGCCGGAGTGGACTCGATGGGCCGAATGGCCTTACTTCTACTCCAATGTTTTATGTTATTCTTATTTTTAGTTATTAATGATGTTCTATTTGTATTCAATCAGATTATGACATTCCCATAGCAAGGAAACTCTCCTCCTTACCTTTGTGTACAGTAGAGCAGTCTCTTTCCAAGATTTTCATTTGGATCGAGGCAAGATGTTTTCTCATTCTTCAGCCAAACCCTTCATTAAAATAAAATACAAAATTAGAGGCGTATCTACAGTTTTGTTCTTACATCTTGGTTTAACTTCTGAACAGTGCTAGATGGGCCATTGTAGGAAATCAAAAACTTTCTGGCCATCAATTGAACAGTATTTAAAAGTGGTTACTACATGATGTGTATTCCAGATTATCACAACAGAAAATGTTCAGTAACTGGCATGATTAAAACCCTATCAGTTTCCCAAGTGGAAAAAAAAACTATGTTGCATTCATTATACATTGGTTATTTCCAAAATAGAAGTAGTCTAACAAAGATACCCCACATGTAGATTGAATTTTCAGGTAGTGGTTAATATAAAATGGACAAAAATGGGAAGCATTTCCCATCTGAAATGTCACTGGCAATAAAAATATGAGTAATGAATAAGCCGTTAATAGATCATCAACAAATGAATTCCAAACCTGAGATCTAGCCCCTTGGACATGTTTCACTTTTTTGGAAAAAAGAATAGACTGTATATTCATTCTGATTTGGTTAATACGCCTTTAAAAATGGAGGCAGATGTTCTGTGCATCACCAGTTCAACGATTATGGCATTGTCCTTTTGTGCAGCATTGGTTTAATAATAAACTATGTGTGTGTACATTGTAAAAAGTAATTCTTGGAGACATCTGTTGAAATTTAGAATGGAGTTCATAAGCATCTTGCATATAGTAGCATGATGGGAGGAAGATCTTTTTTTTACTGAGCAGAGACCAGGAAATTGGGAAGAGGTCTAGTTTCTTTTTATTTTCAGATTATTAAAATCTAAGTCTCTTTCACAATGGCTGACCTCCTGCCTACTCTGAATCAAATCCTAACTAGCAAATTATTGCTGTATTATGGGTAGTTTGGAATGGGTGCTTATGCCTCATTCAGTCATCGTCATGCAACCGTGTAATATTTACTGAATCATGTCATTTACTATGAGTCTGCTCAGAAACTGCATTACAGGAGGTTCCTCTTTCTTGGTGACTCCCAGCCACATTATAGATCATGGGGTAGAGTTTCCAAGCAGGAAAAGTGTCTGTTTTTGGCACAACTGTGCCAAGCTCAAAGTGATCTTCGCCAAAGATCAACACAGTTTAAGCACACAAGCCATTTGGCACAACCTGAGGTTCACCGATCTTCTGCGCTGATTTTAACAGGTTATTGTGTGAAAAGCAGTTCCTATCCACAGGATAGCAGCACGGTGACTCAGTGGTTAGCATTGCTGCCTCACAGCGCCACGGACCCCGGTTCGATTCCAGTCTCGGACAACTGTGTAAACTCCACACAGACATTCTCCGTGTCTGTGTGGGCTTCCTCCGGGTGCATTGGTTTCCTTTCACAATCCAAAGATGTGCAAGTTAGGGTGCATTGGCCATGATAAATATTCCCATAGTATCCGGGGATGGACAGGTTAGGTCGATTAGCCATGGGAAATGCAGGTTTGCAGGGATAGTGTTGGGGTGGGATGTTCTTCAGAGAGTCAGTGTGGACTTAGAGTCACAGAGATGGAAACAGACCCTTCGGTCCAACCTGTCCATGCCGACCAGATATCCCAACCCAATCTAGTCTCACCTGCCAGCACCCGGCCCATATCCCTCCAAACCCTTCTTATTCATATACCCATCCAAATGTCTCTTAAATGTTGCAATTGTACCAGCCTCCACCACATCCTCTGGCAGCTCATTCCATACACGTACCACCCTCTGCGTGAAAAAGTTGCCCCTTAGGTCTCTTTTATATCTTTCCCCTTTCACCCTAAACCTATGCCCTCTAGTTCTGGACTCCCCGACCCCAGGGAAAAGACTTTGCCTATTTATCCTATCTATGCCCCTCATAATTTTGTAAACCTCTATAAAGTCACCCCTCAGCCTCCGACGCTCCGGGGAAAGCAGCCCCAGCCTATTCAGCATCTCCCTGTAGCTCAGATCCTCCAACCCTGGCAACATCCTTGTAAATCTTTTCTGAACCCTTTCAAGTTTCACAACATCTTTCCGACAGGAAGGAGACCAGAATTGGACGCAATAATCCAACAGTGGCCTAACCAATGTCCTGTACAGCCGCAACATGACCTCCCAACTCCTGTACTCAATACTCTGACCAATAAAGGAAAGCATACCAAACGCCTTCTTCAGTATCCTATCTACCTGCGACTCCACTTTCAAGGAGCTATGAACCTGCACTCCAAGGTCTCTTTGTTCAGCAACACTCCCTAGGACCTTACCATTAAGTGTATAAGTCCTGCTAAGATTTGCCTTCCCAAAATGCAGCACCTCACATTTATCTAAATTAAACTCCATCTGCCACTTCTCAGCCCATTAACCCATCTGGTCTAGATCCTGTTGTAATCTGAGGTAACCCTCTTTGCTATCCACTACACCTCCAATTTTGGTGTCATCTGCGAACTTACTAACTGTACCGCTTATGCTCGCATCTAAGTCATTCATGTAAATGACAAAAAGTAGAGGACCCAGCACCGATCCTTGTGGAATTCCATTGGTCACAGGCCTCCAGTCTGAAAAACAACCCTCAACCACCACCCTCTGTCTTCTACCTTTGAGCCAGTTCTGTATCCAAATGGCTAGTTCTCCCTGTATTCCATGAGATCTAACCTTGCTAATCAGTCTCCCATGGGGAACCTTGTCGAACGCCTTATTGAAGTCCATATAGGTCACATCTACTGCTCTGCCCTCATCAATCCTCTTTGTTACTTCTTCAAAAAACTCAATCAAGTTTGTGAGACATGATTTCCCAAACACAAAGTTATGTTGACAATCCCGAATCGGTCCTTGCCTTTCCAAATACATGTACATCCTGTCTCTCAGGATTCCCTCCAACAACTTGCCCATCACCGAGGTCAGGCTCACCAGTCTATAGTTCCCTGGCTTGTCTTTACTGCCCTTCCTAAACAGTGGCACCACGTTTGCCAACCTCCAGTCTTCCGGCACCTCACCTGTGTCTATCGATGCTACAAATATCTCAGCAAGAGGCCCAGCAATCACTACTCTAGCTTCCCACAGAGTTCTCAGGTACACCTGGGGATTTATCCATCTTTAACCGTTTCAAGACATCCAGCACTTCCTCCTGTGTTATCTGGACATTTTGCAAGATGTCACCATCAATTTCCCTACAGTCTATATCTTCCATATCCTTTTCCACAGTAAATACTTATGCAAAATATTAGTATCTCCCCCATTTTCTGTGGCTCCACACAAAGGCTGCCTTGCTGATCTTTGAGGGGCCCTATTTCCTCTCTAGTTACCCTTTTGTTCTTAATATATTTGTCAAAATTCTTTGTCAAAATTTTATTTGCCAAAGCTATTTCATGTCCCCGTTTTGACCTCCTGATTTACCTCTTAAGTATACTCCTACTTTCTTTATACTCTTCTAAGGATTCACTCAATCTATTCTGTCTATACCTGACATATGTTTCCTTCTTTTTCTTAACCAAACCCTCAATTTCTTTAGTCATCCAGCATTCCCTATACCTACCAGCCTTCCCTTTCACCCTGACAGGAATATGCTTTCTCTGGATTCTTGTTATCTCATTTCTGAAGGCTTCCCATTTTCCAGCCGTCCCTTTACCTGCGAACTTCTGCCTCCAATCAGCTTTCAAAAGTTCTTGCTTAATACTGTCAAAATTGGTCTTTCTCCAATTTAGAACTTCAACTTTTAGATCTGGTCTATCCTTTTCCATCACTATTTTAAAACGAATAGAATTATGGTTGCTGGCCCCAAAGTGCTCCCCCACTGACACCTCAGTCACCTGCCCTGCCTTATTTCCGAAGAGTAGATCAAGTTTTGCAACTTCTCTAGTAGGTACATCCACATACTGAATCAGAAAATTGTCTTGTACACACTTAAGAAATTCTTCTCCATCTAAACCTTTAACACTATGGCAGTCCCAGTCGATGTTTGGAGAGTTAAAATCCCCTACCATAACTTCTCGATTATTCTTACAGATAGCTGAGATCTCCTTGCAAGTTTGTTTCTCAATTTCCCTCTGACTATTAGGGGATCTATAATACAATCCCAATAAGGTGATCATCCCTTTCTTATTTCTCAGTTCCACCCAAATAACTTCCCTGGATGTATTTCTGGGAATATCCTCCCTCAGCACAGCTGTAATTAAGCTGCCAGTCCTGCCCATCCCTGAGCCATGTTTCTGTAATTGCTATGATATCCCAGTCTCATATTCCTAACCATGCCCTGAGTTCATCTGCCCATCATGTTAGGCCCCTTGCATTGAAATAAATGCAGCTTAATTTATTAGTCCTACTTTGTCCCTGCCTGCCCTGACTGTTTGACTCACTTCTGTTCTCAGCTGTACCCGTCTCAGATCGATCTCTTTCCTCACTATCTTCCTGTGTCCCACCCCCCCCACCTTACTAGTTTAAATCCTCCCAAGCAGTTCTAGCAAATTTCCCTGCCAGTATATTAGTCCCCTTCCAATGTAGGTACAATCCGTCCTTTTTGTACAGGTCACTTCTACGCCAAAAGAGATTTGAATGATCCAAAAATGTGAATCCTTCTCCATACACCAGCTCCTCAGGCATGCATTCATCTGCTCTATCCTCCTATTCCTGTCCTCACTAACTCGTAGCACCGGGAGTAATCCAGATATTACTACCCTTGAGGACCTCCTTTATAAATTTCTGCCTAACTCTCTGTAATCTCCCTTCAGAGTCTCAACCTTTTCCCTTCCAATGTCGTTGGTTCCAATGTGGGCAATGACCTCCTGCTGGCCCCTATCCCCGTGAGAACAAACTGCACCCGCTCTGAGACATCCTTGATCCTGGAAACAGGGAAACAATACACCATTCTGCTTTTTCTCTGCTGGCCACAGGAACGTCTGTCTGTACCTCTGACTACAGAATCCCCTAACACAATTGACCTCTTGGAAGCTGACGTACCCCTTGTTGCACTAGAGCCAGTCTCAATGCCAGAAACCTGGCTGTTCGTGCTACGTTCTCCTGAGAATCCATCACCCCCTACATTTTCCAAAACAGCATACCCGTTTGAAATGGGTATATCCACAAAAGACTCCTGCACTAGCTGCCTACCTCTCTTACCCTTCCTGGAGTTAACCCATCTATGTGACTGTATCTGAGACTTTCCCCCCTTCCTATAACTGCCATCCATCACATACTGTTGCTGTTGCAAATTCCTCATCGCTTCTATCTGTCTCTCCAACCGATCCACTCGATCTGATAAGGTTCGCATCCAACAGCATTTATGACAGATATAATCCGCAGTAACCCTTAAACACTCTTTAAACTCCCACATCTGACAAGAAGTACATATCATTGCAAAGGCCATTTCGGCTCCTTCACAATCTACAGACCCAGAAAATAACACCGTCTTATTCCTCTACAAACACTGCCCCAGGTTAAATTAATAGCTCTGGCTTATATTTTAAGTTTAATCAAGAGACTTATCTCCAAAAACATATAATCAAGAAAGAATCCACTATACTCACTACTGCTGCCTTTCTCTTGGACAGACTTAAAACAACCATTAACTTATCTGATTCCGTGCTGTGAATTTCGCCCAACAGTTCCTCCAAGATTGGTGGAATTTCACTGTTTGTTAATTTTCCCAGATGCATCCTGATATCCAGCGATACACGAATTCAAACAGCAAAGGCGGTAACTGTGCAGGTTCTCTCCCTCTCTCTCTCTCTCTCCTGCACTGACCTCACCATGTGCTTCCTTTGTCTGCTCTTCTCCCTTTTAAAACTGCTGTTGTTTTTACTTTTTTTTTCCAAAGTTCGAAAACAATACAACAGCATATAAAACAGTAATTGCTGCTCCTGGAATTCGAGGAAATCACCTCCAACACCTAAAATACCTCAAAAAAAGGAGCGGCTCTTTCAGCCAGAAATTTTTCCCGTCCTCCATCTTATTGGGCCTAATGGCCTGTTTCCACACTGTGGGGATTCGAAGAAAACCAAACATGTCCACGGGGTGAATTAAATATTAATGAGAATTTTCAGGCTACAAAGGGGACTGTAAAAATCAAACCCCGTCCTGTGGGGTACAAAAAACGTTTAAGCAGCAAAGTTAACAATCACACAACACCAGGTTATAGTCCAACAGGTTTAATTGGAAGCACTAGCTTTTGGAGCGTTGCTCCTTCCCCAGGTAGGTGTGTTTAAGCAGCAAGTTTTAAAGATAGTAGAATATATTTTTTGAATTTAGATTATGCGACCTAACAACTACGAGAAAATGGTTCGGCATATTTTTTAAAAGCACCCTTGTTTCAAAATTGGGGAGGTAATACAGATTAAAATTATTTTCTTGTGATAAATCCATATTCAGCTGCATTAATGTTACAGCGTGAAGCTGCAACACCTCGACATACATAGATGTTCAATTGGAGTGGGACAAGGCAGGTTTGTGTTCAGTGATCTAAGGATTAATTTGATTGGAAATGCTTGGGGGTTGGTGGAGAAAATACTTCTTCCAAAATGAGCACTATTTGCAGTGGGATCTCTAATTTGAGAAACTCAAAAGCAATTGGTTTAGTATAATGGGAAAATCGGAACCACATCTGAACACTCAGACACCAGATGTGGTAAAGGCAAACATTATAATTATTCATAATTTCTCAGATAATCAGTCAACTATTTACATCTTTCTTGAGATTGAAGTCTGACCATCTGACATTGAAAAATGCATCTTGCTTTTAATTTACATGGCCTAGCAATGGCCACATTTTCCAAGGGACAAGCATTTAAATGTGTGCAATTCTCTCTCGTACACTGATACTCACCGAATTTCAGGAGCTTTGCAGTTGACTGTTGGTTGTACAATTGAGTAGTTCACAATCTGATTAGGTTTCACAAATCTTATTAACTCATGGCATTGACACCAGTCTGGAGCTTGTGCTGAAAGATATAAAGAGTGATGCAGCTGTTACTGTTAGAATATATTCAAAACAAAGTCAGAGGAAGTTCATTACTTACCATTGGAGAAGTATGCACTCCATAAAATCATCAACATCCAAATGGACGGCCTCTGATCCATCCTGCAGCTTTATTTTGTCTCTGGAATAATTATTTCAAAACATTAAATTTAATTATATGTGATTATTCACAGTATGTACAGAATCATTATGGCACAGATGATGGCTATTTGTGTCCTTACTGTAAAACAGTCCATTCAGCCCCTTTCCCCCGCTCTATATAGCACTACAGGTTTACTGCACTCAAGTGACCATCCAATTTATTTTCAAATCATTCATCGTTTTCACTTCCAGCCTGCTCATAAGTAAAAGGTACCCAGTCAATACCACTCTTCACAAATAAGTTTTTCCTCATTCCCCTACCCTCACCTTAGCACTTCATCTCATATCCAGAAATTTAAATCTGTGTCCCCACAATCTTGTGCTGTCAGCTAATGGGAACGTTAACACGTTACTATTTTTCCTGGTTGAGGCTTCTCAACGAATGTCTGGATCAAAGCGTACAGCGCCTTCTTTACCCTCGCTGAGACCAGATAAATGCTGGAGCTTTTACCTCAAGTTGACCTGAAACAATGGATCCCAATTAACAACATCAAATTCGTCGAACGTGGATCATGGAAATCAGTCCATTGCTGCAAGTAGCCTATCACAGAAATAACTGATTCCACCTGAGAAATATGCACCTGTGAACAGTTCATATTATGCATTAAGTTGCATTTCAACCTTGCTCAAAATCAATGATGTACAAACCTTCCTAATTCGTTCAGGTGTTTGAAAGATTTTGCACTTCACTCTTGCTCTCTTGACTGATGAAGATAGTAAACTCTGCTGTATTCTAAAGCTTATAGTGATACATGCTTCCTTATATTGGAGGGCTTTATGACTGTTTGTTAATAGATGCTAGTCACGTGGTCTGTAATCAGCCAGGGCAAATTGTGTCTGGAAACGTGATATCATCAGGAAAAATAAGCAGCTTTCCAGATACTGGGGTCCTGGATTCTCTACGTTCAATTGCAATTTTCTTGATCTGTGCATCCTTACCATATTAAAAATAATTTGTAATTCAGTATTTACTATATTTTGTTAATTCTGTGTGAATTTGTTAAAAGCAATAATTGCTTCAAACAACCTAACATCTTCTCATTGCTGTTGTGAACTGTTCCCTTAGGATCAGTGTGAAAAGGTTGGACTTGTGATTTGAAACAATAAACTTTTATCAGTAGACTTCAATTATACTGGCACCTGGCTATAAAATGATATCCTTATCAGTTTCACCCAATACTTTTTGTGCAATTTTGGTTTTGATTTTACACTGAAAGTCTTTCAGAGGTAGCCACACCTTAATTAAACTTTTCCCATACAGCTACAGCACTGGTATCTACCCGGTAATTTGGAAAATTGTCTGGGTATACCCTTGTCCACAAAAGGCAGGATAAATTCCAATCTGGCCACTTACTGCCCTATCAGTCTCCATCTACAACATCAAAAATCACGTGACACTGGGTTATAGTCCAATGGGTTTATCTGAAACCACAGGTTTTCAGAGCCCCTGCTCCTTCCTCTGGCAGCTAACCTGTTGGACTATAACCCGATATCGTGTGCTTTTTTACTTTGTCCACCCCAGTCCAACACTGGCATCTCCACATCCATCTACAAAGTGATGGGAAATATCATAATGAGTGTTATTAAGTGATATTTGCCGACTGATACTCAATTCTGATTCCACCAGGGTCACTTGACCCTGCCATCATTACAGTTTTAACCCAATCATCAACAAATTGACTGAATTCCAGAGATGAGTGACTGCCCCTGACATCAAGACAGCAGTTCACTAACTGAAGTGTTCAGGAGCCCAAGGAAAATTGCAGACAACAGAAATCAGTGGGAAAGCTCTCCAGTGGTTGCATTCGAACTGACATCAGTGAAGATGGTTGCTGTCATTTGGAGGCCAGTAATCTCACCACCAGAATATCACTGTAGGAGTCCCACAGGGTAGTGGTCTAGACTCACCAGTCTTAATCTGCTTTGTCAATGACCTGCCCTTCATCAGCAGGTCTGGATGGTAAAGTTTGCTGATGATATCCCAATGTTCAGTATTGTTTTTGACCCAATCCTGAAGCAGAAGTTGCCTGCATTTAACAAGACTGGATAATGGTGCTTGTGACTTAAGTACTCGGGCACTGACCTAACAAGTGAGAAATTAACTGTCTCAGCATTGGATGCCAAGAGGTTGCTGTTATTGATTGCCACACTATCAAAGTCCTGGGATTACCATTGACCACAACTAGACCTCAACTAGACCAGCATATGAATATTGTTGCCACAAGTGCAGGTCAAAGGCTGAGAGTTGTATGACACTAAACTCTCACCTCAACTCCTGAAAGCCTGCCCACCTTCTACAAAGCATTAACCAGGAGTGTGATGGTTTACTGTCTGCTTGTCCAGATTTGTGCAGCCTCCAATGCATTATACATCCTTCCTGAAAACAAGAGGCCGAAACTGTACTCAATATTCGAGATGGGCTCTCACCGATGCCTTCTTTGACTGAAGTGTAGTCATGATGCTCAGTTCTTCTCATGATAAAGGCTACGTCCCATTAGTCCTCCCGATTAATGTGCTGTACCTGATTGCTAAGCTTTCTGAACATCTAGATTCCTCAGTAAATTGGAAGTTTTGCAATCCTTCTCCATTCAAGTAAAGCTCTGCTTTGTAAAATTTTTCTTGCCAAAGTCAATAATTGGCACTTTTCCCACATTGTACACCATCTGTCAGTTTTTTGCCCACTCACTTAAGCTATCAATGTCATGCTACATCATTGTTACATCACCTTCATGACATACTAACCAACCTATCTTTATGTCATCCACAACTTTAGCCACCATGCCGTCAATTCCCTCATTTAACGCGATCAAATAAATTGTGAATAGTCCATGTTCCAGCATAGACGGTTGTGGCACCACCAGTATTGCCAATCTGAAATAGAGCCATTTATGCATAATCTCTGTTTCTTGCTAGCCACCCAATTGTCTATTCGTCCTTGTGCCTTGCCCCCTCATACCATGAGCTCCAGCTAAGCATATTAACCTTGAGAAAAGTTAAATTTAACATTTCAAGGCCAGTGACCCTTCCCTGGGGGGGTCACGGGACCTGAAATGTGAGCGCAGTTTATTTTTGCTACAGATGCTACCTTCCTTTGTTGATGAGTTTCTCCAGCACATTCTGATTTCAATTCAGATCTCCAGCTTCTTCAGGTCTTTGTTTTATCTTTCATTTGGAACCTTGTCAAGTGTCTTCTGGAAATACACACTCAATTCATCAACCGGCTCCTCGACAGCCACAACATATAGTACTTCTTCAAGGAATTGCAATAATTCCAACACTTCCATTTTACAAAACCGCTCTGACTCGTCCCAATTACCAGAGACTTATCAACCTGTAGCTTCATCAGTTTGCTCAGTCCTGCTCTCTTAGTGATTTTACTTTCACCACATTCCTCACCTCTTCCATTCTTCCACAGGTATAAGTGGGCAGGGTTTTTTTGGATCCTCAATTGCATTGTAACTTCTTGCCAATACCCCTTCAACAACACCTTCCAATCTCTTAACCCCTGCCACCTAGAAGGACAGGGACAACAGATGCTTCGAAAGACCCTCACCTGCAAGTTCCCCTCTAAGTCACACGTCATTCTGACTTGGGAGTAAAACCTTGCTCCTGTAACTGTTACCAGGTCAAAAAGCTGAATTGCCTTCTATACAGCACTGTGAGTAAACGGAAAGCACAATGGTTAGAGCACTTCAAGAAGGTGGCTTACCATGACCTTTTCAACAGCATTTAGGGATTGACAATAAATGCTGGCAATTCTGACACCTTGGAGATAAACAACATATCACTGTGGCAGGAAGCAATTGCATTGCAAAAGAAAATTGAAACTCTTTTGTGTGGCTCCTTTCTGTTAAACGTGTACATTTCACAATGCTGCTTCTTCTATGAAGACATGGTTGAGATTTTCAAAGTTGGCTGTTGTAATAACTCAGGAAATCTGACCAGTTCATTGCTGAACACTAAAATAGAGGCACTACAAGTGGTAAAAATACACTAGTCCCAGACGTTAACAGACAGTTCTGTGAACCCATCCCTGGGTCTGCTTTATGAAGGGCTTAGGTGATGAGTTCCAGTCAGGCAAGCCATTGCCTGTTACCAAGGGAGCTCATACTCAGCAATTCCTAAGGTGATTAATTAGTGACCCCCCCCAATAGACCTTGTAGGGATTATCATAGTCATCAACGTGATAAACCTCCATTTTTTTATGCTCGTTAGTTAATGTTTCTTATATTGGACCCTGCCAACAATAGCCTGTGATCAGTTCTGAACCTAATGGAATCAATGACGGCATTCTCTGAATCTTGAAAATATCTCTACTTTTATGATTATGACTCATTGGATCAAATAGTCAAGCCATCAACCTGTCTCCACATAATAATTGAAACAAATTAATCTGCAAGACTGAGTTTATCATCTTCTTCCTGGTTCAGTTAATCTTCCTTTTCTGTCTTTTACTTTCTTTGCTCATTCCAATTTTACTTCAAGCTTTTTCAGTATAAATTTGCTTATATTGGTTTTCTATTGCTTTTTTACAATTATTTTTCATTTCCTTTTATTGATCCCCATTTGAATGGATTTCGATGCTCTCTTGGCTGTTCGATGTGGATGAATCATGTGCCCAATTGCAGGGTAGCACCTTTTTATGAAGGACTGCCTATTTCCAAATGGATTCAGCGCAAGAGCAAGATACTCGGCCCCTCGGTCTTGCTTCACGCCTCAGTAAGATTATAACTGATTTGATTACTCCATAATCCCATCTCACCTCTCACTACCTCGACCTTAAAAATATTCAAAGACTCTCCCTCCATCATCTTTTGAGAAAGAAACTTCCAATTACTCTCAATCCTCTGAAAAAATGTTCTCTTTATCTCTGTCTTGCCAAATAAGTGGGCTTCTTTGCACCGGATGATGTCAAACTTCTTGAGTATTGGACCTGCTACCATCCAGGTAAGTGAGGAGTACTCCATCACACTCCTGACTCATGCCTTGTGGATGTGAACTGGTTCTGAGGAATCAGGATTCCTAGCCTCTGACCTGCTGTTGTAACCAAAGTATTTATATGGCTAACCTAGTTACATTTCCAGTTAATGGTATTCCTCAGGATGTTGATAGCTGGGGGAATTCATTGAAGGCAATATCACTGAACCTTACTTTCAAACAGAAACCTTATTTTCAAACAGAGACCCCTAATGTTAACTAAGACAATCTTGATTTGTCTGTGCTCTACCTTGCAAAGCACCTGGCTCTTGGGCCTAGAATGTGATGAGCGTATTGTTGGTGTGTTTGGTGAGGTGTCCACTGCTAGGCTGTGGAGATGAAGTGCAATCTTCTCAATTTAAAATAGAGGAAGTACTGTCAGCCTTCTGACTGATAGGAGGAGTGCTGCCAACTGAGCGCTCTTCCCTGCAATCCACACACCTAAGTATTCCTTACTTGGGCTGAAATGCTCAGATGGCCCAAGATCCATGATTGTAGACACGCTGGCATACTTGCCTGCAAGTCAGCAGAGGGATACGTGCAAAGCCATGTCAATAACAAGGAAGGCCACCTGCAATGGAAGAATTGCTGGGTCGAAACAGTGCATACTTTGAACATAACTGCAAAACGATTGACCATCGCGCAGTGTGGCTTTCATTGCAATTGGAAATGAGGTTTGAGAAGTTCTGTTGTTTGTGATTATTAAACAAATGCCTTGACATCCTTTACACAAACTCGGCAAACTGAATGGTTTCACTCAGGTTAATTATCCATAGTCAAGCCCCATAATCAATAAACACAAATATTTTATTGCAGTGTTAAACTTATTGTAAAAGATTAGACAGAACAATAAAAGCTTGTCTTACTGCAACACCTTTATCCTGTGGGGAGAAAAAAACGAAATTAAATTCTTTATTCAGTGCGACCTAGTAATCAGTACATTTTAAAAGCCAAAGTGATAAGGAACAACAAATAGTTTAAAGTCAAACAATGTACTAATGCAGAAAAGTAGTATGGGTCCTGAGGACTGGGATACAAAGGTCAACAAAAGTTGACAAAGCAGAACAACAGAAAGTGTGTATAAAATAAATTTACACATGATATCAAAATTAAACCAACATTGTATGAAATCATTAAGAGTGTGGCCAGTAGCCATGTGAACAGGGTTGTGGGACAGCTTTGTTGAGATCTATACTTCTGTTCCCTAGAGTGGTGTCCTTAACCCAAGTATCTTCAGCTGCTTCATCAATGACCTTCCCGCCATCGTTAAATCAGAAGTGGGAATGTTTGCTGATGATTGTGCAATATTCAGCACCATTCATAATTCCTTCATTACTGAGGCATGTTCAATTCTGCAAGACTTGTACAATATCCAGACAAAAGTAAGACCATTTGCATCACAAAAGTGCCAGGTGATGACCATCTACAATAACAGACAATCTAGCTATCATATCTTTACATTCATTGATATTGCCTTCATTGACTTCCCCCAGCTATCAACATCCTGAGGAATACCATTAACCGGAAATGTAACTAGATTAGCCATATAAATACTTTGGTTACAACAGCAGGTCAGAGGCTAGGAATCCTGATTCCTCAGAGCCAGTTCACATCTACAAGGCACGAGTCAGGAGTGTGATGGAATACTCCTCACTTGCCTGGATGATAGCGGGTCCAACACTCAAGAAGTTTGACATCATCCAGTACAAAGAAGCCCACTTATTTGGCACCAGATCCACAAACATCCACTCCTTCCACCACCGACACTCTGTGTGTCATCTACAAGATGCACTATAAAAATTCACCAAGACAGCACCCTGCAAAGCTACACTTTCTTCCATCTGGAAGGAGAAAAGCAGCGGATACATGGATCACCACCAACTGCAAGATCTCCCCCAAGTCACTCATCATCATGAGTTGGAAATTATCATCATTCCATCACTTTTGCTTCCTAGTGGCATTAGTAGTGGACTGCAGTCGTTCAAGAAGGCAACTCACCACCACCTTCTCAAATGCAAGTAGGGAGAGAAATAAATGCTGGCTCAGCCAGCGATGCCCTCGTCCCGTGAATGAAGAGAGAAAAATTGCATGGTTGAGTGCAGGGGTAAAGGATATTTGCTTCAGCTTTATAGGATCTTGGTGAGACTGCACCTAATACATTGCTTTGGCCAACTTACCTAAGAAAAGATGTACTTGCCATAACAAAGCACCACCTAAATGGATGATCACCAAATTAATTCCTCAGATGGTGGGACTGTCCTATGAGAGGAGAGGTTGGAGAAACTGGGCCTGCATTCTCTGGACTTTAGAAGGATGAGAGGTCTTGTCATTGAAGCTTTAACATACCTTAAAGGATTGGACTGAGTGAGGAAGAATACAGAATAAATGTTTTCCCTCACTTTCTTTGGGGCATTGGTGGTGGTAGTGGTGGAGCTGAATGGGAAAAGTCACTCAGAATTAGGAGCAAGCCATTTGGGACTAAGCTGAGGAGGAACTTCCTTCATGCAGAAGGTGCGAAATCTTTGGAGCTGCCTTGCCCAGAGGGCTGTGGAATGTCAATCATTGAGTATATTCAAGACAGCGATTGATTGGTTTGTAGCTATTAAGGATATCAAAGGGTATAGGGACAGCACAGGAAGATAGTATTGAGATGCATATCATCTATGATCTGGAATGGTACAGCAGGTTGGATGGACTATTTCTGGGATTTTTAAAATATATTTTCTATCCGCTTTTGGTCCACTTGTGGTCTCTAATCAGTCACATCCTTCCTTTCACCACACTTTTATTATTTATAACTTGCGGAAGATTTTGGAGTCCCTTTTTATGTTTGTTACCAGTCCCTGTTCCTACTAACTCTTTGCTTTTCGAATTTGATTTTTCACTTTTCTGTTTTCAGAGTGTTCTTCATTGTATTTCCAACATGACACCTGTTGTAAGCACACTTTCTTTCATCTTAATCTTTAAATCCTTTGTCATCCAGGGGACTCTAGATTTGTTGGCCCCGCTTTCCTGTTCTGGTGATCTTCAATAACTAATGCATTCTTTCTGTCAACAACATTAGCAAGCAGAGTCCAGTGGCCAGCTCATCACTGCACTCCTACCATACCGTATAAATGTTGGGTTCCCTCTTAAACTGTCATTTATATGAATTGTCCTGATGAGTGCAAGATGAAAAGCTTTGATAAATATGCTTTTTATCAGAGATATTCAAATCTTATACTACCAAATGACAATTTGTACTGCCAAATAGTGGGCGGCACGGTGGCACAGTGGCTAGCACTGCTGCCTCACAGCGCCAGAGACTCGGGTTCAATTCCTGCCTCAGGCGACTGACTGTGTGGAGTTTGCATGTTCTCCCCGTGTCTGCGTGGGTTTCCTCCGGGTGCTCCGGTTTCCTCCCACGGGTCAGGTGAATTGGCCATGCTAAATTGCCCGTAGTGTTAGGTAATGGGTAAATGTAGGGGTATGGGTGGGTTACGCTTCGGCGGGTCGGTGTGGACTTGTTGGGCCGAAGGGCCCATTTCCACACTATAAGTAATCTAATCTAATCAAATAAAGTCAAATAAATAGTGAAATGTGTTGATAGTGGAGGAATAGTACGCTGGATGTTCTAATGAAACAAAAACTGAATAAGTGATGAAGACTCACTGAAGTTATCTAAAGGAGAGGAATGAAGGCATTTCGAAGCACACCAAGCAGTTACAAATCCCCGAGTACTGTTGGTTTCTATTCCAATATTTAAATGAAGTGGGTGAGACTATTGCAAACTTCCTTACTCTGACCATTGAAAGTTCTCTTGAGGAAGAAGCATATTCACATGCTGCTCTGCTTTTCAGTAAGTTCAAAGGGAAACCAAAAAAATAAATTGTACATATGTTAGCCTCACATTTATAGAGTCATAGAGATGTACACAATGGAATTGTTGGAAACTTATTAGAATCCTGGGTAGAATGGTGGCACAGTGATTAGCACTGCTGCCTCACAGCGCCAGAGACCCAGGTTCAATTCCCACCTCAGTCTGTGTGGAGTTTGCACATTCTCCCCGTGTCTGCGTGGGTTTGCTCTGGTTTCTTCCCACAGTCCAAAAATGTGCAGGTTAGGTGAATTGGCCATGTTAAATTGCCCCTAGTGGTAAATGTAGGGGAATGGGTCTGGGTGGGTTGCTCTTCGGAGGGTCGGTGTGGACTTGTTGGACCGAAGGGCCTGTTTCCACACTGTAAGTAATCTAATCTATAAAGGATAATGTGATGGAAAATTCTAAAATTTAGAACCAGATGGATTTTTAAAGGCTGGGTTATTTCTTTGACTGATTTTTTTGTTGAAAACTTGGCTGGTGCAGTGGCCAGGGTCTATCAAATGTTTTGCTATTGATATGGACTTTTAGAAGGCACATGATGAAGTATCTGGTATCAAAGTGTCAGTTAAAATTGAAACTCATGGATTTAAACACAAGTTATTGAACTGTTTAGGAACAGGCTGAGTGAAAGGAGATAGAAAAACTACGCTAGTTGATAGGAGGTGATCGGATGGGGGGGGAGGGGATCTCAAAGAGATGTTTTAGAAGGGTCTCAACTGTGTACCATTTATGAATGATTCACATGGTAGAATTGAAAGCCACGTTCCCAAGTTTGCCAATGAAACAAGGATTGGCAGCATTGTAAACAGTCGTGAAGAAGAAAAAGAAAATAGCAAAGATATTTCAATGAATTAAGTTTTGGGGTAAAACTGAGGCAATTTTTGAGGTTTGGAATGAAAATGAGATTGGAGTGCTTTATAAACTGTGAATCGCTAGAAACAAGTTCAAAGAGACTTGGGAGTCTATGTGCAAAGATCATTAAAATAGTATGAAAACATAGATAAAGTAATCAAAAAGACGAGTGTAATGATGGACTTCCGCATTCCATTGCTCTCGATGTAGAGAATAGAAGGTGTTATACAGCTGTGCTAAGTTCAACTCTGCAGTTTTTAGTCTGAATTTCCAAACCTGAGGGAGAATATACTGGTCTTGGCAGTAGTGTAAAGTACATTTTCCCAAATGTTAACTTGATTTGGAGAGTAGGTTTTGAAGGGAGGTTATTTTAGCTAGGCTTCTGTTCCCTGGAAATTAGAAGGTTAACTGGTGGTTTGATTGGCGTTTTCACTGGGAGGCAATGGCTTAGTGGTGTTTTCTTGGACTATTAATCCCGGTAACAATCTGGCAATTTGGGTTCGAATCTTGCCATGGCAGATGGTAGAATTTGGATTCAATTAACAGTAGTATAATAATGACCATGAAACCATTAGTAATTGGACAAAAAGTCCATCTGGTTCACGAATATCCTTACATACCCAGCGCAATATCGACTGTTAACTACCCTTTGGGCAATTGGGGATGGGCAATAAATGCTGGCTGCATCAATGATGTTCACATCCCATTGAATGAATACCTTTTTTTAAAAAAAATGAAACGGAAGAGAGGGTGTAGGTAGAGAGAGGGTCTGACATTGGGGCACAGCCTAAAGTTTGGAGTCAGACCTTACAAGACTGAAGTTAGCAAAGAATTCTTTTTGCAGAAAATAGTAAAAACTTGGAACAGTTGATGTTGAATCTGAGATTAATAGATTTTTCATAACCAAACATACTGAAGCATGGGGAGAAAATATATGTAGATGGAGTTTGGTCACAGATAGACCATGATCGAATTTAATAGCAGAAGAACTCAAGGGGCTGAGTGGTCTCCTCTGATTACTGTATTTGTCTTTAGACTCCCAATTTTAAGGATGGAGGCGAAGAAGTATTCAAGATGCCTACCTGTATTCACAATAACAAAATAAACACAGTGTACATACAAATCTGCTTGTAGACTTTAGGAAGTAATGTGACACAGAGCATAGATACATGGTGGTCAGTCACCTATTTCTGTGCTGTTGGAAAAGTATGACTTTTCGAGTGGCTTATTGAGCTCTGTCTAACTTTGTTATCAGAAAAATATGCTGTAGAACTATGACAGCAGAGTGACAATTTCTGAGGGGTTGAGATTTTACATGAGCTTTACAGCATAGGGAAGAGCCCATTGACCCTAAACAAACCCGTCCCACTTCACCTCACCCCATCCCCTGGTCTGCACTGACTCTGGTTTGTCAGTTGCGAGTTATTAATTGGCATGATGGAAGCCAAGTTGAATTCTGGTAATACTATTTGCTTTGTGTCCGTTGTGTATGTAAACCATCATCATATTTTACTCTGTGCTACTGCAAGTAATTCACAACTTTCTCTGCATGTTTATTTGAGGAGGCTAAGGGGTGACCTTATAGAGGTTAATAAAATCATGAGGGGCATTGATAGGATAAATAGACAAAGTCTTTTCACTGGGGTGGGGGAGTCCAGAACTGGAGGGTGTAGGTTTAGGGTGAGAAGGGAAAGATATAAAAGAGACCTAAGAGGCAACATTTTCATACAGAGAGTGGTGTGTGTGTGGAATGAGCTGACAGAGGAAGTAGTGAAGGTTGTACAATTGCAACATTTGAAAGGCATCTCGATGGGTATATGAATAGAGAGGTTTGGAGGGATATGGTCCAGGTGCTGGCAGGTGGGACTAGATTGGGCTAGGATATCTGGTCGGCATGGACGGGTTGGACCAAAGGGTCTGTTTCCATGCTGTACATCTCGATGACTCTATGAGTTGTGGTTTAGCTCTCTTACCAAATTAAAGATTGTTAGCGTAAAACAAAAATTTCTAATGCGCTCAATGCAGATGGACCATTTACTGATTTTGATCTATGAATGCAGACAATGTACAATGTGTAATATTGTTTATATATTTAACCTGTCAATGGTTTCACTCCAGGATGGTAAAGGATCTGGTTCATTTTCCTGTTGAATTATATCCTGCTTAACTAATGTTTGATTTAGCCTGGCACCCTCTTTTGTTATTTTGGTTGCTTAGTTTAATTTTTCTTTGTGATACTGCCTGGGATGGAAGATTGAAGTGTTGAGGAAAGGTTGAATAGGCTTGGGTTGTTTTTGTTGGAGCAGAGAAGACTGAGGGGTGATCTCACTGAGGTGTACAAGATGATGAGGTGCATGGACAGTGTGGCTAAGAAGCAGCTCTTCCCCTGAGTTGAAGGGTCAGTCACGGGGGTGGGGCCACAGGTTCAAGGTGAGAGGCAGGAGGTTTAGGTGAATGTGTGGAAAATTGTTTTTACTCAGAGGGTGGAGGCAGTCTGGAATGTACTTCCTGGGAGAGTGGTGGATGCGAAATGCCTAACATCCTTTAAAAAGTACCTGGATGAGCACTTGTCATGTAATAACATTCAAAGCTTTGGGCCATGTGTTGGTGAATGGGATTAGGTTGAAGGTCAGATGTTTCTCACATGTCGGCGCAGACTCGAGAGGCTGAAGGCCCTCTTTTGCCCTATATGATTATATGATTTTAAGAAAATTCATTTGAATTAAGCAATTAGCCATGGTACATGAAGTACAACTTCTACGAGAGAAAGATAATTGCATGTATGGTTTGCTGTTGGCCAGCCAAAGAGGCAGGTCCTCCATCAAGGAGAGGGGACGGCCTAGTGATATTATCGGTGGATTGTTAATCCAGAGATTCACGTAATGTTCTGGGGACCTGAGTTTGACTCCTGCCACAGCAGATGATAGAATTTGAATTCAGTTAAAAAACAAATCTGGAATTCAGAGTCTAATAATAACAATAAATCTATTGTCATTTGTAAAAATGCATCACTCGTGTCCTCTATGGAAGGAAACTGCCATCCTGACCTGGTCTGGCCTACATGTAACTCCAGACCCACAGCAATGTGGTTGACTCTTAACTACCCTCTGGGTAATTAGGAATGGGAAATAAATGCTGGCCGAGTTAGCAAAACCCTCATTCCGTGAATGAATTAAAAAAACGACCACAACCATCGTGGTGATTGATCTTTGACATTGTTCTACATCACACTCTGCTCAATTGAACTAATTGAGCCCCAGAAGATTAAATTGTTGTCAACAGGAAATAGTTGTTTGGCTCTAACAAGTTTCCTTTTTGTTTCAGGCACATACGTTTTCCCCAGTGGGTCCAAAATAGCCATGGAAGGAAGCCAACAAACGACTTTTGTTAAAATCAGTGAAGACAAATGCATTTCGAAGTAAGTGTCTTTTTTTGCAATACAGACATTTGGTTCTGATCTTCTATTTTCTGTCAAAAGCTTTTTATATTCTCATTCAGCTCAGCAAGGTTGGGGGTCATCAACGTTTCCTCTGAGCACTGTCGATACAATTCGACCAGGGTACATACTTGGAAACAACAGACAATGTTAATCTCTCCCGTTTGCCTTGGTCTTATAAGGACTTCCACCTAACAGCTTGGCTATGAGCTGATGAAGTTTTCTTGATTTAAATAAGCAGAAAATAGTCATGGTTCTGATCGGGAGACTGAGCCTTTTAAAGGCACTCGATATAGCAGATATCACTTCATGTCAAAAAGTCGATAATATCAAAAATGAATCTGTGGAAATTGTAGAATGAGTGGTTAATCTATGGAACGGAATCCATAGGGAGATGGTAAGATCATTGATTAAATCAAATTAAAGTTAAATAAATTTGTTTTAGATTTGTTTTTAAATAGATTTCATGAGTAAACTGAGACATATTTGAATATTTGTGGTGAGTGATGCAATGTCTGGGAGAATAAAACTGATTGTGGAACTATGGTTTCGAGGCAGTTGACCACTGGGGTTTTCCTCCCATCATGTCTGCGTCTTTCACAGGCCAATTGCTAAAGATCAGTCAACAGGTCCATGATCATTGTGTCATGAAACTACCAGGATGGTCAAGGTTGAATTAGGTGACCCCGGCTCATTCTTCATCTGACAATCCTTTTGCTCCTCCATTTAAAATGAAGAACAATTGCCTCTTACCGATGCTGAGCCTGTTTTAGTCCCAGATTTCAAAATGAGCTGTTGTTTTATTTGTTCCTTTATTCATCCAGGAAGAGAAATGACCTGGAAAATGATTAGTTCCGAGTTTGTCTGATCAGCTTAGTACTTGAATAAATGTGGAGATGTATCAGATGACTGTTTCTCATCTCACCTTCACTGTTCTGTAGAATGACTTTCTCTCACTTCCGAAGCCTTTCCTTGTGGTGTTCCTTATCACAAAGTACATGCATCATTTGTACTGCCTCTATGTGGGGAAAGGTTAGAGTTTGGATTTAAAGTAGTAGCAGATGAGGATCTGAAAGCTCTACTAGGTCAGACAGTCTTTCTTGACGAGTGGACATAATCCAGCATTTGTCAGTGAGCAGGGACTTTTGTGATTTGCATGGGGATTGGTTAGCTCAGTTGGCTGGACATTTGGCTTGCAATCCAGAGCCATGCCAACGGTGCTGGTTCAATTCCCCTGATACAGCTGAAGTTACTGAGATGGTTCACGCTTTCCCCTCTCCTGAGGCATTGTGACTCTGGTGGTTAGCACTGCTGCCTCACAGCGCCAGAGACCCGGGTTCAATTCCCGCCTCAGGCGACTGACTGTGTGGAGTTTGCACATTCTCCCCGTGTCTGCGTGGGTTTCCTCCGGGTGCTCCGGTTTCCTCCCACAGTCCAAAGATGTGCAGGTCAGGTGAATTGGCCATGCTAAATTGCCCGTAGTGTTAGGTAAGGGGTAAATGTAGGGGTTTGGGTGGGTTGCGCTTCGGCGGGTCGGTGTGGACTTGTTGGGCCAAAGGGCCTGTTTCCACACTGTAAGTAATCTAAAGTAATCTAATCTAATCTCATCACCAGTCATCTTTCCCTGATAAGAGATTTGGACTATGGTGACTTTTCTTCTACTGTGGTTTACAACAGGTGGGGTAAACGTTGAGAGCCATTGGCTTGTTTTTGTTTGAAAAACACACGAATTAAACATTTTTGGGCCATTCAGATGAGACCTGACTGGGATCAAGAGCAAACGTAGTTCCTGTCCTTAATAAAAAAACAAGTATGGAACAGTTCAGGGAAAGCACATTTACCCCAGAAGAAAATGTAGTTTGTATAACTTCCACACTGAGCGTTTGGTTAGAGGTCTGCAGGTTATTAAAAAGCTAAGAAAATCTCAGCTTCCAGTTATGTGAGTATCTGCACAAGAAAGCTTTAGTTCAAATGGAGGAACTGGGGAAGTCTGCTATGCTGGACTTAAAGGTTTGGTATAAAAGGATAATTTCTGAAAAATAGTGGTATCTGGTATTAGGTGAGACTTTGTTTTGCAGTGTGTTTTAAGATCTCTCTGTTCTATACCAGACAGCTTTATTGTGTTTTTGTTTACATCTTTTCTGAAATGCACTTTTATTCTCATGTTAAAGAAATTCTGCAGCAAATACAATGTTGAAAAGACATTTGGGTAAGGACATAAATAGGAAAGGTTTGGGGAGATATGGGGGGAGCAGGCAGATGGGAATAGCTTAGTTTGGGATTATTTTCAGCATGGACCGGTTCGACCAAAGGGTCTGTTTCTGAGCTGTATCACTCTACGACTATCAGTAAACTTTGCTTAGAATCTATCAGGCCAGCTTTCAATCTGGGACCTTTCCAATAGCCTAGATCATCACATGTGACTGAGCAATTTTACTGCCACACTTAAAAAAAATATTTTACACCATTTTCGTAGCTAGCAAAAATATTTACACATTTATATTTCATAGTCAAGACACTGAAGAGAAAATCCTAACAGAAGTGCCATTTCTGAGTGGAAATGATACCAATTCTCTCCTGACTTCAGACTTCCTGTTTAGCAATACTTATTTTCGAGTTACGTAATGCTGCAAGTGTACCCAATCTGGAGAATTAGAGACCAAACACAAGATTCAAATAGTGACTGCACACAGATTTGCATTTTTGACATTATTGACAATGTCACCACAACCATTCAGCTCTTAGACTGAATAAAATATTCCGCCAACTGAGTACAAACATCTTGATTGGAGAATGAACTTGCTGGTATTCTGTTGTGGATAGCCTGGAAAAATGTCTCTCTTCAGTCACTCAAAGTTATCTTATTAGGTTTTTGTAACATTTCATAAGCGATGTTTTCTCATTGATGTTGCACTTGGACAATTAATGAGCTGGACCATTGCTGCTTGCAGCATTGACGAATCTGTGTTCACAATGTGTTGTAGCTGAAGGAAAGTGAGTGGGAGGCCAGCCCTGTTTAATCACAAGGGTGTACCGTCCCCCTCTGTAGACAAGCCCTGATCTTCTGGCACAATGTAACCAAAAAATGGGTGAGTGAAATAACAGTGGCTGGCTCCTGTCACCAAGTCACCCTTTATTTACCAGAGAACAGTAGACTGGCTGTGGCCAGCCAGCCCAAGAGTCAGTGTTCAATTGAGAAGATTATACTCTCCTGATTTTCATATATTTTTTGGTGTGGTGTAGGAGACTGTGAAGAAACAATGTGTGCAGACAACTTTATTCATGTTCCCCCACCAGAAGGATAAAACACCGGAGTGGCCACTGACAGACAATGCCCTTCTCTCTCTCCTGGTTGTATTTTCTTTTTTTCTTTTCTTAGTGAAAACACACGCAAAAAAGAAAATACAGTCACTGAGAAAACCAGAGGGCAAGGTCTAAGCCCTGCAACAAAATCAGCATCGTCCTTTTCTCAAAATAAAACACAAGAAGAGTAACACACAGGCTGTAACCAGCCAGTGAAACAACAGTTCCCTAAAGAGAACTGAAATACACCATTAACACATTGACTGTGAAGAATGGTCAGTTCAGGAATCAGTCCTTAAAAAAGGAATACCAGTAACAAACTTGCTGTGTAGATCATAGAGGTGTACAGCATGTAAACAGACCCTTCAGTCCAACCCATCCATGCCAACCAGATATCCCAACCCAATCTAGTCCCACCTGCCAGCACCCGGCCCATATCCCTCCAAACCCTTCCTATTCATATACCCATCCAGATGCCTTTGAAATTCAGATGCCAGTTCAGAAATTATGTCCCTAGAAACAGAAACCATTAGCATTACACACTGTAGCCAGCCAGCCAGCTCAGACTCAGTCCCCTGAACTGAGGGGATTCTCATCTCCGGGTCATTTTTCTTCCCTGATTGGCCCAGGTTAGTAATCCCAATGGTTAACAGGTCCAGCTGGTCCCAATCACTACAACGAGGTTTAGTGGCAAACAAACTGGGGAGATCTGTGTTTCTTGTTCTTTTTATGGAATTGAGCACTAACTTCCAGGCACTAAAGAGAGCAAAGACTCCTGTTAGCACCATACACAACATAAACTAGTTGAATGAAGCAAGGCTTTGTTGATCCTCAGACTTCTGTTTTTGGCTTTTGCTGTGTTTTCTGGCTGACCCATGCACCCCGACCTCCCTCTGCCCCTGCCAGTCAGTCTGTTGCAGAGTTGACTGTGAGCATGATTCCTGATCCCTCAGCACTGAAGCTGGTTGCTGTTTCACAAGTTCCCAAAGACATCAGGATAACAACCTACATTTCCCTGTTGATCTTTTATTTGTTTACGGAATAGCTTGCTGCTTAGATTTAATCATGTGTTGATGTTGTTTGCGTTTAGGTCTGAACTGTTAATGCTTCTCAAAACCTACAACTGCTACCAAGAAGGGAAAAGTTTCCAATTAAGACACCGAGAGGTAGGATAGTTAACTGAGCTCTAGATACCCTCACTGGTTCAGCCATCAGGGCTACCTTATATAACCTCATTGGTACGGCCAGCAAATAATGAATTGATGACACAGTACATTGATGTTGCTTAATGTTTGGTCAGGCCACGTGCTTTAATTTACCGTCGAGGATCTGTGGAAATAGTTTCCATATTTCACATTTGTCTCAACAACTTGTATATTGTTTTCCTTTGCCTCAGTTTCTACCATTCATCAGTTTTACCAGGAAGTGGAACTGCTTGTCTTTGCATTTGTAATAATTTAAATAGCACTGTATTTATCTGAATTGTGTCTCAAAACTAGTCTTTTGGATATAATTGGCTATTCAGCAACTTGAGTCTGTTTAGATCTTTGATAAGTTTCTTCTATCATTGACAATCGTTAACCTATTTTAATTCAGTATTATAATGAGTGTAATCATTAACCAATTTTAAGTCAGTATTATAATGAGTGTAACTCCTTACACTGAACAGGTATCTGTTCTTTATTTTTGAATGGCAGAAATATTGCTGCCTAAGTGTGATCTCCCAGTTTATTTACTTCAGTTTGATGTTGATGCCAGTAAGCAATGAAGACGAGATGTCCATCCGTTAGAGAAACGTCAACAGTCATCATCAATAACATAAAGGAGTGTAGTTCATTTATTTTACTGCCCCTCTGCTTCACTCTTGCTTTTTGCTCTGTATGTCTCTCTCACCCTCTTTGTCTCTCTCAAACTCTTGGTCACTCCCAACTGTTGTCTCTGTCACGCTGTTTGTCTGTCTATGTCTCTCCCACGTCCTTCATCTTTCTCACACACTTCACCCTCTCGCACTCTTGGTCCCTTTCACTTTCTTTGTCTCCCTTCCTTCTTCTCACACACACGTGCACACACACACTCACTTGCACACACACACTCACATTCACACACACACACACACACACATACACACACACACACACACACACACACACGCACACACACGTGCACATACACTCACATACACACTCACATACACACACACGTGCACACACATGCACACACACAGACACGTGCGCACACACACACGTGCACACACACACACACACACACACACGCACACACACACTCTACTGGTCCCCCTCACACATCTCATCCATCTCGCACTCCTCGTCCCTCACACTCCTTGTTCCCCCCTCACACTCCTCGTTCCCCCTCGCACTCCTCATTCCACCCTCACACTCTTCGTCCCCCTCACACTCCTCGCTCTCCCTCACACTCCTCGTTCCCCCCTCGCACCCCTCGTTCCCCCCTCACACTCCTCATTCCCACTCACACTCCTCGTTCCCACCTCGCACTCCTCGTTCCCCCCTCACTCTCCTCGATCCCCCCCTTGCACTCCTCATTCCCCCCTCGCATTTCTCGTCCCCCTCACACTCCTGGTCCCCCTCACACTCCTCGTTTCGCCCTCACACTCCTCGTTCCCCCTCCCACTCCTCTTTCCCCCGATACTCCTCGTTCCCCCTCGCACACCTCATCTCCCTCACACTCCACGTTCCCCCGTCGCACTCCTGGTCCCCCCCTCACACTCCTAGTTCCCCCTCACACACCTCGTTTCCCCCTTGCACTCCTCTTTCCTCCTCACATTCCTCGTTCCCCTTCACATTCCTCGTTCCTCCCCACACTCCTCGTCCCTCTCGCACTCCTCTTGCACCCTCACATTCCTCGTTCCCCCTCGCACTCCTCACCCCACCTCGCACTCCTCGTCCCTCTCACACTCCTCATTCCCCCCTCGCACTTCTGGTCCCCCCTCACACTCATCATTCCTCCCCTCACACTCCTTGTTCCCCCTCACACTCCTTGTTCCCCCTCACACTCCTCATTCCCCCTCGCACACCTCGTCCCCCTCACACTCCTCGATCCCCCCTCGCACTCCTCGTTGCCCCTCACACTCCCTCGTTTCCCCCCGCATTCCTTGTTGCCCCTCACAAACCTCGTTCGCTGTTCGCACTTCTCGTTTCCCCCTCGCACTCCTCATTCCCCCCTCGCACTCCTCGTTCCCCCCACTCCTCGTTTCCCCCTCGCACTCCTCGTTTCCCCCTCACAGTCCTCATCCCTCTTGCACTCCTCGTTCTCCCCTCGCACTCCTCATTTCCCCTTCGCACTGCTCGTTCCCTCTCACACTCCTCATTCCCCCTCGCACCCCCCGTTCCACCCTCACACTCCTCGTTCCCCCTCATACTCCTCGCTCCCCCCTCGCACACCTCGTCCCCCTCACATTCCTCATTCCCCCTCACGCTCCTGGTCCCCCTCACACTCCTCGTTCCCTCTCACACTCCTCGTCCCCCTCACGCTCCTCATTGCCCCCTCACTCTCCTCGTTCCCCCCTTGCACTCCTCTTTCCCCCCTCGCATTTCACGTCACCCTCACACTCCTGGTCCCCTCACACTCCTCGCTCCCCCTTGCACTCCTCGTTCCCCCTCACACTCCTCATTCCCCCTCGCACTCCTCGCTCCCCATCACACTCCTCGCTCCTCATCACACTCCTCATTCCCTCCTCACTCTCCTCGTTCCTCCCTTGCACTCCTCATTCCCCCCTTGCACATCTCGCCACCCTCACACTCCTCGTACACCCTCACACTCCTCGTTCTCCCTCACACTCCTCATTCCCCCTCACACTCCTCTTCCCTCTCGCACACCTCGTCCCCCTCACACTCCTCGTCCTCCCCTCATACCCCTCATTCCCCTGGCACAACTCGTACCCTCACACTCCTCATACACCTTCACACTCCTCATTCTCCCTCACACTCCTCTTTCCCCTCGCACTCCTCATTCCCCCTCACACCCCTCAATCCCCCCTCGCACAACTCGCACCCTCACACTCCTCGTACACCTTCACACTCCTCATTCTCCCTCGCACTCTTCGTTTCCCCCTCACACTCCTCGTTGCCCCACGCACTCCTCGTTTCTACCCTCGCACTCCTCATTCCCCCTCACACACCTCGTTCCCCCCTCGCACTCCTCTTTCCTCCTCACATTCCTCGTTCCCCCTCACACTCCTCGTTCCCCCTCACACTCCTCGTTCCCCCCTCACACTCCTCGTACCTCTCGCACTCCTCTTTCCGCCTCACATTCCTCGTTCCCTCTCACATTCCTCATTCCCCCTCGCACTCCTCATCCCTCAAGCACTCTTCGTTCCCCCCTCACACTCCTCGTTTCCCCTCACACTCCTCGTTTCCCCTCACACTCCTCGTTTCCCCTCACATTCCTCGTTTCCCCTCACACACCTCCTTGCCCCTCACACTCCTCATTCCCCCTCACACTCCTCGTTCCACCCTCACACTCATCATTCCCCCCTCACACTCCTCGTTCCCCCTCGCACACCTCGTCCCCCTCACACCCCTCATTCCCCCCTCGCACTCCTGGTCCCCCTCGCACTCCTGGTCCCCCTCACACTCCTCGTTGCCCCTCACACTCCTCGTTGCCCCTCGCACTCCTCGTTTCCCCCCGCACTCCTCGTTCCCCCTCACGCACCTCATTCCCCCTCGCACTTTTCTTTCCCCGTCGCACTCCTCATTCCACCCTCGCACTCCTCGTCCCCCTCACACTCCTCGCTCCCCCTCACACTCCTCGTTCCCCCCTTACACTCCTCATTCCCCCTCGCACTCCTCGTTCCCCCCCCATACTAATCGTCCCCCTCACACTCCTCGTTCCCCCCTTGCGCTCCTCACTCTCCCCTTGCACTCCTCATTCCACCCTCGCATTTCTCGTCATCCTCACACTCCTCGTCCCCTCACACTCCTCGTTCCCCCTCACACTCCTCGTTCCCCCCTTGCACTCCTCATTCCCCCCTCGCATTTCTCATCATCCTCACACTCCTGGTCCCCTCACACTCCTCGTTCCCCATCGCACTCCTCGTTCCCCCTCGCACTCCTCGTTCCCCCTCGCACTCCTCGTTTCCCCCCTCGCACTCCTCATTCCACCCTCGCACTCCCCGTTTCCCCCTCACACTCCTCGTCCCGCTCACACTCCTGGTCTCCCTCACACTCCTTGGTCCCCATCACACTCCTCCTTCCCCCTCGCACTCCTCGTTCCCCCCTCGCACTCCTCATTCCACCCTCGCACTCCCCGTTTCCCCCTCACACTCCTCGTCCCCCTCACACTCCTGGTCCCCCTCACACTCCTTGGTCCCCATCACACTCCTCGTTCCCCTTCACACTCCTCATTCCCCCCTTGCACTCCTCATTCCCCCCTCACATTTCTCGTCATTCTCACACGCCTGGTCCCCTCACACTCCTCGTTCCCCCTCACACTCCTCGCTCCCCCTCACACTCCTCGTTCCCCCCTTGCGCTCCTCATTCCCCCCTCACACACCTCGTCCCCCCCTCGCACTCCTCTTTCCTCCTCACATTCCTCGTTCCCCCTCACACTCCTCGTTCCCCCCTCACACTCCTTGTACCTCTCGCACTCCTCTTTCCCCCTCACATTCCACGTTCCCCCTCGCACTCCTCACCCCACCTCGCACTCCTTGTCCCTCAAGCACTCTTCGTTCCCCCCTCACACTCCTCGTTCCCCCCTCGCACTCCTGGTCCCCCCTCACACTCATCATTCCCCCCTCACACTCCTCGTTCCCCCTCACACTCCTCGTCCCCCTCACAACCGTCATTCCCCCCTCGCACTCCTGGTCCCCCTCGCACTCATCTTTCCCCCTCGCACTCCTCATTCCACCCTCACACTCCTCGCCCCCTCACACTCCTCGCCCCCTCATACTCCTCGCTCCCCCTCATACTCCTCGTTCCCCCCTTACACTCCTCGTTCCCCCCTCACACTAATCGTCCCCCTCACACTAATCGTCCCCCTCACACTTTCGTTCCCCCTCACATTCCTCGTTCCCCCCTTGCGCTCCTCATTCCCCCCTTGCACTCCTCATTCCCCCCTCGCATTTCTCGTCATCCTCACACTCCTGGTCCCCTCACACTCCTCGATCCCCCTCGCACTCCTCGTTCCCCCCTTACACTCCTCGTCCCCCTCACACTCCTGGTCCCCCTCACACTCCTTGGTCCCCCTCACACTCCTCGTTCCCCCTTCACTCTCCTCATTCCCCCCTTGCACTCCTCATTCCCTCCTCACATTTCTCGTCATCCTCACACGCCTGGTCCCCTCACACTCCTCGTTCCCCCTCACACTCCTCGCTCCCCCTCACACTCCTCGTTCCCCCTCGCACTCCTCTTTCCCCCTCGCACACTGCATCCCCCTCACACTCCTCGTTTCCCCTCACACTCCTCGTTTCCCCTCACATTCCTCGTTTCCCCTCACACACCTCCTTGCCCCTCACACTCCTCATTCCCCCTCACACTCCTCGTTCCCCCCTTACACTCCTCATTCCCCCTCGCACTCCTCATTCTCCCCTCACACTCTTTGTCCTCCTCACACTCCTGGTCCCCCTCACACTCCTTGGTCCCCATCACACTCCTCGTTCCCCCAGACATTCCTTGTTCCCCCCCTCACTCTCCTCATTCCCCCCTTGCACTCCTCCTTCCCCCCTCACATTTCTCATCATCCTCACACGCCTGGTCCCCTTGCACTCCTCGTTGCCCATCACACTCCTCATTGCCCCTCACACTCCTCGTTCCCCCTCGCACACCTTGTCCCCCTCACACTCCTCGTTTCCCCTCACATTCCTTGTTTCCCCTCACACTCCTCGTTCCCCCTCGCACTCCTCTTTCCCCCTCACACACCACTTCCCCCCTCGCATTCCTCGTTCCCCCCTCGCATTCCTCGTTTCTCCCTCGCACTCCTCGTTTCTCCCTCGCACTCCTGGTCCCTCTGACATTTCTGGTCCCCCTCACACTCTGTCTGTCCCCCTCACATTCCTGGTCCCCCTCGCACTCCTGGTCCCCCTGCACTCCTGGTCCCCCTCATATTCCTTGTCCCCCTCGCATTCCTGGTCCCCCTCGCACTCCTGGTCCCCCTCGAACTCCTGGTCCCCCTCACACTCTGTCCCTCCTCACACTCCTGGTCCCCCTCACACTCTGTTCCCCCCTCACACTCCTAGTCCCCCTCGCACTCCTGGTCCCCCTCGCACTCCTGGTCCCCCTGCACTCCTGGTCCCCCTCACACTCCTGGTCTCCCTCGCACTCCTGGTCTCCCTCGCACTCCTGGTCTCCCTCGCACTCCTGGTCTCCCTCGCACTCCTGGTCCCCCTCACACTCCTGGTCCCCCTCACGCTCTGTCTGTCTCCCTCACACTCCTGGTCCCCCTTGCACTCCTGGTCCCCCTCACACTCCTGGTCCCCCTCACTCTGTGTCTGTCCCCCTCACACTCTGTCTGTCCCCCTGCACTCCGGGTCCCCCTCGCACTCCGGGTTCCCCTCGCACTCCTGGACCCCCTCACACTGTGCCTCTCTCACGTTCTCCTTCTCCCTGCCCCTCTGGCTCTCTCCTCTGTTTGTTCCACCTTGTTTTGTCCGCATGATGAATAATGAACCATTTGTGGATGAGTGAAGGGAATCGACCTCTGGGAAATCAAATTTTTGCCTTTTCCAATTCTGGCCGGATTAAAACAAAAACTGTGGATCACCGTGGCTCCGCATTTCGCTAACTGTCCAGTTAGTTCCCTGTTACCAGCCATCAGTGTCTATTGGCCAATATCTTAAAGAAAAGGCCAACTAATCCAGACCAGCCATGCCCTGTGTTCTCCTATCTAATGGCTGCGACATGGCTGATAGCCAGCAGGTGACTTCCATTGGCAATGGGGTCAGGGTGAGATTGCAGGTGACCTGGCAGGACAGCCTGGAGCCTGAAGGCCTGGCTTTGAATTGCATGACCTCCCCTGATGTTTGGACTTGCTGGGGAAGGGGAGGGGGGCACTGAGAGAGGGAAAGTAGATGGAATCACAAAAGCCAAGAGAGGCCAGAAGGCCCATGGAGTCATGCGTGGCAGCACCGGAATAATCTTCGTCAGCTGTCAGAGGACAGACTGGTGCAATACTGAGAGACCGTCTGAGCCTGTCTGAGCAGTGGGACCTGATCATCAACAGTGGCAACCAGCTGAGACCTCATCCTGAGCTTCAGTGGAGGGTGACACCTGCCTTTGCTGCAGTCATTGCCCATGAAGCATGGCCTCACTTTGCAGTGCTGCCGCCCCAACATTGCAAAGGATCTGGGTCTTTGTCCCAGTTGGAGCTGGTTTCCTGCACATGGCTCAGCAGCAATAAGAGGCACTCAGGCCAGCCCGCCAATGTAGCAAGCATTTAACTGCGCACACCCATCAACCATTTCCCACTCCATTCAAGATGTGGAGGAGCCGGTGTTAGACTGGGGTGGACAAAGTTAAAAATCACATAACACCAGGTTATAATCCAACAGGTTTATTTGGAAGTACAAGCTTTCAGAGCGCTGCTCCTTCATCAGGTAGCTAGTGAGGCAGGATCACAGAACACAGAAATTATAGGAAAAGGTGAAAGTGTATTACAACTGATGCGATGTATTGAACAAACCTAGATTGTTGTTAAGTCCTTAATCACTTAGAATGGGGATGCAGGTTTCGATTGATTAATATGTACATCTCAGAACTTCTTTCAAGTCACAGTCCCAAGATAATTAAGGTTTTATCAGTGACATCTCAGCTCAGGCAGTGTATTAAGGGTGTTAGGTTAGAGTCTGCCCGGTGTTATGTGATTTTTAACTTACTCCATTCAAGTCGTCGTGAGAGTCCCCTGCAGCAGAACCCAGTTCTGAACTCTCTCCCCCAGGAAACTGGCTTATCCAGCCCCCCCCCCCCCCCCCCCCCCCCCCCCCCCCGGTCTGGCCGCTGTCCTCTCATCTCCAAGTGCTGACCCTGGCTTGACACAACCCACTACAGTAGACGCTGTGCCAGTACCAGGGCACACGGCTGCACCTGTCAGATCAAGTGAAGGTGTTTCTTCCTTCAGTATGTGCTTCTCTTCCTGCTCCCCATCAATCCAAGTGCGTCTGCTGCAGAAAAGCAAGCCATTGTTGGGTACATGAATGCAAGAAACTTGGACCACTGGCCACAATGGACTGCAGGCTGCCCCTTCATACAGACCCATGGTCCTGGGCAGCACGGCACACTCACTGTGAGAATTTGCTTCTGCTGATTCCCCAGATCACAGGTCAAAGATATGACACTGAATGATGTGGGAACAGATTTAAAATTCTACATGGGACTGATGAATCGATTCTTTTAGAGCATCGCCCACAAAGGTGATAGGTCAGAGAGGAGGGTGGAGCGGATAGGTGGGAAGGAAGATAGGTAGGTAGGACAGGTCATGAGGATGGTGCTCCATCTTACCCCAGTTCCAACCTGCCAGCTCAGCACCATCCTCATGGCCTGTCCTGCCTACCTACCTGGAGGCCCACTGAAGATGTTACCTAGTAGGGTGACAAAATGAACCTTCCAGTTCAGCGAGCAAACCTACATCCAGGAGCCGGTGTTGGACTGGGGTGGACTAAAGGTAAAAATCACACACCACCAATTAAACCTGTTGGACTATAACCTGATGTTGTGTGATTTTTAACTCACAGAGATAAACAGGCATCAAGGAGCTTACAGCAATCACACAACACCATCCTGGCATCTGATTGTTCACCCTGTCTGATGTTTAGCACAGGTTATGCCAAAAGACTGAATTGTGTTTGACTGAATTGTCTGTGAGCTGAGGTTACCAGAGGTTATTGCATTGTTTTGTGTAACAGTTATTTCTGTGTGAAAATCTAATGAATGGAACACAATTGCAACACTGGAGTAAAAAGTTAAATTAATAGAAAGTAACGCTGAATTCTTCCTTCCCTAATTTGTTCCTAGCTGATGATTCTTGTCACCCATTGTTTAAGGCAATGTAGTTTGTTCCTCCACTTTTTGAGATGTCTTAAAAGTTCCAGGTCTTTCTCTATTACATTTACTTACATGAAATGTACACATGGTAAGTAAAAATCAATAAACTGCTTATTTCCTTCGGGGTTTTAAAAATGTATTGAGTGGCAGATAGGACAACAGGCATGTGGCTAGATCATATGGTTTATTTTGTAAACCGAAAGCAGACCATTTAGTATCTGACTTATTATTGGGTCATCATATTGTTTGATCTCAAAGCAATACTCTTGTGCCAGAATGACCTTATTTGACGTTCACTTTACCAGTTTATGATTTGTTAATTGACATAAGAATTACAGTTACTCATTGTTTCGAAAAAAAAATCTGTTGTAAATTAACAAAGGGTTTAAGTGAAAACACTTCCATTCCAAGTGGGCCCAGTTTTGGAATATAAAAACAGAAGTTGCTGGAAAAACTCAGCAGGTCTGGCAGCATCTATGGTGAAAGAGTAGAACCAACGAAGGAATGGTTGCTGGGCCAAAAGCATTAACTCTGCACGGACCTGCTGAGTTTCGCCAGCAATTTCTGTATTTGTTTCATGTTCCTACTGTCCTTTGTGTTATTTTCCCTCCAGGTTATACTCGCCCATCTTTATGGTGAAAACGATCCAACTGCAAAACAAGAGAGTAGATTAGATTTTCACACAGAGTGACTCCCAAGATGTTTAATTCCCCACCCCAGGGCAGGAGTGCGTGCAACAAGTCCACACCTGACCTTCCCAACCTCACCAGTTCCATTCTCGAGATCAGTGTCTCGTAGCCCACCACATTTTCTGGAGAGTTGGATCAATCTTCTCAAGAAGGTGTGATTCATGGTCCCTCATGGGAGACGTGAACCCAGTTTGGATTTGTAAACCTCTTGAATGTTAAGTTCAGTAGATTGTATGCCCTATTCCCCAACGACTCCCCATGGCCCATCCTACTCACTCTGCAAGCTCATGCCCCTTCAATTGCTGCCCCCTCGCCTATTCTGCACTTTGTACGTAACAACTGAACTAACTCAGCCAGTACAACTGTTGAGAAAATGCACATTCATTCAGAAATGTGAAAAAAACACTGGTATTGCTCCAATCCTCTAGTAGTGTAAAGCAGATCATTAAAGTACTCATTGCAATCTGTGAAAATGTTACATCAACTTATCTTATCTAAATCATCATTGAAACATTGACAAAAGAGATCAAAGAATGAACAAGTAATAATTACTGCTTAAACATGTCAGTCAATATAGAATGACAGCAATTCACTCCACTTGTGAAACAGATTGCAACAGAAGTTTGGACATTTACAAACTAATGGTGGGTCACTTCAGTAGCCAAGTTTGGAAGCAGTAAATTAAGTGTGTGAAAGTTTAATTTACTGCTGGTCTGAGGCAAGTCAGAGGAACGTAATGGAGATGAAAGTAAGTTAACATTTTAATGTAATTAGTGACTCATTCTGTGTTACAGTTTATGATTATGCTTTTGATTATGCAGCTTGAACATAAGATAGAGATGGAACCAGTAGAGTTAGAATGGGTGCCAAATATAATGTACTGGAGGCGACTGTAGTTTGTGCAAGAGTGGAAGTTGAACAAGCAGTTTGATAAGGTGATATTGTATATGTACCTTGCCTTTTCTGTGTGATACCATTGTGCCTCTTACTGACAGCAAGTCTGCTTTGAGTTTGCAAGCTGTATACGTACACAGATCAGGTGGTGACAGCAATGTCTGCTTCATAACTTTAATCAGGTGTGTTTTTGTGTTAATAAACTAATGCAAGGAATTAATCAAAACCTGATGAGTGAGTGAGTGTTTGAACATTATCATGAACATAACATGATGAATGGTGGTGAAAACAGTCACACTGATGTGACCTATTGTGCTTGAAATGTCAGCAACCAAGTTAATCTACGGTAGAACACATGGCTGACAGTTTTAAATTGTGCTAAAATGTATGAATCAACCGTCGCACTCTGTTGAAGCATGTTGAAAAACTAGCTTCTTCATAATCAGACAAATCACTCAGAAATAAATGAGTCAGCAATGGTATTTTAGTGAAAAAAACTCAAGCAAAGAAACCAAACAACCTCTCAAGCAGCAAGTGGAAGTGGTCTGGACTTCGAAGGAACAAAATGTTGGAGAAAAATAAATTAACCCACAGAAGGCCAAAACCTTTATAACATTTGAATGATCTAGAGTTTAAAACCAGAAAGACATAAAATGAGCTGGAAACTCTTAAGGAACAAAACAGCAAATTCCAAGACAGTTTGAACCACTCAAAGCCGCTTGAGGAACAAGATCAGTCAATGGCTACTCTGGAGCAACATGTGGCTATTGTGTATCAATATAAGCAAATTCTGGAACAGCAATTACAGTCCATGAAAGAAAACGCTTGACAATAAAAATAAGAATGAGCGACAAGATCACTGATAACTGCGACAATTCATGGCACCTCCTGACCAAGTCGCTTGATATATGAGTAAATTATGAGAAAGTGAGGACTGCAGATGCTAGAGAGTCGGAAAGTGTGACGCTGGAAAAGCACAGCAGGTCAGGCAGCATCCGAGGAGCAGGAGAATCAATGTTTCGGGCAAAAGCCCTTCAGCAGGAAGGAAGTAAATTATCTATACTTTGAGATTCAGGCTAACTTGGTATTGTAAGTAGTTAAAAGCATGCTTATGTCATATGTGTTTCTTGTCTTTACTGAATTCATCTTTACAGACTCCATATGCTCTAAGTGACTTTCTCTAATTATCAGCTTTGGGATTGCACACACACATCAGATGGTTGCTACAATGTTTGCTTCATAACTTGTGTATTTCACTGTTAATCCTCGAAGTTACTCACTCCCTGCTGAGCACTTATGAGGTCGTTATTATTAATTTAATGGGGGGGGGGGCGGTTTCCCAGCAGAGGGATTGACAATTCGCGGAGAATCAGAACAAAGGGTCCCCAGTCTACAGGTGGAGGATGACTCTGCCTTCAGATGAAGTCACCACAAGGTAGCACGTACATCAACAAATTATCGTAGCAAAAAGTGTTGCATTTGAAGGTGGAGAGCAGTGGTGAGGAAAGGAACTATTTCTGGAAATGCTCTGACAAAAGTTTTATAACTAAGAATGGAAACAAGTGAGAGGATTTCCATTGAACTGCTCTTCAGGGGGAAGGTATAGGAGGAGGAGGATATTGTATCCAACTGTTGAAGGCTACAGAGAAGACTCGAAGGAATAAAGCCCTGTAGTCTTCATAATCAGGGAGGCAATGGCCTAATAGTATTATCACTGGACTGTTACTCCAGAGATCCAGTAATGTTCCGGGAACACGGGATCAAATCCCTCCATGGCAGATGGTGGAATTTGAATGCAATTAAAAAAAGATCACGATTAAGAGCCTAATAATGCCTATGAATCGATTGTTGGGAAAAACCCATCTGGCTCACTAACACAAAGAGGCTTAGAATAAAATAAAGATAGCCCCCTTAAGTGCCTGGAGGGGGACACCCAGATCACAGGAAGGCCTTTCACATGTATGCCCATAGAGAAGGAAGTCGCTATGGAGCTGTATGGGCTCTGGAGCACAAAGACCAGATGTAGCCAGTGACATGTTTCTCAAGCAAGCAGTCACCTGTGTGGGAGCCATGGCATGTTCAATGTGTCAGGACTGCAGAGCTTAAAGTTGATCCATTATTTGTGAAAATGCTTTGCCCTGTCTATCACTCACTGCTTCTGCTACTTGGCACACAACTAGTCCTGTGTTGTAGCTTCAGTTTTCAGTATACCTGGTGCTGCTCCTGGCATACCTTCCTGCCCTGTTTGTTGAACAAGGGCTGGTGCGCTGACCTGACTGTAAAGGCAGAGTGGGGTGTATGCTGGGCTATGAGGTCACTGGTTGCATGGAGTACAGTCTGCGCTGATGTCCTCATTGATGCTCAGTTTTGAATTGCTCGATCTGTTAAAAATCTATCCCGCCTAGCAAGGTGTTGGTATCACACACCACTATAGGGTATATTCTCACAGTGAAGATGGGGCTTGGTCTCCACAAGGACTGTGGCACTGACCACTTGTA
Source organism: Chiloscyllium plagiosum (assembly GCF_037043375.1). Lineage (NCBI taxonomy): Eukaryota > Metazoa > Chordata > Chondrichthyes > Orectolobiformes > Hemiscylliidae > Chiloscyllium > Chiloscyllium plagiosum. The sequence continues at coordinate 19,688,194 of NW_028270181.1, read as the reverse complement.
TCAATGCTGTCATGTACCAATTGCTGACAAATTAGTCAGGATCAGGTCAACAATGTTTATTCCCTCTTGTTGGTCCCTTAACCACTTGCCACAGATTCCAACTAGCACCAAGGTCATGACCAGCTCGGATTGTGATATTCAAGCACAGTTGATGCATCAGCCAAGGGGAGTGGAGGTTGGGGAGGCAGGATGGTGAGGTACATAGTATAAACAGGATGGGTTTCCTTGCCCATGTTTGACTTGATGACTTGGTGGAAGCTAGAGTCAATTTGGGAGGACTCCCAGGATAACTGTATGCCGCAGTTCAGCCTGTCTGCTGGGTCTGTCCTGCCAGTGGGACATGGGTGATACTTGTTATCTCTGAGACATTATAGAGTTAGATGCTATGAGTATGACTGTGTCGGGCTGTTGCTTATCTAGCTTGTAATTTGGTTCTCCCAAATTTGGGCTGTGGAGTGAGGTTTAGAAGTAGACCCCAATGAGGTGAGTGTCACTAAAGCCTGACAGCAATGAGCATTTCTTTCTCTCCTGCCACCTAACTGCGTGGGTCGGGTGCTGTAGTTGATGAGGTGAAGAGAGGACAATTGCGTGGGAAAAATCGCAAGATGCCCACAATGGATTTCTCAGGAAAAGTGGGAAAATTCATCCCCAATTACGTTTTGTGACAACAACGTGTCAAAATTTGATTTCTTTAATTCGTTCATGGGCTGTGCGCTTCACTGGCTGAGATATCATTAATTGTCCATCTCAGGTTGCCCTTGAGAAGTTAGCAGTGAGCTGCCTTCTTGAGTCACTGCAGTCCATTTGCTTCAGGGACATCCACAATGTCAGTAGAAAGGGAGTTGCAGCATAATGTCTGTCAGTCAAATGAGGTAGTTCTGGATTTTTTAGCAAGTGACCTGATTTTCAAAATGACCCATTCACTGGGAGATCAACCGCTTGTCACACTTTCTGACTGTTTCCACAAAGACTTTTTCAGTTCTCTAAAAGTTTCTACATTCATTCACAAAACTAGCAATCCCCTTAAAAAGCAGGTGGTTTATGTTTAAGAGAATGCTTCATTTGGAGTTCAGTAGCTACTATCGCACTGCAGGTTTTGGGAAGTAAAACTGGGTTGCACAATTTGATTTATATTTCAGACATATTTGTGTGCAGCAGTTTCATTCTGAGTCACAGCATGAGAAAAGAAAGTGGAAGTGATTTAAGATGTTTCATCATGCAACCTGGGACAAAAATTGCAAAAAAAAGCTTGCCAATATATTTCTCCTGAGTCTTGTGTTATTTTCTCCAATCTGCTACTTGTGTTTAATCATTCCTTTCCATGAGGTCAGACCACTTCCAAGGATAAATGGTCTTTCTGAAATCATATCTATATTTATAGTGACAATGTAGAGAAGTCTTAGAACATAGAACGGTACAGTATAGTACAGGCTCTTCAGTCCTTGATGTTGTGCTGACCTTTTATCCTACTCTAAGATCAGACTAACCTACATACCCTTCATTGTACTATCTTCCACGTACCTATCCAAGAGTTGCTTAAAAGTCCCTCATGTATCTGACTTTACTACCACTCCTGTCTGTACATTCTACACACCCACCACTCCTTGTGTAAAGAACCTACCTCTGACATCTCCCCTAAACCTTCCTCCAATTACCTTAAAATTATGCCCCCTCTTGATAGCCATTTCTGCCCTTGGGAAATGTCTCTAGCTATCCACTCTATCTATGCCTCTCATCATTTTGTACATCTTTATCAAGTCACCTGTCAACCCTCTTCACTCCAATGAGAAAAGTCCTAGCTCCCTCAACCTTTCTTCATAAGACATGCCCTCCAGTCCAGGCAGCATCCTGGTAAGTCTCATCTGCACCCCCTCGAAAGCTTCCACATCCTGTCCATAATGAAGCAACCAGAACTGAACACAATATTCCAAGTGTGGTCTAACCACGGCTCTTTAGAGCTGCAGCATAACCTCGCGGCTCTTAAACGCAATCCCCCTGCTAATGAAAGCCAACACACCATACGCCTTCATAACAACCTTGGAAGGCTACTTTGAGGGATCTATGGACATGGACCCTAAGATCCCTCTTTACCTCCACACTGTCAAGAATCCTGCCTTTAACCCTGTATTCTGCATTCAAATTCGACCTTCCAAAGTGAATGACATCATACTTTTTCAAGTTGAACTCCATCTGCCACTTGTCAGTCCAGTCCTACATCCTGTCAATGTCCCATTGCAACCTACAACAGCCCTCCACACTATCCACAACTCCACCAACCTACGTGTCATTGGCAAACTTACTGACCCACCCTTGCACTTCCTCATCCAAGTCATTCGTAAAAATCACAAAGAGCAGAGTTCCCAGAACCGATCCCTGCAGAACACACTGGTCACCAAGCTCCAGGCTGCATACTTTCCATCTATCTCCACACTCTATTTTCTATGGGGCAGTCAACTCTGTGTCCAGACAGCAAGATTTCCCTGTATCCCATGCTTCCTTACTTTCTGAATGAGCTTACCATGAGGAACCTTATCAAACACCTTGCTAAAATCCATCAAAGAATTCAAAAAGGTTTATGAGGCATGACCTGCCCCTCACAAAGCCAGGCTGACTATCTCTAATCAAGCTAAGGTTTTCCAAGTAATCAAACATTTTATTTCTCTGAATCCACTCCAATACTTTGCCCACCACAGACATAAGACTGACATGTCTATAATTCCCAGGATTATCCCTATTTGCTTTCTTGAACAAGGGAAGAACATTTGCCACCCTCCAATCATCTGGCACTACTCCAGTGAACATTGAGGACACAAAGGTCATTACGAAAGGTGCAACAATCTCTTCTCTCACTTCCTGTAGTACCCTTGGGTATATTCCGTCTGGCCCAGGGGACTTATCTATCTTTATATTTTCCAAATTTTTCAGCACATCCTCCTTCTTAACGTTAACTTGTTCGAGCATATCAGTCTGTTTCATGCTGTCCTCAGAAACGACAAGGTCCCTCTCAGTAGTGAATACTGAAGCAAAACATTCAGTAAGGACCTCCCTACCTCCTCCGACTCCACACACAAATTCCCTCCACTATACTCACTCTGGCCATTCTCTTTTTCTTCACATAAGTGTAGAATGCCTTAGGGTTTACCTTAAACCTACCCACTAAAGCTTTCTCTTGCCCCCTTCTAGCTTTCCCAAGTCCATTCTTCAGCTCCTTGTAACCCTCTAAAGCCCTGTCTGATCCTTGACTCCTCAAGCTTAAGTAAGCTTCCTTCTTCCTCTTGACTAGATGTTCCATAATCCCTTGTCACCCAAGGTACTTTCAACCTTCCATCCCCTCCTTGCCTCAGTGGGACAAACCTGTCCAGCACTATCAGCAAGTGCCCCCTAAACAATCTCCACATTTCTGTCATGCATTTCCCTGAGAACGTCTGTTCCCAATTTAGGCGTCACAGTTCCTGCCTAATAGCATTGTAGTTCCCCCTCCCCCAATTATATACTTTCCCATACCATCTGCTCCTATCCCTCTCCATGACTATAGTAATGGTCAGGGAGTTGTGAGTCGAGAGTGTGTTGCTGGAAAAGCGCAGCAGGTCAGGCAGCATCCAAGGAGCAGGAGAATCAACGTTTCGGGCATAAGCCCTTAATCATTCCTGATGAAGGGCTTTTGCCCGAAATATCGATTCTCCTGCTCCTCGGATGCTGCCTGACCTGCTGTGCTTTTCCAGCACCACTCTGTTGACTCTGATCTCCAGCATCTGCAGTCCTTACTTTCTCTAGTCAGGGAGTTGTGATCACTGTCACCGAAATGCTGTCCCACTGAGAGATCTGACACCGGGCATGGATCGTTGCCAAGCACCAAATCCAATATGGCCTCCCCTCTAGTCAGCCAATCTACATTTTGCTCAGGAATCTTTCCTGGACACACCTGACAAAAACTGCTCCATCCAAACTATTGTCCAATATTTCCAATTAATATCAGGGAAGTTAAAGTCACCTCTGATAATAACCCTGTTACTTCTGCATCTTTCCAAAATCTGCCTCCCAACTGCTCCTCTGTGTCTGTTGCTATTGGAGGGTCTGCAGAAAATTCCCAATAAAGTGACTGCTCCTTTCCTGTTTCTGATTTTCATCCATAATGACTCAATGGATAAACCCTCCTCAACGACCTCCTTTTCTGCAGCTGTGATACTATCCCTGATTAGCCATGCCACTCACCCTCCTCTTCTACTTCAACCCACCCCATTCATTTTGAAACATCTAAACCCTGGAATATCCAACACCATTCCTGTCCATGTGATATCCAAGTCTATAATCAAATGTCTTCTGCTTGTCTAGTATTGGAGGGTTGTCTTGATTTGTGTTCTGGTTGCATACTGAATACAAAATCATCACGGAGCGATCAATAAGCCTGAGGGAGACGATATAAAGTTAGCAGTTAATCCCAGCATAAAAATGACATGCAAGGAGTGACTTTTCCGTGAACCATTATCCGTGGTTGGGTATGGGGAACTTTTTTTTTTCTTCAGAGGAGAAGCTGTAATTTCTGGAAAACTACAGTGTGTCCATTTTAAGAATATTTTCTGTCAGTTTGCAGAGTCAGTTACTCTCCGACCTCTGCACTGTTTTAACATGATTATTTTACGCTGAGTGGAAACATCATATGGTTGAACCAGTAAGTAAGGATAGTGGGACCAGGTTTTTTTGTTTGAACCCTGCAAATCAATGAGATATTTGCGCAGTGAGGATATTTGCAGTTTGGGATGAATGAGGCACAGCTTTGACAATTACCTCAAACACTGAACTTGCGAAAGCTATTGAGTGATACCTCAAACTATTATGGCTTTCCATAAAATTGATCCCTTGAACCTTCGGGAAAATTCTATTGAAGCAGTTTATATAACCAGGTGTTCTTATATAACTCGCTGTTCTTCTCAGACCTGAAGGTCTGTTTCCACTTGGTCACGGTAGTTCATTCACTTGATGGCCTTGAGGAGGCAAAACATGCTATCGTGAGTGCCAGGATAAATCACTTTCTGATATAATGAAAAGAGGTTTATAGTCTGGACACAGGCTCTTCAGCCCAACAAGCCCACACCAACCCTTCAAAGAGTAACCCACCCAGACCCATTCCCCAACAATTCTACATTTCCCCCTGACTAATGCACCCAACCTCCACATCCCTGAACACGATGAGCATGTTAGCATGGCAAATCCACCCTAACCTGCACATCTTTGGACTGTGGGAGGAAACCGGAGCACCCGGAGAAAACCCACACAGACAAGGGGAGAATGTGCAAACTCCACACAGTCACCCGAAGCTGGAATCAAACCCAGGTCCCTAGCGCTGTGAGGCAGCAGTGCTAACCACTGAGCCAGCATGCCTAAGACCCACATATTACCCCTTCATTTACACAATACATTCTCCACCTCCCAACCCCCATGACTCTTTCCAACTGCACCAACCCTTCCCATCCCTGTAACCACCAATTCACCCCACTGCCCTCATCCTCATTGCCCACCCCCATTAACCCCCATCTGCACCAACCCTTCCCTTCTCCATTAGCCCCACCTCACTCCATTCCCATTATCCCTCCACCCCCATTAACCCCATCCACAACCCACTGCCCCCCATACACATCATCCCTCCATCCACTTTACCCCCATCATCCCTACCCACACTGACCCTTCCCATCTCCATCAGCTCCACCTCACCCCATTCCCATTATCCCTTCATTCCCCATTACCCCCTCACTCCTGTTAACCAAACCCACAACCCACTGACCCCCATCCTGATGCACACCAACCCTTCCCATCCCCATTAGCCCCACCTCACCCCATTGCCCCATTCCCCATTACCCCCTCACTCCTATTAACACAATCACAACCCACTGCCCCCCCAATTACAACCATCCTTCCATCCCATCGTTCCTACCCACGCCAACTCTTCCCATCCCCATCCGCCTCACCTCACCCCATTGCCCCATTCCCATTATCCCTCTATCCCCATTACCCCCTCACTCCTATTGTCCCCTTCCCCATCGTCACCAACTTACCTCTATTAACCCCATCCCTACCCCACTGCCATCCCCCTCACCCCTATTAACCCCATCCCCCACATTAACCCCATTCCCATTGTCCCTACCTTTCCACACAGACCCTTCCTATCCCCATTGCCCCCGCCCTGTTACTCACCCACTCGCCCATCCCCCGGTTTACTAGCCCCAGGTCACTTTCGGCTCCGAGGGGGAGTTTGGCTGCAGTGGAAGCCAGACCCCCGAATGAACCAGCCGCCAGGGCCATCGCTGAAGCGGGGCTACTAACCGGCCCCGAGCCGCCAGCGGAGACCGCGGGCATCGCCCCAGATTAAAAATCAAACAACACCAGGTTACAGTCCAACAGGTTTATTTGGAAGCACTAGCTTTCGGAGCTAGCTACCTGACGAAGGAGCAGCGCTCTGAAAGCTAGTACTTCCAAGTAAATCTGTCGGAATATAATTTGGTGTTGTGTGATTGTTCATTTTGTCCACCCCAGTCCAACACCAGCACCTCCTCATCCTAATTAACAAGACGTATCTATGAGACTATTTACAGATTGTAAGAATAAGCTTTACATTATTGCATATTGAGAGGACTGGGACTGAGGTCTGTTAATCAACATCTTACTTCACTGTCCTTTCAAATCTGCGTGCCATCATCACAGGAAGTGGTGCTTGTTGCAGCAATTCTAATCCTTCCTGACCCATGCCCTACATTTCTAACACTTCACCACTATTTATCAAAGGGGTAAACGTGCAAAAATTAAAAAAAAAAATCTGTTTGCATAATAATGTGTCAGTGTTCCAGTATCCTCAAATCATTACAATTTCATCTCTATTGCACAGGAAGCGTGCTTTTCCTGAGCTAACACTGGTATCTGAACTGTCCATTTGCAGAATATGAATGCCACTTCCAAAAGTTATCGGCAAGAGTGTTTCTACGTTACAGCAAATTTAGTGAAGCTATGACTAGATGAGGAAGCTAGATACACTTAAGGAGAAACTAGATACAAGCAGAAATAAAGAAGACAGTTAAACTGATAGGGGGAGAATGAAGTTGAGTGCAAGTGGCTCATGTAGTACACAGAGGAAAAACTGAGAAACTCAGCAAGTCTGGCAGCATCTATGGAGAGAAAGCAATGTTAACATTTCAAGTCCAGTGACCCTTCTTCAGAACTGAGAATAGCTAAGTAAAGGCACATATGCTGAAAGTAGGGGATGGCAGAGGGATGGGAGTGATCAGATAAGCAGAAATGGAGCCCAGAGAGAGAATGACGGTTGGACAGACCAAAAGAATGAATGATAGTATGTCAGGGAGAACGAGAAACTAATAATGGGGACCAGAGGTATGTGATAATGGGTTGGCTGTGCTGAAAGCAGCCCATGTAGTGACAGGGTCTGGACTGTGGGGGTGAGAGAGGATGTTCAGACTCTCAAATTATTGAATTCAATATTGAGTCCTGAAGGCTGCAGGGTTACCAAGTGGGAAATGAGATGTCTCGCTGGAGCACTGCAGGAAGCCTGAGACAGAGATCTCAGCCATGCAACCCATTGACATCACCTGAATCAAACTTTAGAATGAGTAGGTATCTCAAGCTGCTTGCCATAGTGTTTACTGTTGGTGCTAATGTGTGATGTGAGAGCTCCTGAGAAAGCTGGGGTGTGAATTGGCTAGCCAGTACTAGCCCAGCTTTGCTTCTTGAAATGAAAGTTGTGCTTATCCCCTAGTGGCAACACTCCAAGGAGTAGCTGCCGCAGTTTGAACGATGATGGAGCTGCATGAGCAACTTAGATCTATCGTCTTTTCAGCCACACGTGCAGGACATGCAGAAAGCTGGCTGGAAGAGCTGCAAGATGTTCAACCCTTGGAGCAGCAGTGTCCTTGCCTGTTCCTGCTGTTCTGATTGTACTGAGTTATTCTGTATGTCTATTCCAAGTGTAGGAAAGCAGTTTGCGTTACCCCTTACGCACGCCAAAGTGATCACCTGACATCTGCAACGCACCGTTCTGACACATTCCCCAGTATCTGCATGTATACTTGGTGCTCTTCAAATATGCTTTTAAAAGCCAACGAAGCAATGTTTTCTGACCCTCTGGTCAACATTTGCCTGGGTGATCTTTAACAGGGGTATAGGGACCTGCTCCTTCCGCCTCTCATCCAGTGAAAGGTTAGAGCTGAAGACTGAAGACCATCACCATTTCATTCTCAGGGGGAATCAGATACTGTTTCACCATGTCGTTTTCTGACTGATAATGTTGGAAAGGCAAAGTGAGATGGTACCAAAGTGTTATTTCCCTTCCAAGCGGCTCGTTTTCTTTTTGCCTTTGCTTTGATTAGTTTCTCTTGACAGGAATGCATCTTTCAAAGTTGAATCTTTTGCCTTTATAGGTTTTTTTGAAGTGTCTCTGAATATTTTGCGTCCCTCTGTGGAGTTCTGCTGTTTGAGATTTTGCTAGCAACTTCAACTCCAAATGTAACAAAACTAAGTCAGAGATCAGACTGGCTCTTTATTTAAACACTCACATTGATGAAAAGTTTCAATAGCTATTATAAATTAAACAGGGGCAGAGTTGTAACAGAAAGCACCTAACTTTGTCATTTGGTTGTCAGTACCTCCACTCATGCCCAGATTTTTATTAAATATGAAACCTCCTGTCGACCTGGGAATACAAGAATTTAATTATGTGCTAACTACCCTACCCTGTTATCATTCACACAATTGGACAATTATAAAAATTCAAAACTGTACCATAAAGTTCAGTGCCATTCCAACGAGGTCAGCTCCAAGTCTTCCTTGAGTAGCTCAGTGCCCTGACTTGGACAAGCTGCACTTTCATCGATATAGCCTCAACATTTTGCATCTACCTCACCAATGCCATCATGACAGCATTAGTGCCACAGGGACCAGAATAGCTCAAAAATAGGACCCATTGCCAGTTTCTGGGGTCAGATAGGAATAGACAATTAAGCTTCACCAGTGTCACTTGGATAATGGAAACAAATTTTTAAACATTAGGACAAAAGTAATTTTCTGACGACAGGTAAATTTATTTCACTTTTAAAACTGCTAAGATTAGATTAGATTAGATTACTTACAGTGTGGAAACAGGCCCTTCGGCCCAACAAGTCCACACCGACCCGCCGAAGCGCAACCCACCCATACCCCTACATTTACCCCTTTAACCTAACACTATGGGCAAGTTAGCATGGCCAATTCACCTGACCCGCACATCTTTGGACTGTGGGAGGAAACTGGAGCACCCGGAGGAAAGACTCTGAACGCTAGTCTAACTACACACTTGTAAAAAGCTTGCAAACACTGAAGCAGCACAGACTGCTTCCGCTGTAGTGGAAAATTGGTCTGTCTCGGTTCAAAAATGTTTCATAGAATCACTACAGTGTGGAAGCAGGCCATTTGGCCCAACCCATCCACACCAACCCTCCAAAGAGTATCCCACCCAGACCCTTCACATACCTGAACACTATGGGCAAGTTAGTATGACCAATTCACCTGACCTGCACACCTTTGAACTGTGGGAGGAGACTGGAGTACCCGGGGGAAACCCACGCAGACATGGGGAGAATGTGCAAACTCCACACAGACATTCGCACGAGAGTGGGATCGAACCTCGGTCCCTGGTGTTGTGAGGCAGCAGTGCTAACCACTGAGCCACCGTGCCGCCCATTGAGACATTTCTCATGTCTTTTGACTTTTTTTTTGCTGGCAAACATTGGTTGTTTTTGAATTATTGACCTTGTGTTCTTGCACCACCAGTGTCAACAGACTCTCTTCAACCTGTTGTCATTTTCACTCCCTCCCTTAATTCCCATGTCTGCAATCATCCGTTAAGCACCACTCCTCCTCTATCCACCTCATTCCAAGCAAGCTGCTCGGAAATAAAAAGCTTCAGGGGGAGGCCTGGTCATCTGCAGGTTTGAAGATGACATATTAACGAGGGGATCTGTCAGTGGAGTTGGGCCTTGTCATATGTAAAATGTTATTTTCTGATTGAATGCATGACATGAAATTACGGCCAAAAAATCAGATAATTCTCTCTTATTGAAAGTGAAAAATAAAATTGTTTTACAGCTTTAAAATTATGTTTTCATTTAGTTCTGTTATGGGAATGTGATTAATATTAACATCTAGCTTTCCCAGTAAAACTTGTTCAGCAACTTGCATCTTTAACCTAATTCTAGCAGGATCGGTATAGATTAAACCCTAGCCGCTCACCGCTGGCTGTTTAGTTATACAATACCTGCTTTGAGGGCACGTGATGTTGATACTTTGTTTGATACGAGAATGAGTCCTGCAAAATGGAACAAACCATGCTAACAAAAAAGTCCAGAGTGTAGTGCTGGAAAAGCACAGGAGGTCAGGCAGCACCACACTTTCGACTCTGATCTCCAGCACCTGCAGTCCTCACTTTCTCCTCCTAACAAAAAATGCATGTTCGTAAAATCATGATCCTTTATTTTAAAAGTTAAATGTACTGAAGTTTGTCGGAATATTTCCAATTGTGACAACCCTTATTGCCCACCTGTGTGAGTAAATTAGTGCCTGAGGCTGAGGACACTTGGATTCCGTAAGTTGGCTTCATATGGGCACTGATAAAGGGCAGGAAGCCTGCATAAAAGGGTACATTCTGAGGAACGATGAGCTGAGGGACACTATTAAATGTGCTGGTTGTGGTGTAACAAGGTCAGCCAAGTGGACCTTATAGAATATGAGTTCCCTGAATTGGGGCTGTTAACGTGGTCTAATCAGGGAGTCCTGGCTGACAGACATCAACAGCAGTGCTCGGGGTTCTGTTCACTCCGAGAGCTGGCTCTGAGGGAGCCGCATTAGTGATAAATACTACAGACGTGTAAATAAAGGGTGATTTGGCAACAGGATGCCAGCTTCTGTGGAGTTATTTCAATGACGTTAGGAATTTTAAAGCAAAGATGTTTAGAGGACTGATGTCAATGTCAGTCACCAAGGTGTGATAGTGAGCAAGGCTTGGAGTGGACAGGATAAGGGCAGAAATGTTTTAATGATCAGAGGCCTATGTGAGTGAGGTGACCCCAAAGACTTTATTTGTGAATCGACTCTTTGTAGATTTGTGGGTGCAAGCTTGCTTCCAGTGATTGAATAATGGTGCAAGTCTGAGTAAATTACAGGGAATTTGGTCAGTGACTAAATTCATTACAGTGAGCTGTAATGCCATGACATTGGAAGAAGGGTCATGTCATTGCGTGATTGATGTTGAGTTAGCCAACTGAAGGAAAACTGTGGGTGATAGCATAACCATAAAGCAGAGGTTGACAGTACCAACGTTGCTGACTAACAATGCAGGGAAACCGTGAATTAATTGTTAGAGTATGTTTCAGACAACAGCCTGAAGCATGTGGAAGCTTTGGAAAGGATTCAGAGGAGATTTACTAGGGGATGCTGCCTGGTATGGAGGAAATGTCTTACGAGAAAAGGCTGAGAGACTTGAGGCTGTTTTCGTTCAAGAGAAGAACTTTGAGAGGTGACTTAATTGAGACATATAAGATAATCAGAGGGTTAGATAGGGTGGACAGTGAGAGCCTTTTTCCTCCGATGGTGATGGCTAGCACAAGGGAACATAGCTTTAAATTGAGGGGTGATAGGTATGGGACAGATGTCAGAGTTAGTTTCTTTACTCAGCAAATAGTAGGGGCATGGAACGCACTGCCTGCAACAGTAGTAGACTCGCCAACTTTAAGGGCATTTAAATGGTCATTGGATAAACATATGAATGATAATGGAATAGTGTAGGTTAGATAAGTTTCAGATTGGTTTCACAGGTCAGCGCAACATCGAGCGCAGAAGGAACTGTACTGCGACGTAATGCTCTATGTTCTATGTGTAATGTCAACCTTTTCTCCTAAGATAATATGTTGATCGCCACACACCATGGTTTAAATTTACCAGGTTGACACTGAAGTGGTTATTATGAATTTCTGTGGAAATCCACCTGAGGATGATAAATATCTTGAGCAAAAAAACGAATCAAGCATTGCTTTCTGTATGAGGGAACTGAACACTGCTGCAACTGAATAGACATTACATCGGCTGCCCCAAGATCAGATCAGCCAATTGTATTTTTAATGGTGTTCTCACATAAAAGCAAATTTAATTGACGGGACAAAGAAATAGGTGTCATGTTTGGCTTTATAAACACAATGTATCACATATCCCAAACTCAGACTGTTTTCCTGTAAATTGCCCTTGAGATGAACTTGTTACATCAAGCCAGAGCCATCTGGATAACAACTGATGGTTGCAGAAGAACCTCAAGAAAGTTAACCATCTCATTCCTTACTGGGAAACCCATTTGTCAAGATTGGTTGCTTGCATGCCATCTTGGACAGGATACTGTATCAAGAAGAACTCTCTACAATGTATTCTTAACTGAAAAGTTTATCTTGAAGTTCTGTTTCTCTATCAATTATGTGATGATTGAAATTGGAAGCCTAATCATTCAGTTTTACAATGAAATAAATAGATTTAACTTCATTGCTCAACCCTTAAGATTCATACCAGACTCGAAATGTTAACTCTGATTCTCTCTCCACAGATGTAGCCACCCCTCCTGAGTTTCTTCAGCATTCTCTGTATTTGTTCATCCCTTAATCCTGATGGAACTTTGTAAACTTGATTTGAAAGCCTATACACATTTATTTTATGAGACTGATGGTGATCTCTTGTTCATTTGAAAATGGAAGTTTCTGTTTATTGATATACTTGGTTTTATCTCTGATTTCTGCTGATCAGTCCTCAATGTAAGCATATCAAATACTGAAACAAAAGCAGGAAGTGCTTGAGGAACTCAGCAGCTCTGGTAGCTTCTGTCGAGGGAGAAGCAGAGTTAATAGTTTGAATCCAATATCACTTCTTCAGAAAACAGAACTGATAACAAATAGTGTCAATAGATGTGAAGCTGGAAAAGCACAATAGGTCAGACAGCATCCAAGGAGCAGGAGAGTCAACATCTGGAATGGGGAGGGGGAAGGGAGCCCAGAAATAAATGGAGGGAGGGGGGTGGGGTTGGGGGCCGAGGAGGTGGGATGGTGATGGGTGGATGCAGGAAAGGGATTATTGTGATTGATCGATGGGAAGAGTGGAGTGGATAGGTGAGTCAGAAGATGGACAGATGAAGTCAGGTCAGGGAGGCAAAGGGGAGGGCTGGACATGGGATAAGACTGGGGGTGGAGGGATTTTGAAGCTGGTGAAGCTTCCCAGGTGTTGTTCCTCCAGTTTCTATACAGCCCCCCTCTGACAGTGGAGGAGGCCAAGGATGGACATGTCTCCAGGGGAGTGAGAGGGGGAATTAAAGTGGACGGCAACAGGAAGGTCGGGTTGGTTGATGTGTGCAGAGCGCAGGTGCTCCGTGAACCAGTCCCCGAGTCTGTGTTTGTCTGACTGATATTGAGGAGACCACATCGGGAGTAATGGATACAATAGATCAAATTGGATGAAGTGCAGGTGAATCTCTGTCAGATCTGGAAGAATTGTTTGGGGTCTTGGAGGGGAAGTGATACACCTCTTGCGATTGCAGGGAAAGGTACAAGGTATGGGGGAAGAGGTTGGTCGGGAATGTAAAGTTGATGAGGGAATTGCAGAGTGAACGGTCCCTGCGAAAGGCAGATGGGGGTGAGGAAGGAAATATCTTTTTGGTGGTGGGGTCTGACTGTAGGTGGCAGAAATGATGCTTTGGATTCGGACGTTGGTGAAGTGGTATGTGAGGACTAAGGCAACTCTATCCTTATTGTTGTTGAGGGGAGGGGGTTAGAGGGCAGAAGTGCGGAAGATGGAAGAGATGTGGTTGAGGACATCCTTGATTATAAAGGAAGGAAAACTAAGGTAAGAGTCAGAGGTAGAAAGGTCCCTAAAGTAGGAGGATATAGAGTCATAGATGTGTACAGAACAGAAACAGACCCTTCAGTCCAACTTGTCCATGCCAACCAGGTATCTTAAATTTGGCCCATTTCCCTCAAACCCCTTCCTATCCCTATACCCACCCAGATGCCTTTTACATGTTGTAATTGTACCAACCTCCACCACTTCCTCTGGCAGCTCATTCCATATACGCACCACCCTCTACATGAAAAAGTTGCTGCTTATGTCCCTTTTAAATCTTTTCCCTCTCAACTTAAACCTATGCCCTCTAAGTTTTGGACTCCCCCACCCACGGAAAAGGCTTTGTCCATTTACCCGATCCATGCCCCTCATAATTTTGTAAACCTCTATAAGGTCCTCAGCCTCCGATGCTCCAGGGAAAACAGCCCCAGCCTACTCGGCCTCTCCCTTTAGTTCAAACCCTCCAACCCTGGCAACATGCTTGTAAATCTTTTCTGAACCCTTTCAAGTTTCACAACATCCCATAGCAGGGAGACCAGAATTGAATGCAATATTCCAATAGTGGCCTAACCAATGTCCTGTACAGATGCAACAGGACCTCCCAACTCCTCTGCTCAATGTTCTGACCAATAAGGGCAATCATACCAATCACCTTCTTCACAACCTTCCGACCTGTGACTCCACTTTCAAAGAACTATGTACCTGCTCTCCAAGGTCTCTTTGTTTTGCAACACGGCCCACGACCTTATCATTAATTGTATATGTCCTGCCCTGATTTGCCTTTCCAAAATGCAGCAACTGACATTTATCTAACTTAAACTCCATCTGCCACTCCTGGCTCATCTGATCAAGATCACATTGTAATTTGAGGTAACCTTCTTAACTGTCCAGTACACCTCCAATTTTGGTGTCCGGGGTCAGAAATGGTCCGGGTGAATTTGAGGGCGAGGCGGAAGGTGTTGATGAAATTGTGTGAGCTCCTCGCGGGAGCACGAGGCAGCATCGATGCAGTCATCAAAAAACATTGTCTGGCATCTTTTCAGGGAATTACAGTCAGTTAGCAGAGACTCTATAAATAAATACCGATATGGTGAAATATTGTGATGACTGTGTGTTTGCACCGCCTTTCTGCTGGTATACATTATAACTTCCTATATGGCAAATAGAACTAGATTGGGTTAGGATATCAGGTCGGCATGGAAGAGTTGAACCGAAGGTTCTATTGCTGTGCTGTACATTTCTATTTCTATGACTGACTTCACCAGTTTCCTCATTTCCCCTTCCTCCACCTTACCCCAGTTCCACTATACTCATGACCTGTCCTACTTGCCAAGCTTCCTTCTCACCTATCTGCTCCACCCTCCTCTCCGACCTATCACCTTCATTCCCACCCTCATCCACCTATTGTACAATTAGCTACCTTCTCCCCAGCCCCACCCCCCTCCCATTTGTCTCTCCACCCCGGAGCTCCCTGCCTCATTCCTGATGAAGGGCTCCTGCCCAAAACGTCAATTTCCCTGCTCCTCAGATGCTGCCTGACCTGCTTTGCTTTTCCAGCCCCACTCTAATCTTGACTCTCTATAAACTTTGGACCACTTCAGTTGTAACCAAGTCTTATCATGGGACACAGAAGCCCTTTCCAAAATTCAGACAGCTCATAATATTTTGGGGAGAGTTCAGCAAGAAGCATCCTTAGTTTATCGTTCTTCGCCTTCCAGGTATACATTATCTGTGAAATAGGGTCAACAAAATCAATGTCACCTCGTTTGTAAGAGACTTTGCAAATGATTTTGTTTATGACCAGACATTAGTAAACCACTACACTGGAGAATGTATTTTATTGAGTTGGAAAGATTCTTGGCATGAGATCAAACTGCAAAGGAATGTGACACCAGTGCAGCAAGGTTGCTGGCCATTCACTAAATGCTGAAGCAGTGCGGAATATTCAAGGAGCAGAACACACTTGAAGATCTAGAAATCAGAGATTGAGGTACTGTCCTTCCATTTTGGAAATGTGGATGTTACTGTAGTCAACTTCAGGTCTGTTGGAGTCATAGAGTCATAGAGATGTCCAGCATGGAAACAGACCCTTCAGTCCAACCCGTCCATGCCGACCAGATATCCCAACCCAATCTAGTCCCACCTGCAAGCACCCGGCCCATATCCCTCCAAACCCTTCCTATTCATATACCCATCCAAATGCCTCTTAAATGTTGCAATTGTACCAGCCTCCACCACATCATCTGGCAGCTCATTCCATACCCGTACCACCCACTGCATGAAAAAGTCACCCCTTAGGTCTCTTTTATATCTTTCCCCTCTCACTCTAAACCTATGCCCTCTAGTTCTGGACTCCCCAATCCCAGGGAAAAGACTTTGCCTATTTACCCTATCCATGCCCTTCATAATTTTGTAAACCTCTATAAGATCACCCCTCAGTCTCTGATGCTCAAGGGAAAAGAGCCCCAGCCTGTTCAGCCTCTCCCTATAGCTCAAATCCTCCAACCCTGGCAACATTCTTGGAAATCTTTTCAGAAACCTTTCAAGTTTCACAACATCTTTCCAATAGGAAAGAGACCAGAATTGCATGCAATATTCCAACAGTGGCCTAGCCAATGTCCTGTCCAGCCGCAACATGACCTCCCAACTCCTGTACTCAATACTCTGACCAATAAAGGAAAGCATACCAAATGCCGCCTTCACTATCCTATCTACCTGTAACTCCATTTTCAAGGAGCTGTGAAGTTGTATTCCAAGGTCTCTTTGTTCAGCAACACTCCCCAGGACCTTACCATTAAGTGTATAAGTCCTGCTAAGATTTGCTTTCCCCAAAATGCAGCAGCTCGCATTTACCTGAATTAAACTCCATCTGCCACTTCTCAGCCCATTGGTCCATCTGGTCAACATCCCATTGTAATCTGAGGTAACCCTCTTCATTGTCCACTGCACCTCCAATTTTGGTAATTTTGGTGTCATCTGCAAGCTTACTAACTGTACCTCTTATGCTTGCATCCAAATCATTTATGTAAATGACAAAAAGTAGAGGACCCAGCACCGATCCTTGTGGCACTCCACAGGTCACAGGCCTCCAGTCTGAAAAACAACCCTCCACCACCACCCTCTGTCTTCTACCTTTAAGCCAGTTCTGTATCCAAATGGCTAGTTCTCCCTGTATTCCATGAGGTCTAACCTTGCTAATCAGTCTCCCATGGGGAACCTTGTCGAACGCCTTACTGAAGTCCATATAGATCACATCTACTACTCTGCCCTCATTAATCCTCTTTGTTACTTCTTCAAAAAACTCAATCAAGTTTGTGAGACATGATTTCCCAAAGCCGTGTTGACTATCCCTAATCAGTCCTTGCCTTTCCAAATACATGTACGTCCTTTGCCTCAGGATTCCCTCCAACAACTTGCCCACCACCGAGGTCAGGCTCACCGGTCTATAGTTCCCTGGCTTGTCTTTACCGCCCTTCTTAAACAGTGGCACCATATTTGCCAACCTCCAGTCTTCCGGCACCTCACCTGTGACTATCGATGATACAAATATCTCAGGAAGAGGACCAGCAATCACTTCTCTAGCTTCCCACAGAGTTCTCGGTTACTCCTGATCAGGTCCTGGGGATTTATCCACCTTTACTCGTTTCAAGACATCTAGCACTTCCTCCTCTGTAATATGGACATTTTGCAAGATGTCACCATCTATTTCCCTACAGTCTATATCTTCCATATCTTTTCCACAGTAAATACTGATGCAAAGTACTTATTTAGTATCTCCCCCATTTTCTGTGGCTCCACACAAAGGCCGCCTTGCTGTTCTTTGAGGGGCCCTATTCTCTCTATAGTTACCCTTTTGTCTTAAATGTATTTGTAAAAACCCTTTGGATTCTCCTTAATTATCTTTGCCAAAGCTATCTCATGTCCCCGTTTTGCCCTCCTGATTTCCCTCTTAAGTATTCTCCTACTTCCTTTATACTCTTCTAAGGATTCACTTGATCTATCCTGTCTATACCTGACATATGCTTCCTTCTTTTTCTTAACCAAACCCTCAATTTCTTTAGTCATCCAACATTCCCTATACCTACCAGCCTTCCCTCTCAACCTGACAGGAATATACTTTCTCTTGATTCTCGTTATCTCATTTCTGAAGGCTTCCCATTTACCAGCCGTCCCTTTACCTGCGAACATCTGCCCCCAATCAGCTTTTGAAAGTTCTTGCCTAATACCGTCAAATTGGCCTTTCTCCAATTTAGAACTTCAACTTTTAGATCTGGTCTATCCTTTTCCATCACTATTTTAAAACTAATAGAATTATGGTCACTTGCCCCAAAGTCTCCCGCACTGACACCTCAGTCACCTGCCTGGCCTTATTTCCCAAGAGTAAGTCAAGTTTTGCACCTTCTCTAGTTGGTACATCCACACATTGAAACAGAAAATTGTCTTGTACACACTTAAGGAATTCCTCTCCATCTAAACCTTTAACACTATGGCAGTCCCAGTCGATGTTGGGAAAGTTAAAATCCCCCTACCACAACTACCCTATTATTCTCACAGATAACTGAGATCTCCTTACAAGTTTGTTTCTCAATTTTCCTCTGACTATTAGGGGGTCTATAATACAATCCCAATAAGGTGATCATCTCTTTCTTATTTTTCAGTTCCACCCAAATAAGTTCCCTGGATGTATTTCCGGGAATATCTTCCCTCAGCACAGCTGTAATGCTATCCCTTATCAAAAATGCCATTCCCCTCCTCTTTTGCCTCCCTTTCTATCCTTCCTGTTGCATTTGTATCCTGGAACATTAAGCTGCCAGTCCTGCCCATCCCTGAGCCATGTTTCTGTAATTGCTATGATATCCCAGTCCCATGTTCCTAACCATGCCCTAAGTTCATCTGCCTTCCCTGTTAGGCCCTTTGTATTGAAATAAATGCAGTTTAATTTATTAGTCCTACCTTGTCCCTGTGTGCCCTGACTGTTTTACTCACTTCTGTTTTCAACTGTACAGTCTCAGATTGATCTCTTTCCTCACTATCTCCCTGGGTCCCACCCCCCCACCTTACTAGTTTAAATCCTCCCAAGCAGTTCTAGCAAATTTCCCTGCCAGTATATTAGTCCCCTTCCAATGTAGGTGCAATCCGTCCTTCTTGTACAGGTCACTTCTAACCCAAAAGAGATTCCAATGATCCAAAAATGTGAGTCCTTCTCCCTTACACCAGCTCCTCAGCCATACATTCATCTGCTCTATCCTCCTATTCCTGCCCTCACTAGCCCGTTGCCCTGGGAGTAGTCCAGATATTTCTACCCTTGAGGACCTCCTTTTTAAATTTCTGCCTAACCCTCTGTAATCTCCCTTCAGAATCTTAACCTTTTCCCTTCCTATATCGTTGGTTCGAATATGGACAATGACCTCTTGCTGGCCCCTCTCCTCCATGAGAACACTCTGCACCCTATCTGAGACATCCTTGATCCTGGCACCAGAGAAGCAACACACCATTCTGCTTTTTTGCTGCTGGCCACAGAAATGTCTGTCTGTACCTCTGACTATAGAATCCCCTAACACAATTGATCTCTTGGAAGCCGACGTACCCCTCTTTGCATTACAGCCAGTCTCAATACCATAAATTTGGCTGTTCGTGCTGCGTTCCCCTGAGAATCCATCACCCTCTGCATTTTCCAAAATAGCATACCTGTTTGAAATGGGTATATCCACAAAAGACTCCTGCCCTAGGTGCCTACCTCTCTTACCCTTCCTGGAGTTAACCCATCTATGTGACTGTACCTGAGACTTTCCCCCCTTCCTATAACTGCAATCCATCACATTCTGTTGCTATTGCAAATTCGTCATCGCTTCGAGCTGTCTCTCCAACCGATCCACTCAATCTGATAAGATTCACATCCAACAGCATTTATGGCAGATATAATCCGCCGTAACCCTTAAACTCCCACATCTGACAAGAAGCACATATCACTGTACTAAAGGCCATTTTGGCTCCTTCACAATCTCCAGACCCAGAAAATAACGCCGTCTTATTCCTCTACAAAACACTGCCCCGGGTTAAATTAAGAATTATGGCTTATATTTATAGTTTAATCAGGAGACGTATCTCCAATCAAGAGACGTAATCAAGAAAGAACCCACTCTACTCACTACTGCAGCCTTTCTGTTGGACACTCAACAATTAACTTATCTGATTCTGTGTTGTGAACTTTGCCCACCTGCTATTCCTCACCAGTAGCCCTTTCTCTTTCTCCAGCACAAGTGTAAACTAACTGAGGAACGGGTGGTTACCAAGATAGGAGGGAAATGGGTGGCATGATGGCTCAGTGGTTAGCACTGCTGCCTCACAGTGCCAGAGATCCAGGTTAGATGGGTTGGCCATGAAAAATGTGGGTTAATGGGGATAGGGTGGGATGCTGTTCAGAGGGTAGGTGCAGACCTGGTGGGCCAAATGGCTTCAATCTGCGCTGTAGGGATTCTATGAATTCAGCCGATGCAAGGAAGGCAAAGTTGCCATCTGATTTGTGTCCCATTTCCTGTTAACAGCAGGGAAGGTCACAATAATATCAATCCCAGAGTCAAAAATAGAATTTATCTGGGGTTGGGTCACAGGGCAGTGAAGACTGACCCCATAGAAAATCAATCTTGTTTCTCCAATCGTACATTATTCACTTCTGCTTTTCTCCTCTGACAAGTGAACAACTATAGTGTCTATCTGAAGTTTAAATTACAAACTATATCCCACTGTACGTGCAATCTAATTATATACTTTCATACGCTGAGAGGAGTTTTCAAGTTTTGTTTTGATGATATGGATAACTTTTGTTGGCTTTCTGATGTGGTACTTTGTGAAGGTGGAAGGTACCGAGGAGGGGCTCTACATCTGTTTGACAAATGGTTATTCAAGAAATGAGGAACGAAAGATGGTTTTAACTTCATCCCTTCCATGACCGCTCAGAATCACAAAGCACTTAACATCCAATAAAATACTGTTTGAAAAGCGCAGATTCACTCTGAATTATTTTGGAAATTTGTGATGATGATTCAAAGTTTCTTTAAGAAAAGCAAGTTCTTTTCTCTTCCCAGAGAGGGAACTGCTTCCTGCTGCAACTGAACTGACATTATCAGAGAGTCATAGCGATGTACAGCATGGAAACAGGCCCTTCGGTCCAACCCGTCCATGCTGACCAGATATCCCAACCCAATCTAGCACCTGGCTCATATCCCTCCAAACCCTTCCTATTCATATACCCATCCTTTAAAATAACAGACGATGGTTCAGTGGAATGTTCCCAATCCTTCAGTGGTTTTGGCAGTGATGAGAATGAGAGGAGAACACTGGTGTGAATGGAAGAATGAGATTTTTGATGTCAAGGGAAAAAAATTTCAAAGCTTTCCTCAAGGTTTTTCCATGGCCGGATTAAAATCTAGCAGCGAGAACCCAACGTTCATACGTTTGGGCTGGCATGGTGGCTCAGTGGTTAGCACTGATGCCTCACAGCGCCAGGGACCCAGGTTCGATTCCACCCTCAGGCGACTGTGGGGAGTTTGCACATTCTCCCCCGTGTCTGCGTGGGTTTCCTCTGGGTGCTCTGATTTCCTCCCGCAATCCAAAGATTAGGTGGATTGGCCATGCTGAATTGCCCGTAGTGTCCAGGGATGTGCAGGCTAGGTGGATAGGCCATGGGAATTGCAAGGATTGGGTTGGCAGGGGAGGGGGGGGTGGTGAATCTGGGTGGGATGCTCTGCAGAGGGGTGGTGTGACTTAATGGGCTGAATGGCCTGCTTCCACACTGTCGAGCTTCTATGATTTGCATCTCATTGTTTCAACCTTGTCTTGTTTATGTGTAGCTTGTGATTCTCCCAGTTTCTGGTAGGAAAGTAAATGGCACCTATTCCATGCAGTTGTTCAAGAAGTCACTTTCCTGAGGGCAGCTGGGATGGGCAATAAACATAGGCCCAATCCATGAGACCTGTAACGCCAAAGGATTTTTTTTTAGCAGCTCAAATGTTAAGGGTGCAAGCTGATCTCGGATGTGAGGGGGAATGGAATACTGCAGGAGGGGAGATTTTCACAAGCTGTCACCATACTTGCTTCACCGGGACAGACTGAAAAACTGAGGGAGAAAATTGGGGATATTGACCAAAAGGGTTGCTCAGGAATGTGAGGGGCCTCAAAGCTGATGGGCTTGACAGGAAAGACAGTGGAAAATACAGATTCAAGAGCAGCTTCTTCCCCGCTGTTATTAGGCCTCTGAATGGACCTCTCAAATTTTTAATTTAATGTTGATCTCGCTGTTTGTGCACCTTCTGTGCAGCTGTAACATTGTATTCCTTGCTCTGTTCTATTACCCTAATGCATTTTGCCTGTACTGCACACAGAACAAAACTTTTCACTATACCCAGGTACATGTGACAATAATAAATCAAATCAGATCGAAGGAGTGAAACTCTGTCTGGAGTGTGACCCGGATAATGTACGTTCTTTCACCCAATCACAGCTGTGCAATAAGGATAGAAAATGGCTGCCAGCATGACCTCAGAGGGTGGAGTCAGATTTGTTTTTTGTCTGCAGTGGCAGGGTACATTTGTAGATGATGTAAGACCCTTCAAGGCCATTTGCATGAAGAAAGCATCCATAGATTCAATGATGACACACAGCAGTCATGTGACTATCATGGATGTACAACTCTTGCGTTGGCTTCCAGGACTTCCTACAAATCATAGTAGCAAGCAATCAAACCCATGCCATCAATCATAGCATGTTAATCCCTCGTAATCTCTGTGTGAAACAATTTAAAAGTAACATCCGCAGTCACCTGTTCTCAAACACAGTCACATCTCACAGCTGCTCCTTTTTCAGAGACGGCTGTAAGTATGTGAGAACGTCAGAAATGACAGCCAGACTACTAAGACCCCTTGGAATCCTACAAACCCACCAACACTCTCAAACAAAAACTAACAAACTTAAAAGACCCAGTACAAACCATGGACAAAACCAACGTCGTCTACAAAATTCCATGCAAGGACTGCCACAAACACTACGGAGGACAAACAGGAAGAAAGTTAGCCACCAGGATACACAAACTCCAGCTCGCCACAAAAAGACACGACCATCTCTCCCTCGTAGTCCTACACATGGATGAAAAAAAACACCATTTCGACTGGGACAACATATCTATCCTGGGACAGGCTAAGCAAAGACATGCCAGAGAATTCCTAGAGGCCTGGCACTCCAACCACAACACCATAAACAAACACATAGATCTAGATGCTATCTATCAACCCCTCAGAAAATAAACAGGAAATGACATCACCACAAACCCCAGGAACCCCATCCAGGAGAAAGATATAAATATTATGCAGGAGACAACAGCTTCGCTTCACTTGGAGATCGCCACTGATGATGTTACCTAGCCAGATAATGAAACGTCTGGATATCAAACCTACAGCTCAGCGAGCAAACCTACACCCTAAAAGTGGGCCCTTATATATGATGCTGTATTTTGTGATTGTCAGAGTTGGGGGGTGCTGTAAGGAGAGATTGCTCTGAACCCAGGTTTAATGTTCCATGTATTTGCGCAACATGACTTATGTTGTATACATCGACATAAGGTGTAATATGTCAGAGGTCCACGTTAAGACATTACACATTTTGGGAGGCTTCCATGACCAACTGTATCACTACAATAAAGCCTTATTTTCTGTATGGGATGACTGTTCAGGAGCTAAATCACTCAGAAGCTGTTCAGTTTCTGATATTCTCCACATGGGATCATTGCTGATGAAGAGTTTTTGCCCGAAATGTCAATTCTCTTGCTCCACAGATGCTGCCTGACCGACTGTGTTTTTCCAGCATCACACTCTCGACTCTGATTTCCAGCATCTGCAGTCCTCATTTTCTCCCACAAAATGGGTTGTTGCACCCATCCCCTGGATCTAGTGGCAGTCAGTGCTTTCATCACTGGCACAATCATTCACAGACAGCACAAAATAATGAATGATAATTCCAGCCTTGGGGTGACTGCAGCCTGCAGATGAAGAAGCTGCAGTAGAGATTCCCCTCAGGATGTGGAGGAGGTTTCAGAGGCACTGTATTTATCGGTTTCACTGTCCCTTCCTCAAGGTGATCAAAGCTCAGTGCCAGCACAGACTGACGATGTCCAGGGACACTGTAACAGAACTGTGTCATCTGCTGGAGCAGGACTTTCAGTTCTGAAGGTGTAGAAGGCCCTGTGGCTATCAAGGTAACAGCCGCACCTAATCTTTATGCATCTGGCTCATTACAAGGATCCGCCCGGGACCAGTGAGCAATTTTCCAATCCTCGCCCACAAACGCTACTTATTGTGCCAGATCACAGTGTTTCGTTTCTTTTCCCTGTGATAAGGTCAGTGTTACAGTCCGGGCAGTGGCATTGTCCAACTTTGCTGGCTTCCTCCATGTACAGGGCATTGTAAATGAAAGCATTTCAGTCTATTGCTGCCTAACACGGTGTGTGATCATTGCTACCCATCTTAGCGGTCTGTGTCAAGAATCCAAGAATCTGCGCTTATTTCTATGGTTTTGATCATTCTCAAGGTCATGCCTTGTTCCGTGGGCCAAATGCATTGGATAATTGCTCAAAGATGAGGGCGACCGTTTTCAACGAAAGCTGATGACTCCCTTCCCGAATCCAATGATTGAGGCCAAACGCAGTTACAGTGCAGTCCCCTCTCCCATCTTGGCCATCATAGAATAGACAAGAGTGCTCCTCAAAATGAGATTCCAATGCATGGACTGATCTAGAGGTGCCTAGTAGTACACCTCAGATAGAATGAGTTTTATAATTCTGGCATGCTGTACTCTGCACAACTGGAGCAATTGAAGAGGGGATGTTGTGGACACTGATGAGGTGGGAGAGTGGCAGTGTTGAGGACACTGATGAGAAGAAACATCATTTTCAGTATGATACTGCATGGGACACAACAAGTCAACAGGACCTAATTGACTCCAGCTTCCAAGAGACTTGAGTGGGTTGAAGACGTCATCCAGTGAAAACTAAATTTTTATTGTTGTAAATGCAAGCCTCTGATTAGTCTCAGATGCAAATGCAGATTCTTTTTATTTATTCGCCTTTTTTAGCGTCATAAAAATTGCCCTCCTTAACTGTTTCAATGCTTCACAACCTCTATTGCTTCCAGATTCAAGAATGCCAATTTTGTATGTTCCAAGGGGGATTAAGGAAAGAGTAATAGTCATCACAACAGTGTTTCAACTTCAATGGCATACAACTTCCGATGTTGTATCACTCTCCAATCCAAGTGAGAAATGAAAAGTTCCTTTCAAACCTATTTCCAGCAAAATAACACAACCTAGCCACACTTCCTTTGTAGTGTAAACAAAAAACATGCAATCCAAGTTTCCAGTTTCTGCTCCCTGATCTGCAGTCCTTGCAAAGCAGTGGTAGAGGTTGTCTTTTATGTGAAGCTGGGATTTTCTGTCTCTATAAGGGCTATGTAGTGGTCACTCTTACCAGTGCAGTCATAGGCAGATGTATGTGCTCCGTGTAGATTGGTGAGGATGAGGTTAAGTATATTTTTCCATCCTGGTGATGAAGACCTCGATCCCCGGGGAGGGGTCTGTCGGTTCCGCGATCGGTCAAATAATCAACAGGAATACCATCTGCTTCAGCAAGATTTCACGGTTTATTACAACACCGGGCACACGTTTGTCCAGCAACACAGAGGTTAAAAGCTTCTGTGTTCCTTAGAAAATCTGTGCAATTTCACAAAGGAATTTTTATATGCTTCTTAAGAAATAGTACAGCCTTAATTACAGAATAAATCCAATAAAATGTAACAAAATGGCATAATGGACAGCAGATTAACCCAATGATATTTCCTGGGAAACAAACTTGTTTACTACACATTTATCTCTTTCCACCTGCATTTCAAGGTTAGCTGGGATGGTTAGTAATATCCTAGGTAAAAACAATGACTGCAGATACTGGAAACCAGATTCTGGATTTGTGGTGCTGGAAGAGCACAGCAGTGCAGGCCCTCATCCGAGGAGCAGGAAAATCGACGTTTCGGGCAAAAGCCCTTCATCCGGAATACAGGCAGAGTTAGTAATATCCTGTCTAGTTTAGCTAATTCCATACTGTGAAGGATCCATTGTCTGCTTTATCTTTAATTCAGTTAGCTCAGCAAGGCAGGAATGCAGCGTTTAGCAGGGTGAGAAGCCATTTTAAACATAGTGTTAATTTGCAGCCTGAAGCCATTTTGTTATGTTACTTTGCATTAAGAAGCCATTTTGTTGTTAATAAAAGCATGCATAAAAGGGTTACTCCTGACAACGGTCTAATTCCAGATTTTAGATCCTCTTTGGTTCCCTCACACATATCCCAAAGTGAGCAATGCAGCGATGCCCTTTAGGATTTTGCCAGTTTGATCAGTAGCAATGCCACACTTATTGTTGGATGTTGAAGTCCACCACTCAGAGGACATTCTATGCTATGTCAACCAAAACAAATCACAGAACTAAGTGAACTGTAAATCTTTATTATGATCAAATATAGTGTACAATTTTTAAAAACATATAATGGAGGTGATGATCTGGATATTAATGGGTTGGATGATGGGAGAGAGGGAAGCAGCATTCTGGATGTCTTATTGAGATGATCATCATATGAGGGCCACAACAGGGGCTGGCTTCAGCTCCTGCTGGCATATGTGCAGTTCTGGAAAGGCATGAGGCTTTTCCACAAAGTTATTCTCATCGTGAGTAAGCTGCTGCAGTAAAATCAACAAAAGGTGGTAAAGAGTCAACTCTTAATCAAAGGCTGATTGTAGACACATGGGCCAAGTGGTGAGTCATAAGTCAACACAGGTTGGTAAAGCCTGCAGCCTGCCTTATGACCTCATTCACGATCACTGAGACTGCCAACCTTTCTGAGCTGACCACCTGAACCTTGCCCTGCCTCTATAAAAGCTGCACTTCAGCACGTTTGGGGACCAGCTTCCCAATGTGCTCCAATTTAATCATTCAACCTGCACCCAACCTGACGTGCTCGCCAATGTTAACATTCCTACTTTCAAATGAGGAAGTCCTGATAAGTTCTGTGAATTCTTTGCTGAGTAATTTTATTTTTCTGTAAAAATGGCAATGCTACATCATTGGACCTATAATGTTACATGTGTGAATTCTAATGAATAATCAGAAGATCCTGCAAAATAGACAAATACATTTCAAATTCACAAAATGGTTCTATTTGATAGAAAAATGTGACTGGCCCTATAGTATTTTTCCACATCTGATTCAGATTCATGTTTTATGCTATTTCTGGGCAATGATTTTATTTTTAATTTGACACGCCACAAGACAGGTCGCCCCTGCTGCTTTTGGTAACTTAGATTATTTTTCTTTGAATTTTCTTAAGTAATGTTTCCGTGTAGTTTCTGCTTTTTTAACCCCCACCCCCCCACCCCCACTCCTCAGCCCCGCCATTACCCAAAATAGACGCAGATGTAGCAAGAAGACCTAGAAACAACAACTCAGTCAAACATTCAGTAATAGGAAAGTTGCATGAGATTCAGAAGAGGTAAATAGAAGATGAATTTCTGATTTCAATCCCAATTGGAAGTACTGTGTTGTAGGGGAATTATCATTTGTTTTATTCTTCCAGATGATCAGTCTGATGTTCAAATCCCACCATAACAATTTGGATTCTGTTCATAAATCTAGAATTATAATGTTAGTTTCAGTAATAGCAATCGTGACAATTATTTTAAAACCAATCTGGTTCACTTGAGGGAAGGTCATCTGCCATTCCTGATGAAGGGCTTTTGCCCGAAACATCGATTTTCCGGCTCCTCGGATGCTGCCTGACCCGCTGTGCTTTTCCAGCACCACTCTGATCTAAACTCTGGTTTCCAGCATCTGCAGTCCTCACTTTCACCTGCCATCCTTACCTGGTCTGGCTTACACATCACCCCAGACTCACATCAATGTGCTTCCCTGTTAAATGGCCTAACAGGCCAGGGTGGTCAATTGTTGTCCTTGCCAATGCTGAAGGTGCGTATGCAGGTGCAGCAGGTGATAAAGAAGGCAAATGGTATGTTGGCCTTCATTGTGAGGGTTTTTGAGTACTGGAGTGGGGATGTGTTGTTGCAGTTGTACAGGGCCTTGGGGCGGCCACACCTAGAATACTGTGTGCAGTTTTGGTCTCCTCTTCTGAGGAAGGATGCTCTTGCTCGCTAGGGATTGCAGCGAAGGCTTTCTCAGGCTGATTCCAGGGATGGCAGGACTGATTTATGAGGAGAGATTGACCAGGTTAGGATTGTCTTTGCTGGAATCCAGATGAATGTGAGGGGCGGGATCTCATTGAGACTGATAAAATTCTAACAGAACTGGACCAGGTGGAATGCATGGAGGATGTTCCCAATGGGAGGTGCATCCAGAACCAGGGGTCACAGTCTGAAGATTCAGGATGAACCATTTAGGATGGAGATGAGGAGACATTTTTTCACCCAAAGAGTGGTGAGCCTCTGAAATTCATTACCACAGGAAGACGTTGATGCCAAAATATTGAATGTATTCAAGAGGCAGCTAAATATAGCATTTGGAGTGAATAAGACCAAAGGTTCTGGGGGGAAGGCAGGATTAGACTACTGAGTTGTTCGATCAGCCATTATCGTGATGAATAACAGAACAGGTTTGAAGGGCCGAGCAGCCTCCTCTTACTCCTATCTTCGATGTTTCGGTGTTTCTGTAGAAGTGTTTAAAAAACATAGGTCTAGATACCATCTATCAACCCCTCCGAAAACGAACAGGAAATGACATCACCACAAACCCCAGGAACCTCATCCAGGACAAACATATAAATAGAAAGTAGGAGACAACAGCTTCGCTTCACTTGGAGGTCACCACTGATGATGTTACCTAGCCAGGTAATGAAATGTCTGGATATCACACCTACAGCTCAGCGAGCAAACCTACACCCTAAACTAATAGTGGTTGTTTGGCTTTCATCCGCCCAAAGTCTAAACTCTGGAATTTCGCCCTTTTACCTCTCCACTTCTCCACACAACTCCTCCTCCTGGAAGAGAGTGCTAATTTGTCATCAGACCTTGAGAACAGGTGAAAACGCAGAGAAGATGCAGAGGAAACAAGGAGCTTTGAAGCCATTACTCCAGTTTCGCCACTGCCACCCTCTACTCCTGTGAAACAAATGATGTGGAGGTGCCGGTGTTGGACTGGGGTGGAAAAAGTCAGAAATCACACAGCACCAGGCTATGGTCCAGCAGGTATATTTGAAGTCACAAGCTTTCAGAGCGCTGCTCCTTCATCACCTGAAAGCTCGTCCAAATCTACCACCATCTCCACCAAATGGTGTGTGATGGAATAGGATGTGTAAAAATTGAGGGTTTACAGAGAGTGAGTTAAATAAAAGTGGGGACCATGACAAAAACAGATGAAACTTAAGGTCTGAATGGAAAGTGTTGCCTAATAGTTAAATGCTGGGTACATAATTATGAAACCAGCAAACTTGTCACAAACCAGTAATTTTGCAAAATTTGAAGGGTGGGACCCTTTAGCCCAAAGGAATCGAACCTTTTGAGCACATCTTTCAATGGAGCTAGAATAGCTATGGGTGGAATCCTTGTGATAAAGTCTACATGTATCCTTATGTCCATAGGTCAGAGATAAATAGATTCCAAGTTCTTGGAATCCTTTTGAAGAATGAATGAACTGTTTTCCATCACAAATCCGCATCCAGAGATTCCGTAAAATGCAAAATGTAATCTACTTCCGCCCCCATCATGGCTGCTGCCACAGCCACTTCCACCCCTTGCAATTCCTCATGCACCACACGTGACATCACTTCCGCCCCTCACATCATCGCTGATGTCACACGCTCAGTGACTTCCGTGCCCCCCTACTGCCCCCATCAACGCCACTCACCTGCATTCTGCTGACACGCCCCCCACTGTCACCATTCCCGCCCCCCAGAACCCTGAGGGGAACACCACCCTGCTCATGACTCCAGCTGCATTTCCCCCACCACTACACCCACTCCAGTTACCGGCTCCACCTCCACTCCCAGCTCCACACCCACACCAGATCCCAGCTCCCAGCCCTGCCGAGTTTTCACCATCCCTCCAGACCTCCCACTCACTGAGGACGAATGATCAGTCCTCAGCAAAGGACTCACCTTCATCACCCTCTACCCACGCATCAATAAATTTAATACACGCCATGACATCAAACACTTCTTCCGTCGCCTTCGCCTCCGAGCTTACTTTCCGAGGACCCCTTTGTCCGCCTCCAACACACTGCATCCACTGGGACACCCCGCGCTGGCCTATTACCAGCCCTCAACCTCTTCATTTCCAACTTCCGCCAGGACATTAACCACCTCAACCTGTCTACCCCCCTCCCCCACTCCAACCTCTCACCCTCACAACGCGTAGCCCTCCAATCCCTCTGCTCCAATCCCGACCTCACCATCAGCCAGCAGATAAAGGGGGCGCAGTGGTAGTCTGGCGCACAGACCTCTACACCACTGAAGCCAAACGCCAACTCGAGGACACCTCTTCCTACCGCTCCCTCGACCATGACCCCACCCTCCATCACCAAACCATCATCTCCCAGACCATACAGAACCTCATCACCTCAGGAGATCTCCCACCCACAGCTTCCAACCTCATAGTCAGGGAACCCCGCACTGCCCGGTTCTACCTCCTTCCCAAGATCCACAAGCCTGACCACCCTGGCCGACCCATTGTCTCAGCATGCTCCTGCCCCACTGAACTCATCTCTACCTACCTTGACACTGTCCTTTCCCCCCTGGTCCAGGAACTCCCCACATACATTTGAGACACCACCCATGCCCTCCACCTCCTCCAAGACTTCCATTTCCCCGGCCCCCAATGCCTGATCTTCACCATGGCTATCCAATCCCTCTACACCTCCATCCGCCATGACCAGAGCCTCCAAGCCCTCCATTTCTTCCTCTCCCGACGTCCCCAACAGTACCCTTCCACCGACACTCTCATTCGTTTGGCTGAACTGGTCCTCACCCTTAACAATTTCTCCTTCGAATCCTCCCACTTCCTCCAGACCAAATGGGTAGCCATGGGCACACGTATGGGCCCCAGCTATGCCTGTTTCTTTATTGGCTACGTAAAACAGTCGATCTTCCGTAATAACACCGGCACCACTCCCCACCTCTTCCTCTGCTACATTGATGACTGCATTGGCGCCACCTCGTGCTCTCACGAGGAGGTTGAGCAATTCATCAACTTCACCAACACATTCCACCCTGACCTTAAATTTACCTGGACCATCTCTGACACTTCCCTCCCCTTCCTAGACCTCTCCATCTCCATTAATGACGACCGACTTGATACCAACATTTTTTACAAACCCACCAACTCCCACAGCTACCTGGATTACACCTCTTCCCACCCCATCTCCTGCAAAAATGCCAACTCATATTCCCAATTCCTCCGCCTCCGCCGTATCTGCTCCCAGAAGGACCAGTTCCACCACAGAACACACCAGATGGCCTCCTTCTTTAGAGACCGCAATTTCCCTTCCCACGTGGTTAAAGATGCCCTCCAACTCATCTCGTCCACATCCCGCACCTCCGCCCTCAGACCCCACCCCTCTAACCATAACAAAGACAGAACACCCTTGGTGCTCACCTTCCACCCTACCAACCTTCGCATAAACCAAATCATCCACCAACATTTCCGCCACCTCCAAAAATACCCCACCACCAGGGATATATTTCCCTCCCCACCCCTTTCCGCCTTCCGCAAAGACCGTTACCTCTGTGAATACCTGGTCAGGTCCACACCCCCCTACGACCCACCCTCCCATCCTGGCACCTTCTCCTGCCACCGCAGGAATTACAAAACCTGCGCCCTCACCTCCATCCAAGGCCCTAAAGGAGCCTTCCACATCCATCAAAGTTTTACCTGCACATCCACCAATATCATTTATTGTATCCGTTGCTCCCGATGCGGTCTCCTCTACATTGGGGAGACTGGACGCCTCCTAGCAGAGCGCTTTAGGGAACATCTCCGGGACCCCCGCACCAATCAACCCCACCGCCCTGTGGCCCAACATTTCAACTCTCTCTCCGACTCTGACGAGGACATGGAGGTCCTGGGCCTCCTTCACCGCTGCTCCCTCACCTCCAGATGCCTGAAGGAAGAATGCCTCATCTTCCACCTTGGAACACTTCAACCCCAGGGCATCAATGTGGACTTCAACAGTTTCCTCATTTCCCCTTCCCCCACCTCACCCAGTTCCAAACTTCCAGCTCAGCACTGTCCCCATGACTTGCCAGGACTTGTCCTACCTGCCTGTCTTCTTTTCCACCTATCCACTCCACCCTCCTCCCTGGCCCATCACCTTCATCCCCTCCCCCACTCACCTATTGTACTCTATGCTACTTTCTCCCCACCCTCCTCTCACTTATCTCTCCACCCTTCAGGATCTCTGCCTGTATTCCTGATGAAGGGCTTTTGACCGAAACGTCGATTTCGAAGCTCCTTGGATGCTGCCTGAACTGCTGTGCTCTTCCAGCTCCACTAATCCAGAAATGTAATCTTGTCCATCAGTAATCTTCAAATAATCTTTTAACAGATACAAAGCGCTCTGGTTTATACAGCATTAAAAAGAGTTAGCAAGGTTCAGTACAAATGTATTACAAACTGACACAAAGTATGCAGAATAATAATCTGCCATTGACTCCGTAAGTGGTAGATACATGTTTACAGGTGTTAGTTGTGAAACTGGTAACACTCCCTGCTTTTCATCTTGCATTCAGTGAGTTGTACCAGCCATGCATTTCTGTCAGACTGCGTCTCTTACTGTAGGTCTGTTTGCATTGTAGTTGTTCGGTAAATTGCCCTGTCACATTCAGAGTTCATAGGGAAGAAAAATTCTTAAGTCCATTATATCCTGTCTGTAATATTCAATACAATCCAGAGACTGATAAGGAAATGGCAGAGCAACAAATCAATTTTCAAACATCAATCCCAATCATAAAGAATAATTATAGTTCCATTTCAGCTTTGAAACAATCCGGTTTAATTGATCTTTCCAACAGTATTGAAACAGTAGTTTTAAAGTACGTAACTATGGTTTTATTGTACCCTTCTTTGATCATTTTCTTTGATCAAATCACATTTCAGAAAGCTGTCCAAAAACAAGGAAATACAGGATGCAGGAAATGCTGACAAACTGCTTCAAAACAAGCTGAGAATTGTAATACCTTATGTTGTTCTATGACAATGTGACATCCCTGATCAAGAAGGGAGGGAGACAGAAAGCAGGAAACTATAAGCAATTAGCCCAACACCTCCTGTTAAGAAAATGCTAGGATCCACTCTTAAGGAAGAAATAGCAGGGACATTTAGAAAAGCTTAAGGCAATCAAACAGAGTTAACATGTAAAAGGGAAATCATGTTTTACAAACTTGCCACAGAGATCTTAGAGAATATAACTGAGTTGATGGAAGGGGAACCAGTAGAAGTATTGTATTTGGTTTTGCAGGAAACATGTAGTAAAATCCAATTTCTGTGAAATTCGCAGGTTAGTAACTGCTTTGATTCACATAATGCTCAACAATGCTCTTTTAGATTAGATTCCCTACAGTGTGGAAACAGGCCCTTCGGCCCAACAAGTCCACACTGACCCTCCGAAGACTAACCCACCTAGACCCATTTCCCTCTGACTAATGCACCTAACAGTATGGGCAATTTTTTTTAGCATGGCCAATTCATCCAACCTGCACATCTTTGGACTGTGGGAGGAAACCTGAGCACCCAGAGGAAACCCACGCAGACACGGGGAGAATGTGCAAACTCCACACAGACAGTTGCCCAAGGCTGGAATTGAACTTGGGACCCTGGTGCTGTGAGGCAGCAGTGCTAACCACTGAGCCACCGTGCTTAGTTTAGGCTTTCCTATGTAATGGGAAAGAATCATTCTGCATGCATTGATAAAGTATATATTTTAACCAAAAAGTCCAGATGCAAAGAAGGTCTTTGGTTATTTTAGATCAAGGCAGCATTTGACTTCAGAAAATTCCAAGAAGTTCGTATTAAATCTGTCCATCACCAAATGGTGTATGATAGAATAGGATGTGTAAAAATTGAGGGTTTACAGAAAGTGAGCTAAAAGAAAGATGGGAACCATGACAAACAGATGATATTTCAACTTTGTGATTCAGATCTCAAGTTACACTTTGCATTCTTATTGTTTCAAACCTGACTGTCCCTGAACATGTTTTAAGTTAAAAATCATACTTCACCAGGTTATAGTCCAACAGGTTTAATTGGAAGCACACTAGCTTTCGGAGCACTGCTCCTTCATTAGGTGGTAGTGGAGGGCTCAATACCTCCACTACCACCTGATGAAGGAGCGACGCTCCGAAAGCTAGTGTGCTTCCAATTAAACCTGTTGGACCATAACCTGGTGGTGTGTGATTTTTAACTTTGTACACCCCAGTCCAACACCGGCATCTCCAAATCATGAACATGTTTTGTTTGTTAATTCTAACCTCAAGAGGAGGAGGAGGAGGCATGATACCTGTGCATAGAGTAGGCCCTGGCCATCCTGCGAAAGGTTCTGATGTGTGATTAGTTGTACCCGGTGTGTATCAGTTTACAAGCTCTGAGCTGTCACATTCCACGAATTGGCTCAAATCAAAGCATAATACAGCTGAAGCTGGAATATGAAATAAAACTGGAAAGTGCTGAAGAAACTCTGCAGGTCTCATAGCATCTGTGGAGAGAGAAAAACAGTGTTAATGTTTCACATCAGTTTGGAACAGTTCAAGAACAACTCTGAGAAAGAGTCATATTAGACTCAAAACATGAACTATGTCCACAGGTCTTGCCAGGCTTGCTGATTTCTGCAGCTTTGTCTGTTCTTAGACAATAAAACGACTTGCCTGCCATAAGGTTCGGTGCTGAGTCCACTACTTTTCATCATTTATGTAAATGATTTGAATATGAGCTTAAGAGGTATAGTTAGTAAGTTTGCTGACGAAACCAAAATTGGAGATGAAATGGACAG
This sequence comes from Chiloscyllium plagiosum, assembly GCF_037043375.1. Lineage (NCBI taxonomy): Eukaryota > Metazoa > Chordata > Chondrichthyes > Orectolobiformes > Hemiscylliidae > Chiloscyllium > Chiloscyllium plagiosum. The sequence goes on along the minus strand of NW_028270181.1, from coordinate 19,653,217 downwards.
CGACGAAGGTTACCTCAGATTACAACAGGATCTGGACCAGATGGGCCAATGGGCCGAGACGTGGCAGATGGAGTTTAATTCAGATAAATGCGAGGTGCTGCATTTTGGGAAAGCAAATCTTAGCAGGACTTATACACTTAATGGTAAGGTCCAAGGGAGTGTTGCTGAACAAAGAGACCTTGGAGTGCAGGTTCGTAAAGCCTTGAAAGTGGAGTCACAGATAAGTAGGACAGTGAAGAAGGTGTTTGGTATGCTCTCCTTTATTGGTCAAAATATTGAGTACAGGAGTTGGGAGGTCATGTTGCAGCTGTACAGGACATTGGTTAGGCCACTATTGGAATATTGCGTGCAATTCTGGTTTCTTTCCTATCGGAAAGATGTTGTGAAATTTGAAAGGGTTCAGAAAAGATTTACAAGGATGTTGCCAGGGTTGGAGAATTTGAGCTATAGGGAGAGGTTGAAAGGCTAGGGCTGTTTTCCCTGGAGCGTCAGAGGCTGAGAGGTGACCTTATAGAGGTTTATAATATCATGAGGGGCATGGATAGGATAAATAGACAAAGTCTTTTCCCTTGGGTGGGGGAGTCCAGAACTAGAGGGCATAGGTTTAGGGTGAGAGACGAAAGATATAAAAGAGACCTAAGAGGCAACATTTTCACTCAGAGGGTGATACGTGTATGGAATGAGCTGCCAGAGGAAATGGTGGAGGCTGGTACAATTGCAACATTTAAGAGGGATTTGGATGGGTATATGAATAGGAAGGGTTTGGAGGGATATGGGCCAGGTGCTGGCAGGTGGGACTAGATTGAGTTGGGATAATTGGTCAGCATGGACGAGTTGGACCGAAGGGTCTGTTTCCGTGCTGTATATCTCTATGACTCTATGATTCTAATTAACAACATAAGCACTGTCTGTGACACTTTAATTTAAATCTGTGCGAATACATCTGGCTTACATTTAATTTTAAAGATAATATCCCAATATTTTTATGAAGAAAAGTAACTATCAAAAAAAAATGTACCCAGTAAGAGGAGAGAGCGGTATTTAGCTGTCTGATGCCTGATTTAGGTTCTGAAGTCACCCTGTCTGTCTGGTTTGACTCCCCACTGTGGCAGTTTGATAATTCCAGATGTAATTGTTTTCTAAAACGGATAACATTCTCTCCAAACAGGGACAGATCAAGAGTTGACAGAACTAGTTTGACCAATCTGCATTTGAAAGAGGCATTTTGAATTCCATCTGTGAATGTTTTAAGGATGATTTTCATGCAGATGTTTCTGATTGTTGGTCATGAATGTGGTCTGACCACTGCTGTACTCGTCTCACTCCAGTCCCCACCTCAGGTGAAAGGTGACTCAAGTTTCCCTCTTATCCCCTGCTGGGCTGACATTGCTGGGTCACGTTTCAATCATGTCCCATGTGGCGGTTCACCATTCCATACGTCTTCTGGACAGTGAGTCTCGTGCTAGCTCCATCGTATCTCCGACACAGAATGACCAAGAAAGGGATATTTGATCTTATTTTCCGGAGCTGCCTGTCTATATAATGGCATGCAGCAAAGATTCCTGGAAAGTAATTGCCTACGGGGCCCCTGCCCTTTCCTCTCCCTATAGTAGGGCACTTCACTGTGCTGGAACTCAGCCAAACATGGCGGGTCACTGGAGTTGCCACTTCCCAGCATGCATCTGGGGAAGCCTCATAATTATACTATTGCTTTTCTTTTCCTTATTCTTCCAGGGCACCGAAGGAGAGGAAATGGCCGAGGTGTATTATCACTTGGCTCTTAATCCAGAAACCCAGACAATGTTCTGGGTTTGAGTCCCTCCACAGCACACAGGGGAACATGAATTCGATGAAAATCTGGAATTAAGAATCCAGTAATGACCATGAATTCACTGTCAATTGTCAGGAAAAACCCATCTGGTTCACTAATGTCCTCTAGGGAAGGAAAGCTGCTGTCCTTACCTGGTCTGGATACAATACATGACATTGTGCAGGTGGATGTGCAGGTAAAACTTTGATGGATGTGGAAGGCTCCTTTGGGGCCTTGGATGGAGGTGAGGGAGGAGGTGTGGGCGCAGGTTTTGCAATTCCTGCGGTGGCAGGGGAAAGTGCCAGGAAGGGAGGGTGGGTTGTAGCGGGGCGTGGACCTGGCCAGGTAATTACAGAGGGAAAGGTCTTTGCGGAAAGCGGAAAGGGGTGGGGAGGGAAATATATCCCTGGTGGTGGGGTCCGTAACTATGGACTAGCACAAATTCAGTGTCCTGAATGGCCTTTTTGTGTGCTCTTGACCTCTATGACTTGAAGCTATTGCTCCATTATCTTAAGATCTCATTGCTGCACTGCCTACTCTTTGTTGCCTCTGGGCTTTTATTATCAATGCTTTTCTCCTTCCTATCAGAAAGAGTTCAGAAACGATTTACAAGGATGTTGCTGGAGTTGGAGGGTTTGAGCTACAGGGAGAGACTGAATAGGCTGGGACTGGTTTCCCTGGAGCGTCGGAGGCTGAGGGGTGACCTTATAGAGATTTACAAAATCATGAGGGGCATGGAAAAGGTGATTAGTCAAGGTCTCTTCCCAAGGGTAAAGGAGTCCAGAACTAGAGGGCATAGGTTTAGGGTGAGAGGGGAAAGATATAAAAGGGACCTCAGGGGCAACTTTTTCACGCAGAGGGTGGTACGTGTATGGAATGAGCAGTCAAAGGAGGTGATGAAAGCTGGTACAATCACAACATTTAAAAGGCACCTGGATGGGTATATGAATAGGAAGGGTTTATAGGAATTTGGGCCAAATACTGGCAAAATGGGACTCGATTAATTTAGGATATCTGGTTGGACAAGTTGGACCGAGGGGTCTATTCCATGCTGCACATCTCTATATCTCTACTTTCCAGCAATGAATCTTCATGTTCCACAACAGTTCTCAACAGTGATAATGTCTGTATCGCTCAATGAAGAAGATAAATCGTAACAGGGATCAGCATTTTACAATCACTTGTAATGAATTGGTATCCAATACCAGCAAACAGAATCCAAAACGCAACACAGTGAACCAATGGCCTAGTGAAAAGGGGTAAGTAGGGTATTCAACAGGTCTTTAATCTAGAAAGAAGATAAGAAGCAAAACAGATTAGCATGTGTGGGAGTGGATGTAACTGCGTGGAAAATATGGAAACAAATGAAAAGAAATAAATACATCTGGACAGATATATGAGGGATTTAGTTTAGAGGATATGGGCCAAGTGTTGGCATGGACAAGTTGGACCGAAGGGTCTGTTTCCGTGCTGTACATTTCTGTGGCTCACTGGTTAGCACTGCTGCATCACAGCACCAGGGACCTGGGTTCAATTCTAGCCTCGGGTGACTGCGTGGAGTTTGCACATTCTCCCCTAGTCTGCGTGGGTTTCTCCGGGTGCTCCGGTTTCCTCCCACAATCCACAGATGCACAGGTTAGGTGAATTGGCCATGCTAAATTTCCCGTAGTGTGTAGGTTTGGTACATTAGTCATGGGTAAATGTAGGAGAATAGGTCTGGGTGGATTACTCTTCGGAGGGTCACTGTGGACTTGTTGGGCCAAATGGCCTGTTTCCACACTGTAGGCGTTCTATGATATGAAAAGAAGCAAAGACTGACGCCCAGTTAATATAAGTTACTTGAGTTTCAGAAGAGTTCCACATGTGGATCTTTCAAAGAAGGACAAGAATTCTGAAACACAACCAAAACAAGCCAGTACGTTTAAAACTGATTATTGGCTCCAGATACCATATTAAATTTGGTCCAAATATGAACTCAAGGCTTACATTCCAGAGGTGAGTGTGACCACAAGGGGAGTTTCAGCGTTTACGCAAGCATCTTTCATGTTTAGTAGGCATTTTGCCAATATTTTAAAAAAACCCTTTTGACAAGTATATCTTGTACGTTGTGGGTAGTATTACACTGGTGGTTTGGCATTGGTTGACCGAAGCCCAAATTAGTGCTGGTAGGTTTTCTCCAGATTGATCTGTCTTCATATCGATTGATGATGACAGCAAAGATTGTCTTGGTCTGTGCAAGAGAAAAATACCAAAGAAATAAGGACGCTGGAAATCTAAAACAAAAACAGAAATTGCTGGTGAAATTCCACAGATCTGGCAGTATCGGTGGAGAGAAAGCTTTCTGCCCACAGATGCTGCTGGATTTCTTAAGCAATTTGGGTTTTTGTTAAAGATTGTTTTGGATTCTTCACAGTGATCATTGCTATTTCCATGTGGATTCAGAGGAAACAGATCTTCAAAGGAGGAATCGAACCACTTTGTATGAGAGTGCTAATGTGTGGAAAGTTCTGTCACACAGGAACTGAATTATGGCGCACAAACCCTTAATGCTATCCCTATGTTTATTGAATCACCCTAGAATCAGTAATAAGGAAGTCGGGCAAGGAGAGATGAAAAGTCAAGTACGCTCAATGCGCTCCCGATGATCCAAAACTACCCAGGCTTAGGACAAAACATCTGATGTCACCATCAACATACAGAACAATTCTGTACATTGGGTTCAGGTTAAACCTTCAAATTCACAGTGTTTGGAAGGTGTCCCCAAAACTAGACGGTCTAGTGAATTGCCAGGGTCAAACCATCAATTCCCACACTCGCCATCATTCCTTTATTAGACAATTTCAGTGAAAGAGTAAATGCGTATGTGAGCTCAATCCAATAGGAATTCTGAATGTTTATACAGCTGTTGAGAGTGTGATTGTACAGATATCTCCTGATCCCAGGGTTGAAGTACGCTGTACTTACTGTAATTGAACATTCCACTTCGGGACAGAGAGGGAGGAGGGAGGGAGGGAGGAACAAGAAGAAGATTTTTCAAATGCATCCTGCGCTCGACAAGGAGGGGCTAGAATGTGGAGTTCGAAGCAACCAAGACCAACCAAAATGGTCGTGGAGTAACAGCACTGCTACTGAGCTTGTTTGCTTCTATCCCCCCCTTTTTTTCTTTCTTTCTTTCTCTTTCTTTTTGCCTTTTTCTTTATTTTTGGTTTCAAGCCTTTTTGCTTCGGCGAGGCATTGGCAATGGGCCCTGCCCCCTGACACGTTCCGGGATCCAGCGAGGGATTCAGTGATCGGAGGCCGTGGGTGAACCCTGCTCCAGCATGTTCTGGGAACCAGTGAGAGATCCGGTGATCAGAGGCATTAGTGATGGAGCATGTTCCGGGATCCAGCAATCAGAGTCTGTAAGTGGGCCCTGTCTGAGCATGTTCCGGGACACCGTTAGTTTAGAATGGGAAGTGGTGGCCGCGGCAGGGGCAGACCGAAGGCAGTATCAGGCTCCCAGATCCTCCTGAGACTCCAGGCTATGGCTTGGCCCAGGCACCCGCGTGGAGATAAACTTAAATAAAGCTTTAATATCTGGACATTTCTAATTCCTTTTGGCCTTGTTCCTTTATTTCCGTGGGGTTTTTTTATTCTGGTTTCGTCATCAAGTGTGAAACCAAGATGGCTCCGGTTACTTCAGTGGAGGTTTAGATTAGATTACATTACAGTATGGAAACAGGCCCTTCGGCCCAACAAGTCCACACCGACCCGCCAAAGCGAAACCCACCCATACCCCTACATTTACCCCTTACCTAACACTACGGGCAATTTAGCGTGGCCAATTCACCTAACCCTGCACATCTTTTGGACTGTGGGAGGAAACCGGAGCACCCGGAGGAAACCCACGCAGACACGGGGAGAACGTGCAAACTCCACACAGTCAGTCGCCTGAGGCGGGAATTGAACCCGGGTCTCAGGCGCTGTGAGGCAGCAGTGCTAACCACTGTGCCAAAGATGGCGCGGAAGATTGACAAATTTCGTTCCAGTGGGTGGCGTCGTGGTGACAGGGACTTGTGCCCATGGCCGAAACCAGAGCACGTAACACGAAGGAGTGTAACGTTTTTTTATTTCCACATTTTTCTCCCTTTACATTCCATGTTTTGGTTTACTTTTCCTGTGTTTTAAGATCGCACGGTAGAATGGCAATACTTTTCACTGTATGGTTTAACAAGATACACATGACAATAAATAAGTCAAAAAAATCAAACCGTTTTGTTGTTAATGAAATGAAGGAACTATGCAAACTCCAGCTGTACACGTAACCCTTGCAAGACAAGAGAAAATCAGAATCGAAAGTTAAGCAATGATAATGTGGCGAACTAAAACCAACACATTGTATAGAAACTTTCCAGCAGTTCCTCTGCAACTATCCCACTGAAGCATATTGGAATGCAGCCATTCCGACTCTACAAAACATTTCTCAGGATCTTTGAATGTGTTTTCAAACAAGAAGTAGCCATCCAAATTATATCAGTGATCTTGGATAAGGACCAAGAGGTCAGCCACTTGTAGTCACGAAAATACACATTCAAACTCAAGGAGGACAGTCAAGCGATGTGATTTGTTTTGGCTTTTTGAAATGGTAATTCAATTGTTATGTTCGCACTGATGGAGTACAATATTACAAATGCAAAACATATTCTTTGGTGGCACAAAATCGTCAAGTTTTGTAGTGCAAGAGGCCATTTGATCCATCATCTTGGTACAAGTTCTCCATATGAGCTCTCCAAATAACTTTCCAAATTGGGCGGCATGGTGGCTCAATGGTTAGCATTGCTGCCTCACAGCGCCAGGGTCCCAGGTTCGATTCCAGCCTCGGGTGACTGTGTGGAGTTTGCACATTCTCCCCGTGGCTGCGTGGGTTTCCTTCAGGTGCTCTGGTTTCCTCCCACAGTCCAAAGATGTGCCGGTCAGGTGAATTGGCCATGTTAAATTGCCCACAGTGTTAGGTCAATTAGTCAGAGGGAAATGGGTCTGTGTGGGTTACTCTTCGGAGGGTCGGTGTGGACTGGTTGGGCCGAAGGGCCTGTCCCCACACTGTAGGGAATGTAATCTAATCTAACTCCATTCCCCTGTTCTTTGCCCATTAGTTCAACCTCTTTCCTCCCTTTCAGGTACATAATCTCCTGACTTTGGAAGGGAGAAAGGAATCCCAGGATATGTTTGGTGGGTCAGCTGTAAAGGCAAGGAATGAGGTTTGGCTGGAACTCCAGCTGGGACCAATGGCACTGTGTGATCTTTGACTGAGCCGGATGCTCATTTTAAAGTATTCTGTAACATGTCAAGGAAGGAGTTCTTTTTTTCATGTTTTTCATCATTTTATTAATTGTGTAAACCACTCCATTTGTTTGACAAATTCCAAATGCACAAACCTTTTCCACATTGTGGATGTGCTGTACTTTGAGATGGGAAATGGAGATTGAGCACCATCTTGTGGCTAAATGTTACCAGTGCCTTACATTGTTCCCAAAAGGTGCACCAGATAGACAGCTGAGAGAGGAGGATACGAATGGAACTCATTTTAGTTTTTTTAATAAATCGGAAGTGCAAACTTTGTACTTAAAAGAAAGCACCAGCACTGACTGATTTTGGAGGTGAGATATTCAATGATTTCCAACTTCTTTTTGCCACTTGAACACAATTCAAAGTCCATGTTATGCCACATTCTGAACGTGAGAGGACAGACCTGAGAATAGGTAGCAAACCAAATGGGAACTGAAGCTTCTGTACGCTGGGGGAGATATTCATGCCTCTGTCCAATTCAGAACAGAAGCAGGGCGTGTTTAAAAATGGCAGACAGGACTTGACTCCAGGAATCCTCATTCTCACCTTTCGGGATTTTTATGACAGTGGTCTCCAATCCTACCCTTCCCCACTCCACGAGCATGTCAAATGCCATGACACTTTGATGGAGTTGAGCGGGCTTTTACAGGAGACATTGATTCTCAGATGAGTCACACACTGTGGGGAATACCTAATCTTGGGGGGGAGAAGCTTCTATTCTCCTGCTCCTTGGATGCTGCCTGACCTGCTGCGCTTTTCCAGCAACACATTTTCAGCTCTGATCTCCAGCATCTGCAGTCCTCACTTTCTCCTGGGAGAAGCTTCTGACAGGTAAGTTTAGAAGTGCTGCTGATCGCCTGCCATATTTGTATATGATTCATAATAATTTAAGAACATTTTATTGCAGTGATCAATGATAAAGCTTTGTTCTGAAAAGATGAATGATTATTAAATTGGCCAGTAAATTGTGAAAGTGTTTAGATGCACTGGAATAATCTTTCCAATGGAGAACATGTCCTTCCCCATTCTACAATATGGAGAGTCAAATATTAATGTGTGTAAGACACCCAGTGGTTTGATTTTCATATTCATTTAATGTCCATGGGGTACAAAACCGATTAATTCTACAATAACAGAGACATTTGAAATTGTCCTAAACTGGCAGAATAAGTAAATAGGCACTCATCATCTTTTGAGAAGAATGGCTAACAAGTTAATAAAGCAGTTAAACACAGCCAGTCATAATTCCATCAAGAAAAGCTTTAATCTTCTTAATATCCAACTTGACTAAACAAACAAATAGTGAAAAGTCATTTCAAAGGTTATTACAAGCTTAGGAACTATTGATTAAATAAAGCTAAAAGTCCCCTTTAACCTGAATAAAAATGACTTACAAACCAACAAGAGTCTTGGAATTCAGCCAAGCATTCATAATGAAACTCCATTTTGTACCTGCCAACTCAAAGCAGGCTGAATATATGCCTGGTTAAACAGAAACCAACAGAGTCTGCCATCAGGTAAGACTGTCTGTTCCAACAGAGTGAATGCTGGGTAGGTGGAGTCAATTTTAACTCGATCCAACCATTGGGAAAACCATGAGATTTGGTGCAACACATTTTTCACCCTGCTTGACTGTATTGTCCATTGGAATAACATTAGGTGCATGTTAAACCAAACAACGCTGCAGGTTTCCAATCCTACCCTTTAGATTAAACTTACATCAGGAAATGATTTTTAACTTATTAGGTTTGTGGAGTCTTCAAATATTTGGATTTTTGGTGGAATGTTGAGAGTCTCCACTGCTTCAGGAAGACAGCTGATTCCCAGTATACTGTGCAGTCAGGATTCCCGTTGGTAAAGAGGGCAGTGTATCTAGATAATTATATACTTCAAGGCTCACTCCTAAAGGGGTTTGCAGGGAGCCCTGAGCATAAAGACAACATACATGAGGGAAAGTGGAGCAATTGAGATAGGATAATTTGAAAAATGGGTGAGGTGCCGAAATTAGGAGCTGTGTCCACATTTTGCTCAGAACTGGGGCTAAGACAACAAATTAATTTCAAATGGAATTTCTTTGGTTGTGACGCATTCAATCTAGATTCCTAATGGGAATGTAGTAATGATAACTGAGAGGAATAGAGATGCCTTTCTCTTCATTGAACCGATGACCTTGACTGGAGAGTGAAAGTTGCTCAGTTCTTTTTGCTTTGAAGTTGATAGTGCCTAAGACTTACAGAACCTTGGATCTTTCTATGTTCGAGAATTGTTGGAATCGCTATTGCAATTGGAAGCATTGCCCTGTTCGTTACCAGCTCGATGATAATGGAACAAGTGTTCAGAAGACACAGGCTTTCCTTTCCTAATATTGGTGGAGCATCCTGTTGATGGGATCTTGCCATGTTTTCTGTGAAGGCCATTTTCTGCCATGATCATGTGATCAAGTGAGAGCCAGTGTGTCTTCCTGGAACTTTTGGCTTCAGTGGTATAAACAGGCAGAGAACATTGCTGTGGAAATTGTCGGTTAATTCTTCCGTGGATTTCTATATGTGATCGCCCAAAGAGCCATGAAAATGGGTCTGCGTTATTACTCGGCGTCTGACTGCTGCTCACTGCAATAGTAATTGTGTCCAGAGAGAAAGCATCCGCCAACGCACACACAAAACAATTGTCTTTTTTGCTGCTTCTCTGTAGAGATACAGGGGAAAGAAGCTCAGCCTTGTGTCTATGGCTGATGGTCTGTTTCGCAGAGTTGGGCAAAGTGTTTGCATAACCTGCGTTCTGGGTCTTTGAAGAAGTGTCAAAGAGGAAGGTGGGCTGTGCCAGCTGGCAGATAGATTTCAGGTAGTCATCCTGAGTTTGAGGAGAATGGCAGTCACTGCTGAGACCTGAACCTTTACTGTACAGAGTGTCGTGATACCCTTCATCATGCGTTTCGAAGATTGTGGGTAAGTGGTCCACTGGAGTCAGCTGTTTCACCTTCATTTCCTAGCACACAATTAGGCAGAAAGAACAAACAAATTGAATTCCAGATCTAAACTATCACCTTCGCCCACAATATACTATGCATTTCATCAATTTATTACTGTAGTCTACAAAACCTCAACAATTATTATTTATTTCAGAATTCCTTCAAGTAATAAGCCTGCATCTTGTGTACTTGTGCATTTAAGATGAACTAAAGTAAAAAAATAGTGTGAATGCTGGAAATTTGGGAAATGAAAACAGAAACCAAAATAGGAAATGGATCTAGATCTGAAACATAAAGCTGGATGTATATTTCTTGAGTATTGCTGAAAAAGGACACACATTGTCAAGAGATTTTGATTTTGCACTCATCAGGATTATTTGCAAGAATACCAATTCAAGGGACGAACCAACATTTATATTGCATGTGAGGATATTACTGATTGGTCGGAAAGCAGACTCTAACTCTTGCAAACTGTCTTGATGAGTGCAAGATGAAAGCTTTGACAAGATGTCTTTTTTCAGCAATACTCAAGATGTAGAGGTTTATAAAATCATGAAGGGGGTAGATAAGACGGACAGGGCCAGAAGTCACACTACACCAGGTTATAGTCCAATTTATTTGAAATTACAGGCTTTTGGAATGCTGCCCCTTCATCAGATGAACTTCAATTGGACTATAAACTGTTGTCATGTGACTTCTGACATTGTCCAGCCCAGTCCAATGCTGGCACCTCATCATCACATTTAAGGTGAATAGCCAAGGTCTTTTCCCCAGAGTAGGGGGACATAGGTTTAAGGTGAGAAGAGAAAAATTTGAAAGGGACCTGTTTAGAAACTTTTTCACGCAGAGGGTGGTTCATACGTGGAATGAACTGCCAGAGGAAGTGGGAGATGCAGATGCAGTTACAACATTTAAAAGACATTTGGACAGGTGTATGAATAGTAAAGGTGTAGGCCAAACACAGACAAATGGGACTAGTTTAGTTTGGGAAACCTGATCGACTTGGATGAGTTGGACTGGAGAGTCTGTCTGTGCTGTATGACTCTGCCTGTACTACCAAGTGACAATTTATATTTCGCTTGTAGCTTCCCATACAGTCCTGATCTCTGTGCTGCTCTATATCCAGCATTATAACCAATTGGTCCCTTTGAAATGCTGCCATGACTTGTCATGAAATCACAATGTATTTTGACCTACTCTCAATGTGCCAGAATTAATGAAAGGATAATAAACCATGGAAGATGGCTGGCAGGATGTAGATTAGTCTGGTATAGCCTCGGCAGTCTACCTACAAATACAGACCACACAGTGTCCACCTGACTGCTGGCAGGTGCTGTTGAGCAATGAAAGAAAAAGCAGCTTTGCGTTTCCCCGAGAGTACGATTCCGTTCTGCTTTCAGTTGGTGGAGGCTGCTATTCTCTTGCTTGTTTTCCAGTTAACAGGATGTTCAGAAAAAAACACAATGGTCCAGTTTTAATTGCATTGAGCAAGCTGCAGTTCATTAATTTCATTTCTGCCATTAATGTCTGTTTATTCCCCTCTTCACTACCATCTCTCATTTAAAAAAAAAACAAACGGTTCGCTTTGATTAAAAGTGACCTAGATCAGTATGGCCTAGTCTTGGCTCTGATTTAGAATACTAAGGCTTTTACACCTGCTCCAGAGACAAGTAGCCCATCCAGACTGATGTTTCAGTGCCATACTGCAGAGTGCTGCACCGTCAGAGATATTGGCCTAGAACTGAGGCAATATAGGACAGAGAAGTTGACCTAGAACTGAGGCAATATGGGCTCCAGAATGATGGGTAGGAATCTCATGCACACTTCTGTCGGGAAGTGCACTATCCATGATGTACAGATAGTAGTAGAGCAGTTCAGGACAAATGTGGGATCCTTCACATATGCCTGAAGTCAACATTGGTTTTCTTCCATATGCACATTCGGGCTTATGTGTGCTAAGATCTCAGCGCAACACTGACTTGCCCCAGAGCATCATTGCTTTACAAAACTGCCCATAATAAAAATGTTCTAATCCCATGCACCTTACCCCCTGTTCAGTGCTGTTACTCACAGCAGCATCTACCTTGGTGACCTGACAAACTCCTGACCACCCAGTGTTGCTACTGATATATGGGCTGGATGCTTTAGTAGATCAGGAATCACAAGAGTTAAGGAAGTCTGGAATCTGAGAACTAAGGCGAGAGAGTGAAGAATAAAAAGAGGATTACTGGGAAATTCGGGGGCAAGGTGTCCTGGAGGAAGGGATGATAAGAGAATGAGGGCTGACTGGAACAGCTGCCCCCGACGGAAACATTTCTTGCTTAATCGTTCCAGCTCTCTGAGCTATTCTGTTAATTTCACAATGTTTATTTACACAAGATTGAGGCTTCCAATGCTTCCAGTTTCTGCCTTGACATTTTCATTACCCAAATTGATTTACATGAATGAATGTTTTTCTTTAAAAAAATGCATGTTTTGTTTTTCAAAAATGCTTCATATTGTCAATACAAGGTGCATTGGTCAATGCACAATGTATGGTGGGTGAATGGACACAGAGTATATGAGGAACCGTGAGGGTGTGGAAGGATAGAGTTAGTGTAGACTGTACAAGGGGCGTTGTGGGTGCGGAAGGGTACAGTTTGGTGTAGAGTGTATAAGGAGGGATGGGGGTGTAGAAGGGTACAGTTTGGTGTAGTGGTATAAGGGGAGATGGGGGTGTGGAAGGGTACAGTGTATAAGGGACGATGGGGGTGTGGAAGGGTACAGTTTGGTGTAGAGTGTATAAGGGGCAATGGGGGTGTGGAAGGGTACAGGGTTTGGTGTACCGTGTATAAGGGGCGATGGGAGTGTGGAAGGGTACAGTTTAGTGTAGAGTGTATAGGGGGCGATGGGGGTGTGGAAGGGTACAGTTTTGTGTAGAGTGCATAAGGGGCGATGGAGATGTGGAACGCTATAGTTTCGTGTAGAGTGATTAAGGGACGATGGGGGTGTGGAAGGGTACAGTTTGGTGTAGAGTGTATAAGGGGCAATGGGGGTGTGGAAGGGTACAGTTTGGTGTAGAGTGTATAAGGAGGGATGGGGGTGTGGAAGGGTACAGTTTGGTGTAGTGTGTATAAGGGGCGATGGGGGTGTGGAAGGGTACAGTTTGGTGTAGAGTGTATAAGGAGGGATGTGGGTGTGGAAGGGTACAGTTTGGTGTAGTGTGTATAAGGGGCAATGGGGGTGTGATAGGGTACTAAGACTTTATAAAGCTCTGGTTAGGCCCCATTTGGAGTACTGTGTCCAGTTTTGGTCCCCACACCTCAGGAAGGACATACTGGCACTGGAACGTGTCCAGCGGAGATTCACACGGATGATCCCTGGAATGACAGGTCTAACATATGAGGAACGGCTGAGGATACTGGGATTGTATTCGTTGGAGTTTAGAAGATTAAGGGGAGACTTAATAGAGACGTACAAAATAATACATGGCTTGGAAAAGGTGGATGCTAGGAAATTGTTTCAGTTAAACGAGGAGACTAGGACCCGTGGACACAGCCTTAGAATTAGAGGGGGTCATTTCAGAACAGAAATGCGGAGGCATTTCTTCAGCCAGAGAGTGGTGGGCCTGTGGAATTCATTGCCACGGAGTGCAGTGGAAGCCGGGACGCTAAATGTCTTCAAGGCCGAGATTGATAGATTCTTGTTGTCTCGAGGAATTAAGGGCTACGGGGAGAACGCTGGTAAGTGGAGCTGAAATGCGCATCAGCCATGATTGAATGGCGGAGTGGACTTGATGGGCCGAATGGCCTTACTTCCACTCCTATGTCTTATGGTCTTATGGTCTTATGGTGTATAGTGTATATGGGGCGATGGGGGTGTGGTAGGGTACAGTTTGGTGTATAGTGTATATGGGGCGATGGGGATGTGGTAGGGTACAGTTTGGTGTATAGTGTATATGGGGCGATGGGGGTGTGGTAGGGTACAGTTTGGTGTATAGTGTATATGGGGCGATGGGGGTGTGGTAGGGTACAGTTTGGTGTATAGTGTATATGGGGCGATGGGAGTGTGGAAGGGTATAATTTGGTGTCGAATGTATTGCAGCGATGGGAGTGTGGAAGGGTACAGCTTGGTGTAGAGTGTAAAAGGGACGATGGGGGTGTGGAAGGATACAGTTTGGTGTAATGTGTATAAGGGTCGATGGTGTGGAAGGGTGCAGTTTTGTGTGGAGTGTATAAGGAGGGATGGGGGTGTGGAAGGGTATAGTTTGGTGTAGAGTGTAGAAGTGGAAATGGTGTGGAAGGGTATAGTTTGGTGTAAAGTGTATAAGAGGCGATGGGGGTGTGGAAGGATACAGTTTGGTGTAGAGTATATAAGGGGCGATGGGGGTATGGAAGGGTACAATTTGTTGTGGAGTGTCTAAGGGTGTGGAAGGGTATCAGTTTGGTGTAGAGTATATAAGGTGCGATGGGGTGTGGAAGGATAGAGTTTGGTGTAGAGTGTATAAGGAGGGATGGGGGTATGGAAAGGTACAGTTTGGTGTAGAGTGTATAACGGGCAATGGGGCTATGAAGGGTATAGTTTGATGTAAAGTGTATAAGGGGCGATAGGGGTGTGGAAGGATACAGTTTGGTGTAGAGTGTATAAGGGGCGATAGGGGTGTGGAAGGATACAGTTTGGTGTAGAGTGTATAAGGGGCGATAGGTGTGTGGAAGGATATAGTTTGGTGTAGAGTGTATAAGGGGCGATGGGGGTGTGGAAGGGTACAGTTTGGTGTAGTGTGTATAAGGGGTGATGGGGTTGTGGAAGGATACAGTTTTGTGTAGAGTGTATAACGGGCGATGGGGTGTGGAAGGATAGAGTTTGGTGTCGAGTGCATAAAGAGGGATAGGGGTGTGGAAGGGTATCAGTTTGGTGTTAAGTATATAAGGGGTGATAGGGGTGTGGAAGGGTATAGTTTGGTGCAAAGTGTATAAAGGGCGAAGGGGGTGTGGAAGGGTATCTATTTATTGTAGAGTGTAAAGTGGAGATGGGTGTGTGGAATGGTACAGTTTGGTGTAGAGTGTATAGGGGCGATGGGGGTGTGGAAAGGTATAGTTTGGTGTAGAGTGTATAAGGGGTGAAGGGGGTATGAAGGGTATAGTTTGGTGTAGAGTGTATAAGGGGTGAAGGGGGTAGGAAGGGTATAGTTTGGTGTAGAGTGTATAAGGGGTGATGGGGGTGTGGAAGGGTACAGTTTGGTGTAGTGTGTATAAGGGGTGATGGGGTTGTGGAAGGATACAGTTTTGTGTAGAGTGTATAACGGGCGATGGGGTGTGGAAGGATAGAGTTTGGTGTCGAGTGCATAAAGAGGGATAGGGGTGTGGAAGGGTATCAGTTTGGTGTTAAGTATATAAGGTGTGATACGGGTGTAGAAGGGTATAGTTTGGTGCAAAGTGTATAAAGGGCGAAGGGGGTGTGGAAGGGTATCTATTTATTGTAGAGTGTAAAGTGGAGATGGGTGTGTGGAATGGTACAGTTTGGTGTAGAGTGTATAGGGGCGATGGGGGTGTGGAAAGGTATAGTTTGGTGTAGAGTGTATAAGGGGTGAAGGGGGTATGAAGGGTATAGTTTGGTGTAGAGTGTATAAGGGGTGAAGGGGGTATGAAGGGTATAGTTTGGTGTAGAGTGTATAAGGGGCGATGGGGGTGTGGAAGGGTATAGTGTGGTATCGATTATATAAGAATCTATGGAGGTGTAGAAGGGTATGGTATGGTGTAGAGTATGAGGAGCGATGGGGATGCGGAAGGCTATAGTTTGGTGTAGAGTATGAGGAGCGATGGGGACGCACAAGGGTACGGTATGGTGTAGAATATGAGGAGCGATGGGGATGCAGAAGGGTACGGTATGGTGTGGAGCATGAGGTGTGATGGGGGTTCGCAAGGGTACGGTATGGTGTAGAGTATGAGGAGCGATGGGGATGCGGAAGCGTATAGTTTGGTGTAGAGTATGAGGAGCGATGGTGGTGTGGAAGGGTATAGTTTGATGTCGAGTGTATAAGGGGCGATGAGAGTGTAGAAGGGTATAGTTTGGTGTGGAGGGTATGAGGAGGTTATAGAAGTTGGAGTTACGGTCTCGGAACAGTTGTGAAATATCTCATCACTGAGGTTGTCATGAACCTTTAAAGTTCACTATCTCAGCGAGCCGTCAAAGCTCAGTGATTGAACAGATTCAAAACCAAGGGTGATAGATAATCAAAACTAAAGGGAATGAGGAAATATGAAGATAATGTGGGAAAGTGGAGTCGAGGGAGAAGATCATCCATGGTCTTGTTGATTAGGAGAGTACCCCCACCTGATCCTATCTCGTATGATCTTAATGTAAAACCTAATCTCATTTTCCATTTTTGCAGTGTTGCGTTATTTGTAACTTTTCACACTTGTTCACAATTTCCAATAGGCTGATTGGTTTTACTTCCCAGTTTCCTTTTCATATCTGGTGGCTCATTGGTTAGCGCTGCTGCCTTACAGCGCCAGGTACCCGGGTTCAATTCCAGCCTTGGGTGACTGTGTGTGTGGAGTTTGCACATTTCCCCCCCCCCCCCCCCCCCCGTGTCTGTGTGGGTTTCCTCCAGATGCTCTGGTTTCCTCCCACAATCCAAAGGTGTGCAGCTTAGGTGAATTGGCCATGCT
This sequence comes from Chiloscyllium plagiosum, assembly GCF_037043375.1. NCBI lineage: Eukaryota > Metazoa > Chordata > Chondrichthyes > Orectolobiformes > Hemiscylliidae > Chiloscyllium > Chiloscyllium plagiosum. The sequence continues at coordinate 19,636,464 of NW_028270181.1, read as the reverse complement.
AAATGGCCTATAGTGTCCAGGGATATGTAGGTTCGGTACGTTAGTCAGGGGTGAATGTAGAGTAATAGGGTAGGGGAATGGGTCTGGGTGGGTTTCTCTTCGGAGGGTCGGTGTGGACTTGTTGGGCCAAATGGCCTATTTCCACACTGTAGGGATTCTGTGATTCTATGATCTGTCAATAATAGGCTGAGATTGGAGGTTTTCCCATTGCCTGTACAGCCTTTTTTCCCTATTGTTCCCTTTAATTGTCTCGATCCCATTCTCTCTCTAATTGTGCTTCCCTGTAGTTTTTCACTTCCATCATTCCTGCGCATTCTATGTCCATGTGATAAAACACTGAAGCCTGGTCAGTGAGCAAAATCACTCTGTGTCTAACTTTTATATTACTATGTTGTCAAAGAAGTGATTTGAGCCGGAACTGTGCCAATATTAGAAAGAGCAGAGGGTAACATGCTGGCTTTGGGGATTCTGGTCAGTTGTATAACCAAGTTCATCAGAGGAAGGACTTCTTGTGAAATGTTTACATCACACTTCTCAGGTGACTGTATGTGAATACAGTTTACACTCCTGAGTTGCAATTAAACATTTATCTGAAAAGTTTTGTATTTAAAAGAATGTCTCGCGATGGAAGTTTTGTAGTTGTTTCCTTCTACAAAAGCATCAGAGTTAATAATTAGCAATTCTATTCAGCTAATACAGGTCATGGATTACTGATGCTACATGCTGTCGCTGTAATTAGGAAACAAACATCTTAACTGCTCTCAAGATACTAAGCAGCTTACATTAGCCACGCTGTCATTCAGCACAATCTGCATTGTATCCTAAAATAAAACAAAGAACTGCAGATACAAGAAATCTGAAACAAAAGCAGAAATTGCTGGAGGAACTCAGCAGGTCTGGCAGCATCTGTGCAGAGAAAACAAAATTTCAAAACACTTCACAAAATATTGACTCTGCTTTCTCTGCACAGTTTATGCCAGACCTGTTGTGTTTCTCCTGCACTGTATCCTTCCCTGCATTCCTTTCCCCGGCACCCCCTTCCTTTCATTTTCCAGTTCCTGCATTATTCCTTGTGACATGGGTGAGTTGTTGGATGACTTTCTGCTTTTTTGCATGACTTCAGAAGTGTTTCCAGTTATGTGGCACTGTTCTTTGTCATGTTTTGTGGAACACTTGTGCTTCCCATTTCAATCCATCCCAGCTTGAGACTCTGGACTGACAATGGCTGGAATTTCAGAAGTGAGCCTGTGTTGCCAGTGGGTTTAAGGGCAGCTCTTACTCCTTTAAGTGAAGGACAGGATTCTGATTTAACCACATGGTACATTTTGAAGTGAAATGGTAGATTTCAAAACTGCATTTACAAAAATTTCGAAGTTTATCATGTTCGTTCCCTGTAACAAGAGTTTTGAAATATGAGCAATGGTTTTAAGGAGTGCAATTTGAGTATAACTCGGCATATTACTCTGGTTTACACTTGTTTAACAAATCCGCTTTACCTGCCTTCATGAGATTCTCTCTCACTGTAGCTTTTCACCACCTTTGAATCACATGTCGGGGTGTCAGTTGATGACTTAAAGTGGAAAGCCCACTACTTTGAACAGGCATCCTGTTTTTTAGCTGGCAGTTGGTACTAAGTGTCATTCACTTTCCAAGATTGTTATCTGTCATCATGGTTGAGGAAAAGAAAGGACAAATTGCCAAGAAGGGCACCAAGAGAGCGCCAGCAAAGAGGAGAGGGTTCAAAAGAGATTTACCAGGATGTTGCCAGGAAAAGGGGGTTTGAGTTATGGAGGGAGGCAGGATAGGCAAGGACCTTTCTCACTTGAGTATAGGAGGTTAAGGGGTGACCTTATAGAGGTTTCTAAAATCATGAGGGGTATGGATAAGATGCATAGCAGGTGTCTTTTCCCAAGGGTGGGAGATTTTAAGATTAGGGAGCATATTTTTTAAGGGGAGTGGAGAAAGCTATTAAAAAGCCACAAAATGTAATTTTTTTTAGTGGTTCATCTATGGAACGAACTTCCAGGGAGAATGGTGGCTGTGGGCACAATCACAATGTTTAAAAGACATTTGGATAAGTGTATGAATAAGAGAGGTTTGGGGGGGATATGGGCCAGGAGCAGGCAGGTGGGGCTAGTTTAGTTTGGGATTATGATTGGCATGGACTGGTTGGATTGAAGGGTCTGCTTCTATGCTGTATGACACTATAAGAGGGGACGGCATGGTGACTCAGTGGTTAGCACTGCTGCCTCATAGCACCAGGGGCCGGGGTTAGATTCCAGCTTTGGGTGACTGTATGTGTGGAGTTTGCATATTCTCCCCGTGTCTGTGTGGGTTTCGTCTGGGTTCCTCCCACGATTCAAAGATGTGCAGATTAGGTGAATTGGCCATGTTAAATTGCCCGTAGTGTTCAAGGATGTATAGGTTAGGTGCAAGAGTCAGGGGTAAATGGAGTCAGGGGTAAATGTGGGGGAGTGGGTGTGGGTTGGGTGCTCTTCAAAGGGTCAGTGTGGACTTGTTGGACCAAAGGGCCTGTTTTCACACAGTAGGGATTCTAATTCTAAAGAGGAGAAAGTTTAGGAAAGAAAGTTACCCCATCTATATCTGCAAAGTGATGGAGCAGGTTCACCCGAACACCAGCATCTGCACCAAGGCCATGAGCATCTTGAAGTTGTTCGTCAGTGATATTTTTGAGTGCACTTTGGGAGAGGCTTCCCATCTGGTCCATGATAACAAGAGCAAAGAACCATCAGCTCACCTCACCGGAGATCCAGACCAGTGTGAGCCTGCTGCTGCCCACGGAGGACATGAAAGCTGTGATCAAGTACACCAGCTCCAAACGAAAAAAGCCATGTTTTACTGAAAACAACCAACCATGAAAACCACTGAGGATCAATCCTTGGGTAAACACCATGTGGCTTTCCATCTTGCTGAGAGTTAGCATTTCTTTGATTTCGTTTTAACAAACAAATTTATGAATTAAGTTAAACTTCTCAAGCAAAACTTGTCTCATCTTAATCTGTAAGCAAATCGGAAACCAATATGACGGTAGCCATGATGTGGCGGTGCTGGTGTTCGACTGGGGTGGACAAGGTCAGAAGTCACACGACTCCAGGTTTTCATACAACAGGTTCATTTGAAATCATAAGCTTTCAGAACAGTGCTTTGAAAGCTTGTAATATCAAATAAATCTGTTGGACTCAAAGGATTTACAAGGATGTGGCCAGGGTTAGAGGGTTTGAGCTATAGGGAGAGGCTGAATAGACTGGGGATGTTTTCCCTGGAGTGTCAGAGGCTGAGGGGTGATCTTATAGAGGTTTATAAAATCATGAAGGGCATGGGTAGGGTAAATATCCTGGGGTGGGGGAGTCCAGAACTAGAGGGCATAGGTTTAGGGTGAGAGGGGAAAGATATAAAAGGGGCCTAAGGGGCAACTTCTTTCATGCAGAGCGTGGTGCATGTATGGAATGAGCTGCCAGAGGAAGTGGTGGAGGCTGGAACAATTACAGCATTTAAAAGGCATCTGGATGAGTAAATGAATAGAAAGGGTTTGGAGGGATATGGGCCAAGTGCTTGCAAATGGGGCTAGATTAGGTTGAGATATCTGGTCAGCATGGACGAGTTGGACCAATGGGTCTGTTTCCACGCTGGACATCGCGATGACTCTATAACTGTTACCTGGTGTTGTGTGACTTCAGAATATGATGGATAAAAAAAGAAACTTTTTTCCACCCGGAGGGTGGTGGGAATATGCTGCCTGGGAGGGTAATAGAGGCAGGAAACCTGACAACCTGTAAAACGTACATGGATGAGCACTTTAAATGTCATAACATTCGACGCAAGTGCTGGAAAGTGGAATTAGCGTAGTTTGGTGATTTTTTTTGGTGCAGATTCGATCAGCCAAAGTGCATCTTTGTTGCTGTACAACTCTATACAATTTGGTAAAACGTTCAGGGCCAGCTAATGACTCTGATCTGTTTTAGCAACACAAAAATCAATGCAACTTTTCCTCTAACCTGGGTAAGACTTTGTCAAATTGTGCTCAGTTGTTGCATGTCAACCAGCATGACGTCAAACGATAAATGAGGCATAAAGGTGCACCTCAAGAGGAAAGATACAAACACAGCTAGCTCCATAGGCTGAGATCCTGCAATACATTCAGAATCTTACTGTGATATCAGAAACCTGGAGTCTCCCATCTGGGCTTCTGATTTTGTTAAGAGTACCCATTAAAATTAACATTGGTTAAATGTATTTAAATTAAAAATAAAATTTGTAAAAATAAACCTCTAGTCCAAAGCATATCCACATAAGGGCTGTCAACACTTACAGATCAAAAGAAAAGTTCAGTCTTTTTTGCTTAAATCTGTTACTTACATAGAATTACTTAACTCTTAACTCGATGTTTTCATCAAATTGGTACAGTTCTGTTGATCAGTCGTCATGTCAAGAGATTGATCAGCATTTTCCCATACAGACTCGATATTTCTAATAACCAATAACTAACATTGCTAAAACAGTGATGTCCTCAGGTCACCCATCGTACTCGATTTATTTAGCAACTCTGTCATTCATATATCTAAATAGAGCAGTCCATCTGAATATGCCATGCTGCTGGACAGGCTGAAAGGAGCGCACAAGAAAAGCAGCTATAAATAAATCTGGTCTATTTACACAGACAAGCCATACATTTTCAAGAAAAGAACTTACGGTTATCAGAGGCTTTCAGTTCTATTCCACCCTGAGATGTCTGACCTTTAACAGCACTTTTATGTAAAAATGCCCCTGATGTGAAATAATCACGTAATGCCGAACTATTATTCACCATTCACAGAGAGACAGGCGGTAGTTGGATCTGCTCCACGTACATTCCTGCAAAGGTGCCTGATTCTGTGGCAACAGCTTTTAAAGCTGTGCTGCAGTGACCTCTGAAGGCTCACGGTGAAACGCAGTTGGCAAAACCTGGAGTGGAGTTTTCTTTGTGTTCCTTTGCCAAAGAACTCTCTCAAGGGCACCCCCGTGGCCTCAGGAATTTGTGCAGAAAGTTGTATGGCTGTTTTCTGTCTCTTAAGATTAGAGTCTATACCTTGGTGGTCAACTCTGTGCTAAACCTTACCTGGTGGCGCTCAGGAATCCCGCTCTGGTTTGGCAGTATCTGCCTCATTTACTCTACTGCACGGGCAGGCCATTTGACCCATCAAAATTGCATAGGCCCTTCAAAGGACATCCCCCCTCCCCCCAAACCCAGTCCTCTCCCAACCCCACATTTCCCATGGCTAATCCACCTAGCCTGCATATCCCTGGACACTACAGGAGAATTTTAGCATGGAGAATCCACCTGACCTGCACATCTTTGGACTGTGGGAGGAAACCGGAGCACCTGGGAGGAAACCCACACAGACACGGGGAGAATGTGCAAACTCCACACAGAAGGTTACCTGAGGGTGGAATCGACACCGGGTCCCTGGCGCTGTGAGGCAGCAGTGCTAACTGAAGAGGAGAGTGGGCTGGGAAGGTGTACAATTTGCTGGTCTCTGTTTTCTCTCGGACCCTCTTTTTGGCTAGTGCATGTCTCTTCCAAAGCCCGTCCCAACAGTCAGCCTCCAGAGGACATGGCTATCAGGAGGAACAACATCTCATCTTCAGACTGGGCACTTAACACTCTTCTGGACTTAATATTGAGTTCAACACTTTCAGATTGTGAACCAGCTCCCATTTCTTCCCTTTCATTTAGCTTTACTCTGTCACCATGTCCTCTCTGCCCTCCCCCTACTCCAGCAGGACTGTCTGCTCTTTCCAGTCTGGCACCATTTTTCTGCCATTCTCACATTCCAAACATTTAATCTGCACTATCAGCATCCTTTCTCCTCCAGCACTCCACCCCCTCCCCCCCCCCCCCCCCCCACCCCCAGTGTCATGTAAATACTGCTCCCTCCACACTTCAAATCAGCTCTGATGAAAAGTCATCTAGACTTGAAACATTAGCTTGCTGTCTCCCCATGAATATTGCCTGACCTGCCGTGATCTCCAGCACTTTTTGTTTTCAGTACAGATTCCACCATTTGCAGTAATTTGCTCCGTCATATCTACGGGAGACTGTCTCCCAGTTGTCCAACGGTTGTATACTATGTTGTGAATAAAGTTAGCATGCTTCCCACTGGTGTGTATTTGTGTGCTTTGTGTTTCTTGTTGACATTACTAGCAAACTGCAGTGTAAAACAGAGCCCAATGTGTAAGTCTCTCCCTGTGTCTGTACAGTGCACATCAATGTCCTCAGCTGTACTCGTAAAACTAAGACTCTCATTGCGAAAGCTTCAAAGGAACTGGGAAAAGGTTTGACCCCGGTCTTAAACCCTCAGGCACTCTGGGACCAGTCTCAGCCATGGACAAATAGCAGCACTGCCTTGTCACAGTCTCAAGGAGAGATGAAGATTAAGGCAATAAACACTGGAAGGAAGCCAAAGATGGATTGATGCATTGTGTAGTTCAGACTTAGATTAGGAAGGTTCCAGTTTTGACCTACACTAAGTCCAGAGTTAAGCTGGTCCCAGCCAGCATGCAGCTGATCTTCGACCAGCCCCAGTACACCTGGTGTGGGCAGGGCGATATTACCAAGAGTTTCGTGCTTCTAACCAGAGACTTGTAGTGAAGGCTGTTCTTTGAATGCAGCTTCATGTATTGCTGTAATATAATCTTTTAATTGCAAGTTTGATCTCCATGTCACAAAGTTTGCAAGTGAATAATGGCTACAAGTACAATGACTAGAAGCTCTGAAATATATCCCAACAAAATTTCAAAATCTCCAAAGGGAGAGAGGAAAGAAAGAATGAGTCACAGTCAAAATCCTTCAAGTGAATTTTTGTGTTTAATGTAGTTCATTGATACTTAAAAATTCATATTTGGTTTATTTTCTGGCATATTGCTACTGAACTTCAATTAAACTTGGTCAACTGAATCTAAACTGAAAAAGAACCAATTCCAAGAGTGAAAGAAAGTGGTGTCTTATTACCTATTAAATCTGAGAAAACACGACAATGATCACATTAAACACAAGTAATGAGTTTATACACAAGGGTGAAGGAGCATTACCTTGTACAGAGAGGAAAGTGAAGGCAGTTGCAGTTTACAGCTTTTATTTAGAATTTGATCTTGCAAGAGTGAAATTTAAATCCCTACTTTTGTGTGTGTGTGTCTTTCTATATTCTGACTTTATTCAGTATCTGTAACATATGCTTCTAAAATATAGTTTGTTTGTATATCTCAAGTATGGTCCTTTCCTCCACAGAGTGACTTTCACCTTCAGCGTGTGAACTTACAATTCAAACATTAAGAAAAATAGGAAATACAAATATTTTGACATCTCACTGAGTTTAAGTGCTTCTTGATTAAACATGACAATTCCGTGGCAATCAGTATTTGTACATTCCATGAGGGATATATGGGTTTGTCAGGTGATCACAGCAGCCATTTTAGGTCAACAGAATCCATTTAAAACCATTTTCAAGTCCATGAATGTCTCAAATCTGAAAGTCAAATGAAAGTTGAGCATTGATTGTCCATTTTCACAGTTGTTGTAGCTGTTTCCATGACAACTTTTAGGCATTAATACTATGTGGTTGTAAATTAAGCCTTTTGCAAATTCTGTTAACTTATCAGTCAGTTACAGTCCATTGATCCCTGGAGGACTTTATCCAGTTTTCTGAAGACCTGCTTCTCTTGTATAGCTTTACACATACATTGGTGAGGCCTCTTCTGGAGTAACTGTGTTCAGTTCTGGTCACCCTGTTACAGGAAGGATGTTATAAAATGGAGAAGGTTCAGAAAAAATTTACCAGGATGTGGCCGGGAATTGAGGGTTTGAGTTATAAAGAGATTAGGAATAGACTGACACTTTTTTATTGGAGAGTAGGAAGTTGAGGAGTGACCTTATAGAGATGTAGAAAATCACGAGGGGGAGAGATAGGGTGAATAGCAGGTGTCTTTTCTCTAGAGAGGGGGATTTCAAGACTAGGGGCATATTTTTATGATGCCAGGAAAACATTTTAAAAATACATGGGGAGCAGTTTTTTTTACAGAGAATGGTTCATGTGTGGAATGCCCTTCCAGAGGAAGTGGTGGATGCAGGTCCAGTTACGATGTTTAAAAGACCTTTTGGATAAGTATATGAATTAGAAGTGTTTAGAGGGGTCTGGGCCAAACAGAGGAAGGTGGACTTGTTTAATTTGGGATTGTGGTTGGCATGGACTGGTTGGAGTGAAGGGTCTGTTTCCATGCTGTATGACGGTATGACTAAACTGCATATGAATGCAATGGCAGTTTTGGTAAAATTGATTTTGACTTTATGTCATGATTAACATATTAACTTGATTTTAAAAAGAACCTATTAGTCCAGATCTTCTGCAAAGCTCTTAACTATTGTTGGATTGCTATTTCATTTGAACTTCTGCCCATCTTGATGTTGTTCTGCATTTCTGGCTGGGTTTTTAAGCACAATTTCTTCAGAAATACCATCACACAGAGAGTTCCCCTGTAACTTCGAGGAGAAATCCTTCTCTCCCCATTCCCTTTTATGGCACTCACTGCCATAAGGTAAGTTTCCCTGTGAATGTTAGTGAACTGATGAGTGAGTGACTGAGTAGAGTGGGTGAGCTAAGTGGATGAGGTGACAGGTAGGGAGTGCAGCAGGGGTGAGGTGATCGGGTGGGTAGGTGGGCCACGGGCTGGTATGGTGGTCATGGAAGTCGAATGGAGGAGAATGTCAGAGGAAACTGTGCAAAGTTAGGTAGTACATGCCTGGATTTCTTTATCTAATGGTTCCTGAGTAACTACCTAGCCACCAAACCTTTCAAAGTTTCTGATTTTAGCTCAGAGTCAGAGAGTTTCACTGAGAGCCCTGCAAATTACCCATCAGAAGTTCAGACTTCCCATCTTTCAGATGTATTTAAGGTTACAGAAGTCCTTTAAATACACTTAACTGAAAAGAGAGCTTAGAGTTCCAAAAGCATACAGGATGTCATTCCTGATGTTTGATGAAATGTGAATCCTGACTTCCTGCTTGGTGGCAAAGATATTGAGTTAACTGAGTGATGTATGAGTTTGAATTATCTTCCAATATTTAACTAGTTTAAAATTTTTGTTAGGAAATTTGAGAAGTTTGTCAGCCAACAGATAACAATGATGTGGAGGTGCCGGTGTTGGACTGGGTTGGACAAAGTTAAAAATCACACGACACCAGGTTATAGTCCAACAGGTTTATTTGGAAGCACTAGCTTTTGGAGTGCTCCTCCTTCATCAGGGAGCCTGAGAGAAATAACGAGCAACAAAAATGAAATGATTAAGGTTTTGTCTTTAGTGTTCGTGATGGAGAGGATATTATCTTGACTCCATCCTATTAAGCCCCTTCTCCCCGGACTGAAGACCATGTCTCTCAGGGAATTTGGTCCTCTCATAGTGGGTGTTCCAAGCCAGGAGACTTGAGCGACCCATCCTTGGTGAAAATCCTGGCTGACTAAGTTATTTAATTCTGCAGTTGGATACTGTTTCAACTATTCTTGTGCACTGCCCAGCATGTGCTGTGTTACTCACGTGTCCAAAACAAACAAAGTGTACACGTGAAGCTCTACTCAGGCACATAGTCGAGTCACTTCAGCAAATCCATTCAAGTGGACTGAGTAATTGTACAGATTAAAGAACTGATAGTAGTTTAAGATACAAGGTCAGTAGAGGAAAGCAGTTCAGGCCTGTGTCTAAATCCTGGTACAGTGAAATCACGGCATTAACTACAAAACATATCTGTGTTGAATCATGGTTAAAGATTACAAAGGAATTGGTGACGTGGAGCAGAGGTGAGCGTGTCTGAGATTAGAATGGATTCATTTCTTAGTTGAGTAGATGCATATTTCAGAAATGCCAGAAGTGATTCACCCCACCCCTCTCAGCCGAACTTTAGGATTAATGAATAGCACACAATGGGTCCCGCATGCCTGAATTTTCAGCATCTCTTTCGAGCAGACATGGGGGTGCCCGGTGGTGAGGTGGGCTTTTTAATCTTCTCTGAAACTTCATCCCAGTCCTTTGGTGAAATATTAGAACTTTAGCTCTCACCCCTTACAATATCACCCCCCCCCCCCCCCGCCCCCCTCCAACAGATGTATTTCTTAAATGGTAAGAGGTTGGAAATGTAGATGTGAAAAGAGGTGTCCTTGTCAATCGGCCACTGAAGTCAAACATGCAAGTGCAGAAAGATAGGCTACTGGAATGTTACCCTTTATCAAAGAGGATTTGAGTACAGGAGTAACACTTTCTTTCTTCTGTTGTATGGAATGTTGGTTAGATCACAAGTGGAACACAGTGTGCAGTTTTGATCACCTGACCACAGAAAGGCTAGTATCACCACAGAGGGGATGCAACAAGATTCAGTAGTGTTCTGATGAAGGATCACCGGACCTGAGATTTTAACTTTTCTCCACAGATGCGGCTAGACCTGCTGGCTTTCAGTTTTTGCTCAGGATTTCGAGCATCTGCAATTCTTTTGGGTTTTTAAAAAATTTATTGGTTTATCGGACTTGTTGCCAGTGAAAAGAGACTGGACAAACTGGGCCTGTATTCTCTAAAGTTTTGAAGAACGAGAGGCGATCTCATTGAAGCCTACGAAATACTTTGAGGGATAGACAGGGTGGATCTAGGTAAGATGCTTCTTCTGGATAGGAGAGTCTCGAACCAGGGCCCCCAATATAAAAAGAAGGGAGATACATTTGGAACTAAGGTGAGGTTTTTTTTTTAACTCAGAGGGTGGTGTACCTTTGGAATTCCATACCACAGAGGGCCTTGTGGAAGCTCAGTGTTTAGGATAGAGATTGATAGATTTCTGATTATCAATGGTGCAAAGGATTATGAGCATAGTGTGTGAGAAAGGCATTTAAGCCCTTGATCACCCATGATCACATTAAGTAACAGAACAAGTTTGTTGGGCTGAAGGGCCTCCTGTTGTTCAACCCACACTGAAGGGCCATGAGAGTGGGTGGGGGCGTGGATTGGCATGGACAGGATGTTAGGCCATTGCAGCAGTAGGGATCATGAGTTGGAATGGAGAGCATGGCCAAGACCTTTGAAGTTATCTTTCCAAAGGTTCCTGCATCCAGTGTGTGATTCATGACTCCTCTATGAGTCCATGAACTACGTTCCCTTGAGAAGCTGGCCTGACTTCACAAAAGATTCAGGCAGTGCAAGGTGCCACCTTCTGACAGGAGTACTGATTGTGTTGGGAATGGTCTCCCATGCCAGCAAAAGTTCGACATCATGGGGATGTGGACAGGAATCCTGTAATCAGATCCCATTTTCCACTTGTAGAAGTCCTCAAAGTCTCCACGACTCTGCAAGAGCATGAGTTGAAACTTTATTGCTGGAACAGCACAGCAGGTCAGGCAGCATCCAGGGAACAGGAGATTCGACGTTTCGGGCACAGGCCCTTCTTCAGGAATGAGCAGAGAGTGTTCAGCAGGAGAAGATAAAAGGTAGGGAGAAGGGACTTGGAGGAGGGGCGTTGGAAATGTGATAGGTGGAAAGAGGTCAAGGTGAGGGTGATAGGTTGGAGTAGGATGGAGGCGGAGAGGTCAAGAAGAAGACTGCAGGTCAGGAAGGCGGTGCCGGGCTGGAGGGATTCGGCTGAGACAAGGTGGGGGGAGGGGGGATGAAGAAACTGGTGAAGTCCAAGTTCATCCCCTGTGGTTGGAGGGTTCCCAGTCGGAAGATAAGACGCTCCTCCTCCGACCGTCGCGTTGTTGTGGTTTGGCGGTGGATGAGTCCAATGACCTGCATATCCTCGGTGGAGTGGGAGGGGGAGTTGAAATGCTGTGCTACAGGGTGGTTGGGTTGGTTCGTCCGGGTGGCCCAGAGGTGCTCTCTGAATCGCTCCGCAAGTAGGCGGCCTGTCTCCCCAATATAGAGGAGGCCACACCGGCTGCAGCGGATGCAGTAGATGATGTGGGTGGAGGTGCAGGTGAATCTGTGGCGGATATGGAAGTTTCCTTTGGGGCCTTGGAGAGAAGTGAGGGGGGAGGTGTGGGCGCAAGTGTTGCACCTCCTGCGGTTGCAAGGGAAGGTGCCGGGAGTGGAGGTTGGGTCGGTGGGGGGTGTGGATCTGACAAGGGAGTCGCGGAGGGAGTGGTCTCTACGGAAAGCTGATAGGGGAGGAGAGGGAAATATATCCTTGGTGCTGGGGTCTGTTTGGAGGTGGCGGAAGTGACGGCGGATGATGCGCTGTACATGGAGATTGGTGGGGTGGTAGGTGAGGACCAGTGGGGTTCTGTCCTGGTGGTGGTTGGAGGGGCGGGGCTCAAGGTCGGAGGAGCGGGAAGTGGAGGAGATGCGGTGGAGGGCACCGTCGACCACGTCGGGGGGGGAAATTGCGGTCCTTGAAGAAGGAGGCCATCTGTGTTGTACGTATTTTGAACTGGTCCTCCTGGGAGCAGATGCGGCGGAGACGAAGGAATTGGGAGAATGGGATGGCGTTTTTACAGGGGGCAGGATGGGAGGAGGTGTAGTCCAGGTAGCTGTGGGAGTCGGTTGGTTTGTAGTAGAAAACTACAAACCAACCGACAAAGTTTCTACTACAAACCAACCGACTCCCACAGCTACCTGGACTACACCTCCTCCCATCCTGCCCCCTGTAAAAACGCCATCCCATTCTCCCAATTCCTTCGTCTCCGCCGCATCTGCTCCCAGGAGGACCAGTTCAAAATACGTACAACACAGATGGCCTCCTTCTTCAAGGACCGCAATTTCCCCCCCGACGTGGTCAACGGTGCCCTCCACCGCATCTCCTCCACCTCCCGCTCCTCCGCCCTTGAGCCCCGCCCCTCCAACCGCCACCAGGACAGAACCCCACTGGTTCTCACCTACCACCCCACCAATCTCCATGTACAGCGCATCATCCGCCGTCACTTCCGCCACCTCCAAACAGACCCTAGCACCAAGGATATATTTCCCTCCCCTCCCCTATCAGCTTTCCGTAGAGACCACTCCCTTCGCGACTCCCTTGTCAGATCCACACCCCCCACCGACCCAACCTCCACTCCCGGCACCTTCCCTTGCAACCGCAGGAGGTGCAACACTTGCGCCCACACCTCCCCCCTCACTTCTCTCCAAGGCCCCAAAGGAAACTTCCATATCCGCCACAGATTCACCTGCACCTCCACCCACATCATCTACTGCATCCGCTGCAGCCGGTGTGGCCTCCTCTATATTGGGGAGACAGGCCGCCTACTTGCGGAGCGATTCAGAGAGCACCTCTGGGCCACCCGGACGAACCAACCCAACCACCCTGTAGCACAGCATTTCAACTCCCCCTCCCACTCCACCGAGGATATGCAGGTCATTGGACTCATCCACCGCCAAACCACAACAACGCGACGGTCGGAGGAGGAGCGTCTTATCTTCCGACTGGGAACCCTCCAACCACAGGGGATGAACTTGGACTTCACCAGTTTCTTCATCCCCCCTCCCCCCACCTTGTCTCAGCCGAATCCCTCCAGCCCGGCACCGCCTTCCTGACCTGCAGTCTTCTTCTTGACCTCTCCGCCTCCATCCTACTCCGACCTATCACCCTCACCTTGACCTCTTTCCACCTATCACATTTCCAACGCCCCTCCTCCAAGTCCCTCCTCCCTACCTTTTATCTTCTCCTGCTGAACACTCTCTGCTCATTCCTGAAGAAGGGCCTGTGCCCGAAACGTCGAATCTCCTGTTCCCTGGATGCTGCCGGACCTGCTGTGCTGTTCCAGCAATAAAGTTTCAACTTTGATCTCCAGCATCTGCAGACCTCACTTTCTCTGCAAGAGCATGAGCCCTGTACACATTGTTTAAGTGAGACACTGGTGTTTGAGTACAGCAAAGTAATATCTTAGAAGCTGTGCTGTAAGGTATGTTTTAATATGTTGTACTAGCCACTCTGTTTTGTGGCTCCGGTGTTCTTCCGAGTATCACAGGGACAGGAATGAAGAGATTCCAGGGTTTATCAGTAGCTGGAGTGCTCTGATCTATTTCTGGATGCAATGAAAGTCCTTTGTTCCGAAGTGTAAGCTGCCAACACATGGCGCAAACGTGACTAGACTACAGCTCCAGTGGTGATAGAGACATAGTGGTCTGCGCTGTAGCTCCTTCTTAAAATGTAGGTTTCTCTCAGTGCAAGTAGTCTGTAACCAGAGTGGCTGGGACTCAATGGCTAGAATTCCTCCCTGGAAAGTGCATAAGCATTAAAATGACCAGTTGGATCAGAATTTCCTTTGTCAATAGTGTGTTTTTGACATTAAATGCTACTCAGAAGTATCAGTGTAAAGCAAAATTACACTGTCCAAACCTAGCTGAATTTTCAAACACAATTAACTTTGACAGATTTGAAGCATGGGTATTATACCTTATTGACATCCAACTCAAATATACACATGTAACAGCAGTAACGCTATGTCAGAATGATTAGTGTTGGGACTTCAACCACTCACAATTGAAATAATTGACAAGGATGAAGGGATCATAGAATCCCTACAGTGTGGAAACAGGCCATTCAGCCCATCAAGTCCACACCACCCCTCCTTAAAGCATCCCACCCAATCACTGTAACCCTGTATTTCCCATGGCTAATTCACCTAACCTGCACATCTTTGGACTGTGGAAGGAAACTGGAGCACCCTGCGGAAACCCAAGCAGACACGGGGAGAATGTATACACACACACACGCACATACACATACACACATAAACACATACACACACACACACACATACACACACACACATACACACACACATACACACACACACACAGACATACATACACAGACACACACACACACACACACACACACACACATACATACATACACACACACACACAGTCACCCGAGGCTGAAATCGAACCCGGGTCCCTGTGAGAGTTGTGAGGCAGCAGTGCTAACCGCTGGGCCACCTTGCCCAGATGAAGGACATGGTTGCCAAGTTTGCTGATGACATAAAGATAGATAGGAAAGTAAGTTTTTAAAAAAGCAAAGCATTACAAATGCCAAAAATCTGACTTAAAAACTGAAAGTGCTGCAGAAATGCATTAGGTCTACTATGTACAGTACACGGTATTTCTCACCTTACTTAAGGAAGAATGAAAATTCTTCTTGGAAGAAGTTCAGAGAATGTTTATTGGATTAATATCTGGAATGAGTGAGTTGTTTCATGGGGAAAACTAGATTTGCTTCTGCTGGAGATTTGAGGATTAAGAGGTGTCTTGATTGAAACACGTATAATCAGACTGCACCTGGAGAGGATGTTTCCTTTTATGAGAGAATGTAGGGGGGCTCACTGTTTAAAATATCAGGGGTCAATCGTTTAAAACTGAGATTACGTGAACTTGTTTTTATCTCAGAGGGACATGGGTCCTTGGAACTTTCCTCCTGACAAGGCATCGCAAACAAAGTCTTTAAATACATTTAACACAGAGCCAGATAGATTTTGGAGCTGGTCTGGCAGCATCTATGGAGAGAAAGCAGAGTTAACGTTTCGGGTCCAGTGATCTTTCTTCAGAACTATTTTGAGAAGAAGGGTCGCTGGACCCGAAGCGTCATCTCTGCTTTCCCTGCACAGATGCTGCCAGACCTGCTGCGTTTCTCTTGAAATTTCTGTTTTTGTTTCAGATTCTTTGTTTTTTTTATTGTAGATAGATTTTTGTGAAGCAAGGGATGAGCGGTTATTGGAGTAGGCAGAAATAGAGGTTACAAGCAGATAAACCATGATCCTATTGAACAGCGGAGCAGGGACTGTTGGGCTCCTCCTTGTCTATATGTTATTTGTCTGTGAAAGATCAAAGTGGTCAGGCATCACCACTGCTCTCCACAGCAGTCAGAATTAAATCTTATTCTGTGCCTTTATTTCATTTTGTTAATTTTCTTGTAATCAGATTTCTGAAAACAGGAAGGTACATCTGACTCAGGAGCAGTGGGCGCGAGGGATCAAACAGACTCAGGCTTGGACTAGCATAGTTCTGTAACAATTCCTTTCTATTTGGTAAGCTAAACACGTTTATAAGGAGCAGTTGCAGTGGATAAGGTTACTTCTCCGCTAATCCGTTTGCCGCAGTTATTCAGCTGCACCCATACCCATTATTAGCTGTGTCAGAAAACAAGTGTCCAGCTATTTGACAGCCGAGCTCAGCTGGTGGCATTCTCCTGTCCGAGTCTGAAGACTCTGGGTTCAATCTGCTCTTGAGGATTTGATCATTCAGTTAAAGCTGGCAACTTTCAGTGAAGGGTCACTGAACCCGAAACGTTGGCTCTAATTTCTCTCCACAGCTGCTGCCAGACCTACTGAGATTTGCCAGCAATTTCTGTGTTTAATTCTGATAACATTAATGTCTTTTCTTTTAACTGTTTTCTTTAAGATGTGGCTATTTGAATGAAAAGTCAAATCAAGTTGAAGCAATTGTCAAAATTCCTGTCCTGTCATACTTTTCAAAGTAGAGCAGGGCATTTTCCCAGCACCTGGTCAATTTTTATCCCTCAGATACCACTAGAACAGATTCATTGGAGTTAGCGAGTGAGTTCCAGAATTGTAACCCACTGTCACTGAAGGAACATTGATATATTTCCAAGTCGGGATGATGAGTGGCTTGGAGGGAATTTGAAGCTGGTGGTGTTCCCATTGCTTCTGCTGCAGTTATCTTTCTCAATAGAAGTGGTTGTGGGTCTTGATGGTGCTGTCTAAGGAGCCTTGGTGAATTGCTGCAGTGCCCCTTTTTGAAGGTGCACACTGCTGCACATGAGCATTGGTGGTCGAAGAAGTGGCTATTTGTGGATGTGGTCTCAACCAAGTAGGTTGCATAACCCTGGATGGTGTCAAGCTTCTTGAATGTTGCTGGAGCTGCAGACAAGTGGGGAGCATTCCATTGACTTGTGCCTTGACATCTGCCTTCTCCACCATCAGCTGTATCCGAATGCTTACTTTCACCTAATACAAAGGTTTTCAGTGCACCCTGCCCTTTCCCAATCATCACTGTTCAGATAATTTTTCCTGTTTTTGTGACTAAAGTGGATTGATCCACGTGACCCTTCGTCTGGCATGCATTTGCCATCTTCAAAAACAATTATATATATATATTGTCAATAGCTGGAGTCTAAGCTCTGATCCCTGTGGTACCCAACTAGTCACTGGCTGGCACTCGGATAATGACCCATTTATTTCTACCCGCAATCCACAGATCTCTAAGGAAATGGAGATGCTCAAGCCTGGGGCTGGGGTTCATTGCATTGAGTCACTGAGGGAAGCATGGTAGAGGGAGGAGATTTAACGGGATTCCATGGAGCGATGGAGGAGCTGGAAAGCTGCAGGAAGCAGGCTTCTTATATGTCACAATGACATCAGCCTGAACATGTAGACAATGTATAGCCAACAAGGGCATGTCAATTCACAAAGCCATGGGCCCAAGGCTTTGGTGTTCTTTCCATTGTGTCACTTTCTGTTAGTTACAGGGTACACTTCCTCTGTCCAAATTATGTGTGGGAGAACTTTTGTGTTACTGAATAATTACTTTCTTATCCATATAGTTACATGTGTGGCATCCTATTAAACATGCAACGTCCTCTTGAAGGCCTCAGTTGAACCAACCTCCATCATACTTCCACCCTAACTACTCGCTGAGTGAAAAGATTTTCCCTCACTCTCCTTGTTTCTTTTGTGGACTATTTTAAGTCAGTCCCCTTTCGTTCTTGTTCCCCTTAACGAGAAGGAACGCTTCTCCCGTTCTACTCTACCCAGCACATTCGGGATTTGGAAAACCAGATCTTCCCTTCAGTTGCCTTGTCTTAAAGCTTTATGGATAATAAAACAAAAATCATTTTCTGTTCATTTAATTCTGCAATTCTAACCTTAACTCATTCCAGCCTTTGTTTTTCTTATAAGAAAGTAGGGTTTTCCACAAACAGTTGCTGAAGGACAGGTTTAAGGTGAGAGGCGACAGATCTAGAAGTGACCTTAGGGGCAACTTTTTCACACAGAGGGTGGTACGGGTGTGGAATGAACTGCCGGAGGAAGTGGTGGAACCTGGTACAATTACAACATTTAAAAAGTATCTGGATAGGTACATGAATAGAAAGGGTTTGGAGGGATATGGGTCAAAGACTAGATTAATTTAGGAAGTCTGGTGGGCATGGACAAATTGGACCAAATTAGAGCTGTACAACTCTTTGACATTATGCCCTCTAGACACAATTTGTGTTTTTCATTGGGATGTTCTCTCATCAACTCGTGAGTAACCTATCCAGAGTTGCATCAGAATTTTCTTCACCTTGAACCCTGGTTGAGTGATTATCATGTTAAGCATCTCAAAACAGTCACAGGAGCCTTCAGTCCCTGGTAAGGATGTGTGGTCAGGTCAAACTTGCAGGATGTCTTGTTTTGAATAGCGCAGTGTTGAACTATAGGGTGGAAGATCATACCATAGTTTTCTGATGACTTTTTTTTAATTGTCCTTGCTTTAGGATGAAGCACAGCTGATCATTGAGGGCCTCTTGAACATATCCTGGGGGCTAAGAAGACCAATAAGACTTCAGATGCACGATGATAATGAACGTATGTGTTTCTCGGGCTCCAAACTGCTACGATCAGGACTACAGACCGGCTTGTACAAGTGAGCCATAAAGAGGCATTTTATTTGTAAGAAGTCAGTTATGCAACCAGCAATTTGTTTTGTTGAATGTACAGTTTTGATGGAAAGGAGTGATCTCACTGCAGATTTAGCAAGATGGAATTTAACTTCTGCAGTCCTGCTCCCGACCCGAGTAATAACAGCTTTGCTCCTGCCAGGTTGTCCACCGTTGTTAGGAAGCTCAACACATCAGGGAGCAGAGAAATCGTTACTTGTACAAACAGTAAGCATGAGCTGAAAATGTGTTGCTGGAAAAGCGCAGCAGGTCAGGCAGCATCCAAGGAGCAGGAGAATCGACGTTTCGATCATGAGCCCTTCTTCAGGAATGAGGAAAGTGTGCCCAGCAGGCTAAGATAAAAGGTAGGGAGGAGGGACTTGGGGGAGGGGCATTGGAAATGTGATAGGTGGAAGGAGGTCAAGGTGAGGGTGATAGGCCGGAGTGAGGTGGGGGCGGAGAGGTCAGGAAGAAGATTGCAGGTTAGGAAGGCGGTGCTGAGTTTGGGGGATTTGACTGAGACAAGGTGGGGGGAGGGCAAATGAGGAAACTGGAGAAATCTGAGTTCAGGATTCTTATGCCCAAAACGTCGATTCTCCTGCTCCTTGGATGCTGCCTGACCTGCTGCGCTTTTCCAGCAACACATTTTCAGCTCTGATCTCCAGCATCTGCAGTCCTCACTTTCTCCTCCAAACAGTAAGCATGGCCAACTGTCTCCAGGAAACCTGCGGACAATGGAAATATTGTTAACGAGGAGCTCAGATTTCTCAGGCAAAGTGAATTGATCACTTAAGCATCGACAAGAGTCTCTTTAAATGCCAAATGGCCAGCAGCAGCCATAACAAAGTAATAGTGATCGTCAGGAATGCAACAGGGTTACAAACATCCAACATTGTGAGCAATTTATATAGGGAGATATTTGGGACAAACAGTTTCTCATTACATGATGGTAATATATTCTCAATCATAATGTCAGAAAAACATATTCAACATCCACTTCCAGTGGATAATGCCAAATGTAACCACTAGCCCCGAAAAACCAGAGAGAATAGATGCCAGCATAATTTTCTGGTATCTGGTTGTTGGAAGCCAGTGTAAAAAATTGTAAAATGCATGTAACGCTCCATAGTTCAAAGAGTGTATACTGCACAGTAGACATTTACTGGTTTTGTCTTACTGCAGTCAGAACTTTGCAAGTATTGTTTTATTACATATCAGATTTCGTAATATATTTTTGGGCAAACACAACCTAGAGATCTTATAAGAGTGTTTGAAGAGTGGAAGAGTGTTGCAATCTGATTTGAGAGGATAAGTGTGGTATTGTGTTGGTTTTATTTCTCATTGTGTGGGGAAGTAAGAATCACATTTATGGGTTGGTTTCAGTTTCATTTCTGTAAAGTTTTAACTGAAATGCAACAATATATTTGTGGTATGAAATGATAAAATACAGGCAAGTGGTTGCCATTGGCTTCAGTGCTCTGTATTTTGTCATTGATGTTATCTGCCCATTTTTCGAGGTTCAGTCGTGGAAAATCAACTTGTGCCATTTGAGGCTTTTCCAAGGGACCAAATTAAAAATGTCTTCCTAAATATTGGTAAGAACAAGGACTGCAGATGCTGGAAACCAGAGTCTAGATTAGAGTGGTGCTGGAAAAGCACAGCAGGTCAGGCAGCATCCGATGAGCAGGAAAATGGACGTTTCGGGGCAAAAGCCCTTCATCAGGAATAGAGGCAGGGAGCCTGCAGGGTGGAGAGATAAATGAGAGGAGGGTGGGGGTGGGGAGAAAGTAGCATAGAGTACAGTAGGTGAGTGGGGGTGGGGATGGAGGTGATAGGTCAGAGAGGAGGGTGGAGTGGATAGGTGGAAAAATTGAGCTAATTATCAGAACCTTTCTCTCAAATAACAGGTATACGGTTCCACTTCTGTTTCCATCATCTGTAAACAATTCCCCAAAAAATCTAAAAGTTTGGAATCTAAATTAATATCACAGTACATCTGTATGATGGAAACTGTGAACCTATACATGAAATCAAGCTGGTGTCTAGTGACTTGTACATCTACATCCCGGCCATCGGGTAGCATCCAGCGCCCCTCTACTGTCTGCGTAGCTCCCAGTTCTTCTAACTCTCTCTCTTCCTTAGCGCTAAATATTGGTCTCCCCCCAGGTTCCTGCACCATCAGTACCAAAATCTATATTGTAGCAGGTTGAGGGTTCAGAGCTGCCTCCTTAGCGACTTCATCCGTTAATCTATTTCCCTTTGCTTCGGTATCATTTCCCTGCTGAAGTCCATTTATGTGGACTATTGCTATTTCCTTTGGCAACAAAAGGGATTCTAATACTTGCTTTACCAATTCCTCATGAGCCAGTTCTTTACCCTACTATTTATCAGTCCCCTCTCCTGCCATATCTTCCCAAATGTGTGTGCCACCCTGAAGGCAGACTTTGAATCTGGGGATACAGTTCGTCCTTTGCCTTCCAAGGTCTTAAGGGCCCTTCCTAGTGCATAAGGTTCGCAAGTTTATGCTGACCAATCGTTGGGTAGTCTACTAGCTTCAATAACACTCCCTTCTATTCCATCCACTACCGCATATCCATTATGTCTTTTACCTTCAATCACTCTGGAGGACCCATCAATGAACAGTCTGGCCCCTGCATGTAGAGGGATATCTCTAAGGTCCATTCTTACTTTAGTCTGATATTCTATAATGTCGAGGCAGTCATGTTCTGGGTCTGAGGGAGCTTCATCCTCCCTTCTCCAGAGAAAGGTAGCTGGATTCAGACAAGTGACTGTGATTAGATTAGATTAGATTATTTACAGTGTGGAAACAGGCCCTTCAGCCCAACAAGTCCACACCGACCCGCCGAAGCACAACCCACCCAGACCCATTCCCCTACATTTATCCCTTCACCTAACACTCCGGGCAATTTAGCATGGCCAATTCACCTGACCTGCACATTTTTGGATTGTGGGAGGAAACCGGAGCACCCGGAGGAAACCCACGCAGATACGGGGAGAATGTGCAAACTCCACACAGAGGCGGGAATTGAACCCGGGTCTCTGGCGCTGTGAGGTAGCAGTGCTAACCACTGGGCCACCGTGCCACCCACAATGTAAGGTCATCCCTCTCTATTAGAATTGCTTCGTATTTTAGAGTCCGTAAGCCACCGCCCTGCCTTCTGGTTCAATATAGTCCGTACTTGATGCGGGGTGCTTACTATCAAGGCCCCCCCCGAATGTGAGTTTTCGACTTTCTTCCACTAGTAGCGCAGTCGCTGCTACTGCCTGAACACACTCTGTCCACCCTCTGGAGTCTGGATCTAACAATTTAGACAGGTATGCTACCGGCTGTTTCATTCCCCCCCCCCAATCACTGGGTTAGGACCCCTAGGGCCGCTCCCTTATCCACGGTGACAAACAAGTGAAAGGTTTGTCCATGGAAGGTAATGCAAGGACAGGGGCATGAATCAAGCTTCTTTTCAACTCCTCTACTAACTCCTTTTCTTCATCTGTCCACTTTAACAACTGTGGTTCTTCCTCTAACAATTTCAAGTATAATTTCCTTGTCTTTTGGGCGTACGAGTCAATCCATAACTGACAATACCCCATAAGCCCCAGGAATTTCCTTAATTCTCGCTTATTCCGAGGAAGGGGCATCCCCACTATTCCTTCAATCCTTTCAGGGCTTATTTTCCTTTTCCCTTCACTGACCAAGTGTCCTAAATATTCACTTCTCTCTCTACATATTGTAATTTGTTCCTTGAGACCCTCAATCCCTGTCGTCCCAGAAAGTTTAGCAATTGGTTAGTTGCTTCCGTTGTTCCCCTCTCATTTTCTCCTGTGACCAATAGGTCATCTACATATTGCATTAAAGTCGTGCCTTGGGGACTTACAAACTTTTCCAAAATTTGTTCTAAAACCTGGCCAAACAATTTCGGGGATTCCGTGAACCCCTGTGGAAGCACTGTCCATCTATACTGTTGTTTTCACCCCGTTTTTGGGTCTTCCCACTCAAATGCGAACATGTTTCTACTTCCTTCTGCCATTGGACATGTCCAAAAAGCGTCTTTTAATCCACCACACTGAACCACTTGTGGTCATGTGGAATCTTACTCAAAAGCATATAAGGATTGGGAACAACAGGATGACGAATCTGTACTATCTGGTTAAGCGCTCTCAATTCTTGTACCAACCAATAGGTACCGTTTGATTTTTTTACTGGCAAAATAGGGGTATCATAAGGCAACATACAGGGTTCCAACAGGCTGTCCTTAATTAACCCCTCAATCACAGGTTGTAACCCCCTTCGTCCTTCGGTCGAGATGGGGTATTGTCTTTCGCATACCGTCACCCCCCACCTTTTTCAAGCTAATCTCTAGAGGGGGAATCTGCAATCCCCCTTGATTGCCTTCGCATGCCTATACTGTGGGGTATATTTAGATTAGGTTACTTACAGTGTGGAAACAGGCCCTTCGGCCCAACAAGTCCACACCAACCCGCCAAAGCGCAACCCACCCAGACCTATTCCCCTACATTTACCCCTTCACCTAACACTACGGGCAATTTAGCATGGCCAATTCACCTAACCTGCACATTTTTGGATTGTGGGAGGAAACCGGAGCACCCGAAGGAATCCCACACAGACACGGGGAGAATGTGCAAACTCGACACAGTCAGTCGCCTGAGGCGGGAATTGAACCCGAGTCTGTGGCGCTGTGAGGCAGCAGTGCTAACCACTGTGCCACCGTGCCGCCCACCGTGCCGTATATTTGTTTTTCCTGTTCCTCGGTCAAAATGGCCATTCGTATTACTAATTTTCGGTTGCACACTCCAATTCCTAGTCCTAAAAGTGTGATTAAATCCCTTCCTAACAAGTTGCCCCCTATGTCCGGAATATATAAGAATTGTCCTTCAACTCTTCTTTCATTATTTTCAACTGTTATAGATTCAAATACAGGGACAGTAAATCCTTCTCCCTTCACTCCGGACACCGTTATTTTCTGATCTGTAAATTGTACTCCACTGGGTATAAAATTTAAGGATGACCTCGCTGCCCCCGTGTCTACTAGGAAAACTGCATCTTCCCTATAAGGGCCCACCCTTACATTTATCAAAGGCTCCCGGTGGGTCTCCGGGGGCAGGAACCCCTGACACCCCTCGTCTTCATCAAAGTTCATCAGCGAGATGGTTTTTCCTTCTCTTTGTATTTCAGGACACTCCCACTTAAAGTGCCCTTTCCTTCCACAATGGTAACACCTTGCTTGTTGGGGTCCCCACCTCTGTCCTTGTCCCTGTCAACTAGAACCTATGAAAGGGCCTCCTCGTCCTCTACCCCTTCCTCTATGTTCTACATGCTGCCACCCTCCACTCCGGTTGCTAGTCACCGGTTCGATTATTTTCTTGACTACTTCGTCAACCATGGCTACCATCATTTTCGCTTTCTGTTTTTACTTCTCATCCTCTCTCTTTACAAACATTTTCCGTGCCTCTCTTAACAATTCATCAAGTGATTTCTCACTCCACCCATCTATTTTCTGAATTTTTTTATGGATGTCTGGCCATGCCTTAGTCACAAAGTGTACCAATAGGAGGCCCTGTGCTACTGGGTCCTCAGGATTCATCCCTGAGTATTTTCTCGTTGCATCTCGAAGTTTCTGTAAAAAGGCCGAGAGGGTCTCATCCTTCTCTTGGCAGACCTCAAATGCTTTCGATAGGTTTTGTGATTTCGGGACTGCCTCTCTTATGCCCGTAATAATTAGGATTTTAAGATCTTTCATTCGGTTACGATCTTCTACGTTTTTGTTGTTCCATTGTGGATCAATGTTCGGGAATCTTTGCTCCGCTGCTGGTACCTCACCACCTGGGGGATTCTCACGTTCCCAAGACCTTAGGCAGCCTGCCTGATTAATCCTTTTTCCTCACCAGTAAAAAGAATGTTCAGGATGGCCACTAACTCAGTCCAAGTATACAGACTGGGTCCTAAAAATTGGTCTCCCTGTTCCAATAGTCCCACCCGATCCTCTATAAGGGATTTCATCTCTTTCTGAAATGCCCGCACTTCACCACTTGTCAACGGTGCGTTTACAAACCCAATATCCCCCGCTCCTATCGGAACTTCCCTAAGCGGACAGACTTGTACAGGCATTTGCTTAGACTGTCCCCATGTCACTGGACCCCGTGACCCCTTCTTTTCCCTTTCCCTTTCCCCCGTGTCTTCTTCCGCCTCCCCCCCCCCCTCCCCCATGGCACCAAGTAGTCCCCCATGTCCCTGATCCTCATTTTGTGGGTCTTCCTGTGGGAGTTGATTCTGGTGGGGTGGGGGGGTCATAAGGTAAATAGTCAAGAATGTCCCAAGAGGGGGGGAAAGGGGGGTCCCACATCCGGGACCTTGTTTAGTTTCTACAGGAAACACCTGTGTGTCCTGACTGCCCTTCCAACAAGAGGCGTAGTCTGACTCTTCCTGACTAAAGGTTGTTTCTCATTGACATAGATATTGAGGAGTTGCCAGACCCAATCTTCATCCGACCCATATTTTGGCCAAAAAACTGAGGGGGGTCTTATACTTTCCTTAGACCATACGAAACAGCAATACTTTATCATAATCCTTTTGTCCTTAGTTTAAGTATAAATACTATCTTTCCAGTTTTTCAACATCTGTCCCAATGGACTTTCTGGAAGGATGTTACCAGGGATCCTCCCCTTATCAATATCATTATCCAGCGCCTCATCTTTACTAATTTTAGAGCCCATGATGATCAACTACAGTCAATTCCTTCGACTCTAGTCTGTCATCGCCAGTCATTAAGGCAATAATTAAAAATCTTTTTTCTTACCTTGGTCCATGCACGGAGTTGCCTGACTGCAGCTGTGCCTACTTAAATTCTCTATTTTACACCCTTTCACCTGGTTCAGATAGACGGTCATCGGATCTCGATCAGTCAACCAGAAGGGGGAACCCACCGCCGAGGAACACGGGACCGTTCTAAAAGGAACGGGACGCGTATTCCCAGCCGTCGATGGTACCCAACCTGCTGGTGATGATGGACATCCTGGACGAGCCCCCAAATTGTGAGAAAAAAAACTCACATATTAATAAATTTCAGTCCGAGTCAAATTCTGAAGTAGTGATTTTTATTGATACGTACTTGCAAGAACGGATGCCTAACGAGTAAGCACCCCGATCTGAGGGTTACATTCTGATTTATGCTGTTCAGCTGCATCTCTCGGTCCTCCCCTTTCACCCCATTGGTTACTTTTGCTGTAATGCCTAGCCTATCACAAGCTCTAGCTTCACTCCACCTTTGTCTAGCTTCTCTCCGCCTCTGTTTACTTCTCTCATTACTCTAGTTCTGTCGCCCATTAGTCTTATTTATCTCATTCCTTATAAGTGACTACCCTGGCATAGTTTGCTGTCTTTGTGCGATCATCCTGCCAAACTAAATTCCATCTGTTGGCCACATCCCTCCTGAGACTGGCACACTATTTTCCTATTACTGGTACATCCTGCTACACGGTTGCTCTGCCCTATTAGTCACAGATAATTCTACCTGTTTTCGCTTCTTCTGTCTTCCTATGCCTGGTACATCCCGCTCCACGATTGCTCTGCCTTATTAGTCATAGATAATTCTACCTGTTTTCGCTTCTCACTGTTTAGTATTTGCATGCGCAGCCTAATTTTTGCAGAAGCAACACCTGTTCCCTTATTCTGCACATTTTTAACCCTATACCTTACACTTTGGCACTGCTGGTGTACCTATATGACATGGACTGTTGGGTTTATGGAAGGTGGTTCATAACCCCACCTTCTAAAAGGGCAATTAAGGATGGGTCTAATCAACAACAACCACATCCCATGAACAAATACAACATTTACAAATCACCTAAATCTTATTTAAACATTGTCATTGATGATGCAGTATGGCACGTATTGGGCGTCCAAGTTATTGAGTCTGTGCTATGAGAGCTATAAGCTGTCCTGAGTCTGGTGATGTTTCTGATTCATAACACATTGTAATTCAACGCTCTAATAGACAACCTCAGTAATTCTTTCTAACAACTCCAAAGTGATTTGCCTAGTCCCCACTGTTTCCACTGGTAAAACAATTTTAAATTATGGATGAGCAGATATAAAAAGAATATAAATGTTGGCGAAAATTTTTTTTTGTTACCGTTCCAATTATTAAAAAAAATCTGGATGCTGAGACTTTGCCATGGCAGTCCCAATGTTCCTCTGTCTGATCGACATCTGTCCCTACTCCTAAAAAGAGAGACGAGGGTCAGATTTTGAAACCTAGTGCCCACATTTGTGGTTTTGTAAATACCTGTACTGTATCTTCAGCAAAGACATGAGGTTGCATTTAAAATAGCCAGAAGCTCTCAAATGTCCCATAACATTTTGTAAATAACTTGCCTGGATGGATGCCTTTCCAAAAGTTTGATGCACGGCAACAAGTCTTTTTCCATTTGTAATGAGTTCTTTATCTGTTAAAAATGCTCTACAACATAACGTGTGATCAATCTCATTCCTACTATGATACATCTTCCTCCAAACATTTCTCCCGAATGCTTTGGAAACTTGTCTTTGTTTGCACCAGCAGGAATGTTAGAACAGTGGCTGTGAAATAGTTGGCGTATGAGAGCTATTGTTATCCGCTAAAAGTATTCCTCTCCCAATTTATCCTGC
Source organism: Chiloscyllium plagiosum (assembly GCF_037043375.1). Classification (NCBI taxonomy): domain Eukaryota; kingdom Metazoa; phylum Chordata; class Chondrichthyes; order Orectolobiformes; family Hemiscylliidae; genus Chiloscyllium; species Chiloscyllium plagiosum. Next base: position 19,609,105 of record NW_028270181.1, on the reverse strand, counting down.
TTGATCTTGTGTAAATTATAACGTGACTGTGATTCCAACAATGTTAACCTTCGATTACGTTAATTTGTTCATAACTCTACCCTAATGGATTGTTGACCTGAGCTTTCTCATGTTAATGTTTTGTAGGAAAGGAACACCGCAGACCTTGGCAAACACCAGCTCACCCGAACCTGAGAAAGAATCGACCACTAACAATGATCTGCCACAAAATATGAGCAGCAGCAGCATTGTTGGTAGGTGAAGCTGAAGGTGGGGCAATAATGTGAAAAAAATCCAGGCATCTTTATTTTAAGTGCACCAGATAAGTACTCATGCTTTGTCTTGCTATGACAGCAATTCAAAATTGTGCTTTTATTATTTCTCATTCAATTTTTGTTGCTGGAAAATGGATTGGCACAAACCTGGCAGGATATAGTAAAAAGGTCCCTCCACATTTAATTGCAATATTCTTTCCCTGAAGGAATTAACAGAGGGAAGGGCTTAACTGTTGATGATTGTGATCCCAATTAAGTTATGACTTTTGTTTTATATTGATTCATGGAATGTTGGTGACTGTGGTGGGGTTAGCATTTCTTGTGCATTCCAAAGTTGTCCTTGAGAAGATGGTGTTTAGTTGCTTGAACTTACATACCATGAAGGTCCTCAGATAATGCTGCCAGGGAGGAAGTTCTGGGGTTTGACTCAATGATGATGGTAGAATGGCTATTTCTTTCCAAATCGAGGTATTGCACGACTTTCAGATGTGAGGTGTTCCCACACGTCTATTATCAGATGCTGTAAATCATAAGTTTTGGAGGTACGTTCCAAGATAGACTACGCATTTTCTGTCAAAGGAAATGCACCATGTGTTTGATTTCATACCTATACACCCAAATGAAACAATACTGAATGTAACTTTTTAAATTTGTTGATGGGATGTGGATGTCGCTGGCTAGGCCAGGATTTATTAACCATTCCGAATTTCCCAGAGAGTAGTTAAGTGTCAGCCGCATGTCTGTGGGTCTAGAATCACATTTGGCAAGGACGGCAGATTTCCTTCCCTAGAGAATGTTAGTGAACCAAATTATATTTACAAGACCAACGGTGGTTACATGGTCACTCTTGGGCCAGCTTTCTATTCCAGATTTCATTGAATTCAAATTTCACATTGAGCCATTGTGGGATTTGAATCCATGTACCAAAAAGACTGGCCTGGGTTTCAGGCCTGCCAGTGTAATGCTGTTATCACTGCACCACTACGTGCCACCAAAATCAAGAAACAATGGTGTTGCTTATTAGAACCAATTGGTGAGATGTAATTTTAAGTGTTTAGAGCATGTTTTTTTAAACAATTTATTATAGAATAATACAATAAAGGAGAGGAGGGAAAATTCAGTTCATTGTGCCTATGACAGGTCTTTGAAAGGACAATCCATTTAGTCAGCACTCTAGGTGGTAGTGGTGGTGATTTTGGAAGGTACTGTTGGGTGAAGCTTTAGTGAGTTACTGCAGTATCTTTGGTAGGTGGTACACACCATTGCCTCTATGCATTGGTAGTGAAGGGATTGAATATTTTTGGATGCTGTGCCAATCAAGTGCACTTTCTCCAAATGGTGTTAAGCTTCTTGAGTGTGTTCAGTGTTCCACTCAATCAAGCAGGTAGAGAATATTCCCTTACACTGCTCCTCCACTTCCCGCACCTCCATCCTTGAACCCCACTCTTCCAACCGCAACAAGGATAGAATTGCCCCAGTCCTCACTGTCCAACCCACTAATCTCCAGATACAGCGCATTATCCTCCACCATGTCCGCCACCTATAGTCAGACCCCACCACCAGAGGTATATTTCCCCACCCACCCCTCTGTGTTCCACAGAGACCATCCCCTCCGTGACTCCCTCATTAGGTCCACGTCCCCCCACCAACTCACCCTCCACTCCCGGCACCTTCCCTTGCCTCCACAAAAGGTGTAAAACCTGCGCCCACATCTACCCCCTCACCTCCATCTAAGGTCCTGAAAGGTCTTCTCATATCTGGCATAGATTTTTCTACACATTCAAACACCTGGTCTCCTATGTCCGTTGCTCTCAGTGTGATCTCCTGTGCATTGAAGAGACAGAACACCAACACGCAGGATGTTTCAGGAAACATCTCCAGCCTATATGCACTAAACAAACCTACCACACCGTTGCCAACCACTTTAACTCCCCCTCCTACTCCACCAAGGACATTCAAGTCCTGGGCCTCCTCCACTGCCAAATCCAAGCCACCCAAAGCCTGGAGGAAGAATGCCTCATCGTCCGCCTTGGGACTCTTCAACAACACGGGATCAACATTAACTTCACCAGTTTCCTGACCTCCTCTCCCCCCAACTTATCCCAGTTCCAACCCTTCAAGTCAGCATGGCCCTCTTGATCTTTCCGACCTGTCCATCTTCCTTCCCACCTATCTGCTCCACCCTCCCCTCCAACAAATCACTATCATTCCCCACCTGCATCTAACTATCGCCTTCCCAGCTACCTTTCCCCCCACCCCCACCCTCCTATTTATCTCTCAACTCCCTACCCTGACATTCCTGATGGAGAGCTTACACCCGACATGTCGACTCTCCTGCTCCTCGGATGCTGCCTGACCGGCTGTGCTTTTCCAGCGCCACACGTTTTGACTCTGATCTGCAGTCTTCACTTCCTCCCACACTGCTGACCAGGGGGTGGGGTGGGGGAAACAGGTGCTGTGGGGATAAGAGCTACCCACATAGAGTTATCAGCCTCAGACCGGCTCTTCCAGCTATGGTATTTACATGGCTGGTCCATTCAATTTCTGATCACTGAAAACCCCCAGAATGGTAATAGTGAAAAATTCAGCCATAGTGATGCCATTGAATGAAAATGCATGATGCGTAGATTCTCTCTGGCACTTGTGATAGCCACTTTTGGACTAGAGAGAATGCAGTAGCCAATGTATAGACATAATTAACCATTCCTAATGAAGGACTTTTGCCCGAAACGTCGATTTTCCTGCTCCTTGGATGCTGCCTGACCTGCTATACTTTTCTAGCACCATATTCTTGACTCCAATTTCCAGCATCTGCAGTACTCAGTTTTGCCATCGTTAACCCACAGACAGCATTGATATAATGACTAGATAAATGTTTCTTCGGGATGGATAAATATTGGCCAGGACACTGGGGAGAACTCCTCTGTTCACCTTTGTGCAATGCCTTAGAAATGTTTATATCCACCAGAATGCAAGTAAATACAGTATCTTACTGAAAACAATGTAACATTCCCACAATATCACACTGAAATGATACATTATATCTGAGAACTTGAACCAAAGACCCAAGAACAAATGATCCTTCAATCTTACCTTTATTAAAATGTTTTTATGACTTATTTCCTCATTCCTTCCTAAAATCTGTGAAGTGGAAAGTGAGCTGTAGAACTGTTCACTGCTTCTGTATTAGCTACAGTTTAGTCCTTGTCTTCCTGCAGAGTCTGAGACCAACAATTCTGAAGATGAAGTTCCTCAGCTCATGAGAACAAAAAGTGATGCCAGCTCTTTGATACAGCGCAGATCAAAATGTCGCACGCTGGGTGAAAATCAACGCATTAAACGGCACAGGTTCTCCATCAATGGACATTTTTACAATCACAAGGTATAGTTATAAATTTTAAAAATGTTTTAAATCAGTTAGCCTGTTCAGTCAGCCAATTTGACACAAACCAATGATGCAACAATGTTGAGGTATGAAGAGGACATAAGATGGCTACTAAAAAGACTGCGGTAGGTTAACTGAGTAAGCAAAGATATGGCAAGTGAAGCATTTTGTCAGAAAATGTAAAATTGTTCATTTTTGCAAGAAGAATGAAAAAAAAGTATGTTATTTAAATGGTAAGAGAGTGCAGAGCTCTGAGATGCAGAGGGATCTGGGTGTCCTTGTGCATGAATCACAGAAGCTTTCTCTGCTGGTGCAGCAAGTAATTAGGAAAGCTAGTAAAATGCTATAATTTTAGCGAGTTTTGAGAAGATTTGTAGCTCAGGTTGAGGTTTTGAATGTAGGTTTGCTCGCTGAGCTGAAAGGTTCATTTCCAGACGTTTCGTTACCTTACTAGGTAACATCTTCAGTGGACCTCATGCGAATCAATGCTGAAAATCCCTGCTTTCTATTTATATGTTTGGGTTTCTTTGGGTTGGTGATGTTATTTCCTGTGGTGAAGTCACTTCCTGTTCCTTTTCTCAGGGGGTGGTAGATGGGATCTAACGCGATGTGTTTGTTGATAGAGTTCCGGTTAGAATGCCATGCTTCTAGGAATTCTCGTGCGTGTCTTTGTTTGGCAAAAGAAATCCAAATAAACCCAAACATATAAATAGAAAGCAGGAATTTTCAGCATTGCTTCACATGAGGTCCCACTGAAGATGTTACCCAGTAAGGTAACAAAACCTTTCAGCTCAGCGAGCAAACCTACATCCCAATGCTATAATTTATCAGAAGGGGAATTGAATACCACAGTAGGGAGATGATTCAGAAGAGAATTGCTGGATTGATATCTGGAATGAGCAGATTGTCTTATGAGGATAAGTTTGGTCAGGCTGGGCCTATTTCCACTGGAGTTTAGAAGAGTGAGGAATGCCTTGGTTGAAGTGAATAAGATCCTGAACTGTCTTGACACTGTGGAAACAGATATGCTGTTTCTTCTATTGGGCCACTGAAAACTATTTTAAAATTAGGAATTGATCTTTAGGACATAAATTAAAGAGTTTTTTTTTGTCTTATAAGACTTTGGAACTCTCTGCCTCAGAAGGCGGTGAAGGTGAGATGATTGAATATTTTTGAGAGAGGAGTGGATGGATTCTTGTGAGACAGTGGAGTCAATGGTTAAGGGGGGGAATACTTAGGCATGTGGAGTTTGAAACAAACAGATCAGCCATGATGTTATTGAATGGTGGAGCAAGCTTGTGAGGTAAAATGGTCTGTTTCTGCCCCTGTTTCGAAAGTTGGAATACTTCAGTGATATGGAGCATTGGTGAGAATGTATCTGGAGCGCTTGTGCATAGCATTGATCACTGCAATTACGGAAGGATGTAAACACATCAGACACAGTTCAGTGAATTACCAGACTAATTCTAGAAAGAAAGTATTACTTTATGAGGAAAGGTTGGAAAGTCTAGGCATGTATCCCCTGGAAACTGGAAATGTCAGAGGTGACTTGATTGAAACGTATAAGTGATCTTGACAGGATAGATGTGGAGAGGATGTTTCCTCTTATGGGAGTATTTAGAACCTGGGGATGTCCATTTAAATGGAGATTATGTCAAATGAATAGATTATATTACAGTGTGGAAACAGGCCCATCGGCCCAACAAGTCCACACCGACCCGCCGAAGCGCAACCCACCCATACCCCTACATTTACCCCTTACCTAACACTACGGGCAATTTATCATGGCCAATTCACCTGACCTGCACATCTTTGGACTGTGGGAGGAAACCGGAGCACCCGGAGGAAACCCACGCAGACACGGGGAGAACGTGCAAACTCCACACAGTCAGTCGCCTGAGGCGGGAATTGAACCCGGGTCTCTGGCGCTGTGAGGCAGCAGTGCTAACCACTGTGCCACCGTGCCGCCCAATGTTTCTCTCTCAAACGACCATGAGTCTTTGGAACACTTGTTCGACCAGGTGATGGAAGCAGAGTCTTTAAATAATTGATAGAGGTAGATAGCTTCTTGTTAAGCAAAGGGCTGGAAGGTTACCAGAAGTAAACAGGAATGCAGGCTAGGTTACAACCAGATCGGCTGTGATCTTATTGAAAGGTGCAATGGAGTGAGGGTTAAGTGGAACAGACTTGAAGGACTGAATGGCCTACTCCTGCTCTTAATTCATATGTTTGAATGTAACCTCTGATTGACTCAGGGTTGTTGCTACTTTGTGTCAGAATGACTCAGTGGTAGCAATCTACCTTGAGTCAGGAAGTTGATCGTTCATGACCTTCTCCAGGACCTGAGCTCATAATGTGCGTACTGAGGTGCAGGCAAACGTCTGCAATTATTCCTAATGTGTAGAGGTTAACTACTTGCCTATGGGAAAAGCATTCATTTTAAATTAACGCTCATCCTGGGTCAAGCGTAACCTGCAAAATGATTCAAAATGGAGACAGCTTTTAAAAAGTGGAGAGTCGTTTTAAATATATTGCTTTATTTCTGCCCTTAAACCATAATTATAGTCTTTTTTTTTCTTGATCCTCAGACATCTGTGTTTACACCAGCTTATGGGTCTGTAACCAATGTCCGAGTAAATAGTAGCATGAACACTTCAGAAGTCCTGAATTTACTGCTCAACAAATTTAGGGTAAGTGAGCTCAGTATACATGCAGATTAAAAATATGACATATTGGGCTGCACTAATGTAAAACTTATAGCATTCACAGTAATTAGTGAAGAGATGATACGACAACATCCATACGCTTTTTAACGTTTTGCCTCTTATTGCTTTCTTTTCCCCACTCACCTTCACTTTCTGTATCTGATTTCACAGTGAATTAAATACATTGACTGCATTGCTCATGAGGCGGGACATACTACCAGCGCTTCACCAGAGACTCTCTCTGATGATGTTACCTAGTGTGGTGACGAAACGTCTGAAAATAAACCTTCCAGCTCAGCGAGCTAACTTACATACTTATTCTTCAATTGTACTAAGGAGGTACACAATTGTTAACCCATTCACTCCCATCCCAAAGGCTGTGCAAGGGACATTATAATTCTTGGAGTGTTAGCTGACAGGAACCTCACTGCAATGTCAGTGAACATGTCCAACAAACAGCCAGCACCAATCGATAGCCATTCCCAGCAAACTTGAAACCAATGATCTTATGAGAAACCCAAAAGTTTATCTACTAATTGATAGTCCTGGTTACAAATCATAAAATAAATTGACGGATTGTTGGCTCTGGTTAAAATTTTTGAACATAATTTCTAACTTCTATGAATTACTTATAAAAGAAGAACAAGCTTTCAACATCCTGTGAGTTTACTTAATGTACTTTCCATTGAGTAAAGTAAAATAAGGACACATCTCATTAAGCAATGATGTGGAGACATCAGTGTTGGACTGGGGTGGACAAAGTTAAAAATCACACACCAAGTTATCGTCCATTTGGAAGTACAAGCTTTCGGAGGCATGTTCCTTCGTCGGGTAGTTAGTGAGGAAGGATCATAGGATACAGGTATCTCTTTCCTGATGAAGGGCCTTTGCCTGCTCCTCAGATGCTGCCTGACCTGCTGTGCTTTTCCAGCACCACTCTGATCTTGACTCTAATCTCCAACATCTTCAGTACCCACATCTACCTATAATACTAAAAGATCAAAGTGTCGTACAACTGATGTATTGAACAAAGCTGGATTGCTGTGAGGTCTTTAATCACTCAGACTGGGGATGCAGGTTTTGATTCATTAATATGTAAATCCCAGAACTTCACATGAACTGATTCCCTACAGATTGTGTGCTTTTTGAACAAAATAGAATGTATTTGCAAATATATATGTGCAAATGCAAATTTATCCTATTGACGTGTGTGTGACAAAGGGAGAGAGTGTGTACGTGCGTGTGAGAATGAATGTGCACAGGTGTTTGATAGCTTGTGTGCATGAGTGTGCCTGTGAACCGATCCGTGCGAGTGTATGTGTGTGTGTATACACAGTGCTTTGGGGTCACCTGTAGTGTGACATAAACCCAAGATCCTGGTTGAGGCCGTCCTTACAGGTACCGAACTTGGCCATCAGCCTCTGCTCAGTGACTCTGCGTTGTTGCATATCCTGAAGTCCGCCTTGGAGGATGGTCACCCAAAGATCTGAGGCCAAATGTCCTTGACCGCTAAAGTGTTCCCTGAGCACAGTGTCCATTCATCCATTATCATAGTGTATGCTTGGTCTTGCCAATAAACATCTCATTAAAGAAGGTTTTCAGTCTATACTATGGATGGAATGATAATCATCCTTATCCCAGCAATTTTGTACAATCTGTACATAAAACAAATATTCAAGGAACTAGATGTAATTAGAGAGCTAACAATTACAGTCAAGATCATAACAACTTTGCCATATACTGACAACACAGCATTACTTACAGCATCAGAAGAAGGCTCTCACAATGTCTTTGATCAAGTAAGGAGGTTAGAATATGGATTGAGAATGAACACTCAAAAGACAAAGACAATAGGAGCTAGAAAGGATACATTAGAAAAAGCAAGAGAGAAGATTGAAGTGAACAGTGTAACAAGAAGAGATGTTTAGCTACTTAAGACAACTGACATCACAGCAAACACGTGCAGCATGCCACAGCAGCAGATCTCCTGGCAAAAGGAGCACTGAGCAGCAACAATAGGATACAAGCTATGTTAAGACAGGATTATACATACTATTGAACAGTAGCTAAGCAACTGTATAAGATTAGACTTTGTTTAATACCATTAAGAAAATGATTTGGAGATGCCGGTATGATGCCCACTGTTAAAATAAGGGTAGAGATGGCCAGAAGTAATTTTGTGAGGATGAAGGATGAAATCCAGAAATCTCGAAATTGTGACAAGGGAAATACCTCATCTAATGCTACATTCTATCCACTTCCCACAAAGACATTTGGGCAGTAAGTAAAGATCTATGGAGGAAAGTGGAGGTCTTTGATATATTAGTGGTAAGATATCTGTTGAAAATTCCATATATCTACCTATGTTCCACACAGTTTTATTTTCTGCTGTGCAGAGCAGACGTCCTAGGTCCGTGCATGAGAGAGGTTTTCCAGAACCAGAGGTTAATGCGTCGATATGCCAATCGGCAGGTAAACGCGGAACCTCAGAGCAGCTGTGTGGTCAAGCAGTTGTGCAGCTTAGCAAGAACATTGTAGACTGTAGACAGTGAAAACTGGCTGAAAGTTGCAGGAGCAGTAAAGACTTAAAAAGTGAGATCCAGCAAGGAACATGCCAATATTTCGGCCCTTTGATCAGAGCTGCAAGTCTACAGTGAGATCGCTTTGAGAGGGCAGAGTGGAGGGCAGCAGAAATGAGAATAGATTGAGGTGTAGTTGGATGGCGGAGATCACAGACTGTTCCAGATTAGTTACAGTGTATATGAGAGTATGGGGCAAGTCAAACACGTGCAGCATGCCACAGCAGCAGATCTCCTGGCAAAAGGAGCACTGAGCAGCAACAACAGGATACAAGCTATGTTAAGACAGGATTAAACGTACTATTGAACAGTAGCTAAGCAACTGTATAAGATTAGACTTTGTTTAATACCATTAAGAAAATGATTCGGAGATGCCGGTGTTGGACTGGGGTGTACAAAATTAAAAATCACACAACACCAGGTTATAGTCCAACAGGTTTAATTGGAAGCACAGTAGCTTTCGGAGCGACGCTCCTTCATCAGGTGATTGTCATGACTACTATCGACACCACTAACTGTCGGCTTAAAGTGGAGAGGATCTCCAAGAAGATCGCACATATCGACACAGACATCAAGTTTCTACAGGAATGCAGGCAAGCAGGAAAGATCCCGAATGGATTACGGATCACGAACCCACTTAGGTCGACCTACAACACAGATTACGCAGAGAGATTTTGCCACCGCACCTCTCGTAAACTTCTCAATCATCTCGTGCACCAACTCTACAGCAGGCACCACAACCTTAAAATTCAGATGGAGTCCACACTCACAGCCTGCACACAGGATACATCAGTACAATTACGTGACATTGCCAAACAGACAAGGCGACAAAACTACACCATGTACATGCACGCCAAGAACAAAAAACTGGAGAAGCTTGGCATTCTCACCAGTAATAGCAAAGCCCGCCCTGGAACCACAGTAGACAACATTATCACAGCGGGGAAGTCTATTGTCAACTTATCAGACCACACCCTTCGACCGGAAAAAATCAGACAATCACCTGATGAAGGAGCGTCTCTCCGAAAGCTAGTGCTTCCAATTAAACCTGTTGGACTATAACCTGGTGTTGTGTGAGTTTTAATTAAGAAAATTGACTGCCCAGTCTAAGATTTACAAGGATACAGATTGTATGAATGAAAGAGGAGGTGCATGAAATCAGTTTTATAAAATATAGATCGGTTTATAAGGATATAGAAACCTAGCTTAAGATTTTGTGGCTCTACTGTATTTCAGCCAGTTTTCTTGATGTGTTTTACAGGTGGAAAATACTGCAGATGAATTTGCTCTATATGTTGTCCATGAAAGTGGAGGTACGTTTATACATTCTTTTAAGAAGTCCTATCTCCATTGTCAAGGGACTAAAAGGATTTTTCAAATACATTCCTCTGGGTGCCCACGAAGTAAAGTGGAATACATGATTCCAACAAGCTTACTTCAATAACTTTGTTCATGGGGGGGGGGTCTAGGTTTCAGAAAATCTAGCTGAAGGCAGCAGGAATAAAGAAATCAGCCTTATACATTTAGAATAGATTGAATAGAGTAGAATAGAATAGCAATTGTCGTCACTTGTCTTCCTCCCCCACAGCCACAGACCCTCACAACTGCCTTCCTCCCCCACAGCCACAGACCCTCACAACTGCCTTCCTCCCCCACAGCCACAGACCCTCACAACTGCCTTCCTCCCCCACAGCCACAGACCCTCACAACTGCCTTCCTCCCCACAGCCACAGACCCTCACAACTGCCTTCCTCCCCCACAGCCACAGACCCTCACAACTGCCTTCCTCCCCCACAGCCACAGACCCTCACGACTGCCTTCCTCCCCCACAGCCACAGACCCTCACAACTGCCTTCCTCCCCCACAGCCACAGACCCTCACAACTGCCTTCCTCCATCACAGCCACAGACCCTCACAACTGCCTTCCTCCCCCACAGCCACAGACCCTCACAACTGCCTTCCTCCCCCACAACCACAGACCCTCACAACTGTCTTCCTCCCCCACAGCCACAGACCCTCACAACTGCCTTCCTCCATCACAGCCACAGACCCTCACAACTGCCTTCCTCCCCCACAGCCACAGGCCCTCACAACTGCCTTCCTCCCCCACAGCCACAGACCCTCACAACTGCCTTCCTCCATCACAGCCACAGACCCTCACAACTGTCTTCCTCCCCCACAACCACAGACCCTCACAACTGCCTTCCTCCCCCACAGCCACAGACCCTCACAACTGCCTTCCTCCCCCACAGTCACAGGCCCTCACAACTGCCTCCTCCCCCACAGCCACAGGCCCTCACAACTGCCTTCCTCCACCACAGCCACAGACCCTCACGACTGCCTTCCTCCCCCACAGCCACAGACCCTCACAACTGCCTTCCTCCCCCACAGCCACAGACCCTCACAAATGTCTTCCTCCCCCACAGCCACAGACCCTCACAACTGCCTTCCTCCATCACAGCCACAGACCCTTACAACTGCCTTCCTCCACCACAGCCACAGACCCTCACAACTGCCTTCCTCCCCCACAGCCACAGACCCTCACAACTGCCTTCCTACCCCACAGCCACAGACCCTCACAACTGCCTTCCGCCCCCACAGCCACAGACCCTCACAACTGCCTTCCTCCCCCACAGCCACAGACCCTCACAACTGCCTTCCTCCCCCACAGCCACAGACCCTCACAACTGCCTTCCTCCCCCACAGCCACAGACCCTCACGACTGCCTTCCTCCCCCACAGCCACAGACCCTCAGAACTGCCTTCCTCCCTCACAGCCACAGACCCTCACAACTGCCTTCCTCCCCCACAGCCACAGACCCTCACAACTGCCTTCCGCCCCTACAGCCACAAAAAAGAAGAAAAGCTAAACTGTTCAAAACAGGAATGAAGAAACAAAATTACAAAAAAGTAACAAAGAAGAATGTGGCCGGCCAAGTGAGTGGGAGCGTCCAGGCACAAAGTCCGAACCCTTCCCAACTTGACACCACCGCCATCTTGAATGTTTCCTGCTGCTGTCGATATTTAGTGGCACATGCAGGAAATTGACTGTATATATTCACATAAATTGCGTAATGAAGAGAATTGTCAATTAAAGCAGCAGTTTCCACAGTCAGAATCATGGCCTTCATGCTGATGGAAATGGATAAGATAACTAAATCACATAGAAATCTTAGTGGGAAAGAGAAACCTTGTTATTTAATAAAGTGTAGAAGGGAAAGTCTGATCCTACCAAAGTCAAAGGCTCTTTGAGTAATTACCATTACATATTATACATGTAGTTATACTTAAATTATAAGTGCAACTAACAAATAAACATTAATGAATTTAGGTAAATGTCTGTAGATATTAGAGGGAAGCCCCACAAAAGGGGGAATTATTAAAGGCCGAGTGATATAAAAACCCAGTGATGTACAGCGAATGGAATAGACACCCAATGACGTATAGCGGATGGTATAAACACCCAATGATGTTTTGTGAATATTATAAACATAACCTTGTGAAAGGACACTGAAAAATAGAAAGCATTGTAGGGGGGCAAATACAAAACATTGATCAGTGCATTGAGTATAGGAGATGGGAGGTCATGTTTCGGCTGTACAGGTCATTGGTTAGGCCACCTTTGGAATACTGCGTACAATTTTGGTCTCCCTGCTATAAGAAAGAAATTTGAAAGGTTCAGTAAAGATTTACAAGGATGTTGCCAGGGCTGGAGGGTTTGAGCTATAGGGAGAGGATGAATTCCCTTTCTAATGGCATTGTGGGTCAGCATACAGCAGGTGGACTGCAGCAGTTCAAGAAGGCAACTCACCACCTTCTTCTCAAAGGTAACTAGGGACAGGTAATAAATGCTGGCCAGTTAACAATGGCCACATCCCACAAATGAATAAATGACAAAGAAAAGGTTTGGGCTATTTTCCCTGGAGCATCAGAAGCTGAGGGGTGACCTTATAGAGGTTTATAAAATCATGAGAGTGAATAGCCAAGGTATTCTGCCCAGTGTAGGGGAGTCCAGAACTAGAGGGCATAGGTTTAAGGTGAGAGGGGAAAGCTATAAAAGAGACCTAAGGAGCAACGCTTTCACAGAGAGGGTGGTGCATGGATGGAATGAGGTGGTGGAGGCTGGTACAATTAGCACATTTAAAAGGCATATGGTTGGGTATATGCATAGGAAGAGTTTAGAGAGATAAGGGCCAAGTGCTGGCAAATGGGATTGGATTAATTTAGAATATCTGGTCGGCATGGACAAGGTGGACCAAAGGGTCTGTTTCTGCTGTACATTTCTATGACGTTATGACTACCTCATCCTTATGGCCAGAAACAACCACAACATCAGAAGGTAACAAACAGCACCCACTCACTATGGTGCAGTTGGCAAAGGTCTGGGGAGGGGCAGAATAGTCACAGGGGAGGTGGGAAGCACTGACATCAATGTTGCATGTCATCACTGTGACACTGAACGTTTAAATATCTTATACTTTTTTGGGAGAGAGAGAGTGTCTTGGAGTCTGTCTCCAGTGACCTCTGCCAGATTGCGTGGTAAGCGGCATCAAACCAAGATTGATTTGTGGTGCTGAACTCAGGACTCCTCTTTAAAATCTCTCCCTCCAACAATCTCAAAAACCAATTTTGGGATTTGCTCTAACTGTTGTAAGTTCCTGTAGATTCATTCTGTCCTCTTTAAGCTGTTGACTTGTGATTTCCAAGTACTGTTTCCCTTGAGGCAATGGGAGTCCCCACTTATCACACACTGTGTCACAGACAACTGGTACTTGAGAAATGGCAACTTTCTCATTTGACATTTTGTTTGCTGTTGTGTGCAGACAGTAGTGATAGTGAGATCAGAAAGGACATTTAGGACTTTGTTCAGGGGTGGCAAGTGGGGAACAGATCAGCTGAAGTAATATCAGGTAAATACAGGAATATTTCAAGGAAGTTTTAACAAAAAACATAGGAACTGGTTGGCATATAACATGTTGATTCAAGAAGGGGACCGCAAATCTTACAGAAGGTTTGCACAACACCATTAGTGAAAAGAATACAAAAATAATCTCAGTATGTTAAAAGGTATGCTGCCTAATATTTTAATTACAGAATGTCTTTGGTTTTTGCACTATAATACATGAGATAATTGACTTAATTTATTAGCCAAAACTAAAGTAAAACTTAATATTGTATCTCTTATTTCAGAAAGAACCAAATTAAAGGATTCAGAATACCCACTCATATCACGGATCTTACATGGCCCTTGTGAAAAGATAGCACGAATATTCTTGATGGAGAAGGATCTCGGTGAAGAGGTCACCTACGATGTAAATTCTGTGATGTTTATAATGTCTGCATTTTAACTCCTGGTTTATGCTGTATAATGTATCTGATTTATGTGTGTCTAATGATTTTTTTTCCAAGGTTGCTCAGTATATTAAGTTTGAAATGCCAGTCCTCGATAGTTTTGTTGAAAAACTGAAGGAAGAGGAAGAAAGGGAGATTAATAAACTAACCATAAAGTAAGTATGAATAACATTCAGACTTCAAAATTGTGAGAGTCTACAGTAACGTAATGAATAGTGGCTAAAGGTTGCAAACTAAATGAATAGATGGTATCAGAAACAGTGACAGCATTGCATAAATATCATCGGATTCCAGGGATTAAATTGCAATCTAAAAATTGGTCTTTTCTGCCAATTGGCAGACATACAGTATATGCCAGACATTAACTTACTAGTTTTATTTGTATTGGTCCTCAAGCTGTTTGTAAAGAAGGTGGGAAAATGTTTCGTATCTTATACAATCAAGTACGATTTTTTTTCTTGTCTGCCTTGGATAATGCCTGAAGCTGTGAATTGATTTCATCTTGACCCTGGACAACGGTGGCACAGTGGTTAGCACTGCTGCCTCACAGCGCCAGAGACCCGGGTTCAATTCCCACCTCAGGCAACTGACTGTGTGGAGTTTGCACATTCTCCCCGTGTCTGCGTGGGTTTCCTCCGGGTGCTCCGGTTTCCTCCCACAGTCCAAAGATGTGCAGGTCAGGTGAACTGGCCATACTAAATTGCCCATAGTGTTAGGTGAAGGGGCAAATGTAGAGGAATGGGTCTGGGTGGGTTGCTCTTCGGAGGGTCGGTGTGGACTTGTTGGGCCGAAGGGCCTGTTTCCACACTGTAGGGAATCTAATCTAAACATTAATAAGTCCCTAAAATCATAGGTCAATCACCCTACATAGGTCTCCTCCTGATGCTCTGGTTTCCTTCCACAATCCAAAGATGTGCAGGTCAGGTGAATTGGCCATGCTAAATTGCCCATAGTGTTAGGTGCATTAGTTAGGGGTAAATGTAGGGGATTGGGTCTGGGTGAGTTACTTTTTGGAGCGTCGGTGTGGACTGGTTGGGCTGAAGGGCCTGTTTCCACACTGTAGGGAATCTAATTAAATCAAATCAAATCTGCCCTATGCTGAGAGAATGCACATGGTTCAACCCTACATGGTAAAGCTGAAATCGGGAAATGTGCAGAGTGACATTTCAGTTGGTATTCTCCACATTCTTTGGGGATCCAGCTGCATCACAACACCATTTCCAATGCTCACATTGGTTAATATAAATGTTTCTTATTGTGGATGGTAGTCATTGAGAAAAGTTGGAAGCAATAAGATCCAAGTGTTAGCTTGCTGCTGTGTTAGTGCTTATGGTGCTTGCTTGTTAGAGAGATAAGGAAACCGCGTGATGGAATATTCAGACAGGAAGAATAGAGACATGGCAGTGACAATATTGTCACCAACAGCAAGTTGCAAGCGCTTGATTACAATAAAATTGTAAATCACATTATGTTTAACACATCATTTTAAATAAGAATAAAAAGGACTAATGAAAATCTCAATCCATTGAGGAAGCAAGATTCATTTTCTTCTGCCATACTTAACAATTACTACCAAAATACAAATCTCACCACAATACAAATCAAATTACAAGGTATATAGTAAATGTTGATTATTGTGAAAAATTGAGTTCCCAGTTGCAACCTTAGAGCACATTAATTTGTCCTCCCAATTCCCCTCTCCTTCCCCGGACACAGAGATAGCAGCAAGTCCCAACATGACAGTCAGAGCAGATATTTGGCAGCTGCAGTTTACCACTTGTTTCTCTCGGTCTTTTGACGACTTTAGTCTTCACCACACATCACTGTGTGCTCCACAGCAATATCCTTCCTGCCCTTCCCTCCACATAGCTGGGTATCACCAAATTACCTGTCTCACCATATCATTGCCGTTTTTGCAGGTCAAATCACACACCACTTCAGCCCTTCAAGGACTTCATTTTGGATTTCAGGAACATTTACAATCTGCATGCTTATGTGAGGGCACTTTGCTCAGAGGGACACACATGCATCTACACAGGTTACACCTTCAGGTTCTTAGCTCATTCACTTTGAACTGACTTGGAGGCTTATAGCCTGTCTCGAGGTCTTTCAAATTTCTGTAGGTTGTGTCCTTACTGCAAATTAATTTCCACTCACTGATCTCTGTGCTCACTGATTTATATTGGCCCTCATTGAAGAAACACCTTAAATATTAAATTCCCATCCAGGTTTCAAGTTACTTCGCGGCCTTACCCATCCATCTCCCTGTAATCCCCTTCAGACCCACAGCACCCAATCCCTGTGGTCTGCAAATTCAAGCTCAAATACTCTAATTGGACATCTATTGTGAAGGATGAGATTTCCGAATACTTGGAAGTGTATGGTAAAATAGAGCAAAGTCAGCATGGTTTCATCAAGGGGAGGTCATGCCTGACAAAGCTGCCAGAATTTTTTGAGGAAGTAATGAGCAGGTTAGACTAAGGAGAGCCAATGGATGTTATCTATCTGTACTTCAAGAAAGCCTTTGACAAGGTGTCGCACAGAAGGCTACTGAGTAAGATGGTGTCAAAGGCAAGGTGCTAGCATGGAAAGAAGTTTGGCAAACTGGCAGAAAGCAGAAAGTGGGGATAAAAGGGTCCTTCTCAGGATGGCAGCCGGTGACCACTGGTGTTCCGCAAAGCTCAGTGTTGGGACCACAACTTTTCACTTGATACATTAACAATCTAGATAAAAGAACTGAGGCCGTTCTGGCTAAACTTGCAGATGATACAAAGATAGGTAGAGGGACAGGTAACATTGAGCAGGTGGGGAGGCTGCAGAAGTATTTGGACGGGTTAGGAGAGTGGGCAAAGAAGTGGCAGATGGAATACAATGTGGGAAAGTGTGAGGTCATGCACTTTTGTAGGAAGAATAGAAGCATGGACTGTTTTCTAAATGGGGAGAAAATTCAGAAGTCTGAAGTGCAAAGAGACTTGGGGGTTCTAGCCCAGGATTCTCTCAAGGTAAACTTGCAGGTTGAGTCAATAGTTAGGAAGGCAAATGCAATGATGGCATTTATTTTGAGAGGACTTGAATATAAAAGCGGGGATATACTTCTGAGGCTCTTTGAGGCTCTGGTCAGACCACATTTGGAGTATTGTGTGCAGGTTTGGCCCCCATATCTCAGGAAGGATGTACTGGCCCTGGAGCGTATTCAGAGGAGGTTCAAGAGAATGGTCTCAGGAATGAAAAGCTTTACATATGAGGAATATTTGAGGACTCTGGGTTTATACTTGCTGGAATTTAGAAGGATGAGGGGAATCAGAATACTGGACAGAGTAGACGTTGGGAAGATGTTTCCATTGGTAGGAGAGACTAGGACCCGAGGGCATAGCCTGAGAGTAAAGGGAAGGCCTTTTAGAACAGAGATAAGGAAACACTTCTTCAGCCAGAGAGTGGGGAATCTCTGGAATTCACTGCCACAGAAGGCTGTAGAGGCCAGGTCATTGAATATATTTAAGATGGAGATAAATAGGTTCTTGATTGTCAAGCGGATCAAGGGTTACGGGAAGAAAGCCAAATAATGAGGATGAGAAATTTATCAGCCACGATTGACTGGCAGAGCAGACTTAATGGGCTGAATGGCCAAATTTCTGCTCCTATGTCTAGGTTAGGTTTATTTTCACTCGAAAAAAGGAGATTGAGGGGGGACCTGATTGAGGTTTACAAAATCATGAAGGGTATAGACAGGGTGGATAGAGACAGGCTTTGTCCCAGGGTGAAGGATTCAATAACGAGAGGTCATGCTTTCAAGGTGAGAGGTGGAAAGTTTAAGGGGGATACATGTGGCAAATACTTCACACAGAGGGTGGTGGGCGTTTGGAACACGTTGCCAGCAGAGGTGGTAGAGGCAGGCACGGTAGGTTCATTTAAGATGCATCCGGACAGCTTCATGAGTAGATGGGGAGTAGAGGGATACAGATGCTTAGGAATTGACCGACAGGTTTAGACAGTACATTTGGATTGGCTCAGGCTTGGAGGGCCGAAGGGCCTGTTCCTGGGCTGTAAATTTTCTTTGTTCTTTGTTCTTATGTCTTATGGCTTTATATCTATGTTATCACCAACACCGAATACTTGCAATTCACTGACATTGCCCAACTTGAATTCTGCCTCATCTAACCTGCTGCTGAAACCCTCACTCTGCCTATTATCTCTATTCTAACATTTTCCCATCTGGCCTTTCATCTTCCTCCCTCCATCAACTTGAGCTCATCCAAAATTCTGTGATCCATACCTTAACTCACTGAACGTCTTGTTTCATCAGTACCCATGTATGCTGAATTACGTTTGTTCCTGATGCTGCAACTCCTTGGTTTTAAAGTTCTCACCACTGTTGTCAAATCCCTCCTATGGACTTGCTGCATCCATATCTCTTAAACTTCTCTTCTGTTCAAATGTTTGAAATCTCCATGTTCCACAATTCCAGTATTTTGTGTATTCCCTTTTTAACATTTCCATCACTGGTAACCATGCTTCAGCAGCTATGGTCCTAAGGATTGTAATTCCATCCCTAAATCTTACTGCTTCTCTATTCCTGCTCCTCCTTCAGGATGATCCTTAAAAACCCGACCTTTTTTGTCATCTGCCCAGTAGCGCAGTATCAAATGCTGATTCCTCACACTCCAGTTAAGCTTGTGAGAATGTTTTACAAAGTTAAAGACGTTATACAGGTATCAGCTGCTATTGTAATGTTTACTGCTCAGCAGGCTAACAGGAAGAGGAAAACAGTGGAGGTGTCCTATGTTTTAATTGGGCTGATGAAAGAAGGCATCACTTGCAATCAAAAATGGTACAGGGAAGAAAGAAAAGCCAAAGGATAATTGCAATCAGACTGCTCTCAGTTGTCAATAAGTGGCATTTGTAAAATATTGCATGTTATACTTCAATAATGCGTACTGTAGTGTCCTGAAAAGGGACAAAAATGCTTAAAAAACAAATATTGTATATTAGCATAAAGTTTTATGGGTCATGTAAGTTCAAGTTGTATGTAATTTAATGTTTTAGAACATAGAACAACATAGAACATTATAGCACAGTATAGGCCCTTCAGCCCACAATGTTGTGACGAGCATTTATCTTAATCTAAGATCAACCTAATCTACACACCCCTCAATTTACTGCCCTCCATGTGCTTGTCCAGCAGCCACTTAAATGTCCCTAATGTCTCTGACTCTACTACCACTGCTGGCAGTGCATTCCATACACCCACCACTCTCTGCGTAAAGAACCTATCTCTGACATCTCACCTATATCTTCCTCCAATCACCTTAAAATTATGACCCCTTGTAACAGCCATTTCTGCCCTGGTGAAAAGTCTCTGACTATCTACTCTATCTATGCCTTTCATTACCTTGTACATCTCTATCAAGTCACCTCTCTTCCTTCTTCTCTCTAGTGTGAAAAGCCCTAGCTCACTCAACCTCTCTTCATAAGATAAGCCCTTCAATCCAGGCAGCATCCTGGTAAAGTTCCTCTGCACCCTCTCTACAACATCTCCATCCTTCCAATGATGAGGCGACCAGAATGGACACAATATTCCAAGTGTAGTCTAATATGACCTGCTAATATTCTTGACTCCATGCCCTTACTAACAACAGTGGGCTGAATTTTCCCAGCCCCTGAACGTGGGCATGGGCATGAAAGTTGAGAGAATTATATGAGATCAGCAATGAGGAGCTTTCCACCATCGAGAGCCATAAGCTTAATTTCAAACCAAATGATGAATGGGGGTGAGATTCACATTAATGAGCAGCAAGGGACTTCTTTGCATGTAGTAGTGTCTATTAATGTCTTTATTATTACACTACCGTGCCTCACTGATGTGCCATTTCCCATTCTGTCAACTGCATATAGAAACTAGATCGCAAGTATTCCTGGCATGGAAGTCAGGGTGGTGACCTGGCAACTCTGTCTCATCGCTTGCTCCCCTAGATTTCTGTCAGTCACCAAAATCTCAAGCTATGCCCCACAGGCAGCAATGCTCCCCACTTCCTTCCAGCAAGACCTCCAGATCACTGTCAGCAAAGAGGAGTGCCAGCAGTTACCTTCTGTCAGATATATCTGGGGCAAATAAAGTGAAACATGTGGGCCAGCTGCAGACTGCCAGTGCTTGACCAGATACACAGCTGGTCATTGAAGATGGCACCAGTGCCAAGAATCCTAGGAGGTCCTGGTTGTGGCCAGTACCTCCACCTATAGTGAGTGCGAGAATCCAACAAGTGAAGCACTTGGGGGCGAGGTACAAAGTTGATGAGGCAAGTTTGGCAAGATAACACAAGAAAGCCCACTGGTGCCTGTAAAGAGAAACCCTCCATGAAACTTGCCAAAATTGACCACATTAGCCAACATTTGGTAAAATTCAGCCTACAATCTTTACTATGATGTCCGACTAGCAAATGTGATTGGAGCTGAGACTACAAAAAGATCAGCAATGATCTACTGAACGGCAGAGCAGGCTCAGTGGGCCAGATGATCTCCTCCTGCTCCTAGTTCCTATGTTCTTATGTAAGCACAGTGCATAAAATCAATCGGGTGACTGAATTTGACATGTCTGCAAAACAAAAACTGGTTATGAACATAATATTATTCTTCTCTTGAAGATACAGTGCACTGAAATCCATGATACATCAGCAGTTGGAAGACCTCATAGAGACCGAAGACTATATTTGAACTTCCTGCATCTTTAAAAATGTTGAAGCACTAGGAATCCAGTTTGGACGAGTTATTTTGAACAATGAACTTAAAGCAAAAGTTTTGTTTTACATATTCAATTTGTTAAAAATTACATTGCCCTTTTCTCACGAGTTTTGTCAAAATTAGGTCTTTGTTTGTTAACATGAAAAGTTTTTTGAGTAAATGTTCTTTGAATTAATGTTTTAATTATGTGTAACACTTCCACAAATTTTATCTTTTAAATACACCCTCAATTACCATTTTTCAAATGTTGTTAAACTTATGTATTATTTGACCAAAGCAAGGTTTTACAAGTGTGAATATATATATTTCAAGAGAACTCTTTTTCAGGATTTGAATGACTGATATGAATTATTATATTTACATTTCTTTGGTAATATGGATAAGTTTTATTTAGTCTGTGTTTTAAAGGTCAAGCCTCCCATACATTGAGATAAAGATAGAGCAATCTTGTCTCCAAGTGACAGTGAAAATTATATAAAAGCAAAAGCTTGCAGATGCTGTAAATCTAAATTGAACGCCGAAAATGCTGGAGAAATCCAGCTGGTCTGGTAGCATTTGTGGAGAGAGAAAAACAGAATTTTGAGTTAGATTTGAGAGTTCTTCAGATTTCGTCTTCTTTTCTGTAAACAATCATAGCTCTATTGCTTTTCAACACATGCTGCAGACCTACTAGCTTTCTCCCAACAGTAAAAATTGGCTGTTCAATATTTGTGTAAAGATCTGTAGCTGGGGAGCCGGTTGCCATGGTTATAGGTTTGTTCGCTGAGCTGGGAAGTTGATTTGCAGTTTGGCAAACGTATCCACAACCACGGCAAAAATTAACGACCTTACAATTGCTACATCTTTTTCTACCACCATTTTGAGCTCAATAAAGTTTTAATTAAGAAAACATGAATTGTGACATGTGGTGAATTTGTAAAAAGCAAAAAAAATTATACACTCTCTATACTATTATAAATGGATTTGGTGCCAATGCAACTTGCCAATAGTGTGTAACACACCCTTGCTTGTAAGTCATTGGTGGTCTTCAACAATTTGGCAGTTCATTAGTTGGAAATCTCAGTGAAGAAAGTACAAAAATACTGGCAATCATTAGAGTAGGGAGATAGGTGGCAGATGAAGTTCAATGCAGAGAAGTGTGAGGAGGAACATTTTAGTACACAAACCATGGAGAAATAGTATAAGATAAAGGGTACTATTCTGAAATGTGTGCAGGAATTGAGAGAATTGGGTGCACGTGCATAAGTCATTAAAAATGGCAGGACAAGTGGAGGGAGCAGTTAATAAAACGTACAGTATTCTTGGCTTCACTAATAGGAGTATAGAGTATAAATGCAAGGAAGTTATCCTGAACTTATAAAGGATGTTAGTTAGAACTCTGCTGGGGTTTATGTACAGTTCTGGGCACCACACTTTAGGAAGAATATCAACGCATTGGAGAGAGGGCAAAAGAGGTTTATGGGAATGGTTCCAGGGTAAGGACCTTTAGTGATGAGGACAGCTTGCATTCCTTGAAGAGGAGAAAACTAGGCAGAGATCTGATAGAAGTTTTTAAAATCAAGAAAGACTTGGACAGAGTAGACATGGGGAAAGTGTTCCTGTTCATAAGAGGATTGAGAACTAGAGGCACAGATTTAATAGTTTTGCCAAAGAAGCAAATGTGAACTGAGAAAGAACTGCTTCACACAGTGAGTACTTGGGGTCTTGAATGCACTGTCTAGAAGGAAACAAGTTCAATTGAGGTCATTCACTGATTGCTTTCTTTTAAAGTTATGTGTCGGGTTACAGCAAAAAGACAGGAAATGTGAACAAAGCCAAAATGCTATGATGAAAGTCTCATGAAGTAAAGTTGAGTAGGTCGGTGCTCATTTGGGTTTAGAAGAATGAGTTTAAAGGAGATGGATGACTGGATACAGTTGATACCTGGAGGATGTTTCCTCTTGTGGAAGAAAATAAAACGAGGGACAGTTTAAGAATAAGAGGTCTGTCATTTAAGTCAGAGGTGAGGACACTGTTTATCTCTTGAGGATTGTCAGAGTGTGGAATTCTCTTTCTCAGAAAGTACCGAAGGCTGGGTCTGTAAATCTACTCAGGATTCAGTTAGATACTTTTGACAGGAAAAAGTGAGGACTGCAGATGCTGGAGGTCAGAGTCAAAAAGTGTGTTGCTGGAAAAGCACAGCAGGTCAGGCAGCATCTGAGGATCAGGAGAGTCGATGTTTCGGGCATAAACCCTTCATCAGGAATGCGGGGTGGGGGAAGGGGGCAGGCAAGGGGGCTGAGAAATAAATAGAAGGGTGGGGTTGGGAGAACGTCGCTTGGAAGTTGATAGGTGGATGAAGGTGGGAGATAATGGTTATAGGTCAGAGGGGAGGGTGAAGCGGATAGGTGGGAAGGAAGGTGGACAGGTGGGACAGTTCAAGAGGCCGGTGCCAAGTTGAGGGTTGGATGCTGGATGAGGTGGGGGGAGGGGAGATGAGGAAACTGGTGAAATCGACATTGATCCCGTGTGGCTGGAGGAAGATGAGGCGTTCTTCCTCCAGGTGTCAGATGGCTAGGATTTGGCAGTGGAGGAGGCCCAGGACTTGGCAGAGTGGGAGGGGAAGTTGAAGTGGTCAGCAACAGGGAAGTGGGATTGTTTAGTGCGTGTGTCCTGGAGATGTTCTCTGCAACCTTCCACAAGTTGGCCTCCATATCGCGAGTAACGGACACAGTAGATGAGGTGTTTGGATGTGCAGGAAAACCTCTGCTGGATGTGGAAGGATCCTGTAGGACTTTGGATGGAGGTGAAGGGGAGGTGTGGGCTAAGGTTTACACCTCTTGCAGTGGTAAGGGAGGGAGCCAGGAGTGGAGGGTGGTTTGATGGGGGCTTGATGGATCTAACGAGAGAGTTGCAGAGGGAATAGTCTGTGCGGAATGTTGATAGGGATGGGGAGGGAAATATATCTCTGGGGATGGCGTCTGACTGTGGGTGGCGGAAATGGCAGAGGCTGATGCATTGTATCCAGAGATTGGTGGGGTGGAGGGTGAGGATCAGAAGGGTTCTATCCTGCAGTTGGAGAGGTGGGGTTCAAGGGCAGAGGGGTAGGAAATGGAGGAAATGTGTTAGGGGACATTGTTGACCATGTGGGAGGGGAAATTTGAGGTCCTTGAAGTAGGAGGCCATCTTGGATGTTCTGGAGTGGAACTGCTCCTCCTGAGTTCAGATGCACTGGAGGCAGAGGAATTGGGAATAAGGGATAGCATTTTTACAGGAAGCAGGGTGGGTGGAGGTGTAGTCCAGGTAGTTGTGGGAGTCAGTGTTGTCTGTGTTGCGTCAGTCTCCGGAAATGGAGACAGAGGGGTGCAGGAAGGGGAGGGAGGTGTCTGAGATGGTCAAGGTGAACTTGAGGTCAGGGTGGAAGGTGTTGGTGAAATTTATGAAATGTTCAACCTCCTCACAGAAGCACAAGGCGGCCAATACAGTCATCAGTGTAGCTGAAGAAAGGTGAGGAATAGTGCCGGTGTAGCTATGGTCGATGGACTGTTCCATGTACCTGACAAAGAGGCAGGCATTGGAGAAGTTGCTGAGGGTCAGGACCAGTTCCGCCAATCGAATGAGTATGTTGGTGAAAGGGTAGTGGTGGGTCGAAGGAGAGGAAGAAACGGAGGACTTGAAGGCCTTCATCATGGCAGATGGATGTGTTCAGGGATTGGATGTTCATGGTGAAGATGAGGCATTGGGAGCCGGGGAACCAAAAGCCATGGAGGAGGTGGAGGACGTGGGTGGTGTCCTGAATGTATGTGGAGTGATCCTAGACCAAGTGGGACTATATGGTGTCAAGATATGAGGAGATGAGTTTGGTGGAGCAGGAACAGGTGGAGACGGGTCGACCGGGGCAGTCAGGTTTGTGAATTTTGGGAAGGAAGTAGAATTGGGCGGTGTGGGTTTCCAGGACTATGAGGTGGGAAGCTAGATGGGAGATCCCCTGAGGCGATGAGGTTGTGGATATTCTGGGAGATGATAGTTTGGTGATGGGAGGTGAGGTCATGGTCGAGAGGGCAGTAGGAGGAGGTGTCCATGAGTTGGCATCTGGCGGTGTACAAGTCGGTGTGCCAAACTACCACTGCGCCGGCCCTGCCTGCTGCTTGATATAAGATACTCTAGATGCTTTTGTTTGGCCAGGGATGTGAAAGCTTTGGGTGACAAGATAGAAAGGCACACCTGAGACTACGGTCAGACCAGCTGTGATCATATTGTACACTGCAGAAGGCTCAAAGACCTGAATGAACTGCTCTTGTTCCTATGTTCCTATTTGCCTCTCGATATATGAACAGTTTTGACATCAAGTTTTGTTTGTTCATTGCATCTCAGATGCCAATTTTAAATCAAAAGACTTTTTTCAAAATAGAAGTCAAACCATTTGCTGCTGATTATTTGAGGAAGTAAGGAATTAAGTTAACTTTGGGATGTGCCTATTTCGATAACTTACCCACATGAAATATGAGAATACAGATAGAAGATCCTTCGTCCGAAATGCTCGGGATCAGCTGTTTGTCGGAATTCAGAATTTTTCGGTTTTCAGAATGTGACAGTTTAATGGTGAAATTTCTAAAAATCTTACCAGAGAAGCAGACTTCTAAGAATGTGTTTGGCCACTCCCCCATGTCAAATCTGAGTGACATGCAACGAGTGGGCGTCGACTTGGGGGACATTCACAGAGAATACACAGGCCATGCTTGGCCACGCCCCTCCATGTCACATCTGAGTGACACGCATCGAGTGGGTGTCGACTTATTAACTTTGCTCGCCAAACAACCTTGTTAATGAGAAAAAAACTTCACAAGAAAACCTTCGGATTTCAGAGTTTTTTGGTTTTTGGATGTTCAGATAAAGGATCTTCTACCTGTCCTGTCCTTGCACTTTAAACTAACCACAGTGCAATGTCTGAGTATCAGAGCCTTACTACAGACCATGACCTTCTTGTGAAGATTATAAGAGATAGCTTGTATAAATTAGCTGCAGCAATGAACACAATAACAATCATCTCATAAAATCAAACATTCAATAAACTCATCCCTGTAAATTAGAAGTCAAATACTTTTATTTCTATTTTCAACATTTTTAATAACATATATGCAATTGGAAAGAAAACTAGAATGTGGATTAAAAACAGTTTTAGCAACTGCCTTTTATACTAAACTACTAGTAAGATTCCCTCACGAGATTGTCATTTTCTCAAAATCGTCAAGGATATTGGGAAGATTGCATAGGCTGGATGAAGGACACACATCTGAAATATTTGTCTTATCTCTTTATAGTGCAGTAAGATTATTTTGTGTCACAGTATCCAATTCTGTAGGACCTTCTCAATATTGACTAAAATTTGATAATTATTAGCAATTTACAAATTTCTTCCTTATTTTCAATACCGTGGGATAACTACCATCTAACCTTGGGGATTTGTTTCTTCTGTGTACCCCTGTTAATGTAAGCTTGAGTAAATGCTTAAAGCAAGCACTGCGTAATTTCATAATTTCATAATAATAGAAGCAAGAGGAGGCCATTTGGCCCATCGAGCCTGCTCCACCATTCATTTAGCTCATGCCTGATCTACCCATCGTCTAGCTCCTCCTACCTGCATTATCCCCATAACCCTTAATTCCCCTACCATGCAAAAACCCATCCAACAGTGTCTCGAATGTATGTAATGAAGCTACCTTTACTGCTTCCTTGGGCAGGAAATTCCATAGTTTCCATCCTCATCGCTGTCCTGAAGCTACTCCCCCTAATCTTGAGGCCATGTCCCCTCGTCTTAGTCTTACCCACCAAAACAACTTGCCTGCCTCTATCTCATCTATAGTTAGATACAAGAAAACTGCAGATGCTGGAATCCAAAGTAGACAGGCAGGAGGCTGGAAGAACACAGCAAGCCAGGCAGCATCAGGAGGTGGAGAAGTCAACGTTTCAGGTGTAATTCTTCTTCAGAACGAAGAGTCACACCCAAAACGTTGACTTCTCCACCTCCTGATGCTGCCTGGCCTGCTGTGTTCTTCCAGCCTCCTGCATGTCTACTCTATCTAATCTATTCCTGATGAAGGCCTTTTGCCCGAAACATTGACTTTTCTGCTCCTCAGATCCTGCCTGACCTGCTGTGCTTTTCCAGCACCACACTCTCGACTCTGATCTCTAGCATCTGCAGTCCTCACTTTCTCCTAATTGATTTTAACCCTACTGCGAAGCCTCTTCCAAGGGTAACTACCTTGAGGGAGTTTTCCTCTCTCTACATGGATCTCAGTGAGTCTCTCTCTCTCACTGCTCCCCCCTGGGTTATCTCCTCTGCCCTGCAGTTCTTCAGCCACGTCCAGAAGCAGACTCGCTACCACAACCATATCTCCTTCCTCAGCACCTGCTGACAGAACTGACTGACCCTGCATGGACTCCGGACTACATTCAGACCATCACAGATTGGACCTGAACAGGACAACCAGTACCTACAACAAATCCAAAGCCTCCAGAAACAGTTCTCCCTCCGGATCCTGCACTCCACACTCTCAGCCAGGCGTTGCCACCTCCTCTCCCTGCAGTCAGCCCTGCCTCAGCTCAGGGCCACACCTGCAAATGACCTGTTTTACATCCCCAGAAGAATTCACGCACTCAACAAACGCATTTTCTCCACCATATCGGACATAAAAGAACATAAGTTAAACAAACTTTCGTGTACTTACCTCAATACACGGGTTTCCTCGACCATTCCAGAAGCTTCTCCACAACCGCCGCAGCAAATGATGACATCACTTCCACCCCCGACCACCTCACAGACCGCAGTCACTGCTGACCAAGCCACCTCCGCGATCGCCGTCCAGACAACCACCTCCACGATCGCCGCAGGATCCACTGCCGCAAGATCCGGCACCAACCTACTCTGTATGTCACTTCCGCCCCCGCAGTTGCCACTGCCACAGCCAATTTCGCTCCCAGAAATGTCACTCACCAGAACACGGAGAACGCCACTGCCAATGTCACTTCCATCCCCAGTGACGTCACTCGCCAGAACTCAGCCGACGGCGTTGTTGATGCCATGCTATACGTCACTTTCGCTCTGTAGGCACCGACGTAGGCCCCACTTCCGTTTCCATGCCTACCGTCACTTCTGTTGATGACATCACCCCGGTCCCCCATAACCGCACCCACTCAAGTGGCAGTCTTAAGCCCCACATCCCGCTCCAGCCCCATTCCAGGTCCCAGCTCCCAGTCCTGCCTTGTGTTTACTATTCTCCCAGACCTCCCCCTCACTGAGGATGAACGTTCAGTCCTCAGCAAAGGCCTCACTTTCATCCCTCTACACTCCTGGATTAATGGGTTCGACACGTATTGTGACGTGGAACATTTCTTCCTCTGACTCCAGGCCCACCTTTTCAACCAAGACCCCTATCCACCCACCTTTTCAACCAAGACCCCTTCTCTCACCACCAACACACCCCATCCGCCTGGCCTGTTACCCACCCTCGATCTCTTCATTTCTCACAGCCACTGTGACATAAACTACCTCAACCTGTCCAGCCTCCTCACCCACTTCAACCTCCCACCATCATGAAGTGCAGCCCTCTACTCCAACCCAATACCACCAGCAAACCCGCAGACAAGGGGCGTGCGTAGTAGTAGATTTGTGCACCGATCTCTACACCACTGAAGCCAGGCGCCAACTACACCTACCGGCCGCTCGATCATGACCTCACTTCCCATCACCAAGCCCATCATCTCCCAGACCATACACAACCTCAGCATTTCTAGGGATCTCCCATCAACAGCCTTCAATCTCATTGTCTGTGAACCCTGCACCACCCGATTCTACCTCGTACCGGAGATTCACAAACCTGACTTCTCCAGTGGCCCCACTGTCTCATCTTGCTACTGTCCCACCTAACTCATCTCTGCACACCTTGACACCGTCCTGTCCCCCTGAGTCCAGAAATTCCTCACCTATGTTCAGGACACCACCCATGTCCGATATCTCCTCCAAGACTTTCATTTCCCTGGCCCCTAATGCCTTATCTTCACCATGGACATCCATTCTCAGTGCACATTTATCCATCATGGTGAAGGCCTCCAACTTTCCTCCTCTCAAGCCATCCCAAACCAGTACCCTTCCACTGACACCCTCATCCGCCTGGCTGAACTGGTCCTCACCCTTAACAACTTCTCCTTCCAATCCTCCCACATCCTCCAAACCAAAGGAGTAGCCATGGGCACCCGCATGGGACCCAACTATGCCTGCCTCTTTGTTGGGTACATGGAGCAGTCCATCTTCCGCAGTTACAATGGCACTACTCCCCACCTTTTCCTCTGCTACATTGATGACTGCATCGACATTACCTCGTGCTCCTTGACTCTGCAATCACATGGGATCAATGTGGATTTCACCAGTTTCCTCATTTCCCCTCCCCCAACTTAATCCCAATCCCAAGCCTGAACCTTGGCACCGCCCCTTTGACTGGTCCTACCTGTCCGTCTTCTGTGCTTTCCACCCCTCCGCTCCACCCTCCCCTCCAACCTATCACTTCCACCCTCACCTTCATCTATTTCCAGCTACCTACCTGCCAGCCCCAACCCCCTCCCATTCATCTCTCAATACCCCAGCCTACAAGCCTCATTCCTGATGAAGGGCTTATGCCTAAAATGTCGATTCTCCTGCTCTTCGGATGCTGCCTGACCTGCTGTGCTTTTCCAGCAACACACTCTCCTTAGCATCTGCAGGCCTCACTTTCTCCTACATCAGCCAAAAAAAAGCCTTGGCTTTAAAAATTCTCATCATCATTTTCAAATCCTCTCATGACATTGTCTCCCGATCTGTAATCTCTTTCAACCCCACAACTAGAGATACTTAAATTCCTGTAAATCAGACCTTCTGTGCACTTCCAATTGTTGCTCCACTTTTTAATTAAAAAGATTAAAACTTTTTAATTCAAACATTTTCTCTCAGCTTCTTCGCAGAAGTGTCCCAGAGATTATATTTCAAAATAATCCTGTAAAAATTGCCAAATGTGTCACATCTTTCAAGATTTTACATGTCGCCAGAAAGAATCTTTATACACTGCATGCTGTCTGTGGTTCAGTTGATAACACTGTTGTCTCCAAGTCAGAAAGTTGGACCTTCAAGTGCATTGTTGGAGTCTTGACCATATAATCAAAACCGACACTCCAGTGCGGTTACAACGAGATCTAGGTGTTCTTGTACATCAGTCAATGAAAGCAAGCATGCAGGTACAGCAGGCAGTGAAGAAAGCTTATGGCATGCTGGCCTTCATAACAAAAGGAATTGAGTATAGAAGCAAAGAGGTTCTTCTGCAGCTGTACAGGGCCCTGGTGAGACCGCACCTGGAATATTGTGTGCAGTTCTGGTCTCCAAATTTGAGGAAAGACATTCTGGCTATTGAGGGAGTGCAGCGTAGGTTCACGAGGTCAATTCCTGGAATGGCGGGATTATCTTACGTTGAAAGATTGGAGCGACTGGGCTTGTATACCCTTGAGTTTAGAAGGCTGAGAGGGGATCTGATTGAGACGTATAAGATTATTAAAGGATTGGACACTCTGGAGGCAGGAAACATGTTTCCGCTGATGGGTGAGTCCCGAACCCAGAGGACACAGTTTAAAAATAAGGGGTAGGTCATTTAGAACAGAGTTGAGGAGAAACTTCTTCACCCAGAGAGTGGTGAGTGTGTGGAATGCTCTGCCTCAGAAGGCAGTGGAGGCCCAGTCTCTGGATACGTTCAGGAAAGATTTAGATAGAGCTCTTAAGGATAGTGGAATCAAGGGTTATGGGGATAAGGCAGGAACAGGATACTGATTGAGGATGATCAGCCATGATCATAATGAATGGTAGTGCTGGCTCAAAGAGCAGAATGGCCTACTCCTGCACCTATTGTCTATTGTCTATTGCAGTTCTGAGAGAATGCTGTGCTGGTGGGTGTGCCGTTATTATGGAATGAGACGTGAACTGAGTCAATAGCTTGCATTGTTGGTGATGCTGTCTTTCAAGGTAAAGTCATTTGAGGTTCCACTAGCTTATAGGAGGATCATTGTGATAAATAAAAGGTAAACAGTTTCAGAGGACAACCAACAATATGTTACTGCTTGTGGCATCTTGCTGTGTGTCAATTAGCTGCATTGTGACAAGATTAGATTAGATTAGATTAGATTACAGTGTGGAAACAGGCCCTTCGGCCCAACAAGTCCACACCGACCCGCCGAAGCGAAACCCACCCCTACCCCTACATTTGCCCCTTATCTAACACTACAGGCAATTTAATATGGCCAATTCACCTGACCCTGCACATCTTTGGACTGTGAGAGGAAACCGGAGCACCCGGAGGAAACCCACGCAGACACGGGGAGAACGTGCAAACTCCACACGGTTAGTCGCCTGAGGCGGGAATTGAACCCGGGTCTCTGGCGCTGTGAGGCAGCAGTGCTAACCACTGTGCCACCGTGCCGCCCACACTTGACACAAATGGACCATTGGCTATAGAGGGTTGTGTGGTGCAGTGGTAGTTCATAGCTCCTTAAAAGTGGTGTCGCAGGTAAATAGGATAGTGAATAAGGCGTTTGGTATGCTTTCCTTTATTGGTCAGAGTATTGAGTACAGGAGTTGGGAGGTCATGTTGCGGCTATACAGGACATTGGATAGGCCACTGTTGGAATATTGCGTGCAATTCTGGTCTCCTTCCTATCAGAAAGATGTTGTGAAACTTGAAAGGATTCAGAAAAAATTTACAAGGATGTTGCCAGGGTTGGAGGATTTGAGCTATGGGGAGGCTGAACAGGCTGGGGATGTTTTCCCTGGAGCGTCAGAGGCTGATGGGTGACCTTATAGAGGTTTATAAAATTATGAGGGGCATGGATAGGATAAATAGGCAAAGTCTTTTCCCTGGGGTCGGGGAGTCCAGAACTAGAGGGCATAGGTTTAGGGTGAGAGAGGAAAGATATAAAAGGGACCTAAGGGCAACTTTTTCCACAGAGGGTGGTAAGTGTATGGAATGAGCTGCCAGAGGAAGTGGTGGAGGCTGGTACAATTACAACTTTTAAAAGGCATCTGGATGGTTATATGAATAGGAAGGGTTTGGAGGGATAGGGGCCGGATGCTGGCAGGTGGGACTAGATTAGGTTGGGAAAGGGTATGTTTCCCTCCTGTGCATCTCTACGACTCTATAACGCACAGAATTTCTACCAATGTGTTTTTTTTTAACCATGTCTACACAAGTTGATTTAAATATCTACTGTTAGAAACGAAAATCGCTTCTCAATAATCGCTCTAGACAAATTCAGGAAAACAAAGTTTTATTAACAAGTCAAGTCTGCAGAGTCGGGCACCCTTAAAGAAAAGGCGCGCTGAGGCTTACAAAGTCTCCATTATTTATAGGACAAGTCCCTCCTCTCCTTGGCTCCAACAAGCCATGAGGTTCACATTCTTAAAAACATCATTATTTTTATCACAAAGTCTGCAACAAAAGGCTCCAGAGTCTCCAAAGTTTGTTGTTTTTCTCACCCTGTAGTCTTATCAGTCAAAAGCTTTAATCTGAAACAGATGTCTCAAGTCGTACCCCCATCCTGGAGTCTTATCAGCCAAGGACTCATCCTTCTCTGCTGTGTGAATGGCTTCATTAATCAAGAGCCTGCTTGCTTTTACTATCGCTCACAAATTGTCAGCATTCTGCACAATTTAAACTACTCTACTTTTGAGTATATAAAATGGTTGTTAGAAAAGAAACAAAGGCTTTGTCTTTTATTATAGATCAGTCTGTGGTCCAGGCACATCTTAAAGTTTAAACCGAAATTACCTCTCACAATTCCACCCTTTTCTTTCTTTAAGATGTGCCTGACCAAGATAAGCCCCCCCCCTTCCCTCAAGGGCCCGGGAAATCCTTGGTCTTTCGCAGCAACATCACTTTAAGTTCCCGTGTCCCATGTTGTGGAACCACCACTGCCTGGAGTCGGGAAATATTTTTCTGAATTAAAAACTGAATACAGGGAGTTAGGCAGGGTAATACGAGAAGAAGAATCATGCCGCCCCCAACCACCAGCAACGCCGTGCGCCACCAGCTACCACCTAGGAGACCATCCCACCATCCGATGCCACTAAGAGGACGCCAAGATTGTACTGGCACATGGGCCAATCTCCGAATTTCATCGGAAATTTTCAAAACCGCTTTACCATTATCGTCAATTTCTAGACAGCAGTTTGTCAGGTTAAATTTCCCGCACACACCCCCCTCCGAGGCCAACAGATAATCCAAGGCAAGTCGGTTTTGATATATAGCAGCCCTCATCTGATCCTGCTGCTGAGCCAACAGCTCTAGGGCCAGGGCAGTCCGGTTAGTAATGACCTCTACCACTGCTTGGAGCCTGATAATTCGATTTAGCATATAGATAGGAGTACGATATCCCCATGATCCGTCCTGTGCCCAAGTAGCCGGCCCATAGTATTCAATAATCCGGGCCGGTGGCCACTCATCCCCCCAATCACCGACTTGGATATCCCTTGGCGACCTACGCAGGGAGTCAAAGAGTTTAACTCCCAAATCATCGCCTTCCTCCCGGGGTAATAGGAAGAACGCAGGTCGTATTAGACCCAGGAAGCATACCCCAGCCCATCCCATGGGCAGTTTGGAGTATGCCTGATTACCGCATATCCAAAATAGGCCATCTGGAGCAGGCCCTCCCTGCCTCACAACGTCATCCCACAACTCCTTTACCCCAGGGATGCCCTCATAAGGACCAGGACCACTGCAATTCCAGTATTCGGATTGTTGACCCCGTGGCAGAGTCTGGACAGGATTATTCCAGCATTGATTCCCCTGACAACCACCGCTCCACACTCTTTTCATGCCATCGGAAGGGTCAGCACTGAGCTCGTAAGAGGAGGAATCAGAACGTAACCGAATGCAATTTTGATGATCTCGGTTTGCAATGTACCAAGCAATATTCTCAGGCCACCATACTCGCGTGGTTGCATCCAATATATTCTGACAGGGGCTAATCCCTACCTTCACGGTCCCCTTGCCTTCAATACAGAACTGGCCCTCAGGGCTGTTTGTCAGTCTCCACCCCTGGCTTTTTCTGTCGTTGTCACGAGTCCAAGTGGTTTGCAGCAATTCCCTATGTCTAAGCTTTGACCAGTCCACGGCCATTGTTCCGACATATGCGGCCCCCCACAGACCCAGCAATTGCTAACATTTAAAACAGTGGCTATTCTAGAGGTGAGATCAATAAACAGGTTTTGTGTAACATCAGGGAGTTCAATCTGTCCTTCTACCTCTTCGTATACAGATGGCACTTTAGGGAGCACGACCGTTCCCTGTCGGTCTTGCTCTTTCCCCAACCCCCGATCAGGGATCTGTATCTTGGTCTCCTTGACTCTGTCAACCTGCTCCCTGAGCAACACGGAGGATAGGTCCCACCTCCCAGTTTTGCTAATACACACCCAGCGGTCATTTATAGGGCATCCATGGATTTTGCCACCGTATCCTTTATTATATACCTGATAATAGGGTCTCCCATCCTCCCAACATTCATGGCGTGCACTCACATCGTAACACCTATCGTCCACATAGGAATGGGACACAAATGATCCCGAATAGATTCGAATCCCAAGTCTTACTGTAGTTCGACATTTGTCACATCTCCCCTCACCCTCCCCCACATACAGGAGTAAACTGATCAATATCCCCACCAATACAGTCCAAGTAGAGTTCATTATTGCTGTCTTTTCAGTTTTACCGACAACGGCTTGTCCCCTTGCTCGCATGTCCAGGTGCTTTCTTCTTCAGGCGGAACGGGCCCCTTTATCCTTGATGCGTGGACCCACCCTTTTTCTTTCGTTCGAACAGCTGCCTCAGTTGTTAACAGAACCAGGAACGGTCCTTCCCACCGCGGCTGGAGCTTTTCGGCCTTCCAGGTCTTAACAAGTATCCAATCTCCGGGCTCCACCTTATGCAGGAGGAAGTCGAGCGGCGGAGTCTGAGCCAGGAGACCTTTCCTTCGGAGTTCTGCAAAAGAACGGGATAAGGCCAGTAAATAGGTTCGGATAAATACATCCCCCCCCTTGTAGAGTGGGACATCCATCAACCTTACTCCAATACGGTAATCCGAAGAGCATTTCATAGGGGGAAACCCCGACATCTCGGCGAGGTGCCGTACGTATCCTCATTAGGGCAATGGGCAGGCACTTTGGCCAGGGTAACTTAGTTTCTAACATCAGCTTAGTCAATTGGGTCTTGAGCGTGCCATTCATTCTCTCAACTCGACCCGAACTCTGAGGATGCCAGGGTGTGTGGAATTTCCATTGGATACCCAGGGCATTACAGATCAAATGGTGTAGCTTAGAAATAAAATGCGTCCCGCAATCGGAGTCAATAGATTCCATTATGCCATATCTCGGGATTATGTTCTCTAACAACAGTCGGGCCACGGTTGGTGCATCGTCTTTGGCAGTTGGGAAAGCCTCTACCCAGTGAGTGAAATGGTCTACTATTACTAGCAGATATTTCCATCTCTGTACTGGGGGTAATTCTGTAAAGTCGACTTGGATCCTCTGAAATGGCCTAATCGCTAGGGGCTGACCACCAGCTGGCATAGAACGCATGGCTTTCTGATTAATACGCCGGCAAGTGGGGCATCCGACTACCTCTTGTTGAGCTAATGTGTATATCCCCCTGCATACATAGTCTCTCAGGATTGTGTCACACATGGCTTGCACCCCCCAGTGGGTCTGATGGTGTAATCGGTGCAGAATACCCCGGGTGATCTGTTTGTTCAGTACTTGTCTCCCATCAGGAACCGTCCACTTCCCGTTAGTATCTAGCCGGGCACCCAATTGATCCATTTTATCAATCTCCCCCTGGGTGAAGACGGGTTGTTTAGCGAGGCCCTCCCTCAACGGTATTAACGTTAACAATTGGACGGATTTTTCGACCGCTGCCCGCTTGGCGTCCTCGTCTGCCAGCCGGTTTCCCACCGCTTCCGGTGTCGACCCCTTCTGGTGACCGGGTACATGGACTACTGCAAGTTCCGTAGGTAACGCCAGGGCTTCCAACGTTAGGCTGATCATTTGTTCGTGAGCTAATTCTTTTCCCCGGGAAGTTATCAATCCTCGCTCTTTCCAGATTTTCCCGAAAGTATGAACGACTCCGTATGCATACTTTGAGTCAGTATATATGGTCCCCACTTTCCCTTCCAACAGCTTCAGGGCCCTCTGGAGGGCGTACAACTCACAGGATTGGGCTGACCACTTCCCGGGCAGTCGTCCAGACTCAATCGTCCGTTTCGTTGCACCATCTATAACAGCATAGCCACTGTATCGTACTCCACTGATGCACCGGGAGGACCCGTCGATATACAGTTCCTGTCCCTCACCCAGCGGGGCTTCTTGCAGGTCCTCTCGGCTTTTGGTCTGCAAGTCCACAAATTCCACACAATCATGCTCCTGTTCCCCGTCTGCAGGACGTCCGTACAGAAACTGGGCTGGGTTGCAACTGAGATCTTTTGCAAAATTGAGATCGTTCCCGGTCATCAAAATCGTCTCATACTTTAGGATGCGAGAGTCTGTTAACCAGCGGTGAGCCTTCTGAGCCAGTATGGCACTAACCGAATGTGGGGAGTATACTGTGATCCTTCCTCCAAAGGTAGGTTTTCGGGCCTCTTCTACTAACATTGCCGTAGCTGCCACTGCCTGTATACAGGTCGGCCATCCACATGACACAGGGTCTAACATTTTTGACAAAAATGCAACCGGCTGACGTTTCCCTGCCCGCAGCTGAGTGAGCACACCCTGGGCAATTCCGCCGGCGCTATTAACATATAACTGGAACGGTTCCTTCAGGGTGGGTAAAGCCAATACCGGAGCTCGAATCAGTTTATTTTTAATAATATTAAATCGCCGCTCCTCCTCATCTGACCAGTCCACCTTTTGTCCTTCTTGTCCCAGTTTGTCGTACAAAAATTTTACTAAAGTGGTGTAACTTTCAATCCATATCCGGCAATACCCTACTAGTCCCAGGAATTGTCTGACTTCCTTCTTCGTCCTGGGTATTGGCATACCCGTAATTCCTGATATTCGTTCTGGCGTGATACGGCGGTGCCCCTTACTGACTTGATGGCCCAGATATCTTACTTCTCGCTCCACAAACTGGAGTTTTGTCCTGGAGACGCGTAGACCCTGTTTCCCCAGGAAGTTCAACAGGGCAACGGTGTCTGCTCGTACCTCCTCTTCTCTTGGTCCTGAGAGTAAGAGATCATCGACATATTGGAGCAATTGATTCTCCGCGTTACACTGAAATCCTTCTAAGATCTGCTCCAGTATTTGTCCAAACAAATTGGGTGACTCCGTGAATCCCTGCGGCAAGACCGTCCATCTTAACTGTCGCTTTCGTCCTGTGAAGGGATTCTCCCATTCAAAGGCAAAAAGGTTCCGACTTTCTTCGTCAAGGGGGCAACTCCAAAAAGCATCCTTCAGATCTATTACGCTGAACCATTCATGTTCGGGGGGAATTTTACTCATTAACGTGTAGGGATTAGGTACCACCGGGTATCTAGCCTGGACTACTTCATTCAACCCCCGCAGGTCTTGCACCAGCCTATATGTCCCGTCTGGCTTCCTCACAGGGAGTATTGGAGTATTGAAAGGGGACATGCATTCCTCCAGTAGTCCATCTGTGATTAATCTTTCTATCACAGGTTGTAACCCCTCCCGTCCTTCCATAGCAATCGGGTATTGTTTCCTTCTTACCGGGCCTCTTCCTGGTAACATGGTGATTTGGAGAGGTTTGATGTTTAGACCCCCTCTGTTCCCCTCTCGGTACCAAACTTCCAGGTCTATTTGTTGATCATCTTCTTCGGTGAGGGCGAACAACCTTACCACCATTTCCCCGTTACTTGGTACCGTTCCGATCCCTAGTTTGACCTGCAAGTCTCTTCCTAACAAATTAAATCCCGCCGATGGCAGTAGAAGGAGGTCTCGTTTAGTAGTTCTGTTTTCATATCCAATTTCCACGTCCTCTACCACTGGGACTTGTAATTTCTGTCCTCCAATTCCAGATACCCCCATAACTTTTCCTCCTGCTCGGGTGCCGGGGGGTATTTGGATTATACTTGATCTTTCGGCTCCCGAGTCCACCATAAATGTGATCTCCGATCCTTGGGGCCCTACTTTCAAGTTTACCAGGGGTTCCTGTCGATAGTCCTTTTGCCCCAAGGGTAGGAACCCCCGACCTCCCTAATCTTCCTCCATCAGGGCGTACGACCTCACCTCCCGCTTGTAGCGGGAGCACACCCGTTTAAAATGTCCCTCTTCATTACAATAGTAACATCTGAGTGTCCTCTTCGTTTCCCTGTCGCGGTCTCGCGTTCCTCCACTCTTCCTTTGTTCCGGCCATGGTTCTCTTTTCCTCTGCTCTTGCCACGACTCTCCCCTTTCCTGTTTCTGCCACGGCTCTCCCTTTTCCTTTCTTCCAGCTGTCATTTGTTGCACCGTTTGCATCATTATCTTTGTCGCCTTCCTTTGCTTCTCATCGTCCCTTCTCACAAACACCTTTTGCGCCTCTCGTAGTAATTCACTTAAAAATTTACTATCCCAATCATCCATTTTCTCTAACTTCTTTCGTATGTCCGGCCAGGCCTTTGATACAAACTCTACCCGTATGAGTTGTTGCCCCACGTCCGTCTCAGGGTCCACCCCAGCAAACTGCTGCACATTCTTCCTAATCCTGTCTAGGAAGTCCGTAGGGGTTTCCTCCGGGTTTTGATGATTACCAAAGGCCTTGGTAAAATTGTGCCCCTTCGGGGCTGCGTGTCTTATTCCTTTTATCCAATATTCCCGCATGTCTCTCATGTTGCGCCGTCCTCCCTCCGTGTTCTTATCCCACTCGGGGTCGGTGAGGGGAAACTTCTGCTCCCCTCCTTCTCCCCCCTCTCTCTCCCAGACCAAGAGCGCAGCTTGTCGTATCATCTGACGCTCCTGGCTAGAGAACAATGTTTTCATGATGGAACACATCTCTTCCCACGTGTAAGTATTCGGACCCAGGAACTGATCCAATTGTTCAGCAAGTCCCATGGGGTCCTCTAGTAGACCCTTCATCTCCCTCCTGAAATTCCGTACTTCAGTACTCGTCAAGGGAACGTTCACATATCCCGTCCTTCCTTCCTCGCCCCCCATGGGCACTTCCCGGAGTGGATTCATTCTTGCAATCGAGACAGGGTCTTGTCTGTGACCCTTTCCAGCTTGAGATCTGGTCTGTACCCCTGAGGTAGTTTGTGATTCCTCCCCATCTTCTTCCCCTTCCCCTGAATCGTCGTCACCCGAAGGAACATTCTGTGGGGCAGACGGGGTCACGTAGGGTGGCGGTAAGTGATCTAAAGGGTCCCATTCTTTCTGCCCTTTCGAGTCTTTATTAGTTACCTGCATTTGACAAGATATCGTAACCGGCAGCCAACAAAGGGCATAATCACTTTCTTCCAGATTAACATCAGGTTTTGAATTGACATATAAAATGAGGGCTTGCCGGACCCAGTCTTCGTCAGTACCGAATCTAGGCCACCACACTGAGTCGCCCTGAATAGGTTTCTGGGACCACTTTTGACAGTATTTTACCATCTTCTTTTTAGATTTTCCCTTTCTTCCAGCCTGATCCCAATTATTTAGCATTCTCCCTAACGGACTATCGTCAGGTACCCCGGGGTATGTGTCATTGTCCCTGTTTAAGCCTACCTTTCCCTTAATCACCTTAGATCCCTTATTTCCCATTTCCGAGGACTTCGTATTTTTCCCGTGATAATCTATCACAATGTAGCCAATTCCCGGACCTTCAGTCCCGTGATCGCCCAGGTTCCTTTGCAGGCACCCCCGGTCTTTGGATTCCTGTGTCCTACGTCTCTGTGACACAAATCACAGGCACCCCGTAGGTACACGTTCCTCCTCAAACACGGTCTCTGCAAAATCCCTCACAGGCAAGCCCCGGTCTCCAGATTCCTGAGTCCCACGTCTCTGTAGAAAAAAAATCCACAGGCACCCCGTAGGTACCCAGTCCTCCGGAAACACGGTCCCCGCAAGTTTTGTCTTACCTGGGTTCGGTGCACCGAAATTACTCGATCGTTAACCGTCCCCACTGCCTCGGGTACACCCCTCCTTTGTTTTCCTGAGCCTCCCGGATATCACTCGCTCAAGCCGCGCGGGGCGACAAGCAAGGAATCAGGGACTGCTGAACTCAGCAGGGTGCACCTTCTCCGATATCCTTCCTCAACTCCCCTTGCGGCCGGAGTGTTGATCCCGGACGAGCCCCCAAGTTGTTAGAAACGAAAATCGCTTCTCAATAATCGCTCTAGACAAATTCAGGAAAACAAAGTTTTATTAACAAGTCAAGTCTGCAGAGTCGGGCACCCTTAAAGAAAAGGCGCGCTGAGGCTTACAAAGTCTCCATTATTTATAGGACAAGTCCCTCCTCTCCTTGGCTCCAACAAGCCATGAGGTTCACATTCTTAAAAACATCATTATTTTTATCACAAAATCTGCAACAAAAGGCTCCAGAGTCTCCAAAGTTTGTTATTTTTCTCACCCTGTAGTCTTATCAGTCAAAAGCTTTAATCTGAAACAGATGTCTCAAGTCGTACTCCCATCCTGGAGTCTTATCAGCCAAGGACTCATCCTTCTCTGCTGTGTGAATGGCTTCATTAATCAAGAGCCTGCTTGCTTTTACTATCGCTCACAAATTGTCAGCATTCTGCACAATTTAAACTACTCTACTTTTGAGTATATAAAATGGTTGTTAGAAAAGAAACAAAGGTTTTGTCTTTTATTATAGATCAGTCTGTGGTCCAGGCACATCTTAAAGTTTAAACCGAAATTACCTCTCACATCTACCATTGGATGCAATGTGCTTTGGACATGATGTGAAATGCTTTAATACGAATGCAAAGCTTTAATATATATATATATATATATAAAAACACACTATTGCAGGTGTTGACACCATTCACTTCGAAGTCGCGTTATCTGCGCCATCTCAGGGGATGGACTAATTCAAAGTCTAGATGGGCCTGTGGCCAACGCGCACAATCACGGAGTAAGACGAGCCGAGCGAGCCGTGTATCGGGAAGTGAGTGAATGGCTCGGCTCATGAGCAGACAGGAGCATGGCCATCCCCGCATCGTCGTTGTCGGCTGCGGGGTAGCGGGTCTGGGTGCTGCCCAGAGGCTGCTCCGGTCCGGATTCAGCCAACTCCGGCTGCTGGAGGCGACCGAGCGATGCGGTGGCCGCGCCTGGAGCCGCCGGTTCGGTGAGTGCGCCCACCATTCGGACGCCAGGTCCCAAACGCAGCTGCTCGGAGGAGCCGCTGAAAATAAAGAGTAGCCTTCTTGAGTGTAACTGTTATAGACTTCGATTTTGGGGGAAAAAAAAAACCCCAATTACCCTGGACCAAAACAGAGACAGAGACGGCAGTGGCTAGAAAAGAGATTAGCTACTCAGCAGAAAACTCTGGGAGTCCTCTGAAAGATGGAGAATTTGTTTTAAGTCTCATTGAGACTTAAGGAGATCTGCTCCTGGTATCATAACAACATCATATTTACCTGAAATATAGACAAAGATCATAGAGAATAGCAGCCAAAGGAGGCCATTCAGCCTACTCTGCAGTTTAAAGATTTCATGTTTCACCTTTTTATCAGTTGAAGCATGATGCTGTACTGGGAGCATGCTCTTGTTGTGGCCTAGCAGTTTAAAATTAGTTCAGACATATTATCATAAAGCTAGTCCTTTTTTCTAAAAGCTCTTGCTTGGCTCAAGGAGACTCTATCGTTTTTTTCAGAGGGGTAATAAACTGGTCTGGACTCTGATCAGGGAGGTTAAAAACAATGACTGCAGATGCTGGAAACCAGATTCTGGATTAGTGGTGCTGGAAGAGCACAGCAGTTCAGGCAGCATCCAAGCAGCTTCGAAATCGACGTTTCGGGCAAAAGCCCTTCATCAGGAACTCTGATCAGTCTGGTTTGATACTGAAAGGAAAAGGATTTTGAGAGATGTTTTGTTTATATGTAAACAGATGTGACTTCAGGCCAAAGTGGTCATGCTTTAGAAGTGACCTGTGTGAAGAGAGAGGACTAGTCAGCTCTCTAGCTAGCTGGGAAGTTCAACAGGGAGCTGTGTGGAAATGCTTTTCTGACCTTCAACTTCAACCTGTATGCATGTGTTCCATTTATACTGGTTTTTAAAGGGAATTTGCTCATTGGAACTGTTGTGCATGTTTGGAACAGCATAATTAGGTCTAGCTGGATAGGTTAAGTTCTATAGGGGTTCTTTATTCTGTTCTTTGTATTTCATTGTGTAATTGAATAAATTTTTTGTTTGTTTTGAAATCTAGTAGTCAGCTTAGCTATCTTACTCTGGGTAATTTTCACTGTACACTTACTGAAACAAATTGCAAACTTAGGTTTAGGACTGTCTGCTTAAGAATGTGGTTTGGCCTAGTCCATAACAATATATATGGATTCTGGATTAGTGGTGCTGGAAGAGCACAGCAGGTCAAGCAGCATCCGAGGAGCAGTAAAATCGACGTTTTGGGCAAAAGCCCTTCATCAGGAATACAGGCAGAGAGCCTGAAGGGTGGAGAGATAAGCTAGAGGAGGGTGGGGGTGTGGAGAAAGTAGCATAGAGTAAAATAGGTGAGAGGGGGAGGGAATGAAGGTGATAGGCCATGGAGGAGGGTGGAGTGGATAGGTGGAAAAGAAGATAGGCAGGTAGGACAAGTCATGGGGATAGTGCTGAGCTGGAAGTTTGGAACTAGGGTGAGGTGGGGGAAGGGGAAATGAGGAAACTGTTGAAGTCCACATTGATGCCATGGGGTTGAAGTGTTCCAAAGCGGAAGATGAGGCGTTCTTCCTCCAGGCGTCTGGTGGTGAGGGAGTGGCGGTGAAGGAGGCCCAGGACCTCCATGTCCTCGGCAGAGTGGGAGGGAGAGTTGAAATGTTGGGCCACAGGGCGGTGTGGTTGAAAGGTGCGGGTGTCCCAGAGATGTTCCCTAAAGCGCTCTGCTAGGAGGTGTCCAGTCTCCCCAATGTAGAGGAGACCGCATTAGGAGCAACAGATACAATAAATGATATGAGTGGATGTGCAGGTAAAACTTTGATGGATATGGAAGGCTCCTTTAGGGCCTTGGATGGAGGTGAGGGAGGAGGTGTGGGCGCAGGTTTAGCAATTCCTGCGGTGGCAGGGGAAGGTGCCAGGATGGGAGGGTGGGTTGTAGGGAGGGTGGGTTGTAGGAAGGCGTGGACCTGACCAGGTAGTCACGGAGGGAATGGTCTTTGCGGAAGGCAGAAAGGGGTGGGGAGGGAAATATATCCCTGGTGGTGGGGTCTGTTTGGAGGTGGCAGAAATGTCGGCGGATGATTTGGTTTATGCTAAGGTTGGTAGGGTGGAAGGTGAGCATCAGGGGCGTTCTGTCCGTGTTATGGTTAGAGGGGTGGGGTCTGAGGGCGG
Source organism: Chiloscyllium plagiosum (assembly GCF_037043375.1). NCBI lineage: Eukaryota > Metazoa > Chordata > Chondrichthyes > Orectolobiformes > Hemiscylliidae > Chiloscyllium > Chiloscyllium plagiosum. The sequence continues at coordinate 19,565,598 of NW_028270181.1, read as the reverse complement.
AGGTGCAGGATGTGGACGAGATGCACTAGAGGGCATCTTTAACCACGTGGGAAGGGAAATTGCGGTCTCTAAAGAAGGAGGCTGTCTGGTGTGTTCTGTGGTGGAACTGGTCCTTCTGGGAGCAGATACGGGGGAGGCAGAGGAATTGGGAATACGGGATGGCATTTTTGCAAGAGGTAGGGTGGGAAGAGGTGTAATCCAGGTAGCTGTGGGAGTCGGTGGGTTTGTAAAAAATGTCAGTGTCGTCATTAATGGAGATGGAGAGCTTCAGGAAGGGGAGGGAGGTGTCAGAGATGGTCCAGGTAAATTTAAGGTCAGGGTGGAATGTGATGGTGAAGTTGATGAATTGCTCAACCTCCTCGTGGGAGCACGAGGTGGCGCCAATGCAGTCATCAATGTAGCGGAGGGAGAGGTGGGGAGTGGTGCCTGTGTAATTACAGAAGATCGACTGTTCTACATAGCCAACAAAGAGACAGGCATAGCTGGGGCCCATATGTGTGCCCATGGCTACCCCTTTGGTCTGGAGGAAGTGAGAGGATTCGAAGGAGAAATTGTTAAGGGTGAGGACCAGTTCGGCCAAACGAATGAGTGTCGGTGGAAGGGTACTGTTGGGGACGTTGGGAGAGGAAAAAACAGAGGGCTTGGAGGCCCTGGTCATAGCGGATGGAGGTGTAGAGGGATTGGATATCCATGGTGAAGATGAGGCATTGGGGGCTGGGGAAATGGAAGTCTTGGAGGAGATGGAGGGCATGGGTGGTGTCTCGAACTTATGTGGAGAATACCCGGACTAGGGGGGGTAGGACAGTGTCGAGGTAGGTAGAAATGAGTTCAGTGGGGCAGGAGCATGCTGAGACAATGATATGTCCAAGGAATGTAATCTTTGTACCTAATAGTCAGTGGTCATAAATATTTGTCAGATTCTTCAATTCCATAAAAATCCATAACCACTTTCTAATATTGCAGGAAAAAACATAACTATTGCCATGTCTGATTAAACATACAATCTGAGGCAAAGTCACTGTGTAAGAGTGCAGCAGAAATTAGAAACCAGAATAAGTAATAATAATAAGCTATCAAATTTTATGGGTCTTTATTTGAATGTGCACTGCATTATTAACAAAGTAGATGAATTGACAGCACAAACAGAAATTAATGAAAATGCAGTGCGACCAGAGCTGAGAACTCAATGTTCCAAAACAGTGGGCAAAAAGGAAAATGAGGTAGTGTGGCATTGTTAATTAACTGAGGTGTAATGGTAGTGATGAGTAGTGATGTAGCTGCAAATAAATTGTGACGTGAAATCAGTTTGAGTCAAATTAAGGAATAGCAAGGGAAAGAAGTCATGGTGGGAGTCGTCTAGAAGGCAGCAAAGAGGTACCTCACTTTGGGTTTAATATAATAGAGGAAATAATGAAAGAATATAAGAAGGGTACTACAATTGTTATGGGTGATGTTAAATTGTGTGTTGGCTGGATAAATCAGATGGGCAAGGAAAATATGGAAGACTAATTTTTACAGTGGTATCAAAGGTTGTTAGGAACAATCTATCCAGGAACAGGCTATTTTAGACCTAGTAATGTGTAATGAGGTAGGACTGATAAGAGATCCAGTAGTTAACAATCGTCTGTAGGGCAGCAATAACAACATGGCAGAACTTCAAATTCAGCTTAAAGGATAGCAGCAACTTTAATAGCATGCATACAGAATAAGGGGACAACTCCTTTAAAATCAAGATGTGAAGAAATTTTTTTTTCCCCGGAGGGTAATGAATGCCTGCAATTCTGTATCCCAGGATGCTGTGGATGTTATATCACTGAAATCATTTAAAGAGGAGTTGGATAGATATTAAAATGTTGAGGTCTGGGACCTTGTACAATGGTGAGATTGGATTGACGACAGAATGGCCGACTCTTGCTAGTCTTTCTGATGCTCCTATGTTCTTATGAACCCTATCAGTTGAGCATCTCCTCTGCAATAATGCAGAAGCAGACTCCTCTATTGAAAAAATAATCTATAATATTAATCCCTACACTTGCGTGCCTGAGGAATATAATGTTTGTGAAAATTAGTTATGGATGTCTATTAGATTCTTCAATGCTACAATGTTCACATTAAGTTTCTTATGTTGGGGAAAATAACGTAAGCATTGCTGCATCAGGTAAACCACCTTGTTGGAGGCAAAAATCAGTTGGTAAAGTTATAGATGCTTGTTTATTGATCTCTAAGCCACACTATATGTTGTTAACAACAGTGCACAGGTTTCTGTTACTAGGCTTCTTAACACTCTGTACTTTTAACAATTATTGTTAATTCAGTGCAGCTGAGAGTGAGCCTGAAGAAGCTAATAAACGACATTTGTTTTGTACAGATGAGAAACATTGGAGCTGGTTGAATGCTGGAGTTGGGTCAGTTTAGTGAAGCTAGCTTTTTGTGAAAGGGCTTCACGTAGGCTCATGAGTAGGCTCTGGATTGCAGAATGGCAAAAGTGAGGACTGCAGATGCTGGAAACCAGAGTTTAGATTAGAGTGATGCTGGAAAAGCACAGTAGGTCGGGTAGCATCCATGGAGCAGAAAGACCTGACCTGCAGTCCTGGATACAGTCAACTGAGCAATCAATGCGTCCTGACTTGAGCACATTTACTATTTGTTTACCCAATTTACCTACAGTTAATTCTGGATGTTATTCTCATTCTGTCCAGTAAAATTTATTTTGTTTCATCAAAATCACGGCCTGTTCTGGCTTCATTTTCTTGCTTATTACTTGAGATCTCAAAATTTGTCTACTTAAACGAATAGTGTTACTGCTTCTGAGCTGGACCGTACGATTAATTTGGTGGTCTCATTAGGGATCGACATACTTCCCATTTGTCATTTCCAGTCTGACACTCGTCAGCTTCAGCCTGCAGCTTGCTGCTTCTCACTTGTTGCTCAGTGTTCTTTACCTGCCAGTCTCTGAGCCCCTTGCTACCTCCACTTGTCGCACCATCCTACTCCAACCCATTCACTGCTTTTCCAGATCCTTCCTGCCTGCTGGCTCACTCAGAGAGCTGTGATCACCAGGAGGAAATCGAGAGACTGAAGCAAAGCGTGAGAGATAGAGTGGAGGAGAAATGACGAGCAGGGCTGGGAAAGGGGGTTGGGATAAAGGCATTGAGCAGGCCGGGATTAGAATGACATAGAGGAAGGAGCAAAGGTTGGGATACCTGCAGTCACCAGAGTGCTGGGGAAGGGGGTGAGAAAGGGAGCAAGGGGATGTGGATAAGGGAGACCAGTGAGAGGAAGGAAAGGATTTTGGAGAGGCAGAAGAATGTGCGTAGTAGGAAGAATGTTAAACAAACAGACTGAGGATCTCTTTTAAACCTGGTTCTTAGCACATGAGATGAAAGTGCAGAGGAGGCCAGCTCTGCTATTCAGAGAGGTTCCCTAATTTACAAGTAATGAAATACATCAGTAGTGCATATTTTAAGCAGGATATCTTTAGTATATATGTTTCTAAACAAGAATATTCGTAAGACTTTGTGCAGGATACCAACAAAGGTGTCATAACAATGGAGGCATTGAATTTAATCCTTCATAACATCCATTCTTTTGTCAGTAAAAGGGGCAGCACAATGGCTCAGTGGTTAGCACTGCTGCCTCACAGCGCCAGGGACCCGGGTTCCATTTCCACCTCGGGCAACTGTCTGTGTGGAGTTTATCCATTCACCCCATGTCTGTTTGGGTTTCCTCCGGTATCCTCCCATAATCCAAAGATGTGCATCCCATAATCCAAAGATGTGCAGCCAGGTGAATTGGCCATGCTGAATTCCCAATAGTATTAGAGGTAAATATAGAGTCTGGGTGGGTTACTCTTTGGAGGGTCAGTATGGACTTGTTGGGCTGAAGGGCCTATTTCCGTACTGTAGGGAATCTAATCTACTCTTGTCAAACACAGTAGCATTGGTATGAGGGTATGAGTAAAGTATGTCCAAATTCTGGCAGCAACAACATTAGACTTTCCATTTAATATCCATCAATTGAGAATAATTGGACGGATAATCTATCTCATTGCAAGATAATCAATGTGGTTCTTTTTATCTTCATTCAGCTAAAGGTTTGGTAGATATTGGAGCACAGTGGATCCATGGGCCATCGAAACAGAATGCTGTGTTTCACTTGGCCAGCCAATATCACCTTCTTGATGAAGAAGCAATGTCAGAGGAGAACCAGGCTGTACAAATTGGTGGACGTCCACCTGATATATCAACTTATTACACCAGCTCAGGAAAGAAAATAGGGCCAGAAATAATGGCTCCCATGAAAGAATTGTATTCAACACTTATTGCACGAAGTATGACTTTCTTCCAGTTGAAGACCGAACCTGTCCGCAGTTTGGGTGAATTCCTAAAACTTGAAATTGCCCGGTATGCTGAAGGTTGGCAGGATGATGAGGAAACGTGCAACCTTAAACTTGCTGTGCTGAATGCAGAATTCAAGATGGAGTGTTGTATCTCTGGAGCGGACAGCTTGGATCATGTAGCACTCCAGCCTTATGGAGAGTATATGATGTTACCTGGAGTTGACTGTGTTTTTCCAGGGTAGGTACTAAGGGCAAAACTGTTACTACATTCTCTTTTTATTACCAAGGTTTCAAATTTGCAAGGGTCAGTGCTGGGACTACAACTATTTACAACCCAATTTCATGTTTTAGATGAAGTCGCAGAGAGTACCATTTCTAAATTTTAGAATGAGACAAAGCTAGGTAGGAATATAAGCTGCGAGGAGAACACAAAGAGGGTCAGAGAGCTATGGGCTGAGTTTGTCCATTTTGGTTAGTGTCCTGTTGTGCAAGATTTGTGGTGCCCCATTCTGCCACAGCTAGCAGTGAGTTTTCTCACATAATCTGGTATGGTTCACCTCATTAATTATGCAATGGCGCAGTTTGGCACCCTTCTCGCAGAATTGTGTGGCAAGAGAGGTGGAAGTATTCGTCACTGCTGGAACTCTGTGGTGTTCGTGCTGTCGGCACCATAGTCAAAGCTCAGCTACAAACCACCTTCCACGATGCAGGCCAGGAATTTCCTTTCCACATTCACTCTGTGAAAACACTTTTTATTCTCTCACCTCGTATTTGCTTCTTTTGCAAAACAAATTGAAATTCTGTCCTCTGGATCTTAATCTATTTATGAGTGGAAGATTTCTCCCTATCCACTCTGTCCAAACCATTCAGGATTTTGAAAACTTCTATCATGCCTCCCTCAGCATTATCTTCTTTGAAGAAAACAGTCCCAACTTCTCCAATCTATCTTCAGAATTGAAGCCATTCCTGTAAAACCTTTTCCGCATTCTCTCCAATGGATTCACATTCTTCCTAAAGTGTGGCACCCAGAACTGGACATAGTACTCCAGCTGCTGTTTAGCCAATATCTTAAATAGGTCGGCATAAAACCCCTGCTGTTATAATCTATGCCTTTATTGATGACATACAGACTATTGCATGCTTTATTGACAGCTCTCTCTTCTTGCCCTGCCATCTTTAATGAGTGTGCATGTGTATACACAACTGTCTCTGCCCCTACTAACCATTTAGAATAGTACCCTTTATTTTGTACTGTCTCTCCATGTCCTTTGCACAAAAGTGTATTTCCCCTCTTTCCCTTATTAAACCTTTCTACCAGTTATTCACCCGGTCCAACTTGTCAGTGTCTTTTTGATGCTCCACACTGTCCCCCAATGCATAGTTTTTCTAGTTTTTTTTCCAAGTCCTAAGTCTTTGAACTGATCCCCTCCACACCAAGTTCCAGAGTATTTGTGTGTATCAGGAAAAGCAAGGTCCCAATAGCAACCCCAGGTGAATTCAACTACAATCCTCCAGCCTGGGAAATATCTATTTCACCATTATTCTCTGTTCCCTATCCCTTAACCAGTTTTGTATCCATGTTGCTAATGTCTCTTATTACGTGATTTATAAATTTCCTCACAAGTCTGTTGTGTGGCACTGAGTCAAACACCATTTGGAAGGCTGTATAAATAGGTAAAAAGGTAAAAGGTAAAAACAATGTAAAAAGGGTATATTCCTGATGAAGGGCTTTTGCCCGAAACGTCGATTTTACTGCTCCTCGGATGCTGCCTGAACTGCTGTGCTTTTCCAGCACCACTAATCCAGGCTGTATAAATAGTCTTGCCTTCATTAGCTGTCTCTGTTAGCGCTTCAAAAAAGTCAAGTATGTCAGTTAGACACAATTTTCACTTAATAAATCCATGCTAACTCTTACAATTAACTCTCATTTTTCTACGTGACTATCAATTTTATCCTGAAAAATTGTTTTTAGAAGTTTCCACACCTCTGAAGTTAAACTGACTGGTCTGCAATTGCAGGATTATCTTACAAACCTTTTTTGAAAACAAGACCAGAATCTTTGCAATTCCGCAATCCTCTGGCACCGCTCCTAAAACTAGGATATGTTGTAAGATTATTGCCAGATCCACTGCAATTTCCAGTATCCTTTTCTTCAATATCCTTGACGCATCTCATCTGGCACCAAATACTTAACAACTTTAAGTACCAACTGCTTATGAAAAGTCTCCTCCCTATGTGCTTTAAACTCTTCTAGTGACGGTGCTCTCTCCTCTGTCACCAGTTAGTGTACAGAAAAGACGGGTAAAGAAAAGTATTCATTAAGACTTCAGCCATACCTCTTGCCTGCATGCGTAAAAATCCCCATTTAGTCCCTAACTGGCCCCACAACTCCTTTTACAATCCTGTTACTTTTTATGTGCCAGTAGAAGAATTTGAGATTTTCCTTAGGTGTTAGATGCCAGTCTTTTTTTTTCACTATCCCTCTTGTTTTTTAAATTCTTTCTCAGTTCTATTCTCTACATTCACTATTCAGCTTGGTTCTCAACTGTGTTTTCTCCCTGACATCTGTCATAAGCACACTTTTCTTCTGAAACTTATTTTCCATTTCGTTTGTCATCCAGGGAGTTCTGGATTTCTTTATCCTACCTTTCCCTTTTAAGAGAATATTCCTTAATTGTTCCTGAACAATCTCCTCTTTGAGATAATTCATTGTTCAGTGATGCTTCTCCCATTAAACTTTGGTCCCAGTATATTTGGCAAAGCTTTGTTCTTGCAGCATTGAAGTCAGCCCTCACTAGTTTGTTTTTTCCAAGAGCAAGAAAAATAATGTTATTTTCCACTATCGTCCTAATCATTTCAAAGATCATTGTTCTCCAAATGCTCCCCCAGTGTCACTTGTCAATTTGGCCCACATTATTCACAAGAACTAGGTGTAGCAGTGCCTCTATTCTGGTTGGATGTGACACATACTGCTGCAGTAAACTCTTGTAAACAGTAACACCTAATCTTTGCTGTCCTTTGACCACTATTTCTGCCTAGATATGGGTGATGGTGATTTTGGTCAAGGTCAGCATTGCAGTTCTTAAGCAACAGGATATTTCATAAGATTTAAGGACAGAATCATCATGACTACCTCTTAGGAATAAGAAGAATGCATTAACATTGCCTGGTGAAGTTAATGGGCCACTAATGACAATTAATATTTCTTTACGTTTTTAGTGGATTTGCAAGCCTTACTGATGCAATGAGGAGATCTCTGCCAAAGGATATTATATCGTACAAGAAGCCAGTTAAATGCATCCATTGGAACAGATCCTTCAAGGCACCGAACACACCGGAATATTCTCACTCAGTTGTGGTGGAGTGTGAAGATGGGGAAACTATACCAGCAGATCATGTTATAATCACTGTTCCTTTAGGTAAAATGCCATTTGAGTTTCTGTGTCTGGATTTTTAAGTAATTTAATAGCATTTATACTTTATTTTGGGATGATAGACCCTTTATGGTTATTCAGATCTCTAATTGACAACTAACCTGAGAACCACAGGTTCAAAGTCACTTTCACTGCAGAATAGATGTCACTAACTCTCAAACTGCCTGAGAGCTCTCCACAATTCCTGTGATATTCCATTGGGTTTGATTGATGAACTATCTTATTGACTGCATTCTCGATACATGTCGCTGTCCACTTGTGTATAACTTTAGAATTAAAATAATCCCACTGGGGGATTAATTTGGAGCAGTTCCTGAACCTTCCAGCATCCTGGGGGTCCAGATTTAAATTCTTTTGTGAGGTAGTTTGAAGTGAGTTAAAAGCAGACGCCTGATATTCATGGGCATGTGCATCAATGCTCCCTGAAATTGATTTTGAGCTAATGTGTCAATGGCTACATTAACTGTAACTCCCTCAAGTACATATTTTAAAAGTTTGGATGCTATCAGCAATTCAGGTTGATACCATTTGCTTTTTCAGGTTTCCTTAAAGAACATTACGAAACTTTTATTCATCCCCCACTTCCTGCCAGGAAAATCGATTCCATTCAGAAACTGGGTTTTGGGACAAATAATAAAATCTTCCTTGAATTTGAGGAGCCGTTTTGGGAACCAGAAAGTCAACTGATCAGACTGGTTTGGGAGGATGAGTCCCCGCTGCTTAGCAAACAGCTAGATCTACAAAAAGAGTGGTTCAGAAAGATATTAGGCTTTCTTATTCTACAGCCTGTGGAAAGGTATGTATGCAACTGAAGTAAGTAAGTTTGTGTATATCTAATTCTGGATTTCTTTTTGATTCTCTCCATTCTTAGAAATATTGGGTGAGACTTCCCCTTTGGTCGGGGGATGGTGTAATGAGTCTTATAAGAGTAGGATTGGGATGTGAGGTCCTGTAAAGAAGGGTGCAGATCGACTTCAACGTGAGGGAGGAGGGAGTGTCCAATGAGTGGGGTGGGGAGGGTGAGTGGCAGGTTAGTGTCTGGGATATGTCAGGGCGAGGTGTAATTGTGAGAGTGTGTTATGTTGGGTGGTCAGTTTGATTCTTACTCCAATTCTTAATTGTTTAGCATTTCCTGAGTAAGTATTTGCATAACTGCAGTGGACCACTCTATCTTAAAGTGTCTATGTAAGTCAGAGGACTCAAAGTTCCAGATACTGTATATGGGAGTTGCCCATTGAAACTTTCAATTCTCCCAGAGTCTGCTATTTCAAGGATTTTGCAAGGTTTGATGCAGAACTCTAATCTATACTGCAGAAACAATTATCTGGCCATCAGAAATACTCTCTGATGATAGCAACCAATTGTAATTTTCTTTCTAAAAATGCGCATAATGGGGGGACAAAAAGAATAAAGTAAGTGATTTTAAATGATAAAATGCAGATGTCATGCAATACAGAATGATGATTTGCTCTCCCTTATTTAGTTGCATTCTGATTCTGTTTATCTCTTGGGTGCTCTGAGTACTGCATGAATATATTAGCTTTCAAAATATGAAGATTTTCTTAAAGGAAAGTTCAATAAAACCTGAGGTTGGAAATATTGTTGCAGAATGGAGGGAGGAGAGGTTGAGTAGATTGGGCCTATACTCATTGGAGTTTCAAAGAATGAGATATGAACTTATTGAAACATGCAAGATTCTTAGTGGACTTGATAGGTTGTTTCCCCTTGTCAGAGAATCCAGCACCAAAGGGTATAATCACAGAGTAGGTTTGATGTATTGCTGTCACATGTACTGAGATACAGTGAAAAGTGTTGTTCTGTTACCCTGATACAAAATGCATCAGGGTAGCAGAACAGAGTACAGAATACAGTGTTACAACCGTAAAGAGAGTGCAGAGAGAGAAAACAGAATTAATGAGAGGTCTATTCAAAAGTCCGAAAGCAATGGGGAAGAAGCTGTTCTTGAAACTACTCAAGGTCACACAACACCAGGAATAGTCCAGTCTGTTGGACTATAACCTGGTGTTGTGTGATGTTTAGCTTTGTTTACACCAGGCTAACACCGGCATCTCTGCCTTTAGCACTGCTACCTCACAGTGCCAGAGACCCGGGTTCAATTCCCGCTTCAGGCGACTGACTGTGTGGAGTTTGCACATTCTCCCCGTGTCTGCATGGGTTTCCTCTAGGTGCTCCGGTTTCCTCCCACAGTCCAAAAATGTGCAGGTTAGGTGAATTGGCCATGCTAAATTGCCCCTAGTGTTAGGTGCAGGGGTAAATGTAGGGGAATGGGTCTGGGTGGGTGTGCTTCGGTGGGTTGGTGTGGACTTGTAATCTAATCTAATCTAATCTAAATCTATATGTATGTGGATTCAATTTGTTATATTTTCTGCCTGATGGAAGAGAGTAGAAGAGAGTATAACAGGGGTGGGAGGGGTCTTTGATTATGGTGGTTGCTTTCCTGAGGCAGCAGGAGGTCTGGATGGAGTCAACAGGTGAAACGCTGAAAGACTGGGCTGAATTCACAGAGAACAGCCAGGGAATTCCTAGAGGCATGGCACTCATCCACAGATTCAATCAATAAGCACAACGACCTGGACCCAATATACCGGCCACTGCAGCGGACAGCTGGAACTGACAACCGGAAGCGGCAGAGACAAACCACTATAAATACCAGAGGAAACATCACAGAAGCGCATCACAGGAGGCTCCCAAGCACTGAGGATGTCACCTAGACAGGGGACGAAACGTCTGCAACACAAATTCCCAGCTCGGCGAACAGAACCACAACAATGTTGTAGTCCATGGGTCAGGAGGTCAAGGATCCATTTGCAAAGTGGGGAGCCAAAACCTATGTCTGGGAGTTTAGAGATGAGTTTTTTTTTAATTTTGGTGTTGCAGGCAGAGTTGTAGTCAATAAATAAGAGTTTAGGTAGGTATCCTTTTTATCCAGATATTCCAGGGATGAGTGTCAGAATTCTTTGGAATTGTTGACTGCAGGAAAACTGTATGGTTATAAAGTCATAATACAAAAAAATAGTAAATTCGTAATGTAAAATTTCACAGATCCATTTAGATGTATTAATTTAACACGTAACTCTGATATTTCCATTGGCATGAAGTAATTGTACTTGAAATGTGTTGTCAATGGTAATATCAAAAAACGGCTGGAGGCAACAGATACTGCAAAGGCAATGGGCCCTGATAACACTCCAGCAATAGTACAGAAGACGTGCTCCAGAACATGCCGCTCCCTTAGCGAAGCTTTTCCAGTACAGTTACAACACTGGCATCTACCCAACAATGTGGAAAATTGCCCAGGTATGTCACAAAAAGCAGGACAAATCCAACCCAGCCAATTACCGTCCAATCAGTCTACTCTCCATCATCAGTAGAGTGATGAGGGTGTCATCAACAGTGCTATCAAGCAGCATCTGCTTAGCAACAACCTGCTCAGTGACGCCCAGTTTGGGTTTTGCCAGAGTCACTCAGCTGCTGACCTCATTACAGCCTTGGTTCAAACATGGACAAAGAGCTGAATTCCAGAGGTGAGGTGAGAGTGACAGCTCTTGACACCAAGGCAGCATTTAACCAAGTTTGGCATCAAGGAGCCCGAGCAAAATTGGAATCAATGGGTATCAGGACAAACACTGCCCTGGTTAGAGTCATACCTGGCACAAAGGAAGATGGTTGTGGTTGTGAAGGGTCAATCATCTCAGCTCCAGGACATCTCTGCAGGAGTCCCTTGGGTAGTGTCCTAGGCCCAACAATTTTCAGCTGCTTCATCAATGACCTTCCCTCTGTCATAAGATTAGAAGTGGGGATGTTCTCTGAAGATTGTACAGTGTTCAGCACCATATGCGACTCCTCAGATACTGAAGCAGTCTGAGCTCAAATGTAATAAGATCTGGACAATATCCAGGCTTGGGCTGACAAGTGGCAAATAACATTCACACCACACAAATGCCAGACGATGACCATCACCAATAAGAGACACTCTGACCATCGCCCCTTGACATTCAACAGTATTACCATCACTGAATCCCCACTGTCAACATCCTTGGGGTTACCATTGACCAGAAACTCAACTGAACTCACTGCATAAACACAGTGTCTACAAGAGCAGGTCACAGACTAGGGATACTGTGGTGAGTAACTCACCTCCTGACACCCCAAAGTCTGTCCACCATCTACAAGGCACAAGTCAGGAGTGGGATGGAATACTCCCCACTTGCCTTGATGGGTGCAGCTCCAACAACACTCACGAAGCTTGACATCATCCAGGACAAAGCAACCCGCTTGATTGGCACCACATCTACCAATATTCAATCCCTCCACCACTGGTGCTCAGTAGCAGCAGTGTGTACTATCTACAAGATGCACTGCAGAAATTCACCAAAGATCCTTAGACAGCACCTTCCAAATCCACGACCACTTCCATCTAGAAGGACAGCAGGTACTTGGGAACATCACCATCTGCAAGTTCCCCTCCAAGCAACTCACCACCCTGACTTGGAAATATACTACTGTTCCTTCAGAGTTTTTGGGTCAAAGTCCTGGAATTCCTTCCCTCCGGGCATTGTGGGTCAACCCACAGCAAGTGAACTGCAGTGATTCAAGAAGGCAGCTCACCACCACCTTCTCAAGCGCAAATAGGGAATGGGCTATCAATGCTGGCCAGCCAGTGACGTCAAGTCCCGCAAATGAAGAAAAAAAATAATAAATTACAAACTGGATCGAATACTTTGGGATAAATAAAAGGTTTTGAATTTTTGAATGAATATTACTGTTCTGTACTAAGAAGCTAATACTAATTTCTTAAAATTGTTCAACTGCTAAATTGCATTTCACAAATATTCAAAATTAAGAATATGAAGTTTTTATGAAATAAGTACTGTCTATACAATGTTGAATACAGAGGAACCTCTGTTATCCGAATCGCACAGGCTGGGAGTATTTTGTTCAGATAATCGAATACCAGATAACAGTTTAGCCAAGGATCGGGACCTTGGTCAGATAATCCGAAATTCGGATCATTGAGGTTTAGATCATAGAGGTTCCTCTGTACATTGCTGCAGCATTTGAACCTTCAATCAGGTGAGTGATGTGCAGGGTGAATGCAGGTAGATGAATGTTCATGGCTCACCCAGGGTTCGTGTCTCTCGTGTTCCATCTGCAGGTATGGCCATGTCGTTTTAATAGTGCTTGCTGGTGAGGAAGCTAACTATATGGAGAGTCTGTCAGATTGTGAAATCAAAGATTGTATGACACAAATCATACGTAAATTCACAGGTACATTTTCTGACACGTTTTGGCAATATGAAGTGTCTTTTTTTTTTAAATACTGCACTAAACACTCATAAGATCTTCTATTTAGGAAACCCATTGATACCTGCACCAAAGGGCATCATTCGATCAAGATGGTATAATGATCAATACACAAGAGGGTCATATAGTTACACAGCAGTTGGAAGTTCTGGGGATGATATAGATGTCATTGCTGAACCCCTCCCATTTCCATCTACACAAGCACAGGTACTGTACCAATTTGTTTCTGAATGATATATGCATTTTATATATCAGGATTAAAGTTACTTTATTGGATAATTTGGTGGCTAAAACAGGGAAATGTTCCATCCTGAAATTTATTACAGCAATTGTCTTTTTTTATCTCTCAAAGTTCTCCCTAGAGAGTTAATTGTGAAAGAGGAAGATTTGAACTTCACCCACAGATTATCTTTTTCAAACAAACGCCAACAGAAATGAGCTGTTAAAATGCAGCAGTGTTGGTGCTGCTATATATTAATGTGTACAGTTGGACCACAAAGGATCTGAAATAACTCCATGAAAACCAGCATACCCATCACCAAGTCACCCGTTATCTGCATGTTGGAAAGTGTGGTGCTGGAAAGGCACAGCCAGTCAGGCAGCATCCGAGGAGCAGGAGAGTCGACGTTTTGAACATAAGCTCTTCATCAGGAATGAGGGGGTGGCCCAAGGAGACTGAGAGATAAATGGGAGAGGGGAGTAGGGCTGAGGGGAAGGTAGCTGGGAATGCGATAGGTTGATGAAAGTGGACGATGGTGGTGATACGAGGTGGAACGGATAGATGGGAAGGAAGGTGGAAAGGTGGAGGATGGTGCCGAGTTGGAAGGTTGGATCTTACTTAAGGTGGGGGAGGGGAAATTAAGAAACTGGTGAAATTGACATTGGTCCCGTGTGGTTGGAGAGTCCCAAGACGGAAGATGAGGTGTTCTTCCTCCAGGCTTCAGGTGGTTAGGATTTAGCGATGGAGGAGGCCCAGGACCTGCATGTCCTTAGTGGAGTGGGAGGAGGAGTTAAAGTGTTTGGCCACAGGGCGATGAGGTTGTTTAGTGTGTGTCCCAGAGATGTTCTCTAAAACGTTCCACAAGTTGGTGTCCTGTCTCCCCAATGTAGAGGAGGCCACATCGAGAGCAACGGACACAGTAGATGATGTGTGTGGAAGTACAGGTAAATCTCTGTTGGATGTGTAGGGAGAAGCTGAATAGGCTGGGGCTGTTTTCACTGGAGTGTCGGAGGCTGAGGGGTGAGGTTATAGAGGTTTATAAAATCATGAGGGGAATGGATGGATAAACAGAAAAGGTCTTCTCCCTGGAGTGGGGGAGTCCAGAACTAGAGGACATAGGTTCATGGTGAGAGGAGAGAGATATAAAAGGGTCCTAAGGGGTGGCTTCAATCCTAACTACTCTATCACTGTGGACTTTTCTATTTGCAGTGGATTATTCCATTAAAGTGTCAATGTGCTGGATTCCTTTTGTTCTTATGTCAATTCTCTTATCTGGGAGACCTAATTTTGTTAAATTTTTCATCTTACGTGTTCTCTGTTTCTCACCAGTGTGGTGTATCATTTCAGTTATTTCCTATTTAACCTGAATCTGTGCTAGTCTATCCCTAGTAATGCCTGCAGTTTCTAGATTAGTGTTCTGTACGAACAGTGCATTGATATGTGTACCAACTGACATAAAGTCACAGGAGACACTACACTAATTGACTGCAAGAGTTGATTATTTAGATATAATTTAATGTGGTGCTCCTCTTACCACCAAGTATCTCATGTAGTTTAATTAGACCTTTCTTTATGGCGTAGATGTTCTTTTCTATTTTCCCTGCTGATGCAGAGTGATGAAATCTGCTGTACTCCAGAGTGGCCCTTTCTCCTTCCCCTTTGCCTGCACTTGATAGACTTTAGAAATAAAAGGCAGCTCTTCAATCAGAATCAGTTCCAGTACCAGGAACTGATTCTCTACCTGGGAGCCAATAAGCGCAGTTTCTGATAAATCACTAGGAATACAAGAAAGAAGTACAAAATACACCAAGAATTAGCACAATAGTCAACACAAATTAGCACGTATTTGTGTCCATTTGAATTTGGTAAAGACCCAATAAAATCAATGATAATCTTAACCAGTGGATTTTTGACTATAATTAGTTGTTGAAAATGTATTCACTTCGTTACAGGCTGTACAATTTGCAACAGAAGTCTTGTAATACTTCAGCATACGAGGCCACCAATAATGTTTTGCTAATTTAGAGAATGATCTGTGACCACCTTCGTATAAGGTTGGTAAACTAATTTTGATGAATTATCTAAAATATGGATCAGCCCGGTATCTTGTTTTACATTTTTTGTCTTGTTCAGAGCTTCACCTTAGTCAGGACTTTAGGACATTGTGAGTTTAAAATAATTCACAGCGGTCTACAGCACAGAAAAAGGCTATGCCAGTCAAAACCACCCACCCAGCTACTCGGATCCCATTTTCCAGCACTTGGCCCACAGACTTGTATGCCTTGGCATTGCAATACCAATCTAACTGCTTCGTAATTGTTATGAGGGTTCCTCTCTCTCTACCACCCTTATAGGATGTTTAACCCCTATATAACCTCCTATATAGTCAATCTCTTATTAAAAGATGATAACACTTCAGGATGATCTTTGTTAATATTAACCTGAAGCCCCACATACTTGAATGCCAGCTGTTAATGGTTAAACTACCTTTATCACATTGCACCCCATGCTGGCATAGTGACATATTTAAGGTCAGTAAATATTCAATCAGTATTGCCTTGATGAAACACGATAGTGTTAGAACATGGTTATTTTGCTCTAAATTTATATAGATTGCTTAAATCCACCCTAAAAGTCCTTTTTAGCTATTCAAATAAGATACAAAGTAAACTATACTCACAAATCCAGTATTGATTTCTTTACAGGAGCTTTATCTCAGTATTCAAAAGGGAGCATTGATGAGTTCAACCCTCTTGTGTTGAAGATGATTGCTGTGAAGAAGAAGAATCATTGGCCTCAAAATATTAACTCTGTTTCTCTCATCACAGATAATTCCAGACCCATTGCAATTCTACAGCACTTTCTGTTTCGATTTACTAACCTTTGGTCGTTTTATTCCTGTTAGCCTTTGCAGATACTTTTCGCTGGTGAAGCTACTCACCGGACATTTTACTCTACTACCCATGGTGCCTTGGAGTCGGGTTGGAGAGAAGCAGATCGTCTGAAAAATTACTATTTGTCTTTAACGTCCGTGAATGCAAACCGATAAAACTTTATAATAGTCTATCACAGTACACCAATCATATCCATCTTTACTAAAATCCATTTGGTATCCACGCTTATAAATTGTGTTAGAGATTGGAAGGGTTGATACAAAAGGATGATTAAATGAATTGTATTCCTGTGCATGAATGGAAAATTCTATCATAACAAATTAGTGTCAGGGTTCCAAAAACATTTTGGACCTAGCTGATCATACAAAGATTTAAGAATTGATTGGTGGTGACCAGAAGAAAGGATTGAGAAAGGAGTCTGTGAAAGCTCTTGATTAGAAGACCCCAAATAAAGTAAAACTTTAAAGTAAAACTTATGGGCTCAAGACTCAGACCAGTTTGTCTCTATATCCAATCCCATTCTCATATTTCCCCACTACACGTTTTCTACATTCTTCCCTAGCACATACAAAACTCCTGGTGGTTTTTTCCTCTTCTGTTGATCCCTTTGATCTACCATCATGTAACTGACTCTTGAGTGAACCTAAAGTTTTAATTTCCATCACCCAAACTGGAAGACCAATCTGCATGTTTGCCCAGGCTTCCGTTACAATGTTTCTCTTCATCACTTTTAACCAATCTTTTGACATTCTTTATACCTAGAGGTAATTCTCTGACTTACCACAATTATGGTTAGAGACAAAAGAAAAACTGCAGATGCTGGAATCCAAGGTAGATAAGCAGGAGGCTGGAAGAAGACAGCAAGCCAGGCAGCATCAGGAGGTGGAGAAGCCAACGTTTCAGGTGTAACCCTTCTTCAGTATTTTTTTGTCTCTAACCAAGTTTGTACCACTGTGAAGTCTCTTCAAAGAAGAACTTCTCTACCCCCTCAGACATGCAGAGAGTGAATCCCTTTCTCACTGCCACAGCGTCATGACCTCTTCAGCCCTCCAGCTTTTTGACCACACGATGAAACAAACTCGCTACTACAGCCACGTGATATTCTTCAGCTGCTGTCTTCACAACCATCTCATTCCTCATGGCCTACAGTTATATTTTAAACCCACTAAACCCTGGACCCACCTTTGATGCTCCATACTTGAAATACCTCCAACACCTCCACAAACGATTCAGTCTCCAGATTCTCCACTCTGCCCTCTCTGCAATGCAGAGGTATCTCCCATTGCCTCTCCTCATCCTTCCCCAGCTCAAGGCCTCCCTTTCCCAAACACGTGGAGGACCTCTACTATTCTACATCCAACACAGAATCCACCAGCTCAACAAACAGTTTTTCAGTTTCATATCTGATATAAAAAACTGAAAGTTTGCAAAACTCTGCTCCACTCACCTCCAGTCTGAGAACTCACTCACTGTTCGAAATCCGCACCCTGGTTCCGGCCATCTCCAGGCCCTACCCCACATTGCTACTGCCTCTCGGCCCAACCCCACTGCCCCTGCCGCCATTACCCATTTGGAGACTCCATCTAGCACCAGGCCACTCCAGTCCAGCGTGGAGATCTTGTAGAAGCAGAGGATTCTCAGTAAACTGAGGTGTTTTGTAGTTAAATGTGAAGGAGGTTGACTATCAGGTGAACCTGCAACTGGAACAGGTTGTGGGTGGGGCCTGGGAAGACACATACCACTTTTAAAGTATAGTTTTTACCTGAAAGGTCACTGGATTCAAAATGTTAACTCTCTTTTCTCTCTGTTGATGCTGCCAGACTTGCTGAGTTTCTCCAGCAATTTCTACTTTAGCTGTACCTTGACTGCTTACAGCTTACAGCTGGCCCATCCTTAACAAAGAGACGAGTGAATTTTACAAGTGGCTGTGATTGCTCCAGATTTGGTTCGGTGTGACTAAAGGTCCTCTTTCTCCAGTCGCTCTTTATAACTCAGTCCTTAAATGGAAGTGATCAGTCCTGTGGCTTTTTTCTTCTGTACTCGTTCCATGACTTGAATGCTTTCTTATTTCTTGGTGATCAGAACTGGAAAAAGTAAACATGATGCTGAAGCTGCAGACGTTGTAGATTTGCATCAGATCATATTGCAATTTCTGAGCTTGCACAGTCTACCATGAATCAACCACCAACAGCATGTTGATTCCTATTACCTGTGACTAAATGGTTTTATTGAACGTACTGTGAATCACAAGTCCAATGTTACTGTTTATTACGATTGAAATTTCCTTTGTGCTTAAGATTGACCCTTTTTCAAATTGATATTGTTTAAAATCTCTTTGGCAGCGGACTGTGTCTTCATTTCGTCAAAGCATTAGAAATTTATTAAAACCTGTATTTTATGGACAAATAATTCTGCGTTTCAAATTTCATACTCCAAATTGCATAAAGTATGTGAATTTTCTATCCACTTGTAAAGAAAGAATAAAGCTATCAATATAAATCTGTTAAATTTTTACTTGGTTGCTGAACCCTCGCTGCTAACATTTCATTAAATTGTCATTGTCAAACACATCAGTTGAATAGTTAATCTGGAATTTTGACTGTTACTTCCGTTAAGTAATATTTTCCTAGCATCCAACCTCTACTACTGTGAAGAACAAGAGAAGCAACATTTTGGAATGTCACAGTCATTGCAATGCTGAACAACATTGGATATCTGTTATTATTGGTTCGTCATTCTTGGCTTAAAGTTCAGCAATTTCCCAGCAGACACTCATGAAATTATCAGGGGGGTTACAGTGGTTGAGAAGTTAGTCTTTGCAAGACAACTAGGGATGTACAATATGCAAAATACAGTATTCTCCCCATCTGGGAATATCACGTCCTTCGACACATTAATTAAGTGAGAGATGCTGTCCGGGTTTGGAGTGACTGAGAGACGCTCCCTGGATCTGAGATGATTGAGAGACCCTCGCCAGGTCCGGTGTATTTAAGAGATGTTCGTTTGGGCCTAAGGAGATTGAGAGACACTCCCTGGATCTGGAATGACTGAGAGACACTCCCTGGGTCCCGGGGTGATGGAGAGATGCTTCCCGGGTCCGGGGTGATTGAGAGACGCTCCCCTGGGTCCTGGGGTAATTGAGAGACGCTTCCTGGGCTCCGAAGTAATTGAGAGATGCTCCGTGGGACCTGGAGTGATTGAGAGACGCTCCCTAGGTACCGGGGTGATTGGGAGATGGTCCCCAGGACCTGGCGTTATTGGCAGACGCTCCCTGGGTCCCGGGTGATTGAGAGACGCTCCCTGGGTCCCAGCGTAATTGAGAGACACTCCCTGGGTCCTGGGGTAATTGACAGATGCTCCCCGGGTCCTGGGGTGATTGAGAGATACTCCCTGGGTCGTGGGGTAATTGAGAGATGCTGCCTGGGCCCCGGGATAATTGAGAGACGCTCTGTGGGACCCAGAGTGATTGTGAGACGCTCCCTGAGTGATTGAGAGACACTCCCTGGGTCCTGGGATAATTGAGAAATGCTCCCTGGGTCCCGGCATGATTGAGACAAGATCCCTGGGACCCGGGGAGATTGAGAGACCCTCCCGGGGTAATTGACAGATGCTTCCTGGGGTAATTGACAGATGCTCCCCGGGTCCCATGGTGATTGAGAGACGCTCGCCAGGACCCGGGGTGATTGAGAGATGCTCCCTGGGTCCAGGAGTGATTGAGAGACGCTCCCCGGGTCCCGGGGTGATTGAGAGACACTTCCCGGGTCATTGAGAGACGCTCCCCGGGTCCCAGGGTGACTGAGAAACGCTCCCTGGGTCCTGGGTGATTGGGAGACGCTCCCCGGGTCCCGGGGTGATTGGGAGACGCTCCCTGGGTACCGGGACGATTGTGAGACGGTCCCCGGGTCCCAGCGTTATTGGCAGACCTTCCCCGAGTCCCGGGGTGATTGAGAGACGCTCCCCGGGTCCCGGGATGATTGAGAGATGCTCCCCGGGTCCCGGGGTGATTGAGAGATGCTCCCCGGGGTGATTGAGAGATGCGTCCCGGGTGATTGGGAGACACTCCCCAGGTCCCGGGGTGATTGAGAGACACTCCCAGGGTCCCGGGGTGATTGGGAGACGTTCCCCGGGTCTCAGGGTGATTGAGAGATGCTCCTGGGGTCCCGGGGTGATTGGGAGACACTCCTCGGGTCCCAGGGTGATTGAGAGATGCTCCCCGGGTCCTGGGTGATTGAGAGACGCTCCCAGAGTCCCGGGTGATTGGGAGACACTCCCGAGTCCCGGGTGATTGAGAGACACTCCCCGGGTCCCAGGGTGATTGAGAGACACTCCCTGGGTCCCGTGTGATTGACAGCCGCTCCCCGGGTGATTGAGAGACGCTCCTTGGTTCCAGGGGTGATTGGGAGATGCTCCCTGGGTCACAGGTGATAGACAGACGCTCCCCGGGTCCCGGGGTGATTGGGAGACGCTCCCCGGGTCCCGGGTGATTGAGAGATGCTCCCGAGTCCCGGGTGATTGAGAGACACTCCCCGGGTCCCAGGGTGATTGAGAGACGCTCCTTGGTTCTAGGGGTGATTGGGAGATGCTCCCTGGGTCACAGGTGATAGAGAGATGCTCCCCGGGTCCCGGGGTGATTGGGAGACGCTCCCCGGGTCCGGGGGTGATTGAGAGATACTCCCTGGGTCCCGTGTGATTGACAGCTGCTCCCCGGGTGATTGAGAGACGCTCCTTGGTTCCAGGGGTGGTTGAGAGACGCTCCCTAGGTACTGGGGTGATTGGGAGATGGTCCCCAGGACCTGGCGTTATTGGCAGACGCTCCCTGGGTCCCGGGTGATTGAGAGACGCTCCCCAGGTCGCGGGGTGATTGAGAGACGCTCCCCGGGTCGCAGGGTGATTGAGAGACACTCCCCGGGTCCCGGTGTCATTGAGAGACGCTCCCCGGGTCCCGGTGTCATTGAGAGACGCTCCCTGGGCCCCGGGGTGGTTGAGAGACACTCCCCGGGTCCCGGTGTCATTGAGAGACGCTCCCTGGGACCCGGGCGGCTTCAGGCGGAGGAGAAGCTGCGGCCTCCCGGGGAAGGCGCTGCTGTTACTCGCTGTTTATTGCAGGATTGAAGCGGCTGCCTCCCCGGGGAGAGAGTCCGGGCCCCGGCCCCAGGCCCGCAGTGAGGCCCCGGTCCCTCTGGAGACCCCCTCCCCCTCCCCCTCCCCATGCGGGGTGGCGCGGCGTTGGCCGCTCTCCGGCTCCGGACCAGCTTCGAGTTCGGGAACCGGGAGGTGGCGAAATGGTTCCCCGGACACATGGCGAAAGGTGAGGGTCAGGGTCAGGGGTCAGAAACTAACCAGCCCTGGGGTCAGTGGTCACGGATAGGGACAGGTCTAGGGCTTGGGTGAGGGTCAGAAACTCACCAGGCCTGGGGTCAAGGGTCATGGTCAGGTACAGGGATGGGGTCAGAGTCAGAAACTAACCTGGCCTGGGGTCAAGGGTCATGGTCAGGTACAGGGATGGGGTCAGAGTCAGAAACTAACCTGGCCTGGGGTCAAGGGTCATGGTCAGGGATGGAGGCAAAGTCAGAAATTAACCTGGCCTGGGGTCAAGGGTCATGGTCAGGTACAGGGATGGGGTCAGAGTCAGAAACTAACTTGGCCTGGGGTCAGAGGTCACGGACAGGGACTGGGTGAGGGTCAGGCTCAGGCTGCCTCAAAGCGCCTGCCTGTGATGTAGTGGTAGTGCCTCTCCCTCTGGACCAGAAGGCCCAGGTTCAAGTCCCACCTGCTCCAGCGATGTGTGCTACCCTGAGGAATAATCTACTTTTAAAAAGACAAAACTCTCAGTCTGAAACAATTCAGTGTAAGTCAGGATGTGAAAGAGCTGGTGTTGGACTGGGGTGGACAAAGTTACCTGGTGTTGTGATTTTTAACAGTATAACTCAACACACAAGTGCAGGCCATTACCACCTCCAACAAGAGAGAATCTAAACATTGTTCCTTGTCATTCAGAGGCATTACTGCCACACACAGGTTTCTTTCTAAGCTGTCCACCATCCTGATTTGGAACTATATCACTGAAAGGTGACCCTATATCACCACGAAGGGTCAAAATCCTGAATCTACCTCCCTAATCGGAATTTTGGATTATCCAGCAAGATCACAAGGTCCCAATGCTTGGCTAAACTGTTATCTGGCATTCAATAATCCGAACATTTGATTATCCGAACAAAATATTCCCCGCCCGTGACATTCAGATAATCAAGGTTTCCCTGTACTTGACCTGCTGTGTCTGAGTCAAGGCTCCCAATGCAGGTCGCACTTGACTGGATTAAAAGAGGCTTTCTTTCATCAGCCAAGACCAGATTAAACTTCAGATCTCCAAGACGATATGCTTGAATTGCTCATTGCAACATTTTATTGATCCCATAAAGCATTTAAAGTTGAAACCATAAAATCTATTAACAATGTTCTTTTGAATGTGTACGTTGTACTTTGTCTTGGCTTAAAGGATTGCCTTATTTACTTTGAGTAATGTTACTCTGACCAACTCCTGTGCAGGAGGTGGTCAAAAACAGCTAAGGTGACCCACTCTTGTATTGTTCTTTCCCTATTATGGGTTTCCACAGCTTATCTGCTAAAGTTCCAATTTTTAAAAAACACGAAAACCCTGCTGAGATGCAGCTCGCGTGCTAGCAGAGGTTTCATCTTGGCCACGTTACTGTGTTGAGGTAATGCATTTAAATTAGTTTTGCCAATAATGGGCATCCAGGTAAATTCTTGTTATGTTTCAGAACTGAAATCCATAACCTAAAGCCTGATTCTCTTGTGTTTCACTCCAGGACTCAAAAAGATGCAAGCCAGTCTGAAAAAAGTGGATTGCATTATTGAAGTTCATGATGCCAGGATATCCTTTATGAGTTTTTCTTTCCTGCAGTTTACACCCAAATCTCAGTGTGTATTCAAACATTTGGAAAAGTTAGGTATTTGCAATTAAAAATGGCAGTGCATCAATATGATATTTTAATATACCCTGTACAGAGAAGGCATTCATCATTAATAATGTACTTCATGTTCAAACTCTGTCAGGCCCAATTTGTTTAACATACAACAGCTCTGTGGTAAAATTAGAATGTTGGGGAAAATTTAGTGGGGTTTCCTTCAATCCTGGTGTTCTTGAAATCAATTTTAGCCACTAAATTATCTGTTGCAAATTGTCATTTTAAAACTGTCTCTCCTGTCTTCCCCCACTCATCCACCCCATAACAAGTACAAGGAGACCATAAACTTGTTTGTCGCTATGAGTCTTTCCTTCAACTGCCTCTGTTACTTCTCTTTCACCACCTAGCACACTTGGTCTAACGTCCTTCAGGATTCCGTTCTTTTTTATATATCAGACTCTCATTTTCCATTTGTGTCTCTCCTGTCTCCCCTCATGAGCTCTCTGAGCTCATCTTGACCATGAAACCCACTCCCTCATCCTTATTCCCACTAAACCACTAACTAGCCATCATCCTTTCCTGGCCCCCATTGCTAGCTGAGATTAGAGCAACATTTAATGTAAGCAATAAAAAAAAGTGCTCAAGAAACTCATCTGTGGAGAAAGAAATAGATCATGTATCAAGGCAAATATGCCTCCTGTTGAGAACTAATCTTAAGTACAAGTTGGTGTCCATATTGTGAAGAGTTCTCTCTCCTCAGGTGCTGTTCTCACTCTCCCTCAAATCTGCCAAATGGAAAAACACACAAAATTCCTCTGTACAAAGTCCCATCTTATTCATTAATGCCCTTTAGAGAGGGAAACAACCACCCTTACTGGGTCTGGCCTACATGTGACTCCACGCCCACAGAAATATGGTTATCTCTTAACTGCCCTCTGGGTAATTAGGGATGGGCAATAAATTCTGGCCCAGCCTATGTTGTCTTTGAATCCACATCTTGTGAATGGAATTTTAAAAAATCTTCTTTTCGAAGTCCTTGAACAAACCAGTGTCCAAAGTCGATCACATGATGAAGGAGCGACGCTCCGAAAGCTAGTGTGCTTCCAATTAAACCTATTGGACTATAACCTGGTGTTGTGTGATTTTTAACTTTGTTCACCCCAGTCCAACACCGGCACATCCAAATCATTTCCAAAATCTATGTCTGTCTTTCCCGCAGCTCCATGTTTGAATCTCTCCAATCAGGTTTTTGCACTTCCAGAATATTGGAATGGCACTTATCAAAGTCTTAAACACCATCCTATTTGACTGAGAGAGGGGTAAACTATCTCCTCTGATCCTATTTGCAGCCTTTGACAAGATTATGCACAGGATCCTCCAGCATCAGCTCGGTGGAGTTGCTTTTGCTTGTTTCACTTTTTGCCTGGTTAGTTGTAGCTAGAAAATCACCCCCAACAGATTATCTTCCTGTAGATCCCTCTCCAAAACTCTATTCTTGACGCCCTCCTGTTTCTTATGTACATGCTACCTCAAAGTGACATCACCCAAAAATAGCATCATATTCCACAGCACCATGTCAACACCAGCTCTACCTTGATCCTACTAGTCTGAACTCCATCTCAAAGTTGGCACGCTGCTTGCTCAACATTGAGTACTGGCTGGTTGGAAAAGCTCTTCTGTCGAAATATGGGGAAGACCAAAGCCATCGTCTTCAGACCCTGCGACAAACTTTATTCCATTGGCACCAGCTCATTCTCCCTGACAATTGTCTAAGACAAGATCTGAAAGTGTGAAATCTTGGTATCATATTTGATCCCAATGTGTTTCCTACCACATTCAATCATCACTGAGACTGCCTGTTTCCACCTCAGTAATATTGATTGCTTCCACCTCTACCTCTGTTTGGTTTCTGCTAAACCTCTCATCCTTGGATTTGTTATTTTTAAATTTGATTATTCCAGAGCCAGCTTAATGAATTACCTAATGTCTGCCCTTTGTCAATGTAACCTTCTTCAAAACTCTGCTACCCATCTCCTCAATCACACCAAGTCCTGTTCAGCTAAGACCCACATACTCATTGTTATACACTCCCATTGTAGCAGTACCTCAAGTTTAAAATTGTCATCCTCATTTCCAAATCCTTCAATGGCATTGTCCCTCCCTATCTCAGTAGTTGCATCAATCCCACAATAGTCAATAGATAAGTTAATGAATAAGAAATGTTTGGAGGGATAAGGGCCAAGGGCAGGCAGGTAGGACTAGATTGGGTTGGGATATCTGGTCGGCATGGACTGGTTGGACTGAAGGGTCTGTTTCCGTGCGGTCTGACTCTGACTCTAATCTCTTTCTCCTGACAGTGTGTTATTGAGAAGAAAGTCTTCTTTCCCTTTATTATGCAGTTGTTCATACTTGATCCAAAGTGCAGCACTTCCTTATTACAGCCTATTACCTATCCTCAATTGGAGGATCACCAGCTGGTTATGATGCTCCTCTTTGTTTGGATTGGTCAATGGTGTGGCAAAGATATTGGAATATCCCAGTCACTGGTTTCTAACAGGCAGTGGGAAATGTTCCAAATGAGTTTATCACATAGACCAGGAAAGGTTTCAGTTTGGCTTTGCCTCTTCAGATAAACTCATGCGAGACCTCAAAGCATTTCTTCACACAGTATTAATTGACACTAAATACATGACGACCTTGCAGGAGACATCTCAGCCTTTAATTGCTCTCGTTCCAACCTTCTGGCAGAGTCTCTGTCACGACTTCAGAGGTCACTATTATGTCACAGCATACCTCAGAGGCTATCTGCACATTCCTTAAAACCTGCCTCTACAGGAAGGCCGGAGGATCAAACCATGCCTTATGTTGAGTAAACAAATCTCAGCCATGTCTTATGATAGGGCTATGTCAGTGCTAAATAATCTGCTAACATTATCAAAACTTGGTAAGATCACAACAGGAGAATTTCGTGCAGTTTTAGTCTCCCTAACTAAGAAAGGATGTTAGCAGATTATTTAGCACTGACATAGCCCTATCATAAAACATGGCTGAGATAAGGCATGGTTTGATCCTCCGGCTTTAAGGAATATGCAGATAGCCTCTGAGGTATGCTGTGACATAATAGTGACCTCTGGAGTCATGACAGAGATTCTGCCAGAAGGTTGGAACGAGAGCAATTAAAGGCTGAGATGTCTCCTGCAAGGTCGTCATGTATTTAGTGTCAATTAATACTGTGTGAAGAAATGCTTTGAGGTCTGGCATGAGTTTATCTGAAGAGGCAAAGCCAAACTGAAACCTTTCCTGGTCTATGTGATAAACTCATTTGGAACATTTCCCACTGCCTGTTAGAAACCAGTGACTGGGATATTCCAATATCTTTGCCACCCCATTGACCAATCCAAGTAAAGAGGAGCACCATAACCAGCTGATGATCATGATGTTGAATCAGTTGGTGTCTGTAGAAGAATAGATCAGCATCGTTATGATTTTAATCATTTCAGTTCATCTGTGGCTTTAAATTGCCTTTCTATGTGCAAAATTCCTTAACCATCAACATACATTCCTTTGTCTGGACGTAACCCTATGTTTCAGGAGGCCCTGGGTGTCAGACCCCATCTACTAGTACTAAACAAAATGGATTTGGCTGATTTGACAAGTAAACCGGTCTGTATTGTAATAAGCTGAGCTGTAATTACATGCTATTTCCCTGTTTCTAAGAGGGCGACTTATATGTCTATTTGAGGTAAAATATCAGAGAAATTTATGGTGACAGTCTTGTGATTTTCACTCAGTATCTCAGTGGAGTGGCTCTGATAGTTTGGTGAAACGTCGATTTTCCTGCTGTTCGGATGCTGCCTGACCTGCTGCGCGTTTCCAGCACCACTCTAATCTTGACTCTGATAGTTTGGTGTTGACCTACAATGGTTGAAAATTTGCCACATATACGTGTCAACCAAAACAGTATTGCTTTTTGTTGCAGTGCCCTGACTCTGCCACCTTGCTGTATTTACTCCAATTAATTAGTGAGAGTGTTCTGGGGACCCGAGTTCAAATCGCGCAATGCCAGATGGTGGAATTTGAATTAACATTTTTTTTACAATCCGGAGTTAAGGGTTTAATGATGACACTGAATCCATTGTCAATTGTCAGAAAAAAAACTCATCTGGTTCACTCATGCCCGTTAGGGAAGGAAACTGCCATCCTTGCCTGGTCTGGCCCACGTGTGACTCCAGACCAATAGCAATGTGGTTGGCTCTCGGGGATGGGCAATAAATGTTCATAATAAATGCTGTCATGCATGAATGATTTTTTCTTTAAGCAATTGGAATAGGCTGCAAGGCAGTCAATAATATTTAAGTAATGTTTATCTAATCACATGGGCCCATAATCTGCAGTTATTTACTAAACACAAGATCCTATCATTAAAAGAATGTGGAAAATCACATGTTTTGAAAATAGAGTTAGCTTTGTCATCATTTGATAGTATAGGATCTCATGAACAAATTGAACTGGAGACTAACAGCGTTATGAATGTTTTGGATGATGAGTTATACAAATATTTGCTGTCCTCATGTTGTATAGGAATTATGAAGCCATTTTCTTCTCAGTTCCAGAATCAAATGTGACTTAGAGGAGGGGAGTCCTTCTTTCTGAATGAATGTAAATAAAGACAGTGTGCCTTGCATTTATATAGCACCTGTCACATCCTCCAAAAGACTAGTGTCAAAGTGTAGTCACATTTGTCGGAAAATTTCACAAGTCTGTAGAACAACACAACAACAGATGCAAACAATATTTTTGGGAGATCTTAGCTTTGAAAAGCATTGCATTGAGAATAAAATTTAGCATTTGACTAAAGCCAGATGTAAATATGGCCACACATTAGTCATGTAACAAATAATTTTAAGAACCTTCCTTAAGTCAAGTTAAAGGTCTTGCCTCATGGCAGTCATTCTGTGTTTATTATTTAGAGAATCCTGAGACAGTTGGAACAGCAAAGAATCCAAAACATTCTCTTCACTGATTGCCTACGAGACAGAGATGTAAATGTGAAGAAAGTAAGTTCTTAACTTGGAATTTAATTTGTTTGAAAGAGTGGGTGGGATGGAGAACCTGCCAGTGGGCCATTCTGTGAGCTCCCTCATGATCAGTCACATCTCTCCTCAAGTTAGTGGCAGCCATTATGGATATCCACCCCAACGTGGATGCAATCAGAGTGATGTGCAAAAGAGGTGAGGAACAAGTTCTCTTTTCTCTCAAAGCAAGTCATTAGGATATGGACTGCACCGCCTGAAAATGTGCTGAGGCTGATTCAATTAAGGCATTCAAGAGGGTGTCAAATGATTATTTGTCCAAAAATAGTGTGCAAGGATATGGGGAGAAATCAGAAGTTTGGCACTAGCTAACAATACTCATTTGAAGAGCACCATAACAATTCTGTGATTCAAAGCGACAATAATCATTGAATGATGGGCATTCATTCAGCAATGAATCTCTCCTTAAACTCTGACCTCTGTAGCAATATTAGACACAGGTTTTCCTCACTCCCTGCCCTTCTGATTAACCTTTTGAGGCAGTGAAGAATCCTGCTCATCTCCACCATGTTGGCCATTGTCAGGACTAAGAGAAACAGCCATCAGACATTCTACCCCATTATAAATATGGTAGGAGCCAATAAAGTTGAAAATCTTTGCTGTTATGGCTAAATATTTGTGAATAGTCTGTGTTTGCAAGCCTGAGCTGCACATCCACTTTTACGTACAGATCCCGAATTAACCTTAACTTTCGTAGTGGATCAGGTGCATGATTTCCTTAAGTTGAATTGGTTTGTTCATTAAAGAAACCTAACTTTGTTTTAGCAAAGCTTCCTGGCTTTTGAGAAGGTCAGACAAATAAAATGAAATTTAAGAACTATTTGCACTGTTCTCCTGTGGAACTCTGTCCATAAATATTTCACAAGATATCTGTATGACATTTTATTTATCACTGAGTCTCTGCTGGTAAGATTTCTTGATGGGAAAGCTGATAAAATGGTCCTTACAACTCATCCTCAGTCTCCACTCCCCATATACCTGTAGAAGGTACAGGATGATTGATTCCTACGCAAATTCTCTGACTAACTGGTTAAGAGGCACAGCTTAGAGCAACTGCTGTGGGAGAGGGGAGAAAAACTGCTATGTTCGAGCAGCAGAAATAAGTTGTTGGAGAAACTCAGCAGGTCTGACTGCATCTGCGCAGATAAAGCAGTCATTGTTTTGGGTTCCATGACCCTTTGTAAGCACTCATCAGGGTTCTGATGAAAGGTTACTGGATCTGAATCATTGACTCTGCTTTCTCTCCACAGATGCTGCCAGACCTGCTGAGTTTATCCAGCAGTTTGTGTTTCAGATTTTCAGCATCTGTAGTCCTTGGTTTTACTTTGGTATCTATCTTCAGCCTTGAGATGCTTTTTAACTTAAGGCAAAAACAACTCCTCCTCTAAAGGTCTGCCAAAACATTCATGCCGGCAAAAGTGAGGACTGCAGATGCTGGAAATCAGAGTCTAGATTAGATTAGATTCCCTACAGTGTAGAAACAGGCCCTTCGGCCCAATAGGTCCACACCGACCCTCCAAAGAGTAACCCACCCAGACCCATTTCCCTCTGACTAATGCACCTAAGACTATGGGCAAATTAGCATTGCCAATTCACCTGACCTGCACATCTTTAGACTGTGGGAGGAAACCTACGCAGACACAGGGAGAAGGTGCAAACTCCACGCAGACAGTCACCCAAGGCTGGAATTGAACCTGGGACCCTGGTGCTGTGAAGCAGCAGTGCTGACCACTGAGCCACCGTGCCGCCCAGGATTCCTGATGAAGGGCTTTTGCCCGAAACGTCGATTTTCCTGCTCCTCGGATGCTGCCTGACCTGCTGTGCTTTTCCAGCACCACTCTAGACTAAAACATTCATGCCTCCAAACTGTGCTGTTACCTGGGAGCCAATCACAATGCAGTTGACAGGCAGAAAGTGTTTGTCATTGAAAACTGGTCACGAGCACACCAACCAATCAGCTTCTTGTCACCAACCAAGGCTCCATTCATGTACAGATCCCTAGCTCCAGTTATTCTACAAATTGGGCTTCCATTACTATTGAACAAGCAGCTGTGTAAACAGTACTTATAATGAGTGTCAGGGTTACCTGCTTTTAAAAAATACAATCCTTCAATAATCCTTGGTTTTTAAAAGGTTTCATTTCCCATTTCAGTCCATAATTGAAAATGCTGAAAAATAATGATACTGTGTTCATAGCTGAGTTGCACCTGTCTCCAGATAGTGAACCAACGCTTCCTAGATTCTTGCGTTGTAGTCACTGGGAATGTGCAAAACAGCAGCATTTGAACTACTAAATCATTAATAGCCAAATAAACCAGAGTCCATTATAAGAATACATAGCCCAAAACCAATGCATGTACCTGAGACAAAAACAGAAATTGCTGGAAAAACTCAACAAGTCTGGCAATGTCTGTGCAGAGAAATCAAAGTTAATTTTTTGGGTCCGGTGACCCTTCCTCATGTCCTGAGTTATGTTTTGGTGAGCCACATTTGAAATTTCTCTTTGATGTTAAGCACCATAAAGAGTATCGAATTATCAGATTTAAAAATACTTAGCTGGAAATACATGAACTGTTTAAGTTTTTAACTTACTCATTACTTGCTGCTTATTGGCAGATTGTTCCTGCTGTTACAGAGCTCATTCAGAAAAGTGACCGGTTTCACAGAACAGAGGTAAGCAGCTCAGGTTGCTACTCTTTAGAATATCTTTACAGTGACTGAATACACGCTCTTGCTGCATGCGAATCTGTGTTGTTCATCGATTTTCTTCTGAAAGACTGTAAACTGCATCACAGAGATTATAGAGAACAGTATTTGTGTATGTTTGGGAACATGGGAGTCACCAAATTATTGAGAGGAGATGACTTTCCTGCTAAGCTGCACAGAGGCTAGAATGTATAACACAGGTCTTGTTCAGTGGAACCATTTATTCACTGTTACACAAAATAAATTGCCATACACAAATATGAAATATTAATGGGAACATTGACCAGGCTTGTAAAACACATCATGTAAGGCCGAACCTGTAAGCAAAGCATCTTTGGAATTCAATTGATAATCATTTACAAAGGAAATCTATTCTGTTCCCCCATTCATCATTGCCTTGTCATAACCAAAATTTGAAATGTTCAAATACATCAACTTTCTTTGAATTGAGCTCAAACTCACTCTTCACTGTACTGATCCCCTCTATTACTTGCAAATTGATAAGTATCTGAACTGTAATGCTATTCAGCAGAGAAATTCTGAGAGGAGTTATTATTAAAATAGGAAAGCAGCACCTCGGTTTAAGTTAGTGAGACACCCTTTATATCAGTTAGATTGAGACGTTTTTGGAAGATTTACTAGTCAAGGCGGTGACAGTGAAATTTTCAGGGAGGATGAGAATGAAGCCAGATATGATATTATAAAAGTTGGTCCACCGAGAGAGAATAGATTGCTTTAATATTGTCACTCCTACCTAGGTACAGTGAAACGCATATAATGTCCCTATGTGCCGACACTATCTTGAATTACAGAATAAATGACTGAATAAATCATGTAAATGGTAAAATACTAAATAAATTAATATTAAATTGATATTACTAAAACTAAAAGAGCTTAAAAGTTCATCACTCCCTCTCCATAGACTTCACTCTCTCTGCTCCCCAAGTCATCGCTGTCTGCATCGTTCCCAGGGTCCTGGCAATCTGCTCTTTTTCTCCTGTCCCCTTTTCTCGTAGCTTTTTCTCACGTTTGATCAAGTACTTTGAAATGCTAGCTGTCACCACTGTGTTGGATTTCTGTACTGACTGTAGTGAGTTTAAGTTAGATTGATAACAATGTTTACAAGCACATTTGTTTAGAAATATGCACACTTGGTCATTCAGGACAAGGCGGGGGTGATGTATAATATTGTCATTTATCTTGTTTCTCTGCAGAACTTAGAATATTGCTTGATGGTAATTGGTGTACCAAATGTTGGCAAGTCGTCTCTCATTAATGCCATGCGAAGGATGTATTTAAAAAAAGGTGTGGTATTTCTCCAAACTTTGTACATAGGCATGTGGCTCTGAATACCTGCATAAATTAATGTTGAATGCAGTGCTAGCTGCAAAACTGTAGACCTGTTTTTAACTTCTTTTTAACTGCTAAGTTAATTTTAAGAATGAAGCGAACAAAGGGATAAGTGAGCCTGGGGTGAAGTGAGAACACTAAGATGCTGATTCCAAAATGGTATGGATTAAAGACTGAGGGTCACACTAAGTAAGAGAAACCCACACTCTGCTGGTGGGGAGCTGCATTGGTAAAAATTGCACTTGGCAGAATTGGAGTGACAGTATTGTGAATCTATTTTTGACTAAATTTCCTTTCATAAGCTTCTCGGGACAGAAGAACTCGTGCTAAAATTCCACAGTTGGTCTCAGAAATGCAGCATGGAAGTCTCATGTTGAACGTTAAACATTTCATCATTCTTTTTGAAATAATATTGGATAGTAC
Source organism: Chiloscyllium plagiosum (assembly GCF_037043375.1). Taxonomy (NCBI): domain Eukaryota; kingdom Metazoa; phylum Chordata; class Chondrichthyes; order Orectolobiformes; family Hemiscylliidae; genus Chiloscyllium; species Chiloscyllium plagiosum. Next base: position 19,532,888 of record NW_028270181.1, on the reverse strand, counting down.
TTTCCGTAATGAGGGGTGCGTGTTGCTGGCCCTGCTGGCAATTATTACTCATCCCTAGTTGCCCTTTAGAAGATGGCGGTGAACTGCCCTCTTGAACTTGTCAAAATCTATTTGTTGTAGGCCGACCCACAATGCCATTTGGAAGGGAATTCCAGGATTTTGACCCAGCAACACTGTCTGTCTTGTTCCTTGGTGCTTCCTTGTGTGAAACGTTATCCTCAACAGTTAAAGTGGGAAACATCATTTACACGTGCCCCACCGAAGGTCCCCGTTACAAAGTATATGTGTGTATGTCCCAGGAAGACTGTGCCATCTACCTGTCCCTCTGCTTCAGGCCTCCATTAGATGTAACTTTCTAGTGTGCACCTTTCTCTGATCAATGAGTGAGAACTTGTCACCAGGCTATTCAATACTGCTGCCGAACCAACTATTTGACCTTATACAAGAGTCTGAACTGACTGAACAAAGTTGTTTTTTAATCCTTTCTAAGAAAGCATCAGGCCGCATACTGGAGCCCGCTGTCCTCCCTAACCACAACTCACACCACCCATTTCCACCTCTGCACCTTTGCCTCATCCAGCCCCTGCCTTTTTCACAATTAGATATTTCCAACAATTCCCCTGATGGCCTGCGCTGTTTATGCAGAATCAAAGTTGAGCTCATTCAGAAGTCTGGTGGAAATGTTCTGACTTGCACCATGTCCTGTTCAGCCTCCACCACTCTGCTCACTGACAGCGGTGGCATTGTGGTGATATCACTGGGCTAGTAATTCAGAACCCCAGGTTGATGTTCTGGAGAGATGGGTTTGATCCCCACCGTTGCAGATACATGGGAGCACCACCAAGATCCCCTCTAAACCACTCACCATCCTCAAATGGAAATATATTGCCATTTCTTCAGTATCACTGGGCTGAAATCCTGGAATTACCTTCCTAATGGCATTGTAGGTGTACCTACAGCATGTGGACTGCAGCAGTTCAAGAAGGCAGCTCATCAGCACCTTCTCAGGGGCAACGAGCGACAGGCAATAAATGCTGGCCATGAGTGACTGAACAAAATGTGATATTTGAATTCAGTAAAAATCTGGAGTAACCAAATAACCTCTCGCCAAAACCAATCTGGTTCAGTAAAGCCCTTTAGGGAAGGAAATCTGCTGTCCTTACCTGGTCTAGGTGTGACTCCAGACCACAGCAATGCCCTCTGGGCAATTAGGGATGGACAATAAATTCTGGCCTACCAACGTCCCATGAATGAATTAAAAACAACATTAGCTCCAGCAACATCTCAGTGATAAAGTTCTCATCTTGATCTCAGATCCTTCCATGGTGTCACCCTTTCTATTTCTGTGACCTCCTCCAATCTACAGTGCTCTAAGATCTGTACACTGCTCTGATTCCGACCCCTTCCACATTCCCTGTCTTAATCCTTCCACCATCGACAGCCATGCTTTCAGCTGCCAAGGCCCTAAACTCTGACAATTCCTCCCTAAACCTTGTCACTTTTCTTTTTCAAGACAAAGATAGTTATAGAATATAGAACAGTACAGCACAGAACAGGCCCTTCAGCCCACGATGTTGTGCTGACCATTGATCCTCATGTAAGGTAAACCTAATGTATAAACCCTCAAAATTCTGTGACCATATGCATGTCCAGCAGTCTCTTAAATATCCCCAATGACCTCGCTTCCACAACTGCTGCTGGCAACGCATTCCATGCTCTCTCAACTCTCTGCGTAAAGAACCCACCTCTGACATCCCCTCTATACTTTCCGCCAAACAGCTTAAAACTATGACTCTTCGTGTTAACAATTTCTGCCCTGGGATAAAGTCTCTGGCTATCAACTCTATCTATGCCTCTCATTATCTTGTACACCTCAATTAGGTCCCCTCACTTCCTTCTTTTTTCCAATGAAAAAAGTCTGAGCTCAGTCAACCTCTCTTCGTAAGATAAACCCTCCATTCCAGGCAGCATCCTGGTAAACCTCCTCTGAACCCTCTCCAAAGCATCCGCATCTTTCCTACAATAGGACGACCAGAACTGAACACAGTATTCCAAGTGCAATCTAACCAAAGTTTTATAGAGCTGCAACAAGATCTCACTGCTCTTAAACTCAATCTCCCTGTTAATGAAAGCCAAAACACCATATGCTTTCTTAACAACCCTGTCCACTTGGGTGGCAATTTTAAGGGATCTATATACCTGCATACCGAGATCCCGCTGTTCCTCCACACTGCCAAGAATCCTGTCTTTAATCGTGTACTCAACTTTCAAGTTCGACCTTCCAAGATGCATCACTTCGCATTTATCCAGGATGAACTCCATCTGCCACCTCTCAGCCCATCTCTGCATCCTGTCAATATCACGCTGCAGCCTAAAACAGCCCTCTATACTGTCAATGACACTTCCAACTTTTGTGTCGTCTGCAAACTTGCTAACCCATCCTTCAATCTCCTCGTTCAAGTCATAAATAAAAATTACAAAGAGCCCAAGAACAGAGCCCTGTGGACCACCACTCACCACTGAATTCCAGGCAGATACTTTCCTTCCACTACCACTCGCTGTCTTCTGTCGACCAGCCAATTCTGTATCCAGACAGCTAAGTTTCCCTGTATCCAATTCCTCCTGACCTTCTGAACGAGCCTACCCATGGGGAACCTTATCAAATGCCTTGCTGAAGTCCATATACGCCACATCCACAGCTCGACCCTCTTCAACTTGTCTAGTAACATTCTCGAAGAACTCAATAAGATTTGTGAGGGGTGACCTGCCCCTCACAAAGCCGTGCTGACTGCATTTAATCAAGCCATGATCTTCCAGATGGTCATAAATCCGATAGTTCTTCTGCAACATGCAACCCTGTGTTACAGACAAGTCACATTTTAGAAACAGCGCTTTAAGTGTTGGCGATATCATTACATTACAGCTAACTCATGTTTAAAAGTTTGCACTTTAGAAACAGTGTCCCCAATTTGTCAATCGTGTTAACAAAATGCGCATTATGGCAGAATAACCTGTACTCCTTAAATTGTCCTTTTTATTATTGAAGTCCTTGGTGTCCATGCCTTGTGAAGCACCTTAAAGACACCTTTGTATATGAAAGATATCATATAAATATGATTTATTGTGAAGAGATGGCTGAAGCTTCAATGCTCTTTGTAGCTGTCATGAATAATATTTTAATGAATGAAAACACTGCATCTCCTGGCACAGGCAGCAGTCACTCATCAGTGGCTAACTATTTATCATGTCTTTTTATAAGGCAAAGCCTCCAGAGTTGGTGGAGAGCCAGGGATTACCAGAGCCGTGCTCACAAAGATACAGGTAAATGTCATTGCAATGTTGGCAATCTTTCCGCTTGCAGATGGCGCTTTGGAGAGTTCACTTGTTGCGGCCACCTTCCCGTGAATGAACAGGAACCTTGGTAAGACGTTGTCGGTGTATTTTGCAGTTGCACAATACCCTGGCTGATAAAGCAAAGTCGAGAGTGCAAAATAGTCAGTGCCTCAAATTAAGATATAAACATATTGTGCAACACCCATTAGTTCACATGTTTATGCAATATAATGAGTAGATAATTAAAACTAAATACAGCAAAGTTTGTTTTAACTGACGCCTAATGAACTGGCATTCTTGATAAACTGGGAAAACTTTTATACACCTGAAATGGCGGAAGTTTATTGTACTATCATGATCTCCGAGTAATCAGTTGAGCGTCCAAGTGAGAAGGCCCTCTGCTGCTAAGTTTTATTTAGGGCAAGGTTGCATTACTATGTAAGGGATTTAGCCTGGAAATAAAGTATAACAGTGATGTGTGTACTCCCTGCATTACGTTTCTATTACTCTGTGTTTTTACATTGATTATGTGGAGCTCTTGATCAGCGGCATACTCCTGGTCCCGTAGTTGCCCATTAGTAAAATTTTTGTTGTAGTTAACATAGGAGTAGGCCATTCAGCCCATTAAACTTGTCCCACCATTCAACACAATGAGGGCTGCACAAATACTTCAATGCCTTTTACTCTCTACACCATTGGTAATGAGAAATCTATCAATCTCTACCTTAATCATACTGAAAGACTGAACCTCCACAGTCCTCTATGGCCTAGGATTCCAAACGTTCACAACCTTCTGAGTAAAAAGACTTTCCTCATCTCAGACTTAAGTGGCATCTCCCTGATTTTTAAATTCTGCCCCCTAGTTCTAGCCTCCCCAGCCAGGGGAAACAGCTTACCTGCACCTTTTATTATTTTCGCATGTACCATGATACAGTGAAAAGTATTGTTTTGCATGGTATCCAGACAAATCATACCTTACGTAAGTACAGAAAAGAGATAGACAGATCTCTCCCTCAATGTCAGCAAAATGAAGGAACTGTTCATTGGCTTCAGGAAGCAGAATGCAGAATATCATGTTGCAACTGCAGAAAAATGGCAGAGAAAGATCAACTCTAATATGAGAGAGGTCCATTCAGAAGTCTGATAACAGTAGGAAGGAGCTGTTCTTAAATCTTTTGGTACATGTTTTCTAACTCTTATATTTTCTGCCCAGTGGAAGAGGGTGGAAAAGGGTGTAACTGGGTTCGGAGAAGGCTTTGATTATGTTGGCTGCTTGCCCGAGGCAATTAGAAGTATAGATGGAGTCAGTGGATGGACAGTGAGATTGGTTTTCATAATGGACTGGGCAGGCTTTCGTGATGGACTGGACTGTGTTCACAAATCTGTAATTTCTTGCAGTCTTGGGCCGAGCAGTTGCTGTACCAAGCTGTGATGCATCTGGATAGGGTGCTTCCTATGGTATTTCTATAAAAATTGGTAAGAGTCATTCCGGACATGCCAAATTTCTTTAGCCTTCTGAGGAAGTAGAGGCATTGGTGTACTTTCTGGTGTGGATGGACCAGGATAGATCATTGGTGATATTTACTCCAAGGAGCTTGAAGCTCTTGACCAATTTCACATCAGAACCATTGATACAGACAGGGGCACGTCTTCCACTTCGCTTCCTGAAGTCAATGAACAGGTCCTTAATTTTGCTGACATTGAGGGATAGATCTGTCTATCTCCTTTCTGTAGTCTGTTTCATCATTGTTTGAGATCCAGCCCTCTACACTGGTGTCATCAGCAAATTTGTAAATAGAGTTCGAGCTGAATTTGGCCACACATTAGTGAGTGTGTAAGGGGCTGAGAATGCAGCCTTACAGGGCACTGGTGTTGAGGATTATCGGGGAGGAGGTGTTGCTGCCGATCCTAGCTGATTGCAGTCTGTGGGTCAGGAAGTCGAGGATCCAGTTGCAGAGAGGGGAGCAGAGTCCTAGGTCTCGGAGCTTGAAGATGAGTTTGATTGGAACTATGGTTTTGAAGGCTGAGCTAAAGTCAGTAAATAGGAGTCTGACATAGGTGTCCTTGTTATCCAGATGTTCCAGGATGAGTGTGGGGCCAGGTAGATGGAGTGGACCTATTGCAATTATAGGTGAGTTATTATGGATCAGGGCAATCTGGGAGGCAGGAGTTGATGTGTGCCATTAGCCTCTTAAGCACTTTATAATGATGGATGACAGAGCCACTGGACGGTAGTCATTATGGCGCGTTGCCTGATTTTTCTTTGGCACCAGGATGATAGCAGTCTTCTTGAAGAAGGTGGGAACCTCACAGCGTAGTAAGAACAGGCTAAAGATGTCTGTAAATACTCCCGCCAGCTGGTCTGGCAGGATCTGAGTGCACAGCCAGGGACTCCATCCGGGCCAGTCGCTTTCTGTGGGTTCACCCTGGAGAAGGCCAAACCTGTGGGTACAGGTACACCCCAGGCTGTCAGGGCACGTGACATCATTTCACTGACCTGTTCAAAGTAAGTATAGAATGCATCAAGATCATCAGGGAGGGATGTATTGTTATCCACAATTCTACTCTGCTTTGTAGTTCCTTTTATAATGTAAGCCTTGCCACAGTCAGTGTGTTTGTATGTGGTTGTGGGAGAATTGTTAGATTCGTGGCAGCCATTGTCACATATTAAAAGCCCGGAAGCCATTTTGAATCTCATCTTGGTGCCTGCTTACTAAAGGCCTATGTTTCCCATGCCCAGCTAAGATAGTTGGCCTTGCAGTTGTACTGATACCTGATAAACAAATTATTTCCTTGCATGGGATTATTCTTCTCTTTGCAAGGACCTATTGTATACTAACACCTGCTTATCAGCTACTAACTGACGCTGTCGAGACATTACGTGATTGAAGCTAATGACTGGGCAAGGTGCCTAGCTTGCTCATTATCCTGCAATAAAGGGTTTGCTAATTGTTAAACAATTGTAACCTATATAATCATGCTACTCTCTGTACCTCGTCAGAGTGACTTGTGACCATTCGGTCGACTTGTCTCTCCCCATGAGCTGACAAATAAACCAGTGTGTGATTCGTCACTTCTAAATTGGAGCAAGTCACCCACCGCAGGATTTTCTTCTAACCCCAACAGTGGTTAATCTGGGACTCTAGTCTGGTATTGTCACTTGGCATCTCTGATGGCTTTGTGAAGATTGTACCTGGATTTCCTGTGTAAGTCAGGGTCACACATATTGAAAACCACAGACCTAGACTTCAGTAGGGAGTAGATCACCGGGTTCATCCATGGTTTCCGGTTGGGAAACACTTGGATTAACTTCTTTGGCATGCAGTCCTCTGCGTGCTCACTGGTGATGTGATGGTAGTGGCACACTCATTTAGGTTGGCCGCTGGGTTCTTGAATATGAACCAGTTCACTGACTCCAAGCAGTCACGTAGGAGTTCATCCATTACCTCAGATCAGCACGGTGCACCTTTCTGTACCAGATCCTCATGCTTCAGTTACTGCTTATAAACCAAGAGATGGAGTACAACCTTATGGTCTGATTTACCAAAATACAGACAGGGAATGGAGCGGTAGGTGTCTTTGGTTGTGATGGGCCTGCTCTGTCTATCCATCTATGTTACAGGTTAATTATTACAGATTATTACTATCTGTAGGACATTGTATGTAATTTTCAACAATGCCATCTTCCTGAACTACAAAATGTGTCGCATGGGCTATGATATTTTAATTTGTGATTAAATGCATCCTATCACTGTCTTAGTATAGAATAGGCCACCACAAATTTACAAATGAGAAAACTGTTTCCTTCCCTTGTTATCAAATTGTCTTGGAAGAATTGAAATTCCATCATTTTTTTTGGAGAATGAGTTGGATTGTGTAATGCATATGTTGAGTCTGTTTATAAATGTGCACCTTTTTACATTGGTTTAAAATTTGTGACCTCTAGTGGCTGTAAAAAGCTTTGCAATATCTGCAAAGATTCGTTCACCCACAAAATGTGACAGCTTTAAAGCTTTATATCTTCCCCGTCCCTCCAGTACCCACTAGAAATTCTTCTTCTCATCTAACAAGGTTGAATGAACAGAGCTCCCATAGCTGTAGAGGATCGCCGTCAAACAGGAAACAACTACCAGCTTTACAATTCTGTTTTAAAAGGTGTAGAACAGGATTATCAGCCTCGGTGATGCAGGAAAGTGAATTCTGATGCAGCAAAGAGGAGTGAATTATGTGGAGGTGACAGAGTCTGGCAGGGGAGAGAAGCTATCATTAAAACACAAGAACTGGGGATGCTGCAAATCAGAAACAAAAAGCAGAACTTACTGGAAAAGCTCAACAGATCTAACAGCAACTGTGGAGAGAAATCAGAGTTAATGTTTCGGGTTCAATGACCCTTAGAACATAGAATAGTACAGCATGGTACAGTCCTTCGGCCCTTGATGTTATGCTGGCCTCTTATCCTATTCTAAGATCAGACTAACCTACATACCCTTCATTGTACTATCCTCCATTTGCCTATTCAAGAATTGCTTAAATGTCCCGTATGTATCTGACTCTGTTACCACTGCTGGCAGTGCATTCCACGCACCCACCACTCTCTGTGTAAAGAACCCACCTCAGACTTCTCCCCTAAACCGTCCTCCAATTACCTTAGAGTTATGACCCCTCATGATAGACGTTTCCGCCATGGGTAAACGTCTCTAATTATCCACTCTATCTATGCCTCGCATCATCTTGTACACCTCTATCGAATCACCTCTCATCCTTCTTCGCCCTAATGAAAAAAGCCCTGGCTCCCTCAACCTTTCTTCATAAGACATGCCCTTCAGTCCAGGCAGCAGCCTGGTAAACCTCTCTGCACCCTCTGTAAAGCTTCCACATCTTTCTGATAATGAGGTGACCAGAACTGAACACAAAATTCCAAGTGTAGTCTAACCAGGGCTCTGTGGAGCTGCAGTATAACCTCACGGCTCTTAAACTCAATCCCCCTGCTCATGAAAACCAACACGCCATATACCTTCTGAACAATCCTATCAACTTGGGTGGCAACTTTGAGGGATCTATGGACATGGACCGCAAGATCCCTCTGTTCCTCCACACTGCCAAGAATCCTGCCTTTAACCGTGTATTTCGTATACAAATTTGAACTTCCAAAATTAGTCACTTCACACTTTTCCAGGTTGAACCCCATCTGTCACTTATTAGCCCAGCTCTGCATCCTGTCAATGTCCCATTGCAACCTACAACAGCCCTCCACACTATCCACAACTCCACCAACCTTTGCGTCATCGGCAAATTTACTAACCCACCCTTCCAATTCCTCAAACAAGTCATTTGTAACAATCACAAAGAGCAGAGATCCCAGAACCGATCCCTGTGGAACACCATTAGTCACTGAGCTCCAGGCTGAATACTTTCCTACTACCACCCTCTGTCTTCTATGAGCCAGACAATTCTGTATCCAAACAGCCAAATTTCCCTGTATCCCATACCTCCTTACTTTCTGCATGAGCCTACCATGGGGAACCTTATCAAGCACCTTGCTAAAATTCATATACACCACATCCACTGCTCTACCTTCATCAATGTGTTTTGTCATATCCTCAAAGAATTCAGTAAGGCTTGTGAGGCATGACCTGCCCCTTGCAAAGCCATGCTGACTATCTCTAATCAAATTATGGTTTTCCAAACAGTCATAAATCCTGTCTTCCAGAATCCTCTCCAATAATTTGCCCACCACAGACGTCAGACTGACTAGCCTGTAATTCCCAGGGTTATCCCTATTCCCTTTCTTGAACAAGGGAATAACATTTGCCACCCTCCAATCATCTGGTACTACTCCAGTGGACAGTGAGAATACAAAGATCATCATCAAAGGTGCAGCAATCTCTTCCCTCACTTCCTGTAGTGACCTTGGGTATATCCCATCTGGCTCAGGGGATTTATCTATCTTTTATGTTTTTCAAATTTTTCAGCACTTCCTCCGTCTTAATGTTAACCTGTTCAAGCATATCAGTCTGTTTCACACTGTCCTCAGAAATGTCAAGGTCCCTCTCAGTAGTGAATACTGAAGCAGAGTACTCATTAAGGACCTCCTCTACTTCCTCTGACTTCAGGTGCAAGTTCCCTCTATTATCCCTGATTGGCCCTACCCTCACTCTGGCCATCCTGTTGTTCCTCACATAAGCCTTAGGGTTTTCCTTAATCCTACCTGCTAAAGCTTTCTCATGCCCCCTTCTAGCTCTTCTAAGTCCATTCTCATTTCCTTCCTGGCTACCTTGTAACCCTCTAGGGCCCTGTCTGCACCTTGCTTCCTCAACCTTAAGTAAACTTCCTTCTTCCTCTTGACTAGAAGTTTCACATCCCTTGTCACCCAAGGTTCCTTCACCCTACCATCCTGTCCTTGCCTCAGTGGGACAAACCTATTCAGCACTATCAGCAAGTGCTCCCTGAATAACCTCCACATTTCTGCCGTGCATTTCCCTGAGAACATCTGTTCTCAATGTAGGCATCCCAGTTCCTGCCTAATAGCATTGTAATTCCCCCTCCCCCAGTTAAATACTTTCCCATACCATCTGCTCCTATTCCTTTCCATGACAAAGCAAATGTCAGGGAGTTGTGATCACTGTCACTGAAATGCTTTCCCACTGAGAGATCGAACACCTGGCATAGTTTATTGCCCAGCACAAAATCCAATATGGCCTCCCCTCTAGTCGCCTATCTATATATGGCTTCAGGAACCCTTCCTGGACACACTTGACAAAAACTGCTCCATTCAAACTATTTTAACTAAGGAGGTTCCAATCAATATTAGGGAAGTTAAAGCCACCCATGACAACAACCCTGTTACTTCTGCCCTTTTCCAAACTCTGCCTCCCAATCTGCTCCTCCATGTTTCTGTTGCTGTGGGGTGGGGGAGGGTGGGGGGGTCGAGTCTGTAGAAAACTATCAATAAAGTGACTGCTCCTTTCCTGTTTCTGCCTTCCACCCATACTGACTCTGCAGACAAACTCTCCTTGCCAACCTCCCTTTCTGCAGGTGTTATACTATCCCTGATTAGCAATGCCACTCCCCCACCTCTTTTTACCTCCCCCAACCCCTTCCTTTTGAAACATCTGAACCATGGAACATCCAAAGACCATTCCCACCACTGTGATAACAACACCATAGTTCCAAGTACTGATCCATGCTCTGAGTTCTTACCCTCATTCCTGATACTTCTTGCATTAAAATAGACGCACTTAAGCCCATCACACTGACTGCACCTTTGCCCTATCAGCTGTCTATCCCTCCTCACAGACTCACTGCATGCTGCATCTGTCTGTTCACTATCTACTCTATCATCTGATCTGTAGCTCCAGTTCCCACCCCACTGCCAATCTAGTTTAAACCCTCCCGAAGAGCCCTAGCAAACCTTCCTGCCCAGGGTATCGGTGCCCCTCCAGATCAGGTGCAACCTGTCCTTCTTGTACAGGTCCCACCTTCCCCAGAAGTTATCTCAATTATCCATATACCTGAAGCCCTCCCTCCTACACCAGCTCTGCAGCCACGTGTTCATCTGCACTCACTCTGTGTTCCTAGCCTCACTAGCCTGTGGCACTGGTACCAATCCTGAGATTACTCCTTTGCTTGTTCTGCCTTCTAGCTTCCAACCTAACTCCCTATATTCTCTCTTCAGGTCCTCCTCCCTTTCCCTACCTATGTTATTGGTACCGATGTATACCACGACTTCTGGCTGCTCTCCCACCCCCTTATAAATCCTGTAGACTCGATCTGAGACATCCCTGACCCTGGCACCCAGGAGACAACATACCATCCAGGAGTCTCGCTCGTGACCACAGAATCTCTTGTCTGTCCCTCTCACCATTGAATCTCCTATTCTCCCCTCTTCCGTTCCGAGCCACGTAGTCAGGCTCAGTGCCAGAGACCTGGCCACTGTGGCTTTCCCCAGTAGGCCGTCCCCCAACAGTATCCAAAGCAGTATACTTATTATTGAGGGGAATAGCCATTGGTGTCTCTGCATTGACTGCCTATTTCCTTTCCCTCTCCTGAAAGTCACCCAGCTACCTTTATCCTCTAACTTAGGTGTGACTACCTCCCTATAACTCCTCTCTATCAGCCCCTCAGCCTCCCGAATGATCCGAAGTTTGTCCAGCACCAGTTCCCTAACGCGGTCTATGAGGAGCTGGGGTCGAGTGCGTTTCTCACAGGCGGAGTCAACACAGACACTAGTGATCTGTATCTCCCACATCCTGAAGGAGGAACATGCAACTGCCCTCGCCTCCATCCCCCTCTGTTCTAAAATGCCAAGAGAGATTGAATAAATGAAAAAAAAAACAACAAAAAGCCTTACCTTACCAATCCTCCACACACGGTGTTTTTATTTGGTTAGAGGAGGAGGATGGGTGGGAGACACTACACTTGTAGTGTCCTGGGTTTAGCCACAGCCCAAATATATCAGTTCATGTGCCCAGTAATCCCCATCCCCGTGTCTGCGTCCACTCCTGTTGAGCTTTCGCGAGGTAAGTCTTTAAGAGGAAAGCTTACATTCCTGGTCCTCGCTCTCACTGGTCCCGCTGCTGAGGAAGGAAGCTATCATTCTCAGTTTAAGTTGAGTTGATGCTTGTATCTCAAGCTGGTTCCCTTTAGCCATCTGGCTCCCTTAACATGAACAAGAGATCAAGGCATTGCTTAAGTGAAAACTCTGCAATTGATGCATCTTGAGCCCTTGGAAACTTCTTTCACAAAGGGATCCTAACTGAGACGAACACCTCCTCTTTTGACTGTCCAACCTGCCTCATTTGTATGCTGGTATACTGTCTGTCACCATGTAGAGTTATTCAAAATCACGAGGGGTCAGGGGAATCACTGTTCCCAGTTGTGGAAAACCCAGATCAAGTGGGCACAGGTATAAGTTAATTGGCAAACGAAGCAACAGTGGTAAGAGGGAAAGGTTTATCACACAGTGTGTGTTTAGGATCTGCACTGTAATACCTGAGATTTTGTGGTGGAGCCAGATTTAATCGAGGCATTCAGGAAGGAATTGAGTTGTTATCTGAATAAGAACAATGTGCAGGGCTTCCATGAGAAGGCATTGTTCAGAGAGCCAACGCAGAGACAATGGGGCTGAATGGCCTTCTGAGATTCTGTTAAGTATCTGATGGTAACACTTGGTATTTTTTTAAAATAAAATGAAATTTCTGGTCACGAAATAAACTCATTCTTGAAATACCTCACTGTGTACACCTTTAGCTGTTGAAGCAATATTTGGAGTGTGATATAGAAACTGGTAAAGGAATGCAGTGTTTGTAACCTTTATTATTTGATAAGAGCCAGTGGAAACTCTCAACCAGCTCAAATATTTACTTCACATTTAGACTGGATAGTGAGAACAGAGCAGCAATTTCTTGTCACATGTATTTTTACAAAAAAAATACTGAAAAGCTTGATAAGCCGCCATCCCATGGCACCTGTGTTAATGACCTAAGGCAGATAAGAACAAGTAAAAATTAAAGCAAAGTTCATCTCAGATCAGTTTCACTTCAGGGAAAAGCCAATTAAGACGATAAACCCTGCTTTCCCACCTTTTCAACCCAGAAGTGATGTGTGGTTTGTCACCCAGCTGTAGATTTGACTGGATAGCGTATATTTTTCTTGTCACCTTTCCTTGTCCTTCAGAATGGAGGAGAATGGTTTTTTTATTCATGTTGTGTGTTCCACAGGTTTGTGAAAGGCCCCTCATGTATCTATTAGATACTCCCGGCGTCTTTTCTCCACGTATAGAAAGTTTGGAAGTTGGAATGAAACTGGCACTCTGTGGTATGCTTTGATCTTCTGTGTTTATTAACAGAAACCTGTGTGCAGCTAACATGTTATTATGGAGGTAAACACTGAGAACTGTGAACTAATATGATGTTAACCTTTTAAAAGTGCATGCAGGGCAAAATTTCCAATCAGCATTGGGCTTATATTGAGCTGAGTGAGATTCTTTCAGCAGTCAAAGAACTAAAACCTGTTATTCTGTCTTTAAAAGATAACTTTTATTAGATTCTCCGTGCATTTTCTGTTGGAGTCATATCTGGCAGAAAGGAATGTGGTTGAGGTTGTTGGAGGTCAATCATTTCGGCTCCAGGACATCACTGCAACTTTCTCAAGCTAGGTATTTTCAAACCTGTGTTCGGAGATGTTATTACACAGCTCTGGAGCAGCTGGGACTTGATCCTGGGTATCCTGGATCAGAGAGAGGGAGACTACCACTTCACCACAACACCCCTTGGTTTCCCTAACTAATGTCTAAGGCCCCGTCATCCTCAACACTTATAGAGTCATAGAGATGTACAGCATGGAAACAGACCCTTCGGTCCAACCTGTCCATGCCGACCAGATATCCCAACCCAATCTAGTCCTACCTGTCAGCACCCGGCCCATATTCCTCCAAACCCTTCCTATTCATATACCCCTCCAAATGCCTTTTAAATGTTGCAATTGTACCAGCCTCCACCGCTTCCTCTGGTAGCTCATTCCATACACGCACCACCCTGTGAGTGAAAAACTTGCCCCTTAGGTCTGTTTTATGTCTTTCCTCTCTCACCCTAAACCTATGCCCTCTAGTTCTGGACTCCCCCACCCCCAGGGAAAAGTCTTTGTCTATTTATCCTATCCATGCCCCTCATGGTTTTAGAAATCTTTATAAGGTCACCCCTCAGCCTCCAGGGAAAACAGCCCTAGCCTACTCAACCTCTCCTATAGCTCAAATCCTCAAACCCTGGCAACATCCTTGTAAATCTTTTCTGAACCCTTTTACGTTTCACAACATCTTTCCGATAGGAAGGAGACCAGAATTGCATGCAATATTCCAACAGTGGCTTAACCAATGTCCTGTACAGCTGCAACATGACCTCCCAACTCCTGTACTCAATACTTTGACCAATAAAGGAAAGCATACCAAACATCTTCTTCACTATCCTATCTACCTGCGACTCCACTTTCAAGGAGCTATGAACCTGTACTCCAAGGTCTCTTTGTTCAGCAACACCCTCTAGGACCTTACCATTAAGTGTGTAAGTCCCGCTAAGATTTGCTTTCCCAAAATGCAGCACCTCACATTTATCTGAATTAAACTCCATCTGCCACTTCTTAGCCCATTGGCCCATCTGATCAAGATCCCATTGTAATCTGAGGTAACCTTCTTCGCTGTCCACTACACCTCCAATTTTGGTGTCCTCTGCAAACTTACTAACTGTACCTCTTATGCTTGCATCCAAATCATTTATGTAAATGACAAAACGTATAGGACCCAGCACCGATCCTTGTGGCACTCCACTGGTCACAGGCCTCCAGTCTGAAAAACAACCCTCCACCACCACCCTCTGTCTTCTACCTTTGAGCCTGTTCTGTATCCAAATGGTGAGTTCTCCCTGTATTCCATGAGATCTAAGCTTGCTGACTTCATTAATTAACTTCCCCCCATCGTAAGATCAGAAGTGGGGATGTTCACTGATGATTACACAATGGTCAGCACGACTCCTCAGGTACTGAAGCAGTCCAGGTAGCATGCAAAGGCCATCTCGAACAATAGAAATGTAACCTGTGATAAAACAGAGAATGCTGGAGAAACTCAGCAGGTCTGGCAGCATCTGAGGAGGGAGAAACAGAGTTAACATTTCCATCCAGTGACCCTTCGTCGAAACTTTGGACTCTTCCAAGGAAGAGTCTTTGGACTTGAAATATTAACCTTATTTTTCTCTTCACAAATGCTGCCAGACTTGCTGTGTTTCTCCAGCATTCTGGTTTTATTTCAAGCATCTATAGCCGTTTGCTTTTATGAAAATCTAACAATATTCCCTTGACATATACTGGCATCACCAGTGGCAACTACAGATATTCACTCCCTCCATCACTGAAGCACAGTAGCAGCAGTGTGTACCAACTACAACAGGCACTGCAGTAACTCACCAAGGCTCAGTATATACCTTTCAAACCCATGACCAATGCCATCTAGAAGGACAGGCCCAGCAGATACATTGGAACACCACCCTCTGAAAGTTCCCCTTCAAACCACTGACCATCCTGACTGGGATAATCTATTGCTGTTTCTTGGTATTACTGGGTCAAAATCCTATGGAATGCCCTCCCTTGTGACATTGTGGATGTAACAACGCCAAACGATCAGCAACAGTTCAAGGCAGCTCAGCACCTATCTTCGGGTGAGCTGTTAAACCTAAGATCCTGTCTGTAGATGTAAAAGGTCCCATAGAAATATGGGAGTTCTTCAAGTGGGTCACCAATAACACTCAACCAATACTGAAGAAAAAAATATCTGGCTGTTCATCTCCTTGATATTTGTGGAATCCTGCTGCCTGTTAACTAGCTGTTGAGCAGAGTGACTACACTTTATTAGTACTCAATTGGCAATGAACTACTTTGGGTCATGAGCATCTAAAAAGTGTTCCCTCAATGCAAGATTTTTCTTTCTTTCCTTCTTATTTAGTAACTTTGTCATTTGCATTTCCCACAGGAACTATATTGGACCACTTGGTAGGAGAAGAAATAATTGCAGATTATCTACTTTTCACGCTGAATAAACAACAGAAGTTTGAGTAAGAGTTATTTTACAACCACTTTTTGAAGTGGATTAATTCCTAACGGTTCATACACTGGACTGAATGTTGCATTTCCACATGCTGTAATCTGAATGGAAGGGTGTTTTTTATGCTGCATACTCTGGACAATAATGATCTTGGAATTGTTTGGATAGTTATGTCTAAATTGGGGCGAACACATCATCTAAATACTTCCTGTTTCATTAATCACTCAACTGCTAAATATTCAGATTCTTTAATTGTAAGTCTGTATGTCCCTCTGGCTCTAATATGTATATGCTTCTTGATGGATAGGACATTGAACATTACAGCACAGTACAGGCCCTTCGGCCCTCAATGTTGTGCAGACCTGTGGAACCAATCTGAAGCCCGTCTATCCTACACTATTCCATTTTCATCCATATGTTTATCCAATAACCATTTAAATGCCCTTAAAGTTGGCGATGGGCATGTACGAAGGGGATGCAAACCTCGGTTCATTGTTGCATTCACATTTACATCATTTGGATGTACAAATGTGTACAAGAACCCCAGATCTGATTCACTCCGCTGTAAAATGCTGCTTCTTAGTAGATAATCAGGTGGCTCAGCAACAACAGAGCTCGGGTGTGGGGAAATGCAAACGTAATATCCATTTTCCTGATTCTGCCTATCATCCTCCAGACCATCATACCTGAGATCCACTTTTGCTGGTTTTCATTGAATTGATTTTCATTGAATGTTTGTTTGTGTGGAGAAACTGAGTGGCAGGAGGGGAGTAATCATTTACCCAGTGGAAGAAAATCACGCTGGTTCCTGTTTCTAACTACTGTTTACATGCGTGCTGCTTGGGAGTATGGTAACATTTAGTAAAGATGAGATCAGGCAGTTCCACATCCCAGTTCAAGCCTGCGCATCTTTGGACTGTGGGAGGAAACCGGAGGAAATCCGCACAGACACAGGGCCAAAGTGCAAACTCCTCATAGACAGTTCCCTGAGGCTGGAATGACTGGTGGGTTGCTCAGTTTATTACCACCACCGCACCCAGAAACCACCTCCCCCTCCACAGCCTAGATTGTGTGCACAAATACCCTACTGTTTCAGAGTGCAGTACTGAGCCAAGCCTGGCACTAAAAGGAACACATTCATTAGCTGTTTGTGAAATAATTGAATTAGATTTGGGTTCAGATTATTCAAGAGGCTGCTGTGCCTGTCTTCCAGTTACGTTGAGCGATATCAGCTGGGAGAGCCTTGTGATGATCTGCAGACTGTGCTCAAAAAAATAGCCGTCAAACTCGGCAAGACACAGAAAGTAAAAGCCATCACTGGTGTTGGTAGGTAGTACATTATCAAACTTTTATTCCTAACTGAAATTAAATCCAACTTCCTTCGAAAAGTAAGAGATTCATGCTGATAAAGTACACAATATCAAATCATTAAATCATTTCCTATGTTAGAGTTACCTATTGCGCTAGCATTGTATATTTAGATCAGATAATTAAAAGCATGCATATTTTTTCAAGTTGAGTAATAATTCACACTTTAGAATGAAATACCCAAATGTGTTGGTGCCTCCTTATTAATGTTTGATGTGATTAGCGTCTGATGGCATTTAATTGAAGTTGTACATGGCTGAATTGAAATTACTGTCTGTGCTGCAATTTCTAGGTGACATTAACATTCTCATGCCAAACTACAGTGCAGCTGCATATGACTTCATCAGGGCATTCCGGAAAGGTGAACTGGGAAAGGTCATGCTGGACTGACGTTAACGCATCTAGCTTTAAACAATGAAGAGCAGAACATCTTACCAAAGATTTGACATGGCCAGTGCTCCATTGTGGGAAATATCTGCATCACAGTGTATTGGAGCACTTCTTAAAACACCTTTCACGTCATGTGAAATACTAATACAAAAATGAAAGTTACCTGACTGATGAACATGTGGAGCATGGCTGCTTTATATTCAAAGTTGAAGGGTTTCATTCTCAGTGAGTTTTGGGAATGACAACCAAATAAAGCCGGGGACTCTTGTACAAATGCCTAATGTTTGGAAACAGCCTGAATATAATACTCATGACAAAAATAAAGAACTGAACAATAAACCCATCACTGCTGCCTTTTCAGATCAGGTAAAAACTGAGTAGTTTTGGTTAAAAATATGCAGTGTAGTTTTCTGCAAGTCGGTCAAGATATCGACGCAGTCTTCAATAAAACTAGGTTACATGAAGAAGTTTCACAATTGCCCCATTTTTAGTCAAAATTAAGAAATGACTAACTTCAATTGTTTTTTTGAATATTAGTTAACATAGCAAGTGCTGACAGTGTCACAAGAAGATTTGATTTGAATAAATTAATGAACTTCAGTTGTATGCCCAGGTTCATTATACTGGTTGTGTTTACATTATCAATATTCATTCAAAACTTTAGACTCAGTAACTCCTTTCCATTTCATTGTCATCTTGTCTTTAGTATTTATCATTTTTAAGCAAGTATATATATTGTTAAAAGTTATTTAATTCCATCTTTTGTAATATTTTCTTATTGAATAGCTCCTCAGGAGCATATGTGCCCCATCACCACCCCTAACTTTTAGTTAATTATCTTTATTGTCCAAGATGAATTGTGGTCTGCTGTGTCAGAAGTGATTTTTGAAATGATTAAAGGTTTGCGTTTGCATAAAACGTGGTCGGTTATTTTGGTATGTCCTCTATGTGACAAACCTAAATTTGCTCTGCATTGTCCTAGATTCATTAGATTTGTTCTGTGTCCACTGGAAATTGTTCCATTTCGGTCCCTTCAGTGGCATTAGACTCTTGGGGTTCACTCTTGTGTCCAATCCATTCTTTAAAGATCACATTGTACTGTTGAATATGGAATGTATCACAATGCATTTAGATTCTTTTATCTATTCTGGGTGCAGCAGCCATTATTTAAATCAATATGAGACAGCACTAAAATCACCATTACGAAGTTTAATGCATTGAATTTCCGAATTCACTTTAGTTTTAGTGCAAGTCCAAATGACCTGTAATTCCCCTGTGGCAGCTAGAAGACACCCAGTTACCTTTGTGAAAATAACAAGTGGGTATAGTCCATTTACTAAAGGGATCGTGAAAAGTATGCTCATGTCCCCTCAGGTTGTGAATACTGTGGAGTTTTTTTTTTATACATTCAGCTCAAACATCAAACAAATTTACAGTAGGTAATGATGTGCTTTATCATGAAGCATGCGGCATCTTAACTCGATCACTATTTGTGTATTTCTGCCGCATTTGATGCTGTGTATAAAATATAAATTATGGAAAAGAGTAAAATAAAAATTAATTCAAGCGATTTTGAATCCATCACATCATTTGGCAAAAATAGTTCCTTTCCCCTGACCTATCATTGCTGCTTCCATTTTGTACTTTAACATGTCAGAGATGCACAGCGTGGCAACACACCCTTCAGTCCAACTCACCCATGCCAACCAGATATTCTAAATTAATCTAGTCCCATTTCCCAGCATTTGGCCCATATCCCCCTCTATACCCTTCTTCATGTACCCATCCAGATGCCTTTTAAATTTTGTAATTGTACCATCCTCCACTACCTTCTCAGGCAGTTCATTCAATATATGCACCACCCTCTGCATGAAAACATTGCCCCTTGGGTCCCATTTAAATCTTTCCTCTCTCACCTTAAACCTGTGCCTTCTAGTTGTGGACTCCCCCACTCCTGGGGAAAATTCCTTTACTATTCACCTTATCCATGTCCCTCATGATTTTATAAACCTCTATCAGGTACCCTCTTTAAGCCTTCATCATTCCAGGGAAAATAGCCCCATCCTATTCAGCCTGGCCCTCCAGCTCAAATCTTCTAACCCTGGCAACATTGTTGTAAGTCTTTTCTGAACATTTTCAGGTTTCACAACATCTTTTCTATTGCAGGAAGATCAGAATTGAATGCAATATTCCAAAAGTGGGCTAACCAATGTCCTGTGGAGCCGCAACATGACCTCCCAACTCCTATACTGAATGAACTGTCCAATAAAGGCAAGCATACCAAAGGCCACCTTCATTATCCCGACTGCCTGTGGCTCCACTTTCAAGGAACTATGCACCTGCACCTCTTTGTTCAGCAACACTCCCCAAGACCCTACCTTAGGTGTATAAGGCATGCCCTGACTTGCCTTACCAGTGCTATATTAGGTCATTGTTACAGCATAGTTTAAAGAATGCCATGTGAATCTGCTTTCATGTATAGCCATCATCAGAAACACTTAAAACAAACATTGTCAGATCTTGAGTGCAGTAATCTAAAACAGAATCATTTGACAACCTTGTTTATATTGTCTTTCTTCAGTACTAATGTGATCTCAGCTTCTGCAAACAGTCCATTATTATCAGATCCCAGTACATAGCCATTCCTTTATTGCAGTTCAGATTCAACACCTCAAAACGTGGAGGACGTTAATTAAAGGACGAGAGAATACTCACTTCCTCCTTTAACCTGTTCTCTTTAAAAAAAAACCCTATCACCGGCATCCACAAATCACTAATTGTTGATTTTATTTCAGCATGTCTCCTCATGTTCTCAGACATGGTGGTGTCCTGGGCTTTGGGAACCTTTGTACTTCATCAAAAAAAGCTTAAATTTTAGAAAAAAAGTCACCTCCTAAAAACTGTCTAAGTAGACAGATATATTGGCGTGGAGGAGACAATCGTCTGTGACATTACCCAACCTGTGAGAGTGGGAGTCACAAGCTTCAAAACAGGAATGGCTGCCGTGAAACCCCAAATAAACACTAACAGTCTAAGAATCTTTTAAGTCTTTCTTTTTTCCTATTTTTGGTGGGTGTGGCCTAACACAGAACTTTGAGGCCTGATTGCTGGTACCAAAAAAAGTTCGCGACAAAAAAAACCTGCAGATGCTGGAATCCAAAGTAGACAAGCAGGAGGCTGGAAGAAGACAGCAAGCCAGGCAGCATCAGGAGGCGGAGAAGTCAACGTTTCAGGTGTAACCCTTCTTCAGATTCCAAAGAAAGATTAGATTACTTACAGTGTGGGAACAGACCCTTCGGCTCAACAAGTCCACACCGACCCGCCGAAGCGCAACCCACCCAGACCCATTCCCCTACATTTTACCCCTGCACCTAACACTATGGGCAATTTAGCAATGCCAATTCATCTAACCTGCACATTTTTGAACTGTAGGAGGAAACGGGAGCACCCGGAGGAAACCCACGCAGACACGGGGAGAATGTGCAAACTTCACACAGTCAGTCGTCTGAGGCGGGAATTGAACCCGGGTCTCTGGCACTGTGAGGCAGCAGTGCTAACCACCGTGCCAAGGCCTGTAATAAGTTTTTTAAATGCTGTAGTTGAAACAATTCCCATCATAATGAACTTCTCTCTATAACCACGGTAAAATCAAAAGCTAAGCCCTCTACCATTGGTCAGTAGCTGAAGCTGGCCCCAACATCTAGGGTTTCAGCAAGTTTGAGGCAATAAAGTGGGATCAGACCGGGGAAATGTAAAACTCACAGCATCCATAATAAACTTTTGTACGAATGACATTGATGAATCGTCTGCTTGGATGATCTGTGTCCCTAAACTGTTAACATCATCTTATGGTGCAAATCATTTATGTAATTGTTTCTGGAACAGACTTATATAGTTGCAAGAGGATAAGACATGTCCCATTCACATTCCCGCCTCAGACGACTGACTGTGTGAAGTTTGCACATAAAACAAGAATATATTTTATCAATGGAACAACTTAATCTTCCTCACTTCTAACTAAAATGGATCATTTTAATGATAAAACACTGTGCAATAAGTCTTTTATTGTAAGGAAATATTTTTTCATACAGTGAAGGGATCACCAAATGGAAACCATTACAACTTATTAACAATACAGAATATTGGGGCACATAATGTTGATGTAAGTTACACAGTTTTAGTCTATCCAAGAAAAGTTTCAAATATTTTGTCACATCATAAAATGTAACATTACAATTTACCAAGTATATAAATTCACCAAACAACGCATTCTCTGTAACAGTACACCACAAAGCAGCTTAGAGAGTAGTTATCATTTTGAGCACTTCCTTTGGACTGCATATAAAATGGAAACCTGTTCTTCCCATAACATTACCTTATAAAATATTATTGGCAGTATTATTGTAACTAAATTACTTGTTACTATATAAAATGTTTGAAACATCATTTCCACTTTTAAAATATCAAAGGAACTTCAAATAGGCAACAAAACTATTCATAGCACAAAAGCAAAACACTGAATGTTGTAAAATTTTAAGTAACATAAAAATGCTGGAAAAATTCAGCAGATCTGGCTGCATCAGTGGTGAGAAACCATGGTAGTGTTTCAGACCAATGACCTTTCATTAGAACTGAAGAAAAGTAGAAATGGAAGATCTATGATCTTCATCCCTCCAGCGTCCCCACCACCACTTAAAAGACTTACATTTAGGAAAAATAGTAGGCCATTCAGCCCATCAAACCTGTTCCACTATTAAAAATTATCATTGCTTTTACCCACACTAACTCCAAAATCCACGCTATTGGTAATTAGAAATCTTATCGACCCTTACTTTAAGCATGCTGGAAGACTGAGCTTCTCCAGTCTTCTTGGGTAAAGAATTCCAAAGATTCATAACTCTGTGCAAAAGAAATTCTCCTCATCTCAGTCCTAAATGGCATACATTTTATTAGTGAGTTTTGAGAAGATTTGTAGCTCAAGTTGAGATTCTGGATGTAGGTTTGCTCAATGAACTTTCAACTCAGCAATAAAATACATTTTATTTTTAAATTGTGCTCCTTGCTTCTGTTTCTCCTTAGTTCTGATTAAACAGCATCAAACTAAAACATGAATCTCTCTCTCTCTGTCTCTTAAAGTTACTTTGACCTGCTGAGTTTTTCCGGCTTTAATATCTATCCACAAATTGGTTTGACAGTAAAGACCCGCAACTCTCCATTATATGCAGAGGTTAAGTCACTGCTTTTCCCCATCAGGGTTTTATTATATCTAAACCTTGCACCTTCTATTGAGAGAAAGAAGGTTTAAAATTTAAAGGAAAAAGTAGTTTGGCAATCAAAATACTTTATGTAATTCTATTTGAAAATTTTCAAAATTGATTGACAGATTTCTGTTGGGTAAGGGCTTATTGTTGAAGCAAATTTACATTTAGTCCATCCTGTAGAATAAATGTCCTATATTTTTATATTGATTGTCTTGGGTATTTTTAAAATACACTGTCAGGTTTTGGGTGTTTCTGCTCAGGCCAGCATTTATTGCCTATCTTTCATCGTCCTTGAGAAGGTGGTTATGGGCTGCCATCTTGAATCACTTTAGTGTGATTGGGGCGGGAGGTCCAGGTTATTTTTCTCACAGTGACAGTGAAGGAACAGCGATATATCTTCAAGTCGGGCTGGTGAGTGGCTTGCAGGAGAACTTGCAGGTGGTGGTGTTCCCTTGTATCTGCTGCCCCTATCTTTCTAAAAGTAACAATAATGCAGTGATCCCACTGTCAAGGAAAGGCTGCCAGCATTCTCAAAGATCCATCCCACCCTGGCAATGTTTTTCTACAACCTCTACCATCGGGGAGAAGGTACAGAAGCCTGAACACACGCATCAGCCGGTTTCGTAACAGTTTTTACCCTACTGTTGTTAGAATACTGAATGGACTCACAAACTCTTAACATTCGCCTATACCTGTGTTTTTGTTTTTGCCACTGTTACATATATTTACTATCTATGCTACTTTGTGATCTGTCTGTATTGCTCGCAAGACAAAGCTTTTCACTTGCCTCAGTACACGTGACAATAAATTCAATTCAATTCACCAACACCAGCTACACTGACTTAGATGGTTTTCTTAAATGAAAAATACTGTGAGATATTGTTCTAAGATCGATCAGGATGCATTTATGTTTAATCAGTTAATGTCAGGGGTGAAACCCTGGTCACCCTAAGACTGCACACATAAAGGGAAAGGGTAGTATTTTGAAGAATGAAAATCTGTTGCTATCAACTGAATCAAGATAATGTTTAAGAATTTTGTAGATTTTCCTTTTGTGATACAGAGCAGAAGAAGTGTTCAAAATTGTCTGGAGTCTGAGGAAAAGGGGAAAAATTCTTTCAACCATCAGGATAGTCAATAATAAAAAGCCCCAGATTTAAGGTAGATGGCGAATACAGCAGAGGGGTTATGAGGAATGTTTTAACATAGTGAGTTATGATCTCCAGTGCACTTCCTGAGGGGGTCATAGAAACAGATTCAATGATAACTTTCAAAAGGAAACTGGATAAAGACATGGAAAGAAAGATTTGCTGTGTTTTGGAAAAAGAACAGGGGAGTGGGATTAATTGGGTAGTGCTTTCAAAGAACCAGTATAGCTCAGTGGGCCAAATAGCCTCCTGTGTTATGGGATTCTATGCTTTCATCCGAGTGCACTATTGCTTCAGCTCCTGATGCTTAAACAGATTTTCCTCATATGCACATACTTTCTCACTGAATCAACCTGATTTTGTTTGTTCCGTAGCCCAGGGACACCTGTGGAGTCCATATATTGAAATATTAGCTTCAAACACAAATTTCACTGCTTTGACTGAATGTTCTTGTTGCCTGTTCAGGTTAAAGTCATGAGCTGTCAGAACATTTGTAATTTTCACCTATGATAACATCTGTTTGAAAACACTAAGTGTAATATTAAATCACTTAGTTGGACAACTCGTTACGTTGAACACTACAGCACACAGATAGGTTGTTCTGTCCAAGCAATGTAGCCAATGCTCCACTTAAACCTACACTCGTTCGATTTACTTCACCTCAGTACATGCCAATACATCCATCTATTCCTTTCTCTCTCTGGTCCTTAGCTAACTTCCTGTGAACTACAAGTCAAGCTTTATGCGGTACTGAGTTCTGCATTCTCACAACTCTTGATAAAAAATAATTCTCCAGAAATCCCTTAATACTAAGTCTTATATTTATGGCCTTTAGTTTTGGACTCTCTCAGATATGGAAATATCTCTGTTGTATCTCATAAATACTAGTTGGACTCCAGCTTCTACTAACACAATGACAGATCCAATTGGCATCAAATGTTCCAAGTACCAATAAGGCAGTTATACTCCACATTCTGCATGAGGAGAGTTTTAATATTGCTCCAATGAAAGAAATACATTACCACAATTTCCCTTTATCAATATTTTTAAAAAATGGAGCAATTCAAATTCTGTAGCGAAGTACATCTGGAAGTGGTCAGTATGTACAGTCTTGGCTTCTTACCAGATACAATCTAACATCCATCAGATCCTGCCAAATTTATAAAAATAACTTTTCATATGGTCTGCTGAACTGTCTGTAACATCAAACTTTAAGAGAATTAGCCACATTTATGCAATGTTGCCTTGTGTTCACGATGGCATATTTGCAAAGGCTAGCAGATAGGAAACCCAGAAGGGACTGGTGGATCATTTAGCTTTCTCAGAGCATTGAAAACGTGGAGGTTGATGGAAACAGCACTTATTTTTAAAGATAACTTTGTAACAATTCCATATATTAATCAGTTCCTACCACAACATAGCCGTAATTTGCAAACTGACATTACCGCAGCAAAAAAAAACCATAAATACACTGCAGTTTGATTCTTATCTGAAACTGTTATAACTCATAATCTACTATGCTGTCTAAATCTATTCAACGCCATAAATGAGTGATGTGTCTATGAACAATACTAAAGCACCGATGAACTTCCTAAAGAGACCGATGATTGTAGCTGTGGTAGAGCCACTGAGCACCGCTCTCTGGGGTCTTAAGGTTGGACATATTTGAAGGTCAGCACGGAACAGATGGATGATAAGCTGTAGGAAGGCCAGAAAGATGAGGCTGAGGACGTCCAGGCTCTATAGCTGTAAACTCCTCCGTCGGATGTGCAGTTTTTGACTGGGACGCAGCTCATGTTAACGTAGCTCTGTGCATCCTCATCCCAAATCAGCCTCGACCCCCGCAATCTGCCTGCTGCGTATCCAACTGCAAGTCCAGCTGCAGCTCCAGCCGCTGCCCCTGCTACTGCCACTCGGGCTTTGGAGCTGTAGGACCCGTAGCGACTGGGGTGACTGACCCGTACCCGGGGTACACGGAGACGCCCACGGGATGAACCCCGGGCTGACCCCCGAGCCCCTCCTCTCCCTCCCTTGCAAGTGCCATTCTCACAGAAGGTGGCTACCAGCAGAATGACCATCCAACATACGGCTGTGGTCCTATTCATGATGAAGCATTCAAGAGACCTGAAAAGATTAGCATCATTTAGATATATTAAAATCTAAAGCAGCTTCTTTTATTAAACAAATAGCATGAAATCCAGAGTATAACATGGCACAGTGGCTCAGTGGTTAGCTATGCAGCCTCACAGCACCAGGGACCCAGGTTCAATTCCACCCTCGGGCGACTGTCTGTGTGGAGTTTGCACATTCTCCCCGTGTCTGTGTGGGTTCCCACTGGGTGCTCCGGTTTCCTCCCAAAGATGTGCAGGTGAGGTGGATTGGCCATGCTAAATTGCCCACACTGTTCAGGGATTGATAGGTTAGGTGTATTCATCAGGGATAAATGTAGGGTACGGGTCTGGGTGGATTACTTTTCGGAGGGTTGGTGTGGACTTGTTGGGCACCAAGTAGCCTGTTTCTACATTGTAGGGAATCTATAAACACAGCAAAATGCTTCTCAAAGTCAATGACTGGGAATTATTTTTTGAGCCAAGTGTAAATTTTCTGTGAACTCATTCAGACTGATGTTTTTCAGATTAGATTAGGAAATAGCTCATTTTCAACCCCTAATCTCAACAAGAGGAATAGCAATGGACTCAAGAAGTTCTAAAATAAAACAAATAACCGCGGATGCTGGAGACCTGGAACAAAAACAGAAATTGCTGGAGAAATGCAGCAGGTCCAGTGGCTCTGAAGAGTGATAGAATCTCTACAGCGTGGAAGCAGGCCATTCGGCCCATCAAGTCCACACTGACCCTCCGAAGAGCATCCCACCCAGGCCCAACCCCCCCCTCCATCCTTTCCCTGTAACCCAGAGGGGAGGCATGGAGCAGAACTGCTGAGGTGTGGAAAGGAGCAGGATGGATGTTGGACTAGAGATCAGTACGGTTGGTCAGTGGCTTGCAAGCCTTGTCAGACCACGTGTGGAAGCCCCCTGTACTGACCTACTGCAATGTAATGTTTATCTAGTAATCTGTCTGTCTAGCTGACTGTAATGTTTATCCTTTTAACTTTTTTCTTATTTTCTAGCTTATAGTTAATGAATCCCTGTAAGGTAATGTGACATTTTTTTCTTTGTTTTGTACCTACAAGGACTTGAGTACACATGACAATAAACCATTTGTAATTTGAGCCCTGCATTCCCCATGGCTAAACTACCTAGCCCGCACCTCCTGGTCACTATGGGCAATTTTGTGTGAACAATCCACCTAACCTGCATATCTTTGGACTGTGGGAGGAAATCAGAGCAACTGGAGGAAACCCACACAGACCCTGGGACAATGCGCAAACTCCACATAAACAGTCGCCTGAGGCTAGAATAAAACCCAGGTTCCTGGCGCTGCGAGGCAGCAGTGCTAATCACTGAGCCACCGTCTCACCCATTTTATAGAATTACTGACTCACTGGATTCAAAACATTAACTCTAGCTTCTCCTCACAGATGCTGGTGAGTTTCACCATCAATTTCTGTTTCTGCTTCAGAATTTCCAATCCACGTTTGCAGCGTGAGTCAAAAATGAGAAAACCTACCTTTCAAAGTCACTTCTATAAATCCAGTAACAAACTTTCAGATGTTATTTTCTCCACATTTCTTGCTGTGTTGTTTCATCGTATTGTACTTTGTTTTGGCTTCATTATCCCTCATACTTGCAACATTTACCTTGTAATTCCACATTGAAATCAACCCAGTGGTTTAACTTAGTTCCTGCAATATTTGGTGTAGGAGGACATGGCAGAAAGTCAGTGAGCTAAAGCCAACAGGGACACAGGGATTGTGTCACTACCAACAACTGAGTGAACTTGCTTGGGGGTCAACTAAAGAAGTCAGAGACCAAAGGGCTTTTATTGCGCCTGGGAGAGAAATTGCCGATATGTCCCCGATAGCAACTTTGGATAAAACAAGCCCACATTTTTTTACAGGGCTTTTATTAGCAATGGTTCCCTCTCCAATAAGCTGCTGTGTATTAAGTCATGAGGTGGTGGTGCTGGTGTTGGACAAGGGTAGACAAGGTCAGAAATCACACGACAGCAAGTTATAGTCCATCAGGTATATTTGAAATCACAAGCTTTCACAAGCGCTGCTCCTTCATCAGTTGACTTCACCTAACGAAGGAGCAGTGCTCTGAAAAGTTGTGATTTCACATAAACCTGTTGGACTGTAACCTGGTGTCCTGTAACTTCTGACTATGTATTAAGTACCACAATATATACCTGGTCTGGTACACGTTCAGAAACAATAGCAATGAGATGCAGGCAAGAGAAGCAGTTAAATCATGAATTATTTTGGTTCAATTATTTTCTATACTTACTCATACCATCAAGTGTAGAGATTTTTTTAAAATTTGTTTTAATCACATTGACATTCCTTTGTATAACCATTGTGCCATCACCTGGGCCTAATCTACACTCAATGGAAATTTCTCGCTCCCTTCTCACTGTCCCTGCAACACAAAGTGAAAATGGTTAAAGACAGGCCAAAAATAAAATCGTACACTCATGACATTAACAGAATATTGCACTTTGAAACATTTGACATAACTAGAATTTATTGTATGAGGCAAACGAATATAAAGGACGTACATGATGAAAACATTGTCGATTTCTTTCATATGCAGATGTATATTTCCACCATTGGACCTCCTGGCTAAAGAGTATTTCTAGGCACAACATTTGTGTTTCACAATGTCACAAAATATGATGGTTAGGTAATAGAGATGGAACTGAAGAACAATGAGTAACTCAGTGGACTACACAGACTGCAGACTGAGCATTTAGATCGCTACTCAAATCTGTTATACGTGTTCCAAATACTGAATTAAATAGCTTCTCTCAAGTGAGAGTCCAGTTCGAAAAGGGGGAATTTTTGTTTCAGTTAAAGGTGAAATATTAGATTTAGTTTAAGTGCCCCTATTTTTGTAAGGGAGATAAAGATCTGTTATTGGAATGAGAGGTTACAAATGATAAATTGTGGCTTTATTCACTAGAAAAGATTTTGAAGAGTGAATAGTGAAAGGTAGATTCTACAATAGGTACTTCCAAATCATGAGAACATGAACTCAGGATTACCCACTAGAAGACGGGAAAGGAAATCTAGTGGGATTATTTCACAGTGATTCAAAAATTAAATAGCTTTTGATAAACAACGAATGAAACAGAAACTGAAATGAATGAGACTCAATACTGAAAGCATATTTAGTTTTTATTATTCATTCAGGGGATGTGGATGTTGGGCAAAGTTTTTGAATGGTGGTGATCGGTCTCTTGAACCGTTGCAGTCCATATGCTGTAGGTGCACCCACAACGGTATGAGAGAGAGAGAGTTCCAGGATATTGACCCAGTGACAGTGAAGAAATGGTGATATATTTCCAATTCAAGGTGGTGAATGACTTGGAGGGGAACTTGCAAGTGGTGATGGTTTCATGCTTATGCTGACCTTATCCTTCTGCATGGAATTGGTCATGTGTTTGGAAGGTGCTGATTAAGGAACTTTGGTGAATTTCTGCAGTGCATCTTGTCGATGGTAAAAACTGCTGTCACTGTGCGTCAGTGATGGGGGGGGGGGTGTGAATGTTTACGGATTTGGTGTCAATCAAGCGGGCTGCTTTTTCCTGGATGATGTTGAGCTTTCTGAGTACTGCTGGAGCTGCACTCATCCACATGAGTGAGGAATATCACATCACACTCGTAACTTGTGCCTTGTAGGTGATACACAGGCTTTGGAGAGCCAGGAAGTGAATTACTAGCTACAGGATTCCTGGTCTCTGTCCTGCTCTTGGAGACACAACATTTATATAGTCAGTCCAGTTCAGTTAGTGGTAAGCCTCAGGATGTTGATATGTCTGACAGTCCTGGTCAAGGTATCTATCTACAAGCCCAGACAGTAACACTCATCTTGAAACAATAAAAATACTACAGGGAATTTCAAATTGATGTAGTTAATATAGGAAGCAGAGGAAGAAAGGAGAAGAATTTAGGTCAGAAATTATCCACAAAGCATGTAAGTAACTATAGTGGCAAATGGTGGATTTATCACCAGATCGACACAATGAGATGCAATTGGGTCATGAATGTTTTTACTTGAAGAATGATCACATACTTTGAAGTACAGTTTTCATTGGCCATAACATACCACTGTGACTAGTTGGTTCATGGTTTGGAGATTTTACAGTTTCAGAAATGACAATTTATAATTTCAGTTGATCAACTCAGTTGTGCAAATGATTCACATCAGAATCAGTCCTTATGCGTTACACTATGGACAGTTTTAATCGACCCATTCAGAGGTGTTATGCTATCTCTCTGGAGCAGGTGGGATTCAAACCTGGGTCTTGTGATCCAGAGATGGAGACACCGACACTATGCTACAAGAGGCCTCCTCACAACATTATTGTCCATTAAGACTGATCAACGTTTAATAATATAGCATTGTTGTGCCACCCCTAATCGGTACAGTTCTCCTTTACGCCCTGCTTATTAATTCCATAAATCATTAAATCGTGTTATTTAATTTCTTGAGAATTTAACGGAACCATGCCTCAGGTTTCTATACCTGGGTCATCTGTTACTGCAGTTGAGTACATCCACAAAGTTACAAAAAGACAGATAAAACAATCACTGTTCCTGTAGAACTCCCAAACACAATGAACATACTAATCATTTCAATACATTCAATATGTCACATAAGGCACATTATGTTTGCATTTCCTGTGCAATGTTACCATTTCTAATGGAAATTACCTATCTGATCTCATCACACTGTAATTACATATTTGCATGAGTAGATTGGTAGTATAGCCCCATTGGCAGGTACTATTATCACAATTACCTGGTCCAATTAGCCTCACTCGCTAATCACCAGCAGCCTTGCCTCATCCTGAGCAGCACATGCACACCATTCAGGAAGCAGATAAGAAGTTTGATATGTTCCTCACAAAGTTACTTTACAGCATTATAGTCTGATCCTGTGACATGTCTCAATGCATTCGTTCAATTAACTGTAAAAATTGACAAGTGTTGATCTATCTCATGATTTGGAGGTGCCGGTGTTGGACTGGGGTGTACAAAGTTAAAAATCACACAACACCAGGTTATAGTCCAACAGGTTTATTTGGAAGCACTAGCTTTCGGAGCACTGCTCCTTCATAAGGTGATTGTGAAGCTCCAAAAGCTTGTGCTTCCAAATAAATCTGTTGGACTATAACCTGGTGTTGTGATTTTTAACTTTGATCTCAGTTTCTTGACAGCACCTGCTGATGGTATTCTGCCTTAAGTCAGGTTGTAGGCCAATTCGCACAGAATTAGCTTAAAGCCAATTGCTAAGGAAGAATTGCTGAGCTGGTTTCCCACTGCCTTATTATCTTGGGAGACAAGTGAGCTGTAACCGTTGCTGAGGCGCGACAGCGACCATTTACAATGTGAGGCTTCCAACCCATTAACCCCACCGGGCCGAGATCTAAAAGGCCCCTCACTGTGGTTCTCTATAGTGGGTGCGAACACACAAACCCTGTGGGCTCAGACCTTTATCAACGCAGTTATCACTAAGTCACTGCCATAGCTACGGAAATCCTCTGTAAAAATATATTATTGATCGGTATTGTAAAACACCGATCTTTCTTCCACTTCTATTGTGTAAATAGAATTATTTATAAAGTGTAACAATGAAATGCTAACGCCCATATGGTTGATCCTGATTTCCTAAGGAGTGGGCTCAAATTTAAATTACCAACCTGTCATTTAGTCTAGCAAAGAATGCTGAATCCAAATTCATTATTTCATGCACCCATTGATGATGGCAGTTTTGATCTGAATCTAAAACACAGCGGTGCAGTCAATTCATCGCCCATTCTTTTCTCTTTGTGTAAATGCTTAGGGATTTTTTTTACTCGGGTTCATTATTATTGAATAAATCAAGCGTGGCATTTTTCTTTTGTCAATCGTGTCTCTTTTTGTTTTTAGAAATGCCACTACCCCCTGTCTTTGTTGGACAATTCTCATATCTCCATTCTTAAATCAAGAGCCCAGTATATCACTCACCTCTGGCAAGGTTTGTAGTCAGTGTGGCTGATCAGCTAGACTGCAGTTAATGGCGCAGGGTAGGCACTTATCCACTCGCTGCTCTCTTTCTCAAAGCCTCTCCCCTTCTCCACACCGTCAAATCCTAATCGGATTATGATTTAAACCCAGGGACAGACCTGAAATAAAACCAGCGCCTGCAATGTCACTGAATTTGTAGGCGAGAGTTCAGAGCAGAGTGTAAATGCAATGAACTGACTTACCACCAAAACAAAACAGGCGTGAAACAGAGAGAGAGAAAAAATCAAATCCCAAGTAGGTGGGGCTCTGTGACATGTTACATATCCCCCTGGTTACAGCTACGAGATTAAAAAATCTCCGTCCTGATAACAAAATCTCTTCACATTTTAATCGCCACTATTGAAAGGATTGTCTGAAATACATGTGCAGGATCTCTTGAAACGGTTTTATTCTATTTTACATTGTGAAATTCATTGATACCGTTATTTTAGCCAGTTGTTTACTCTCCTTTTTGTACATGTGAAGTAATATTGTTCTGTTTCCAAATCCAATGTTTCTGTATTAAATATCAGTTTCCTGTGTAGGCACGGCATTTTTTTTTAAACAAAGCTTTCATGGGATGTGGGTATTGCTGGCAAGGGCAGCACGTGGTGTTGTGCAAACCTAACTGCCATTGAAGTGATGTGCTCTGTACAGTTAGTTCAGAGGGCAGTTCAGAGTGAGCCATATTGCTGTGGGTCTGGACTCTGACCAGGTCAGCATTTCCTTCCTGAAAGAACATTAGTGAACCTGATGGGGTTTTACAGCAAGCAAGAAAGATCACCATTTCAATTCCAAATATTTTTTCATGGGATTTGGATCCATTTCTCCAGATTAGTCTGAATGTCTGGATTACCAGGCTGATGAAATTACCATGATATCACCACCTTCCCTGGCCTTACATG
The DNA here is from genome assembly GCF_037043375.1 of Chiloscyllium plagiosum. Taxonomy (NCBI): domain Eukaryota; kingdom Metazoa; phylum Chordata; class Chondrichthyes; order Orectolobiformes; family Hemiscylliidae; genus Chiloscyllium; species Chiloscyllium plagiosum. Next base: position 19,499,725 of record NW_028270181.1, on the reverse strand, counting down.
ATCTAACTCCTGACAAAGTTTTTGGGTGATCCTAGTTTTGAGCCCAATTCTCACCCTTGATTTGATTCTGATGGCTTCATAGAATCATATTTCATGGAATCCCTACAGTATGGAAACAGGCCATTTGGCCCAACAAGTCTACACCAACCCTCCGAAGAGTAACCCACCCAGATCCATTCCCCTACCCTATTACCCTACATTTACCTCTGACTAATGCACCTAACCTACACATCCCTGAACACTATGGGCAATTTAGCATGGCCAATTCACCTAACCTGCACATTTCTGGGCTGAGAGAAACTGGAGCACCCGGAGGGAACCTACACAGACAGCAGGAGAAAGTATAAACTCCACACAGTCACCCGAGGCTGGAATTAAACCCAGGTCCCTGGCGCTGTGAGGCAGCAGGGCTAACCACTGAGTCACCGTGCCAATTTGATGAAGCTGAGACAGTTATTATTCCAGGTGCAGAGTGAAGTGTCTTCCCTCCGACCCAGATGACCAGACCTGGCCAGGTCAACAAAGAGACCTTTCCTGATCTCAATCACACGACAGCATAATATACTGTTTAGAAAACCCAGCGTGAGAACAGGAGCTGTATGTTGTGAAAGGACATTGACGGAAGTCATTGCATTTGGTTTCCCTGTCCACCAACATCCACCCATCCAGCAAGAATGAGAAAGATGCTACAAACTTAGATTATTTGCCCTCGTGCAACTTTCTGGTGTCTATATGTGCCTTTGTGGCAGAATGTTCATGCTTATTTATTCTTATTACAGCTTTTATCTATTGGTGAGGTCAGATATTATAGAATGACAAAGGGTCTTTTGGCTCATTATGCCCCATTTATTTCCAAGACTTCAGCGTAGATTTGTCTGGGCTTAGACCCACATTTGGAGGGGCAACTAAAAAGAAAATTAGTTGCTCTTGCATTATGGCAACCCCCAAAACCTTTACCAAATTGTTCTCATTTTCAAATATAGCTCCTGCTATTTTGACATCTCTGTGAAGTTCAGACATCACCAGTTGGGAGTTGGCCTTAATTTTTCCCAGCATATAGTCAGGTATCTCTTGAACTCATCCAACATACTGTACACTAGGAATGTTACTGTTTGCGACATAAAGTAAATCACATTGGTTACGTATCCAGGCAGAATTACGTAAATATTAATAAAGCAAAGTGGGACTGTTTTTGGCATATTTTAAAAGAGACCTGACTCAAGGAAGTGATTAGATTAAAGTAGTGCTGGAAAAGTACAGCAGGTCAGGCAGCATCCGAGGAGCAGGAAAATCAACGTTTCGGGCAAAAGCCCTGCATCAGGAATGAGGCTGGGAGCCTCGGGGGGGTGGACAGTCTCCCAGCCTCATTCCTGCCCAAAACATCGATGTTCCTGCTCCTTAGATGCTGCCTGACTGGCTGTGCTTTTCCAGCACTACTCTAAACTTGACTCTAATCTCCAGCATCTGCACTACCCACTTTCCCCTCAAGGAAGTGATTATTTCTTCTTCATTCTGTTATTGTCCCACAAATAAAACAAAGAACTGCAGATGCTAGAAATCTGAAACAAAGCCAGAAATTATTGGAGAAACATAGCAGGTCTGGCAGCATTCGTGGAAAGAAAGCACAGTTAACATTCTGAGTCATGGCTGATCATGCAATCTCAGTATCCCACTCCTGCTTTCTCTCCATAACCCCTTGATCCTTTCAGCTGCAGGGGCCATGTCCAGTTCCCTCTTGAATATATCTAATTAACTCATCCCAACAGCTTCCTGTGGGAGAGAATTCCAAAGGTTCACAACTCCCTGAGTGAAGAAATTCTTCCTTATTTCAGTCCTGGATGGCCCTTAATCTCAGACTATGACCCCTAGTTCAGGCCTTCCCCAACATCAGGAATATTCTTCCCTCATCCAGCCTGTCCAGTCCCATCAGGATTTTGTATGTTTCTATGTGATCCCCTCTCATAGAGTTAAAGAGATATACAGCACAGAAACAGACCTTTCCGTCCAACTTGTCCATTCTGATCAGATATCCTATATAAATCTAGTCCCATTTGCCAGCACTTGGCCCGTGTCCCTCTAAACCTTTTCTCTTCATATACCCATCCAGATGCATTTCAAGTGTTGTAAACGTACCAGCCTCCGTCTCAGTTCAGAACCCCAAGGCCAGATCTTGTTGAGAAAGGAGACCTGAACATGTAGCTGAGTGGCATTCGTAATAGGGGGGGGAATACATAGCTGGCACAGTCAAAAGACACCCATTACATCCCAAAGCATAACCCCCTCTAACTCACTAACAGTCGTCCCAGACAAACAGTCTCACAGTAAGTACTCTCCCCTAATCCCATGTGTGTTTAACAGCAGCATCCACTCCGAAGACTCAGGCTGCATCACTGCAGAAGCCACCTTCCCTCTCCCCATCCCTGGCATACAGGAAACTCAAGCACCATCATGTCATTTGAGCTGTTGATCTGAAAATGCCTCAAATATTGGGGAGGGGAATCACTAGCTGTGTGTTTGTGGTACTTGGATACATTTAAAATCAACAATATCAAAAGGAAATTCGATGAGTTCTTGGGGGAAATAGACTATGGAGCGGGCGGGGGTGGAATAAGACCAATTGGATTGTTCAATAGAATGCCGGTATGGATTTTATGGGCTGAAGGGCCTCTTCATTGTTGTTGTGAGTCTAAGAGTAGTGTTCACATTAGATTGCTCCTGGTCAATTTGAAAGCATCAAAATTATAGTGGTGCTGGAAAAGCACAGCAGGTCAGTCAGCATCCGAGGAGCAGGAAAATCGACGTTTCGGGCAGGAGCCCTTCATCAGCCCATTATTCCTGATGAAGGGCTCCTGCCCGAAATATCTAATCTCCAGCATCTGTAGTCCTCACTTTCGCCTAGACCAGTTGAAAGCATGTCATCCCAGAAATGCCACAATGATGCCACAGGGGAAAGATTGAGGCAGCATTTTTTCACACAGTTAGAAAAATATGGGGACATGTGAAAGCAGACAACATGGTTTAGGCGAAAATCCGAACGTGAAGGAAATAGCCACACTCCAGTGAAATAAGAAAACAGTCCAAAAATAAAACTGGAATCAGGCGGGTTGGTGTCAATAAAACAAAACGACAGGTTGTGACACTTTAATGCAGGTACTCTCTGATCAACCTCTTCCACAGATTTTTTTTTTGTTACACATCTGGACCAGGTGAGATTTAAAATACGGGTCTTCTGTCTCAGAGATAGAGACTCTATCGCAGTCAGTCATGATTTGGAGGTGAGATTAGAGTGGTGCTCTAACTCCCGATGAAGGGCTTTTGCCCGAAACGTTGATTCTCCTGCTCCTCGGATGCTGCCTGACCTGCTATGCTTTTCCAGCACCTCTCTAATCTTGACTCTGATCTCCAGCATCTGCAGTCCTCACTTTCGGGCCTAGATGATTTGGAGGTGCCGGTGCTGGACTGGGGTGGACCAAGTTAAAAATCACACAGTACCAGGTTATAGTCCAACAGGTTTATTTGCATGCACTAGCTTTCGGAGCGCTGCTCCTTCAACACTTTGACAACAGTGTTGGCAAAGTATTTGCATTTCGGTGAGATTTCTAATTCAGCGACCAAATGTACCATTTGCTGGATAAATTCTCTTCTCGCTGTTAAAATGTGAATTGGAAGTGGCGCTGACTCAAATGGATGGGATGGGTTGGGTTGGCTGATGTTGCAGCCCAGATCGGGTGATTGACAGCTCTCGGGGAGGGTGGCGCATTGGCCTATCGCGATAGCTGGGGGCAGAGGCACAGGCACAGGCGGATCCCACTCAGAGCACGGCAACAATGTCCTTTCTGTGCGGGGCGGCTGCGTTTTCTCTCCGTGCCTCCAGGTTTATTGCAGTCAGAGCGTACAGCGCAGGTAAGCTCTGCACCTCTCCCGGTGCTGCAGGGGGTGAGGAACCCTGTGCAAACCCAACATCGGGGCCTTCTGCCTGGCTCAGGGGGGAGGACGGTGAATGCAAACTGCGAGTGACCTTTGAAAACTTGAGGACTGTGCATGACGATGCACATGCACCGCCGACCCTCTCTGCAGCCGAATCCCTGTTTAATAGAAATTAGTAAACTAGCTTTTAGTAAAATTGCATTGCACCCGTTTACAACGAGCTCCCTGGTTTGCTGATGTCTTTGTTATTGATGTGTTTTGTTTTGAATCAAATTGAAAATAAATGTGCACCAGTTGCTTTAACACACCACCTCCCCTCTCTTCCCCCCCCCCCCAACAAAAAGAAATTATCATTTTTAATGTTGTCCCTGTTCCTGCAACTAGGCCTGGCTTTTATTAAGGTTCAGTGTCTGAATGAGGCTTTAACTCATTCAAACCCGACCACTTGTAGAAAGTTGAATGAGGGGTATACTGGGGCAGACAGAACTACCCTTTGCTATCATTCGCTGTTGAGACCAGTTTATTTTTGTTGAGGGAGTAGCCCACAGCTGCTACAAGAGGTGTAAAACCTGCACCCACACCTCCCCCCTTCCCTCTGTCCAAGGCCCCACAGCACCTTCCACATCCAGCTGAGATTTTCCTGCACATCCAAACACCTCATCTACTGTGTCCGTTGCTCTCGATGTGATCTCCTCTACATCGGGGAGACAGGATGTGAACTGGCGGAATGTTTCAGGGAACGCCTCTGAGACACAGGCACCAAACCACCCCACCACCTTGTGGCCAACCACTTCAACTCCTCCAAGGACATGCAAGTCTTGGGCCACCTCCGCTGCCAAATCCTAGCCATCTGATGCCTGGAGGAAGAACACCTCATCTTCTGCCTTGGGACCCACCGACCACATGGCGTCAACATCGATTTCAACAGTTTCTTCATCTCCGCTCCCCTTTCCTTATCCCAGATCTAACCTTCCAACTCAGCACTGCCCTCATGACCTGTCCCACCTGTCCATCTTCCTTCCTGCCTATCCACTTCACCCTTCCCTCTGACCTATCCCTACCATCCCTCACCTTCATCTACATGAAGGTAGATGCCCATCTTCATCTACATCTTCATGCCTTACCCCCCAGCCCCACCCCCACCCTCCTATTTATCTCTCAGCACTCAGGTTCCAATTAGACTGGTTTGGTACAGAGATGAAAGAGTTTCTTGAGAGGCCTTCTGTTTAAATGTAAACAGATGAGACTTCAGACCAAAATGGTCATGTTTTAGAAGTGACCTGTATAATGAAAGAGGAACAGCCAGTCCTGGAAACTGAAGTTAAGCCGAGCAGTTCACTCCAGTACTAGTTTGGGAGTTCAGCTGTGGGCTGTGTGGAAACAAGTTGCTAGACTCTGTCTCCTTCTGCCCTTCCAACTTTGACCTGTAAACCTTTGTTTCATTTTTACTGTGTTTAAGGGGTTTGCTTATTGGGACTGTGGCGCATATTTGGAACAGCATAATTAAGCCTAGCTTGGACAGACTGAGTCTGTAGGGGTTTTTTATTCTGTTCTTTTTGATTCATTGTGTAATTCTGTGAATAAATTTTTGTCTGTTTTAAAACCTGGTAGTCAACCTTGCTAACTTACTCTGGGTAATTTTAACTCTACACTTACTGAAACAAATTGCAAAGAATATTTTGAGTGGTGTGGCCTAGTCCATAACAATTCTGAACACCATTAAGGTAGCAAGTAAAAAGTTTGGTATGTTCCCCAGAAAATCATCTGCCCCCATTATGGGCTAATCCTGTGAAATGCATTCATCGATTAACTGTATGAATTAATGTGTTACATTGATATATCTCCATTTTTTTCACAGCCCCTGCTGATTGAGTTCTGGAACACTATGTAAAAAAAAAAGGAATGCCATTTAGATTCAAGATGATGAGCAACTTATTTTGACTCAGTGTTGTGAACTTTTGGAAGTGGGAACACAATCTTTGAATATGTTTAACGCAGAGGATGATAGGTTTCTAATTATCCGTGACATGCAGAGGAATAGGAATGGGATGGGTAAAAAGCATTGAAGTGTTCAATCAGTCATGATGGGATTGAATGGATTAAATAGCCTACTGCTATTCCCATACTTATACAGGGCGACCCCGTATCTGTGGGTCTGATTTCCGTGATTTCAGTTACCCACGGTTTACCACAGACCAAACATATTATAGGGAACCTTCCAGAACCAGGGGTCTGCCGGGAAGGTAAATTTCCCATTTAAATGAATGAGTGTGCTACCATCTGTGGTTTCGGGTTCCTGCGGTAGGTCTTGGAACATATCCCTCATAGGTACAGGGGGGGCTACTGTATTCTGGTAATGAAAGAGTGAATGAATGCGAATCCATCAACTATCATACGCTGGTCAGCATTCTTGGAAATTAACCAATGATCGAAGTAGAATAGTTAGAGAAAAATATAAAGTTCCTTTGTAGGTGATTTCTGTTTGTTTTGGAGTATAAATCCATAGCTGTTCTGCTTAACCTCGGATGTTTTACTGTCTGTTCAGAAGTTATTCATTAACATGCTCCGCCTTGTCATTCTCACTTGAAGGTGGCCAGTACCAACATCTACTTGTGGAGAAAAAGGGTGAGCAGCAGAACGTGGGCTTTATCCAGCTGAATCGGCCAAAGGCCTTGAATGCGTTGTGTGATGTACTGATGAAGGAACTCAATCAGGCACTGGACCTGTTTGAAGATGACCCTACAGTTGGAGCCATTGTCCTGACAGGAAGTGAAAAGGCATTTGCAGGCAGGTATCTAGGTGCATGTTCACTGGTGAGATCTGAAACAGGCTGTTGTCTGTTTTCCAACATGGTGCAACGTTTTTGGAAAAGCAGGAATTTATGGATAAGGGAAAAATAACTCTGATCCATATCGTTCCCCTTTTCTCATCGTGGTACTTACATGACACCAAGATCATGGAGTTGTTGACGGAGTATAGACATGGAGCTCCTTTATTTATTAAGAAACCCAAACGTAATGGGTCGAAAACCTCAAAGTTGGAATGATTTGGAAATCCTAGGTTTGAAGCTACCAGCTCCTCCGCAGTTTCTGATTCCTCATGTACTGTATCCTTAGGCTTAAGAAGAGAAAAACAATTATAAATTAGATTCACCCCATTCCCTCTTATCCACGACAACTTTACATATTAACTTGAATAGATCCAAACTTTCAGTGTCTATTCTGACTTGGACTGTCCCCTCCATCCACCATGTCTTTGCTGATTTACAATGGCTCTCAGTCCACCAGGGCCTAGGTTTGAAAGTCTTCGTCCTTGATCCTTCCATGGCCTCATCTCTTTCTATTTCTGAATTTTTTTCAGCTACAACCCTTTGAAATATTTTATATCTTCATCCAAAAAAGATGGCCATGACAAGTTTTAAGTAATCCCCTCCCTTAATCTATTTGCCTCCATCTCGTGCACACTCACACTCTCTCAAGCTCACTCACACTCTCTCTCTTTCTCTCTTACTCTCTCTCTCTCTCTCTTTCTCTCTCTCTCTCTCTCTCTCTCTCTCTCTCCCTCTCTTTGTCACTCGCTCTCTGAGGCTCTCTCTCATGCTCGCGCGCTCTCTCAAGCTCCCTCGCTCTCGCTCTTTCTCACCCTCGCTCTCTTACACTTTCGCTCTCTCTCGGTCTTGTTTTCTCTTCTTTACGCGCTCATACTCTCTCTCTCAAGTGCCCATGCTCTCTTGCACACTCTCTCACTCTGGCACACTGCCTCACTGCGACGCGCGCTCTCTCTCTCTCTTTCTCTCACTCTGGCGCGCGCTTTCTCTCACTCTGGCGCGCGCTTTCTCTCACTCTGGCGCGCGCTTTCTCTCACTCTGGCGCGTGCTCTCTCACTCTGGCATGCGCTCTCGCTCTCTCTCTCTCGCTCTGGCATGCGCTCTCGCTCTCTCTCTCTCGCTCTGGCATGCGCTCTCGCTCTCTCTCTCTCTCGCTCTCTCTCACTCTGGCATGCGCTCTCTCTCTCTCACTCTGGCGCATTCTCTCTCTCTCGCTCTCTCTTTCTCTTTCTCTCTCTCTCTCACTCTGGCGCGTGCGCACTCTCTCATTCCAGTGCACATACTCTCGCTGTGGCGCGCGCTCTCTCTCGCTGTGGCGCGCGCTCTCTCTCGCTGTGGCGCGCGCTCTCTCTCGCTGTGGCGCGCGCTCTCTCTCGCTGCGGCGCGCGCTGTCTCTCGCTGCGGCGCGCTGTCTCTCGCTGCGGGGTGCTGTCTCACTACAGAGTTCACTCACTGCGGCGCGCGCTCTGTCTCACTGCGGCGCGCGCTCTGTCTCACTGCGGCGCGCGCTCTCACTGCGGCGCGCGCTCTCTCTCACTGCGGCGCGCGCTCTCTCTCACTGCGGCGCGCGCTCTCTCTCACTGCGGCGCGCGCTCTCTCTCACAGCGGCACTCTCACCACGGCACGTGCTCTCTCTCACTGCGGCGCACTCGGTCTCACTGCGGCGCGCTCTCTCTCTCACTGCGGCGCGCTCTGTCGCACTGCGGCGCGCTCTGTCGCACTGCGGCGCGCTCTGTCGCACTGCGGCGCGCTCTGTCGCACTGCGGCGCGCTCTGTCTCACTGCGGCGCGCTCTGTCTCACTGCGGCGCGCTCGGTCTCACTGCGGCACGCGCTCTCTCACTGCGGCACGCGCTCTCTCACCGCGGCGCGCGCTCTCTCACCGCGGCGCGCGCTCTCTCACCGCGGCGCGCCCTCTCTCACCGCGGCGCGCCCTCTCTCACCGCGGCGCGCCCTCTCTCTCACCGCGGCGCGCCCTCTCTCTCACCGCGGCGCGCCCTCTCTCTCACCGCGGCGCGCCCTCTCTCTCACCGCGGCGCGCCCTCTCTCTCACAGCGGCGCGCCCTCACTCTCAGCGCGGCGCGCCCTCAATCTCAGCGCGGCGCGCCCTCTCTCTCACCGCGGCGCGCCCTCTCTCTCACCGCGGCGCGCGCTCTCTCTCTCACCGCGGCGCGCGCTCTCTCTCACCGCGGCGCGCGCTCTCTCTCACCGCGGCGCGCGCTCTCTCTCACCGCGGCGCGCCCTCTCTCACCGCGGCCCGACCTCTCTCACCGCGGCCCGCCCTCTCTCTCACCGCGGCGCGCCCTCTCTCTCACCGCGGCGCGCCCTCTCACCGCGGCCCGACCTCTCTCTCACCGCGGCCCGACCTCTCTCTCACCGCGGCCCGCCCTCTCTCTCACCGCGGCCCGCCCTCTCTCTCACCGCGGCCCGCCCTCTCTCTCACCGCGGCCCGCCCTCTCTCTCACCGCGGCGCGCCCTCTCTCTCACCGCGGCGCGCCCTCTCTCTCACCGCGGCGCGCGCTCTCTCTCACCGCGGCGCGCGCTCTCTCTCACCGCGGCCCGACCTCTCTCTCACCGCGGCCCGCCCTCTCTCTCACCGCGGCGCGCCCTCTCTCTCACCGCGGCGCGCGCTCTCTCTCACCGCGGCGCGCGCTCTCTCTCACCGCGGCCCGACCTCTCTCTCACCGCGGCCCGCCCTCTCTCTCACCGCGGCCCGCCCTCTCTCTCACCGCGGCCCGCCCGCTCTCTCACCGCGGCCCGCCCGCTCTCTCACCGCGGCCCGCCCGCTCTCTCACCGCGGCCCGCCCGCTCTCTCACCGCGGCCCGCCCGCTCTCTCACCGCGGCCCGCCCGCTCTCTCACCGCGGCCCGCCCGCTCTCTCACCGCGGCCCGCCCGCTCTCTCACCGCGGCCCGCCCGCTCTCTCACCGCGGCCCGCCCGCTCTCTCACCGCGGCCCGCCCGCTCTCTCACCGCGGCCCGCCCGCTCTCTCACCGCGGCCCGCCCGCTCTCTCACCGCGGCCCGCCCGCTCTCTCACCGCGGCGCGTGCTCTCTCTCACCGCGGCCCGACCGCTCTCTCTCACCGCGGCCCGACCGCTCTCTCTCACCGCGGCCCGACCGCTCTCTCTCACCGCGGCGCGTGCTCTCTCTCACCGCGGCGCGTGCTCTCTCTCACCGCGGCGCGTGCTCTCTCTCACCGCGGCCCGCGCGCTCTCTCACCGCGGCCCGCGCTCTCTCTCACCGCGGCCCGCGCTCTCTCACCGCGGCCCGCGCTCTCTCTCACCGCGGCCCGCCCGCTCTCTCTCACCGCGGCCCGCCCGCTCTCTCTCACCGCGGCCCGCCCGCTCTCTCACCGCGGCCCGCCCGCTCTCTCACCGCGGCCCGCCCGCTCTCTCACCGCGGCCCGCCCGCGCTCTCACCGCGGCCCGCCCGCGCTCTCACCGCGGCCCGCCCGCGCTCTCACCGCGGCCCGCCCGCGCTCTCACCGCGGCCCGCCCGCGCTCTCACCGCGGCCCGCCCGCTCTCTCTCACCGCGGCCCGCCCGCTCTCTCTCACCGCGGCGCGTGCTCTCTCTCACCGCGGCGCGTGCTCTCTCTCACCGCGGCGCGTGCTCTCTCTCACCGCGGCGCGTGCTCTCTCTCACCGCGGCGCGTGCTCTCTCTCACCGCGGCGCGCGCTGTCTCTCACCGCGGCGCGCGCTGTCTCTCACCGCGGCGCGAGCTCTCTGTCTCTCACCGCGGCGCGAGCTCTCTCTCTCTCACCGCGGCGCGAGCTCTCTCTCTCTCACCGCGGCGCGAGCTCTCTCTCTCTCACCGCGGCGCGAGCTCTCTCTCTCTCACCGCGACGCGAGCTATCTCTCTCTCACCGCGGCGCGCGCTCTCTCTCTCTCACCGCGGCGCGCGCTCTCTCTCTCTCACCGCGGCGCGCGCTCTCTCTCTCTCACCGCGGCGCGCGCTCTCTCTCTCTCACCGCGGCGCGCGCTCTCTCTCTCTCACCGCGGCGCGCGCTCTCTCTCTCTCACCGCGGCGCGAGCTCTCTCACTCTCACCGCGGCGCGAGCTCTCTCACTCTCACCGCGGCGCGAGCTCTCTCTCTCTCACCGCGGCGCGAGCTCTCTCTCTCTCACCGCGGCGCGCTCTCTCTCACCGCGGCGCGAGCTCGCTCTCTCTCACCGCGGCGCGAGCTCGCTCTCTCTCACCGCGGCGCGAGCTCGCTCTCTCTCACCGCGGCGCGAGCTCGCTCTCTCTCACCGCGGCGCGAGCTCGCTCTCTCTCACCGCGGCGCGAGCTCTCTCTCTCTCACCGCGGCGCGAGCTCTCTCTCTCTCACCGCGGCGCGATCTCTCTCTCTCTCACCGCGGCGCGATCTCTCTCTCTCTCACCGGGGCGCGATCTCTCTCTCTCTCTCACCGCGGCGCGATCTCTCTCTCTCTCTCTCACTGCGGCGCGTTTGTCTCTCTCTCACTGCGGCGCGTTTGTCTCTCTCTCACTGCGGCGCGTTCTCTCTCACTGCGGCGCGTTCTCTCTCTCACTGCGGCGCGTTCTCTCGCTCTCACTGCGGCGCGTTCTCTCGCTCTCACTGCGGCGCGTTCTCGTCTCTCACTGTGGCGCGCTCTCTCTCACCGCGGCGCGCTCTCTCTCACCGCGGCGCGCTCTCTCTCACCGCGGCGCGCTCTCTCTCACCGCGGCGCGAGCTCTCTCTCACCGCGGCGCGAGCTCTCTCTCTCTCACCGCGGCGCGAGCTCTCTCTCTCTCACCGCGGCGCGAGCTCTCTCTCTCTCACCGCGGCGCGAGCTCTCTCTCTCTCACCGCGGCGCGAGCTCTCTCTCTCTCACCGCGGCGCGAGCTCTCTCTCTCTCACCGCGGCGCGAGCTCTCTCTCTCTCACCGCGGCGCGAGCTCTCTCTCTCTCACCGCGGCGCGAGCTCTCTCTCTCTCACCGCGGCGCGAGCTCTCTCTCTCTCTCACCGCGGCGCGAGCCCTCTCTCTCTCACCGCGGCGCGAGCTCTCTCTCTCTCACCGCGGCGCGAGCTCTCTCTCTCTCACCGCGGCGCGATCTCTCTCTCACTCACCGCGGCGCGATCTCTCTCTCTCTCACCGGGGCGCGATCTCTCTCCCTCACCGGGGCGCGATCTCTCTCTCTCTCTCACCGCGGCGTGATCTCTCTCTCTCTCTCACTGCGGCGCGTTTGTCTCTCTCTCACTGCGGCGCGTTTGTCTCTCTCTCACTGCGGCGCGTTCTCTCTCACTGCGGCGCGTTCTCTCTCTCTCACTGCGGCGCGTTCTCTCTCTCTCACTGCGGCGCGTTCTCTCGCTCTCACTGCGGCGCGTTCTCGTCTCTCACTGCAGCGCATTTGTCTCTCTCACGGCGACACGTTCTCTCTCTCACGGCGCGTTCTCTCTCTCTCACGGCGGCGCGTTCTCTCTCTCTCTCACGGCGGCGCGCTCTCTCTCACCGCGGCGCGCTCTCTCTCTCACCGCGGCGCGCTCTCTCTCTCACCGCGGCGCGCGCTCACTCTCACTGCGGCGCGCGCTCACTCTCACTGCGGGGCGCGCTCTCTCTCACTGCGGCGCGCTCTCTCTCACTGCGGCGCGCTCTCTCTCACTGCGGCGCGCTCTCTCTCACTGCGGCGCGCTCTCTCTCACTGCGGCGCGCTCTCTCTCACTGCAGCGCGCTCTCTCTCACTGCGGCGCGCTCTCTCTCACTGCGGCGCGCTCTCTCTCACTGCGGCGCGCTCTCTCTCACTGCGGCGCGCTCTCTCTCACTGCGGCGCGCTCTCTCTCTCACTGCAGCACTCTCACTGCGGCACGTGCTCTCTCTCACTGCGGCGCGTGCTCTCTCTCACTGCGGCGCGTGCTCTCTCTCACTGCGGCGCGTGCTCTCTCTCACTGCGGCGTGCTCTCTCTCACTGCGGCGCGCTCTCTCTCACCGCGGCGCGCTCTCTCTCACCGCGGCGCGCTCTCTCTCACCGCGGCGCGCTCTCTCTCACCGCGGCGCGCTCTCTCTCACCGCGGCGCGCTCTCTCTCACCGCGGCGCGCTCTCTCTCACCGCGGCCCGCCCTCTCTCTCACCGCGGCCCGCCCGCTCTCTCACCGCGGCCCGCCCGCTCTCTCTCACCGCGGCCCGCCCGCTCTCTCACCGCGGCCCGCCCGCTCTCTCACCGCGGCCCGCCCGCTCTCTCACCGCGGCCCGCCCGCTCTCTCACCGCGGCCCGCCCGCTCTCTCACCGCGGCGCGTGCTCTCTCTCACCGCGGCCCGACCGCTCTCTCTCACCGCGGCCCGACCGCTCTCTCTCACCGCGGCCCGACCGCTCTCTCTCACCGCGGCGCGTGCTCTCTCTCACCGCGGCGCGTGCTCTCTCTCACCGCGGCGCGTGCTCTCTCTCACCGCGGCCCGCGCGCTCTCTCACCGCGGCGCGTGCTCTCTCTCACCGCGGCCCGCGCGCTCTCTCACCGCGGCCCGCGCTCTCTCTCACCGCGGCCCGCGCTCTCTCACCGCGGCCCGCGCTCTCTCTCACCGCGGCCCGCCCGCTCTCTCTCACCGCGGCCCGCCCGCTCTCTCTCACCGCGGCCCGCCCGCTCTCTCACCGCGGCCCGCCCGCTCTCTCACCGCGGCCCGCCCGCTCTCTCACCGCGGCCCGCCCGCGCTCTCACCGCGGCCCGCCCGCGCTCTCACCGCGGCCCGCCCGCGCTCTCACCGCGGCCCGCCCGCGCTCTCACCGCGGCCCGCCCGCTCTCTCTCACCGCGGCCCGCCCGCTCTCTCTCACCGCGGCGCGTGCTCTCTCTCACCGCGGCGCGTGCTCTCTCTCACCGCGGCGCGTGCTCTCTCTCACCGCGGCGCGTGCTCTCTCTCACCGCGGCGCGCGCTGTCTCTCACCGCGGCGCGCGCTGTCTCTCACCGCGGCGCGAGCTCTCTGTCTCTCACCGCGGCGCGAGCTCTCTCTCTCTCACCGCGGCGCGAGCTCTCTCTCTCTCACCGCGGCGCGAGCTCTCTCTCACCGCGGCGCGAGCTCTCTCTCTCTCACCGCGACGCGAGCTATCTCTCTCTCACCGCGGCGCGCGCTCTCTCTCTCTCACCGCGGCGCGCGCTCTCTCTCTCTCACCGCGGCGCGCGCTCTCTCTCTCTCACCGCGGCGCGCGCTCTCTCTCTCTCACCGCGGCGCGCGCTCTCTCTCTCTCACCGCGGCGCGCGCTCTCTCTCTCTCACCGCGGCGCGAGCTCTCTCACTCTCACCGCGGCGCGAGCTCTCTCACTCTCACCGCGGCGCGAGCTCTCTCTCTCTCACCGCGGCGCGAGCTCTCTCTCTCTCACCGCGGCGCGCTCTCTCTCACCGCGGCGCGAGCTCGCTCTCTCTCACCGCGGCGCGAGCTCGCTCTCTCTCACCGCGGCGCGAGCTCGCTCTCTCACCGCGGCGCGAGCTCGCTCTCTCTCACCGCGGCGCGAGCTCGCTCTCTCTCACCGCGGCGCGAGCTCTCTCTCTCTCACCGCGGCGCGAGCTCTCTCTCTCTCACCGCGGCGCGATCTCTCTCTCTCTCACCGCGGCGCGATCTCTCTCTCTCTCACCGGGGCGCGATCTCTCTCTCTCACCGCGGCGCGATCTCTCTCTCTCTCTCTCACTGCGGCGCGTTTGTCTCTCTCTCACTGCGGCGCGTTTGTCTCTCTCTCACTGCGGCGCGTTCTCTCTCACTGCGGCGCGTTCTCTCTCTCTCACTGCGGCGCGTTCTCTCGCTCTCACTGCGGCGCGTTCTCGTCTCTCACTGTGGCGCGCTCTCTCTCACCGCGGCGCGCTCTCTCTCACCGCGGCGCGCTCTCTCTCACCGCGGCGCGAGCTCTCTCTCACCGCGGCGCGAGCTCTCTCTCTCTCACCGCGGCGCGAGCTCTCTCTCTCTCACCGCGGCGCGAGCTCTCTCTCTCTCACCGCGGCGCGAGCTCTCTCTCTCTCACCGCGGCGCGAGCTCTCTCTCTCTCACCGCGGCGCGAGCTCTCTCTCTCTCACCGCGGCGCGAGCTCTCTCTCTCTCTCACCGCGGCGCGAGCCCTCTCTCTCTCACCGCGGCGCGAGCTCTCTCTCTCTCACCGCGGCGCGAGCTCTCTCTCTCTCACCGCGGCGCGATCTCTCTCTCACTCACCGCGGCGCGATCTCTCTCTCTCTCACCGGGGCGCGATCTCTCTCCCTCACCGGGGCGCGATCTCTCTCTCTCTCTCACCGCGGCGTGATCTCTCTCTCTCTCTCACTGCGGCGCGTTTGTCTCTCTCTCACTGCGGCGCGTTTGTCTCTCTCTCACTGCGGCGCGTTCTCTCTCACTGCGGCGCGTTCTCTCTCTCTCACTGCGGCGCGTTCTCTCTCTCTCACTGCGGCGCGTTCTCTCGCTCTCACTGCGGCGCGTTCTCGTCTCTCACTGCAGCGCATTTGTCTCTCTCACGGCGACACGTTCTCTCTCTCACGGCGCGTTCTCTCTCTCTCACGGCGGCGCGTTCTCTCTCTCTCTCACGGCGGCGCGCTCTCTCTCACCGCGGCGCGCTCTCTCTCTCACCGCGGCGCGCTCTCTCTCTCACCGCGGCGCGCGCTCACTCTCACTGCGGCGCGCGCTCACTCTCACTGCGGGGCGCGCTCTCTCTCACTGCGGCGCGCTCTCTCTCACTGCGGCGCGCTCTCTCTCACTGCGGCGCGCTCTCTCTCACTGCGGCGCGCTCTCTCTCACTGCGGCGCGCTCTCTCTCACTGCGGCGCGCTCTCTCTCACTGCGGCGCGCTCTCTCTCACTGCGGCGCGCTCTCTCTCACTGCGGCGCGCTCTCTCTCACTGCGGCGCGCTCTCTCTCACTGCGGCGCGCTCTCTCTCACTGCGGCGCGCTCTCTCTCACTGCGGCGCGCTCTCTCTCTCACTGCAGCACTCTCACTGCGGCACGTGCTCTCTCTCACTGCGGCGCGTGCTCTCTCTCACTGCGGCGCGTGCTCTCTCTCACTGCGGCGCGTGCTCTCTCTCACTGCGGCGTGCTCTCTCTCACTGCGGCGCGCTCTCTCTCACCGCGGCGCGCTCTCTCTCACCGCGGCGCGCTCTCTCTCACCGCGGCGCGCTCTCTCTCACCGCGGCGCGCTCTCTCTCACCGCGGCGCGCTCTCTCTCACCGCGGCGCGCTCTCTCTCACCGCGGCGCGCTCTCTCTCACCGCGGCGCGCTCTCTCTCACCGCGGCGCGCTCTCTCTCTCACTGCGGCGCGCTCTCTCTCTCACTGCGGCGCGTGCTCTCTCTCACTGCGGCGCGTGCTCTCTTTCACTGCGGCGCGCTCTCTCTCACCGCGGCGCGCTCTCTCTCACCGCGGCGCGCTCTCTCTCACCGCGGCGCGCTCTCTCTCTCACTGCAGCACTCTCACTGCGGCACGTGCTCTCTCTCACTGCGGCGCGTGCTCTCTCTCACTGCGGCGTACTCTCTTTCACGGCGGCGTGCTCTCTCTCAAGGCGACGCGCTCTCGCTCACCGCGGCGCGCTCTCGCTCACCGCGGCGCGCTCTCGCTCACCGCGGCGCGCTCTCGCTCACCGCGGCGCTCTCTCTCTCACCGCGGCGCGCTCTCTCTCACCGCGGCGCGCTCTCTCTCTCACTGCAGCACTCTCACTGCGGCACGTGCTCTCTCTCACTGCGGCGCGTGCTCTCTTTCACTGTGGCGTGCTCTCTTTCACCGCGGCGTGCTCTCTCTCACCGCGGCGTGCTCTCTCTCACCGCGGCGCGCTCTCTCTCACCGCGGCGCGCTCTCTCTCACCGCGGCGCGCTCTCTCTCACCGCGGCGCTCTCTCTCTCACCGCGGCGCTCTCTCTCTCACTGCGGCGCTCTCTCTCTCACCGCGGCGCGCTCTCTCTCACCGCGGCGCGCTCTCTCTCACCGCGGCGCGCTCTCTCTCACCGCGGCGCGCTCTCTCTCACCGCGGCGCGCTCTCTCTCACCGCGGCGCGCTCTCTCTCACCGCGGCGCGCTCTCTCTCACCGCGGCGCGCTCTCTCTCACCGCGGCGCGCTCTCTCTCACCGCGGCGCGCTCTCTCTCACCGCGGCGCGCGCTCTCTCACCGCGGCGCGCGCTCTCTCACCGCGGCGCGCGCTCTCTCTCTCACTGCAGCACTCTCACTGCGGCACGTGCTCTCTCTCACTGCGGCGTGCTCTCTTTCAATGCGGCGTGCTCTCTTTCACTGCGGCGCGCTCTCTCGCACTGCGGCGCGCTCTCTCGCACTGCGGCGCGCTCTCTCGCACTGCTGCGCGCTCTCTCGCACTGCTGCGCGCTCTCTCGCACTGCGGCGCTCTCTCTCACTGCGGCGCGCTCTCTCTCACTGCGGCGCGCTCTCTCTCACTGCGGCGCGCTCTCTCTCACTGCGGCGCGCTCTCTCTCACTGCGGCGCGCTCTCTCTCACTGCGGCGCGCTCTCTCTCACTGCGGCGCGCTCTCTCTCACTGCGGCGCGCTCTCTCTCACTGCGGCGCGCTCTCTCTCACTGCGGCGCGCTCTCTCTCACTGCGGCGCGCTCTCTCTCACTGCGGCGCGCTCTCTCTCACCGCGGCCCGCCCGCTCTCTCACCGCGGCCCGCCCGCTCTCTCACCGCGGCCCGCCCGCGCTCTCACCGCGGCCCGCCCGCGCTCTCACCGCGGCCCGCCCGCGCTCTCACCGCGGCCCGCCCGCGCTCTCACCGCGGCCCGCCCGCGCTCTCACCGCGGCCCGCCCGCGCTCTCACCGCGGCCCGCCCGCGCTCTCACCGCGGCCCGCCCGCTCTCTCACCGCGGCCCGCCCGCTCTCTCACCGCGGCCCGACCGCTCTCTCTCATCGCGGCGCGTGCTATCTCTCACCGCGGCGCGTGCTATCTCTCACCGCGGCGCGTGCTATCTCTCACCGCGGCGCGTGCTATCTCTCACCGCGGCGCGTGCTATCTCTCACCGCGGCGCGTGCTATCTCTCACCGCGGCGCGTGCTCTCTCTCACCGCGGCGCGCGCTCTCTCTCACCGCGGCGCGCGCTCTCTCTCACCGTGGCGCGCGCTCTCTCTCACCGCGGCGCGCGCTCTCTCTCACCGCGGCGCGCGCTCTCTCTCACCGCGGCGCGCGCTCTCTCTCACCGCGGCGCGCGCTCTCTCTCACCGCGGCGCGCGCTCTCTCTCACCGCGGCGCGCGCTCTCTCTCTCACCGCGGCGCGCGCTCTGTCTCTCACCGCGGCGCGCTCTGTCTCTCACCGGGGGGCGCTCTGTCTCTCACCGCGGCGCGAGCTCTCTCTCTCTCACCGCGGCGCGAGCTCTCTCTCTCTCACCGCGGCGCGAGCTCTCTCTCTCTCACCGCGGCGCGAGCTCTCTCTCTCTCACCGCGGCGCGAGCTCTCTCTCTCTCACCGCGGCGCGAGCTCTCTCTCTCTCACCGCGGCGCGAGCTCTCTCTCTCTCACCGCGGCGCGAGCTCTCTCTCTCTCACCGCGGCGCGAGCTCTCTCTCTCTCACCGCGGCGCGCGCTCTCTCTCTCTCACCGCGGCGCGCGCTCTCTCACCGCGGCGCGAGCTCGCCATCTCTCACCGCGGCGCGAGCTCGCCCTCTCTCACCGCGGCGCGATCTCTCTCTCTCTCACCGCGGCGCGATCTCTCTCTCTCACCGCGGCGCGATCTCTCTCTCTCTCACCGCGGCCCGACCGCTCTCTCTCATCGCGGCGCGTGCTATCTCTCACCGCGGCGCGTGCTATCTCTCACCGCGGCGCGTGCTATCTCTCACCGCGGCGCGCGCTCTCTCTCACCGCGGCGCGCGCTCTCTCTCACCGCGGCGCGCGCTCTCTCTCACCGCGGCGCGCGCTCTCTCTCACCGCGGCGCGCGCTCTCTCTCACCGCGGCGCGCGCTCTCTCTCACCGCGGCGCGCGCTCTCTCTCACCGCGGCGCGCGCTCTCTCTCTCACCGCGGCGCGCGCTCTGTCTCTCACCGCGGCGCGCTCTGTCTCTCACCGGGGGGCGCTCTGTCTCTCACCGCGGCGCGAGCTCTCTCTCTCTCACCGCGGCGCGAGCTCTCTCTCTCTCACCGCGGCGCGAGCTCTCTCTCTCTCACCGCGGCGCGAGCTCTCTCTCTCTCACCGCGGCGCGAGCTCTCTCTCTCTCACCGCGGCGCGAGCTCTCTCTCTCTCACCGCGGCGCGAGCTCTCTCTCTCTCACCGCGGCGCGATCTCTCTCTCTCTCACCGCGGCGCGATCTCTCTCTCTCTCACCGCGGCGCGATCTCTCTCTCTCTCACCGCGGCGCGATCTCTCTCTCACTCACCGCGGCGCGATCTCTCTCTCTCTCACCGGGGCGCGATCTCTCTCTCTCACCGGGGCGCGATCTCTCTCTCTCTCTCTCACCGCGGCGCGATCTCTCTCTCTCTCTCACCGCGGCGCGAGCTCTCTCTCTCTCACCGCGGCGCGCGCTCTCTCTCTCTCACCGCGGCGCGCGCTCTCTCACCGCGGCGCGAGCTCGCCATCTCTCACCGGGGCGCGATCTCTCTCTCTCTCTCTCTCACCGCGGCGCGATCTCTCTCTCTCTCTCTCTCACTGCGGCGCGTTTGTCTCTCTCTCACTGCGGCGCGTTCTCTCTCACTGCGGCGCGTTCTCTCTCTCTCACTGCGGCGCGTTCTCTCGCTCTCACTGCGGCGCGTTCTCGTCTCTCACTGCGGCGCGCTCTCTCTCACCGCGGCGCGCTCTCTCTCACCGCGGCGCGAGCTCTCTCTCACCGCGGCGCGAGCTCTCTCTCTCTCACCGCGGCGCGAGCTCTCTCTCTCTCACCGCGGCGCGAGCTCTCTCTCTCTCTCACCGCGGCGCGAGCTCTCTCTCTCTCACCGCGGCGCGAGCTCTCTCTCTCTCACCGCGGCGCGAGCTCTCTCTCTCTCACCGCGGCGCGAGCTCTCTCTCTCTCACCGCGGCGCGAGCTCTCTCTCTCTCTCACCGCGGCGCGAGCTCTCTCTCTCTCACCGCGGCGAGCTCTCTCTCTCTCACCGCGGCGAGCTCTCTCTCACCGCGGCGCGCTCTCTCTCACCGCGGCGCGCTCTCTCTCACCGCGGCGCGCTCTCTCTCACCGCGGCGCGCTCTCTCTCACCGCGGCGTGAGCTCTCTCTCTCTCACCGCGGCGCGAGCTCTCTCTCTCTCACCGCGGCGCGAGCTCTCTCTCTCTCACCGCGGCGCGAGCTCTCTCTCTCTCACCGCGGCGCGCTCTCTCTCTCTCACCGCGGCGCGAGCTCTCTCTCTCTCACCGCGGCGCGCGCTCTCTCTCTCTAACCGCGGCGCGAGCTCTCTCTCTCTCACCGCGGCGCGAGCTCGCTCTCTCTCACCGCGGCGCGAGCTCGCTCTCTCTCACCGCGGCGCGAGCTCGCTCTCTCTCACCGCGGCGCGAGCCCGCTCTCTCTCACCGCGGCGCGAGCTCGCTCTCTCTCACCGCGGCGCGAGCTCTCTCTCTCTCAACGCGGCGCGAGCTCTCTCTCTCTCACCGCGGCGCGAGCTCTCTCTCTCTCACCGCGGCGCGAGCTCTCTCTCTCTCACCGCAGCGCGATCTCTCTCTCACTCACCGCGGCGCGATCTCTCTCTCTCTCACCGGGGCGCGATCTCTCTCTCTCACCGGGGCGCGATCTCTCTCTCTCTCTCACCGCGGCGCGATCTCTCTCTCTCTCTCACTGCGGCGCGTTTGTCTCTCTCTCACTGCGGCGCGTTCTCTCTCACTGCGGCGCGTTCTCTCTCTCTCACTGCGGCGCGTTCTCTCTCTCTCACTGCGGCGCGTTCTCTCGCTCTCACTGCGGCGCGTTCTCTCGCTCTCACTGCGGCGCGTTCTCGTCTCTCACTGCGGCGCGTTCTCGTCTCTCACTGCGGCGCGTTCTCGTCTCTCACTGCAGCGCATTTGTCTCTCTCACGGCGACACGTTCTCTCTCTCACGGCGCGTTCTCTCTCTCTCACGGCGGCGCGTTCTCTCTCTCTCTCACGGCGGCGCGCTCTCTCTCACCGCGGCGCGCTCTCTCTCTCACTGCGGCGCGCGCTCACTCTCACTGCGGCGCGCGCTCACTCTCACTGCGGCGCACTCTCTCTCACTGCGGCGCGCTCTCTCTCACTGCGGCGCGCTCTCTCTCACTGCGGCGCGCTCTCTCTCACTGCGGCGCGCTCTCTCTCACTGCGGCGCGCTCTCTCTCACTGCGGCGCGCTCTCTCTCACTGCGGCGCGCTCTCTCTCACTGCGGCGCGCTCCCTCTCACTGCGGCGCGCTCTCTCTCACTGCGGCGCGCGCTCTCTCACTGCGGCGCGCTCTCTCTCACTGCGGCGCGCTCTCTCTCACTGCGGCGCGCTCTCTCTCACTGCGGCGCGCTCTCTCTCTCACTGCAGCACTCTCACTGCGGCACGTGCTCTCTCTCACTGCGGCGCGTGCTCTCTTTCACTGCGGCGTGTTCTCTCTCACCGCGGCGCGCTCTCGCTCACCGCGGCGCTCTCTCTCTCACCGCGGCGCGCTCTCTCTCACCGCGGCGCGCTCTCTCTCTCACTGCAGCACTCTCACTGCGGCACGTGCTCTCTCTCACTGCGGCGCGTGCTCTCTTTCACTGTGGCGTGCTCTCTTTCACCGCGGCGTGCTCTCTCTCACCGCGACGCGCTCTCTCTCACCGCGGCGCGCTCTCTCTCACCGCGGCGCGCTCTCTCTCACCGCGGCGCGCTCTCTCTCACCGCGGCGCGCTCTCTCTCACCGCGGCGCTCTCTCTCTCACCGCGGCGCTCTCTCTCTCACCGCGGCGCGCTCTCTCTCACTGCGGCGCGCTCTCTCTCACCGCGGCGCGCTCTCTCTCACCGCGGCGCGCTCTCTCTCACCGCGGCGCGCTCTCTCTCACCGCGGCGCGCTCTCTCTCACCGCGGCGCGCTCTCTCTCACCGCGGCGCGCTCTCTCTCACCGCGGCGCGCGCTCTCTCACCGCGGCGCGCGCTCTCTCTCTCACTGCAGCACTCTCACTGCGGCACGTGCTCTCTCTCACTGCGGCGCGTGCTCTCTTTCACTGCGGCGTGCTCTCTTTCAATGCGGCGTGCTCTCTTTCACTGCGGCGCGCTCTCTCGCACTGCGGCGCGCTCTCTCGCACTGCGGCGCGCTCTCTCGCACTGCTGCGCGCTCTCTCGCACTGCTGCGCGCTCTCTCGCACTGCGGCGCTCTCTCTCACTGCGGCGCGCTCTCTCTCACTGCGGCGCGCTCTCTCTCACTGCGGCGCGCTCTCTCTCACTGCGGCGCGCTCTCTCTCACTGCGGCGCGCTCTCTCTCACTGCGGCGCGCTCTCTCTCACTGCGGCGCGCTCTCTCTCACTGCGGCGCGCTCTCTCTCACTGCGGCGCGCTCTCTCTCACTGCGGCGCGCTCTCTCTCACTGCGGCGCGCTCTCTCTCACTGCGGCGCGCTCTCTCTCACTGCGGCGCGCTCTCTCTCACCGCGGCGCGCTCTCTCTCACCGCGGCCCGCCCGCTCTCTCACCGCGGCCCGCCCGCTCTCTCACCGCGGCCCGCCCGCGCTCTCACCGCGGCCCGCCCGCGCTCTCACCGCGGCCCGCCCGCGCTCTCACCGCGGCCCGCCCGCGCTCTCACCGCGGCCCGCCCGCGCTCTCACCGCGGCCCGCCCGCGCTCTCACCGCGGCCCGCCCGCGCTCTCACCGCGGCCCGCCCGCGCTCTCACCGCGGCCCGCCCGCGCTCTCACCGCGGCCCGCCCGCGCTCTCACCGCGGCCCGACCGCTCTCTCTCACCGCGGCGCGTGCTATCTCTCACCGCGGCGCGTGCTATCTCTCACCGCGGCGCGTGCTATCTCTCACCGCGGCGCGTGCTATCTCTCACCGCGGCGCGTGCTATCTCTCACCGCGGCGCGTGCTATCTCTCACCGCGGCGCGTGCTATCTCTCACCGCGGCGCGCGCTCTCTCTCACCGCGGCGCGCGCTCTCTCTCACCGCGGCGCGCGCTCTCTCTCACCGCGGCGCGCGCTCTCTCTCACCGCGGCGCGCGCTCTCTCTCACCGCGGCGCGCGCTCTCTCTCACCGCGGCGCGCGCTCTCTCTCACCGCGGCGCGCGCTCTCTCTCACCGCGGCGCGCGCTCTCTCTCTCACCGCGGCGCGCGCTCTGTCTCTCACCGCGGCGCGCTCTGTCTCTCACCGGGGGGCGCTCTGTCTCTCACCGCGGCGCGAGCTCTCTCTCTCTCACCGCGGCGCGAGCTCTCTCTCTCTCACCGCGGCGCGAGCTCTCTCTCTCTCACCGCGGCGCGAGCTCTCTCTCTCTCACCGCGGCGCGAGCTCTCTCTCTCTCACCGCGGCGCGAGCTCTCTCTCTCTCACCGCGGCGCGAGCTCTC
This sequence comes from Chiloscyllium plagiosum, assembly GCF_037043375.1. Taxonomy (NCBI): domain Eukaryota; kingdom Metazoa; phylum Chordata; class Chondrichthyes; order Orectolobiformes; family Hemiscylliidae; genus Chiloscyllium; species Chiloscyllium plagiosum. Next base: position 19,476,676 of record NW_028270181.1, on the reverse strand, counting down.
TCTCTCTCACCGCGGCGCGAGCTCTCTCTCTCTCACCGCGGCGCGAGCTCTCTCTCTCTCACCGCGGCGCGAGCTCTCTCTCTCTCACCGCGGCGCGCGCTCTCTCTCTCTCACCGCGGCGCGCGCTCTCTCACCGCGGCGCGAGCTCGCCATCTCTCACCGCGGCGCGAGCTCGCCCTCTCTCACCGCGGCGCGATCTCTCTCTCTCACCGCGGCGCGATCTCTCTCTCTCTCACCGCGGCGCGATCTCTCTCTCTCTCACCGCGGCCCGACCGCTCTCTCTCATCGCGGCGCGTGCTATCTCTCACCGCGGCGCGTGCTATCTCTCACCGCGGCGCGTGCTATCTCTCACCGCGGCGCGCGCTCTCTCTCACCGCGGCGCGCGCTCTCTCTCACCGCGGCGCGCGCTCTCTCTCACCGCGGCGCGCGCTCTCTCTCACCGCGGCGCGCGCTCTCTCTCACCGCGGCGCGCGCTCTCTCTCACCGCGGCGCGCGCTCTCTCTCTCACCGCGGCGCGCGCTCTGTCTCTCACCGCGGCGCGCTCTGTCTCTCACCGGGGGGCGCTCTGTCTCTCACCGCGGCGCGAGCTCTCTCTCTCTCACCGCGGCGCGAGCTCTCTCTCTCACCGCGGCGCGAGCTCTCTCTCTCTCACCGCGGCGCGAGCTCTCTCTCTCTCACCGCGGCGCGAGCTCTCTCTCTCTCACCGCGGCGCGAGCTCTCTCTCTCTCACCGCGGCGCGAGCTCTCTCTCTCTCACCGCGGCGCGAGCTCTCTCTCTCTCACCGCGGCGCGAGCTCTCTCTCTCTCACCGCGGCGCGAGCTCTCTCTCTCTCACCGCGGCGCGCGCTCTCTCTCTCTCACCGCGGCGCGCGCTCTCTCACCGCGGCGCGAGCTCGCCATCTCTCACCGGGGCGCGATCTCTCTCTCTCTCTCTCTCACCGCGGCGCGATCTCTCTCTCTCTCTCTCTCACTGCGGCGCGTTTGTCTCTCTCTCACTGCGGCGCGTTCTCTCTCACTGCGGCGCGTTCTCTCTCTCTCACTGCGGCGCGTTCTCTCGCTCTCACTGCGGCGCGTTCTCGTCTCTCACTGCGGCGCGCTCTCTCTCACCGCGGCGCGCTCTCTCTCACCGCGGCGCGAGCTCTCTCTCACCGCGGCGCGAGCTCTCTCTCTCTCACCGCGGCGCGCTCTCTCTCACCGCGGCGCGAGCTCTCTCTCACCGCGGCGCGAGCTCTCTCTCTCTCACCGCGGCGCGAGCTCTCTCTCTCTCACCGCGGCGCGAGCTCTCTCTCTCTCTCACCGCGGCGCGAGCTCTCTCTCTCTCACCGCGGCGCGAGCTCTCTCTCTCTCACCGCGGCGCGAGCTCTCTCTCTCTCACCGCGGCGCGAGCTCTCTCTCTCTCACCGCGGCGCGAGCTCTCTCTCTCTCTCACCGCGGCGCGAGCTCTCTCTCTCTCACCGCGGCGAGCTCTCTCTCTCTCACCGCGGCGAGCTCTCTCTCACCGCGGCGCGCTCTCTCTCTCACTGCGGCGCGTTCTCTCGCTCTCACTGCGGCGCGTTCTCGTCTCTCACTGCGGCGCGCTCTCTCTCACCGCGGCGCGCTCTCTCTCACCGCGGCGCGCTCTCTCTCACCGCGGCGTGAGCTCTCTCTCTCTCACCGCGGCGCGAGCTCTCTCTCTCTCACCGCGGCGCGAGCTCTCTCTCTCTCACCGCGGCGCGAGCTCTCTCTCTCTCACCGCGGCGCGCTCTCTCTCTCTCACCGCGGCGCGAGCTCTCTCTCTCTCACCGCGGCGCGAGCTCTCTCTCTCTCACCGCGGCGCGCGCTCTCTCTCTCTCACCGCGGCGCGCTCTCTCTCTCTCACCGCGGCGCGAGCTCTCTCTCTCTCACCGCGGCGCGAGCTCTCTCTCTCTCACCGCGGCGCGCGCTCGCTCTCTCTCACCGCGGCGCGAGCTCGCTCTCTCTCACCGCGGCGCGAGCTCGCTCTCTCTCACCGCGGCGCGAGCCCGCTCTCTCTCACCGCGGCGCGAGCTCGCTCTCTCTCACCGCGGCGCGAGCTCTCTCTCTCTCAACGCGGCGCGAGCTCTCTCTCTCTCACCGCGGCGCGAGCTCTCTCTCTCTCACCGCGGCGCGATCTCTCTCTCACTCACCGCGGCGCGATCTCTCTCTCTCTCACCGGGGCGCGATCTCTCTCTCTCACCGGGGCGCGATCTCTCTCTCTCTCTCACCGCGGCGCGATCTCTCTCTCTCTCTCACTGCGGCGCGTTTGTCTCTCTCTCACTGCGGCGCGTTCTCTCTCACTGCGGCGCGTTCTCTCTCTCTCACTGCGGCGCGTTCTCTCTCTCTCACTGCGGCGCGTTCTCTCGCTCTCACTGCGGCGCGTTCTCTCGCTCTCACTGCGGCGCGTTCTCGTCTCTCACTGCGGCGCGTTCTCGTCTCTCACTGCGGCGCGTTCTCGTCTCTCACTGCAGCGCATTTGTCTCTCTCACGGCGACACGTTCTCTCTCTCACGGCGCGTTCTCTCTCTCTCACGGCGGCGCGTTCTCTCTCTCTCTCACGGCGGCGCGCTCTCTCTCACCGCGGCGCGCTCTCTCTCTCACTGCGGCGCGCGCTCACTCTCACTGCGGCGCGCGCTCACTCTCACTGCGGCGCACTCTCTCTCACTGCGGCGCGCTCTCTCTCACTGCGGCGCGCTCTCTCTCACTGCGGCGCGCTCTCTCTCACTGCGGCGCGCTCTCTCTCACTGCGGCGCGCTCTCTCTCACTGCGGCGCGCTCTCTCTCACTGCGGCGCGCTCTCTCTCACTGCGGCGCGCTCCCTCTCACTGCGGCGCGCTCTCTCTCACTGCGGCGCGCGCTCTCTCACTGCGGCGCGCTCTCTCTCACTGCGGCGCGCTCTCTCTCACTGCGGCGCGCTCTCTCTCACTGCGGCGCGCTCTCTCTCTCACTGCAGCACTCTCACTGCGGCACGTGCTCTCTCTCACTGCGGCGCGTGCTCTCTTTCACTGCGGCGTGTTCTCTCTCACCGCGGCGCGCTCTCTCTCACCGCGGCGCGCTCTCTCTCACGGCGGCGCGCTCTCTCTCACCGCGGCGCGCTCTCTCTCTCACTGCAGCACTCTCACTGCGGCACGTGCTCTCTCTCACTGCGGCGCGTGCTCTCTTTCACTGCGGCGTGCTCTCTTTCACTGCGGCGTGCTCTCTCTCACCGCGACGCGCTCTCTCTCACCGCGGCGCGCTCTCTCTCACCGCGGCGTGCTCTCTCTCACCGCGGCGCGCTCTCTCTCACCGCGGCGCGCTCTCTCTCTCACTGCAGCACTCTCACTGCGGCACGTGCTCTCTCTCACCGCGGCGCGAGCTCGCTCTCTCTCACCGCGGCGCGAGCTCGCTCTCTCTCACCGCGGCGCGAGCTCGCTCTCTCTCACCGCGGCGCGAGCTCGCTCTCTCTCACCGCGGCGCGAGCTCGCTCTCTCTCACCGCGGCGCGAGCTCGCTCTCTCTCACCGCGGCGCGAGCTCTCTCTCTCTCACCGCGGCGCGAGCTCTCTCTCTCTCACCGCGGCGCGAGCTCTCTCTCTCTCACCGCGGCGCGAGCTCTCTCTCTCTCACCGCGGCGCGAGCTCTCTCTCTCTCACCGCGGCGCGAGCTCTCTCTCTCTCACCGCGGCGCGATCTCTCTCTCTCTCACCGCGGCGCGATCTCTCTCTCTCTCACCGCGGCGCGATCTCTCTCTCTCTCACCGCGGCGCGATCTCTCTCTCACTCACCGCGGCGCGATCTCTCTCTCTCTCACCGGGGCGCGATCTCTCTCTCTCACCGGGGCGCGATCTCTCTCTCTCTCTCTCACCGCGGCGCGATCTCTCTCTCTCTCTCACTGCGGCGCGTTTGTCTCTCTCTCACTGCGGCGCGTTCTCTCTCACTGCGGCGCGTTCTCTCTCTCTCACTGCGGCGCGTTCTCTCTCTCTCACTGCGGCGCGTTCTCTCGCTCTCACTGCGGCGCGTTCTCGTCTCTCACTGCGGCGCGTTCTCGTCTCTCACTGCGGCGCGTTCTCGTCTCTCACTGCAGCGCATTTGTCTCTCTCACGGCGACACGTTCTCTCTCTCACGGCGCGTTCTCTCTCTCTCACGGCGGCGCGTTCTCTCTCTCTCTCACGGCGGCGCGCTCTCTCTCACTGCGGCGCGCTCTCTCTCACTGCGGCGCGCGCTCACTCTCACTGCGGCGCGCGCTCACTCTCACTGCGGCGCGCGCTCACTCTCACTGCGGCGCACTCTCTCTCACTGCGGCGCGCTCTCTCTCACTGCGGCGCGCCCTCTCTCACTGCGGCGCGCTCTCTCTCACTGCGGCGCGCTCTCTCTCACTGCGGCGCGCTCTCTCTCACTGCGGCGCGCTCTCTCTCTCACTGCAGCACTCTCACTGCGGCACGTGCTCTCTCTCACTGCGGCGCGTGCTCTCTTTCACTGCGGCGTGTTCTCTCTCACTGCGGCGCGCTCTCTCTCACTGCGGCGCGCTCTCTCTCACCGCGGCGCGCTCTCTCTCACCGCGGCGCGCTCTCTCTCACCGCGGCGCGCTCTCTCTCACCGCGGCGCGCTCTCTCTCACCGCGGCGCGCTCTCTCTCACCGCGGCGCGCTCTCTCTCACCGCGGCGCGCTCTCTCTCACCGCGGCGCGCTCTCTCTCACCGCGGCGCGCTCTCTCTCACCGCGGCGCGCTCTCTCTCACCGCGGCGCGCTCTCTCTCACCGCGGCGCGCTCTCTCTCACGGCGGCGCGCTCTCACTCACGGCGGCGCGCTCTCTCTCACCGCGGCGCGCTCTCTCTCTCACTGCAGCACTCTCACTGCGGCACGTGCTCTCTCTCACTGCGGCGCGTGCTCTCTTTCACTGCGGCGTGCTCTCTTTCACTGCGGCGTGCTCTCTTTCACTGCGGCGTGCTCTCTTTCACTGCGGCGTGCTCTCTTTCACTGCGGCGTGCTCTCTCTCACCGCGGCGTACTCTCTCTCACCGCGGCGTGCTCTCTCTCACCGCGACGCGCTCTCTCTCACCGCGGCGCGCTCTCTCTCACCGCGGCGCGCTCTCTCTCTCACTGCAGCACTCTCACTGCGGCACGTGCTCTCTCTCACTGCGGCGCGTGCTCTCTCTCACTGCGGCGTGCTCTCTTTCACTGCGGCGTGCTCTCTTTCACTGCGGCGTGCTCTCTCTCACCGCGACGCGCTCTCGCTCACCGCGGCGCGCTCTCTCTCACCGCGACGCGCTCTCGCTCACCGCGGCGCGCTCTCTCTCACCGCGGCGCGCTCTCTCGCACTGCTGCGCGCTCTCTCGCACTGCTGCGCGTTCTCTCGCACTGCTGCGCGTTCTCTCGCACTGCGGCGCGCTCTCTCTCACTGCGGCGCGCTCTCTCTCACTGCGGCGCGCTCTCTCTCACTGCGGCGCGCTCTCTCTCACTGCGGCGCGCTCTCTCTCACTGCGGCGCGCTCTCTCTCACTGCGGCGCGCTCTCTCTCACTGCGGCGCGCTCTCTCTCACTGCGGCGCGCTCTCTCTCACTGCGGCGCGCTCTCTCTCACTGCGGCGCGCTCTCTCTCACTGCGGCGCGCTCTCTCTCACTGCGGCGCGCTCTCTCTCACTGCGGCGCGCTCTCTCTCACTGCGGCGCGCTCTCTCTCACTGCGGCGCGCTCTCTCTCACTGCGGCGCGCTCTCTCTCACTGCGGCGCGCTCTCTCTCACTGCGGCGCGCTCTCTCTCACTGCGGCGCGCTCTCTCTCACTGCGGCGCGCTCTCTCTCACTGCGGTGCGCTCTCTCTCACTGCGGCGCGCTCTCTCTCACTGCGGCGCGCGCTCTCTCACTGCGGCGCGCGCTCTCTCACTGCGGCGCGCGCTCTCTCACTGCGGCGCGCGCTCTCTCACTGCGGCGCGCTCTCTCTCACTGCGGCGCGCTCTCTCTCACTGCGGCGCGCTCTCTCTCACTGCGGTGCGCTCTCTCTCACTGCGGCGCGCTCTCTCTCACTGCGGCGCGCGCTCTCTCACTGCGGCGCGCGCTCTCTCACTGCGGCGCGCGCTCTCTCACTGCGGCGCGCGCTCTCTCACTGCGGCGCGCGCTCTCTCACCGCGGCGCGCGCTCTCTCACCGCGGCGCGCGCTCTCTCACCGCGGCGCGCGCTCTCTCACCGCGGCGCGCGCTCTCTCACCGCGGCGCGCGCTCTCTCACCGCGGCGCGAGCTCTCTCACCGCGGCGCGAGCTCTCTCTCTCTCACTGCGGCGCGTTCTCTCTCTCTCTCTCACTGCGGCGTGATCTCTCTCTCTCACTGCGGCGTGATCTCTCTCACTGCGGCGTGATCTCTCTCTCTCACTGCGGCGCGTCTGTCTCTCTCACTGCGGCGCGTTTGTCTCTCTCACTGCGGCGCGTTTGTCTCTCTCTCTCACTGCGGCGTGTTTGTCTCTCTCTCTCACTGCGGCGTGTTTGTCTCTCTCTCACTGCGGCGTGATCTCTCTCTCTCACTGCGGCGTGATCTCTCTCTCTCTCACTGCGGCGTGATCTCTCTCTCTCACTGCGGCGTGATCTCTCTCTCTCTCACTGCGGCGTGATCTCTCTCTCTCACTGCGGCGTGATCTCTCTCTCTCTCACTGCGGCGTGATCTCTCTCTCTCACTGCGGCGTGATCTCTCTCTCTCTCTGCGGCGTGATCTCTCCCTCACTGCGGCGTGATCTCTCTCTCTCACTGCGGCGTGATCTCTCTCACTGCGGCGCGCTCTCTCTCACTGCGGCGCGCGCTCTCTCACTGCGGCGCGCGCTCTCTCACTGCGGCGCGCGCTCTCTCACTGCGGCGCGCGCTCTCTCACTGCGGCGCGCGCTCTCTCACTGCGGCGCGCGCTCTCTCACTGCGGCGCGCGCTCTCTCACTGCGGCGCGCGCTCTCTCACTGCGGCGCGCGCTCTCTCACCGCGGCGCGCGCTCTCTCACCGCGGCGCGCGCTCTCTCACCGCGGCGCGCGCTCTCTCACCGCGGCGCGCGCTCTCTCACCGCGGCGCGCGCTCTCTCACCGCGGCGCGCGCTCTCTCACCGCGGCGCGAGCTCTCTCTCTCTCACTGCGGCGCGTTCTCTCTCTCTCTCACTGCGGCGTGATCTCTCTCTCTCACTGCGGCGTGATCTCTCTCACTGCGGCGTGATCTCTCTCTCTCACTGCGGCGTGTCTGTCTCTCTCACTGCGGCGCGTTTGTCTCTCTCACTGCGGCGCGTTTGTCTCTCTCTCTCACTGCGGCGTGTTTGTCTCTCTCTCTCACTGCGGCGTGTTTGTCTCTCTCTCACTGCGGCGTGATCTCTCTCTCTCACTGCGGCGTGATCTCTCTCTCTCTCACTGCGGCGTGATCTCTCTCTCTCACTGCGGCGTGATCTCTCTCTCTCTCTGCGGCGTGATCTCTCTCCCTCACTGCGGCGTGATCTCTCTCTCTCACTGCGGCGTGATCTCTCTCTCTCACTGGGGCGCGTTCTCTCTCTCTCACTGGGGCGCGTTCTCTCTCTCTCACTGGGGCGCGTTCTCTCTCTCTCACTGCGGCGCGTTCTCTCTCTCTCACTGCGGCGCGTTCTCTCTCTCTCTCACTGCGGCGCGTTCTCTCTCTCTCTCACTGCGGCGCGTTCTCTCTCTCTCTCACTGCGGCGCGTTCTCTCTCTCTCTCACTGCGGCGCGTTCTCTCTCTCTCTCACTGCGGCGCGTTCTCTCTCTCTCTCACTGCGGCGCGTTCTCTCTCTCTCTCACTGCGGCGCGTTCTCTCTCCCTCTCACTGCGGCGCGTTCTCTCTCACTGCGGCGCGTTCTCTCTCTCACTGGGGCGCGTTCTCTCTCACTGCGGCACGTTCTCTCTCTCTCACTGCGGCGTGTTTGTCTCTCACTGCGGCGCGTTCTCGTCTCACTGCGGCGCGTTTGTCTCTCTCTCACTGCGGCGCGTTTGTCTCTCTCTCACTGCGGCGCGTTCTCTCTCTCTCACTGCGGCGCGTTCTCTCTCTCTCACTGCGGCGCGTTCTCTCTCTCTCACTGCGGCGCGTTCTCTCTCTCTCACTGCGGCGCGTTCTCTCGCTCTCACTGCGGCGCGTTCTCGTCTCTCACTGCGGCGCGTTCTCGTCTCTCACTGCGGCGCGTTCTCGTCTCTCACTGCGGCGCGTTCTCGTCTCTCACTGCGGCGCGTTCTCGTCTCTCACTGCAGCGCATTTGTCTCTCTCACGGCGACACGTTCTCTCTCACTGCGGCGCGTTCTCTCTCTCTCACTGCGGCGCGTTCTCTCTCTCTCACTGCGGCGCGTTCTCTCGCTCTCACTGCGGCGCGTTCTCGTCTCTCACTGCGGCGCGTTCTCGTCTCTCACTGCGGCACGTTCTCGTCTCTCACTGCAGCGCATTTGTCTCTCTCACGGCGACACGTTCTCTCTCTCACGGCGCGTTCTCTCTCTCTCACGGCGGCGCGTTCTCTCTCTCTCTCACGGCGGCGCGCTCTCTCTCACCGCGGCGCGCTCTCTCTCTCACTGCGGCGCGCGCTCACTCTCACTGCGGCGCGCGCTCACTCTCACTGCGGCGCGCTCTCTCTCACTGCGGCGCGCTCTCTCTCACTGCGGCGCGCTCTCTCTCACTGCGGCGCGCTCTCTCTCACTGCGGCGCGCTCTCTCTCACTGCGGCGCGCTCTCTCTCACTGCGGCGCGCTCTCTCTCACTGCGGCGCGCTCTCTCTCACTGCGGCGCTCTCTCTCTCACTGCAGCACTCTCACTGCGGCACGTGCTCTCTCTCACTGCGGCGCGTGCTCTCTTTCACTGCGGCGTGTTCTCTCTCACTGCGGCGCGCTCTCTCTCACCGCGGCGCGCTCTCTCTCACCGCGGCGCGCTCTCTCTCACCGCGGCGCGCTCTCTCTCTCACTGCAGCACTCTCACTGCGGCACGTGCTCTCTCTCACTGCGGCGCGTGCTCTCTTTCACTGCGGCGTGCTCTCTTTCACTGCGGCGTGCTCTCTCTCACCGCGACGCGCTCTCTCTCACCGCGGCGCGCTCTCTCTCACCGCGGCGCGCTCTCTCTCACCGCGGCGCGCTCTCTCTCACCGCGGCGCGCTCTCTCTCTCACTGCAGCACTCTCACTGCGGCACGTGCTCTCTCTCACTGCGGCGCGTGCTCTCTCTCACTGCGGCGTGCTCTCTTTCACTGCGGCGTGCTCTCTCTCACCGCGACGCGCTCTCTCTCACCGCGGCGCGCTCTCTCGCACTGCTGCGCGCTCTCTCGCACTGCTGCGCGTTCTCTCGCACTGCGGCGCTCTCTCTCACTGCGGCGCGCTCTCTCTCACTGCGGCGCGCTCTCTCTCACTGCGGCGCGCTCTCTCTCACTGCGGCGCGCTCTCTCTCACTGCGGCGCGCTCTCTCTCACTGCGGCGCGCTCTCTCTCACTGCGGCGCGCTCTCTCTCACTGCGGCGCGCTCTCTCTCACTGCGGCGCGCTCTCTCTCACTGCGGCGCGCTCTCTCTCACTGCGGCGCGCTCTCTCTCACTGCGGCGCGCTCTCTCTCACTGCGGCGCGCTCTCTCTCACTGCGGCGCGCTCTCTCTCACTGCGGCGCGCTCTCTCTCACTGCGGCGCGCTCTCTCTCACTGCGGCGCGCTCTCTCTCACTGCGGCGCGCTCTCTCTCACTGCGGCGCGCTCTCTCTCACTGCGGCGCGCTCTCTCTCACTGCGGCGCGCGCTCTCTCACTGCGGCGCGCGCTCTCTCACTGCGGCGCGCGCTCTCTCACTGCGGCGCGCGCTCTCTCACTGCGGCGCGCTCTCTCTCACTGCGGCGCGCTCTCTCTCACTGCGGCGCGCTCTCTCTCACTGCGGCGCGCTCTCTCTCACTGCGGCGCGCTCTCTCTCACTGCGGCGCGCGCTCTCTCACCGCGGCGCGCGCTCTCTCACCGCGGCGCGCGCTCTCTCACCGCGGCGCGCGCTCTCTCACCGCGGCGCGCGCTCTCTCACCGCGGCGCGCGCTCTCTCACCGCGGCACGCGCTCTCTCACCGCGGCGCGCGCTCTCTCACCGCGGCGCGAGCTCTCTCTCTCTCACTGCGGCGCGTTCTCTCTCTCTCTCACTGCGGCGTGATCTCTCTCTCTCACTGCGGCGTGATCTCTCTCACTGCGGCGTGATCTCTCTCTCTCACTGCGGCGTGTCTGTCTCTCTCACTGCGGCGCGTTTGTCTCTCTCACTGCGGCGCGTTTGTCTCTCTCTCTCACTGCGGCGTGTTTGTCTCTCTCTCACTGCGGCGTGATCTCTCTCTCTCACTGCGGCGTGATCTCTCTCTCTCACTGCGGCGTGATCTCTCTCTCTCACTGCGGCGTGATCTCTCTCTCTGCGGCGTGATCTCTCTCTCTCACTGCGGCGTGATCTCTCTCTCTCACTGCGGCGTGATCTCTCTCTCTCACTGCGGCGTGATCTCTCTCTCTCACTGCGGCGTGATCTCTCTCACTGCGGCGTGATCTCTCTCTCTCACTGGGGCGTGTCTGTCTCTCTCACTGCGGCGCGTTTGTCTCTCTCACTGCGGCGCGTTTGTCTCTCTCTCTCACTGCGGCGTGTTTGTCTCTCTCTCACTGCGGCGTGATCTCTCTCTCTCACTGCGGCGTGATCTCTCTCTCTCACTGCGGCGTGATCTCTCTCTCTCACTGCGGCGTGATCTCTCTCTCTCTCTGCGGCGTGATCTCTCTCTCTCACTGCGGCGTGATCTCTCTCTCTCACTGCGGCGTGATCTCTCTCTCTCACTGCGGCGTGATCTCTCTCTCTCTCTGCGGCGTGATCTCTCTCTCACTGCGGCGTGATCTCTCTCTCTCACTGCGGCGTGATCTCTCTCTCTCACTGGGGCGCGTTCTCTCTCTCTCACTGGGGCGCGTTCTCTCTCTCTCACTGGGGCGCGTTCATTCTCTCTCACTGCGGCGCGTTCTCTCTCTCACTGCGGCGCTTTCTCTCTCCCTCTCACTGCGGCGCGTTCTCTCTCACTGCGGCGCGTTCTCTCTCTCACTGGGGCGCGTTCTCTCTCACTGCGGCACGTTCTCTCTCTCTCACTGCGGCGTGTTTGTCTCTCTCACTGCGGCGCGTTCTCGTCTCACTGCGGCGCGTTTGTCTCTCTCTCACTGCGGCGCGTTTGTCTGTCTCACTGCGACGCGTTTGTCTGTCTCACTGCGGCGCGTTTGTCTGTCTCACTGCGACGCGTTTGTCTGTCTCACTGCGGCGCGTTTGTCTGTCTCACTGCGGCGCGTTTGTCTGTCTCACTGCGACGCGTTTGTCTGTCTCACTGCGACGCGTTTGTCTGTCTCACTGCGGCGCGTTTGTCTGTCTCACTGCGGCGCGTTTGTCTCACTGCGGCGCGTTTGTCTGTCTCACTGCGGCGCGTTTGTCTGTCTCACTGCGGCGCGTTTGTCTGTCTCACTGCGGCGCGTTGTCTCTCACTGCGACGCGTTTGTCTCTCTCTCACTGCGGCGCGTTTGTCTCTCTCACTGCGGCGCGTTCTCGTCTCTCACTGCGGCGCGTTTGTCTCTCTCACTGCGGCGCGTTCTCGTCTCACTGCGGCGCGTTTGTCTGTCTCACTGCGGCGGATTTGTCTGTCTCACTGCGGCGCGTTTGTCTGTCTCACTGCGGCCCGTTTGTCTGTCTCACTGCGGCGCGTTGTCTCTCTCACTGCGGCGCGTTTGTCTGTCTCACTGCGGCGCGTTTGTCTGTCTCACTGCGGCGCGTTTGTCTGTCTCACTGCGGCGCGTTTGTCTCTCTCACTGCGGCGCGTTGTCTCTCTCACTGCGGCGCGTTTGTCTCTCTCACTGCGGCGCGTTCTCGTCTCACTGCGGCGCGTTTGTCTGTCTCACTGCGGCGCGTTTGTCTGTCTCACTGCGGTGCGTTTGTCTGTCTCACTGCGGCGCGTTTGTCTGTCTCACTGCGGCGCGTTTGTCTGTCTCACTGCGGCGCGTTTGTCTGTCTCACTGCGGCGCGTTTGTCTGTCTCACTGCGGCGCGTTTGTCTCACTGCGGCGCGTTTGTCTGTCTCACTGCGGCGCGTTTGTCTGTCTCACTGCGGCGCGTTGTCTCTCTCTCACTGCGGCGCGTTTGTCTCTCTCTCACTGCGGCGCGTTTGTCTCTCTCTCACTGCGGCGCGTTTGTCTCTCTTGTCACTCTGGCACGTTGTCTCTTTTGTCACTCTGGCGCGCACTCTCTCCCTCACTCTGGCGCGCACTTTCTCTCTCACTTGCGCACATTCTCTCACTGCGGCATGTGCTCTCTCTCACTCCTGCGCGTGCTCTCTCTCACTGCAGCACGTGCTCTCTCTCACTTTGGCGCACGCTCTCTCATTCCGGCGCCTGCTTATTCACATCCACGTTTTCTTTCCCACACACACGCTCTCTCGCTCATGCGCTCTCTCTCTCTTTCTGTCAGTGCTGCATGAAACCTGACTAGCCAGCTGTTTGGTCTCCTGTGTCTTTTGTTGCCCCTCAGTTAGAGATGCTACATAAATGCAAGGATTTATTGTATTTTGCATCTGTATTTTAACGCCTGTTTTTTCTCCAGCTGGTGCTGATATCAAGGAAATGGAGAAGAAAACTTTCCAGGAGTGTTACGCTGGGAATTTCCTTTCCCATTGGAACCGCGTGGCGAGTATAAAAAAGCCAGTGATTGCTGCAGTGAACGGCTACGCTGTAGGTACTAGCTCAGGGTCTGCAGTTAACACTTGGAGCTTGTGGAATGTGTGTCTATTTTGGAATCTGTTTGAGCACATCGAAATGTGACTGTGAGGCCAGCTTATCTCATTCCCTACCCAGACTCAAATCTCGATCCACATCGTAACAGATATTAAAGATTAAAGGGGAGAGTTTCTTCAGACTATCCTCTGCGGGGATAGTTTACCCTGGTCACATTTGTCATTTTTAGTTGGATGAGGTGACTAGACGGTTGTGGGAAACAAACCATCTCAGATGAGGAAAGCTTGTATCTGTATTTCTTTGCACCAGTTACAGGATTATTTCCTGGATTGCTACTTGGTTGATTTCACCCCTCGCCCCTCGCCTCTCTCCCCTCACCCCGCACTCCTCACCTCTCGCCCTGCACTCCTCACCTCCCGCCCCTCACCTCCCGCCCCTCACCTCCCGCCCCGCACCCCTCACCTCCCGCCCCGCACCCCTCACCTCCCGCCCCGCACCCCTCACCTCCCGCCCCTCAACTCCCGCCCCTCACCTCCCGCCCCGCACCCCTCACCTCCCGCCCCGCACCCCTCACCTCCTGCCCCGCACCCCTCACCTCCCGCCCCGCACCCCTCACCTCCCGCCCCGCACCCCTCACCTCCCGCCCCTCACCTCCCGCCCCTCACCTCCCGCCCCTCACCTCCCGCCCCTCACCTCCCGCCCCTCACCTCCCGCCCCTCACCTCCCGCCCCTCACCTCCCGCCCCTCACCTCCCGCCCCTCACCTCCCGCCCCTCACCTCCCGCCCCTCACCTCCCGCCCCTCACCTCCCGCCCCTCACCTCCCGCCCCTCACCTCCCGCCCCTCACCTCCCGCCCCTCACCTCCCGCCCCTCACCTCCCGCCCCTCACCTCCCGCCCCTCACCTCCCGCCCCTCACCTCCCGCCCCTCACCTCCCGCCCCTCACCTCCCGCCCCTCACCTCCCGCCCCTCACCTCCCGCCCCTCACCTCCCGCCCCTCACCTCCCGCCCCTCACCTCCCGCCCCTCACCTCCCGCCCCTCACCTCCCGCCCCTCACCTCCCGCCCCTCACCTCCCGCCCCTCACCTCCCGCCCCTCACCTCCCGCCCCTCACCTCCCGCCCCTCACCTCAAGCCCCGCGCCCCTCACCTCAAGCCCCGCACCCCTCACCTCAAGCCCCGCACCCCTCACCTCAAGCCCCGCACCCCTCACCTCAAGCCCCGCACCCCTCACCTCCCGCCCCTCAACTCCCGCCCCGCACCCCTCAACTCCCGCCCCGCAACTCTCGCCCCTCACCTCTCGCCTCTCGCCTCTCGCCTCTCGCCTCACCTCATGCTGCTCACCTCCCGGCCCGTCACCCCACCCCCTCACCTCACCTCACCTCACCTCACCTCACGTCTCACCTCCCTCACACCTCACCTCCTTTGCTGTTCCTCTGGGAGTTACGCTAGAGGGCTGAGATGTTGCAGGGTTTTATCCCTGATCTCTTAGCGGCTTCCATCAAATCAAAAACATCCACATCACGTTTTGAAGCGCCAATCCTTCCAATCAGGTACCAGAACTGCTTCCCTTCTCCTTGATTGGTCTGAGCAGTAGCCATTGTATACGTGACTGTAGAATGTTCAGTCAATTAGTTTTAGCAACTCTGTCTTTCTGTAGGAGCTTCAACCCTTTGCTGCCCTGCCCACTGACATGTACAGTTGTAAGCATCCATGATAAGTATTGCATCAACACTCCACTATGGAGTCTGACCTGTGACCAAGGTATTAGACAAGTGGAAGTGGTCAGTCTTAGCTGTCAGGGGAATAACATATTTGCCCTCAGTGCTACTTCACTGCTTCATTTGTAGATCTGTGCTCTCTGTTATAACTCAGTCCATCAGCTCCGAAATTCACCTTTGGGATTTCATCTGACTAATGTTTGATGTATTCATTTGAATCTCCTCTCCCTGTTTTCTCACTGGTTGAATGAATCTGCTATAATAGCAGAAGGTGGAATTTCAGATCAAGTTTAGTTCACTGATGTCACATGGGTCCATTCCATGGTTTTTTCCAACTTAATGAATTTCTCTATTATAGTATAAAATAATTTTGATGCTCATCCTACAATTTGGCAGCATTCATAATCACAACATAATTTTTTAACCACAGATTGAAGAATAAAGTAATAATTTTTAATTTTGTGTGTTTCCCCAAACACAGACAGTGTCGTAACTGTACCAGCCATATCCCCGAGAGTGATCCATTACCTGCAAAAATCTATAACTTGTTCAGCTTTCTTTTAGTTTTCAACTGTTCCAGTATAAAAAAAGCAAAGCTGCAATCTTAAACAAGATAAAGTTAATTGAGTGTAAAACTTGTGGTGACAGAAGTAAAAGTGATCAGGTTTTCAGCTTTAAAAAAGGCATATGCAATGATAAATAGTTGAGATGGATAAGAGGTACTTATAAAAGTAAGTGCAGTCTGTCAGAATGTTGCAGGTCTATTTCTCGCCCAAAGGTTCTCTTTCCAAAGTTAATTGGTTGAAGACTTGAAAACCAAATTCAGAGGCTGCCCTAGTTTCCGTAGTTGAACAATCTGTCTAAACCCATCAGGACCATGGGAGAGTGAGGGAGGGCCTTTTGTTCCTCACTAGTTCTGTGGTTACAACACTTACAGATTGCTGGATTGTTCGGAAGAGCAGCCCTGCATTCTGTATGCTTTCCTTGTGCTACAAATGACGGAGAACTTTCTGACTGATGTCTCTTTCCATTCTTCCCAAGAGAAATTGTACAAGATGGTTACTCACAGCCGATTTATTCTGCAAAAGATTAAAATATTAAAACAAACCAAGCTTTCTAAATACAGAGGAACCTCGATTATCCAAACATCAGTTATCCGAATTTCAGATTATCTCTGAACAAGATCACAAGATACTGATTCTTGGCAAACATTGTGTTATTCGAACATTCAATTATTTGAATAAAATACTCCCTGCCTATGTTATTTGGATAATCGAGGTTCCTCTGCAGAGAGCATAGTTTGAAAGGTCTTAAAACACACAGCAAAGGGAAGGTTCATCTATTATCCAACACCAACGCTTTACCGTGTTTCAGATCTGAAATAACCACCTTTCTGTATCAAATCTTTAAGTCTGACTTAACTTCCTCCCTGTGAATGAGTATTCACAAAACTGAAATCTTAGACTTTCTCAATCTTTTAACAATCTTCCAATGTTTAGGTTAACGCTCCTGTTGTAGAAGTTTCACCAGGTATTTGCCCTCACGGCACCAGGGACTCAGGTTCGAGTCCAGCCTTGTCTGGCGTTTCCATATTCTCCCTGTGTCTCTGTGCTGCGTTCTTGCTGGGTGCACCGGTTTCCTCACACGATCCTTTGGAGTATCGTGCACAGTTTTGGGCCCAATATCTCAGGAAGGATGTACTGACCCTGGAGTGGGTTCAGAGGAGGTTCACGAGAATGGTCTCAGAAACAAAAAGCTTAACATATAAGAAATGTTTGAGGACTCTGGGTCTGTATCCAGAGTTTAGAAGGATGGGGGGGGGGGGGGGGCGGTCTAATTGAAACTTACAAAATATGGAATGGCCTGGACAGAGTGGATGTTGGGAAGATGTTTCCTTTGGTGGGAGAGACTCGGACCCAAGGGCACAGCCTTAGGGTAAAGGGAAGACCTTGTAGAACGGAGATAAAGAATGTCTTCAGCCAGAGAGTGGGGATTCTATGAAAGGTGGTGGAGGCCAGGTCATTGAGTATATGTAAGACGGAGATAGATAGGTTCTTGATTGTCAAGGGGTCAAGGGAGAAAGTGGGAAATTGGGGTTGAGCCATGATTGAAAGGCGGAGCAGACTTGATGGGCTGAATGGCCTAACTTCTGCATCTATGTCTTATGGTCTTATGATCCACGGATGTGCAGGCTAGGTGGATTGGTCATTATAACCGTGGTCTTTCAGGGATAGGATAGAGGACAGATTCTTGATGGGATGCACTTTAGAGGGTCGGTGCAGACTCAATAGCCTCTTACCCCACTGGTGGGATTCTGTGATAAGTGTTCACACAAACGTAACTGAGCATCCACTGAACTGTTCTATACTTTGTTCTTGGAGAGAAAATGTGTATTTAATTCTGACCCCAGTTGGGTGTTCACCCAAACTGCCCTAAAAGCTTTCAGTCTCTGGATTTTCTAAGCTAACATCAATTTTTGCTTATTCTAAACAAAAGGCAAACTAACAGTTTTCAATGTTTATTCTCCCTGTTGTAAACCCCACATTATGAACAATCTTCCATTAACATTCCAGGGGTTTGCTTATTCTCTGACATGAAGTAGATTATGATGAGAAGGTGCCGGTGATGGACTGCAGTGGACAAAGTTAAAAATCATGCAACACTAGGTTATTCAGTCCAACAGGTTTATTTGGAAGCACTAGCTTTCGGAGCACTGCTCCTTCATCAGGTGGTTGTGGAGCAGGATCATAAGACACAGAATTTAAAGCAAAAGATCACAATGTCATGCAACTGAAATGGTATATTGAACAAACCTAAACTGCTGTTTTAAGTCTTTCATCCCTTAGAATGGGTTGCAGGTTTCGGTTCATTAATATGTAAATCCCAGAACTTCTTTTAAGTTCTGGTTAAGATCATGGTTCTGCAAGGACTCGTTGATTTTGTATGTTTTTTTTGTGTGTTTTACACCCTTCTCCAAAGTCACCAACACCCAGATGCCTCTAGTTTGAAACCCTGAAAATGATACTGATTTACAGAGTTAAATCGTGCAATTTCATCACATTTGTAACTAAACTTCGATTTTGGATAATGCTTCAGGTTTTGTCCAGTTGAACTAATAGATGGTTCCGAAAATAAATGGCATCAAATTAAAATGTGCACTTAAAATGCTGGAGAAAGATTGAGAATGTAACGTTTGAACCTTTTGTTGTGTAGCTCGGAGGAGGCTGTGAGTTGGCCATGATGTGCGATATCATATACGCAGGAGAAAAGGCACAGTTTGGGCAACCAGAGATACTGTTGGGAACCATTCCTGGTAAATGTTCTGCACAGTATTATTAGTAGGTAAATGGTAAAGTTTTATTGTCAGTTGGCAATTCTGAAATTGTACTGTAGTTTGACATTGTCTGCTTGTTGCTGCCTGTCAGCTTGAAGGTTTGTCCGTTCAGTGTTATAGGCAGGGTTTTGTTAAGATCATTTCACAATAAGCCTGGCAGCAGTCACACGCTATGTATCGGGGACATGGATTGTTAACCACTGGGTACTACAAATCAGTGGAATTTTGGATCGACATTTGTGCAAATAACCTTCTGTCGGAGGGTTTTTCAGCCCGAAATGTCCCCACTGATTTCTCTCCACACTGCCAGACCTGCTGAGCTTTTCCAGCTATTTCTGTTTTTTGTTTCTGATTTCCAGCATCCGCAGTTCGTTCTTTCTAATTAAATTAGTTGACTTAAACAATTACCAAGCATTTGCGGTAAAGCTTATGGAAGTGATTGGTTTGCATGTTTATATTACTTTAGCAAATGACCATTTTACTGTTGCAGCCAGATATTTTCTGTTGCTATCTGCTGTGGGTGGATGTAATCATGTTCTGAAATCTGAGTAACTAGATGTGAAATAAGTACTGAGAGTGTTATCTTCTTTGCTATGTCATTCACAACTAATATTCCAAATCTAAACTAGTTAGTCCCACATGCCTGCCCTTTCCCTACAGTCCGACTACAGTTGTATAAATGTTTCCATGTCAGGTATTTATCAACTTCTCTTTTGAAAGTTCCAATTGAATCGCTTTCGGAGAGTGCACTTCTGCAGGTTTTCGGACACAGATTAGCGGAAAATATAACTTTCTTAATTGTGTGATGTGAAATCCATCCTTAGCTCCTATCACTTTCCTATTGTGTCATCTGTTCCACATTTGACATTCTCCATCCCCCAAAGATGTTTTCCAAAACATTTTAGAAAGCAAATATTATGGCTGAGAAAAGAGGCACACTTTATCATCTCGAATGTCTCAGGACGAAGTCGCAAGAATATCAAATGTCCAAAGGAGCAGCAGTTTATGCTGCATGAGAAGAGGGATGCTGGTTGTCTGGCAAATGCACTCTGGTGGAGACATTGCCATTGAGAGTTCACCAGGGAACAGATTAATCAGTCATTGGGTCAGAGTCATAGAGATCTACAGCATGGAAACAGACCCTTCGGTCCAACCCGTCCATGCCGACCAGATATCCCAACCCAATCTAGTCCCACCTGCCAGCACTCGGCCCGTATCCCTCCAAACCCTTCTTATTTATATACCCATCCAAATGCCTCTTAAATGCTGCAATTGTACCAGCCTCCACCACTTCCTCTGGCAGCTCATTCCGTACACGTGCCACCCTCTGCGTGGAAAAAGTTGCCCTTCAGGTCCCTTTTATATCTTTCCCCTCTCACCCTCAACCTATGCCCTCTACTTCTGGATTCCCCCACCCCAGGGAAAATACTTTTTCTATTTACCCTATCCGTACCCCTCATAATTTTGTAAACCTCTATAAGGTCACCTCTCAGCCTCCGACGCTCCAGGGAAAACAGCCTCAGCCTGTTTAGCCTCTCCCTGTAGCTCAAACCTTCCAACCCTGGCAACCTCCTTGTAAATCTTTTCTGAACCCTTTCAAGTTTCACAACATCTTTGCCTGGTTTGAATTTAAACAAAAGCTTGGGGGATAACAGTCCTCTAATGAGTGTAAAACAAAACATTTTGATGACATGTCTCTCTTTAGCAGCAATATTTAACTTCTGTATTACCAAGGAACAAAAAGGTCATATTTCTTGCAGTGGAGTGATATAATACACGAGATATAATGTTGCAATTTCAGCTCCTTAGGGAAAAGTCCATCTCAAAAGGATTGCGCTGGGAAGATGGAGCAGCAGTTTCCAATCCAAGCTTCCGTTAAGCAAAACTCCAACTAAGACTTCAGGACTGCTTAATTTATTACTCTTACAATGGTGTTGAACTGATCAAAATAAGTATCACTAAATCAATTAATTAAATGCCTCGTTCACCATCTCCTACTGTCTCAAAATTATTCCCAAGTTTTCCTTGGCTGTTCTCCATAGGACTATAGAAATGATACAGAAGGGAGCCATCTTACCCATGTCGATCCAAAGACATCCAGATGCTCTTTCTAATCTCGTCTTCCTGTATCTGGCTCATGGTGCTGCAAGTTTCAGCACTTAAGGTTAAGTTACAGGTTCTGTTAAGAGTTTCGGGTCTGTGACTCCACCACCAACACAGGCAGTGAATTCCAGACACTCACCATCTAATCCTTCTGCCTCTCAGCTTGAATCTATGACCCTTGGTTTTTGAACTGTCTGCCAAGAGAAGGCAGGTTCCTCCGTCTCCTCTATGTCTACCCCTCACAATTTTGTACCCCACAATCCTGTCACCCCTCAACCTTCAGTGTTCCAAGGAAAACTTTCATCTTTGCAATTTTATACAGAGCATAAGGTGAAATTACACCCACTTCAGCAGAATGAGATCAGCTGCTGTCTATCTTGGCTATAACCTGGTATTTTAATACCACTGTGAGGTTTAACTCAAATACCATTTGGAGTTTGGAAGCAATATTATTGTAAATGGCCCAATTTCAAAATGTATTGTTGAATGGGGACGGGTGATCAGAAAAAGGCCACGCAGTTACATTGCTTATTCTAATAGCTGACCTGCATTTGGCTTCCACTGAGGGCAGGTCTCACTTTTAAAATGCTCATCACCTCATCCTTTCTTACCTCTGTTATCTTTCCGAGCCCCACAACTATCTGAGATGTTGGCATTCTTGGAATCCTAGGTGAAAGTGAGGACTGCAGATGCTGGAGATCAGAGTCTAGGTTAGAGTGGTGCTGGAAAAGCTCGGCAGGTCTGGCAGCATCCGAGGAGCAGGAAAATCCACGTTTCAAGCGTCGATTTTCTATTCTTGGAATCTTAGCCTTTTGCAAATCCTTCCTCTTTATTGCTGCTTCAGTTGCCAGGGTCCCGATTGAAAGTCCCCCCCACCCTCGGTTCTCCATCTCCTTCCTCCTTACCTTGAAACCCAGCTGTTTGGTCATGTGACCCACTATCCCCTCACGTCGCGCAGTGTTGAGCTTTGATTTACAAGGGTCGTGAGCTTCCCTGGGATCTTTCGCTTTGCTAAAAATGCTGTGTTACAGTGTAACTGGGCAGATGTTGGGAAAACTGCAGTGTCTTTTCTCTCTGGCAGGTGCTGGTGGAACACAGCGGTTAACTAAAGCAGTTGGGAAGTCACTCGCGATGGAAATGGTCCTCACTGGAGACAGGATTTCTGCACAGGAAGCAAAAGCAGCAGGTTGTTGGATTATTGAAATGTTGTTCTCCTCTCCATCAACATCAGGGTATTTGGGGAAGCAATTAAATGTCAACTCCTCATTCATTAGTGTGTCCCACTCTGACTCACATCCACGATCCAAGTCATCACCTTCAGTACTGAGGGAAATTTTATAAAGTGAGGCCTTGTCAGTGTATTTGGGTGATGTAAACCATCTCTGTGTCATTGAGTCATAGAGATGTACAGCATGGAAACCGACCCTGTGGTCCAACTCGTCCATGCCGACCAAACATCATAATCTAAACTAATCCCATTTGCCAGTACTAGACGCATATCTCTCTACACCCTTCCTATTCATATACCCATCCAGATGCCTTTTAAATGTTATAATGTTATAATTGTACCAGCCTCTATCACTTCCTCTGGCAGCTCATTCCAGACACGTACCACCCTCTGTATGAAAAGGTTGCCCCTTAGGTCCCTCTTTCTCCTCTCACTTTAAACCCATGGACTCGCCTACCCTGGGGACTATTCATCATATCCATGATTTTGTAAACCTCTGTAAGGTCACCCTTCAGCCTCTGACGCTCCAGGGAGAGTAGACCTAGCCCACGTTCATTCCCAGCTGACACTAGTGGAATCCGATTATCCCCTGTTCCCGTTAGTGACTGTGGGACTTGCTGTGTGCAGGTTTGTCTGTCCAAGGGATTGCACTTTGGAAGAGTCACCATAGCTTGTGAAAGCTTTAGGATGTTGAGGGAACGGGAAAAGACCTCAGTGCATGTTCTTTCTTACACAGAAGTGAGCATCCAGAAATGGAGAGCTATCACCCACTAAGAAGAATCAAGTTAATCGTGTCCAAATTCAGGAATATTTTTGATTAAAGATATGACTGCAGTTCTGCTTTACAGTAAAGATTTTGAACATACAGAAAAAATGAGACCTTGCAGTATCCCTATTTTCTTTCAAGCTGTCGGAATGTTTTCTTCATAAACATTGAAATCGATTTGATTGATTTTTCACTGTATTTGTAATAAGCACATGTGACGTGTGGCTTAGCACTATCATGACAATCATTCGAATCAGATTGATTTCAATATTTATGCTGAAAACACATTGGAGCTTAGCAGTGGTATTCTCAAATGCAGTGAAGTTTGGGATTTTGCAACAAATAGTCCACACTGCAAGGAGTGAAATTAATGCAAGTTACAAGTACTTGGGATTTGCCCAGAAGAAATAATGGATGCAGTTGGTTCTGTCATTTTGTGACACACAATGTGCAGCTTTTGAGTTGATAGATATATTCTTCAGTTCCCAAAGCTAAATTCCAACAGATTTACCTGGATACTAACATGGGACTGATGGTTTCTGTTTCCAAAAGGACTCGTTAGTAAAGTATATCCAGTCGCTGAAGTGGTGGAAGAAGCCATCAAATGTGGAGAGAAAATAGCGAGCAACTCGAAGCTTATTACAGCAATGGCGAAGGAAGCAGTCAATGGTGGTAAACAGATTCATTCTTTATCCTCAGTCTTGTTCCAAGCAGCTATCTGTTTAATAATGAGGTTTGAGACTTCTTTTACCAGACGTCAGTCAATTCATAATATAGATTCATTACTTCCTGCTTAATGAATTAATGTTTCTGTATAATTTGCAGAGTTTGTTTAGTATTGAGATTTATTGCCTGTGTTTTAGAAAGGCGCAGTGCAATCTATTTATTTATTTATTTCAGGGAATGATTGATAGTCTGGTTCCAGATTTGAGAAGCGTTATACTGCGTCTTTTGTGGGTAGTCTTTGGCTTTCCTTTCAGATTATTTCAAAATCCTAATTTTTGACTCTATGCTTACTTTCAAAAGAACGTAATGATCTTTAGTTCAACTTATTCCCTTTGTTTCAAAATAATGTTGACTTTTTGGAAGCATTTCTCTGCCCCTTCAGCGTACTGCACATCAAAACCTCACTTACTGTTGAACTGGTGAGCATTTTCAGCTTAGTGGGTGAATTGGATTGCCTGTGAGGTAAGGTTGGAGATAGACTTGCTTCACTCACTCTCTTCCCTGGTACTTGGAGACCTGTAGTTTGCCCAGTGCATAGAACATAGAAACAAAAGTTCCATTCAGCTGTCGATGTGCTTTGCCATTCTAGATCATGGCCAATCGTCTATCTCAACATGACATTCCTGCGCCTTCCTCATGTCCTTGGTGTCATTAGGAACTAAAAATCTCTCGAACTCTATCCTGAACTTACTCAATGACTGAGCTTCTGTGTTGGAGAAGATTTGCCAACCTCTGAGTGAAGAGCAGCCTCCTCATCTAGGTCCTAAATGGCATGTCTTTTATTCTGAGACAGCGTCCCATGTTTCCAGACTCTACAGCCAGAGGAGCATCCTTTCCCCATCTGCTGTCTGTCTCTTTAAGGATTTTTTTTATGTTTAAGTGAGATTGCCTCTCGTACTTCTAAACTCCAAAGAAAACAGGCCCAGCCATCTCCATCTCTCCACATAGGACTGCTCACCATCTCAGGAATCAATCTGGTGGACCTCAGCTGAATTTCCTCTCTGGCAAATATATACTCTCTGAGGCAAGGGGACCAGAGCTGTACAGAATACTCCAGGTGTGGTCTCATCAGCACTCTGTACAATTGAAGCAAGATTTCTTTGCTCCTGTAATAAAAGACAACACACTATTTTGATGTGGAGCTTTAGCTCTGGACTTGTTATTTCATTCAGTCCGTAGTCACAACCAATTCATCTTGCGTTGAATGTTCTGAGGGAAAACTATGATTAAAATAGAGACTCTGAATAAAACCACCCCATAATAAACCCTACAGAAGATGATGGAGTTTAATGTAAAATTGAGTTTGTTGTTGTATTGGGTCTATTAACATTCCAGTGCTTTCCTTAATAACCTTCTCTGTGTATAATTTTTCAGGGATTTTTTTTTTGTAGATGTTTAAAAACAAATATTAGATTACATTACAGTGTGGAAACAGGCCCTTCGGCCCAACAAGTCCACACCGACCCGCCGAAGCGTAACCCACCCATTCCCCTACATTTACCCTATGCTAAATTGCCTATCACTATGGGCAATTTAGCATGGCAAATTCACCTGACCTGCACATCTTTGGACTGTGGGAGGAAACCGGAGCACCCGGAGGGAACCCAGCAGACACGGGGAGAACAGTCAGTCGCCTGAGGCGGGAATTGAACCCGGGTCTCCGGTGCTGTGAGGCAGCAGTGCTAGCCACTGTGCCACCGTGCCGCCCATATGTTGCCATCATCAGCAATCACTCATTAAGAATCCACCTAGAAAGTTCCGTGTCACTGGTCATGGATTCTGTGGGTCTTCACATTGCAGATGAGTCCAATCCTAGAGTTGTATTTACAACTTTTCCATAAATACGTAGCTTGGAGACCGAATCTGTTTAGTTACTTTTTTGGTAGCAAATTAAAACTGCCACTTGCAAGAATAACAGCTCTTAAAATAACCCAGTGTTTCATGAAAACCAAAAATGCTGGAGATCACAGCCGGTCAGGCAGCATCCAAGGAGAGAGAGCAAGCTAATGTTTCGAGTCTGGATGACTCTTCATCAGAGCTTCATCAGCGAGATTCAACACGTTCGCTTGCTCTCCATGGATGGTGGCTGACTCGCTACGATTTCCAGCATTATTGATTTTCAGTTCAGATTCCAGCATCTGTAGTAATTTGCTCCTACCCAATGTTTAGTGACCTTGATGCACTGTAGCTGCTTAACAGTTCGGTACTTTTATTTCAGCTTTTGAATTGACATTGGCAGAAGGAAACCGATTGGAGAAGCGCTTGTTCCACTCGACATTTTGCACAGTAGGTATCCTACATTCAATTAAAATAAATTGCACCTTCATTTATCAAGACTTCTCACTTACGCCATGTCAACTCTTTGTTTCAGAATGATCGGAAAGAAGGCATGAGCGCATTTGTTGAAAAGCGGAAGGCTAATTTCACTGACCAGTGATTGTGTTAAGTTCTGAATTGCAATGCGAACCGAAATACTAACATCACTTAGAAAGGTGGAAGTTAATATTAGAAAGCTGGAAGTTGATAGAGCAAGATTTGAAGTTTTCAAAATGACGCACAATATTACAATAACAGGTTCTGATTCCAAATAAATATTTTATTTTAATGCCTCAGTATTTTCCTTTATTTTTGTCAGGGTAACTGAGAGAGAAATATGAACAATGTTTTTAATCATTAGTGATATCTTTAAATCAACAGCCATTCTGTTATGACTTCCACTTTCCACAAATCATTTCAGCTGTTTTTTTCTTTTGTCAAGTAATTTTACTTTAGCTCATTTTAAATGTTTTGTCACTGAAAAAGTAGATGTATCAATGTGTTGTAGGGTTTGTGGAAATACATTTGTTACAGCAGCAGACTGCAGCTAACAGCCTCAGGTCAACTCTGGATCAACTTGCATTGCATTGAAGTGCACCTGCGTGATTATACAAGGGGTGAGCAGTTACTTAATGAGTGGGTTCTTTGTAAAAGGATGCATTTTTAAGTACTTGAGTAACAAGTAATAAAATATTAAAATAAAGGCAATTTGCCCTTTGAGACTCTCCGAAAGCTTCAATGTGACAATTTATGTTTTTAAAGGAGCTGACTAGAGATGGATCAAAAATTAGGTTTTGAGAAGGCATTAGAATCTGGGAAGAGATATCGCTGGTGGAGAGAGTTTCAGAATGTAGGGTCATGAAAAAATTGTGAACTTGAGAGAGAACTCTTGGAGTTTGCCTCAACATTACCATTCTTATTCCCATGGTTGGTAATTCTAATAGTTGTTGAGAATGTGCACAATGTTTTGCATGTGTTTGCTATCACGAACATTTTATGAATTTGTTTTCCCCCACACTTAGCCAGAATTTTCCATTTTTCTTTGTTTAAAGAGAAGCAAAGTGAAAATGTATCCTTATTTAAGGTTACTGTGTTTAAGCGTGTATTTTTCAGTCCAGCTATTTGCAGGTTAAAAGACGAAGAAACATTCTTATCCATGTCGAAAACGTGCTTAATACAGATACACAATGGTGCTCATGAAGGAATGATGGTCGCTCACTTAGTTTAATGTTAACTCCGTATGGGGTTCTGCTCCAACCTGTCTTCTCAGTGCCTGTGAAAATGACCACTTGGTCAAGTCTGCTGACAGTGTTGAAGGTCCTGTGAAACATTTGTTCAGGATCAGTAAGCACAATTGGCAAGGAGAAAAACCTTTGGAGGGATTGTGAAAAAATGTGACAATTCTTGGAAGATGTACTGGGATTTATTTTGTGTTGGTGGAGGAGATGGACTATGAACGGGATGAATCACAGCAGTTCAGACACTAGTCAGCAATCCACCAGCCGTGTCTTAAACACCTGCCACATTGTTTAGGTAATCATGTTATTATAGACGGGTATACATAATGACTTCATTGAGGTTGTCAAGCAGTGACACTTTCAGGAAGGACATTTTGGCACTGGAGCGTGTCCAGTGGAGATTCCATATGGATGATCCCTGGAACGGTAGGCCTAACGTACAATGAACGGCTGCGGATCCTGGGATTGTATTCACTAGAGTTTAGAAGGTTGAAGGGAGATCTAATAGAAACTTACAAGATAACGCATGGCTTAGGGTGGATCTGGGAATTTGTTTCCATTAGGCGGGAGACTAGGACTTGTGGGCAGAGCCTTAGAATTAGAGGGGATCAATTTAGAATAGAAATGAGGAGACATTTCTTCAGCCAGAGAGTGGTGGGCCTGTGGAATTCATTGCCACGGAGCGCAGTGGAGGCCGGGACTTTAAATGTCTTCAAGGCAAAGATTGACAAATTCTTGATCTCTCAGGGAATTAAGGGCTACAGGGAGAGTGCGGGTAAGTGGAGTTAAAATGCCCATCAGCCATGTTTGAATAGTGGAGTGGACTTGATAGGCCAAATAGCCTTACTTCCACTCCTATGTCTTAAGGTCTTATTGTCATACACCATTGAGTTGGAGTCCTCCATTTTGGCTTTGCGGGAGAAGGGGCATCCAGTATTGAATGAACCTAGGCAAGAAAATCTGTTGTTAGATAAACAAATGGTAATAAAACTCAGTTGGCATTTAGCCATATGTAGCACCACCTGAACCCTATCTCCTCCTTCATCTTAATCCACTGCTGAAGCCCTTTAGTGGTGCAGTAGGTAGTGTCCCTACCCCAGTTTAAGTTCCACCTGCTATAACATCTTTGTCCAGGTTGATTAGAAAAATGGGTTAAAAAGAATATAAGCCGCTGCTTGTTCGCTCACATTTTCCACTAATCGTGTGCTTTCTTTACCAACCTGCCATTCTCTATCTTTTATAAACCCCAACTTGGCCAAAACCTTTTCATACTTAACCTTGCCCTGTTTGATAATCCTGCCGCCTCATCACCTGACTCCTCATTAATCTAAACTGTCTCTCCATCTCCCATTGTGTCCATTTAATAAGTGCTATTCTCGTCTCACAGCCCCTTCCTGCAATTTTTTTCAGCTTTGTATTTCTCTCTGCTGGTGGATTTTAAATTAAATCAGCAATTCAGGAATTTAAAACTCATCTGAAGCCATCATTAATTGTCATTAAAAACAGTTCAGGGTTCCCTGGTGCTCTTCAGGGAGGGAGGTCTGTTATCCTTACCTGGCCTCCATGTGACTCCAGTCCCACAGCAATATAGTGACTCTTAGAGACTCTCTGAACAGGCTTAATGCACCACTCATTCTGAGGGCTGAGCACAAAGGCCTTGCTAATGATATCCACGTCCCGTAAAAGGATAAATGTTTAAACGGTTGCCATCAATGATTGCATTATGTCACAATTTCATTTTTAAAATTCAGGCACAGGATATGGGCATTGGCGCCGAGGACAGTATTTCTTACCCAACCCTAATCACCCTTGAGAAGGTGATGCCTTTTCCAATACAACTGAATGACCTGTTGGTCCACTCTGAGGGGAAGGTTTCAATCATCACCCATCTGAGATAAGGATAGAAGAGTGCTTTCCTAAGGTAGGACTGCAGATGCTGGAGATGAGAGTCGGAAAGTAGGTCGGGCAGCATCTGAGGAGCAGGAGAGTCACATTTCCCTGATGAAGGATTTATGCTGGAAACGTCAACTCTCCTGCTCCTCGGATGTTGCCTGACCTCCTGTGCTTTTCCAGCGCCACACTTCTCGACTGCTTTCCTCAAGGACATAAGCAAACTATCGTTTACTTGCATCGACAATGAAGGCTTGTGGCAAAAAAATTGAAAATAATCAACAAAGGACTATAATAAAAAAAATGAAACAATTCTGAAGAAATGTCTTGAAGCGTTAGCTCTGACTCTCCCTGGATGCTGCCAGACCTCCTGTGTTTTGCCAGCAATAGCCGTTTTTGTTTGTGAAAGGGCTATATTGGGTCATTTGGGGTGGTGAGGAGGGGCTTCGCACACTCCAATTCTCACAGATACAGCTCCATTACTGGGAGCAGCAGCTGCCTTTGTAAGGCCCGATGTTACATTAGGCCCACCTCTCTGATATGGGTGCAGCAATACAAGACAAAACTGTTTCAAATGTGAGAGTAGTGTGCACCAACCTGTGAAGGTCATCTACTGACCTTGGACAGACAGCTCGTTTGAGAAATGCAAGTGTCTGTTTAGCAAAGGGATTGCTTTCAGTGCAAGGCATGATGGGACAATGCTTTAGAACAATTTGATGTCTGGACTGAATGGACATTCCTCATTGTAATAAACATGACAAAAAAGGCACCTTTAAAAGTGGAAGACCATTTCCATGAAAACTTTAGGCAAACATCGCAAGGAGCTATTGGCTAGTGATTGCTACTTCCTGCGTCCAAAGCACAATTGTCCTGCTCTTTAAGTCAAGTGAGGTGAAGCAGATCAGGGTTGTAGGGAGCTTTTTGGAGGCAACCAATAGAATACCTGATTTGCTTTTATTATCTTTAATTTTAATGCCCTTTCATTATAGATGAGTTGGTTGAATGATGGCACTGGGGTTGATGGAAAATGGAGCCTTTGATCGAAAGCACAAACCTGGTTGCTTTAGTGGCTCTTGGATTTAGTTTCTAACCTGACCCATCTCTCGGTGATACTGTGTCGTCTTCTTCAATTACCTATTGTTGCCGAGACTATAGTAAATTACATTTCAAGATTAAGTCCACTCATCGCTGCTCACCAGTTTCCGAAGTGTGTCTTGTAAAGTGCTCTGTAATTCCATTTGCAAAAAGGTTGGCCCAATCCCCTCTTTTGTTGACTTTCAGTTATCACTGATGTGTTAAACTCCTGAAGGAAATACGCTTCCTTTTTTTGGCATTTCTCATTTTACTTCTGGTTCCCCCCCACTTTTTCTTGTTTTAAATAGCACTTTACAACTTCTGTTCCCACTCTTAAAACAGTGCATTTGTCCTTCCACCATTACTATGCCATCAGGCTATTGTTACATCGCAAGGCAAGGTTCCCAGTTCCCAATTTGTTGCAGTTCCAGACAGAACGCGCGCACACACATACACAAGCGCGTGCACACACAAACACGCGCGTGCACACACACAAACACCAACGCGTGTGCACACACACATGTGAGGAGGGATGAGTTCACTTCCCGTTCCTTAATCTCCTCGGTTGGTTGCAACAAGGTAATTTTAAAAATACATCTCTATCCTAGTGCATACTTTTCTCCCAGACCCAAATAAACTTTTGGTTGAAAAGGAGCCACTTTAACCCAACTTTATAGAGTGAACTGATTGTGAATTGTGAAAAGAACTTGTAATAAATGTAGACACGTTAGAAATAAGAGGTAATTCAGAAAGATGAAACTGTTTTAAAAAGTCTAGATTTACGAATCAGTCTTTTATCTCATTGCTTATGAAGAGCAATGGGGTGGCTCAGTGGTTAGCACTGCTGCCTCACAGCACCAGGGTCCCAGGTTCGATTCCAGCCTTGGACAACTGTGTATGAAGTTTGTACATTCTCCCCGTCTCTGCGTGGGTTTCCTCCGGGTGCTCCGGTTTCCTCCCACAGTCCAAAGATGTGCAGGTCAGGTGAATTGCCCATAGTGTTAGGTGCATTAGTCAGAGGGAAATGGGTCTGGGTGGGTTACTCTTTGGAGGGTCGGTGTTGACTTGTTGGGGCAAAGGGCCTGTTTCCACACCGTAGGGAATCGAATCGACTCTAATCTAAGAATAGTTAAACATTAACAATGTTGCTGTGAAGGTTACTGGTACCAAGGGTCAGTTTCAAGACCTGATTTCACAAGTTGGGTAAAGATTCTGTTGCTCTGGTTCCTTTTCAGTGATGAATTCCAGCATTTACTTTGAAAGACACCTTTTGTTGTTCAGTTTCCTTCGGTCTGGTTTTCCAGTTGGTTTCCAGTAGGCAGAGTAAGTGACTCCCTTTACCTGCAACATCCCAACCACATGCTTTGGGACTGGCATGGTTCCTTCCCAATAAACATGCAATGCAAGAGATTAAACTAACGAGTGAAGATTTTGAACCCTGAAACATTCGACAGACTCCATTTGTTTCAAGTAGAGGACTCAGATAATCTTTAGAAAAACTCTTCTTTCAAACTAATGTATATCAGTTTAACAGTGACATAGCTTGTGCTCAATCTGGGCATGTATCCCATAGTTACATTTTGTTGGGTCTAAAAATGGCACTGACGCTACATTTGGCTCATTGTGACAATGCAGCTCCTCTATCTCCCACACACACCCTTACTTACAGACACACACATGCACCCCCTCACAGACTTAAGACACTCTGCACTCACTACACACACACATACACTTTCTCACACTCACAACCCCCAACCCAGACAGACACACACACACACAGACAGACAAAGAGCCACATGCACACATATATTTTGTGGGGTGAATTTGTACTTGCAGGGTTACATTGTACTTTGCTCAAAAACTGCATGCATTCATGTAGAACTCTGAGCTCAAAAACTGCATGAATTTATGTAAAACTCCGTTATCTCACTTTTTAGATTAGAATCAATCTAAACATCATGGCATAGACAGAGAACACAGGGGGCCAACACCTTCAACATATTGTCTAGCTATCACCATTGTTAACCGCTAACCCGAGAATGCAACTTTTTAAAAAAAATTTTTGTGATTTACACATGAAAGAAGTGAAACTATCACTGTATTCTAACAGATGAAAGGCTTAACAGACAATCAATTTTTCAATGTGTAATTTCGGTTACATCACACTGTAAATTTTTGCTATAAATTCTGTGTGTTAGGATTGAGCCCTCCACTATTACCTGATGAAGGAGCGTCGCTCCGAAAGCTAGTGTGCTTCCAATTAAACCTGTTGGACTATAACCTGGTGTTGTGTGATTTTTACACCCTAGTCCAACACCGGCATCTCCAAATCATGACTTCTATCAATGTTGTGTTGTCTTTGGTCTTTTTCACAACAAGGCTGAGTTGCTGAGATGTCTAGGTTTATCTACTTGAAAAAGCTTTTAAGTTTAAAAAAAAACCACTTGTACAATGAAAGGGGAGTGGCAAGTTCTCCCAGCTCAGCTTTTCTCTGGTTTGCATTTTTAGCAGTCTGGCTGTTCAGCTGCTGGTCAAAGAAACAGCTCCAGGCTGATCCTCTCTCTTTGACATCTTTCCTGTAAGACCCTGTGTTTGATTTTACCTTTTTGCCAAAGTGAGTGTTTATGGGGATGTTGCAAGAATTGGAGCAGCAGCATTAAGTTGAGATAGAGTTGATTGGATTTTTAAATAGTTATGTTACTCCAAATTCAGTTTTCATTTGTTTGTGTGTAAATAAATAGTTTTGTTTAAAAGTAAGTGGTTGACCAGCTGCATCTCTTCTGGAATATCCACTTTACACCTGCTTAAAACAACTAGCAAAGTTAGGGTCTGGGCTACTTTCTTGAAATGTTTTGAGGGGTCTGGACTGGTCTGTAACGATATTGAGAGAGCCAAACAGTTGTTGAAAGACATATTTTAGACATTGTATTTTTAAAACCACTTCAGTTTAGCTGGTGGGGGCCAGACCAATATATTAATTTCGATAAAATTTTGTATAACTTTTTAAAATTCACTAGACATACTGAGCATTCATTGCTCATCTCCAATCACCTTAGAGAGGATGACGGAAGGTCACATCTGACTAACTTGCCAGATCGTTTCAGAGGGATGTTAAGAGTTACCCATATTTTTATGAGTTTGGACTTTTCGACAGTCAAGCCCAGGTAAAAATATCAGATTTATTTTCGGTGAACTGGTGAATATTTAAATGTTTCATGGTTACCATCACTGATTGTGGCTTCTTATTCCAGATTGCATTTAAATTCCTCAACTGCTGTAGCAAGATTTGCAGTATTATCCCTCTGTAGGTCTAGTAAACTGCTCGAAATATTTGATCAATTAAATATGACTTCCCTTCAGAAGTGAGTGTCAAAAGTATTCTTCCCCTTGTGGGAGAGATTACAACAAAAATCAGGATCTTCTGCTTGAGATGGAGAATGATTTTCTCTCAGAAGTTTCTGAGCCTGTGGAAGTTTCTTCCCCAGGGAGTGGTGGAGACAGATTGTTAAATAATTTTGGGGTAGAGATAGATAGATATTGGTCAAGAAAGTGGAATTGAGGCCAGATTCTGAATGGCTATGATCTTATCCAATAGCAGAAAAGGTCTGAGAGGCTGAATGACCTGCATCTCCAAATTCATATGTTGGTTGGTATATGTCCCTGATCAGTCCCAACCTTAGAGTGTTTCCTAAAGTTATTCTGGGAAAAGATCTGCCGCCCTGCCTACCCATAACAGGCCCACACAAAACACAGGAAAGCAAACTTGACCAAACTATACCCAGAATGCCTCAGTAAGGACCATCCAGGCTGGCAAGTGAAACCAGACAGCATTTGCAGACAATGGAATCCACGTCCCAAAACACACTGACAATACCAGGTCAACACAGCTGTCCCAGAGCCTCCAGGGCAGTCTCATAACACAGTAATACCAAAGGGGCGGCAGGGTGGCTCAGCTGCCTCACAGCGCCAGGGATCCAGTTTCGATTCCCGCTCAGGCCACTGTCTGTGTGGAGTTTGCACATTCTCCCCAAGGACATTGCTCCCAGGACAAGACAATGGAAGCACCTTACTGTTTGAAAAGAGATATTCTCACCTACCTGTAAAGAGAGCTGGAATCTCCTGATCCCATTGATACTGTCAGGATGTTGCATTGTGTCAAGAATGAGGACATTCTTCCCATAACTTTCTCAATTATCATCATTGTAACTGGATTACTCCATTTCCAAATACGTTGTATCTTTCCCCATTTTAATTAACATTATTGTACAAGATTCCTATAAAACCTGGCTTCATCCTCAGTTCAAGGAAGAGAATTCTGGCGACCTGGACAGACTGTGTTGTTTCAGCTTCATCAATTTCCGTACTATTAAACTGTCTGTCAATTTCATTTCGAATTGTGCTTTGTGATCTCTAATTTATTGGGCTAATTTCTCCGACAGTTTCTCAGTCATAGGCATCTTCTAATCCAAATCTAAGTGGTCTAGGCATGAGGGAGAAAGGAATACAAGGGTAGGTGATATCTGTTAATGTTGGACGGAGTGTCTCTGAAGCACAAACGATGGCAAACAGCCTCCAGCCCAAAAGAAGGGTGGATGCTGTGAATCAGAAACAAATTGCTGGAAAAGCTCACCAGGTCTGGCAGCATCTGTGGAGAGCAATCAGAGTTAACATGTCAGGCCGAGTGACCTTTGCTCTGAAAGGTTAAAGGTTAATTTGTCAATGACAAGTAACTGTTGGCTTATTTCTGTGCAGCTTCATGATTCTTTTGTTTTGAACAAAGATAGATCCAATTTTAATTCTGTAAGAAAGTAATGGCGTTCCAAATGACTTAAAACCTCAACCAATGGAATTCATCTTTTTTGGGGGGATAATTTACACATTTATAAAGTTTTTGTTTCCAACTAATTATTTTTCCCTCTGTTATTTCATCACTAATCATAGTGTGTTGGAGTTGGGACATAAGTCTTTAGAGATGTGCTGACCTTTTAAATACACTTTCTTTCTTTAATTGTTATCTCTATTAGTTCTTCATTCACATCTTCCTCTGTACTTCTGCAATCTTGACTTTGTGTGCCTTCATGAATCTGCCTTTCGCAAAATATTTGTTACGTATCCCTGCCACTACCTAATCTTACTAAAAGATTAGCTTAGATTTGTCTCTTGTTTTGATACACTATTACACCACATTTTGACAAGAAAACATTTTTCCCCTTCCTTACCTATCAGCCACAGTAATCTCCCTTTGATTGTTCTGCTTTTTATACTCCTCTGTTCTCTCTTATGTGCTGGGTCTCATTCTAGTCCACGTCCCAGTTAAACTTTCTTTCTGAGCTGATCAACTTTGTCAGCCAAATGATTCGAGTTTTCCTCTGGATTTATCTATTTTGCTTTGAAATATTTCCCGCTGTTGACATGCTGTTTTACTTGCAAATAGTTCTATTGACTTAATCAAGGTTCTGTTCCCTATCATATCATCTAGATTTGCACTGTTTGAAAATTAATTCTGATGGTCATTTTAATTTATGGCGGCGAACAGTTGATTCTCCGACTGAGGAGTTTTATGGTGCAGTGGTATCTCTGGACCAGGAGACAATGATCCAAGTCACACTTGCTCCAGAGGTGTGTAGCAACATGAAACTAAAGCAAATAACTGTGGATGTTGGAAATCTGAATTAAAACGGAAGTTTTGAAGAAAGATCACTGGTGGCCAGAGGTTAACTCTCAACAGGTGCTGTCAGACCTGCTAAGTT
Organism: Chiloscyllium plagiosum; assembly: GCF_037043375.1. Lineage (NCBI taxonomy): Eukaryota > Metazoa > Chordata > Chondrichthyes > Orectolobiformes > Hemiscylliidae > Chiloscyllium > Chiloscyllium plagiosum. Next base: position 19,441,891 of record NW_028270181.1, on the reverse strand, counting down.
TCTCCAGTAATTTCTGTTTCGTGTGTACTAGCATCGCTGATTAGGAAACTATATGTTCTTTATTTGTTTGTAAGGTATTAGGATGGGGCAAAATGTTATATCAAGGACAAAATCTATGGGGGCAGGGTCAAAGATTGCCCCAGTCAAGGATTGAGTGTCCCTTGTTGACAAATCCCACTATTAAGGACCACACTAAATAGATTTTAAAGCATTCACAGTGCACTCATTCCCTGCTCCCTAATATATTTATTTAAGATTTGGAGATGCCAGTGTTGGACTGGGGTGTACAAAGTTAAAAATCACACCAGGTTATAGTCCAACCGGTTTAATTGGAAGTACGCTAGCTTTTGGAGCACTAATCCTTCATCACAACCACCTGATAAAGGAGCAACACTAGTGCTTCCAAATAAACCTGTTGGACTATAACCTGGTGTTGTGTGATTTTTAACTTTGTTCACTCCATATTGTCTGTATCTGAAAACCAGAAACGAGGATGGATCTGCACTGCTTGGCATTGCCACGAGGTGGCGGCATTGAACCGAGCAGCATTTCAAACAAGTGAGACCATAGCAATTACCAAGACTGTGCCATAAACCTGGACAATGTGACTATAGAATGCTGCAGGGCAGTTTAAATGGTCTCTAATATGTCCCCAGGGTTGTTAAATTAATGTCATTGTTGTGATATATTAAGCCATATTTTAATCAACCTGATTTAGCTTCATTTTGACATAGTTCTGAAGCATCTATGCAGTTGGTGATGTGGTGGTTCAGTGGTTAGTATCGCTGCCTTACAGCACTAGGGACCTGGGTTCAATTCCAGCCTTGGGTGACTGTCTGTGTGGAGTTTGTATATTGTCTGTGTGGGTTTCCCCCACAATCCAATGATGTGCAGGCCAGGTGAATTGACCATAATGTGTAGGTTAGGTGCATTATTCAGGGGTAAATATAGAGTATGGGTCTGGGTGGATTATCCTTTGGAGGGCCAGTGTGGATTTTTGATTCAAAAAGCTTGTTTCCACACTGTAGGGATTCTTTGATCTTTGAACCCAGATCTCCTGCTCAGAGGTAAGGACATTGCCAGTGCACCACAAGAGGCCGTTGGCACACTGTTATATCAATCTTGCCTAACCAGAATCAGATCCATCATTTCCTCTTTGGTGGAAGTGAGCTCTGCAGATGCTGGAGATCAGAGTCAAGAGTGTGTTGCTGGAAAAGCACAGCAGGTCAGGCAGCATCCGAGGAGCAGGAGAATTGACGTTCTGGGCATAAGCTCTTCATCAGGAATGAGGCTGGGAGCCTCAGGGGTGGAGAGATAAATGGGAGAGGCTGGGGCTGGGGAGAAGGTTGCGGAGAGTGCAGTAGGTGGATGGAGGTGGGGATAAAGGTAATAGGTCGGGGGGGTGGAGCAGATAGCCGGGAAGGAAAATTTTTGGGTGGGACAGATCATGGGAGCAGTGCTGAGCTGGAAGGTTGGAACTGGAGTAAGGTGGGGGGAGGGGAAATGAGGAAACTGGTGAAGCCCACATTGATGCCCTGGGGTTGGAGGGTCCCAAGGCGGAAGATGAAAACATTTCAACTCCCCCTCCCACTCTGCTGAGGACATGCAGGTTCTGGGCTTCCTCCAGGTGTTGGGTGGTGAGGGGGCGGCGGTGGTGAAGGCCCAGGACCTGCATATCCTTGGCAGAGTGGGAGGGGGAGTTGAAATGTTCAGCCATGGGGCGGTGGGGTTGATTGGTGCGGGTGTCCCAGAGATGTTCTCTGAACATTTCCTCTTGTCAAGTCTTGCCTATCACTGACAGCAGCTTGTCATAATCTGGATTGGCAAATGAGCAACAATTGAGAGATTGCAATGACAAGTCAGTGGCGGCTACTTGCTACAGTGAATTTGAGGCAAATCCAGGGCTTAGGGTAATGTTGGGAAGCAGTGAGTGAACGTGAGGAGTGGGGGAAGAGCTGGGAAATTGCCCAGAACATAACAAACACAGTTAAAACTCACACAACACCAACTTGTAGCCCAACAGGTTTAACTTTGTCCACCCCAGTGCAACACGGGCACCTGGTAATAACACAGAAAACGCAGAAGCACACACAAGGCTGGGGCCCAGGAAATCAAACAATGAAAGGTAGTTTCATTGAAACATGCAAAATTCCTGACACGGCCTGGAAAAATGTTTCCTCCCAGCTGGCGAGACTGCAGCTGCTTCAGAATGAAGGTTTGGTGAGAATTTACAGCTGGAACATCAGCTAAGACCATATTAACTGTTGGAACAGACTCAGAATGGCCTATTCCTGCACCTATTCCTCATTCTGGTGGTCAGTCAGTGCAGCACTAAAGTGTTCACTCCTAGATATCTGCTAGGTTTTCCCCGTACCTCCTGGTTTTATTTCAAATTTCCACGACCCTTTCCTTCAGGAAAATCTCTAACTTCCCAGAAACTGTGAGTGGAGTGAACTGGGTCAGGAATCTGTTGCGACAGGGTAAAAATAAACTCAACTGGGAGTGAGTCAGACAGTATTACCCCTCAGGTCCTGAGTACACGCAGATCCAGCCTGAACAGGGCAAAGATTCCACTGGCGACTAAACTATACCAGACCCAACAGCGCCCTAACACACACACATACACACACACTCTCACACACACACACTCTCACACACACCCACACATACACACTCTCACACCCTCACACACACACACACACTCTCACACCCACACACACACACACACACTCTCACACACACACACTCTCACACCCACACACTCTCACACCCACACTCTCACACACACACACACACACACACACAGAATGGAACACACACACACACCCACACACAGACACACCCACACAGACACACACACACCCACACACACAGACACCCACACACAGCAGTGCTGCTTCACTCAGTGTGAATGGAACTGACTCAGATTAAGTGCTGGTGTTGGACAATGTGAACACCTCTCCCTCCCTCCTGCTTAATGCTGAACTGCCTCATGTTGCACACTGGGCTGAAGGTATCTCTCTGTGTCAGTCTCTATCCCAGACCCAGTCAAAGACGAGAGGGACATATACTTACTGTGGGAGGGAGGGGAAGGGAGGAGGGGGAAAAAAGGGGAGGGAGAAAAAAGGGGACGGGAGGGCAAGGGAGGGAAGAGAGAGAGAGAAAAAGGGAAGGGGAGGAGAGGGGAAAGGAGGGGTGGGAAGGAGAGGAGAGGGGAAGGGAGGAGTTCATGTTTGCATAACTGATCCAACACCAACTGCTACTCTCTCTGCAGCAGGGAAGGTGGGAGAAGCTCAGGAGATTGGGCAGGATCTGTGGAGAGAAAGCAGAATCAAATATGACTTCTTCAGAACTCCTCCTCTGCCAGTTTCTCCAGCATTCTCTCTCCTCACCTCTCCCCTTTGCTGACCCCTTCCCCTCCCATTCCCCCCTCCCCACTCCCCTTCCCAGTCCCCTCTCCCATCTCCCCTTCCTCCCCGCACCCCCACCTCCCCTCCGCCCTCCCCATTCTCCTACCTCCCCTCCCCCTCCTCCTCCCCAATCCCACCTCCCCAATCCCCCCTCCCCATTCTCCCACTCCCCTTCCCCTCCCCACTCCTCCCCCTCCAAAAATGTGAGAGGAATTGTGTTGAAATTCCTAACACAACGATCTCTGCAGGTTGTGGAAACGTACATATGCATGGGACCTTCCTGCATTTCCCTGTCTCAAGCTACAGGATGTGGATTTAAAACAAAATCACTTGTTTATTTCTAGACGCAAGCCTGGGGCAGATGGGATTTAGATCCAAAGAGGATCTAATCTTGAGGTGGTTGATATGGAGCCCACATCTCAGGAGCTCCACAGTTTCTGGGGATGAAATTCAGCACCATAGACCATGCGACCTAATTCTTAATCAACACTCCTTCTGGACTGTGTCTCCCCAAGTGCTCCATTACCTATTTCACTGAATACGTTTTTCTTCATTAGGGACAATTGGATCTAACAGTGGGGCAGAGACTCTTGCGGTAAAGTGATAGTACTCCCACCTCTGAGCTCGGATACCCAGGTTCAGGTCCTAGCTACTCAAGAGGTGGGTAGTAACATCTCTGAACTGCTTGATTAGGAAATGTCGAACAATCGGATAGAGTTACGTCAAATTGCAGAAAACAAACGCTGGAGATCACAGCAGGTCAGGCAGCATCCATGGTGAGAGAGAGAGAGAGAGAGAGAGAGCAAGCCAACATTTCAGTTCTAGATGACTCTTCTGATGAAGAGGAGAAAGTGAGGACTGCAGATGCTGGAATTCCGGATGAAGGGCTTATAACTGAAATGTTGACTCTCCTGCTCCTCGGATGCGGCCTGATCTGCTGTGCGTTTCCAGCGCCACACTTTTTGACTCTTCTGATGAAGAGTCTAGATTCAAAACATTAGCTCGCTTTATGTCCATGGATGCTGCTTGACCCGTTGTGATCTCCAGCCTGTTTTGTTTTCTGTTCAGATGCTAGCAGCTGCAGTAATTTGCTCCTGCATCATTATTTTAACGTTTATTTTCCCAACATGACCCAGAGAACTGGGTCATCCCAGTGCCCACATTCCCAACCATTACAATATGCAGCAATAAACTTCAGTTTGTCCCAGTAGCATTCAGTACAACTGCAATTGTCTTAATATTTACAAAATCACTTTGGACATATTTTTAACTTAAGCAGACAGTAATCAACAGGGCTTCTTACACGACATCTTCCAGATTCATGACCATTTCCATCTGGAATATCTGAAATATTGGTAAAGGGTGAAGGTTAGAGATTTGCCATAAGAATGGGGGGAAACTGCCCCTTTCTTCTCCAATAAAGTGGAGCGGTTTTACATTCACTTGAGAGGCAGATGGAGTCTCACATATGATTTATCCACCTCTGACAGTGCAGCATTCCCGCATTGCAGGAGGCTCAGTGCCTGGTGGTACAGTGGTAATGGGTTCGTATCCGGGGACCCAAGCTGTGAGTTTCAATCCTACCAGTGTGGATGTAGGTTTGCTCGCTGAGCTGGAAGGTTCACTTTCAGACGTTTCGTCACTATACTAGGTAACATCAGTGAGTCTCCGAAAGAAGCTTTGTCCGGAGGCTCACTGAGGATGTTACCTAGTGTGGTGACAAAATGTCTGAAAATGAACCTTCCAGCTCAGTGAGCAAACCTACACCCAGAACCTCAACCTGAGCTACAAATCTTCTCAAACCTCACCTACCAGTGTGGCAGCTGGTGGAATTTAAATTTAAGTTAAAAATCTGGAATATAAAGACAGTCTCTACAACTATTGTCACAACTATTGTCAATTGTTGTAAAGACAAATGCCCTGAAAGGAAATCTATCATCCTTACCTCAGTATGGCTAACAGCATCTGGGATAATTGTCTTTATTAGCCAAGACATTGAATGCAGCAGCAAAGAGGTTATGATGGAGCTGTATATAACATTAATCAGGACATAGCTGGAATTTTAAAAATATATTCAATTTGGGATGTGGCCATCGCTGCCTGGGCCAACATTTATTGCCCGTCCCTAGTTTCTCCTTGAGAAGGTGGGGGTGAGCTGCCTTCTTGAACTGCTGAAGTCCACCTGTTGTAGGTTGGCTCATGACGCTACTAGCAGAGAATTCCGGAATTTTTATCCAATGACGGTGAAGGAATGGCGATATATTTCCAAGTCAAGATGGTGAGTGGCTGGGGGTGATGTTCCCATGTGTCTGCTGCCCTTGTCCTTCTACATGGAAGTGGTCATGCGTTTGGAAGATGCTGTGTGCAGGTATGGTCACCGTACAGTAGAAAGAATGTGATGGCACTGGAAAAGGTGCAGAGGAGATTCACCAGGATGTTGCCGGGCTGGGGTGATTCTGCTGTAAAGACAGTCTACAAAGGCTGAGGTCTTAGATCAGATTCCCCACAGTATGGAAACAGGCCCTTTGGCCCAACAAGTCCACACCAACCCTCCGAAGAGTAACCGTCAGACCCACTGCCCAACCCTATACTTACCCCTGACTAACACATCTAATACTATGGGCAAAATAGTATGGCCAATTCACCTGACCTGCACATCTTTGGACTGTGGGAGGAAACCGGAGCACCCGGAGGAAACCCATGCAGACACAGGGGAGAATATGCAAACTCCACACAGATAGTTGCCTGAGGTGGGACTCAGGTCCCTGGTGCTGTGAGGAAGCAGTGCTAACCACTGAGCCACTGTGCCACCCAATACTTATCCTAATAGCAAAAGGAGGTGAAAGTAAAGGGTAGAGGTGTTTGAGTGTGGTGTACCAAGTTCTGAGGGACAGAAACAGAATATATAGGGAGAAATGTTTCCCTTTAGTAGAATAACAGGGGGCACAGTTGTAAGGCAAGGAGCAAGAGGGGTCAGAGGGAATTTGAGGTGTATGTATCTGAAATCCTCTACCGAAAAGGGTGATGGGAAGGGAACTTTCAAACTCACATCCTGGTGAATCTCCTCTGCACCTTTTCCAGTGCCATCACATTCTTTCTACTATACGGTGACCATACCTGCACACAGCATCTTCCAAACGCATGACCACTTCCATGTAGAAGGACAAGGGCAGCAGACACATGGGAACATCACCCCCTGCAAGTTCCCCTTTGTAGGTGTTCAATTATAGAATGTAGGGCAGGTGTTGGGAAACAGAATGGATGGATGTGGGATTACTGGCTAGGGCACCAGGAGATACGTGGCCTGGTTCTGCACCAGGACTCATCATGTGATTCCAGAGACTCTGCAATGCGGCAAACTTTTCCCTGCTCTGGGAAAGGGCCGAGCAACTCACTCAGTGCAAGAGCAAGGAGGGACAGGCCTTGTCAGGAAACACCTACACCCACAACAAAGAGCAGCTGAGATATTTTACCTTCCAACCCACTGTCACATCAGAGAGAGAGAGAGAGTGGCAGCTGAGGTGCAGACTCATAAACATTGATACAGAGGTGTTCACATTTACACGTGCTCATATCAAATCCATTGAGATGTTTTGATAGCAAGACTTGGCAGGCGCCTGCTTCTGATTATACATAGATTATTTGCCAATACGTGGAGCAGAAACTGGAGGGCGGTCTATTGGAGCTAAACTGCAATCAAGCCATGAAATAGTGCCAAGAACATCACTCTCTGCTACCCAAGTGATCTCCTGTAAAACTTAGAACAAAGTGACCTGCCAGATAAATCACCTTTAACATGTAACATACGATGGGCAAGAATTGACCCTTACGCTAAACACACGCTGCTCCAAGTTCGAGGGACAATTTCTCTGCATTCTGAGAGATATTATGACAAGCGAGGCAACATACCAGAGCGCGTTCCTCATGCAACCTTCACACAGGGAACAAGCGCCGTGCCTAACATGGGAATTTTCCGAAATCCGCTTCTGGCGCTCGGATGAACATTGGACTTTTATCCATAGTTATTGTCCGGAGAAATGGTCAGATTGTAATTGACCCAAACAGACTGCCGGCAGGTTAGCCAAACTAGAGAGACTAGATAGGCTGGGGCAAAACCCCGAAATTGCTGGAGAAACTCAGCAGGGGTCTGGCATCATCAGTGGAGAGAGAAAACAGAGTGAAAGTTTCCAGACCAGTGACATTCCTTCAGAGCTCAACTAGGGCTGGAGGCTGTTTCCCTGAGCAGAGGAGGCTAAGCAGTTGGAGATTGGTGTTGACTGAGGTGTACAAAATTCTGATGAGCCCAGGGAGATAGGGAGACTTTCCCCCACACCCCGCACCCTTTAGTTGAAGGGTCACTAATCAAGAGGTATACGCTGATTAAGGCAAAGAGTAGGAGCTGTCATAGAGTCATAGAGATATACAGCACGGAAACAGACCCTTCGGTCCAATCCGTGATTATAAACCTTTATAAAGTCACCTCTCAGCCTCCGATGCTCCGGGGAAAACAGCCCCAGCCTATCCCTCAAATCCTCCAGTCCTGGCAACCTCATTGTAAATCTTTCCTAGTTCTGGACTCCCCCAATCCAGGGAAAAGACCTTGTCTATTTATCCTATCGGTGCCCCTCATGATTTCATAAACCTCTATTTAGTCTAGTCCTATTTCCAGTACTTGGCCCTATACTTTGTAATTTTAAAAAAAATTCAACCTTTTCAGAAATGCTGTTATACACCTCTGCAGTGAATGGGTCTTAAACCGAGATAGGAACACTACCACTGCGTCACAAGGCTTTTAAGTGCTCATCTGACTTTTTTTTCTAATTGGCTACAGGGTTCACATCTGTAATGGCCTTTTGGCAGTGAATTCCAGATACCCACATTCCTCTGAATCAAAAATAATCCTTAAATCCCCACGGGAGGTTTACAAAGTCATGAGGGGCATGGATAGGATAAATAGACAAAGTATTTTCTCTGGGGTGGGGGAGTCCAGAACTAGAGGGTATAGGTTTAGGGTGAGAGGGGAAAGATATAAAAGAGACCTAAGGAGCAACTTTTCCACACAGAGGGTGGTACAGGTATGGAATGAGCTGCCAGAGGACGTGGTGGAGGCTGGTACAATTACAACATTTAAAAGACATCTGGATGGGTATATGAATAGGAAGGGTTTAGAGGGATATGGGCCAGGTGCTGGCGGGTGGGACTAGATTGGGTTGGGATATCTGGTCGGCATGGACGGGTAGGACCAAAAGGTTTGTTTCCATGCGGTACATCTCTCTGACTCGAAATGGATATTTGATGACCTGGAAAGGACACGATGGGCCGAAGTACCTCTTTCCGTGCTGCGAGAGCTCTCTGACTCTAGTGGAAGCAGGGGAAACAGCATAACCGCGTATAGGACCGGGGAAGGTGGTGGGTATGAAGATGCTGTTTTATACTGCAGTACACTCCATGAAAATGCAGCAAATCTGAGGTAGTGGGAACTATCCTGTTTAACATAGGCGACTCTGAATAGCTTTGTCAACGTCGCGGGGTTTGACCATTTTTATTTGACAAGCCCATTCTCTCTTGGGCTGGAATCCAAGTTTGCTTTCTGGATGACCAGATGCAGATGTTTTGCTGTTTGCCTCTTGTCGGCCCTTGTAGGTAGATTGATTTGGCCGAAGAAGGTCTCCTTTAGTAAATGCTCGCACTGACCAACCTGTGGGAGGACAGGTGGCAGGACAGGTGTTAAGGAGTATGGGGTGAATTGACCCCCTCCCCTAGCATCGGTTTGAAACCAAGTGATCAAAGCGAGGAAAATAGACCTGGATAATACATTTCTAAACGGAAGATGCATTTTGTTTGCAAATCTGAGACAGTTTGCAATTCATTTAAAGATTGGTTTTATTTTAATGATCTTTTAAAGTTGAAAATTCTTTCGATCGAAGTCATTCATTTCAAACCGATCTGTTCATTTTTTTAAAATCTCCATCCGGATAAAATTGACAACCTCAGAGCCTGTCACCTCCTACCCAGTAGGTACCCAGTACTTCTGATCGCCTTGACCAATCTCACTGGAGAGAAAATAAACTTTATTTCCAACTCTCTTTCCCTCTCTTCACCCTTCTCTCCCATTTCTCGACATTATCCTCCTGCCCTACTCGCCCGTTCTCCCTTCCCCTTAAATCCTGGGGTAATTGATTTGAAAATAAATAACTAAATAATCGATTTCCATCTTCCAGCTGACGCTTTCAGTCTCGGAAGATGCTGGAAGGAGACGGGGGAGTGGGTCATTCTTAAAAGCGTCATGGTTTGCTCCCGGCTCAGTCAACACCACAAAGCATTCAGGGAAAAAAATGGAGTCGTCCCCACTTTGATGTTTATCCCATGTTAGTTAAAGGTCAAAATAATAAATGTATACCCAAATTGAAGCGTTTAGGAAGGACAATGAAGGCAAAATGTTACATTCTGACTGCGTCTGCCTCTCAGAGCGTGATAAACGCGTTTGAAAAGTGGGACCAAAAGCTGAACAGCGTGAGTCCCTGGCCGAAGAATAGGGCTTTGATGACAATTTAGACAATGCTGGCACCTTCAAGCCGCATTCATCTTTCTGTATCTGTCTCTGCATCTCTCCACACCGCCAGCTGCAGCCTTCATTTGCAGTTCCATTCACACACACATAGAAATTCCCTTAAATTACAACCCCAGCCAAGGTTGGGGGGGAAGAGAGCGAAAAAAAAACCCTCCTTTGCATTAGCAACAGCTGCACGTTTTGGGAATTATTTCATGCCCCCCACCCCGACTGGAATTATTGGAAATGTTAAAAAAAAGTATTTTTTTCTAACGGACTCACTGTCATGCACATCAAGTATATTGGGGAGGGGGCGTCCCATGAATTAATCAGGGGCTTTGGAAATGCATTGATTTTGGACAAAATTAGTCAAATGGTCGATAACACTCCCAAGATTTATTTTAAAAATTCCAGCAAAAGGCACAAGGGTCATTTAAAGTGAGTGCACATTTAAATTTTAAATCTGTTAAGTTCGTATACAGGGCTTGGAATTGGGTGAGATGTATGAGGTTGTGTTGGTGCGTTATAAAGAAGCACTTACCCCGTTATTTTTGGGTCTACGGACTGACAAGTCAGTACAGATACTCGTTCGGAATCTGCATGGATTATTTATTGTCGATGTCCTAAAACAGAGATTCCGCCTCCCGACCCTGTTTCAACCTGCTCTTTCGAATCAATGCTACCGAAAGCTCTTCAGAAAACCTCTCCCCTCCCCGTCGTCAGCCGGACCAGATTAATTGCTGTCCTTTCCATCGGCCCTGTCACAGGCAGAACGGGACCTGAAACCAGGTTACACCGGCTTTGTCTGCACAATAATTGGAAGAAATTCAAAACAAAAATAAGTGCATGTCGCTCAGGATAATGGAGAAGGAATTAAATGTAGGAAGCGAGAGGCAAAGAGAGAAAGCAAGTTGAAAACAATTGGCAGGATTTCATTTTGAATTCCTACAACTTTTCGTTTGTCACTTGATGGGTGAGGCAGCGATGCACAGAGTAGGAATTTAATGAATGTATGATTTTTTTTTAAAAGAAAAGCTAAGCATTTTTTTTATTCCAGTCTCTCTATTGACTGAGGGAGTTGACGCGTGTGATTGGAGGCTATATTGTCATTCGTTGGTCAGTAAGAATGTAAGAACTGCGAGCCCGTTTGAAGAAGTCTAATTGATTGAGAACCGCGAATATGGCTTACTGATAAATGGTTGACATCAAAGACATAATAGAGAGGGGCTCCAGAGAGTCACCTCAGCCCCCAGTGGGCACACCATTGGCAAAACAACAGAGCCATCGGGGGCGAAATGAATGGATACTTTTTAACAACAAATTAGCCGAATAATCATCGAAATTTTCTCAAACGGCGATATTAAAACGCCAGCCTTTTAAAAGCTGCCGCCCGGATTAATTTTTTTAAAAAATGGCATTCGCTCGGTCAATTGGCAACGCGTTCGCTACTTTTTTAAAAAATATTTCCTCCAATGTTATGTCTCACCCACTTGTTCTGCAGTTTCCCGTTTGTTGGTTTGTAATTAAGCGGCCATTTCTCAGGCTTAAAAATCACACAACATCAGGTTATAGTCCAACAGGTTTAATTGGAAGCACTCTAGCTTTGGGAGCGAAGTGTGGACAATCACCTGATGAAGGAGCATCGCTCCGAAAGCTAGTGTGCCTCCAAATAAACCTGTTGGACTATAACCTGGTGTTGTGTGATTTTTAACTTTGTACACCCCAGTCCAACACCGGCTCCTCCAAATCATTTCTCAGGCTGAACATTTGTAGTTTAGTTTCATAATTGGTTTACCAGCTCACTCAAATTTCTAGACCCCCGGGATTCATTCTCTTTAAATGTATTTTTTTTTCTCCCAGGACGATGTGTAGAGTACAGAGTACATTTTAGCTTTATCCTTAAGTCTATTTTGCCAATAAGCACATGGCTGTTTAACAACTATATTTATGAGCAGGTGTTACAGCAGACCTCAGCTGTACACCACCTCAGAATGCAACTTAAAGTATTCAAATAAATCAAAAGGTGTGAATGCAGAAATAGACTTGTTAGAGAAACTCAACATGTCTGGCAGCATCACCTGTTGAGTTTCTCCAGCAATCTCTTTGCATTCCGCCTCTCACAATAACCAGCGACAACTTCCACAGAAGTTGCAGATAATTTAATTCAACGTTATGGCACATCAGCAGAAGTTCTGTTTGAAATAGGCTCAGGTTTCCTTTCTGTTTTGCACCAAAACCGTCGACATTTCTTTTGGTGATGGTCAAATTGAACTCACCGCCTCAGCTGTCGCTAGGACCTCCTCACCCTCAGTGAGACTACCCCGTCCTCCCTTCAGATGTGCAAATGTAAAAAAAATATTGACAGCACAGTTAGAGTAAAAGAGGAGGGGGAGAGAGAGAGAGACCGTTCTCGTGGTGAGGTTTGAGGGGGGTGGTTTTGTGGGAAATGAAGTCTCCCTCAGGAACTGGCGGCAGATTCGCTTCATGGCATTCCTGAGAAATGCTTTCAGGTCACTCGGGGAAGAGCCATTTAGAGAATGTAATGCCCAGTATAGGAGATATTTCTGTCTGACTCCTGTACCACAACAAAGTGACACTTGCCCGACCCTCTTCTCCCCGGTGATTTAATCCACTTTAACTGTCTGTCAACAATAATACTGTTTAAAAACTATCAGAGCGCAGTCCTGCCGACTCCCTGTCACGTCAGGCAGCATCCGAAGAGCCGGAAAATAGACCTTTCGGGCAAAAGCCCTTCATCAGGAATCCTCATTCCTGATTCCTGATGAAGGGCTTTTGCCTGAAAGGTCAATTTTCCTGCTCCTCGGATGCTGCCTGACCTGCTGTGCTTTTCCAGCACCACTCTAATCTGCAGCACCCACTTCTGCCTAGTCCCTGTTAGTCCTGCTTGATGCCCCACGAATGAGGAGCTGCAAACTAAGTTGGACTTGCTTTTTTCTGAACCTTCTTTGCAGCTGTAACTTTGTATTCCTCCCTCTGTTCAATCAGCTTTGTATGTCAGGACACTGCAGGCAAAACAAAACTTCTCCCTGTACCTAGGTACATGTGACAATAATAAATTAAATTGCTATCCAATTAACTCTCAGCATTGGAGCCAGGCAGTCAGAAAGCAGTGAAACCGTCAGGTGCTTTTACATTTTTTTAATATATTGCCCCTTATTTTGAGAATAGAGGTTTATAAAATCATGAGGGGCATGGATAGGATAGGATAAATAGAAAAAGTGTTTTCCCTGGGGTGGGGGCGTTCAGAACTAGAGGACATAGGTTTAGGGTGAGAGGGGGAAGATATAAAAGAGACCTCAGGGGTAACTTTTTCATGCAGATGGTGGTACACGTATGGAATGAGCTGTCAGAGGAAGTGGTGGAGGCTGGTACAATTGCAACATTTAAGAGGCATTTGGATGGGTATATGAATAGGAAGGGTTTGGAGGGATATGGGCCAGGTGCTGGCAGGTGGGACTAGATTGGGTTGGGATATCTGGTCGACATGGGCGAGTTGGACTGAAGGGTCTGTTTCCGTGCTGTACATCTCTATGGCTGTATGACTCTAAATCATATAAAGCAAACCCTGGATTCATGCCTGATTCTTTTGCTAATGTGTTCTTGGTTATTGAATGCATTTTTTTTAAAGGAAGCTAAGATGTGCTTTCCCTGAGTTTGTAACTGCGGATACCAACAGGTTTTTGGAATCACTTTTCCGAGACCAAGTTGTTTTGTGATGCCGTGACAAACTCTCTGAAAGTTCACTCTCTGAATCTGTCAACCTCAGTGCAGCCCATTTCATTCCATGTTCTTTGTCTTTAAAGGAGACATAGATTTAACCCTCATTTCTCTGCTCATCACTGATTTGGGAGAGAGCTCCCAGCTTTCCCTAACCATTGCCAAACAGGTAAAGGACTGCAATAACCAGTTGCCTTACTGCACGGTGTGTACATGGTTAAATATGTTCTCATTGTTCTCTTCAGAAATTGGCACTGGCAGTGCGTAACACTGATGGCTGGATCCTTTCATTATTAAATCATTATCTGGCATTTAATAATTATTTTGGCATTTGTGGTCTGCACAGTGGAGTGGTAATTTAACACTGAATTATCCTACATGCTCCAACAGATTCATTCAGGAAACATGCTCTTATGAAGTACACAAGACTTCCCAAGTTGTCTCCCAATCTAGATGATAAAACTATGATAACATTTCATTTGCCTCTGCAGTAAAGCTGGGTACACTACTAATTATCCATCATCTCCTAGATAAACCAACTTTCCATCCCAATAGGCTGCCTGAGATTAATTTCCAATTTATAATAAAACTCTGGATTTTTGCACAATGTCTTCTAAATGCTTTCCTCACTTGGAACTGGATTGATATTATTGCAGGGAGGGGAAGAGAGAGAAACAATCATTTGGGACAGTGGACTAGAGCTGAACTGAGCTCCTAGACTTGAAAGGATGATACTTTAAGTCACTGAGGCACTCAGACCGCTTCCATTCAGTCTCAGAGAGACTGCAGCACAGAAAGAGGCCCTTCAGCCATTGTGGCCGGGCCAGCCATTGAATATCCATCTGTTCTAAGCCCTGAGTGTGTGTTATGGCATTTCAAATGTTCATCTAAGGAGTTCTTAAATGTCTTCAGAGTTCCTGCCTTTACCATCTTTTTCGGCTGTGAGTTCTAGAAACCCTCTGGTTAAAAAAAAACATCAAATCCCCTCTAACCCCTCTGCTGCTCACCTTAAAACTTTGTCACCTGGTTATTGTCCACTCAACTCAGGGCAAACATTTCTCGCTATCTACCCAGTCTATGCCCCTCAGACCTTGGTACACCTGAATCAGATCCTCTTCAGCTTTCTCTGACTATTTTCTTGTTCCTGCTAAATGGCATTCCTCTGTATTTCTCATGTTGACAGTGGTCTCAGTTCTGAATGTGCACTGGTAGACGAAGGGAATTTAAGGTGATAGAAGTGAATGCATGACACCATAAGACCAAACACATTCCTGATGTCGGGAATGAAAAGTTACAGCAAGACAATGTAGAACTCACTAACATCACAAAACACAGTTTGTACAGAAGCATACATTGCATCTGATTTTTCAAAAATTATTTATTGGGTGGTATCACTAGCAAAACCATAATTTCTTATCCAGTTTTAGTTGTCCCAGAGACATTTTAAAAAAAACCCGATATGACACCTTGCATAAGCTCACAATTTCCCAAATCACATCACAGCAAATTACATGACTATTGAATTGCTGGCTCAGGCATATTCACAGGATGGAATTTAAAAACATTCCGAAGGACATTCTGTACTGGGAAGCATCAGAGCTAAAGGACCAGTAGGACACTCAAAGCTCCATTCTAAGGAACACCAAGCTATCACAGATGTAGAGTCATACAGCAGGAAACAGACCTTTCAGTCCAACTCATCCATGCCAACCAGATATCCCAAACTGAACTAGTTACATTTGCCTGTGTTTGGCCCATATCCCTTTAAACCTTTCCTATTCATGTTCCTGTCAAAATGTCTTTTAAATGTCATAACTGTACCTGCCTCTACTACTTTCTCTGGCAGCTCATTCCATATAAGTACTGCCCTCTGTGTGAAAAAGTTGTCCCATTTGATGTTTTAAATCTTTCCTCTCCCACCTTAAACCTATGCTCTCTAGTTTTGGATTCCCCTACCCTGGGAAAAAGCTCACCTGATCTTGCCTCTTATGATTTTATAAACCTCTATAAGGTCACCCCTGAGAAAACACGCTCCAGAGAAAACAAAAAGTCCCTGCTTATCCAGCCTCTCCTTATAACTCAAGCCCTCCAGTCCTGGTAACATCCTTATAAATCTTTTCGGCAACCTTTCCAATTTAATAATGTCCTTCCTCTAGCAGGGCGACAAGAACTGCTCGCAGTACTCAAAAAATGGCCTCACCAGTGTCCTACACAGCCACAGCACAATGTCCCAACCCTGATACTCATATTCTTGCATGCATGGCTTACACATGGGGGGGGACACTAACCCAAATCAGAGGGAAATGGCAACATTACCGACAGACTAGTCTATGCAGCCATGATGATCAGTGGCTGGAATGGCTTGACAGCAGATGCCAACACTGTAGACAACAATCCACAATGACATCTGTGAACAACCTCACCGCTGGAAGAAATGGCCTCACATGTATTGGTTTCTTTGGCCAAATGTACACTGTTTGAAGCCACTCTTTCATCGTATGTCTATCATATAACGTGGGAGAATGAATGTCCCACTGCCACCAAATAACATAGGCACATACACAAAAAAAAATTGTGCACAGGAGCAGGTGAATCTGGGGGCTCAGATGATATTGATAAAACATTTAAATCTCACGGTATTGATTCAGAGACTTCCTACTGAAGATTGAGATAATGAGGAGCTTTTCTTTTCTTGGAAGGCTGTGAGTCTTGGAAATCGTTTCCACTCAAAATGTTGGAGATAGGGGGCAATGTAATATGTTTTAAGGCAGAGCCCGATAGATTGTTGATTAAAGAGGGAGCCAGTGGTTACAGGGCGAGCTAGGAATATGATGCTGAGACCACAATCCGGTCAGTTGAATGACAGTGCAAGTTAGGGGAGGAAAATTGCTTATTTCTGCTCCTAAATGCATGTTCATATTTTGATGTTTGCACAGTTCATGCTGTGATCTGAGTCCGTTAACTATTTCAGTTATTTAATCATCTAACATTTGCAAAGGAAGCTGTGCTTTCAATTGCTCTGGACTTTGGAATTCCCAATCTCCAACTTGATCTCATTTTCCTTCTGTAAGACATTCCATAAAACCGACCTTTGTGACTACTTTTGGTCAACTGATCAAATATCTCCTATGTGGCTCATGTCAAATTTGTTTTGTAATGCTCCCGCAAAGTACTGCCGAAGGGCCCGTTCCTGTGCGGTACAGTTCTATGTTCTACTTTGGGTGTGGTATTGCCTAAATATTAGGTGTTGTTAAATAAGTAGCAATGCAGACAAAAAGCAATTAAAAGATCCCACAGTTGTTAAACAAATAATAATGTTTAGCTTCATTGAGTGGGAGCTTGAATGTCTTTCATTAAGTTTCAGTTTAATGTTCACTCGCAGGTATTTATTGCTTCGGATATAACATGTTGGAAATACAGATGTAGTCACAAAATGTTTGAGCATTTACGATTGATGTGTAGACTGTTGTGAAATGTAAGACAATAAAGTGATGCTTTGGTGTACCTGATTGATCTTTGAAGTAGAAGGGTGTAATTTGACAGGAGATTATTTTTTCACAATCATCAGGCAAACATATCTTAGAGACATTTCTGTAACTGCTGTAATGAATATTCAGTCAAAAATTTAATCACTTGTTTCACAGAATAAACTCATGTGTCCATTCATGATTTATTTTACTGCTTCAGTTTGCTGGCGGAAGTGTTTAAGTTGAAATTATAATGCCACAGTATTTATAATTCTGTCAGAAGTGGTTGGCACAAGCAGGCTCTACATCATTGAAATTCCATAATCTAGACATCAGGGAAGCATTGCTATAATCTGGAATGTACAACCTTTTTTTTTCATGGAATTCTTTATTCTTTCATAGGATACAGGAGTCATTGGCCAGGTCAGCATTTGTTGTCAGTTCCTAGTGGCTTGCTAGGCCACTGTAGAAAACAGTTAAGAGTCAACTACATCTGGAGTCACATGTCAACCGATCCAGAAAAGGAGGCCAGATTCCCTTTGCAATTAGTGAACTGCTTGGGTTTTTACAGTAATCACTGACAGTTGTCATGGTCACCACTACTGAAACATGCTTTATATTCCAGACTTATTAATTGCATATTCAAGATTAGCTTTCCAAAGGAATGGGATAAATACTTGAAGGGGAGAAAATTGCAGGGCTGTGGTGAAGAGCAGGGGAGTGCAAGATTAAAAAGGTGGTCCACACATGATGGATCAAAAGGCTTCCCCCTGGTATGCTGCAAGATTCTAATATGGTGTTTGCAAGATTCAACAATAAAACTGCCACTTGTCTGTCATTTGGTTCTGAATTTTACAAATATGTTGACATCTGTTGACACCAGCTACAACTGGATATAAGTATGATGCAAGTCTGAGTATATGATATAGTCGTTCTGTAAATTGTTCTTCCATCTATCTGTGAACAGGTTTCATTCCACAGGTAAGCTTATTCCTGATTTGGACCGGGGTGTACAAAGCTAAAAGTCACACACCACCAGATTATAGTCCAACAGGTTTAATTGGAAGCACTAGCTTTAGAGTGCTGCTCCTTCATCAGGTGGTTGTCACCTGATGAAGGAGCAGTGCTCCGAAAGCTAGTGCTTCCAATTAAACCTGTTGGACTATAATCTGGTGGTGTGTGATTTACGTTTATTCCTAGCTCACATTTGCTAACATAAAAGCTAAAATTCTAAGGGGACAATATATTTCACCATGATAAGGTTTCAGCACTTCAGTTTTAATGATTTTTATGAACTAGTCACTAGAAGATTAGCACATAATACTGTTGCATGAGGTGGCACACATAACAAGAAACCATGAAATTGTTTCCACAAATGGCAATTGACAATTACAAGATTAAAGAATAAATCTGTACTGACTGAAGTTCCTACAAGTGAACAACCAGTCCCTTGGCAAAGTTCCCCAAGTTATTATAGTTTCATGTCATGGGATACTTCAAATTGTCAGCTTCCTGTGTAGGGAAGGATGAACTTGCTCCCTATCTTTATTCATCCATTTCCTCGGTTAGTATTATTTTAAAGAGAATCCTTTCCCCTGTCAATACCTTTCTCCCAGCCCAAATTAATGTATGTTTTAAAAAGAGCCAATTTAACCATTGGTTCTAGAGTAAACAAAATAGTGGGTCTATGAGTTATGAAATGCAAAAATAAATAATAATGAAATGCATGTACACATATATTAGAAATGAGAAGGGAGTCCAAAAAGGATAAATGTTTAGAAAGACCCTGAGTCCCATGAAGAGTAGAAAGTGGCAAGTTGTGGGGTGATGGCAGTAGTGTTGATGTTGTTCAGTGGTTGTGTTTGAGGTACTTAGAATTGCATCTTAGCTGGAATTCTTTTATCTGTTTCCTTTTAATGCTGGCTCTAGCCCAGATCGATCTCTTTTTTCCCCCAGCATGTTCATAATCTGAGATAGCTCCAAGGAAATTACAGCTCAGTTTGAAGTGCATTTCACCCTTTGAAGTCCTTTGAAGCGTCTTTGACATCCGTCAGGTGCAACATTCCACAAATCTGTTGAGGCTGGGGATGACCCTCTGAGGCAGTCACTGAATTACATTACTTAGAATTTACATTCTCAGTAATTTTTTTGGCTGTATAGTCTCTTCCTGAAAAAAAAACATTATTATTAGAAGTTCAATATATCTGTTTATGATCTAGAGTTGTAGTCCATCTTTATGATATGCTTTGAAATAAGATAGCACCAGGATAATTTGTATCTGCTGTCAACATCAGTGACACTGTTGTTAACTTCACAACATGTTTAATGAAACGAATGTGAATGAAAGGTGAAGGAAGTTGGTAGAAGAAACAGGGCAGGAGTGTGATAGAGGGTGGAAATTGTTTTATGGAGTGTATTGTTTTGACTCTGAATGCTCTGCCTGGAATGGTTACATCAGGAGGAGTGAAAGAGAAGTGGCTAAATACTACAAAAGATAAATTTTTCATGAGTACTTTTTATGTGAGACTAAATGAATTGTGGTTTCAAAGAGTCACAATGGGTTGAATGGTCTCCTCTGCTGCAAGATTATATGCTTCTATCAAGTGAGGTAGCACTAAGCTACAGAATTAGAGTGAACTTTTATCTTTATTTGTACAGTTATAGTGAATCCGGCAGGATAATACACAAAGCCATAACTGATTGACCCATGCATAATTATATTAAATTATCATATCTCATGGTTAGCCATGAGATATTCTCTTTGTAACACACATTGTAAGTTTTCCATAAAGTAAAGCAGCTAATTAAGTAAATAATATATGTATCAGTATTTTGGTAGCTGAAGATTAAAACAAATTTACGACATTTTATCATTCTCATTAATGGATGCAGGTTTGCATGCTGAGGGAGCAACAGCTCAGTGAGCAAACCTACATCCAGAACCTCAACCTGAGCTACAAATCTACTTAATTCTCGCTATTCCCCTTAATTCCGTTCAATGTATGGTTATATTTTCTATTTTTTAAAAATTAGGATCACTGTTTGATTGGTTAAGAGCCCAAAAGCTCAAGACAACATCACAATTGAATCAGAAGGCAAGTTAAATCAAAAGTGCTGATCTGGCATTACCAAGTCTAGGTGGCAACAAGTTATAAATAATGTGTAGAAGATTGAATAGGTTCATTTTTGTCCAGAGTTAATTCCCAAAAAAAAACCTTACATTCGTTCTAAGCCATAACTTGCCAGCAAAATGCTTCAGAGCAATTCACGTATTGAATTGTGTGTGGGATGTAGTAACCAACAGTTTGTAAGTAAGAGGGTAATGAAAGAAAGAAGGCAATTTATTATAACAGTGATTACGTAAAATAATGTTTTCGAAGCACAATGACTCATGCAGGTGTTTAACTATCAAGACAAAAGGCGCATTCTCTTAATTATTCTCTTTTAAGCATCTCCACTCTACTTTTATTAGAATTCAAATTGTGTGGAAAATCTTTTACCTTAAAGAAGTCAAAAAAGAATTGGCTTACAGAAGTCTCATTTATTCTGGAGGGACTTGTCAGAATCATTCCTTTTTCCAATGTCATATGTCAAAATTCCATCTTGAATTCTGTAGTCTGTGAAAAATACTGCGAAATTCTGGGTGTGCCCAAAAAATCTCCCATTGAATACAACAGCACAATAACAGAATTGGAATAAAAGACTTGCACTAATTATGTCAGTCAACACAAGTGTGTGTCTTCCATTTAAGATATGATTGTATCTATGGCAACGGTGCTTCTCTGTATGTAAACATTCAGTTAAAAAGTACTTTCGCGTTTTAGAGTAAAGTTAAATCCCCTTAGGGCTCAAATACAGAACAAGTGCTATTATTATAACTTAAGGTTTAAAAAGATGAATTCTCCATCAAATGTTCCAAAGGATGTCACAAATAGCACAGTTTTAATTGCATAATAATGACCTCAACCAATAGTGTTGAAAAGAGGGAGATTTATGATAAAATGATTTAGGTAACATATGTCAAGTTTAGTATACATCGGATTGTTGGACTCAATCATGCTATTATGGAGGGGCTGTGCATTTTACAACAGATTCTGAATAGGTCTTCCTTAGAAAGGGAAGAGAATTGATTTCATTGGTGGAATTTTCCTAGTATTTGAATAGTTTTAGCAATGATGAGAATTTTGGGAAAATGTGATGAGAATGAAAAAAGTGTTTCTCAACATGGAGGGAAAAGAAGTCCTTAAGGCATTAATGGCTAGATGAAAATTTTACTCATAAGTAACAAGGATTTTATTTCCTTGCAGTTGTATCATGAGCTAACCTTGTCTCATTTCTATGCTGTTCACGGTTCTCCCGGGCATTGGTGAGAAACTGGATAGTTCCAATTCCTGACTGGGAAGTCTGACTGGTTATCGGGCAGGTGAAGCTCACTGGTTGCTTCTCTGGGCATCCATCCACACCACCCTCATTCAACAATATTTCATGGACAGGGACCTCCTCCACCCTTTATCCCAGGAAACTTTCATCATCAAAGCACCAGCCTCACCAAATCTGATCTTGGACTAACTCCGAAGATACTTCTGCGACTGAATTATGAAATTGACCTTTCATTGTAATGCTCCGGCATTCCTCCGTGCACAGGGACTCACACCCTTTTTATTCATCTGCAGCTCAGAGCGTTAGCTTGCTTTACTAGCACTCACGTACTTTACACTTGCTTGGGTACTCACTGCATCTCCACTCTTGTCTTCCGTTTTAGAATCAGCATTAGTTTTACTGTCACATATTCTCAAGTACAGGGATACAGGAGATACAGTGAAAGGTGTAAAATGTCACCATTCCCAGTGCCATCTTAGGTACAAAGGTGACTGGGTACAAAATAGAAAAAGTAAGGAAATATAGTTAAATGTTCAACATTAAAGGCCACATTAGTATAAAGTAGAAAAATAAAGAAATAAAGTTAACATTTCAGTCCATTGCATTTTAGTGCAGACAGAAAGTAGAGAGAATAATGACAAATGACAAGGGAGAAACTTCAAATATAAAGGTGACGCTTTTTAAAGAAAAATAATTCAGTGGGTGTGGGTATCACTGGCTAGGCCAGCATTTATTGTCCACCTTGAATTGTCCAGAGACATGAATAAACTGCATTGCAATGGGTCTGGATTCACATTTAGGCTAGACCGGGTAAGGATAGCAAATTTCCTTCCCTAATGGACATTATTAACAAAATGAGTTCTCACAGTAATCAGTAATGGTCAGCATAAGGTTAGTCTTTTACTTT
Source organism: Chiloscyllium plagiosum (assembly GCF_037043375.1). Classification (NCBI taxonomy): domain Eukaryota; kingdom Metazoa; phylum Chordata; class Chondrichthyes; order Orectolobiformes; family Hemiscylliidae; genus Chiloscyllium; species Chiloscyllium plagiosum. The sequence goes on along the minus strand of NW_028270181.1, from coordinate 19,419,439 downwards.
GGATCTTTTATTGGGATTTGAACCCATGGTCCTCATCAGTCTGGCTCTGGGTTACTCGATCAATGACATCACGACCCAGCCCAGGCTCCCTTCCTTCCACAGACCAGGCAAAAGGAGGAATGGACTCGGCAAAAGTGAGGACTACAGATGCTGGAGATCAGAAACTAGATCAGAGTGGTGCTGGAAAAGCACAGCAGGCCAGGCAGCTTTCGAGGAGCAGGAAAATTGACGTTTCGGGCAAAATCTAGAAAAGAAAGAATTGAGTCTGATGAGAAATATTTGGAAGATCCATAAGTGTAGATGCAGGAGCAGAAAAGATAGTGGAGGTGTCCCCAGTGAGTGAATAGGAAATACGTTGGGATAGGAAGACTTTGTGCTTTGGGCGATAAGGGATGAGAACCATTGAGCGAATATGCTGCAAGCAATGATGAAAGTGGTGGACTGTTAACATTGCTGGGTTTTATGTGCAGTGGCAGAGTTTGATTGGGAGTTTGATAGCGGAGAGAACATGGTGGCATTTACCCTTGAAGGAAGCACAAGGTCATTGACCTTTCCATGTTGATACAGTAGTTTTTCTCACCGACAACACTGCACTGACCTGGGTGGCTATGTAAGTCCAGCTGGCAGTGTCTGGTACCTTGGCATCTTTTGGTGTTCTGGGGAAAGAGGTTGGCTCTCCTCTCTACCACACCATGCACCAGGAACTCCAGCGACCTCTTTGTAAACCTTCTGTTTCTGGGCTGTTTCCAACCTAACAATAATTAAGGAGCAGACTTTGAAGGGCTGTTCCTTGCCTGCAGAGTTTGACTGGTACATAGCTGGGCATTAAATATGATGCCCACAGTGTCTATGCCAAAAGATTTTTCCGTATTGTCCTCTGTGAAGAAAGAAATGAAATAATTGCTTAGTTTTGCTACCATTTCTTAAATCACAATTAATTAATATGCAGCTACAATAAGTAATGGGGTAGGCAAATAATGTGTTTGTGTTTATTGCAAGGATGTTGATCTATCAGATTACAAAAACAAACCTTCCTTGAAATGAGATAAGGCCTTGATGAAAACTTTGAAGTTTGATCTTCTGATCAAAGGAAGGATGTACTTACCTGAGATGGCATGCAACGAATCTTCACTAGAAAGATTTTTGGAAATACAAAAGCTGTTCTTTGGAGAGAGATTGAGTGGGATTGGACTATATTTGCTTGTGTCGAGAAAGTTTGGAGACAATCTTATTGAAGCTTGTCTGAAACAAGTAGCTACCGAGCCATTGGTTTCCTCTACAATGTCTAAAGGTGGGGAGGGGGGGAATAGTCTCAGACCAAGCTACTTGGGAACTTTTTCATCCATTTCTTTTTTTTTCTGTTTCATCCTGCCTTCTATCCATCCTTACCTTCTTCCCAATGTGCCTTCCCGTGTTGCTGGAGAACAAACGCATGATTGACAAAGTTGAGGAATGTCTGTAGAAATGCAGCTGACTTAAAAAAAGAACAGACCAGCTGAAAGGTTTGCAATGAGAGCTAGGATTTATGCAGTAGCATAGCCAGCACTTGCAGAGACAGATTAATGCTTTGGGTCATTAAAACTCTCACCTTTCTAATGAATCCATTTCTCTTTGCTGATATTGTTGCAGATTTGACGTCAGACTGAGCGGACTGTATCAAATACCATCATCTAATCACAGCGAGGAGTCCCAAATTGAATAGTTGTGCATGGGTCCTGCAAAGTAAACTCTGTGCCTGACTGGATCATAAGGGTGTGCTTAGGAATCAGCTGTCATACTGTAATAATCTGCTTCCTCGTTACCTAAGACAGGTAAACCGAAATCTTCAGCAGTTACTAGCTTGAAAGCTAAGCTGCATTTCCCCAATTAGGACATAAATGTCACCTTCACATTCAAATTTAGTGATACTGACGGAATCGAGGGACATGAGGTTAATGTGGGCACTTGAAATTGACTTAGAAGATCAACTATAATGTTATCGAATGGCTTCTTAGGCTTGAGGGACCTAATGGCCCATTCCTGATCATACTCCATATGCACAAAAGTTTGGATTTCATATTCATTGCTCCTGCAGCAGTCGGCTTTTGAATGACACAATGTGATCTTTGTAATTAAGCTCTTTCCACCAAATGATTCCCCCTGCCCTGTAAAAATGTCAAGCATTCTCGTGATTTATGATGCCATAGCTTACTGGTGCTGGAAATGTGTTGCTGGAAAAGCGCAGCAGGTCAGGCAGCATCCAGGGAACAGGAGAATCGACGTTTCTGGCATAAGCCCTTCTTCAGGAATGAGGAAGGTTTGTCCAGCAGGCTAAGATAAAAGGTAGGGAGGAGGGACTTGGGGGAGGGACGTCGGAAATGTGATAGGTGGAAAGAGGTCAAGGTGAGGGTGATAGGTCAGACTGGGGTGGGGGCAGAGAGGTCGGGAAGAAGATTGCAGGTTAGGAAGACGGTGCTGAATTCGATGGATTTGACTGAGACAGGGTGGGGGGAGGGGAAATGAGGAAACTGGTGAAATCCGAGTTCATCCCTTGTGGTTGGAGGGTTCCTAGGCGGAAGATGAGGCGTTCTTCCTCCAACCGTCGTTTTGTTGTGGTCTGACGATGGAGGAGTCCAAAGACCTGCATATCCTTGGTGGAGTGGGAGGGGGAATTGAAATGTTGAGCTACAGGGTGGTTGGGTTGGTTGGTCCGGGTGTCCCAGAGGTGTTCTCTGAAACGCTCCGCAAGTAGCCGGCCTGTCTCCCCAATATAGAGGAGGCCACATCGGGTGCAGAGGATGCAATAGATGATGTGTGTGGAGGTGCAGGTGAATCTGTGGCGGATATGGAAGTTTCCTTTGGGGCCTTGGAGGGAGGTGAGGGGGGAGGTGTGGGCGCAAGTCTTGCACCTCCTGCGGTTGCAGGGGAAGGTGCCGGGAGTGGAGGTTGGGTTGGTGGGGGGTGTGGATCTGACGAGGGAGTCACGGAGGGAGTGGTAAATAACTTCAGAAGAATAGAAAACTTCACAAAGCGGTAGTGAGATTGTCTTTCCTGAACTGCCACACTGAATTTATTCACTTATTACTTTCTGCAAATGCAATTTTACCTTAATTTGAATTAATTCAGAATGTATTTTTGTACTTCTTTCCCTATATTTGGTACTTCATTGCATTAAATATATTGTTCTAGAAATTAAACGCATTGTTACATAAAAGGATTAACATCAAGAAGATACTGATTTCAAGTAATTGGCAAAAGAAGCAAATGGTGATATAGGGAAAAAAGAAACAGGCAGTGAGATTAAGGTCTGGAATGTATGGCCCGAAGGTATTGTGGAGGCAGGGTCAATTGAGGCTTTCAAAAGTGAATTCGGCTGTTAATGGCAGAGGAAAAAAAATTGCAGGATTATAGGAGATGGCAGGAGAAAAGCATTAAGTGAATCACACATTCAGCACAGACAAAATGGGCTGAAAGGCCTCCTCTGTGCTGTATAAGTTCCGTGATTTTCCAGTGGCACCAATTAAATAGATACTGCAACATTGATGACTCAAGTGATTACTGCAGCATTAACCTTGAACACTGAAAGCTTCTGAAACCAACAGAAATACAAAGATTTTATTTGCACAGGATAGTCTCAAAATTGGCCCTCAGCAATTTTACTCAGCAGCTTCTCTCCAATACATTTGCAACAATACCACGCATGTAACCTTTAATGTAGTAAAATACTCCACGGCCCTGTTAAGGATATAGCTAGACATAATCATTTACATTGTGATAGAGAGGATATTACACAGCTTGGCCAAGAAAGAGTGCTTTAGAATAGGAAATATAAACAGTGTGGGCAGCACTGTGGCTCAGAGGTTATCACTTGTGCTTCACAGCACCAAGGACTCAGGTTCGACTCCACCCTTTGGCGACTGTCTGTGTGAAGTCTTCTCCCTGTGTCTGTGTGAGTCTCCTCTGGGTGCTCTGGTTTCGTCCCACAGTCTGAAGATCTTGCAGCTTAGGTGGATTGGCCATGTGCCCATAGTGTCCAGGGATGTGCAAGCTAGGTGGATTAGCCATGGGGAATGCAGAGTCACAGGGACAGGAGTGGGTCTGGGTAGGATGCTCTTTGGACAGTTGGTGTGGACTGGATGGGCCAAATAGCCTGCTTCAACATTGTAAGGATTCTATCATTAGAGTCAAAGGGTGAGAATCCAAGAGTTTAGGGCTATGGGTGCTAACACCAATGATTAAAAACCAGGAATGCATAAGAAGCGAGATTTGGATAAATGGTTATAGTCATGGAGCTGTTTATACAAGCGAGGAGTGGCGAGGTCATGGGGAATTTGGAAACAATGTGGAAATCTTGGAACTGAGGTATTCAGGAGCATGATCCAATGTAAGTCAGTGAGCACAACGTTGATCGGGGAATGTGCTTGTTGTTAATTAGAATATGGACAACAGCGTTTGGCTGTATTGAACAGCACCATTGATGTAGATCAGTTATCTCTGTCGTTCCAGGGACATGCTTGACTCCAGAGTAGGGGCCAGCAGGAAGTCAAACATAGCGGTAATTTTACCTTATCCGAAGGTGAGTCAATAGCATGGAAGCTGCGCACTGGAAGTTCATGGTGAGCCTGAATAATGGGTATGCGCCTTATTATCAGACAAAGAAAAGGTTTAAACATATCAACATTTCTGTTTCAAGATTAGGTATGTCTTGTCTGAAATATCAAGTGACGGAAGGCACGAGGAGAGAGACAGAACTGAAAAAGACAAGGTTCCCAGAGCAGTCGAGGAGCTAACGTGGGATTCCCTGCTGACCTGGGACAGTTTTGTTTTGTAACTTTGATGTTCTTACAATAGCGCCGCTTTTCCCAGCCTGGGACTGCGCTGAAAGGGGAGGAGGAAATTACAGAGCAAATGGTGATACTGAAAGGGATTCCCCCACATTATATCCCCCGATTTGCTTTATGCTTTGGCGAGAATGGGGCACGGGGATGAAATTGGTAAGATGAACCAGTTCTCGAGTTGTCTCCTTCCAGCAGGTTGGAGTCTGACACTGGTCACAATGAACTCAACCCCAAGGCTCGGCCACATTCTGCAGCCTGGGTTTCAGTCTCTTCTGTTGCTATGTTTTCGGGGCTTTCTGCCCATCTGCAGGGCCTGTCCCTGATGACCTGCGGACACTGTTCAATCCCTACCTTTCACCTCTAGCACACATTCCAACTGAAACATTGATAGCCGCACTGATCTGTCTGGCCTTTATGTTGGAGTGTAGGTCAATCCATTTTCCTATTTCCCTTTCCTTGCTCTCCTGCCTCTCAGGAGAAAGTGAGGACTGCAGATGCTGGAGATCAGAGCTGAAAATGTGTTGCTGGATTCCTGAAGAAGGGCTTATGCCCGAAACGTCGATTCTCCTGTTCCTTGGATGCTGCCTGACTCTCCTGCCTCTCAGTATACCTTCCTTCTGCAAACATGCAAACGAAAGCCATTCGGCCCAATAGGCACACGCTAGCCTTTGCCCAATAATCGATGCTCAAAAATCAACACTTCCTGACCTACTTTTCACATCAACTTGTTCAGAGACGTTTTGGAGCAGGTGGGACTTGAACCCAGGCTCAGGGATAGAGACACTACCACTGTGCTGTGAGAGAGCCCCTTGCTCTACTCCACATCCCCTTTCTCTGCCTCACATCCCCCTTTTTCCTCCCCTCCCTCTCTTCTCTCTGGCCTGTCCTCCTATTTCAGACTGATACACACCATGAGATGTTCTGTATATTTCCAGTCAGCCTGTTGAGGGATATTATGACACACCTCTGGAATAGGTAGCACTTGAACTCAGACCTCCTAACACCCTCTACCACTGCACCACAGCATGTTCCAATGCTATGATGATTACGGAACAATAAATAAACTCAATCTTTACAGTTGAATTTGGCTTAAAATTACATTCCCAGAAATTAATTCAGAATGTGATATTTGATGCTCTGTTGAAACCTGTACAGGTGATTCAGGGGTTAAGGTAAAAATGGCTTCAGGTACCACTTCTGTGTTGAAGAGGAATGAGAGCTTTAACCTGTTGACTGGATGTTTTGTCACTCTGTTGCAGCTGAGTTTAAACAGAGTCAAAGTAAATGAAGCATTAAGTGTGGAGATCTGTAGAGAATAAAATCGAAACCATAATCAGCTTCTCAAAGTCCCACATTACAAACTGCTACATTGTGTGATTCTTACATTTGAATCAAGCACACAATATTAACATTTTCACATAGAGTTCTTTTAAAAAGCTGATGCCTGAACTAATTTCAAATTTGGGGTGGAAAGTAGCCTCTTATCAAATTTTGCAAAGATTTGTAGCTCAGGTTGAGGTCCTGGATGTAGGTTACCTCGCTGAGCTGGAAGGTTCGTTTTCAGATGTTTCGTCGCATACTAGGTAACATCTTCAGTGAGCCTCCGGATCAATCACTGGTGGTGTAGCCCGCTTTCTATTTATATGCTTGAGTTTCCTAGGGTTGGTGATGTCATTTTCTGTGGTGACATCATTTCCTATGGTGATGTCATTTCCTATTCTTTTCCTGAGAGGGTGGTAAATAGGATCCAAGTCAATGAATGGTTAATAGAATTACGGTTGGAATGCCATGCTTCTAGGAATTCTTGTGCACGTCTCTATTTGGCTTGTCCTAGGATGGATGTGTTGTCCAGTCGAAGTGGTGTCATTAGTATTTTTACATACGAATGAGGAAGGACACCACTTTGACTGGGACAACACATCCTTCCTAGGACAAGGCAAAATGAGCCTTCCAGCTCAGCCAGCAAATGTACATCCAATAACCTGTTATAATCTGACTGTTGTCCAGTTATATTTGAGATTGTGGCTGATTGAGATTGCAGGAGATTACACCGTAGATAGACATTACAATTGGTTGAACAATACCTTTAAACTACTTCCAGGACAAAGCTTTACACCAGGATTCCACATCTAACCACCTCAAAGCTGTTTTTGGATCTGACATTCATGATGTAGATTATTCTGTTCACATACTTAGTATGAATCCTTTAATGTGCAGGTCACTGATCTGATCTGCTCCGCTGTGCAATTACTGCCCTGCCTTTTAGAAATTAATCAGGAGTGGAAACATTTCAGGCACAAGCGTGATAGCTGTATTAATTTGATTTGAGGTTGGAAGGTTTATTACTAATATCGAGCCGCATTCATATTCCCAGTGTAGCCCTAGTGGAAAGTGGTCTTAGCTTTGCATTGACTAAACTTTACACAGACTTTACAATGCTGTAATAGGCCATTCAACCAAATCAGTCGAGACCAGATCTTCAACTCAAACCTTCTGTTGAAACTTGCATTGTGTAAGATGGTTGGCATTAAACTGAAATGGAGGACTCTGGGCATTCTTTTCATTAATTCACAGGATGTGAGCATCGCTGGCTAGGCCAGTGTCTATTGTTCATCTCTAATTGCCCAGAGGGAAGTTAAGAGCCAACCACATTGCTGTGGGTCTGGAGTCACATGCCGGCCAGACCAGGTGAGGATGGCAGGACTTTAGTGAAGCAGATTGGGTTTTTCCCAGTAATCAGTAATGGACCCATGGCATCAGTAGACTCTTAATTCCAGATTTGTTATTGCACTCCACACTCTCCCATCTGCCATGATAGGATTTGAACCCAAGTCCTGAGAACATTACCTGGGTCTCTAGATGAACAGGGTAGCGATAATATCACTTGGTCATCACGTCCTGGACAGGTTAAAAAAAGAATCAAGATATCCACTCATGATCTCTATTCAATGATTCCTTTTCATAAGTGCATGTGCGTGGCTGTTGTTTGAAGACAGGTGCCTCTATGATGGGTTAACAATAGCAAGACCTTTGACATAGGAAACTTGGCTACTCAGCTGGGCTGCTAACTGGTACTCAGCATTTACATTGGGCTTGGTTTTCACTGTGGGTTTTGGTTGCATTTACACAATCACTGCAGTGAAACCACTTTGCACCACTGTTGTAGTTGTGTGTACGCTAATCAATGATATATCATAGTTGTCTTGGATGCCATATGCTATACTGTTGCAATTTCCATTTAATGAATGTACAGAGATGATAGCATTTTATTCCATCTTGATTAAAAACGTTGCTGTTTTAGTATTGATTGTGAAAATGCGAGCCCTAAATTCTCTCAGTTTTCACCTTCCAATTCCCAATTACTTTCCAAACTCACCCTTCTGACCCCAACACACCCCTCTTCCCATCTTCACTGATCATCAAGGACTCCAGCAGTTCAAGAAGCAATCCCACCACCATCTTTTCCACCTTCTTGTGGGAAGTAGGAAAGGACAATAGATACAGTTTTGCCAAGGTAGTGTTCTCACATCCTGAGACACATAGAAATATAAAAACTAGGAGCAGGAGTAGGCCATTCGACCCTTCGAGCCTGTGCCACCATTCAATGTGATCATGGCTGATCATCCAATTTCACTATCTCATTCCTGCTTTCTCTCCATACCTCTTGATCCCTTTAGCTGTAAGGGATAATAATAATATATCCAGTGAACTGACCTCAACAGCTTCCTAGGGGAGAGAATTCCATAGGTTCCCAATTCTGAGGAAAGATATTCTTCCTCATTTCAGTTCTGAAGAGCTTATTCCTTATTCTTCGACTGTGACCCCTTGTTCCCTAACATCGGGAACATTCTTCCCACATCTAGCCTTATCCAGTCACATCAGGATTTTGTAAATTTCCTTGAGAGACCTCTTATTCTTCTAAATTCCAGCGAGTACAAGCCCAGTCGATCCAGTCTTTCCTTATATGTCATACCTGCCATCTGGGAATGTGTCTGGTGAACCTTCACTGGTCTCCCTCAATATTAAGAATGTCCTTTCTCAGGCCAACAGACTAAAACTGCACACAAGACCCTGTATAACTGCAGCAATATGTCCTTACTCAAATATGAAATAGAAGCGTTGATTCCGTCTGATCAGACTGTTGAGATTGATTACCTAACAGTGTCTAAAAATGCAAAGGAAATGTTCGATTAATGACTCAGATGATTTTTTTTTGTGCTGACTATAATGAAGGCTCTCCATTCCAAGGAATAGAAACCTTTCACCAATAGTTTGTGTCGAATGTTCCAGTTGTTGGCACACCTCTTTCCTCGGTTAACTGATCTTGGCAGTTGTAACAATCAAATGGGTATCTGCTGTTGTTTCCTATGCAATAACTCTGTTGCAAAACTGCATATCCATGGATGAATTCCTTTGTAACAGTAGTTGGACATAATCCGAAAAGTTATAATTAGGATGCTCAATTACATTATATGTATCAGATATTGATAAATATACATTGATTTAGTGATTAATCTGTATATGAAATTTACCTGACACAAGGTCTTTCAATGTAAAGCATCCAAGTATTTATAGCATGTTACTTTTGCTTTCTAATTGATAAGAGAGATTGCCATAATTTTAATAGTGCATATGTAACTGAGGATAACTTTTACAAGATTGATAGAATTTAAATCAAATCATTCTGTAAAAGCACTGGGATCTGGGGATGTCTTGAAATTACACAGTTTAGAAAAAAAAATCATTTGACCTTGCATTTCTTAAAGAAACATTGTTTTAAGTTTGGAAGCTGTCTATTGGGCTATATAAAGGGTTGAATCATCAGCTAAATGTTCACCATGTGGTTTCTTGACTGCACTTTCACTGCACTGTATGCACTGGGCTTTAAGAAGAGTGTTCCTCCATGAGACACTTCATACATCTCTAACCCTTTATCATTCAGTACTTGCTGATGCCAGCTTCACAACATCCTCAGTATGTCGCTTTGGCCCAACAGAAATAAGAGCCGATGGTGATTATTGGTTTCAATAAAGATTGCTTCATTATCATAGACAACTTCTTGCTTCATAATGAATAGCAACCGTTTTCCCAGTCTGCAGGAGCTCGGGAGTTACCAGGTGTCATCGTAGTCTCAGCTGATGTAACACGGTTTCTCAGCCTGGGAGGAGAAAGTGAGGACTGCAGATGCTGGAGATCAGAGTCGAAGAGTGTGGAGCTGGAAAAGCACAGCCGGTCAGGCAGCATCGAGGAGCAGGACAGTCCACGTTTCGAGTGTAAGTTCCTGATGAAGAGCTTATGCTCGAAACGTCAACTCTCCAGCTCCTTGGCTGCTGCCTGACCGGCTGTGCTTTTCCAGCACCATACTTTTCATTCTCAGCCTGGGAGGTCAGTTAGTGAAGGTGTTGTTGAATCTCTCAGCCAATTCTTGCATTGACCTCATTCTCTTGCCACTACGTCTATTGCTCTTTCTACTGCTCCCTCAGTCCTTCAAGACATGTTAGCAGGCTTTACTGATCTTACTTATAGCCTTAATAATTTCTCATCCTCTGATGCTGAGTCTGCAGCCTCTCCTTCTCCTTTCACTTGGGCTGTTAGAATATCATATTGATTTCAGTGAAATTGATCCCTCCTCATGCAGTCTTTCCTTGCAAATATATCTGATCTTGGTGGTGGTGATGGGGAATACAAAAGGGCCATCACAACCAGAATTGAAACCTTTCTGGACCCAGCGACCCAGATCACCATAGCAGATGGCATATTATTATGGGGATCAAGAGTGATTGTCCCAAGAAAGGTCACCCCCAGATAATGGCAGACCTCCACCAGGGTTGTCTAAAATGGCGAAATGTTATGTCTGGTGGCCAGGACTGGATGCAGACAGAGTCCCATTGATGGAGAAGTGCCAGAGTGCCAAAGGAAGCATGAATTACCACCAGTAACTTCCCCACATTTGTGGGAATGGCCGGGTAAACCCTGGACTCAGTTACATGTCGACTATGCCGGTCCTTCCATGGGCTCTACGTTCTTAATCATTCTTAATCAAAATGGCTGGGCATGTGTCGAGTTCATTCATCAAAATATGGGGATGATGACAGAAATGGGGATGTTAATCTGATCCAATCAGGGAGACTGGGCTGGCAGATATAAACAGGAGGGTCAGAGGTTCTGCTCACTCTGAGAGTTGGCTCTGAGGAGGTCAGACCAGTGTCAAGTACCACGCCCGTGTAAATAAAGAGTGACTTGGTGACAGGATACCAGCTTACGTGGAGTTATATCAGCATTATTCCATTATATTCCATCTGCCAGACTCTTGCGTGCTCACTAATCCTGTCCAAATCCTCCTGAAATCCCTTTACAACTTCCTCCCAATACACATTCCTACTTAGCTTTGTATCATCTGTACATTTTGAAACATTACATTTAGTCTCCAACTCCACATCATTGATATATAACTGAAGCCCACTACCTCACTAAGCACAGATGCCAAATGGTGAATGACCCTTTCATTCTTACTCTGTTTTCTGCAAATCCTTGATCACTGTCAGTGCATTACCTCTTAATCCATGTGCTTTAATTTTATGAAACGAGCTTCTGTGGGGGACATTATCTAAATCTTTCTGAAAACCCAAGTATAGTACTTGGATGAATTTTGTTAGTGACATCCAGAAAAGAACTCCAAAATGTTTGTCATTCTTTGTTTTTAATAACAACGCTATATCAAACCTCTTTGCTAGCATCTCTACATCCATTGGTGCTTTATAAATGGTATCTGCTCCTGTCATCATTTATTTCAAGAATTCCTGAATGATGATGAAGTCACAGTTGGGCTAATACTGTCTTTCCATAGAATCCCTACAGTATGAAAGCGGCCACTTGATCCATCAAATCCACATCAACCTTCCGAAGAGCAGCTTACCCTCTCCCTACATCCCTTGGTTAGTCCATCTAGCCTGCACATGCCTGGACACTATGGGAAATTTAGCACAGCCAATCCACCCAACCTGAACATCAATGGACTGTGGGAGGAAAGCATAGCACCCAGAACAAACCCACGCAGACACAGAGAGAATGTGCAAACTCCACATTCACAGTCACCCGAAGGTGGAATCAAACACAGATCCCTAGTGCTGTGAGGAAACAGTGCCAACCCCACTGAAGCTGTCAGTTAAATGTATGCTGCATTTTCTCATTAAACACATTGGGACAAGCTTTTGGAATGTGTCTCTCTCAGAGGCGTAGTTTTGAGGGTCTCAGAAGCTCTCTAATGTAAATGTTCCAATAGTGGAAAAAGCATCATTGACTGAAAGTTTGAATGGTGTACCAGATAACAGATAATAAATCCATCAATAATTGAAATTACAGGGTTTTGCTAACAAGTCCAAACTATAATTATTTATACATATTTAAAATGTGAGTACTATTTGGACATTATCTGTATTGTCCCCAACAATCCACCAAGGTGACAGTACCACTTCCAATCAGTGCTTAAACTTTGGTAGTTTTACCTGTACAGAGTAAATTTTCACTACATGAAGAATGCTGAAATTATTCACAAACGTTTCTGAAAGGATTTCACATGTGCTTATTTAAATGAGTGAGTTAGTAAATGCAGTGATCAGCCTCTAGATGGTGTCTGTACACAGGATAGGGTAGGTTCCCTTTTTTTTGCCATAATCCCTTAGTTCACTGGCTCGAGACCTGCAGGTTCCAGCGGGAATTATATAATTTCTTGTTCCATCTGAAAGAGTTTGTCTTATCCACATCTGCTAGCCTATTCAAGAACTGCTGGTTATAAGTTAGCGTGCCTATAGGGACGCTATATCATAAATTGAAAACTAGAAATTAAACAGGATAATCTGCGATAGATATTAGTTTAAAAATGGATTAAAACTAATGGTTGCAATAGCAGACAGAAGAAGAGATACTCTGTGAGCTAATGATTACCACAAATTGCGGGCTGATTTACACAGCGCCACTGTTAGCTTCCCAAAAGTAGTGTCTTAAATGGCCTCCAATTTAGATGAAGTTGCTGAATTTTCACAGTACCTGTCCATTAAATCCTCAAGAAAAGTTAGATCTAGATTTGACAGTGAAAGTACCTTTTAACAATGAGATATTTGATTAAAACTGCTCACCAATCTTGCTTGACCAAAAAGTTAATAATTATAAGTATGAGGTTCAGTCCAACGAGTGACTTGTAAACTTTTCACTGCACATGTGTGAGAACATGACAGTAAAATGAATCCAATTCAATTCAATTGTAAATTGTTTAAGAAAGACTTAAAGATGCTTATAGAAGTCATAGAGTCATACAGCAGGGAAATAGACCCTTCGGTCCAACCAGTCCATGCCGACCATAATCCCAAACTAAACTAGTCCCACCTGCCTGCACTTGGCCCATATCCTTCTAAACATTTCTTATTCATGTACTTTTTCAAATGTCTTTTAAACATTGTAACTGCATCCATCATCTGGAAGTTCTCCTTAACCTCCTTGGTTAGCTATGTTTAGTCTATTCCCTCCCTTAGAATCTTTTCTCTTTATGGTTATGTGAACTTAGCCATGAATTAGTGTTAAATAATGCCATAAAAATCCATCTCAGTATGTTTCTGATAATTACCCAATTTAAATTTGAAATATCTATTTTGTTAAAAGTTATTCTGCCTTTTTGAGCTTTCAAACTGCCTTTATTATCTGCACCAGACCCCAAATACAGAATAAGATCAGCTTTTGTCAATCTTGTTTCCCTTTCCTCATCAATTTCACCTACCACCCTTCCACTATTTTAAATTAGTTTTAATATATAGTTTTAATAATAGTTTTATTATTAGTTTTAATAATTAAATAGGAGAATTTTAATGGGATAAAAAGCTAATGACTTGACAGTCTTGTTTTCTTCTTTTTCCTCTCTGTCTGTTCTTGCTCCTTCTCCTCATTTCAACACTCTTTCCCTCCTTTTATTTCACTTCCTGTAGCTGACTTCATATTGCACTTCCCTCCTCTATTCATGCACCTCATCAATTCTCCCATTTCTTAATTTATGTTTAAAATCTCATAGGTTTCAAGGAGTTTCAAGATTGGTTCTGACAATTCAATACTGATGAGTTGTATTGTCTAGAGACCATTCCTTTAGCCCCTGGAACACAGGCATTACAGCTCACTGTTATAAAGGTAACTACCTTAATCCAATGTTCAGAAAGAATTGCTGCCTTTCCCCCTTGCAATAAGGTCATGCAGCACAATTTGGAGCTAAAGAGATCCAATGGCCAAATTTCTGCTCTCTTGTTCCATTGCTGAGGCTGGGCCAACATTTCTTTGGACATGCCAAAAATACCACACACCAAGAGAGAAGCCCATTATCGTACCCACTTAAAATCATTAATTTCAATAGTCAAAATATCTAAATAATTCTTTGCAACACTGTCAACAAACTCTCCCATACTGTCTATTAAAGTGTTGTGTAAGAATTTCCTACCACCCCAATCTCTTACTCATTCAAGTGGCCAGCGACTTTAGGATTTCCGTACTGTCAATGACATGTATCTCACTGAGAGCTCAGACTGTTGCAAACTGAGGGAAACTGTTCAGAGCCCCAGAACTAGTTGTGGCATAGCTTCAATGAAGAATTCTGTTACTTTGCAAGTTTGTAAATGTTTAAGAACTCTTTGAAACTAACAATGTTTTAGTTTCCTCATTAAAGGTCTTGGAATTCCAGAACTACTCCAGGCCATTCTAAAACTCTTTTTTTGGATACCTACGTCAGCTGCCCAGTAAGTTTGGCTGTACAGTGTACCAGGAGCTTTAAATTATCATAAATTTCCTGGTCGTACTGGCCTGTGTGTAGAGAATATATCTTTGATTTATACATTACCTGTATTAAGTCTCACTAAAGCCAGTTACAGAGCTACTGTCCACTGTCCTGGTATTGACTTTTCCCAATCATGCAGGTAGATAGGATAGTGAAGAAGGCGTTTGGTATGCTTTCCTTTATTGGTCAGAGTATTGAGTACAGGAGTTGGGAGGTCATGTTGCAGCTGTACAGGACATTGGTTAGGCCACTGTTGGAATATTGCGTGCAATTCTGGTCTCCTTCCTATCGGAAAGATGTTGTGAAACTTGAAAGGGTTCAGAAAAGATTTACAAGGATGTTACCAGGGTTGGAGGATTTGAGCTACAGGGAGAGGCTGAACGGGCTGGGGCTGTTTTCCCTGGAGGCTGAGGGGTGACCTTATAGAGGTTTATAAAACCATGAAAGGCATGGACAGGATAAATAGGCAAAGTCTTTTTCCTGGGGTGGGGGAGTCCAGAACTCGAGGGCATAGTTTTGGGAGGGAGGGGAAAGATATAAAAGAAACCTAAGGGACAACTTTTTCATGCAGGGCGTGGTACGTATATGGAATGAGCTGCCAGAGGAAGTGGTGGAGGCTGGTACAATTGCAACTTTTAAAAGGCATTTGGATGGGGTTGGTGGGATATGGGCCGGGTGCTGACAGGTGGGACTAGATTGGGTTGGGATATCTGGTCGGCATGGACGGGTTGGACTGAAGGGTGTTGTACAGCCCTATGACTCTATGTACCTCACAAGATTCCAATTTCTAGGATAGCTAATGGAATTAAATAATTTCTACCTCCTCTCCATGAAAGATGGGAACCAGCTAGAATAGCAATGTGTGGACCACTAAGTTGAAGCTAAAAGTTATTGTATTATGTAGAGAGGATATGAGGAAAGACTGGGCCAACTGGGCATGTACTCGTTGCAGTTTAGAAGAATGAGGAGCGACCTCATAGATATATATATGAAATCCTGACGCGACTGGACAGGCTAGATGCAGGAAGAGTATTTCTGATGTTGGGGAAGTCCAGAACTAGGGGTCACAGTCTAAGAATGAGGGGTAAGCCATTTAAGACTGTGATGGGGAAGAATGTCTTCACTCAGGGTTGTGAACCTCTTCTTCAGGAAGCTACTGGGACCAGTTCATTCCTGATGAAGGGCTTATGCCCGAAACGTTGATTCTCCTGCTCCTCGGATGCTGTGCTTTTCCAGCACCACACTCTCGACTCTGATCTCCAGCATCTGCAGTCCTCACTTTCGCCTATATTCAAGAGGGAGCTTGACGTAGCCCTTGTGGCGAAAGGAATTGTGGGATAAAGGGAGAAAGTGGGAATGGGATACCGAGATTGCATGCTCATATTGAATGATGGTGCAGGTCTGAAGGGCCGAATGGCCTACTCCTGCCCTATGTTCTTTGTTTCTATGTATGGGATCCCACAGATGAATGTGAGGGAGTTACTGAGGATAAGTGGATAATATTGGGGGGGAGGAGGTGTAGCATCAAGATCAGTAGAACAGTGAGGCCAGACTAATGTAACCAGGTATAGGGTCAGTAAGTTAAAGGCAGAGTGTTGAGAGGAGATAAAAGAAAATTAGCACTGTTAAGGTAGACAAGAGGTTAACATGGGTGGTAAGCAATTGGAAGTGACACAGCACTTTTCAGTAATGATGACCATCAGATTGAGATTTTTGATGGAGAACCCCAGGGCAAAATTACAGAGAAAATGATGAGATCAGAGCCAGAGATTGGAAGGTCGAGGATTGTTGGAGACATAGGGATTTACTTCTTCTGAAAGGTGGGTGTGGGGATTGGTTTGGGATTGAGGAGGGTGGTGGGGGTCAGGTTGAGGGGTTGGGGTTGGGGAATTGAGTTGGTGTTTGCCTCAATCCCACAGATCCACCGCGGTAGGTGGTGACATCATGGTCTTACCACTGAACCAGTAACCCAGACCCTCAGGCTAATCTCCTGGGGACACGCGTTTAAAACCGACAGTGGCGTTTAAACTCAATAAAGTTTTGAACGAAAAGCTAGTCCAATGGGACCAGCTGATCATTGTCAATTGTGTACGATTGTGTACGCCCTGACACCCCCCCCCACCCCATTCACTGATGTCCTTCTGAGAAGAAAATCTACCATTCTAACCTGGTCTGACACATCTGTGACTCCAGACCCTTGGCAGAGTGGTTGAATGTCCTTGGGAATGGCCGAACAAGACTCAATCAGGGTCAATCCTGGATGGTCAACACATTCTGCTCATAGCAGTCACTTTGCATTGAATGAATTAAAGAAAGGGCCTTTGCTAACAGTTTGAATGTTGGTTATAATTACGGGAAGCCAATGTGAAGGGTTGGGGCATTTGCATAGAGGGAATAAATGATGCACCAAGTCAGTAAATACATCCATTGGGATTGAGATCTCTGTTGTGAAAATGAGCCCAGGGGATTCGGAGCTACCTGGCACTGTGTCAACAGACTCACATCTTTGTTGTTTTACAAACAAAAAATAATTCTTACTCAGCAGCAGCTCAGGATTTCAGCAGACGGTTTACCAGCGTGACAGCACCGATCTGGAATAGAGCTTCTTTTCCTGCTCTGGGAGATATCAAGGATTGAATAACCTTCATGGGGGTGAGGAACAGAAGTGAGACTTTTCCCAAGTCAGGAAGCCGGCTCCAGTAAGAAGCTGATGAAATTGAAGATTTTCATGTGAGTGAATCAATCATTAGCCTCGCGACAGATCACTGTCTCTGGATCACGATGACAGGTCAGTGTCTCTGGTGCACGGTGACAGGGCAGTGTCTCTGATGCATGGTGACAGGCCAGTGTGTCTGGTACATGGTGACAGGTCAGTGTCTATGGTGTACGGTGACAGGTCACTGTCCCTGGTACACGGGCACAGGTCATTGTCACTGTACGTGGTGACAGGCCATTATTTCTGGTACACGGTGACAGGTCAGTGATTCTAGTGCATGGTGACAGGTCACTATCTCTGGTGCAAGGTGACAGGTCAGAGTCCCTGGTACACGATGACAGGTCAATGTCTCCTTTGCACAGTGACAGGTCACTATCTCTGGTGCATGGTGACAGGCCAGTGTGTCTGGTACACGTTGACAGGTTAGTGTCTCTTGCACACTGTGACAGGTAAGTGTCTGTGGTGCATGATGAGAGGTCAGCGTCTCTGGTACACAGTGACAGGTCAGTGTCTCTGGTACACAGTGACAGGTCAGTGTCTCTGGTACACAGTGACAGGTCACTGTCTCTGGTACACTGTTACAGGTCAGTGTATCTGGTACATGGTGACATGTCAGTGTCTCTGGTACATGGTGACAGGTCAGCGTTTCTGGTGCATGGTGACAGGTCAGTGTCTCTGGTACACAGTGACAGGTCAGTGTCTCTGGTGTACGGTGACAGGCCACTGTCCCTGGTACACGGGCACAGGTCAGTGTCTCTGTACGTGGTGACAGGTCATTATTTCTGGTACATGGTGACAGGTCAGTGTATCTGGTGCACGGTGACAGGTCAGTGTCTCTGGTGCACGGTGACAGGTCAGTGTCATCGGTACATGGTGACAGGTCAGTGACCAGTATCTCTGGTACAAGGGGACAGGTCAGTGTATCTGGTGCACGGTGACAGGTCAGTGTCTCTGGTACACGGTGACAGGTCAGTGTCTCTGGTACAAGGGGACAGGTCAGTGTACCTGGTGCACAGTGACAGGTCAGTATCTCTGGTGCACAGTGACAGGGCAGTGTATCTGGTACACGGTGACAGGTCAGTGTCTCTGGCAACGGTGACAGGTCATTATATCTGGTACACGGGGACCGGTCAGTGCCACTGGTACACAGTGACAGGTCAGTGACTCTAGTGCATGGTGACAGGTCCCAGTCTCTGGTGCAAGGTGACAGGTCAGGTTCCCTGGTACACGATGACAGGTCAGTGTCTCTAGTGCACGGTGACAGGTCACTGTCTCTGGTACACGATGACATGTCTCTGCCTCTGATGCAAGGTGACAGGACAGTGTTTCTGGTCCACGGGCACAGGTCAGCGTCTCTGGGTACACAGTGACAGGTCACTGTCTCTGGTCCAAGGGGACAGGTCAGTGTCTCTGGTGCATGGTGACAGGTCAGTGCCTCTGGCACATGGTGACAGGTCTTTATTTCTGGTACAAAGTGACAGGTCAACGTATCAGGTGCATGGTGACAGGTCAGTGTATCTGGTGCACGGTGACAGGTCACTGTCTCTGCTGCATGGTGACAGGTCAGTGTATCTGGTGCACGGTGACAGGTCAGTGTATCTGGTGCACGGTGACAGGTCACTGTCTCTGGTACATGGTGACAGGTCAGTGTCTCTGGTGCACGGTGACAGGTCAATGTATCTGGTACACGGGGACGGTCTGTCTCTCTGGTGCACGGTGACAGGTCAGTGCCTCTGGTTCACAGTGACAGGGCAGTGTCTCTGGTCCACGGTGACAGGTCAGTGTTTCTTGTACACGGTGACAGGGCAGTGTCTCTGGTACACGGTGACAGGTCAGTGTCTCTGGTGCACGGTGACAGGTCAGTGTCTCTGGTGCACGGTGATAGGTCAATGTGTCTGGTGCATGGTGAAGGTCAGTGTCTCTTGTACACGGTGACAAGTCAGTGTCTCTGCTGCATGGTGAAGTTCAGTGTCTCTGGTATACGCTGACAGGGCAGTGTCTCTGTTGCATGGTAATAGGTCCCTGTCTCATGCACGGTGACAGGTTCACTGTCTCTGGTACACGGTGACAGGTCCCTGTCTCTGGTGCATGGTGACAGACCAGTGTCTCTGGTACTCCACTGTGCGTAATTGACTGTCCTCCTCATGGGGGTGGGCTTCCTTCCTGATCTCAGAACTCTGTCGACTAAAGAGTTCAACATTAGGCACTGTAGGCCCCTGGCTGGCCTAGTAATGTTCAGACCACTGCCATCTCCATTTCAGGTCTCAGAGGGGCCCAAACCTTCAGCCTCCTGTACTCAACCATAAAGGAGCTTTTGACCAAATCCACCTCTTTCCCAACAGAGTGGCACAGCTCAGGGATCGATCTGTAGAATCCATAGAACTGCTACTGTTTGGAAACAGGCCATTCGGATTAACGAGTCCACACCGACCCTCAGGAGGACATCCCACCCAGACCCATGCCCCTATCCCTTCTTTGTAACGGTACATTTCCCATGGCTAACGTACCTAACGTACACATCGCTGAACACTGTGGACAGTTTCGCACGGCCAATCCATCTAACCTGCAGATCCTCGGCCCATGGGAGGAAACCGGAGCATCCAGAGGAAATCTACACAAACGCAGGGAGAATGTGCAGACTGGTATTTGGCCTATAACCCAGAGGCCGATGGAGGAAGCCATCCTCTGCTATTTTAGGGCTCCCAATGTCGTGTGCAGGCTGATACAGAAGGTGAAGTCATATGGGATCTGCAGTGAGCTGGTAAGGTGGATACAGAACTGGCTTGGTCACAGAAGAGTAGTGATGGAAGGGTTTTTCCTCACGGGAGACCAATGCAGTTCCGCAGGGATAGTGCTGGGGCCCCTGTTGTTTGTGATATAGATGAATGATCTGGAGCAGAATGTAGGTAGTCAGATTAGTAGCTTTGCAGTTGACACAAAGGTTGAAGGAGCTGTGGACAATATGGAGGATTGTCAAGGATACAGCAGGATATATAGATAAACTGGGAACTTGGGAGGAGAAATGGCAAATGGAGTTTAATCTGGACAAATGGATGGTAATACATGCTGGAAAGTCTAATGCAGAGGGGAAGGGTACACTAAATGACAGAACCCTTAGAAGTTGAAAAATGTGGTGCTGGAAAAACACAGCAGGCCAGGCAGCATCAAAGGAGCAGGAGAATCGACATTTTGGGCATAAGCCCTTCTTCAGGAATGAGGCTGGTGTGCCAAGCGGGCTGAGATAAAAGGAAGGGGGCAGGTAATTTGGGGGAGGGGCGCTGGGAATACAATAGGTAGAAGGAGGTGAGGGTGAGGGTGATAGGCCGGAGATGGGGTGGGGGCGGAGAGGTCGGGAAGAAGATTGCAGGTCAAGAGGGTGGTGCTGAATCCGGGGTTTGGAATTGAGATAAGGTGGGGAGAGGGGAAATGAGGACGATTCATCCGGGATGAATGTAGATTTCTCCAGCTTCCTCACTTCCCCGCCTCCCACCTTATTTCAGTCCCAACCCCCGGATTCAGCACCGCCCTCTTGACCTGCAATCTTCTTCCCAACCTCTCCGCCCCCACCCCATCTCCGGCCTATCACCCTCACCCTCACCTCCTTCTATTCTATTGTATTCCCGCGCCCCTCCCCAAAATTCCCTCCCCCCTTCCTTTTATCTCAGCCCGCTTGGCACACCAGCCTCATTCCTGAAGAAGGGCTTATGCCCAAAATGTCGATTCTCCTGCTCCTCTGATGCTGCCTGGCCTGCTGTGTTTTTCCAGCACCACATTTTTCAACTCTGGTCTCCATCATCTGCAGTCCACACTTTCTCCTAGAACCCTTAGAAGTGCCAACATATCACGGCATCTCGGTGTACAGACCCATAGTTCCCTGAAAACGGTGACACAAGTGGATAAAGTGGTCAAGAAGGCAGACAGCATGTTTGCCCTCTTTGTTAGGGACACAGAGTGTAACATTGGCAAGTCATGCTGCAACTGTATAAAACTTGAATTAGGCCACATTCAAAATATTGTGTACGGTTCTGCTCATCACAATACCAGAAGGATGTGAAGGCTTTGGACAGTACAGAAACAGTTTACCAGGACGTTGCCTCGTTTAGTGGGTATTAGCTATGAGGAAAGATTGGACAAACTTGGTTTGTTCTCACTTGAACTTTGTAGGGCAAGGCGGAGACATGATAAACATTTACAATATTAAGAGAAGATTTACAATATTAAGAGAAGCCTGGATAGAAAGGATAGTTGGAGTCTTTTGCCCAGGGTAGAAATATCAATTACCAAGGAACAGAAATTTAAGGTAGAAAGGGTTAAGTTTAAAGGAGATGAGAGAGGCAAGTTTTCTTCCACAGAGAATGATAGGTGCCTGGAATTCACTACCAGAGGAGGTAGTGGAGGCAGGTACAACAGCAACGTTTAAGAGGCACCTTGATAAGATTTATGGATAGGCAGTGAATTGAGGGATACGGGACGGCACATAGACAAATGGTTTTTAGTTTAGAAAGGCATCATAGATAGGCATAGTTTTGGTGGGTCAAAGGACCTGTTTCTGTGCTGTACTACTCTTTGTTCTAGCAATTAATACTGAAAACAAATAGAGAGCAGAATGTGCTGGAGAAACTCAGGAAGTCTGGTAGCATCAGTGGAGAGAGACACTGAGTTCACGTCTCGAGTCTGGTATGACTCCTCTTCATTATTGTGGTATTATATTTGAAGCATTAACTCTGTGCCTCTGTACAGATGCTGCCAGACCTCCCGAGTTTCTCCAGCATGTTCTGTTTATTCTTTGCAGTATTTTGGTTTTGTTTAAAATTGTTTTGGCAAATCTGTTGGAAATCAGGATGATATAAATCTACTTTATTTATGTGGCACCTTTCCCAACCTCACGATATCCTCAAAGCATTTAACACCTACTTTTAAAGTGTAGTTACTGTCGTCTGGGGATATCAGTAGCCAGTTTATGTACAGCAAATTTCCTCAGATAATGTCAATGAAGAGATAATTATTCACCTTTGGATGAGGTTGGCTGAGGAGTAGTCAATGTCTAATCCCCTAACAGTATCATGGGACTTTTTTACGCCTGCCTAAGAGGACAGCAGGATCCAGAAAACACCATTTTAACTGAAAGCTGGCCACGTTGATAATGCAGCATTCCTTCAGTACTGCAGTGCTGTCAGTCTGCAGTGTCAGATTCTGGAGTCAGATTTGAAACTACAGCTGATTGAGACGAACACAACCTTACTGACCTTCCAGTGCATCACTGAAGAGGAGGGGTTAGGGAGCTTTCTTAATTCATTAATTAGTGAAAGACAATTTAGATATCATATCACCCATCAACTTTTCAGGCCCCCTCACCCACCAACTTCTGAAGAATTGGCTGAATTGTGAAGAAGAGAGAAAATGTTGCTGATCTTCTTATTCTCGCTGTCTGAGGGGCATTAAAGGTAAATATACCACCCTCACTAGAGCACCGTCTCTAATCAGTGCTGTGGGGATGATACATTCCCACTAACCCATGCTAGTTCCCCTTCATCCCAGAATGTATTTGTGCTAAAAATCAGACATTTTTATTTAATACTTTCATAGGAAGTGGGTCTTAGTAGTAAGGCCAGAAAATGTTGTCCATCTTAAATAGCCTTGAGCTGAGTGGCTACTTCAGCCATTGCAGATTGCTGTCGGTTTGGCCAGATTAAATAGCGATGGCAGATTTCCTTCCCTGAAGACCCAGATGGGCTTTAGAGTAATTCATTACCGAGACTAGTTTTACATTCCAAATCTATTAATTGAATTTAAATTTCACCTGCAGTGGGATTTGAACCCATGTCCCAGAGCATTACTGTTCTTAGACAGTCATCATTAAACAGCGATGAAGGGGTTAAATATCTTTTATGCGTGCCTCCATTTCTTGTTTTTTTGACAAATATTACTGATGCTAATGGATTTTCTATAGAGTGCAATTAACCACTACTAAATATAAACCAGATGTTTGAATTCTTCCGAGCATACAAGCTCAACAGCAAAGTAAGCATCAGTCAGATCATCTCTCTCCTGACTAACATACCTCAATTAGTGATCAATGATACTTTGTGCTGAACTTGGCCCTAGCTGTAATTACCTCACCCCCCACTCCCTCTATAACATCTGCAGAGTAATAAGCACAATATCCTAAATGAAGTATTTATGTGGCAATATTTCTAGTTTCCGTCCTGTTGTCTCTCCCATTTGTGTTTATCGAAAAGGCAAATGATGTTTCAACATCAGAAAATTATCTGAGTTTATTTTGATTTATTCATTCGTGCGATGCAGGCAGCGCTGGTGAGGTCAGCACTTGTTGCCCATCCTGACTGCACTTGAGGAACTGGTGGGGAGCTGCCTTTTTGAATAGCATTAAAAACCTCCAACAGGTTTATTTGGAAGTACAAGCTTTCAGAGTGCTGCTCCTTTGTCGGGTAGCTAGTGAGGCAGGACATAGAATTTGTAGTAAAAGATCAAAGTATTGTACAACTGATGTGACTTATTGAACAAACCCAGATTGCTGTTAAGTCTTTTATCACTTAGAATGGGGATTTAGGTTTTGATTGATTAATATGTAACTTCCTGAACTTCTTTCAAGTCACAGCCCTGAGATAACTTAAAGCTTTATCAGTAAATAAAAGGTGACATCTCAGCTCAGACAAGGCATTAAAGGTGTGATGTTAGAGTCTGTCTGTATTGTAGACTGGTTCTAGTTCCATAGTAGGAATTTATAAAATGTTGCATGATAGACTGCCTACACATTGTGTGCTGTTTTAACGAAATAGAATGTATCTGAAAATATAATTCTGCGAATGCAAATTCACCCCGTAGATGGATATGTGTGTGCACGTGCGTGTGTGAGGAGGGTGAGAGAGAGAGAGAGTGTGTGTGAGTGTATATATGGGGAGGGGGTCCATGTGAGTGTCTGTATGTGTGTGTGAGAGTGTATTGTATAGTGGGGTCACCTGTAGACATGAACCCAAGATCCTGGATGAATGTTTGAATTGCTACAGACCTTGGGTGTCGGGCACACTCACAATGCTGTTAAGAAGGAAGTTTCAGGATTTTGACCCAGTGACACTGAAGGAACGGCAATATATTTCCAAGTCAGGGTGGTGAGTGGTTTGGAGGGAATTTGCAGGCAGCGGTGCTCCATGTATCTGCTGCCCTTGCCCTTCAGGAAGCTGTCATGATTTTGGAAGTAATTGTTGAAGGAGCCTTGGTAATTTACTGCAGTGCAGCATATACACACTGCTGTTACTATGTGTCACTTTTGAATGGAGTGTGTATTGGAAATGATGGATGGATGATTCCAATCAAGCAGCTGCTTTATCTGGAATTGTCTTGAGCTTCTTGAGTGTGTTGGACCTGCACCCATCCTGGCAAGTGGGAAGTGTTCCATTACACAGCTGACATGTGGCTTGTAGATGGCGGACAATATTTGGGGCGTCAGGAGTGAGTTACTCGTTGCTGGGTTCCTGGCCTCTGACCTGCTGTTAGAGTCACTGTGTTTGTATGCCTAGTCCAGTTCAGTTTCTGGTCAATGTTAGCTCCAATCATTTTCAGAGTGGGGATTCAGTGACAGTGATGCCATTGAATGTCAAGGAGAGATGGTTAGAGTCTTGTTTGAGATGGTTATTGCTTGACACTTGTGTGGCATGAACCTTACTTGCTACGAGTCAGCCCAAGTGTGGGTGTTGTCCAGGCCTTATTACATATGGATAGCAGCTGCTTCCGTGTTTGTGGACTCCTGAAGGAACAACATCCCTGTAGGTTTCATTTAACCAGATGTCAGTGCTTAATTAAATTGCAAGATAATGGATTAGACTACTTTCATTACAGAGAACATAATCACGGAGCAATGGACAGGATAAAGTATGAGGGTTTGAACAGTTTAGAAGAATGACACTATTAGTACCTTTGACATTATTACAGCTTTTGGGGTGAATTTTATCTGCGGTCTTTTCATTCAGTGACAGTGTATAGCATTCCGTTTCCCAGAACAGTCATTATGATGGTGGGGAGGCTGTATAGCCTGTAACTATGCATTCCTTCCCTGCTTAATGTATTCGACTTGTTGCTGGAATGTCATATACAGTAGGGGACCTCCATTCTGGTTTCTCGTTCCGTACATTACTACTGAGTTTTGAGAAGGTTTGTAGCTCAGGTTGAGGTTCTTGATGTAGGTTTGCTCGCTGAGCTGGAAGGTTCATTTTCAGACGTTTTGTCACCATGCTGGGTAGCATCTTCAGTGAGCCTCCAGACAAAGCACTGCTGGTGTTTCCTGCTTTCTATTTATACATTTGGGTTTTCTTAGGTTTCACTGATGATGTTACTAGTATGGTGATGAAACATCTGAAAATGAACCTTCCAGCTCAGCGGGCAAACCTACGTCCATACATTACTTGCAGTTCCCCTCGAGGTTCTCACTTTTGCATCCCCTATTTCCTAATCTGTGTGCCGTCCCTTGGTAAAATAATCTGATGACATTGCATTTTTGCAGCCTGTTTACTATCAGACTAGAGTTTCTCTAGTTAAATATTGGGATGGCTGAAACCATTGTCTTTGCTTCCCACCACAACATGTGCGTGTGAGTGTGTCTGTGACTTCCAAATACACAGTGATAATGTCAGAATAGTAATGCATAACCTGCACACGGGAGAATGTAGAGAAAACGAAGGCGGGAAAAGAAGTAATCATTTTTATTTTTGGACATAATAGTAATTTTTTTTCTTTCATATTGAAGCCTTAAGAAAGAAGTTTCGAAAAGTTGCTCCTGAGATGAGGCTACCATGAAACACCAGAAGTGTCAGCTCCGATAAAATCCATCTATGACAGTTGCAGGCTACACGTGTCACAATTCCTGATATTCAGTTTCCCCAAACGTGGATTTGGACTAAGCGTATGATTTTCGAGTTTTTAAATAGAAATTGAATATTCTACATTTTTATGTTCTCATGAAAGAGGCATGGACCATCTTTAAATGGTCAAGGGTCAATTCAAAGACACCAGAATTCTGGACGGTACATTGTCAGAGACTGAAACTTTAAGCAACCGAAGGAGATCATTTGACTAACCACAAAGGAAACCGTTTTCCCAGCATCTACTCTCTCCACCTCCCTCAGAGTTGTATATGTTTCAGTAAGATTGCCTCACGTTCCTCTAAATTCCATCACCGTCCAAACTCCTCAACCCTTCTTCATCAGACAACCTTCTTCACCTTGGGAATGAATCCAGTGACCCTTCTCCGAATTGGCTGCAGGACACGCCTCTCATAAACGAGATGACCAAACCTGTTAATGTTTCACACCTCGATCAGATCCCCCTCAGTGTTTCTAGCTGGAAGAAAAATGACCCTCATCTACCCAGTCTCTCTTCATAGCTGAATTGCTCCAATCCAGGCAACATCCTGGTGAATCTCTTCTGCCTCATCTCTCCAGTGCAATGGTTTATGTACCATGGCATGTATATTCTAACCCTTATGACTATAGGAGTTGGATTGCAATAATACTTTCCAGTTCTGCTTTCTCTTGCATTCCACACAACCATTCCTCCTTCTCTGTCTCTGTCTGTTTCTCTCTCCATTTCTTACTCCAGGAACAAAGGCCTGAGATTCTAGCTCTTACCATCAGCTTGAGCTGGTGCATGCTTTGGGAAGACTCAGTTCCTCCACTTTCAATAGCCATTTTTCAAAAAGAGACTACTTGTGGGACATGTGTGTGACACTGACTATGTCAGCAGTTATTGTTCCCTGTGAGGGCCAAGGTGAATCGCCTCATTGAACCGCTGTAGGGAATGAGGGTTAGGTACATCCATAGTGCTGTGAGGAAGGGAATTCCAGGATTCAAACCCAGCAATGGTGAAGGAATGGAAATGTAGTTCCAAGTTAGGATATTGTCAGATCCACGCGCTCTCCCCGTTAGCCCACACCCCACTCTTGGCACCTTCCCCTGCCACCGCAAGAAGTTCAAAACCTGCGCCCACACCTACCCCCTCACCTCCGTCCAAGGCCCCAAAGGATCCTTCCACATCCGGCAGAGATTTTCCTGTACTTCCACACACATCATCTACTATGTGGTCTCCTCTACATCAGGGAGACAGGATGCCAACTTGCGGATCATTTCAGAGAACATCTCTGGGACACTCCCACCAACCAACCCCACCGCCCCGTGGCTGAACACTTCAACTCCCCATCCCACTCTGTCAAGGACATGCAGGTCCTGCTCCTCCTCCATTGCCAATCCCTAATCACCCAATGCCTGGAGGAAGAACACCTCATCTTCCACCTCGGGACCCTGCAACCACGCAGGATCAATGTAGATTTCACCAGTTTCCTCATTTCCATCCCCCACATTATCCCAGTCCCAAGCCCTCCAACTCAGTGATGCCCTCTTGAACTGTCCATCACCTTTCCATCTATCCACTCCATCATCCTCTTCTCCTTCTTCCCCTCCTTCATCTACCTATCGCATTCTCAGCTATCTTCCCCCCAACCCCACACCCGAAATTTATCTCTCAATACCCCCCGGCCCACAAACCACATTTCTGATGAAGAGCTTATGCCCGAAACAGCGACTCTCCTGCTTTTCAGATGCTGCCTGACCTGCTGTGTTTTTCCAACACCAAACTCTCGGCCCCAAATTAGGATATTGTGTGTTTTCAGGGATGTTTCCATGTATCTACTGTCTTTTTCCTTTCTCATTTTTTCCTGGAGTCACTATCTAATAGCCTTCAACTCACTCATTTGAAGAAGCTCAGAACCAGGGAATTCCTTACTTCTCACACATTACCCACAGTCCTCCATTTTTTTCTGTGTTAAACTAAATTCAACATTGAGACAAGCTAATATGCTCAATTCACAGTAATAAACCTAACACATTGGAAGCAAGTTTGAAACAGCTTTGATTCACTCTGAGAGCTAACAAGGTTGAACTATTGACCTACAAAGTAAAACGAACATCAAGCATCCAAAAGGAAAGCTGAGGGACTCCAGATGAACAGGCAACAGCGTCGAATATATTTGTCAGAGATAGTAGTGTGCTTTGTGCATGAATAGTTGGTAAGGACTGAGTTGTTAATGTTCAGAGTTTATCGTCCTGAAGCTCTGGATCTCAGAGCCCTTATTTCCATAAGCTCGCCTGTGGGAAATCAGAGAATCCTTTCGGTATGGAAGCAGGCCATTCTACACCAATGAATCTACACCAACCCTCCGAAGGGCATCCCACCCAGATCCACCCCTACCCTATCCCTGTAACCCTGCATTTCACATTGTTAGCATGCACATCCCTGGACAGTTTAACGTGGCCAATCCACCCTAAACTGTACGTCTTTGGACTGTGGGAGGAAACCGGAGCACCCGGGGGAAACCTGCAGAGACACGGGGAGAGTGTGCAAACTCCACACAGACAGTCACCGGAGGGTGGAATTGAACCCAGGTCTCTGGAGCTGTGAGGCAGCAGTGCTAACCACTGAGTGCCCACTTGCAAGAAATAAGACTTCAATTTCAATTTTTTTAAAAATTAGGTCATCATTTTTTCAGTATTTCCTCAAACCCTGCCTGAGGTAGGAATTGTTCGGGTAGGTTCAGAAATGGGACTTGTTATTTTGCCCAGAAACCCAACATTCCCATTGCAAAAAAAAAATTGCTGTTTTACCAGCACACTGAGACACTTTCTCAGAAGGCAGCAATGAGTAAAATACATGACACGATGCCAGAATTGGCGCAGGGAAATTCGGTTTGTATGGTTTGGGAGGAACAGGATCGTAGTGAGTTGCCCAGTTTGGATGACAGGGTGATTTTCCTTTTCTGTTCAAATCACCTTAATCCTGTATCACAGTACTGACAAAAACCATTGCCTCTCGTCGACTTGAATAAGTGTCCAGAAATTATGGTATTATTTAATATGCATTAACATTATTATTCATGGAAAAGTAATATCAGGCAGTTTTCTTTCAAGTGTGATACCGAAATGATGATATAAATCACATTGAAACCATATACATATGAGTCATAACTATACACAGCAGAACAGCTCTCGAACTTGCTTATCCCATTAATTCTGAATGGATACCTGGTTTTTTAAAGAGAATTGTCCTTTCAAGCAATAAAGTGGTCCCTTATATAAAGGAGAATTTCCTGGTTACAGTCTCTTCGGCTTGATATTCCCTCGAGGGAGAAAGTGAGGACTGCAGTTGCTGGAGATCAGAGTCAAAACGTGTGGTGCTGGAAAAGCACAGCAGGTCAGGCAGCATCCGAGGAGCGGGAGAGTCACCGTTTCGGGCACGAGCTCTTCACATTCCTGATGAAGAGCTCACGCTCGAAATGTCGACTCGCCTGCTCCTCGGATGCTGCCTGACCGGCTGTGCTTTTCCAGCAGCACACGTTTTGTTAATCACTTGACGCAGACAGGCTCAGCCCCGTTTCAGTCATTTTTAGAATAATTTCAACCAGAAACACTTGAATGAAATGATCACATTTCTGATTAGTCCAGGATAACCTGAAGTAAGACTCTTGGTGTCAGCCCAAGTTGTCAAGCATGGTCAGACAGAAGATAGACCACAAAGAAAATTGTACTAGCTTCCACTCTTCAACATTCCAAATCTGCTGAGTTCTTTGGGGCATGCAGGTGGACATCACCTTATTGTCAAAGCAATGAACGGAGCTGCTATGTGAATGAACGTGGTCCCTCCCTTTTGTGGAGAGGAGACCTCGAGTCTCTAGCCACAAAATAAACAGCAGGATACGTGCCAACATAGATTGCTAAGAGACTACAGAGGCCATCTATGGAGCATTGCTGAGCCTGCGATCACTAGGTTATGATACGTCAGCGGATAGTTTTTGGGTGATGGGAAATGCCTTTGCCCACCTTCTGCTCATTTTCTGCTATTGAGCTGCAGTGAAGAGCTCACATCCTTTCTCTGCCTGAGTTGGGAAGTCAAGACTTCCATCTCTGTTCAGCCTATTTCCATCCGTCGTGACTCCACGGAGCAGCTCCGTGGAGAGAGCTGCATGCTGCTGACCACAGAGAGACCACTTCCTCAGCTATCTTGAACCTTCTCCTCCCAACACTCTTGCCGTTCATCAGTTGCTTGAGAAAGCACCAGCTTGGAGGGTCTGAGGAGGGACTGAGTGTCCTTAAAAGGGACGCCCCACAATCAACCTGTTCTGTAATGAACATGTTGTTATAGTATTTAATTCAGGCTCCGATGGTAATCATTGGTATCACGACAGAGAGTAATCAGGCCATTTGGCCCATCAAGGAGAAAGTGAGGACTGAAGGTGCTGGAGATCAGAGCTGAAAATGTGTTGCTGTAAAAGCGCAGCAGGTCAGGCAGGATCCAAGAAGCAGGAGAATCGACGTTTCGGGCATGAGCTGATTCATTCAAAGTCATTTGTGGCACACTTACCTCATTCCTGAAGAAGGGCTCATGCCCGAAACGTCGATTCTCCTGCTTCTTGGATGCTGCCTGACCTGCTGCGCTTTTCCAGCAACACATTTTCAGATTTGGCCCATCAAGTCCACAACAACCGTCCAAAGAGCATCCCACCCAGATCCATCCCTATAATTCCGCATTTCCCATGGCTAATCCACCTAGACTGCACACTACGGGCAATTTAGCACGGCCAATTCACCATAACCTGCACATCTTTGGACTGTGGGAGAAGACCAGAGCACCCAGAGGGAAGCCACACAGACACAGGGAGAAAATGCAAACTCCACTCAATCATAATTGAACCTGGGTCCCTGGCACTGTGAGGCAGTCGTGCTAACCACTGAGTCACTCTGCTGCCTGTAAAGGGGCCTGGTTTAAATTGAACAGTCCTTCATCCTGCAAACCTGAGTGAAAGGGAGTTGTCAGCTGAAAGTGTCTTTTATAGTCAAATAAAATCTGGAAATCTGAAACAAACACAGAAACTGCTGGAGAAACTTAGCAGGTCTGCAAGCAGCATGGAGAGAGAAACAGAGTCAATGTTTTAAGAATGTTATGACTTTTCTGAAAAGAGAAAGCACTGGTGAGCTATGATCTGGGGAGCTGACAGTGTATGTTACTGAAGTCCTATTTTTGCAACAGAGAATATCCCTGGCATTAAAGTTCTGTGTAGTTGGTGGATAATCTGGTGTGGGCTCCCTGAGTTAAGCGTTTCCAAACCTGCTGAATAAAGTCAGCTTCAGGCCAAGAGCATTTTTCTTGAAGGATTGCAGAGATTGCCAGTTCATTTCATGTGGGATGCCTGCACATTTGTTGGATTTGAACTCAGGTTACTGAAGTAATCACACTCCGTTGCATCAATTCCGTTAAAATGGAATGGAACTGAAATTTGGGCGGTTTCTATAAAACGGGGATGATCCCCAAAGGCAGCTATCCTCTTGGATGGTGGGTTGAAATTATAATCTAATGTGTGGTCCTTTCTCCTGTAGCCGGGGAATTGAAATGGCCCTCACTCAGTATGTGGACCCTCAATGGAATTTGTTTTGAATTATTAAAACAAAACTTGTTGAGATTAAGCTAAAATGGGGTGGATATACCCATCTATTCTCTCTCTCTCTCTCTGTCTTCTCTCCAGGACACAATTTATTACCATATGGTTACAGATTCCAGAAATGAGAATTAAGCAGTTTGATTCCATTAATTTTTATCCTGATTGAGATGGAATCTTGCTAATTGGGTTCTGACGTCTATAACTGACGTGAGCTGTGTACATGAAGTCCTGAATTTCAACCTTGAGGATATTTCAGTGATCACTGTGCAACTTAGAACAGAATAGAATAGATAAGTTATTTATTGTCATGTGTACTTTTCCATGAAAGATACAGTGAACGTCTTAAAAGCCCCTCCTCACGGCGCCTACATTAATGACAGAATCACACATCATAATAAAAAAAGAGGAAAATTAAGGTGATGCTCATCACAGTTCAGTTAACAGTTCCTGGGCTGGGGGTAGCCGATTTAAGAATGATGGAATATCCTGAAGACACAGCCAGGATGAGACTGCCATTCAGGGATCTGGATACTAGCCCAGAAGCCTCCAACAAAGAATATCGGCATGCCAGGCCAAGATCACCAATCCTGGACAAGACCGCCTGCCAGGCTGCTGGAATACCTGGACACTGAAGATAAAGAAAACCTCCACACAGGGACAAGATGACACCAAGTGAGACCTCCACACAGGGAGACGGTCACACCGTGAGACCATCGCATTGTGAGACTGACACACCATGAGACTGCCACACCGTGAGACTGTCACACTGTGAGACTGACACACCGTGAGACCATCGCATCGTGAGACTGACACACCATGAGACTGCCACACCGTGAGACTGTCACACTGCGAGACTGACACACCGTGAGACTGTCACACCGTGAGACCGTCACACTGTGAGACTGACACACCGTCACACTGTCACACCGTGAGACCGTCACACTGTGAGACCGTCACACTGTGAGACTGACACCGTCACACCGTGAGACCGTCACACTGTGAGACTGACACACCGTCACACCGTGAGACTGTCACACCAGGAAAACAACACACAGGGAGACCGCCACACCATTAGACCCTCACACCGTGAGACCGCCACAGAGTGAGACCATCACACTGTGATACCGTCACACCGTGAGACCGTCACACCGTGAGACTGTCACACCGTGAGACTGTCACACCGAGAGACCGTCACACCATGAGGTCCTCACACTGTGAGACTGACACAACGTGAGACCGTCACACCGTGAGACTGTCACACCGTGAGACCGTCACACAGTGAGACTGTCACACCGTGAAACCGTCACACCATGAGACCGTCACACAGTGAGACTGTCACACCGTGAAATCGTCACACCATGAAACCGTCACACTGTGAGACCGTCACACCGTGAGACTGTCACACAGTGAGACTGTCACACCGTGAGACTGTCACACCGTGAGACTGTCACACTGTGAGACCATCACACCGTGAGACCGTCACACCGTGAGACTGTCACACTGTGAGACCGTCACACCGTGAGACCGTCACACAGTGAGACCGTCACACAGTGAGACCATCACACCGTGAGACCATCACACTGTGAGACCGTCACACAGTGAGACCATCACACCGTGAGACCGTCACACCGTGAGACCGTCACACAGTGAGACCGTCACACAGTGAGACCGTCACACCGTGAGACCGTCACACAGTGAGACTGTCACACAGTGAGACCATCACACCGTGAGACCGTCACACCGTGAGACCGTCACACAGTGAGACCGTCACACAGTGAGACCGTCACACCGTGAGACTGTCACACTATGAGACCATCATACCGTGAGACTGTCACACCGTGAGACTGTCACACCGTGAGACCGTCACACCGTGAGACTGTCACATCGTGAGACCGTCACACCGTGAGACTGTCACATCGTGAGACCGTCACACCGTAAGACCGTCACACAGTGAGACCGTCACACAGTGAGACCGTCACACCGTGAGACCATCACACAGTGAGACCATCACACCGTGAGACCATCACACCGTGACACTGTCATACAGTGAGACCATCACACCGTGAGACCATCACACAGTGAGACCATCACACCGTGAGACTGTCACACAGTGAGACCGTCACACAGTGAGACCGTCACACAGTGAGACTGTCACACCGTGAGACCGTCACACAGTGAGACCATTACACAGTGAGACCATCACACCGTGAGACCGTCACACTGTGAGACCGTCACACAGTGAGACCATCACACCGTGAGACCGTCACACAGTGAGACCGTCACACAGTGAGACCATCACACAGTGAGACCATCACACAGTGAGACCATCACACTGTGAGACCGTCACACAGTGAAACCATCACACCGTGAGACCGTCACACCGTGAGACCGTCACACAGTGAGACTGTCACACCGTGAGACCATCACACCGTGAGACCGTCACACCGTGAGACCGTCACACCGTGAGACTGTCACACTATGAGACCATCATACCGTGAGACTGTCACACCGTGAGACTGTCACACCGTGAGACCGTCACACCGTGAGACTGTCACATCGTGAGACCGTCACACCGTGAGACTGTCACACCGTGAGACCGTCACACCGTAAGACCGTCACACAGTGAGACCGTCACACCGTGAGACCATCACACAGTGAGACCATCACACCGTGAGACCATCACACCGTGACACTGTCATACAGTGAGACCATCACACCGTGAGACCGTCACACAGTGAGACCATCACACAGTGAGACCATCACACCGTGAGACTGTCACACAGTGAGACCATCACACAGAGAGACCATCACACCGTGAGACTGTCACACCGTGAGACCGTCACACCGTGAGACTGTCGCACCGTGAGACCGTCACACAGTGAGACCGTCACACCGTGAGACCGTCACACAGTGAGACCGTCACACAGTGAGACCGTCACACCGTGAGACCATCACACCGTGAGACCGTCACACCGTGAGACCGTCACACCGTGAGACCATCACACCGTGAGACCGTCAGACCGTGAGACCGTCACACCGTGAGACCGTCACACCGTGAGACTGTCACACTGTGAGACCATCACACCGTGAGACCATCACACTGTGAGACTGTCACACCGTGAGACCGTCACACTGTGAGACTGTCACACCGTGAGACCATCACACCGTGAGACCGTCACACTGTGAGACTGTCACACTGTGAGACCATCACACCGTGAGACTGTCACACCGTGAGACCCTCACACCGTGAGACCATCACACCGAAAGACCGTCACACTGTGAGACTGACACACTGTGAGACCGTGAGACTGTCACACTATGAGACCATCACACTGTGAGACCATCACACCGAAAGACCGTCACACCATGAGATCCCCATACCCTGAGACTGACACACCGAGAGACTGACACACTGTGAGACCCCCACACTGAGAGACTGACACACTGTGAGACCCCCACACCGTGAGACCCCCACACCGAGAGACTGACACACTGTGAGACCCCCACACCGTGAGACCCCCACATCGTGAGACCGTCACACTGTGAGACTGACACACTGCGAGACCCCCACACCGTGAGACCCCCACATCATGAGACTGTCACACCATGACACCGTCACACCGTGAGACTACCACAAAGGGAGAACACCATGCCAGACTCAGACTGCCGTTCTCCACCTGGGCCTAGCTGCGGACCTGAAGCCTCAGCCTAGCTGTGGAGGCTGGTCTGGAGCAGTCTGCCTGGGTGTTGTTCCTCACTCAGTGGATGACCCCAGGCTGGGATAGAGCAGTGTCCAGTTTGTACTGGTGTTGCTGCTGCTGCCGTCAGAGGCCTCTTCTGTCCCCAGCCACCATCCAGGCTCAAAGACAAAAAAAAAGAAAAGGGGTTAAAAAAAAGCAAAAATAAAAAGGGAAAAAAGTCTGTTAAGTTTCTTTCTGTTAGAAGCTCTGAAACACAATTGTTTCAGAAGGGGCTATAACATATATTTTAAGCATTACTTTGTCGTTTGGTGTGCTAAATTCCCTATGACTATGCAAAACCTTTGTCTTTTCTCCATACGTTACTTCCCACATTGTAATATGGTTTCACACTGCCTAGTCTAACATCAGCAGTGTGTGTACAATGTGCATGTAGAGAATGGTTGAGGCAAGGCTTTAATGCCATACATACTGAAAACACATGGAATCATTTGTGACATCAATATTGACCTGAAGTTTGTACAGATTCCAGACAAATTGGTATTGACCTAATTAAAGTTGAAACCCATACATATTTCCTGACTTCTTGTAGCCATGAAAGGGGTTGGTCATTAGTTTCAGGCCCCTTCACATTACCCAGCTCATATTGAACAGTACAACCTTCTCTTTTCCAAAAAACAAAATCCCAACCATGTTTTGTTTCTGTTACAAGGAGTTCTAACACGGAGATGGTAAAGTTAAAAGAAGCAATGAAGTCTCCTTGGTAAATGGGATTAAGGAATCCCAAGGCATTTTATAGGTATATAAGGAACAAGAGGGTAGTGAGGGAAACAGTAGTTTCATAAAGCAGAAAGTGTATATAAGGAGCGAGAGGAAGTGGGTCCTTAATGAATACTTTGATCGCTGTTCACCAAAGGAGAAGGACACGGTGGATGATGATTCTAAAGAGAGGTATGTTGATACTCAAGGGCATGTCGAAATAAAAAAAAGGTTTTGGTTGGTTTGAAAAGCATTAAAGTAGACAAGTCCCCAGGCTCTGATGGAATCTACCCCAGAATGCTGATGGAAATGAGGGAGCTAATCGCTGGGACTTTGGACAACATGTCTATCTCCTCTTTAGACACAGAAGAGTCCCAGGGGACTAGAGAATAGCCAATGTTGTTGCTTTGTTTGAGAAGGGCAACAGGGATAATCTGGGAAATACAGGCCTTCCATGAGTGATAGGGAAACTATTGGAGGAGATTCTGAGGTAAAGAATCTATTCACATTTAGGAAAGAAAGGTTAAAAATAGGCAACATGTGCAGGGAAGGTTGTGTCTCACAAACTGAAGTTTTTTTTGAGGAAGTGACAAAGATGACGGGTGTGGGCAGAGCAATGGATGTTGTCGACTTGGGCCTTTGACAAGGTCCCTCATGGCAGGCTGATACAGAAGGTGGAGTCTCATGGGATCTGTGATCAGCTGGTAAGATGGATACAGAACTGGTTTGGTCACAGAAGAAAAAGAGTAGCAGAGGAAGGGTGTTTTTCTGACTGAGATCTGTGACCAGTGTTATTCCTTAGGGATCAGTGCTGGGACACCTGTTGGTTGTGATATATATATATATATATATAAGTGATCTGGAGCAGAGTGTTGGTGGTCAGATTAGTAGGTTTGCAGATGACACAATGTTCGATGGAGCTGCAGATAGTGAGGAGGATTGCCAGAGGATACAGCAGGATATAGAATAGGCTGGAGGAGAAATGGCAGATGGAATTTAATCAGGACAAATGGGAGATAATGCATTTTGGAAGATCTGATGCATGAGGGAAGTATAAAGTATATGGTAGAACCCTTAGAAGCATTAACATCTCGAGGGATCTCGATGTACAGGTCCACAGTTCCCTGAAAACAGTAACACAAATGGATAAGGTGGTAGAGAAGGCTTATTGGCAAGCTCATCTTCATCTAATGGGCCATAGAGTATAAACATTGGCAAGTCATGTTGCAGTTGTATAGAACTTTAGTTAGGCCACATTTAGAATATTGCACACAGTTCTGCTCACCGCACTATCAGAAGGACATGAAGGCTTTGGACAGAGTACAGAAATGGTTTACCAGGATGTTGCCTGATTTGGAGGGTATTAGCTATGAGGAAGATTGGACAAACTTAGTTTGCCTTCACGTGAATGTTGGAGGCTGAGGTGCGACCTGACAGAGGTTAACAAATTATGAGAGGCATGGATGGAATTAATAGTCGGAGAATTTTTCCCAGGGGAGAAAACAATTTCCTGGGGGATATAGGTTTAAGGGAGAAGGGGGTAAGTTTAAAGGAGACGTGAGGCATTTTTTTTTCCACAGAGGGTGATAAGTGCCTGGAATGCACTGTCAGAGAAGGTGGTGCAGACGGATACATAGCAACAGTTAAGAAACATCGTGACAGAAACACAGATAGGCAGGGAATTGAGGGATATGGACTGCATAGAGGCAAAAGGGTTTTAGTTTTGAAAAGGCTTGGTGGGCTGAAAGGCCTGTTCCTGTGCTGTATTGTTCTTTGTTGTTTGTTCTTTGTTATTGATACCTGTGAAAGAGGCATAATGAGAGTGTTTCCCACAATTCTGTAGGACCTGTTTTATTCAATCTTTTCCTATTGAATATTTTCCATTTTAACTCTCACTTAAAGAACTCTTAGTCGATTTCTGGAAGCGAATGGCTATGGTACAAACTAAAATGTGTGTTGAAAGATCACTGCATATTTTCCCTCCTACTGTTAGGTTTCCTGTTTCCCCAGACTTAGTCATTAGATGAGGAATCTGCCCGAGGCCTTTTTGTATGTCACTGTGTAACCAGCCTGTGTAGAGTAGCCTGGGATGAATCGGCCTCTCGTCTTCCAGCCTTGTAGCCACAGAAGTCTCGTTTATTCTCAGTATCTCCCAGTAGTCCATCTCAAGATTGGGAATCGTGGGGCGGTGTGTGTGTGTGCACTCACACACGGACATGTGTATCTGCGTGTGTGTCCATGTGTATCTGTGTGTGTGCGTGCGCGCATGTGTGTATCTGTGTGTGCACGCGCGCACGTGTGTATCTGTGTGTGCGCGTGTGCATGTGTGTATCTGTGCATGTGTGCGCACGCACGTGTGTATCTGTGTGTGTGTGCGCACACGCACGTGTGAATTTGTGTGTGTGTGTGTATCTGTGTGTGTATATCTGTGTGTGTGCGCGCGCGCATGTGTGTATCTGTGTGTGTGTATCTTTTTGTGTGTGTATCTGTGTGTATGTGTGTGTATATGGGTTTGATATGGTTTCACATCATCATAACTCTTTGTCTTAATATCTCAGATAATACCAGTCCATTTTAAGACAATACTAACAAACGTTCTGAATTTTCTCAATTTCAGTCTTGGACGAAACTTCGAAATATTGTGCTTTGTATACAACCTTTAGTAGGAGGTATAAAGATTCTCTTCATGTTATTATCCTCTGATATATTGAACCAAACCATGGCCCAGAGATTACCCCGAGTCTGCCAATGCTCGATGTTTTTGGTTCTGTAAGAGCTTAGATTCAGTGTTGAGTCCTGTCCACTTGCTCGTTAGTTCCAAATGAGCAAGATCACGATGGGAAGCGCAAATCTGAATTCTAACCCTCACAGCACAGGCGAGCTGACATTAATCAGCTCCGTCATTTCCAACTTGCTCAACCCCCAGTGAGCCGTCCCTTGGCAACTCTCCAGCTGGCACATGAAATTTGCATTAGTTGAAGCTTTTTGTCTGGTTATGATAATATTAACGACATGATTAGACGCTGCCAAGTTTGGCCATTAAATCCTGTCGATCAGACTCATTGAACAGGCACCCCATGGGCCCCTGTTGCTATGTGTGAGGTTCCAAATACCAGAACGTGGGAGCAGAGGTTTTGGCAAGGAGCTGCTCATCCAATCAGAAGCCACTTACCTTCAGCGATAGGGTTCCTCAGCAAGGGAGAGAGCGTGAGTCAGTGTGAGAAGGAGTGAGGGAGGTATAGAGTGATTAAGGGAGGGAGGGACAGAGAGTATTTGTATGAGGGAGAGTGTGAGGGAGAGACTGATTAGAGAGATACTATGGGAGGAAACAGCACGAGAGAGTGACTGTTCAGGGGAATAATGGTTGGGGGAGAAGACAAGAGAATGTCAACCATGATGGAATGGTGGAGCAGTCTTGATGGGCTGAATAGCCTCATTCTGCTCCTTTCTCTTCGGATCTGATGGAATGAGGATGGGGAAGTGTGAAAAGCAGTTAATAAGTAGAGAGAGTTTGAGAGATTGAAGGAAGGAGTGTGGAAGGAAAAGAGAGATGTGAAAGCGAATGTGTGAGAGAGGAAAAGGATGAGAGAGTGAATGTGTGAGGGAGGGAGTGAGGATTAGGAGCCAAGAGAGGGGAGACACAGAGGATTGGGGAAAAGTTGAGAGTTCAGAGGTTGGCAAGGTTATGTTCAAATAGAAGATAATGCAAAATATTTAAACTCAGAGAGGAGAACAAACATCTTGAGGAGTGTATCTGAGCCTTAAGCCTATTTCCTCTGCTATTTCCGTCACCTACAGCCATACCCCACCACCAGAGGTATATTTCCCTCCCCACCCCTATCTGTGTTCTGCAGAGACTATTCCCACTGTGACTCCCTTGTTAGGTCCAAGCCCCCCACCAACCCACCCTCCACTCCCAGCACCTCCTTTCCCACTGCAAGAGGTGTAAAACCTGCACCCACACATTCCCCCCCATCACCTCCATTCAAAGTCCTCCATCCCACATCCGGCAGAGATTTTCCTGCACATCTAAACACCTTATCTACTATGTCCATTGCTCTCAACGTGATCTCCTCTATACTGGGGAGACAGGATGCCAACTCGCAGAACATTTCAGGGAACGTTTCTGGGACACACACATCAAACAACCCTACTGCCCTGTGGCTGATCAACTCCTCCTCCTCCTCCATCCACCAAATCCAAGCCACCCAATGACTGGAGGAAGAACGCCTCATCTTCCTCCTTAAGACCCTCTAACCACACAGCATCAATGTCGATTTCACCAGTTTCCTCCGTTCCCCTGTCCCCATCTCATCCCACATCCAATCCTCCAATTTGGCATTGCCTTCTTGAACTGTCCTACCTGTCCACCTTCCTTCCTACCTATCTGCTCCACCCTCCCCTGCGACCTATCACTATCAACACCCTTCCCCTCCCCCCAACCCCCTCATATTCCTGATGAAGAGTTTATCCCGAAAAGTCAACTCTCCTGCTCCGCGGATGCTGCCTGACCTGCTGTGCTTTTCCAGCACCTTACTTTTCAACATTGATCCCCAGCATCTGCAGTCCTCACCTTCTCCTTAAACCTATTGTCTTACTAACAAAAATCCCAAGAGAATCATAAGTAATTGTGAGGCAAAGTGTAGTACAAGAGGTTAAGTCTGACCTTGTGATATGCCAATGAGATGTAGTATACCTCATCACAGGAAGTGATGTAATATCACATGATCTTGCAGTTTTGCAACATGTTTCTTGACTAAATTTATGTTTTCCTCAGTAGACTCTGTAAAGATTCTTTAGAGGCATAAGGAGACCAAAAATATTATAGAAAGAA
The DNA here is from genome assembly GCF_037043375.1 of Chiloscyllium plagiosum. NCBI lineage: Eukaryota > Metazoa > Chordata > Chondrichthyes > Orectolobiformes > Hemiscylliidae > Chiloscyllium > Chiloscyllium plagiosum. The sequence goes on along the minus strand of NW_028270181.1, from coordinate 19,378,310 downwards.
ATGGTGTAGGTGAAAGGAAGGTCATCTATGGGGTGCGGCCAAATGTTTCTAACAGTGGCAGTCCTGTTAGGACTGTCAAGAGTTACAACATCCATCTTATACTCTTAGACAAAATGGAGGTGCTGTTCTGCTTGACACTAATTGTCACATGCAATGAACAAGATTTCCTATTTTGTATACATCTTCAATGTTTTCCTGTAGATGATCGAGAGAAAAAAAATAAACCTTCAAATTTAAAGATTAGATTCCCTACAGTGTGGAAACAGGCCCTTCGACCCAACAATTTCACACCGACCCTCCAAAGAGTAGCCCACCCAGATCCATTTCCCTCTAACACATGGGTAATTTAGCATGGCCAATTCACCTGACCTGCACATCTTTGGATTGTGGGAGGAAATCAGAGTACCCAGAGGAAACCCATGTAGACACAGGGAGAATATGCAAATTCCACACAGTCACCTGAGGCTGAAATTGAACTCAGGCCCCTGGGACTGTGAGGCAGCAGTGCTAACCACTGAGCCACCATGCCGCCCGTAAATGGTAAAGTTGCCTTGGAAGTAATTATTTCAATAAATAACTGTTTGTCTTGGCAGAGTAACATTGTGGTAAATGAATTGTTTTTGCAAATGAGCTAAATGGTTTCAATTAAAACACTTCAGTGACCTAATATTGCTCAGCTAGATAAACATCCTGATATTTATTTGAATCCCCCTTTTGGGTGATGAAAGTCACTGAAAAAGAATTTTTTTGCAGAGAAAGGATTTGAGGATGGTTTGGATGAAGGTGAGTGGGTTGTGGGACACCCCCTTTTTATTGGGGGATTAAAGGGGAGGATTAATCCAAGCTACGGGAATACCATTGAATTCCTTTGATTAAATAATAGTCACAAAGCTCACTCACCGGGAAGGACACTCACTCCAGGGAATGGAGCAGGTACAATATTGGTTGGAACATGCCAGCAGATAAAAGGAAGAAATTGCATATTGTTACGAATTTTAAAAAAACAAATAGAAACAACGTAAATTTTATGCAAAGATCATGTGCTGATGTGAGTGATTATCCATTAACATGTTGCAATATTATTATAACTTAGGCAGCCGTAATGGACCTGGTGAGCAAGGATAAAGAAAAGGGCGTCCGCACTCTAGTCTGAGACAAGTGTCAGGAATTATTGTCCAATGCTGGTTGTGGAGTAAGTAAATATCCACAAACACTCCTAATCTCCTTCCCTTCTCTGGGCCAACAGTAGTTTTTTTTTCCCTGTCACTAAATATAGAAGGAGCTAGGAGGAGATTTTGCATTTGGTAATGTCAGTGATTTAAAAAAAAATTATTCGCAGGCCGTGGGCATTGTTGGAAAGACTAACGTCTAGTACCCATCCCTCATTACCCATGAGTCATTGCTGCTGAGCCACCTTTCTGAACCGGTGCAGTTTGTTTGTATGGTGTAGGTATACTGTCACCGAAGTATTTCCAGGATATTTACTGAGTGCTGATATCAGAAGGATGATATATTTCCAAGTCGGTAATGGTGAGGTTGTGGCGTTTACGTGTACTATCTGCCCTTGTGTGAGCTGGTAGACGTAATTAATGAGGTGTTTAATGGTGAGAGGTTCATGTTTAATAGTTGGAAGCAAGTCCATTGAGCATTTAAGATGGTTTAAAGGTCGATAAATACGTTGCTTGGATTTTAAACCAGAAACATCTCGATATTGCCCGGAGTGGTAGCAGATACACAACAAATTGACAACATCACAACAGAGGTCACCAGCTTGGAAGGTACTGTGGAAGGAACATTGGAGGGTCGCTGCAGTGCATCTTGTAAGTGGTACACACTGCTGCCATCCTACTTCGGCGGGGAACCGTGTTTAAAGTGGTGGATGGTGTGACAGTCATGTTATGAATATAATGCTTTCATTGGTCAAATATATTGAATAAACAATATATGATGTGTAACAAGGTCTTAATAAAAGAATGGGTTCAGCCTAATTCAATATTTATAAATGACGATGGTTTTAAAATTTGATTTACATACAAAAATTTAAATCAGAAAAGAAAGCCATTATACAGGGCAAGATTTGGAGGTTGTTAGTGCACACTCTGCAAAGGCTTATCATTGCCACTGAATCCAGAAATTGGAGAATTAAGGGCACAAGGCAATATAAAGTTTATATTAAATGGTAGCAGCTAAATAAGATGATTCAGTACAATCCAAAAGATGCATTTTACTCCATGGCCTTCGCATCTTGAAAATTTGGCGGTAATGAGCACTTCACCATGATGTGTTCACCATTTAGACTCTGTCCTTTGTAGTGGTGAACTATTTACCAGAGGTGTCCCTTGGGTTCAGAGGTTAAATTAGTACATGGTAACTTTGTTTTTTCCCCCTGCTCAGTACTTTTTATTAAGAAGCACTTGAGTAAAAGTATTTAATAAAGAAGCTTAATTTGGCAACATCACCACCAAGCACTGAAATGCCTTACAAAGTTCACCCTCAATTTCTTCACCTCCTTTATGATGTGAGAAACAACGTTTTCACACAGTGATTAGTTAGGGTCGAGAATGCATTGGCTGGAAATGTGGTGGATGCAGGTTTAACTGATGCATTTGAGAGAGCATTCAGCTCATTAAATGGAGACAGCTAGCAAGGGTTATGAGGGCAAGGCAGGAGGATGACACAAAATCATAGTGGTCATTTGGAGAACTATTGCAAACCTGATGGGTTGAATGGTCTCCAACTCCACAGTAGCAATTCTGTTGGGTAGGGTTGGAGCATGGAGGATCAGTTAGCTCAGTTGGCTGGACAGCTGGTTTGTGAAGCAGAGTGATTCCAACAGCGTGGGTTCTGTTTCCACCGCTGTGGGTCTGGAGTCACGTGGAGGTGAACATTACTGACCTTTATCATGGTTTTACAACAGTCCCACAGTTTCCATTAGATATGCCTTTCAGAAATAGTTTCCATTGAATTGCCTGTGCTGGGATTGGTTCCCTGGTCAGGGCTGGAGCATGGGGCTCTGGGTATCAGAGGTTACCATGAAGGATTCTCCTTCTCAACCTTTCCCCAAACCTCAGGTTAAACCACTGCCAGTCATCTCTCTCTAACAAGAGAGCAGCTCTGTGGTCCACTAGGACAATAATGAGTTTACCTTTCACTTTTTGTAATGTTATAGTGACTGCTTATTGTGCAGCGATCCCTATCATTCCACATCAAGTGAAGGTAAGAGCAAACGTATCTCTTCCTGCAGTTATACAGGGCCTTGGTGAGGCCAGACCTTGAGTATTATGTGCAGTTTTGGTCTCCTAGTCTGAGGAAGCTCATTCTTGCGATTGAGGGAGTCCAGTGGAGGTTCACCAGATACATTCCCGGGATGGCAGGACTGATAGATGTGGAAAAATTGGATCAACTGGGCTTGTACTCGCTGGAATTTAGAAGAATAAGGGGTTTCTCAAGGAAATGTATAAAATCCTGATTTGTCTGGATAAGGCTAGATGCAGGAGGCATGTTCCTGATGTTAGGGAAATCTAGAATGAGGGGTCACAGTCAAAGAATAAGGAGTAAGATCTTCAGGACTGAGATGAGGAAGAATTTCTTCCCTTAGAGAGTTGTGAATCCATGGAATTTTCTCCCACAGGAAGTTGTTGGGGCCAGTTCATTAGATATATTCAAGAGGGAGCTGGATGTGGCCCTTACGGCTAAAAGGATCATGGGGTATGGGGAGAAAGCAGGAGTGGGATACTGAGATTGCACAATCCACCATGACCATATTGAATGGTGGTGCAAGACCAAATTGCTGAGTGGCCTACTCCACATAATTTCCATGTTTCTAATGAACCCGTCTGCCATCATTCCCTGACCAGGGTCACCCATGTTGCTTAGAAATTCCTGCATGGTCAAGGACACCCATTTAACTTTTCCGAGTAAGGATTCAACATCTTGTAAGGGGAAGAAAATTAGCAAGACCAAGATAGATTTGCAATCATTATTTAAAAATCTCAATTCACTTCGATTAAGTTTTCTATCATTTAGGATCCTTTTTGGGTCAATACTTATTACTTTTCCTGTCTTCTATGCCAATGTCTACTTAATTATACTAAAGTAAGTATTTTCAAGAATATAACACATTAGTTTGACATTGTTTATATAACAGAGTTACTGAAATACCCAACAAGACCTGTAAGATTCAAATGAATACTATTTGCCTCAAAACCCTGAGCACAGTTTTAATGGTTGGTGTATTCCCCATTCCTGGCAGTGCACTAATACAATTATTTATTCTCTCTGAACTGGAAATAGCAAAATTGCACAGCTCAAGAACATAACAGTCACTGTCAAAAGTGCTTGCAATGGAGCCTATTTTAAAATGGACCTTCAGGGATCTCTATAGCTATGGCAATAGAGTGTTGATATTCCAATTACAAAGCTTTGGCAGACAGTCAAACTCTGCCCTAACCCTTAGGGGGTGAAGATTGCAAGACTGCCAGTGTATGTACTTGACACATCTGCACGTCAATCTGTTGTAGAATTACATATTTCATGATTATTCTCTCTGCTTTCCCTTGTTAACATTTTTATTTAAAATTGAGGTTTGTTGAATTTTCCAATTAGGCTGTGACATGCGTGGCAGTAAATATGTTGTTAGCGGTGGAATTCTTTCCCTCTGGTTTGCTTTATTATTCTCCCACAATCACCAGTTTGTGCTGGGGAAGCATTACAGACCTGATGGCTGATCCCAGAGTGTGATTACTGAACTGTGGGGGTACCTCAGGTCAGTTGCTTCTTGTCCTTAACTGAAGCCCACACGCAATGAATGTTTCACACAGCAGTCAGAAGTGGAATTTCTTCCTGACAATTCCCTCTCGTCATAAAACTCACTGTCACTGAAGTAAATTATTCATGAGCTGCAGTTTCTAAGTTCCAATTGAGACCTAAATTTAATAGATTTATCAGAATGGTTCTGGGGAGCAGGGATTTTAGCGCAAAGACTTGCTGGAGAAGCTCAGTTTATTTCTTTTATGGCAAAGGAGGTGGAGGGGAGATTCAATGCAAGATTCTGACAAGTGAAGAAAAAGTAGATGAAGAAAATCTGTTCCCATGAATTCATAGTTTAAGATCTCGGGGCAGAGGTTTAAGACTTTAATTTACAGTTGCAGGGGTGTGTGGGAGAATTTTATAATGTAGTGAATAGTAATGGCTTGGAACCCACTGACCACGAACTTGGATGATGATGGTTTTGAAAGGTAATGAGGTGGAGGCTTGGAGGAAAATGTCTTGTGGGTCTAGTGGAAGAATGGAACTGACTGGAATGCTCTATTGGGAGCCAACATGACTTGATGGTCCCAATGGCTGTCTTTTATGCCATAGTGATTCTCTGGATCTCTTCTGTTTTCCTGGGTCTTGCCATTGTAAATCTCAAAGAACAGACATCACCAACTGTTGATGTGGGGTTCTCCAAGTCAGTGGCACCTCCCAACATGGAGATAATCCAAAGTTACTCTGTTGGCAACAAAAGCTGACTTCACCTTGGTCTCCTGATCTGCCCAAAGAGCAACTATCATTCACCCCATCTTACTGTAATGTTCCATGACCAAATACACATGATAACACTGACACACTGAATCACAGGACCCCCTACAGTGAGGAAACAGGCCCTTCAGCTCAACAAGTCCATACTGACCCTCCGAAGAGTAACCCACCCAGACCCATTCCCCTGTTACTCTACATTTACCCCTGACTAGTGCACCTAACCTACACATCCCTCTGGGCAATTTAGCATGGCCAATTCACCCTAAACTGCACATCTTTGGACTGTAGGAGGAAACCCACGCAGACATGGGGAAAATGTGCAAACTCCACACAGACAGTTGCTTGAGGCTGGTATCGAACTTGGGACTCTGGCGCTCTGAGGCAGCAGTGCTAACCACTGAGCCACTGTGCCACCCTACATGCTGGCACCACTGCACAGAATCAATGCAGTGGCACAAATTTGATCATTGCTAATCAGAAATCTTTTAAAAACAAATTGAAAGAAGGTAGACTCACCACTAGAAAATTGGAATTAACATTTCTCAAGGAATTTGCTCACACCTGGGGAAAATGGGGAAGCAACGCAAAGCCATTGGCCCCAGTTTTTAATGAAAAAACATATACAAGTAGGACAATGGATTTCTGCTTTAGAAACTCAAAAGTGCAGGTGTTGTGAATGCCCTTTGAGTGTGTGGCTGTCTATCACTGTACCTCTTCCTGGGATCCAGACTGCATACTGAGTTATCTGTTTGTTTGGGCATATGAACTGTTCTATTTTCTTGTCTTCTTTTGTATGTTTATTCAATCATTTTGCAGTTCAGAATTTCAATATTGCTGAAAATGAGACATTTTTGTCAAGGCTTTTTGTTCTTACACTCATCACTGTCAACTAGGGTGGTACCAGGGGACTGGAGAGTGGCGAATATTGTGCCCCTGTTCAAAAAAGGGAATAGGGATAACCCCGGGAATTACAGGCCAGTTAGTCTTACTTCGGTGGTAGGCAAAGTAATGGAAAGGGTACTGAGGGATAGGATTTATGAGTATCTGGAAAGACACTGCTTGATTAGGGACAGCCAGCACGGATTTGTGAGGGGTAGGTCTTGCCTTACAAGTCTTATTGAATTCTTTGAGGAGGTTACCAAGCATGTGGATGAGGGTAGAGCAGTAGATGTAGTGTACATGGATTTTAGTAAGGCATTTGATAAGGTTCCCCTTGGTAGGCTTATGCGGAAAGTCAGGAGGCATGGGATAGAGGGAAATTTGGCCAGTTGGATAGAAAACTGGCTAATCGGTCGAAGTCAGAGAGTGGTGGTAGATGGTAAATATTCAGCCTGGAGCCCAGTTACAAGTGGAGTTCTGCAGCGATCAGTTCTGGGTCCTCTGCTGTTTGTAATTTTTATTAATGACTTGGAAGAGGGAGTTGAAGGGTGGGTCAGTAAATTTGCAGATGATACGAAGATTGGTGGAGTTATGGATAGTGAGGAGGGCTGTTGTCGGCTGCAAAGGGACTTAGATATGATGCAGAGCTGGGCTGAGGAGTGGCAGATGGAGTTCAACCCTGTCAAGTGTGAGGTTGTCCATTTTGGAAAGACAAATAAGAATGTGGAATACAGGGTTAACGATAGGGTTCTTAGTAAGGTGGAGGAGCAGAGGGATCTTGGGGTCTATGTTCATAGATCTTTGAAAGTTGCCACTCAGGTGGATAGAGCTTGTAAGAAGGTCTATGGTGTATTAGCGTTCATTAGCAGAGGGATTGAATTCAAGAGTCGCGAAGTGATGTTGCAACTGTACAGGACCTTGGTTATGCCACATTTGGAGTACTGTGTGCAGTTCTGATCGCCTCACTTTAGGAAAGCTTTGGAGAGGGTGCAGAGAAGATTTACCAGGATGTTGCCTGGAATGGAGAATAGGTCGTATGAGGATAGGTTGAGAGTGCCTAGGCCTTTTCTCATTGGAACGGCGAAGGATGAGGGGTGACTTGATAGAGGTTTATAAGATGATCAGAGGAATAGATAGAGTAGACAGTCAGAAACTTTTTCCCCGGGTAGAACAGAGTGTTACAAGGGGACATAAATTTAAGGCGAAGGGTGGAAGGTATAGGGGGGATGTCAGGGGTGGGCTCTTTACCCAGAGAGTGGTGGGGGCATGGAATGCGCTGCCTGTGGGAGTGGCAGAGTCAGACTCAGAATCATTGGTGACCTTTAAGCGGCAATTGGATAGGTACATGGATGGGTGCTTAAGCTAAGACAAATGTTCGGCACAACATCATGGGCGAAGGGCCTGTTCTGTGCTGTATTGTTCTATGTTCTATGTTCTATATAGGACAATTTGCAAGAAAACCAATTCAAGGGTAAATGAACATCTCCATTCTTTGAGCGGACCTTCAGGGATCTCTACAGCTATGGCAATAGACTTTTGATATTCCAATTACAAAGCTTTGGCAGACAGTCAAACTCTGCCCTAACCCTTAGGGGGTGAAGATTGCAAGGCCGCCAGTGTATGTACTTGACACGTTGGTTGGTAAGTGAACTCTGGCAGAGAGGTTGTAATGGAGAACACACCAGTTACTGATGATTGACAGTTAACTGCGAAGCCTTGTTTGCATTTTAAACCAGGCGGTTGTATTTATTTCTTACGTTCAAACAGGACAGGAGCTCGTCTGGAGGCCCATTTCCTTCACTAAGAAAAAAAGAACATGGTTTGTCCTTGTTACTCAGACAAAAACCTTGAGCTTTGGTTTTTGTAAGTTTGGAAATCTAAATTAGAAGGGACACTGTAAAAGGTAATGGAACTGAGTTAATATGCCCTAATCCAGCTCCTATTGCGCATTTGCTCCAAATATAGGCATCTTGAGAATTTGTCAATTCCAATTTTACTCGCAATGAGTCTTTATTCTTTCAACTGGTTTTTAAAAGACTTCTGATTGGCACTTATCAGATTTGTGCAATTGCATCAATTCTGTGCAGTGTCCAAGTGTTGTGATGTCATTTTGATCATGGTCCAGTTGAAGCAACAAATGGAGCAGTTGGCTCCTCATTTAGAGCTACATTGGCAATCTCAGTCAGAGTGGGAAGATTGACTGTGGATGAGGCAGTGGCAGTATTACTGGGCCAATATTCCAGAGTTACAGCCCATTTACTGGAGGACATAGTTCAAATCGTGTCACAGAAGCTAGTCGATTCATAAGTCTGTAACACGGAGCTAGTCTTTGTAATAGTGGCCATGTGACAGATAGGAGTAGTTGATATCCAGGAAGGAAATCTGTCCTTTTAATCCAACCTGCCCACAGCAACGTTATCGACTCTTAACTGACCTTTGAAATGATGTAGCGAGTTACTCTGTTCCAGGGCAATTAGGAATCGGCAACAAATGTTAGTCTTGACAGTGATGCCCAAGTCCCATGAAAGAAATGAAGGAAAACAAAACTGAGCAAGACTTGAGATTTGCCGGCAGGAGAAAACGGAGGTTGAGGTTTGCAAGTAGTGTGGACGGAGTATTACTCTGCATTTTGCTAACTGGACCTGCTTGCTGTTGACTTTAAAATAGAAGTAGCAGATAAAAATACTGGTTCCTCAGCTGGAATACAACATTTTACAATAAGAAAAAGTTAGGGTCCAGATTACCTTTCTAAAATGTTTTGACGGGACCTGGTCTGCCTCAGCTTTGACAATGTAATCACATGAGAATGAGTCAGGATGACAGCTGTGGGTCTTGGGAAGATTTTCAAGTTGCTCACACTTCATATTATGACAGTACCCCACAACTTTCACTTAAAGAAGGAAAGAGTTTGATTTATTTAGCCCCTTCCTCATCCTGATGATGTCTCAATGTGCTTCATAACTGATTGGGATAGATGATGGATGCTCAAGCAGAGAAAATGAGTCACTGTTTGGTATCTGTTGATCTAACCTCCAGGATGTCCATGTTTCACTGTTATGGACCAGATCAGGCCCGTTAAACTATTTTAAGAAGGTAGCCTAGACCCTTACTTTTTCTTGTTTTAAAGGCAATTGTTTATTCCAGATGCAATGTGAATGGTCAAACAACTCAACATTAAGCAAAACACAATTTATTTAAAACCTGTAGTTAAAATACAACCAAAGAAAGAGGAATTTAGAATACCAACTCTCTTAGATTACTTAACAGAACAATAGATACAGTACCTATTACTAATTAACTGTTCCAAAATAATAACATCCCATAAACACGCCCCTTGGCAAAAAGGAAAATTCAGACACAGATTCTCACATGCAGTTCTTCAATCCAGGAGGGAAAAAAAATCAAGAAAAAATTCAGAGAGAGTAGCACCTAGGAGGCATTCACTGTAGCTTTTAACTCTGTTGAGACTCCTACAGCTTCTAATGCTACTGAGAAACCAAAACCCAGAAATCCTCATCTGAGAGAGCTAGCCACACCCATTCAGGATATTAAAAAAAAAACCCATGACCTCCCGAGTTGGTCTTCAGTAGCCAGCTGGACATCTCTCATTCAATCACTCTCTTTAAAAAAAACACAAGAAAAAATAAACATTTAAAGCCATCTTCACATCACTAATGCATTTTGTAATGTAGTCATGCTAAGGTGTCTAGGATAGAGTGGTGCTGGAAAAGCACAGCAAGTCAGGCAGGATTCCTGCTGAAGGGCTTTTGCCCAAAACATCGATTCTCCTGCTCCTCGGATGCTGCCTGACCTGCTGTGCTCTTCCAACACCACTCTAAACTTGACTGTAATCTCCAGCATCTGCAGTACCCACTTCTGCCTCATGTGAGGGTCTCTGTCCTGTGTCTCTTGAAATATCCAAGGTACAAACCATAAGCATGCAGCCAGCACACACTACCTACTTGTGGAATTTTCTAAAGTGGTTAATGGCCAGAGCCTTCTGGCTAATGGAGTTCTCCTTTCTACTATTCCAATAGCCCATTAATTATATATTAAAATATATATAACTGTATTCAGGTGGTGAGCCTTAGCTAGGGATTCCTTTATGTCCTTAAACATAGCAATAAAATGGGGTTTTGCGATGTAATGGTAGTGACCCTTGTGACAATACTTTGACTTTAAGAGGTTTACTTTATCCTGTTTTCTTTTTGAAGAGAGGCTTTAAAGCAGAGATCCAGAACAGTCTACACCGTGCCACTGAGTAAACAGTTTGTGAAGCCTTGTGCATTTTTTTAAGATCTATCACTCTAAGTTTTCCAATAGGTCTAAGTTATTCCAAGTTCTTCTTTCTTTTGTTGTGTTTTACTGATAGTGTTTGAATATAGTGTGCTTGGCTTCAAATCTGGTTGCCACGTTGTAGAGATGCTACACCGACAGCTTGCGATTTCAAATAAACCTGTTGGACTTTAACTTGGTGTAGTGGGACTTTTGACTCAAATCTGGTAGTTTGACCAGTTGAATTGCATCTGGAACAGAACACCTTGCCTTGAAAATAAGAAAAGGCTAGGGTCTGTACTATATTCCAAATATAGTACAGACCCTAGCTTTGGTCTGTTCCATAACAGGGGAGGGGCCTTGGTCTGTTCCATAACAGGGGAGGGGCCTTGGTCTGTTCCATAACAGCCTGAAAGAGCAGTGACCATGTCCAACACTTGAAAGATACATTTTTCTTGGAGAATGCAACATTTCTAATCCACAGTGCAGCAACTGCCTTGCTATATGTTACTGCATTGTCTGAATAATAACTAACCCACCAGCACTCCTGTCTATTTAGCAGTCTCCACGGCATCTGATCTTAGCAATGAAAGCAACGAAATAACTGAGAAAGTAGCTTGTAAAACAGACAGCTCTACTTGGGCTATAATTAATATGGACAGCAAGAAAGACTTGGCACATGTCACCAGCGTGTATGCTATTCTCTCACACAGGAGTTAAGTCGAATAGAAGAGCAGATGCAGGATTTTGTGTGTAGCTAAAAGCTTTCTTGCTGTGAGAGTAATTATTAAATGACAAATCTTAGAAGTGCAGATGAAGGTGTCTTTTTATTTTCTGCATGATGTTGCTGGGGAGACAGATTGTGTAACAATTGCCTTGTTGATTAGGAGATACTTATTGGATACATTTATTATGAGGTGTGAACAAACAGAACAACCATTGAACCAAGCAGGTGACATGTCGCTTGGGAACTCAAATCATATCCAACCTTTCACACACAGCTAATGACTATACAGTGAGACTGCAGCTACCTTGGTCGCTGGGAGGTGATATGAAGTGATTTTGTTTTAAATTTTCAGGATTAGTTAATGGTTGAAGACAGAGGAAGCAATGGATAGGTTGAGAGAGAAAAGCAAGAGACATGGTCAAAGTGAAAAAAGGTTTAGGGTGATATGAATGAGGTGAGTGCCAACAGGATAAGGTCTGGACATTTTCTGTTTATGGGGTGTGGATATCGCAGGCTGTGCCAGCATTTGTTTCCCAGTGAGCTGCTACCTTAAACAACTGTGGTCTTTGGGGTCATGGACACACTCAGTGCTGTTAGCGAGAGAGTTCCGGAATTTTGACCCAGCAACAGCGCAGGAGCAGCTGATGTAGTTCCCAAATCAGGATGGTGTATCCCTGCCTCTGGTGATTTGGACAGGAAAGTGCAGATGGTGGCATTGCTCAGTTTCTGCTGGCCTTGGGTATTTCTGAGGTCATGAATTTTCTGAATGGATGTTACTCATTATGTTTGTGGAAGATATGGCAAAAGTAAAATTATTGGAAGAGATACATTTTGGCAAACAAATCTGCATAAATATAAGTAATTTTCTTCAGCTTTAGTTCGAGAGTATTAAAGGCACAAGCATTTTCCACTAATATTGCATGTAAATAATTTTTCACACTGATTTATTTATATTCATTTTACTGCATTTTTTTTAACTGAAACATGGAGCAGGATTTCTAGGCCTTGCTGGAGTCAGGATGAAAGTAGATGGGACCCAAAAATACTCCCGCTAGTTCCAGACCACAGAGCTGGCCATTTTTGCGAAGAGGTTTTGCTGTTGGCAATAATACCCTTCTCAAGGGGAGGAAGCACTGAGTGGCAGGCCTAGGACTACAGCCTCCAAGTAGGCCTCCTGTCTGCCCTGCCTTGGTGAGGGTGCAACCGGAGGTCACACTACTTGCGTTCCCTCCCGCCCCAACCATACTGGTGGCCAGAATGCTTACTTTTCTTTTGTTTTTAGGACATAGAACGGTACAACACAGTACAGGCCCTTCGGCCCTCAATACTTTTTAATTAAAGTACCTCAGAGGGTACCTTCATGATGAAACATTTACCTCTCACTTACCCTATGCAGCCAGCTTGTGCGCTCCGGATCGAAGGCCTCTGATTGGTCAGATTGAAGACCTCCGATTGGTCCTCCAGCTTCAAGAGCTGCCCACCACCCATTATTGGACAGGACTCTTGTGGCACGGCGGTAGTATCCCTGCCTCTGAGCCAGGAGGAGCAGGTTTAAGTCCCACCTACTCCAGAGGTGTGTCATATAACATTTCTGAGGTGGCATCTGTTAGTCTTGCAAGACCATGGATCTGCGCCTGGGAAGTCTTGCTTCAATCTTTATTGGTAGAGCAGTGTCTGTTGTGCCTGTAGAGGCCCACACGGCAGTGGCAATCACGGCTGCAGCGACTGCACTTGAAGGCGCTGTCCTCCGGTGTTGTCTTGGTGCTGTTTGATCGGCGGGTGGGCTTTCCTTCAGCAGCAGGCCTCAGTTTCTCTTCTCCTCTTTTTTAGACCTCAGTGTAATTCCAGCCTCCAGCGAGAGTGAACGCTTGCAATGCCCTCCCACCTCTCGACGTTCATGATCAGTGACTTCATGTCTCTGTTACAGACATCTTTGAAACAAAGGTGGGGCTGTCCCTATGCTCTCTTGCTGGAGGCCAGTTCCCCGTATAGCAGATCTTTCAGGATCCTCCTGTCTGACATGTGGTGTACGTGGCCAAGCCAGTGGAGACGGTGATGTTGGAGTAGGGTGAAGAGGCTGGGTATCTGGGTACAGGCCAGGCCCAGCCAGTGGAGACGGTGATGTTGGAGCAGGGTGAAGAGGTTGGGTATCTGGGTGCAGGCCAGGCCCAGCCAGTGGAGACGGTGATGTTGGAGCAGGGTGAAGAGGCTGGGGATTGGGGTGAGGGCCAGGACCTCATTGTTGGTGACTCAGTCAGTTCACTTGATGTCCAGCATGCGTCTCAGGCTGTGCAGGTGGAAGATGTTGAGATGCCGCTCTTGTCTGTGGTAGAGGCTCCAGGTCTCGCTGCCGTAAAGCAGTGGGCTGAGAACCCAGCCCTGTAGACTGCAAACTTGGTGTGCATTTCTGAGCAGGTCGATTAAGACCTTTATTGGTCAGAGTATTGAGTATAGAAATTGGGAGGTCATGTTGCGGCTGTACAGGATATCAGTTAGGCCAGTTTTGGAATATTGTGTGCAGTTCTGGTCTCCCTCCTATCTGAAGGATGTTGTGAAACTTGAAAGGGTTCAGAAAAGATTTACAAAGATGTTGCCACGTTTGGAGGATTTGAGTTATAGGGACAGGCTGAATAGGTTGGGGCTGTTTTCCCTGGAGCATCAGTGGATGAGGGGTAATCTTATCGAGGTTTATAAAATCATGAGGGGCATGGATAGGATAATAGACTAAGTCTTTTCCCTAGGTTGGGAGAGTCCAGAACTAGAGGGCTTAGGTTTAGGGTGAGAAGGGAAAGATATAAAAGGGACCTAAGGGGCACCCTTTTCGCGTATGTGTATGGAATGAGCTGCACGAGAAGGTGGTGGAGATTGGTACGATTACAACATTTAAAATGCATCTGGATGGGTATATGCATTAGAAGGGTTAGCAGGAAATGGGCTGGGTGCTGGCAAGTGAGACTAGATTAGATAGGGATATCTGGTCGGCATGGACAAGCTGGACCGAAGGGTCTGTTTTCGTGCTGTGCATCTCTATGACTCTATAAATAACCTGTCAATGTTACAAATCAAAGTGTGTCCTGGTCAGGTTCCTCAAGAGTGACTGTTTCCCACAAGTCTGAGCTTGGGTTCTGTTTCCTGCCCTCAGTTTTAATTCGATTTTGCTGTGGTTTTGCTTTCCGGAGTGGGATACTGAATCTAGATTTTCCTTGTTCTGTTTCTGGTTCTTTTGCCAAGCACCCTGAATCAATCCCTCTGGCTCATGACTGTTTCACCAACTGGGATGGTTGGTCTCTATCTTCTCTGTCCAGGCTCGTCGCCATTTTCACCACCATCTGTATCAGATCCCTTCTTAACCTGATTTTCTTGAAGGTCAGCAGTCCCAGCTTCTCCAGTCTCTCCTCGTAACTGAAGTTACGTTTAGTCTGTATCCAAACTGCAATCTGGAGGTGAACGTGCTGCTTTAACTTCCAGTTCAGTGCTGTTAGTCTACGTATAACCTTGGAAAGCTGAACTCAGTTGCAGGAGTGGTGCCAAAGAAATAATTTCTTGGCATGTGGGCAGCACAGTGGCTCAGTGGTTAGCACTGCTGCCTCACAGCGTCAGGGACCTGGCTTCAATTTCTGCCTCGGGAGACTGTCTGTGTGAAGTTTGCACAGTCTCCCCGTGTCTGTGTGAGTTTCCTCTGGGTGCTCTAGGTTTCCTCCCACAGTCCAAAGATGTGCAGATTTGGTGAATTGGCCATGCTAAATTGCCCATAGTGTTAGGTGCTTTAGTCAGCGATAAATATAAGGTAGAGGGGTGGGTTACTCTTCGGAGGGTCGGTGTGGACTTGTTGGGCCAAATGGCCTGTCTCACATTGTAGATAATCTCATCATGGCAAATGGAGGAAGCCAGTTGATGCTGCGATCTTTATATTTCTATCCATAGATATGATAACATAGTGGCTCAGTATAAGGTACCTGGGTTCGATTCTAACCTTGGGTGACTGTGTGAAGTTTGCATATTCTCCTGATGTCTGCATGGGTTTCCTCCAGGTTCCTCCCACAGTCCAAAGATGTGCAGGTTATGTAGATTGGTCATTCTAAATTGCTCATAGTGACCAGGGATGTGCAGGTGAGATGGATTAGTCATGGTAAATATAGGTATACAGGTATAGAGTAGGGGACTGGGCCTGGGTAAGATGCTCTTCAGAAGGTCAGTGCAGACACAGTAGGTCAAATGATCTCTTCCTGCACTGTGGAGATTCAATGATTCGAGACAGTAATGACCATTTTCAGTTTGATGGTGAAAACCAGCAATACTGATGCACCTACTTGAAACATTATTCATTGGAAATGAAAATGAAGACAGATGTATAACAGACAACTGAATCAATATCTCCCATCATATTCCATCATTCAGTAGCAAGTTAGCCCAAAAGTCATCATGATGGAATTGAGAAGGAGGAGGCAAGATGAGAAACACACTCATGCACTCCATTTATAATTTCTGTAATCTCCTCCACCATGGTTTTAAATGAGCTGTAGAAAGATTCTAAACCAGAGCCACCCTCTTCCTTCATCAATCACCTTTGGTCTCCACCAGCTCCCAGTCCATCCCAAGGCAGCTGGCTGATTTGAATTGGGCTTGCATGTTGATCCCACAATTTCCATTTCTCTGCCCCTCTTCATTGTGGACGTGCAATCCCTCTGCACATCCATTCCCCATCAGGATGGTTTGTGGCCTCTTCCATGAAGACAGGCGTGCACAGTTTCCATCTACCACCACACTCGTTCACCTGGGTTGAGCTCGTTCTCATTTTGAAAAATTTCTCCTTGAACTCACCTCAAAGTCAAAAGCATGGGTACCTGCACAGGATCTGGTTATGCCTGTCTCTTTATGGGGTATGTGGAACATGCTTTGTTCTCGTCCTGCTCAGGCCCTCACCTGTAACTCTTCCACTGATACATTGATGATGTTTTTGATGTTGCTTCCTGTTCGCATCTGGAATTGGGAAAATTCATCAGTTTTGCTTCCAATTTTTATCCTTCTCTCTTCTGAGTAATCCAAGATGGAGGGTGGGAAAAAATTATGGCTGTAAGAGATGCTCCTTTTTTGAGGTATTTTAGGTGTTGGAGGTGATTTCCTCAAATTCCAGGAGCAGTAATTACTGTTTTATATGCTGTTGCATTCTTTTAGGACTTTGGAAAAAAAAAGTCAAAACAACAGCAGTTTTAAAAGGGAGGACAGACAACAAGCAGCACGTGGTCAGTGAAGGAGAGAGAGAGAGAAAAAGAAAATTGACACAGCAGTGAATCTGTGTAGTTACTGCCTTTGCTGTTTGAATTCAGGTATCTCTGGACATTGGAGTGCGTCAGAGAAAACCTAAACAGCAAAATTCACAATTGATCTTGGAGGAACCTGTTTGGGAGAGGTCACAGCACAGAAACAGATAAGTGTATAATTTTAAGCATTGCCTTGCTGTAAATCTACAGTAGTGAGTAGTGTGGGTTCTTTCTTGATTATATGTTTTATTGAGATCTGTGTCTTAATTAAATTTTTAAAAATATAAGCTATAAGTATTAAGTTAATCTGGAGCAGTGTTTTTTAGAGCTATAAGACGGTGCTATTTTCTGGGTCTGTAGATTGTGAAGGAGCAAAAATGAACTTTAATAGTATGATATGTTCTTCTTGTCACGTGGGAATTTATAGAGAGTTTAAGTGTTACTGAGGATTATATCTGCAATGAATGTCTTTGGTTGCGAATCCTATCATATCAAATGGACCAGTTGGAGCGACAGTTAGAGGCAATGTGGAATTTATAAGGGCTAGGGAGTGTGATGGATGGCAGTTATAGGAATGGAGAAAAGCCACAGATACAGTCAGGTAGATGGGTTAACGTCAGGAAAAATAAGAGAGGTAGGCAGGTAGTGCAGCAGTCTTCTGTGGCTATCCCCATTTCAAACAAATATGCTGTTTTGGAAAATGTAAGGGGTGATGGACTCTCAGGGAAATGTAGCACAAACAGCCAAGTTTCTGTTATCAAGACAGGCTCTAATGTAATGAGGGGTATGCCAGGCTCCAAGTAATCGATTGTGTTAGGGGACTCACTAGTCAGAGGCACAGACAGACATTTTTGTGGCCAGCGGCAAAAAATCAAAATGGTATGTTGCCTTCCTAGTGCTAGGATCAAGGATATCTCAGAATGTTCTCAAGGGGGGAAAGGCCGAGCAGAAGGTCATTGTACACATTGGAACCAACACCACAGGAAGGGAAAAGTATGAGATTGTGAAGGGAGAATATAGAGAGTTAGGCAGGAATTTAAAAAGGAGGTCCTCGAGAGTAGTAATATCTGGATTACTCCCGGTTCTACAAGCTAGTGAGGGCAGGAATAGGAGGGTAGAGCAGATGAATGCATGGCTGATGAGCTGGTGTATGGGAGAAGGATTCACATTTTTGGATCATTGGAATCTCTTTTGGGGTAGAAGTGACCTGTACAAGAAGGATGGATTGCACCTGAATTGGAAGGGGACTAATATACTGGCAAGGAGATTTGCTAGAGCTGCTCGGGAGGATTTCAACTGGTAAGGTTGAGGGGGGGAGAGGTGGTGGGGACCCAGGGAGATAGTGAGGAAAGAGACCAATCTGAAACTAGTACAGTTGAGAAAAGAAGCGAGTCAAACAGTCAGGGCAGGCAGGGACAAAGCAGGGAACAAGGTAGGACTGATAAATTAAACTGCGTTTATTTCAATGTAAGAGGCCGAACAGGGAAGGCAGATGAACTCAGGGCATGGTTAGGAACATGAGACTGAGATAATAATAGCAATTACAGAAACATGGCTTGGGGTGGGCAGGACTGGTAGCTTAATGTTCCAGGATACAAATGCTACAGGAAGGATAGAAAGGGAGGCAAGAGGGGAGGGGGAGTGGCATTTTTGATAAGGGATAGCATGACTGTTGTACTGAGGGAGGATATTCCCAGAAATACATCCAGGGGCATTATTTGGGTGGAACTAAGAAATAAGAAAATGTTGATCACCTTATTGGGATTGTATTATAGACTCTCTAATAGTCAGCGAGAAATTCATAAACAGATTTGTAAGGAGATTTCAGTTATCTATAAGAATAATAGGGTGATTATGGTGGGGGATTTTAACTTTTCAAACATAGACTGGGACTGCCATAGTGTTAAGGGTTTAGATGGACAGGAATTTGTTAAGTGAGTACAAGAACATTTTCTGATTTAGTATGTAGATGTACCAACTAGAGAAGGTGCAAATCTTGAGTCAAGAACGTGATGCTCGAAAAGCAAAGCAGGTCAGGCAGCATCCAAGGAGCAGGAAAATTGATGTTTCGGGCAAAAGCCCTTCATCAGGAAGGGAAATTGAGAGAGAAATTGAGGGTTTGGTTAAGAAAAAGAAGGAAGCATATGTCAGGTATAGACAGCAGAGATCGAGTGAATCCTTAGAAAAGTATAAAGGAAGTAGGAGTAACTTAACAGGGAAATCAGGAGAGCAAAAAGGGGATGTGAGATAGCTTTGTCAAATAGAATTAAGGAGAATCCAAAGGGTTTTTACAAATGGAGGAAGGACAAAAGGGAGAGAATAGGGCCCCTCAAAGATCAGCAAGGCAGCCTTGCTGATGTTGCAAGGCAGCAAGGAGCTGCAGGAGATGGGGGAGATACTAAACAAACATTTTGCATCAGTGTTTATTGTGAAGGAGGACATGTAAGATATAGAATGTGAGGAAATAGATGGTGACACATTGAAAAATGTCCATATTACAGAGGAGGAAGTGCTGGATGTCTTGAAACGCATAAAGGTGGATAAATCCCCAGGATCTGATCAGGTGTATCTTAGAACTCTGGGGGAAGCTAGGGAAGTGATTGCTGGGCCTCTTGCTGAGATATTTGTATCATCGATCGTCACAGGTGAGTGCTGGAAGACTGGAGGTTGACTAATGTAATACCACTATGTAAGAAAGGTGGTAAGGATAAGCCAGGAAACCATAGACCAGTGAGCCTGATGTCCGTGGTGGGCAAGATGTTGGAGGAAATCCTGAGGGACAGGATTTACATGTATTTGGAAAGGCAAGGACTGATTAGGAATAGTCAATATGGCTTAGTGCGTGGGAAATCATGTCTCACAAACTTGATTGAGTTTGAAGTATAACAAAGAGGATTGATGAGGGCAGAGCAGTGGACATGATCTGTGTGGGGTTTAGTAAGGCGTTCGACACGGTTCCCCATGGGAGACTGGTTAGCAAGATTAGATCTCATGGAGAACAGAGAGAACTAGCCATTTGGATACAGAACTGGCTCAAAGGTAGAAGACAGGAGACTGCTTTTCAGACTGGAGGCCTGTAACTGGTGGTGTGCCACAAAAATTGGTGCTGGATCCTCTACTTTTTGTCATTTATATAAATGATTTGGATGTGAATATAGTAGGTTTGCAGATGACACCAAAATTGGAGGTGCAGTGGACAATGAAGAAGGTTACCACAGAGTACAATGGGATCTTGATCAGATGGGCCAATGAGCCAAAGAATGACAGATGGAGTTTAATTTAGATAAATGCGAGGTGCTGCATTTTGGGAAAGCAAATCTTAGCAGGACTTATACACTTAACGGTAAGGTGCCAGGGATTGTTGCTGAACAAAGAGACCTTGGAGTGCAGGTTCATAGCTCCTTGAAAGTGGAGTCGCAGGTAGATAGGATAGTGAAGAAGGCACTTGGTTTGCTTTCCTTTTTTGGTCAGAGCATTGAGTATAGAAGTTGGGAGTTCATATTGCAGCTGTACAGGATGTTGGTTAGTTCACTTTTGGAATATTGCAGGTAATTCTGGTCTCTTTCCTATCTGAAGGATGTTGTGAAACTTGAAAGGGTTCAGAAAAGATTTATAAGGATGTTGCCAGGAGGATTTGAGCTTGTTATGAAAATGTGGGTGTACTGTACCTTTAAGAGAGTTAAAAGCTCGCAAAACTATCTGACACTGCACCAAGTGTTCTGAAAAAGATATAATGTAACATTTGATTGAACAACTCAATTAAGTGGTTGCCTGGAGATAACAAAACAAATTCAAATTAGACCAATCAGTTTTAAATAAACCCTGAAAAAATACCAAACTCCAATTAAGTTTGAATTTTGTATATTGACAATCTTAAACTCCAATGACACAACCTGATGTTATGGGGGTATAAGACTGGGTAAAATTGAACAATTGGGAGGAGAACTGCCAAGCTAACAACATCTGCAGAATAATCTCTGAAGCATAATCCCTAAGAAGAAGACAGAGGAAGATCCAAATTGAAGATTCGACAGCTGGTTGGTTTTGAAATTTTAATTTTTTTCCGCAAATCTTAATCAGGGGTTTTATCAGACTAGTATTAAAGAAGGGAAAGTAAAAGATAGGTTAGAGGAACGAGTTGTAAATAGTTGTTCGTTAATTATTCTCTGTTGTACTTTAAGAAATAAAGTCGTTAATTTTTACTTTAAATAGTTCTTGGCCTCTCAAATTTTCACAGATTACTGCATGGGACAAATCTTTTCTGTGTTGCTGGTTTAAATTAAGCAGGAGGGTTTACCCTGTGTTGTATCAAGCTAAAGGGAGAGTCTGAATAGGGTGGGGCTGTTTTCCCTGGAGCGTCAGAGGCTGAGGAGTGACCTTTATAAAGGTTTATAAAATCATGAGGGGCATGAATAGGTTAAATAGATAAAGTCTTTTCCCTGGGGTGGGGGTGTCCAGAACTAGAGGGCATTGGTTTAGGGTGAGAGGTGAAAGATATAAAAGGAACCTAAGGGGCAACTTTTTCATTCAAAGGTGATGCATGTGTGGAATGAGCTGCCAGACGAAATGGTGGAGGCTGGTATAATTACAACATTTGAAAGGCATGTGGATGGGTATATGCATAGGTAGGGTTTAGAGGGATATGGGCCAAGTGTTGGCAAATGGAACTAGATTAGGTTAGGAGATCTGGTCGACATGGACGAGTTGGACCGAAGGGTGTATTTCCATGCTATACATCTTTATGACTCTATGGCCCAACTCTGATTCTTCCGTCCCCTTCCTTGACTTCATTACTTCCATTTCTGAGGATAGGCTGTTCATCCATATCCATTGCAAGCCCACAGACTCCCACAGTTTCTTCGACTCCACCTCCTCACACTCTGCTTCCTGCAATTCCATTCTTCCAGTTTCTTTGCCTCTGTTGGATCTGTTCTGATGATGCCACCTTCCAATGTGCTGCCTCTGACATGACGACCTGAGGACTCCCCAACACCAGTGGTTTGCCAGGTCTTTGGCAGTGTCCAACCCATCGCCCAGACTCTACCCACACCCCTTCACCTCCTTCTCAGAACAATGAGAGGGTTCCTACTGTCCTCACGTTCCAACCCACTAGTTTCCAGTCATCTGCGACCATTTCCACCAACCTCCAGCAGGATGCCACCATCAAACTCCCCTTTACTGTCAGCGTTCTGTCGGACCCACTCCCTCTGTAACCCCTGGCGCATGCCTTTATCACTCCAAATGATTTGGACGCGAGCATAAGAGGTATAGTTAGTAAGTTTGCAGATGACACCAAAATTGGACGTGTAGTGGACAGCGAAGAGGATTACCTCAGATTACAACAGGATCTGGACCAGATGGGCCAATGGGCTGAGAAGTGGCAGATGGAGTTTAATTCAGATAAATGTGAGGTGCTGCATTTTGGGAAAGCAAATCAGGGCAGGACTTATTCACTTAATGGTAAAGTCCTAGGGAGTGTTGCTGAACAAAGAGACCTTGGAGTGCAGGTTCATAGCTCCTTGAAAGTGAAGTCACAGGTAGATAGGATAGTGAAGAAGGCATTTGGTATGCTTTCCTTTATTGGTCACAGTATTGAGTACAGGAGTTGGGAGGTCATCTTGCAGCTGTACAGGACATTGGTTAGGCCACTATTGGAATATTGTGTGCAATTCTGGTCTCCTTCCTATAGGAAAGATGGTGAAGAAGGCGTTTGGTAAGCTTGCTTCATTGGTGAGACCACTGAGTATCGGAGTTTAGATGTCATCTCTCAACAAACACATTGACTTGGATCCCATTTACCACCCCCTGAGAAAAAGTTCAGGAAATGACATCACCATAGGAAATGATGTCACCACAGGAAATGACATCACCAACCCTAGGAAACGCAAACATATAAATAGAAAGCCGGCTACACCACCAGTGATTCATTCGGAGGCTCACTGAAGATGTTACCTAGTATGGTGATGAAACGTCTGAAGACGAACCTTGCAGCTCAGCGAGCTAACCTAATCCATGTCATGTTGTGGCTGTACAGAACATTGGTGAGGGCACTTTTTAGAATACAGCATACAATTCTGGTCACTCTTCTACAGGATAGATGTTGTTAAACTTTGAGAGAGTGCAGCAAAGATTTACAAGGATGTTTCTGGGACAAGAGGTTTGGGTTTTAGGGAGAGGCTGAATAGGCTGGGGCTTTTTTCCATGTAGAATTGGAGGCTGAGGGGTGACCATAAAGAGGTTTATAAATCATGAGGGGCATGGATAGGATAAATAGGAAATTTCCTTTTCTTTGGATGGGAGCATCTAAAACTGGAGGGCATAGGTTTGAGGTGAGAAGGGAAAGTTCTAATAAGGACTTAAGGGGTAACTTCATCATACAGAGGGTGGTGCGTGTCTGGAATGAGCTGCCAGAGGAAGTGGTGGAGGCTGATACAATTACAACATTTACAAGGCATCTCAATGGGTATATGATAAGGAAGGGTTTGGAGGGATATGGGCCAAAAGCTGGCAAATGGGACTGTCAGATTGGGATGCTTTGTCGGCACAAACAACTTGGACTGAAGGGTCTGTGTCTGCGAATCTGAGGAACAGGCACATCTATGGAACAAAGTGGTTAGTGTCCAGTGTCTCCACGGACAAGAGATGGCTAAAAAAGGTGGGCATTCTGCAAATGTCCAAGAGGTGACAGAATATGCTGAGGGATCAGCAGGTGAAAATCAAGAAAAATGTAATTAATCAAAACCAGAAATAGCTGGAGAAACTCAGCAGGTCTGGCAGCGTCTGTGGAGAGAGAAACAGAGTTAATGATTGGAGTCCAGTGACACTTATTTGGAGTAGAGAATTCGAAACATTAACTCTGGTTCTGTTTCCACTGATGCTGCCACATCTCCTGAGTTTCTCCAGCAATTTCTGTGTTGTTCCAGATTTCCAGCATCTGCAGTTTCTGTGTCTTGTTTGAGTTCAGTTTATGTTTTCCATGTAATTCTGTCTTTATATTCTTGAGCAGGCAACGAGTCAGAAAAGTGTGACATAATAAAACAGAGAACTGCAGATGTTGGCAATCTGAAACAAACAAAAACGGGATTTGCTGGAGAAACGCAGCAGATCTAGCAGCATCAGTGGAGAGAGAGAGAGAGAGAGAGAGAGAGAGAGACACAGAGTTAACTTTTCAAACCCAGTGTGACCCTTCTTCAAAACACTCTTACTGCTGCCAGACCTACTGAGTTTCTCCACCATTATTCTGCTTTTCTTCGTGACAATACAGATCTGGAATATCTGTCTCTGAAGACCGAAATTCTGACTGAATTATTATTAAATACCTATTTGCAGGACATAGGAGTTTAATTCTGGCAACTTAAATGTAGCCAGAAAGTAAGCACTTAAGTGGGATTCATTGTTTACAGCATCATCAGCAGCTCCTATTTGAACTGTAACTCTCTAACACACTGTGAGGTGTTGATTTTTTTTTGTGTGATTAATTCCCCAACCATCTGTTTGTGTTTTGATTTTCTTCCTTCTTTCATGAAGTGAAAAGTCACAGCCCCTCAATGTTGGCTGCCAAGGTTGCATTGTTCTTTGTCCTCATTAAGATCACCTTTATTTGAATTACAGAGGGAGGTGGAATGTCAATGGTTCAACACAGGTCCCTGTGCAATAATTTGTACAACCCTCTCGATTCAAGAATTTTGTTGATAAAATGGTCCATGTTATTATGATAACATGTAGTGATTTACTGTAAGATTTGGAGCAGCTTGGATTGCTATTGCTGTCTGTAAAATTATGTCATGATCCGTGTCTGTGTGTGCTGTTTGTGTGTGTGTGTGTGTTTTTTTCAATCCGTGTCTCTGAGCTAGCATCTGTGTGCTTCTGTCCCTGTGTCTGTGTGTGCCTGTGTCTCTGTTTGTATGTGTGTTTCTGTCCCTGTCTCTGAGCCTGTTTGTGTGTGTGCCTGTGTCCCTATTTGTGTGTGTATGTGTGTGTTTCTGTCTCTGTCTCTGAGCTTGTCAGTGTGTGTGCCTGTGTCTGTGTATATGTGTGTCTGCGTCTCTTATTAGCACCTTTTCAGATCCTACCACAGTGTTAAGTGGATTGATGTTGCTTAGCAACCATAACAGGGTGTTTTAATAAAATAAATACAGTATTTCCCCAAACGAATCAGTCGGTGCAAACCAAAAATATTTAAGAATTTGAATTTAGTCACATAAAGAAGATGGTAAGGTGGGATTCAGCATGCAGAAGCTGAATTAATAGACTCCTTAACAATTTAAAAGTGAACTGAAATATTGTTTGTGCTTCAGCACCATCGTAGATTAAACCTCAATTTTTTAATTTTTTTTACCCAGTCCTGAGAAGCATCACTGCATTGGCTCTTTGTGTGGTTTACTCATGTCCAACCCAGCGTTCGGTAGGTTCGGTGATTATTTTCACTGCAGTGGTGGGAGTGGTCTCAATCTCAGAGAAGCGAGAGTGATACTTGGTTTACATGATAGCAGAAAAAGCAAAAAAAGGATGTTGGTACAATTGGTTTGGCCAGCATTTGGGCCAGTACAGTGGCCCAGTGGTTAGCACTGCTTCCTCACAGCACCAGGGACCTGGATTTGATTCCAGTCTTGGGCGACTGACTGACTGTGTGGAGTTTGCACATTCTCCCCGTGTCTACTTAGGTTTTCTTTCGGGTGCTCCGGTTTCCTCCCACAGTCCAAAGATGTGCAGGTCAGGTGAATTAACCATTGGGAAATGTAAGTTTACAGGGATACAGTAGGGGACGGGCCTGGGATGGATGTTCTTCAGAGGGTCAGTGTGGACTTGATAGGCTGAATGGCTTGCTTCCGCACTGTAGGCCTTTTATGACCATTTATTGCCCATTCCTTAGCACCCAGAGGGCAGTTAAGAGTCAACTACCTTGCTGTGGGTCTGGAGCCAGAACAGGTAAGGACAACAGTTTCCTTCTCTCGCAAGGAAATTAGTGATCTGACAGATTTTTTGGATAATCAACAACGGTCATCATTAGACTTTTAATTGCAGACTTTCTAATTGAATACAAATTCCACTGTCTGTCGGATTCAGACTTGGATCCCTAGCACATCACCTGAGATCTTTGGATTACTAGTTCAGTGATATCGCCTCCCCATGAATGATACCAGAACTGCATCGATATGTGCATCAAGAGAAGCTGAGGGATCTTGGGCCCAAGAGATCTTGTGGCTTTCTCATCCTGGTCTCTGCAATGATGGGGGGTTTCAGTAAGATAAACACAAACAAGATGGCTCTGGGGAATCCAAGTATAATATAGTCACCAAAAAATCTAAAATGGAATTCAGGAGAAAGGTCTCTGTTTTTTCTGCTGATGGTAACCGAAAGGGCATTTTAACCACACCACAGGAAATAATATGATGTCCAGACTTTGGGTTCCTTTTAACTCAAAGCTGACTTTGTCTTTTAACACTGATCCTTTTGCAAAGCTTTGTCCTGTTTAAAAGTAAATGGGTAGCTCTCTATATGAGTACATGTGGATTAGTTACAATAGAGGCCACTCAGCCCCTCATGCCTACTCTGCCATTTAGTGAGATTATGATTGATCAGATCACAACTTCATCTACACTCCTACTCACATCTTCTTGATCTTTCTCTCCACATTTTAGGGTGTTCCTTCAAGCTTACTTGTCTGACCAAGTTTCTGAGTCAAGATTAGAGTGGTGCTGGAAAAGCACAGCAGGTCAGGCAGCATCCGAGGAGCAGGAGAATCAATATTTTGGGCAAAAGCCCTTCATCAGGATTCCTGATGAAGGGCTTTTACCCGAAACGTCAATTTTCCTGCTCCTCAGATGCTGCCTGACCTGCTATACTTTTCCAGCACCACTCTAATCTTGACTCTAATCTCCAGCATCTGCAGTATACACTTGCGCCTGACCAAGTTTCTGGTCTTCTGCTCCAATGTCCCCTTCAGCTGGTTGTTTCCATTCGGTCTCTATGGCTGTGGTGAATTGTTGTGTTCAGTTGGACATGTTGGTGTGTTCGTCTGTTGGCGATAAGAATCACCAAACTTCCCAGACCAGTGTGAGTCCGAGAATGCACATGTCTGAGAGAGTGTGCGGGTTTCTGGATGAGTGAATGCGTGGCAGCTCTTGCAGTATTTGATTTGATTTGACTTATTGTTGTCACCTGTACCTAAGTGCGGTGAAAAGTTTTGTTTTGCATGGAGTACAGGCAGATCATACCATACAAGGACATACAGATGATCAGGTATTTAGGCAGAGCAAGGCATGCAAGGTTACACTGTACAGTAAGTGCACAAAAACAAGATCAGCATTAGATTTGAAATTAGTTCGTTCAGTAGTTTAATAACAGCTGGGAAGAAACTGTTCTCGAACCTGTTGGTATGTGTGTTTACGCTTCTGTGTCTTCTGCCTGACGGAGCAGGGTGGAAGACAGTATAGCCGGGATTGGAAGGGCTTTTGATGATGTTGGCTGCCCTTCCATGGAAATGAGAAGTGTAGATGGCGTCCATGGATGTGAGATTGGCTTAACTGATGGTCTGGGCTGCGTTCACAACTTTCTGTAGTTTCTTATGGTTCTGGACAGAGCAGTTGTCGTACCAGGCCATGATGCACCCATGGACATAGACTGCGTCAGTATCTGAGAGGTCACAGTTCTGAACATTGTGCAATCATCAGTGAACATCCCCATTTCATGCCTTTTCATGGAGGGAAGGTCATCATTGCAGCAATTAGAGTTGAAATTGAGACATTACCTTGAGAGATGTCCTGATGCTGAGATGACTGACCTCCAACAACTAACACCATCTTCCTTTTGTGTTTAGCTATGACTCTAACCAGTGTAAATTGTTTTCCCCGATTCCAAGTAATTCCATCTTTGTTAGGGCTCCTTGATGCCACACTCAAGTCAAACGCACCCCTGATGTCAAGGTTAGTCATTTTCCCTTAATTGTGGAATTCAGCTCTTTTGTCCAGGTCTGAACCAAGGCTGCAATAAGATCAAGAGCTGAGTGGCATCAGTAAAACCCAAACTGAACATCACTGAACAGGTTATTGCTTGATAGCGCTGTTGATGAAACCTTCCACCACTTGACTGATGATGAAAAGTAGGCAAAAATGAGGACTGCAGATGCTGGAGATTAGAGCCGAGAGTGTGGTGCTAGAAAAGCACAGCAGGTCAGGCAGCGTCTGAGGAGCAGGAGAATCGATGTTTTGGACAAAAGCCAAAATGAGGCTTGGACCCTCGGGGGTGGAGTGATAAACGGGAGAGGGGTGGGGCTGGGGGGAAGGTAGTTGAGAGTAAGGAGATGACCTGGGAGGATTGCAGTGAGAGGGGGACTCACTGAGATCTTTAAGGAGAGAGGAGGAGAACTTCTTCAAGGTAGGCATCCTTGGAAGACGATTTGCAGTGAGGTTAAAATCAACTAGGTGGAAGCGAGAACTGCAGATGAAAAGCAGGCTGGGGCAAAAATTGGCTGGGTTAGATTTATCTAACAGGACATTCATAGAAGAATACAGCGCAGTACAGGCCCTTTGGCCCTCGATGTTGCGCCGATCCAAGCCCACCTAACCTATACTAACCCACTATCCTCCATATACCTATCCAATGCCCGCTTAAATGCCCATAAAGAGGGAGAGTCCACCACTGCTGCTGGCAGGGCATTCCATGAACTTACGACTCGCTGAGTGAAGAACCTACCCCTAACTTCAGTCCTATATCTACCCCCCCTTAATTTAAAGCTATGCCCCCTTGTAATACCCGACTCCATACGCGGGAAAAGGTTCACACTGTCAACCCTATCTAACCCCCTAATCATCTTGTACACCTCAATCAAGTCACCCCTAAACCTTCTTTTCTCTAATGAAAACAGCCCCAAGTGTCTCAGTCTATCCTCATACGATCTTCCTTCCATACCAGGCAACATCCTGGTAAACCTCCTCTGCACCCGTTCCAGTGCCTCCACATCCTTCCTGTAGTATGGCGACCAAAACTGCACACAATATTCCAGATGCGGCCGCACCAGAGTTTTATACAACTGCATCATGACCTCAGGACTCCGGAACTCAATTCCTCTACCAATAAAAGCCAGAAATTTTTCCTGGGAAATTTTTCACGTTAGGTAGAGGCCGGTGTTGTAACTGGACTGCAACAGCTGGATGAGAGGTAGAAGTTTCTGGAGCACAAGTCTTCAGTATTATTGTCAGAATGTTGTCAGAGACAAAAAAAACTCCAGATGCTGGAATCCAAAGTCGACAGGCAGGAGGCTGGAAGAACACAGCAAGCCAGGCAGCATCAGGAGGTGGAGAAGTCAACGTTTCAGGTGTAACCCTTCTTCAGGACTGGGGGTGGGTGTGGGGGTAGCTGCAGATAAAGGGGATGGTGGGCCATGAATGGTGGAGTGGGGACAGGTAGAGGGTACGACCTGGTTGGTCAATGGGAAGAATGAATCCAGTTGGTGGCAGGAAGCAGTGGAAGGGATAGGGAGTGGTTGGAAAGGGAGTCGGGAGCTGGGAATGGAGGTTACTGGGGCCCATATGCTTTGCAGAATTCAGTGCTTCCAACTGTTTCTTGATATCCCATGGAGTGAATCAAATTGGCTGAAGACTTCTGTCTGTGGAGCCAAGGTCGATCATCCACTTGGCACATCTGGTAGAAGGACTTTGCAAACGCTTCAGCCTAATCGTTTGCACTGATGTGCTGGTCTCTCCCATTATTAAGGATGGGGATATTTGTGGAGCTCCCCCTCCAGTGTTGTGTTCATTTAAGGAAGGGTCCACATTTATCTCAACAGAGGTGAGAAAATCGGAACAGAAACATATTTCACCATTTAATCAAACCATGGCTGATTTGTGTCTTACATCCATCTACCCTTCGTTCTGCGTCACTTAATTTCAAAACTGATCTAAGTGATGTGTAAACAGATTTTTTTTTAAAACCATGAATCGTATATAAGGAAGCCTTGAATTTATATAGCACCTCTCACAGAGCTTTACAATGGATGAGGTAGTTCTTGAACTGTTGTCACTTTTGTAACAACTAAGTTGAAGCAGCTAATTTGTGCAGAGCAAGTTCCCACAAAAAGCCACAACATTAATAACTGGATAATATGCTTTTGTGATGTTAAATAAGGGTTAATTACCAAGATTCTAAAATGGTGGACTGAGAGTAGGTGGATCTTGCAACTGCTCCACGATTTCAGGCTTATTTCTAGATTTACCATAGAATCCCTACAGTGTAGGAGCAGGCCATTCAGCCTATCGAGTCCACATCGACCCTCCAAACAGCATCCCACACAAACTTAGCCACCCACCACTACCCCCTCACCCATCCCTGCAACCCTGCTTTTCCCATGGCTAATCCACCTAACCTATACATCCCTGAACACTATGGGCAACTTAGCAAGGCCAATTCACCTGACCTGCACCTCTTTGGACTGTGGAAGGAAATCAAGGCACCCAGAAGAAACCCACACAGAGGTCGGGAGAATGTGGAAACTCTACAAGGCAGTTACTTGAGGCTGGAATCGAACCTGGGTCCCTGTGGCTGTGAGGCAGCAGAGCCAACCACTGAGCCACTGTGCAACCCTACCTCGAGATTTACTTCTTGGTTTCTTACAGTTATTCATTTCAGTAGTATAAGATTTTTATTTTGATTAAATCTTAGTTCTTTTCGGACACATTCACAATGTTTAATAAACATTGTGATAAATACATGAATAAGAAAGGTTTGGAGGGATATGGGCCAGGAGCAGGCAGGTGGGACTAGTTTGGTTTGGGATTATGTTCGGCATGGACTGGTTGGACCGAAGGGTCTATTTCCATGCGGTGTGACTCCACTGGCCAGGACATCTGGAATAACTTCTCATCCCATTCCTTTGGGAAATACTGCCATGGGATTTTATACACCCAAGGGCAGATGGGATCTTGGATTCAAGTCTCATTTGAAAGATGGCACCCCTGTGAGTGCAGCATTCCCTCAGTATTGCATCAGAGTGTCAGCTTTGTTAATTTCACATTTGAATCCTGTTGTAAGATTTGAACTCAAAACTCAGAGACTCAGCGGGACCAACGCTGAGACGGTATTGGGACCGACGGTGTGCTCTGAGTATCATGGTACTGTGACTTTAAGAGGAATTTGTTCTATGCTGTTTCTCTTACAGAAAGGTGTGGCCATAGTGGTACAGGTACACAATCCTTTATCCGAAATGCTCAGGACCAGCTGGTTTTCAGAATTTGGAAGTTTTTGAATTTTGGAATAAGTGACAGTCTGACGGTGAAATTTTTAAAAATCTTACCGGACAGCAGACTCACTATCAGTACTGCGGGCCCTGAGACAGAATTGAGGCCTGCCAGTGCTTGGCCACGCCCACCTACCTCGCATCCGAGTGACACGCATCGAGTGGGTATGGAGTTAGGTTAACAGTTTACACGGTAAGCAACCTTGTTAATGAGAAAAAAAACTTCACGAGAAAACCTTTTGGATTTTGGATCTTTTTGGATTTCGGGATTTCGGGTAAGGGTTGGCTACTGAGATGTCTGTTTGAGGAGCAGTGGCTGAACAGCTTTGAGCTCCCTGAGTGTTTTTTTAAAAATTAGACAAAAGAAGCTCACCCAGACCCAGGGTTTGAGTTTTGCTCTCAGTTGGGGTTTTTGAGTTGAAGTTTAAGCTGATAGATACAGCTCTCTCTCTGCTGCAGCAAATAGCTTGAGCTCACTCTCTGCAGCTAGGATTGTTTCTTTTGGTGTTCCTTTCTCCTGGACTGGCACGAAAAAAATCTGTTTTACTGAATTCGCCTTTGCCAAGGGTGTGTTCATGGGATGCTCCTATATTGGAACCGTTGATGATTAGTAGTTAAATAATATATTTATTTTATTAAGTATTTCAATAGAGTTAGCTATATCGATTCTTCTCTTTTTGTTTGTGTCCAAACAGTGGTGTAAGAATAAAGCATGTTTTGCTTTAATCCTAATAGTTGACCAAATAAATCACAGCACCTTACACTTTCTAAAATTCATTTGTGGGATGTGAATGTCACTGGCTGGGTCAGCAGTTATTGCCCGTCCCTAGTTGCCCTTGAGATATTGGGGTGAGCTGCCTTCTTGAACCACTGCAGTCCACCTGCTTCGAGTTGACCCACAATGCCATTAAGGAGGGAATTCCAGGATTTTGACCCAGCAACAGTGAAGGAATAGGGATGCATTTCCAGGTCAGGATGGCGAGTGCCTCAGAGGGGAACTTGAAGGTATGGTGTTCCCGTGTATCTGCTACCCTTGTCCTTCTAGATGGAAGTAGCCGTGGTATTACCTGAGGATCTATGGTGAATTTCTTTAAATAGCTTGCCTTTAAACAAAATAAAAATTAGAGTGTAGGCTATCTCCTTGACATATTTTGAGGGGGTTTGGTCCATAACAAGAGATACTTGTGATTGGGTGCCTGCCCAGTGCCAGCCATGTACATCAGGCCCTTTGAGAATTATACAAAAGCTCTGATGCTGGAAGCTAATAAATATGACATGATTCAGACTCGCCTTTCGAAAGTTAATAAGGTCTCAGTAAGCTCGATCATTTCCTTTCTTGCATAATCTCTCTCTGTGTCATGCATTTAAATATTCTGATTTACAGGAAACTGCAAGTGCTAAATTACACTTCAGACATGAATGTAAAGTCAACATCAATTCTCATTACATTGGGAGAGAAAGATGAACACAGATCCGTAAGCAACTGAGACAGATGCATAATGGCAAGAAACTGTGTCAGAAACAGTCGCATAAAGCAAGAGGTGCTCTGATAGTAACAGAGGACGCAGTATGTAAAATGCTGTAAGTAAGAGGGTGAAACACAACGATGGAGCATGAATAGAAAGGCTTTGATCTGCACAGACACAATAAATATGATAATTGTGAAAACAATTACACTGTTTGTGCAAATTACCTGAATTAAATTTTCTCCAAGCGCGCAAACTTATTTAAGCTGAAATATTGATGTTCAGTGTCTCTGGTTAAAGTCTATTATACAGTTAATATACTGGCATTACCGGCTTAATGATGCTTGACTAACCAGGGGCCAAATAAAGAAATATTAATCCAGGCGATCAAAAGATTGATCAAAGAGGGATTTTATTTTGTTTATTCTTTATGGAATATCAGCATTGTTGTCTGGGCCAGCATTTATTTTGCATCTAAATTGTTCTTGTGAAGATGATCATGAGACACCCTCTTAAACTACTGCAGTCCATGTGGCGTAGGTACACCCAAGGGATTGAAAGTCTGGGAATTATCCAGGTCTTGCTGGACACAGATCTCTGCAGTGCCTGAGGAGCAGTGAATGATGCTGAATGTTGTGCAGTCATCAGTCATCATCCCTACTTTTGACCTTTATGTTGGAGCGAAGGTAAAGATAGTTGGCCTTAGGAGGCTACCCTGAGGAACTCCTGCAGAGGTGTCCTGGTGCTGAGATGGTTGATCTCCAACAACCACTTTCTCTTGTACCACATCTGACTCTAATCAGCGGAGAGTTTTCCCCGAGATTCCCATTGACTGCAGTTTTGCTCGGGCTCCTTGAGGTAACACTTGGCCAAATGCTGCCTTGATGTCAAAGGCAGGCCCCCTCACTTCCTGCTGGAGTTTAACTGTTTCATCCCAGTTTGGATGAAGGCTGTCATGAGGTCAGGAGCTGAGTGGGTCTGGTGGCACCCAAGCTCCGCATTAAAGAACAGCTCTTGCTGAATGTGTGCCACTTGATCACAGTCAGTGACACTTTCCATCACTTTGCAGGTGATCAAGAATAGTCTGATGGCGTGGTCAGGTTAGATTTGTCTTGATTTCTATGTACAGGATGATATACCTGGGCAATTTTCCACATTGCTGGGTAAATGCTGTGGACATTTGCGACCATTTTCCACCTGCTGTGTGACACTATGCAACCTGTGATTCTTATCAATAGATTGTCACAGGCAGTGATTGGGTGGGGGTGCCGCAGGGTTCAGTGCTGGGACCCCAGCTGTTCACAATATACATTTGGATGAAGGAATTGAATGCAATATCTTGCAGATGACACTAAGCAGGGGGTGGGTGAGGGGCAGTGTGTGCTGTGAGGAGGATGATAAGAGGCTGCAGGGTAACTTGGACAGGTTGGCTGAGTGGGCAGATACTTGGCAAATGCAACATAATGTGGATAAATGTGAGGTTACAAAACAGGAAGGCAGATTATTTTCTGAATGGGAGCAGTTTAGGAAAAGGTGATGTGTGATGGTTCCAGGGTGGAACAATTGCTGAAGGTTGGCAGGCAGGTCATAGAGTCAGCATGGAAACAGACCCTTCGGTCCAACCCGTCCATGCCGACCAGATGTTCCAACCCAATCTAGTCTCACCTGCCAGCACCCAGCCCATATCCCTCCAAACCCTTCCTATTCATATACCCATCCAAATGCCTCTTAAATGTTGCAATTCCTCTGGCAGCTCATTCCATACAAATATCAACCTCTGTGTGAAAAGGTTGCCCCTTAGGTCTCTTTTATATCTTTCCCCTCTCACCCTAAACCTATGTCCTCTAGTTCTGGACTCCCCGACTTCAGGGGAAAGACTTTGTCTATTTATCCTATTCATTCTCCTCATAATTTTGTATACCTCTATAAGGTCACCCCTCAGCCTCCGACGCTCCAGGGAAAACAGCCCCAGCCTGTTCAGCATCTCCCTGTAGCTCAAATCCTCCAACCCTGGCAACATCTTTTCTGAACCCTTTCAAATTTCACAACATCTTTCCAATAGGAAGAAGACCAAAATTTCACACAATATTCCAACAGTGGCCTAACCAATGTGTAGCAGGCAGTGAGGAAAGTATGTTGGCCTTCATAGCGAGAGGAATGGACTATCGGAGGAAGGATGTCTTGCTGCAATTATGCAGGGCCTTGGTGAGTCACACCTTGAGTATTGTGTGCAGTTTTAGGCGCCTCATCTGATAAAGGGCATTATTACTATTGAGGGAGTCCAGTGAAGGTTCACCAGACAGATTCCTGGGATGGCAGGACTGACATATGACTGGGCTTGTACTTGCTGGAATTTAAAAGAATAAGGGGTGATTTCATGGAAACATATAAAATTCTGATGGGACTGGACAGGCTGGATGCAGGAAGAATGTTCCTGATTTTGGGCAAGTCCAGACTAGAGGGGGATGGGCGGTTACAGTCTAAGGATAAGGGGTAAGCCATTCCAGACTGAGTAGAGAAAGAATTTCTTCCCTCAGAGAGTTGTGAACGTGTGGAATTCTCTCCCACAGGAAGCGGTTGGGACCAGTTCGTTAGAGATATTCAAGAGGGAGCTGGACCTTGCAACTAAAGGGAGTAAGTGAGAATGGGATACTGAAATTGCATCATCAGCCATGGTCAGATCGAATGGTTGTGCAGGCTTGAAGGTCTAATGGCCTACTGCTATACCTATTTTTTAACGTTTTTATCCAGTACACACCTTACACAAGAGCAGGCTGGATTTGACCCATGTGGCCACCTCAACACTCCAGCCCAATCCCACTTCCCACTTGAGTGAAGCTTCTCTAGAGGACAATGAGAAATGATTCAATTCCTGTGCCACATTCAGTCCAAATCAAGGGTGCTCTGACCTCAGTCGCTGAGCCGTAGTATGCAGACCATTCTTTGTGTGTGTGTGTACTCAAAGACTGAGCTCCAAACTGTTGTCAATGTGCTCACAACAGGCTATGAGAGAATAAATCTGAGGCTAAACTTCTGGAAAAGAAAAATCCTCCTCAAGCAGCCTGTTCCTGCTGAGCAACACTATCCCCCTACTGTTAGGGTACACAGTGAGGACTGGACAATGTGCATCAATTCTTCTACCTTGGGAGCCTCCTTCCATTGAGGGAAGACATTAACAATGAAACTCAGCATTGCCTGCAGGGGCCAATGCAGCCATTGGCTATCTGAGGAACAGGGTACTTGACCAGAAAAACCTCGACCCCAACACCAAGGTCATGATCTACAGTGCACCTGTCTTTGCTGTCCTTCTATAAGCATTGGAGGAGCGGACATTGTACTGCAGACATCTCAAATCCCAAGAGGAATATCAACATATATCAATACTTTGGCAAAAACCTGCAAATAAATTGACACTACAGTCCGTCACTAGCGCTCCGTCTCAGTTAACATCAAGGCAGTGTTTACAGTAAAACAGCTGCATTGAATGAACCACATTGTCCCGAAACAAACTCTGTACTGTAACCTCCATCACCACAAGCAGCTCCCAGGAGGGCAAAAGGAACATTTCGGCGAGTTCTCAAAACCTCCCTGAAAAGGATGCACCTTCTCCTTAAACCAGTGGGAATCCCTTTCCCCCAGATCACTTCAGCAGGAGAGGAGGCATCCATGAGGGTGCCAGCCATCACCAGTGTCTCCGCTGAGCCAGGTGCCAACAGCAGAGGGCAGTGTGAAAATCAAAGCATCCCACCTACCCACCTTATCAAACCCCGCCTGCCCCACCCACAGCAAGGCACATGGAGCTGCCATTGGACTATTAGTCATTTAAGAGTTTCCACAGTATTGGCTTGGCTTCTAAGAGACTGCTTAGGAAGATGAAGAGCTGTGCTGGAACAGCTTGACCAGAAACATGGCTGGTTCTGGAGCACCAGTCTTCAGTACTATTGCCAGTATGTGGTCAGGGTCCATTTGTCATATCCACTGCGTACAGCCATTTGTGGAAAACATGCAGAGTGAATGGAATTGACTGAAGACTGGAGCCTGTGCTGTCGGTGACTGCAAGAGAGGGCCGCAATGGATCATCCTCTGGCTGAAGGTAGTTGCAATGCTTCCTTCTGGTCTTTTGCACTCAGATGTGCTGGGCTCTCCCATCATTGAGGATGGAGGTATTTATTGAACCACCTCCTCCAGTGAGTTTGATTGTCCAACACCGTTTGTGACTTAAATGGTAGGACTGCAGAGTTTGGGAATATAAAGGGAATATAGAATACCTACAGTGAGGAAACAGGCTCTTCAGCCCTACAAGTCCACACCAACCCTCTGAAGAGTAACCCACCCCAGACCCATTCCCCTACTGCTCCACATTTACCCCTGACTAATGCATCAAACCTACATACCCCTGAAGACTATGGGCAATTTAGCATGGCCAATACGCCTAACCTGCACATCTTTGAACTGTGGGTGGAAACTGGAGCACCTGGAGGAAACCCACACAGACATAGGGAGAATGTGTAAATTCCACACAGACATTTACCTGAGGTTGGAATCCCAGTTTGGATCTGATCTGTTGATCGTGGGATCATTTGGCTTTGTTTAATCCAAAGATGTGCAGGTTAGGGAGGATTGGCCATGCTAAGTTGCCTGTAGTGTCCAGTGGTATATAGGTTCAGTGAGTCAGCCATGGGAAATGCAGGGTTACAGGGGTAGAGTAGGAGAGTGGGTTTGGGTGGGATGTTCTTCAGAGGGTTGGTGTGGACTCAATAGGGCGAATGGCCTGCTTCCACAGTGTAGGGATTCTCATTATAAAAAGTACACATGAAAATGTGATTAAGACCTATTGAGTTAGCAAAGATCTCAATGCAGAGCTGCTGATCATTTGTTAAATCTGGGTGGTTGGAGAATTCATTGGAGCACATTGAGCTGCACAGTTGGGACAGGTGATATCGTTCCACTGACCTTCTGTTCAAAGTGAGTGTAGAATGCATTGAGCTCATAGGGATGTATTGTTGCCCCCGATTCTGTTTGACTTTGCTTTGTACCCTTGTCACAAATGACTGGTGTCCATGTGGTTGGTCTGGATCACAAGCTTAGTTTGGTATTGCCTCTTGGCATCTCTGATGGATTTGTGAAGCTCATACCTGGATTTCATGTATAGGGTTGCCTGATTTGATCACCTCAGACCGGGACTTCAGCCGGAGGTGGATCTCCCACTTCATCCATGGTTTCCGGGTGGGGAGTGTTCAGATTAACTTACTAATGAAAGTCTGTTATGGTAGTGGCATAGTCCTAGAGTCATGCAGCATGCAAACAGATCCTTCAGTCCAACTCATCCACCCCCAATCTGACCCTAGTTCCATTCGCCAGCATTTGGCCCATATCCCTCCAAACCCTTCCTATTTATATACCCGTCCAGATGCCTTTTAAATGTTGTACCAATCTCCACCACTTCCTCTGGCAGCTCGTTCCATACACTCACCGCCCTCTGAATGAAAACATTACCCCTCAGGTCCTTCTTAAATCTTTCCCCTCTCACCTTAAACCTATGCTATCTAGTTTTGGACTCCTTCAGCTGAGGAAAAAGACCTTGGCTATTTACCCTGTCCATGTCCCTCATGAGTTTATAAACGTCTACAAGGTCACCCCTCAGTCTCCGGCACTCTAGGGAAAACAGCCTCAGCCTCTTCAGCCTCTACCTGTTGATCAAACCCTCCAGTCTTGGGAACATCCTTGTCAATCTTTTCTCCAGCTTCTGAAGTTTAACAATATTTTTCCTAAAGAAGGACAACCAGAATTGTACGCAGTATCACCTATGTCCTGTACAGACACGATATGACATCCCAACTCCTATACGCAGTGTCATGATGAGTGAGGGTATATGTGCCAAACTTCTTCACCACCCTGTCTATCTGTTTCCTTGCTGTATGACGTTATGACTTCTACAGCGAAATTGACCTTGACCAACTTTCATCCAAGATATTGAGAGACAAATCTCGGGTAGGCCAGCACTATTGTGCTCCTTGTGTCATGAATATACCTTGTCTCTTGAGAACTTGATCTGAGCAGCTCATGCCAAATTAACCAATTGAACCCTAGATGCCCAGAACATGAAGTGAACCAGGGTCTGAGAACAGTTACACTACAGAAGGAGGCTACTCAGCCCATTGAGTTGGCACCGGTTGCCCAAGTGAGCTTCTTGCCTAATCTCCTCTCTATAACCCTGCGCATTTATAGAATCATAGAATCCCTACAGTGTGGAAGCAGGCCATTCAACCCATTGAGTCCACACTGACCCTCCGAAGAGCATCCCACCCAGAGCTGACCCATCCCATTCCCATCCCTGTAACCCTGCATTTCCCATGGCTAACTCACCCAGCTTGACCATCCATAGACATTATGGGCAATTTAGCAAGGCCAATCCATCCAACCTGCACATCTTTGGACTGTGGGAGGAAACCGAAGCATCTGGAGGAAACCCACGCAGACATGGGGACAATGTGCGAACTGCACACAGACAGTTGCCCGAGGCTGGAATCAAGCCCGGGTCCCCTGGAGCTGCATGGCAGCAGAGCTAACCACTGAGCCACTGGACTGCCCATTCTTCCTCTTTTCATTAATAATCCAGTTCCTTCTCGAGTGCCTCAGTTGGACCTATTTTCACCGCGTGCTTGGACTGTGTACCCCTGACCCAAACCATTCACTGCAGGAGAAGACGTTTCTTTGTGTCGTCATTGCTTCTTTAATCGGTTATTTAAATCTGTGCCTCCTTCCTTTCCTGAACTAGGAACGTATCTCCTGTGTGCTGTCCCCTTATGATTTATCATACATGGGAGAAAGGGAAACAACGTTGTATTTTCATGGTTTCTGAAGGTAAAGTGGAGACTTTAAACAGACAACAAAGGATGTATTTTCAGCACCTTCTGCACTATTCCAAGATTAATTTTTAGAATTGGCAAGTGTATCTGTCACCAAACTGGCATTAGCAACAGATGCTTCACTGCTATATTTCTGCAGCAATAGCTTGGTGTGCACATGCTCACACTTCCAAAATCTGTTGTCTACCTGCCAAATAAAAAGGTTTAGATTAGATTCCCTACAGTGTGGAAAGAGGCCATTTGGCCCAACAAGTCCATACCGACCCTCTGAAGAGTAATTCACCCAGACCCATTTCCCTCCAACTAATACACCTAACACTATGGGCAATTTAGCATGTCTAATTCACCTGACCTGCAGGAGGAAACCCATACAGACATGGGGAGAATGAGCAAACTCCACATACAGAGTCACCTGAGGCTAGAATCGAACCTGGGTCCCTGGTTCTGTGAGGCAGCAGTGCTAACCACTGAGCCACCATGCCACCCCAAATGTATTCAAAGTTGTTTTGTGTAACAGGCACAGTGACTCCTTCCTCTTTGCTAATCTCATTTCAAATTTGTGGTGCTCTATCTGCCTCTCCACTTACCTCACTTAACTGAAGAAAATTGCCCTTTCTTTGGAATACTTGTATTTGTGTCTGCCTTCCCTGTGCTGGGCACATTGTCCCTTTGGTTTTCAATGTGGCCTGAGGATAATTGGTTCTTTTGTTGGCAACAGAAAAAAAAATGTTGAAGCAATCAGAGATGGAACTTGGAGATTGACTGGCAAAGGTTAGAGGGTTGGCTTATGAAGTAGAATGGGAGTGGCACTCATTGGAATTTAGAAAAATGGGGGGGATGGTCTTATAGAAACATATAAAATTATGAAGGGAATAGATAAGATGGAAGCAGGGATGTTGTTTCCATTGGTTGATGAAACTAGAACTGGGGGTGAGGGGTGGAGGGGGGGGGGGTGCATAACCTCAAAATAAGGGGGAACAGATTTAGGACTGAGTTGGGGAGGAACTTCTTCATCCAAAGGTTTGTGGAACTGTGGAATTCTCTGCCCAATGAAGCAGCTGAGGCTACCTCATTCAATGTTTCTTAAGGCCAAAGTAGATTTTTTTGAACAGTAAAAGAATTAAGAGTTTTGGGGAACGAGTTTTGGTAAGTTTGAAGATGTCACAGGAGATGATTTTTCACAAATACTAAGGCCACTCCCCTGCAATATCCCTGAGTGGAGCCATGATCTTATTGAATGGCAGAGCTGGCTCGAAGGGCCCGACGGCCTACTCCTGCTCCTCGTTCTTACGTTCTTATGGAAGTGGATCAATCATATTTCTTGCGAGAGTCTACTTTAATTATTTGCAAAGCATTAGCTTTAGCCAAACCTATATTAAATTTAGGATGATCCCCTATATGTGTATCAACCCTCAATTGAATTTGCTTCTACAGTTCTTTTTAATCTGAAAAGTATTTGGAACTTTTGACCTGCTCAGGGTCAGGTTAAACCTTACTTCTAATAGTTGTCACTGTTCATTGGAGGCAAAACAAGCCTTTGCACATCAAATCAACAACAAACTTGCACTTACATTTAACATAATAAAGCATTGCTAGGTGCATTGTAAAATAACATTTGGCACCAACAGTGATATTAAGATAAAAACAATATCTTCTGGTCATGGAACAGTAGACAATCCTGTTGATTTTTCACCATTATACCAAAATTGTGCAATTTAGAAATGACATGTTCCTACTTATTACATTTCTAATAATAAAGATGATTCAGAAAAAAATGATTCAAATAGTGGCTGGTAGGTGTGAAACAAAAGTCAGCAAATCACTTACCTCAAAGTACTTTTCCAAGAATCGACTGCTGTAAGTTTGGTGATGTCACAGGAGATGATTTTTCACTCCCCTGCAATATCCCTCAGACCCACTAAATTGTCCCTTTCAGCTATTTATTCAATTCCTTCATGAACTTTAGTATTGATGCTTCTTCTGTCACTCTTTAGGGCAGTATATTCCAGATTGTAACAACTCACTGCATTTTTTTTCCTTCATATCTCTCGTCTTTTGCCAATTACCTTGTGTCTGAAATAAACGGATTTCAGATTTTCAACATTTGTAGTGTTTTGCCTTTATTACTTTGTACCTGTGTTCACTGGTTCCCTTTGGTTATTGCTACAAGAAACATTATGTCTCTCTTTACTCTTATCAAATGCTCCATGATTTTGAACATTTCTGTACATTCTGAAGTTTTAAGTTCAGTTAATAAGATTTGCCATTGAAAGCTAGCATCAGTAATGGCGACCATGCAGCTATCATTGATTGTGATGAAGACCTGTCTGGTTCTCGATTGTCCTTTAGGGAGATAAATCTGCCATTGTTACTTTTCTGGACTCCAGAACCACAGCAATCCTGACTGCCTTCTACTATGGCCCTAGCAAATCACTCACTTTAAAGCTTTTCGAGATGGTGACAAATGTTAGCGATGCCCATGTCTCACAAAAACTAACTCACTAATTGAAGTATATTTTAACAGCCCAAGCCCAATCTTCTTAAACTCATAAAACTCTTGATAAGGGGACCTTCGCAAGGTTAACCACAACTCCACTTTGTACATTCAACCATGTCATCATTATTATGTGATTGGTACCTTCTTCAGCCATAAGGTGCATCAGCAGCTCTGTACCATTTGGGGGCCAGCCCTTCCTGATCATTTCTGGATCCATTTACAGGAACCTTCAGCTGTTGTTTTGGCTGTTGGAAGATAACCTAAGCCTCTCTAGCTTTCTCCTTCTACATAACTGAAGCACCGCATTCCCCAGTACCATTCTTGACAATCTCATTGGCATCTTCTGTAAGGCCTTGTGATTCTGATGCTAACAATTATACACACCCACTCCAGCTGCGGCTTAACCAAAGATTTTTAAATGTTTAGCATAACTCTCCAGACTTCATCTTCTGGATAAAACAAAAGCATCCCATGTGATTTCCGTAACAAATTTCTTAAGTTGAGCTGCTCCCTTCAAAGAATTGTGTGCATTCACAGTATGCACCAATGTTTCCCTGCACCTTTTAACATTGTGTGATTTGCTTAATATTGCTTCCTTCTGTTCTTCCAACAAAATTGCAATATTGTACACTGCTTTCTATTATCTGACTGCCACATGTCTGTATATTCTGTTCTTCTGCCGAGGTCCTTCCCCTAAGGTTTGATAGTATTCTGCTCATTCTTTACAACATTATCTTCTGTCATCGGGAAATTTTGAAATAATGCACCGTACTTGTGGGTTTAGATCACTGACTTGTATCAAAAAGACTTAATACTAAATACGGACCCTTGAGGGGAATCACAGCATACTTGCCTCTTACCCGTCAGACAACAGCTCACCTCTGCTTCCTGTTCCATAGCCAATTTTAAATCCTTGCTACCACTGCTTTAATTTTTTTCTAACGATGTATTATTATGTGGTTTCTTTGCCTTTTCAAAGTCTATAAACAGGACATGGACCGTGTTCTCATCCATTGTTAAGTTTACATGAGAGAAGGTGAATCTGTCAATTGCACCCAGGGATTGGTGAAACAATATTGAGGTCTCTTGATATGAGACTGTATACAGATAGATTTACTGGGAGCCAGGTTCAGTACATCTTACTCCTATCACTGCTAGTTCAGACTGTTTTCAAGTCATGGGACTAATACATCATGTCTTGTTGAGGTATGAGTTGATCAATAGAAGCTTAGACTATGCCACTTTAAAGATATATGCAACATCCATTACCTCCTTAAAGAATTCAAGCAAGTCAATTAAACATGATCTGCTTTTCAATGCTAGCTGCCATTGATTAACCCTTATTTTTACAAGCGCCAATGTATTTGGCTTGGATTCCTCCCCCCCCCCCCCCCCCACCCCACCCACACCCCACCATTGACTTTGGGCAGACTGACCCATATTTGCTGGGTTTAACCCCTCTAATTTATTTTGTTGAACGAGGATGCCACATTTGTAATCGTCCAGTCTTTTTGCTTGCCTCACTTATCTGAGGAAGATTGTGAACAGGGTTGAATGTTGGTGTATGTTGAATACTCATTTTGAGTCCAGTAACCTGACATGATGGTGATGATGTCAGTGGCACTTTTGGAGGGAAACCCTTCTGTGTAGCGTGCTGCATCATTGAATGAACATCTCCCTAATAAAAGCTCTTGTGTTAAGTACTGCGGCTCTAGTCCTCCTTTAAATAGCATGGTGGCTCAGTGGTTAGTAATGCTGCCTCACAGCACCAGGGACCCCTGTTCAATTCCAGCCTCGGGTGACTGTCTGTGTGGAGTTTACACATTCTCCCTTTGACTGTGTGGGTTTCCTCTGGGTGCTCTGGTTTCCCCCCATACTCCATCTGTGCAGATTAGGTGAATTGGCCATGCTAAATTGCCGTAGTATTCAGGGATGTGTAGGCTAAGTGTATTAGTCAGGGGAAATATAAAGTAATAGGGTAAAGGTATGGGTCTGGGTGGGATACTCTTCAGAGGGTTGGTGTGGACTTGTTGAGCTGAATGGCCTGTTTCCACACTGTAGGGATTCTATGATTCTATGAAACATAACAACCAGAGCCCTTTCTATCTCCACCCTTACCTCTGTGAGCAAACCAGGATGATTGCCAATTGGATTAGGTAGCATATCCACTTGGAGCATGGCAACCTTTGAACCTTTGTCACTGAGGAGGTCAGATGACCTGGTTATTATGTTATTGCAGTTCATAGGGCCTTGCTGTGCATCTACTGGCTGCCACATTTGCACATTAATAAAGCGATTTCATTTTATATATTAAAAAAATTATGGAAGTGCCTTGAGGTTATTAAAGGTGTTGCATAAATTGCTTACACCTTTGACAAAATTGAAATTGAGAAAATTCAACATCCACTTGTGAAGCATTTATGCAGCATTGCTAACTGTTATCACAGAGCATCCTTGGCTCGAGGCAAGGAAGCTTCAAGAGTGTGTTGCTGGAAAAGCACAGCAGGTCAGGCAGCATCCGAGGAGCAGGAGAATTGACGCTTCCGATGAAGGGCTTATGCCTGAAACATTGATTCTCCTGCTCCTCAGATGCTGCCTGACCAGCTGTGCTTTTCCAACACCGCACTTTCGGCTTTGATCTCCAGCATCTGCAGTCCTCACTTTCTCCAAGGAAACTTCAAGCTTTGTAATCTCAACTTTTGCACATTGATGTGATCCAGTGTTGTGGGAAGCAGGCCATTTGGCCCATCAAGTCCACACTGACCTTTCAAAGAGCATCTCACCCAGATTCACCCTGTTCCCATTACCCTACATTTCTCATGGCTAA
This sequence comes from Chiloscyllium plagiosum, assembly GCF_037043375.1. Lineage (NCBI taxonomy): Eukaryota > Metazoa > Chordata > Chondrichthyes > Orectolobiformes > Hemiscylliidae > Chiloscyllium > Chiloscyllium plagiosum. Next base: position 19,333,753 of record NW_028270181.1, on the reverse strand, counting down.
CCCACCCAGCCTGCACATCTCTGAACACTATCGGCGTTTGAGCATGGCTGATTCACCTAACCTGCACATTTTTGCATCATGGGAGGAAACACACACACACACACGCACACGCACACACACACACACACACACGGAGAATGTGCAAATGGACTGTCACCCGAAGTTAGAATCGAAGCCGGGTCCCTGGTGCTGTGAGGCAGCAATGCTAACCACTGTGCTGCCCTGGTGAATGGTGAGTCCTGGCCTGCAACTTGTTGGAAAACTATAGCCCGCAATATTCTTGTTTTTGTAGTTGAAAGATGAAGCTCTTTGCTGCATTTTATATTGGTAAAGTTGGACTGCAAATCTTTAATGTGCTTTCAACTTTGGAAGCTCTACTGATGTGCTATCCTGAATGGATATTGCTGTTTAAGTTGGAGAGATGTAGCTGCAAATTCTTTCCATCAGCTCTCTGCATGCTGTACTCAAATCCACAAAGTGCAAAAATTAGATTACTTACCGTGTGGAAACAGGCCCTTCAGCAAGTCCACACCAACCCTCCAAAGAGCAACCCACCACCCTACAATTAATAGTACAGGCAATTTAGCATGGCCAATTCACCTAACCTTACACATTTTTGGACTGTGGGAGGAAACCCACACAGACAATGTGCAAACTCCATACACACAGTTGCCTGAGGCGGGAATTGAACCCGGGTCTCTGGCGCTAGGAGGCAGCAGTGCTAACCACTGTGCCACCGTGCCACCCAAAAGTGCTGTGTGTTATTTGATCAACCTATAATAAACCAAGATTAGTATCTTGAGCAATGCCTCTAACCTGGACTCCTTGTTGTTCAGGTTCCACAACTCCATCCTTAAGGAGATAGGTAGCATGCAGTTGGAACACTTCAAAGAACCTTTGTTTGATTATCATGGTTATATGTTGACTTAGATTTGACTGAATTTGTTTCAGTTTAGTTTGGAGGAAATTAAAGCTATCTGCCCTGTGTACCTTTTGTACCAGAAGCAAATCGTTCTTTTTTACATCATTTGACGTGCTTAATGTCTGGAACCTCTTCATGAAATCAAAAGGGCAGTAAAAGGATGTCCAGATATTAAAGATACAATTGGAATCAGGCTCAAGACTAGGGCTCAAGACTAAAACAAAACTCTCTGGCTTGGGTATGTGAAATCTGTCATTATGGGGAGATTGTCCATGATCTATATCACGTTCCTGATGAAAGGCTTATGCCTGAAACGGTGACTCTCCTGCTTCTCGGATGCTGCCTGACCTGCTGTGCTTTTTCTAGCACTGCACGTTTTGCAGTGCACTGCACCTCTGGGAGCACTGCATGTTTTGACTGACTCTCCAGAATCTGCAGTCCTAACTTTCTCCATGATCTTTCTTTGCAGTATAATGGATTAACTCCACCAAAGTGATACGCTAATGACGCACAGTATACATCATCACAGGAAGTGATTTAATGTCAGGCGATATTGTTTGCTGCTGTGGCCTTGAAGCAAGATGAAGATGTTTTTTAAATAATCATCTTAATAATTTTCCAAAGGGGATTTGTAAATATTCTTTAGTAGTGCAATGACATTGTGAACATTGCTTCAGATTTTCCAGTCAGGATTGACTTCCTATTTCCTTAATAAGGATTATCCCTAAACTGGGCATCACTAAGAGGGTTGTTTGCTTAATAGGCGCTGCTTGATAGTACTGTTGATGACTGATGATCGTCATTTTACTGAAGATCAAGTGTAGACTGATGGGGCGGTAATCGGCTGGGTTGGATTTGTCCGGCTTTTTGTGTACAAGACATACCTGGGCAACTTTGCACATTGTCAGTTAGATGCCAGTGTTGTAACTGTGCTCGGGGAGCAGCATGTTCTGGAACACAAGTCTTTAGTAATATTGACAGAAAATTGTCAAGGCCCTTAGCCTTTGCAGTATCCAAGGCTTCTAACCGTTTCTTGACATCATGTGGAATGAATCGAGTTGCCTGTAAAGCTGGGGACCACTAGAAAAGACTGAGATGGAAGATCCACTCTGTACTTCTGGCTGAAAATTGCTACAAATGCTTCAGCCTTATCTTTTGCACTGATGTGCTGGGCTCTTCCATCATTGAGGATGGGGGATACTTGTGGAGCCACCTCTTCTGGTGAGTTGTTTAATTGTCTCCCACCATTCACGACTGGATGTGGCAGGACTACAGAACTTATATCTGATTGATTTGTTGGGGAATCGCTAAACTCTGTCTATAATTTGCTGCTTATACCACTTGGCATGCAAGAAGTCCTGTTTGGTATCTTCAGAGGTTGACACCTCAATTTTAGGTATGCCTAACGCTGTTCCTGACATGCCCTCCTGCAGTTTCCATTGAACCAGGGTTGATTCCTTGGCTTGATGGTAATGGTTGAGTGGGTTAATTGTGCTGCAGATTAAGAGATGGGTCACCTCAGTGTAGGGAATTTATTTTGTTAATTCCAGAGCAGAAGTGTTTGGTTGAAAGGGGTTATTTGGAGCCAAGAAAGTCTCAGCTCAGATGTATGAAGATTTGAGGAAAAGGCTGTCAGGTGTTCAAGACCAAGAATTGAAGGCTTCGATAAAGTCAACTTTATATTTGTAATAGTGAAGGGAATTATCTCTGTTGTGAGTATTGTAATAGAGTGGTGTTGGGATCTATGGGAATGTATTGATGCAATTAAAATTAAATTCTATTTTTTCTCTTTTTATGGCTTGATGGTACAGTGCAGAGGGTAACTGTAGAAGGATGCTTGTTGGACTGGGGACCTGTGACGAGTGGAGTTCCTTAGGTCGATGCTGGGTCCACTACTGTTTGTTATCTATATCAATGATTTGGATGAGAATGTCCAAGGCATGATTAATAAATTTGCTGATGACAGTAAAATAAGCGGTACCGTGGACATTGAGGAAGGTTATCAGAAACTGCAGCAGGACCTCAATCATCTTATAGAACTTTATAAGACCATAAGAGGCATGGATAGGGTGAATGCACTCAGTCTTTCTCCCAGGGTTGGGGAATTGTTGACTAGAGAGCATCAGTTTAAAGGTTGGAAGGGAAAGAATAAAAGGGAACCCGGGGGGCAACTTTTTTACACAGAGGGTGGTCCGCATATGGAATGAGCTTCCAGCAGAAGTGGTTGAGGCAGATAACTAACAACATTTGAAAGGCATTTGAACAAATACATGGATAGGAAAGGATTAGAAGGATATGGGCCAAGTGCAGGGAAATGGGGTTAGTGTGGACGGACATTTTGGTCAGCATGGACCAGTTTGAGCCGAAGGGCCTGTCTCTGTGCTGTAGGACTCTATGACTCTATTTCTTTTTGCATAAAAAACCCCTGTTTTATTGCTGAACCCAAATCCACAGCACTGCATTATTTGGTTTGTGCAAATGGCCTTATTAAAGCCAAAAAGAAACAAAATATTTATCAAGACAGACTTCAGTGCGGGATCTGGCTTGTCCAGTAATAATGTTAGCTGGCCTCATAACAGATAACAGATGTTACATCTCTAGCAGAACTCTTTCTCTTTTCCACTCTCCCTCTCCGATTTGTATTATTTCAAATCCATTGGTGAGGCCCCTGACACATTCACTTAAGGATGATTGTTGTCTGATTGTTATCACGTTACAGTCTCTGGGAGCTTCTGTGTGCAAAATTGCCTTGCCACATTTCCTACATTAGAAAAGTGACTCCACTTCCAATGAAGTATTTCATTGACTTGTAAAGCACTTTGGGAACAAGCTAAGGTTGTGAAAGGCGTTACGTAAATGCTTGTCTATTTTTTCTCCTTTCTTTTCAAAGCTAGCTGTGCAAAGTGGATTTAGTTCTGAAAAATCCACCAAACCTATCTTTGACTGGAATGAGTTCCAAACCAATAGTTTTATATTCCAGTCATGTTTCATATTGCAGAATTGTTGCCTAGCTTTTGGAGGAAGGACAGTTATTATAGAACACTCAAGCTGAATATTTTATCGAGCTTCTTGACCTTTCTGTGAATGCTGGAACATGCTAAATGGCACAATGCGCGGATCTGACTTTTAACTGTCGGAATTGTGTGAAGATAAACACAGACTAAGAGACATCAAAATGGTCTGGGGATGTAATCTCAGCCAAATCAGATATTTTAATAAAAGCCATCTAAAAATTGCCTCTTCACAAAATAAGCAGCTCAGCCTGTTGGCTAGATGATGTGCAGAGATTTGAAAAGACACAAATGAAGTATATTGTCTTATTTTGGATTGATTGCAGTTCCTTCAATTTTGTAACTATATGGAACGAGATTTAAACATTTGAAATTACAGGTCCTCAGCCTAAATCAATACAACTGTCCTGAATATTTGGTAACTACCTTTAAAGTCCTATAGAGATCTCGAGAGAGGAAACCACACTGAAACAAACACAATATGTAAATTGCTCAGCTATGTATAAGACGATCGATCACTTTTGAATCTGGATGATTAGAGTTTAACCTCAGGAAGTTGGAGGAGCTGTTTCTGTGGGTGGAGGAGCACATAATAAGCTGAAATTGTAAAACTCAGTACAGTTCTGTCAAGATGAGAACAACTGGGTTACGTCAGTTGGAACTTGCAGGGACAGATAAATAAGACTAACTAGCTCCCCCAGTTAAAACAGCTTCCAAGAAGCAAAAACAAACAGCATTTGTCAAAATTAAAGAAACACTTCATTTATCTAGCACTTTTGCATGGTCCACAATTGCTTCACAGTCATTTTGTTTTCAAGTACAGTCACTGTTGTAGGTAATTAATTTGCACACAGCCAGATCTCTCAAAGTACAATGTGACCATGACCAGAAAATCTGATTCAAATGATGTTTGTTGAGTGATAAATATTGGCCAAGACATCAAAGAGACTTTCCCAACTCTTGTTTGAAACAATGCCATGGGAACTCTGAAAGGATGTTGATTAAACATTCCGTAAATTTATTCAACAATTTTAAAAAATTAACTTGTGAAATGTGGGTGTCATTGGTCGGCCAGCATTTATTGCCTGTCCCTAGGTGCTCTTGAGAAGGTGGTGGTGAGCTGCCTTCTTGAACTATTGCAATCTATGGGCTGGTAGATAGATCTGCAATTGGAGGGAATTCCAGGAAATTGACCAAAAAGACTAAAGGAACAGTTTGCAAGTCCAAATTGTGATTACAATGTCTGTACATCTTGCAATGTCTTTGCTGGTTCATATTTTGTTCAATGTATTTTCCGGATAGTAAAACAAAATCTAAAATGAGATCTGATGTGATGATTCTCTGCTGCTTTTCAAGGATGGAATAAAATTCCTGTGGAGGTACAAAATAGATTAGTAACTAAGATAATTAATGAGGAGGTTTCCTGTTCATTGACTTGGACATGTTATCAGAATTTCTCTAGATACCTGGCCTGAGAAGATACCCTTGGGACAGTGGAAAGCCATGACTCAACAATGAGAGTAATTGCAATGTCAGTTTGGGTTAGTGTTAACAGACTTGCTTCTGAATTCAATGCTTGCAACTAAAGCTTGCTCCAGGACTCAAGCAGGAGGATACATTAAAAACAATAGTCCTTTATCACTGAAGGTGCCATTTTAGAAGAGGTAATTAAAATGATGCCCTATCGGCCTGTCCCCCAGGTGGGTGTAAAATATCCCTACAATCATTTAACAAAAACATGGGGAATTTTAGCATTCACTTCTCCATTAATCCCTGAACTAATGCTACAGTGAAAAACAATGAACTGGTCATTAATCTCATTGCTGTTTGTGGGCCTTCATTGATCATGAATTGACTGCCAGGTTTGCCTCAATAACTGTGAGTAGGCCTCAAAATCAATCCAGTCATTCTGAAGCGTAATTGAATGTTGTAACAAGTATATAAATTCTCGTTTCAATCTAACAATACAGAAGCTGAGAAATAAAGGAGGCAGAAAAAACACTTTACTAAATGTATTACTGAATTATCTTCTCGTTATTCCACAATCTTGTTTTAAACAAAACCTCTTCTTGTAATAGATTTTTAAAATGAATTTTACACAGTTGTTATCATTTTTTATAACTACAAACTGGCCCTCTGTAAATTGAATGTAACTCTAAAGAATGGTATGGGGGATCTGGTAATGCAGTGGTAATGTCACTGAGCTAGTAACTCAGAGGGCCAGGATAATGGCTGTGGGATATGGTTGAAATCCAACTGCACCAGTTCATGTACTTTTTTCATGTACTTAATGAAAATTGAAAGCCAGTAATAGTGACCATTCCTTATCGGGGAAGGATATCTGCCATTCTCACCTGGTCTGGCCTACATGTGACTCCAGATTCACGACAGTGTGCTCAACTCTTAACCTCCCTCGGAAAAGACCCAGGTTGGAATGGACAGCAAATGCTGGACATCCCGTGAGAGAATTAAATAGCAAAAGGATTGGAGGGGGATGTGTGAAGCCATTGCTTTCACCTCCTATTTCAGGCAGCCCCTGCTGCTACATCACTCAGAGGGTTACACAGGTTGGGAAGGCCAGGCCCCTGATGAAAAGTTGAGACTTTATTTCCCTCCTTCGGGTATGAGGTTATATCGAGATTTCACTCACATGCAGCCAAATGAATTCTGTGACTGAGGAGTAAACCACACCAAGCCAAACTTGCTAAGTAATCCCTCAAAGATGAAAGGAATCTTTAGTATATCCTGTAGATATTTTTATAGGTATAGTTGGATATAATTCTATTCACACACATCATGACATTGCCCTCATTGCTCAGCCCTATGAGCATAGGAGTTGGAATGTCATGTTTTGGGCCTGAGGGGTGACCTTATAGCGGTTTAGAAAATCATGAAGGGCATGGATAGGGCGAATAGACAAGGTCTTTTCCCTGGGGTAGGGAAGGCCAAAACTAGGGGGAATAGGTTTAAGGTGAGGGGGGAAAGATTTAAAAGAGACCTAAGAGGCAACCTTTTCACACAGAGGGTGGTTTGTGTACTGGAATAAACTGCTAGAGGAGGTGGTGGAGGTTAGTATGATTACAGCATTTAAAAGACATCTGGATAGGTATATAAATAGGAATGGTTTAGAAGGATTTGGGCCAAATGGTGGCAAATAGGATTATTTGGGAGGGTCTGTACATCTCTATTGCTCAATGACTTTTTGGTGAGGTTGTACAGGACATTGGTTAGGCCCCTTCTGGAGTCTGTGTGCAGTTTTGGTCGCCCTGTTAGGAGAAGAATATTATTAAACTGGAGAGGGTTCAGAAAAGATTTACCAAGATGTTGCTGGGAATAGAGTGTTTGAGATGTAAAAATAGACTGGAAAGGTTAGGACTTTTTTCACTGGAGCGTAGGAGGTTGACGGGTGACCTTACAGAGGTCTATAAAATTATGAGGGGCCATAGATAAGGTGCATGACAATGCTCTATTACCTAGGGTGGGAAGATTGAAAGTAACGAGCATATTTTTAGGTTGAGGGGAGAAAAACTTTAAAAAGGACTCAAGGGGCGACTTTTTTACACAGAGAGTGATTCGTGTGTAAACTGAACGGCCAGCGAAAGTGGTGGATGTGGGTGCAGTTACAAAGTTTAAAAGAGATTTGGGTAAGTTCATGAATAGGAAAGACTTCGAGGGACATAAGCCAAGTGCAGGCAGGTGGGAATTGTTTATTTTGGGATTATGGTTGGCATGAACTGGTTAGATTGAAGAGTCTGTATGACTCTATAACACATCTTTAGACCAGATGAAGCCTAAACCCAGGGCTCCTGGCATAGAAGTAGAGACACTACCACCACTCCATTCAAACCCATCTATACTGTGCCCAAGTAGTTTATTGATCATTCGACTTCTTTTCAAATATCTTTTTAATTTCCACTAGACTAGCGTCTGAATGCAGAGCACCATTTTACATGAGAAGACAAACTACAGTGGTTACCATTGACGGAAATGAACGGATTGGCCTTTCTGAAAGAGAGAACAAAGCTTCAGTTTTTGTTCCTTACAAGTTAGGTTTGGGGAAATCGTGCAGTTTGTGTGCCTTTTGTTTCCAGCGCCAGAAGCCTATTGTGCTGTCTTGGGAGAGCAGTGAAAGAAAAGGTGAATTCCTCTGGTGCCCATGAATCATTTCTCTCTCGCAGTTTGTTAAAGGAGCTACGCTTGTGTGGTGCCGGCCACATTTTGATGTGTGTGAGTGAGTTGCGAGAATCATATACAGATGTCACCATTAGTTGCAGCTTGCTGGGGAGGAGGCGGTGGAGGTATAGGAGAATGAAGCAGGACTCATGGAAAAGCTCAGTCTGAATTACTATGATGTTGTAAGGCTTTTAAGTGCAGGCATCTGTGTTATTTGATGATGCTGGTGGGTAGAAAATTACATGTTTTCTTTAGGGACACGGAATATATTTCATTGTTATAGGTCGTGGAGGAGGTGATTAATCTGATTCCTATATTCATGGGGTTAGAATTTTTTAGCAGTACTAGTGAGGCAGAGATAACATTAAGCAGATGCACCAGGCTATGGATTTCTACTATTTTGTCTTTGGATTCTTCTTTTCAGATAATTAAATAAAACTTAGGTTGATGATGAAAGTATATGTTACGATTGAAGATGAAATAGCCAAAAGAATTGGAAAACACGTTTTGGGTGAAATAGTGTGTTTGAGAAAACAAGTGATAATTGTACTTCTTGGACATCTCATTGGACTGGAGAAGCATTTTGCCTGAAGTCAACTCAGTTTGGCATTCAGAAGTGCGGTGATGGCACTCATAGCCTGGCTTTGAAGAAAGTTGGCAACGGTGGGCGGCACGGTGGCACAGTGGTTAGCACTGCTGCCTCGCAGCGCCAGAGACCCGGGTTCAATTCCCGACTCAGGCGACTGACTGTGTGGAGTTTGCACGTTCTCCCCGTGTCTGCGTGGGTTTCCTCCGGGTGCTCCGGTTTCCTCCCACAGTCACAAAGATGTGCAAGTCAGGTGAATTGGCCATGCTAAATTGCCCGTAGTGTTAGGTAAAGGGGTAAATGTAGGGGTATGGGTGGGTTACGCTTCGGCGGGTCGGTGTGGACTTGTTGGGCCGAAGGGCCTGTTTCCACACTGTAAGTAATCTAATCTAAACATCTCATGGCTTCTGTGCTGTGGATCTGACGAAAAAGCAGCACCTCCAAAAGTTTGTGATTTCAAACTTATAGTCCCTGGTGGACTATAAGCTGGTATCATGTGAATTCTGACAGTAACATTAATTTGAACCTGGCACTAAATCAAGGGGATCTCCAGGCATCCTGCATCGGTGATGTCCTCACGCAACACGAGTACAGTTGGTTCTGCGATAACGTGTGTTCTTCAGCGCAAGTTGGCTTTCACGCGATTAAAGAATTCAGACTGTTTTTTGTGGAACGTGAACTTTCCTCACCCTGTATTGGCTATAACGCAATTCTGGCCACATTAGCTTAAATGGCATGGCTGTTGCATGATTTTCTTATCATCGCACGGGAATGGAACTGTCGCGTTATATGACAACCGCCTGTAATCAATCACAGTGAAGTATTCCAACAGACATCAAACTAGCAAGTCAAAACAATTGATTATCCTTCATGTTTTAGTGCCATTTTACAGTGAGAGTGATGAAGATTTGGATCACATAAATGGGATTAAGGTTGAGGCTGAAACAAATAAATTGTAATATTTTTAAAATTGTGGAATTATTTTTTTCAGAATGGGGGAATCATTCACAGTTGGTGGGAGACCAGTGTTGCCTTCTCCTGGGATAGCCCTCCAGTCAAGGTTATGCAGGAGAAAGTGAAGACTGCAGATGCTGGAATCAAAGAGTGTGGCGCTAGATAAGCACAGTCAGTCAGGCAGCATCCGAGGAGCAGGAGAGTCAACGTTTCATGATGAAGAGCTTATGCTCGAAACATTAGCTCTCCAACTCCTCAGATGCTGCCTGTCCAGCTGTGCTTTTCCAGCACCACACTTTTTGAGTCAAGGTTATGTATCCATCCAGCAGTTGAGAGGTCACTGGTAGACCTTCTGATGGATTAGGGAAGTCACATCCAGCAAAGGCGACCGGCTGATCAGAGATTGGCAGCCGTTTTGCTCAGCAGCGCCACCAGGGAAGCTATGGCTGCAGTAGGAAAGACAGCCACCCAAGCCCCAGATTTTTGTTGGATCCCAAGAGTGATGGCAGGCCGGGTTGCGCAGGGTTACGTGAGAGGATGAGTAATGGGGGCAGGGACTGGCATTCCCCCCACCTCCTGATGTCGGGTCCCTCAATCAGACACTGCTGAATGCGGGATGTTTGCCTGGCCTGGCCCCAAGCAACCCGTACAAGCTTACATGTCGAACTCCCTGCAGAACAACAGGCCTGAAGTTTTACGAACAGTGGCAGTGGGATAAACCCCCTACTTGGGCTTCAGTTGCCCACCTAAGAGCCTCAGTTGTCAATGGTACAGAATACCTTCTCGCCACTGAGTTATCAGAGTTGGAAGATAGAGGTGTCTGCAATTGCCACAATCCTGTCCAAATAAGCGCCCTTCCCAAAAGAGAAGCAAAAGCAGATTATCTGAATGGGAAAGGGGAGGTACAGTGTGATTCAGGTGTCCTTGTGAACCAGTCATCCAATCTGTACAGTGTGGAAGCAGGCCGTTTGACCCATCAAGTCCACACCAACCCTCCAAACAGTATCCCACCCAGACCCAACCCCATTCCTGCATTTCCTTTGGCTAACCCATCTAGCCTGCACATCCCTGGACACTATGGGCAATTTAGCCTGACCAATCCACCTAACCTGCACACCTTTGGACTGTGGGAGAAAATTGAGTAGCTGGAGGAAACCCACACAGACACGGGGAGAATGTGCAAACTCCACACAGACAGTCGCTCGAGGGTAGATTTGAACTGATGTCCCTGGCGATGTGAGGCATGCAGCACATGGTAGACAGCACAAAATGCTGTGCTTCCAAACGATCCTGTGACCTTTGTTCAGCTGCTCTTCAAAAGAAATGTCTGATTTGATTGTAATTTTTAATTTTGGGAGCAAAGAAAACTTATAAATTTCTGTGAACATGGCAAATGTCACTAAAGAAATGAAGTGATTTCAACAGGGGCAGAATGCAGAGATAAAAATGCAGACAAGATTTATTTCAGCAAGTATTTGAAAAATGGAATAATAGGCTATCTCAGTGGGAGAGCTGTAAATGTAATAGTAAAAAGAACTGATGCCAGTGGGGAACAAAGAATACATCCATCAGAGGATTGCTTTATCGGGCTGCTGGGTAATCTAAAGATTTAACAGGTGGAAATTAACCTTGCAGTGAAAATAAGCGACCAATCTGTGAAATTCAAAGTCTAGCAGAAACTCAATTCCTTGGACAGTTAATGCTAAAGTTTGTGAAATGGAAATTAGGCAGTGATGCAACTTGACCGTTATTCCAAAGTTATAGAGAAAATAATTACTGAACAGTTCCATTGTAGAAAATTTGATGATTGAATCAGAGAGCAGCACCAGGTACATTGAAGTATTTGCCAAATGAGATGGCAATATTGGCGATGGTCAAGAGGGACAGAAGATTGGACAGGAATTCAAAGGAAAGAATTAACTTTCAAACAACTGAGATGATAACCAATCATGATAAACTGATGTCAAAGTGCTTTGGGTCTGCAGTTAGCTCTGACAACTGATGAAAGCCAAGTTGAAATGAAAGACAAAAATCTTCATCGCGCTGTATTTCTATATTACTGCTTTATGCACTAATGAATAAATTATTCAAAGACCTGAAAAAGCTAAAGGCCAATAAAGGGTCACTCTCATTTTGCCTGTTCTGAAAACACATAGCTTGGCTGGCATCTGCTCTGAATGCAAGATTGCACTGAATTAAAAAGAAACCTCACCAGTCTCTGTCCGATTGGAATCCAAACACCATAGACAAAGGTCTGTCGACAGGATTTTGTGAATAAGCTGCAGTAATTGGTTTATTATTGACAGAGAACGGTGATGCTTTAAAAAGCTGCCCCTAAGTTGAAAATGGGAAATGAACTTGTGTTTTGAAAGGTTATCTCCATGAAATCAGACCAGACTTCGAGTCCTGGGTGTTAATGTCTTCCTGTGGCTGAAGACAGCTCGATTTCCCTCACGTTTGAGGGAAAATATATGAGCGTTTTAGAGGAGGACACTAAATACTATGTCTCCAAGTTTTGCAGATGACTCAAAGCTGGATAGGATGGTGATCAGTGAGGAGGATTCAGTGATTTGGAGAAGTAAGTGAGTAAATGGATGGCAGATGAAACATAATGTGGATAATTAAGAGATTATCCACTTTGGTAGCAAAAGCAGATTATGTGAATGGGAAAGGGGAGGTACAGTGTGATTCAGGTGTCCTTGTGAACCAGTCATACAATCCGTACAGTGTGGAATTAGGCCATTTGACCCAGCAAGTCCACACCAACCCTCCAAACAGTATCCCACCCAGACCCAACCTCATTTCTGCATTTCCTATGGCTAACCCATCTAGCCTGCACATCCCTGAACACTATGGGCAACTTAGCCTGACCAATCCACCTAACCTGCACACCTTTGGACTGTGGGAGAAAATTGAGTAGCTGGAGGAAACCCACACAGACACGGAGAGAATGTGCAAACTCCACACAGACAGTCGCTCGAGGGTAGATTTGAACTGATGTCCCTGGCGATGTGAGGCAGCAGTTGTTGTGGTTCTGTTCGCCAAGCTGGAAGTTTTTGTTGCAAACGTTTCGTCCCCTGGCTAGGCGACATCATCAGTGCTTGGGAGCCTCCTGCGAAGCGCTTCTTTGATGTTTCCTCCGGTGTTTATAGTGGTCTGTCCCTGCCGCTTCCGGTTGTCAGTTTCAGCTGTCCGCTGTAGTGGTTGGTATATTGGGTCCAGGTCGATGTGTTTGTTGATGGAGTTTGTGGATGAATGCCATTCATCCACAAACTCCATCAACAAACACATCGACCTGGACCCAATATACCAACCACTACAGCGGACAGCTGAAACTGACAACCGGAAGCGGCAGGGACAGACCACTATAAACACCGGAGGAAACATCAAAGAAGCGCTTCGCAGGAGGCTCCCAAGCACTGATGATGTCGCCTAGCCAGGGGACTAAACGTTTGCAACGAAAACTTCCAGCTCGGCGAACAGAACCACAACAACAAGCACCCGAGCTACAAATCTTCGCACAAACTTTGAGGCAGCAGTGCTAACGACTGTGCCACCTACTAAAAGTAGGTATGCAGGTGCTGCAGACAGTGAAGAGGGCAAGAATGCCTTCATAGAGTCATACAGCACAGAAACAGACCCTTCGGTCCAACTCGTCCAGGCCAACCAAATTTCCTAAACTAAATGAGTCCCACTTGCCTGCGTTTGGCCCATATCCCTCTAAACCTTCCTTATTCATGCACCTGTCCAAATGTCTTTTCAATGTTGTACCTGCACCGACCACTTTCTCTGGAAATTCATTCCATACACGAATCACCCTCTGTGTGAAAAAACTGCCCCTCAGGTTCCTTTTAAATCTTTCTCCTCTCACCTTAAAAATATGCCACCCAGTTTTGAACTAACCCAATTTGTTATTCACCTTATTTATGTCCTTTCTGATTTTATAAACCTTTATAACGTCACCCCTTAACATCCTATGTTCCAGTGAAAAATGTCCCAGCCTAACCAGCCTCCCTTTATAACTCAAACAGTCTTAACAACATCCTGGTAAATCTTCTCTGAACCCTATCCAATTTAATAATATTTTTCCTATAGCAGGGTGACTGGAATTGTACACAGGACTCCATAAGTGGCCTCACCAACATCCTGTGTGGCCTCAACATAGCATCCCAACTCCTATACTCAAAGTTCTGAGTGATAAAGGCACCCTTTAAGAAGGTTTAGGATTCTTAACCACCCTGTATACCTGTGATGCGAATTTCAAAGAGTTATATATTTGAACCCCCAGGTCTCTCTGTTCAAGAACACTACCCAGGGCTCTACCATTAACTGTACAAGTCATGTCCTTGTTCATTTAACCAAAATGCAACACCTTGCATTTATCCAAATTAAATTCCATCTGCCGCTCCTCAGCCTATTGGCCCAATTAGAGTCATCGAGATGTACAGCACGGAAACACTCCCGACAGTCCAATTCATCCATGCCGACCAGATATCCTAGACTAATCTAGTCCCATTTGCCAGCACTTGGCCCATATCCCCCCAAACCCTTCTTATTCTTATACCCATCCAGATGCCTTTTAAATGTTGTAATTGTACCAGCCTCCACCACTTCCTCTGGCAGCTCATTCCATACACGCACCACCCTCTGCATGAAAATACAGCCCCTAAGGTCCCTTTTATATCTTTTCCCTCTCACCCTAAACTGATGCCCTCTAGTTCTGGACTCCCCCACCCCAGGGAAAAGACCTTGTCTATTTATCCTATCCATGCCCCTCATGATTTTATAAACCTCTATAAGGTCACCCCCTCAGCCTCTGACACTCCAAGGAAAACTGCCCCAGCCTAGTCAGCCTTTCCTTATAGCTCAAACCCTCCAACTCTGCAGCATCCTTGTAAATCTTTTCTGAATGCTTTCAAGATTCCTTTGTAATCTTTGCTATCTTTCATCACTGTTCATGGTGCCACCAATTTTGGTGTCATCTGCAAGCTTACTAACCATGCTTCCTAAATTCTCATCCATATCATTTATATAAATGACAAACGACAGTGGACCCAACACCGATCCCTGAGGAATATCCACTGGTCACAGGCCTCCAGTCCAAAAACAACCCTCCACCACCACCCTCTGTCTCCTGCCGTTAAGCCAATTTTGTATCCAATTAGCAAGCTGTACCTGAATCCCATGTGATCTAACTTTACTAATTAGTCTACCATATGGAATGTTTTTGAAGTCTTTACCACCTTATCCCAGATCATTAATGTGGATTTCACCAGTTTCCTCATTTCCCCTCCCCCCACCTTATCCCAGATCCAACCTTCCAACTTGGTACAGCCCTCATGACCTGTCCTACCTGTCCATCTTCTTTCCCACTTATTCACTCCACCTTCCACCCCAACCTATCATCATTACCCCCACCTTCAGCTACCTATCAAACTCTCAGCTCCCTTCCCCCCCCAACCCCACCCCCCAATCACATTTATCTCTCCACCCCCTTGGTCCACAAGCCCCATTCCTGATCAAGGGCTTATCCCCGAAACGTCGATTTTCCTGCTCCTCGGATGCTGCCTGACCGGCTGTGCTTTTCCAGCACCACACTCTCGACTCTGATCTCCAGCATCTGTCGTCCTCACTTTCTGCTAAAGTCCATGTAGACAACGTCTACTGCTCTGCCCTCATCAAGCTTAGGAACTGGGATATCTTGCTGAAAGTGTACAAGGCTTTAGTGAGAACATACCTGGAGTAGTGTGCAGTTTTGGTCTCCTTATCTGAGGAACGATGTTATGGCTATGGAGGAAGTGCAATGAAGGTCTACCAGACCGATTCCTGGGATGACAGGTTGATGTATGAAGAGGGATAGGACCATGGTCTCTGGATTTTAGAAGAATGGGGGGAGGGGAATCTCATCGAAACGTATAAAATTCTAATAGGACTAGACACCGTTGTCCAAAACCAGGGTCACGGTGTAGGGATATAGGGTAGGTCATTTAGATCTGAGAGGAGAAGAAGTGTCTTCACTGAGGGGGATGTACACCAGTAGAATTGTCTGCAGAAAGCGGTTGGGGCCAAAACATTGAAGAAGGATTTAGATATAGTTCTGAGGGCTAAAGGGATCGAAGGTTATGGAGAAAAAGTGGGAACATGTCACAGAGTAGGATGATCATATGGAATGGCTGAGCGAGCTCAGTGGGTCAAATGGTCTACTCCTGTCCCTACTTTCTTTATTTCTACACCAGTGGAGGAACCCAGTGAGAATATCAAAGGCGTGTCGAAGCAATTAAATGTCTTGAAAATTGAAAAATAAGCATTTGTGGTCAAGCTTAATATGTGGGAACTTGACAGTTATCTATAGAGTTATCTGTGAGATCTTTCACTGAGAATTGTGGAGAGACAGAAATGTCAATCTCCACTGGCAGCTTCCTGGGTACAAACTCAGGGTGTCGTTGAGATAAAAATATGGTGTGTGTCATACAACAACTGGCAGAATGGAAATGCTGGATGGGTTTCCATGTTTGGCAAGGAAAGGTGAATTTCCACAAGTCAGGGAAAGTGTATTTTGGATAAATGAAGCAATAGTATTAAACCACAGAGCAATGAATCAACTATTCAGATGAAGCAGAATTCCTATGAAAATCTGAAATGACAGTGTTCTCAAGGACAATGGATTTTGTGATAATTTAATCGAACAGCAAAGGGCAAAAAATGCGTTTTTCTTAACCTAAACTAAAATGTCAGAGTTGACACCTGAGTTGAATATATTTTTCACTGCTTTACATTGAAAGTTACTCAGCTTTTGTAGTGCATAAAGTGTCTTACTCTGGCCTTGCGGCAGAAAGGGGAATTCAGAGATGCCGAGAGATTTTGAATTGTGCGGGTTAGAACTGTTAAAGGTGGCAGTTGTCGTTCCTAGTGGTAGGATTTGTCCATCGTGACCTTGACAAATTGATTTTGCAAGTTGCTCTGTTTTTCATTGTTATGGATGTGTGATTAAAATGATAGAATTCGCTGATCTGTCTGCTACAACCACAAGTCACAGTTTGCTGCTTGCAAAGATTATGAAGGAACTCCGTACTGGATGTCGGATTATGGTTTACAGCACAGTAGTTCTAAATAGGTGAACAGGAACAGACACCTGAAGCCTTTTTCTGTCTTTTTCTACTCTAGCCCTTGTCACGTCTTTTCAACTAGTGAAGCAGAACAACCTACAGGAATTTTTAAACGAACAATCAAATCCATAAATAAATGCAATGTCACTTTAAATTTGAAACGGAAGTAATTTTTAATATGCCACATGACAAACATTGCACCAGCACACTGTAAATAGTGCAGTCACATATCAAATAAGGTAGTACAAATCTACTTAAAGACATCCGCACCTGAAGTGTATGATCATTTGAACTGTGAATATGAGTCATAGTTTGGGAACACAGATTTTGAAAGAGTTTGAGTTTTAGGAATTAGATTGGAGGAAAATTTGGAATATGTTCAAGGTGACCATTTTTGTATGTAGAAGGCATGTTAACTCTGATGTTAGATTATTCTTTAGTTTAATCAAGTGGCTAATCGATAATGCGAACACAGATTTATACAAGATTTGTCATCAATAATTTCCAGTCGAGTGTTATCTCGGCAACTGAACTGCAAACTTAAAGATTTAAAGAGTTGTGAATAAAAATAGAAATTGGTGGAAATGCTCAATCGGCCTAGCAGCATCCGTGGAGAGAAACCAGAGTTAACATTTTGGGTCGAGTGACCCATGTGGTGCAGTGGTAGTGTCCCTACCTCTCGGTTCAAATCCCACCCAGGGATGTGTAATAAATGTCAGAATGGGTTGATTAAAAATACCTACAACTACTGAAGTACTTTTAAAATGTAGTTGTTGTTGTTACGAAGGCTTCAATAATGGAGATAAAAAGTTGTGAAAATCAATTGAAATAAATGCTTCATTCATTATTTACTTTCATGGTTTTTCATGGTGGAAAGAAATGAACTCTGTTAGAAAAAAGTAACTGAGTCTGAAGTGGGTAGTGCCAACACCATGGGCAAAGTCCTATAAATTCTCCTCCCATTGTATCTTTTATTCACAGTAGTTATTACTTTTTCAGAAAATCTTGGAAAAAGTTGAACGGTTTGTGTTTTACAAACGTACAAAGACATCATTTGCTGTGGTTGCTACAGGGTGAGTTTCTCCATAATGTTGGAACTCAATGTTTTTGTCACATTTTATTTTGTGTTCAGTAGATGTTGGCATATGGGCTCACCTACCGAAGTCTCGAAAAATCTCTTCATAAGCAGGGGTCATTTTATATGCTGAGTATAAAACTGGACCATATCATGAGAGTGATCACCATTTTTGTTTTCTGTCATGCTGTGTGTGGGCATGTCTTAAATTCCTATGCTGCCCGTATCACCGATTTCATCCCTTGCACCCAGTTATACGGCACCAGTAAAAGAAACATCCACTTACGACGTTCAAATTTGAGGCTATTAATATGAGCTATGCTTGTTGTGACTGGAGAGGCTGTGAAAGCGGCTTGAATTATACTATGAGTACATGCAAAGACAAGATTTCGGGGAATGGTAAGATGGAATCATCTTGTACACTGGTCAACTTGTAATTTGAGTTGGCATATATGCCATGATCCTTGGGTAAGCACTGGTAGTTTGAAAAGGTTTGACACAAACCAGAATCTGTAGGAGAAAAGTAAATGATTTTCACAGAAGATGTAGCCCAAGTCCTTTCAAACCCTCTGCATTCCCTGTTTTCAAAACAATGCAATAGTTTATCTATTTAAGTATTGCACGTGAGGAAATGCAAGTGGCGTTCTTAGCTGAAGTGAGATTAGAACAGATGAAAGGGGGAGAAGGTTGGAAGGGTATGCAGACAGTGTTCATGCACCAGTCTCCTTCCACTCTAACATTGATCTGTTGTGCTTATTGTCATTTTCTGGCTGTAAATTTAAGGTAATATATGTAATTGGATCAGTGTACACTGATATAGTTCTGTTCCCATTTAAAAGATATACATTCTGTCTTTCTTTTATTTTGCCATTATAAAGTTCCATGTTACTTTTTTTTTAATGAAGACTGCCTACACAATCTTGTTACATCGTCATTTGAACTAGTCCCCAAAGGTAGAGCTGTACTGCCCATATAGGAACAGTGAATGTAGTTACAGCTTCACAAGTTTACATGGGCAGTTTCCATTTCTAAGTATGGACACAGACACCTGTAATGGAAAAGAATTTTTTAATAAATAGATAGCGTAATTTATTGACCTGACATTTTTACCTGAGAAACTGGTACGCTTGGCTAAAATATTCCTGTGGGTTACAGGAAGATGTCAATGCAATAATGAGAACAATACAAGATGAAAATATTCATTGTTTTTGCTTCTATTTCAATGATATGATTTCCGGGCATGTTGGGGAAGAAAAAGGATTACCATCTGGATTTCCAACAGATTACATATTACAGGGACACTGAGATATGCTGTTATTGTCTCCTTATTTCTGGGTCACATAATTGATCTTATAGGAATGAAACTTGATTTACATTCTAGTTGCTTTTCACTTTCAGCGAAACCGCACTGTACGGAAACCTCATTCTGACAAAAGGCGTGATTTCTGCTGGACAAAATGGCGAGTGAAAATAAGGGATTTTCCTGGAAATAAATTGATAAATGCAATTGCAGAAATGCAGATTCCTGCTTCTAGTGATACAGTGATTGTAGTTTCTCAATGTCGTTGTTTCTCAATGACATAGCTCTGAAAAAGGAAAGATATCCCGTGTACTGCAAATGAGTAGAATGCACATATTCTAATGGTAGCACTTATACCTTCCCAGTACAAATATTAAAAGTGGGGACTAAATATTGTGACTGTGTTACAGCAGATTGCTAAGATCATTGAACATTGTGAGCTGCTTTGTGTAATGAATTATGTGACGGTTACAATTTCTTCATAAATCATTCTGGTTTTTGCTCCAGTGCTTTTTTAATCGAGAGGATTATGTAACATCACTTTCAATGTTACCATGAATTACCAGGGATGAGTTTCATTTGTTTTGCATTTTCCTACTTTTGTAAACATTAATCCAAGGACAAATTCATACTGAGAGCCACCGCCTTCACAAATATTCAGTGAACTGTTTTTGTTTAAAAACATATGGGGCTTTTCTCTTCCCTCCAAGTGTTTGCAATAAGTTTTCATTAAGGCCATCTTTATATCAGCTCAGATGAAATGCAGATCACGCAATCTGAGGAGCACAGTTTAAACTATTTCACTGGAAGTACAGAATCCTGCACATCATGTTCTGTGGCTGTTCCTTCTGAAATTAAAGCACTCGCCCGCTTAATATCAACACTGTCCAAAATGCCAGCAGCTAAGTAGAGCTGTTGTTCACACTGTAAGGTTGTTTAAAAGTTATGACCAAATTGCTGATACTCCAGTCCTGTTAATGGATTGCTTGGCTATGCTAATCGATCACTGGGGGTGATAAAGAGATCCAAATAGAAATGGAAAAGACATGTCTGGCCTTCAGATTCGGCAATTATTATGGAAGAACTAATTGAGACCAGGGACAAGAAGATTTATACCATAAACTGCAGCTTTCTAACCCCATTGTTCCTCATCTTTGCAGGATCATGTTGCTTTATTGTGTGTGTTAGCTACTTGCTGAATCTGGTCTTAATCATTTGATTGTAGGAACAGGATTCTATTCCTGACTTGATCTCCAGTCTGCATTTCTTTTGCAAACATTGCAACAGGCAATGGAGAGGATAATAGTTCAGCCAAATAATTGGCCGGTCTGACACAAATCCTCAGGCCATTCGATTCAGCGATGAATTATTCACAGGGATTACATCACTCAGAAGCTGCAATACACTAAGCTTAGTTGCGTTTAATGTGGGAATGGAGAGAAATGCACAGCAGGTTCAGTTGTCAGCTCAAACAAAGCAAAGCCTGCACACGCATTCACAATACAGACCTCTCTGGCAAACTGCGCTCAAGAGGCAATAACATGCACATTGCCCATGACTTGCAGAGATATGCGGAAATGTTACGTGAGACTCTGGGCTTGCTAAATCATTCTTGACAGTGTGTGGGCTTTGCTGTTAAAGTGAATTGACTCGCAGCCATGAAAAGTTGGCCACTTTTCTTACAGAACTCTGGAGGGATAGATTATTAGTTGCTACAATGCTTCATTAAGGAGTACTGCTTAAGAAAGACTTAAATTGAAGATCTAATTCAAAACCTCCCCACACACCCCGCAGGTGAAGGCAATATTTAAATGACATAAAAATCAAGTAATCGAATCTTGGCATCGAGATTGAGATCCAGTTGGGAAAAAATTAATATTCAAACAGGAAAGTGCCAACATTTTCTGGTATGAGTGTGCCCAGAACAAACTGCTTAAGGAAGAACCCAGCTGGAAATGTTTCCCAAGAATTTATTTTGCTGCAGGATTTAACAACATGTTGAGTGAAATGTTCTCCCCTTGTGTTCTATGTATCAAGGATTGCTATTACCACAGGCCAGAAGTAGGCCATTCAGCCCATCAAGTCTCCTCAACCATTCAGTCAGATTTTTAAATTCCTCCGTGTGATGTGAACATCAATGTGAACATCATTTATTGCCCATTGAGAAGGTGGGGGTGAGCTGCCTTCTCCAGCCCGGTAGTCCACATGCTGTAGGTTGACCCACAATGCCCTTAGGGAGGGAATTCCAGGCTTTTGACCCAGTGAATGAACGGCAATTTTATTTTCAAGTCAGGATGGTGAGTGGCTTGAAGGTGAAATTGCAGGGGGTGGTGTTCCCATGTATCTGCTGCCCTTGCCCTTCTAGATGGAAATGGTCATGAGTTTGGAAGATGCTGTCTGAGGATTTTTGGTAACTTGCTGCAGTGCATCTTGTAGGTAGTATACAATGCTGTTACTGAGTGTTGTGGTAGAGGGAGTGGATGTGGTACCAATCACATGACCTGCTTTGTCCTGGATTGGTGTCAAACTTCTTGAGTGTTGTTGGAGCTGTACCCATCCAAGCAAGGGGGGAGTGTTCCGTCACACTCCTGACTTGTGACTTGTAGATGGTGGACAGGCTTTGGAGAGTCAGGAGGTGAGTTCCTGGTCGCAGTATTCCTAACCTCTGACCTGCTCTTGCAGCCACTGTGTTTATGTGGTGAGTCCAGTTGGGTTTCTGGGCAATGGTAATACCTAGGGTGTTGATAGTGAGGAATTCAGTTACTGTAGCACCTTCAGATGTCAAGGAGTGGTGATTAGATTGTCTCTTATTGGACATGGTCATTCCATGGCATTTGTGTGGCGTGAATGTTACTTGCAACTTGTCAGCCAAACCTGGATATTGTCCAGATCTTGTTACATTTGAACATGGACTGCTTCAGTATCTGAGGAGTCATGAATGGTAGTGAACATCCTCACTTCTGATCTTACAATGGAAGAAAAGCCATTGATGAAGCAGCTGAAGATGGTTGGGCCTAGAACACTGCTCTGAGGAACTCCTGCAGAGATGTCCTGGAGCTGAAATGACTGACCTCCAACAACTACAACCATCTTCCAATATGCTTTGTAGAACTCCAAATAGCAAAGAATTAGGCGGATTGGCCATGGTAAATCTCCCCACCGTATCCAGGTTGTGTAAGTTAGGTGGGTTAGCCATGAGATGTGCAGGGTTATAAGGCAGAAGTGTGGGTATGGGTGGGATGCTCTTCAGAGTGTCATTGTGGACTCAATGAGCCAAATGGCCACCTTCTATACTGTAGGGGATTCTATGATTCCTCTCTTAGAGTCAGAAAAATGCTGTTTTCCCTGAACTCCAACTTGCCTGTGCAAAATGATGTCAATATTCTTGCCAGCATTTGGAAATCCTGCCATGGACTCTCTCAAATGTAACCAGAAAACCACAGGTACTTACCTCTTACTGTGTTTCTCTCTCTCATAAATTGCCCATTTGTTGCATTACTCCATCATTGGAGATCAACCAACCATTATGTCCCTGCCTCTGGTATTCCGCTCCAAAATTCTATGTTTTTCCTCTCATTCCTGGTCTTCAAAAGCTGCCAAGATATCACTCTGTTTTGTTGTGCATGTAATCTCCCTTTCATGCTCCTAACTCCATTCCTGTTTGCAAGGCTTCAAATTCTTGCTCTTAGAAACCTCTGAGAAGCATTTTCCTTTAAGGATTCCAATGCTGCCTGAATGAAATGTGCCTGTCCCTTTCATAGAAGTCATTAGATGTTCAATAAGAGCTAAAGCTGAATTCATTGGTCTCCTTAGATCAGGGATAGAAGCAATGAAGGTGAAGGACTGGGGAAAGGGGTTCAAAAAAATAGACTCAATCCCGCTGGTTAAGAGTTGAGTTTGGCTTGGATGGAGGATTGGCTGACTGAAAGAAAACAGAGGGTCAGGATAGATGGGTCTTTCTCTGTTTGGTGAACCTAACTAGTGGGATGCTGTAGGGTTCAGTTCTCAGACCTCAACTATTTACAGTCTGCCAGCAGGGGCAGAGTGTAACACAGCAAAATTTGCAAATGATACTAAAATAGGTGGGAAGGCAGGCTGTGATGAAGAGGTAAAGAGTTTACAGGTGGGTATTGATAGGCAGCTGAAGTTTAATCTGGATAAGTGTGCGGTTGTCCATTCTGACTGGAAAAATAAAAGGCCAAAATATTTTTTAAATGGGAAACAGGTTCAAAGTGTGTCAGTGCAGAACAATCTGGGCATGAATTGTAGAAAGTGAGTTTGCAGGTGCAGCATGTAAAAGAAACTAAAATGGAATTGGAGCATTTATCACAAAAAGACTGGATTATGAAAGTAATAAAGTGTTGTTAGAATTATACAAGGTGTTGGAGAGACTATACGTGGAGTATTGTGTCCAGTTTTGGTCTCCTTAGTTGAGGAAGGATGTGGTGGCACAAGAGGTAGTTCAGAGGAGGTTCACCAGGTTGGTTCCGGGGTTGAAAGGACTGTTATATGAATAGCTTGGCTGGACTTCAGAAGAATGGATTGGGGGGAGGGGGAGGGATCTGATTGAAGTCTATAACATGCTAAGTGGGATAAGGTGGACCAGTCTCGAAGGTCATAGATATGAAGTGAGAGGAGATCGATTTGAAACTGAGATGAGAAGAATGATTTCTCTCAGATAGGTGCGAATCTGCCCCAGAGTGCAGTGGAGGCAGAAGAAATCAACAGACTCAAGAAAGAAATATTGAAAACAAAAAAATGCTGGAAATCACAGTGGGTCAGGTAGCCTACATGGAGAGAGAGCAAGCTAATGTTGAGTCTAGACTCGAAACGTTAGCTTGCTGTCTTGCCATGGATGTTGCCTGACCCGCTGTGATCTCCAGCACTTTTTGTTTTCAGTTCAAATTCATGCATCTGTAGTAATTTGCTCCTACAAGAAGGAAATAGATATGTTTCTGATGAAAAGCAGGACAGAGGGCTACGTGGAGCAGGCAGCAAAGTAGAGACCAGGATAAGATCAGCCATGACCATTTTAAATAGCAGAGAGGGTTCAAAGGGTTAAATTGCCTACTCCCGCTCCTAATTCCTATGTTCCTATATTAGTACAGTGACAATATTCACCAGGACAGAGGGAAACAGGAACAAGGATTATGCTGCATTGTCTGTTAAGGCCAGTTAAAAGCTCTTCCAGAGCCAACTGTAGGAGAATATGAAATTTGGAAGAAATCTGAAATGGGTATGGATGGATTAAAAAAGCTGTCAGTTTCTGAGGGGAGGTGGGTACACAGTGAGAAGCCAGTGACATCTTCTCCATGATATATCACCCAGCTTCCGCCAATGTGAGAGCAGGACGAAGAGGAACTAGTCAAGAGGAGGGGCCCATTGTACTTGGGGAAGAGGTGGGGTGATACTGGCAGGATTCTCAGTGCTCAGGCATTGACTGAGATCATCATTACCCATCACCCCTTGGCATAGTGAGGTCAAAGTGCAGAGGACAGGCCTACCAAAGGGAAGGTCATAGCAAGCAAGAGGAGAGGCTGATTGTGAGAGTTTGGACCAGATGGCAATGAGGGACAGCTTTCATAGGAGGGGAACAGGGGCATCTCCCCATTGGACTAAAATGCAAATCTGCATCATATTCAGTATAAAAACATAGTCCTCCAAAGCCTGAGGAAAGATCACCGGACCCGAAACATTAACTCTAATTTCTCTTCACAGATGCTGCCAGACCTGCTGAGCTTTTCCAGCAATATCTGTTGTTTCTCTAAAGCCTGACAATGTGCTTGACCAAAGAAGCATGGGGTGGCACATGGGCTCAGTGGTTTGCGCTGCTGCCTCGCAGCATCAGGGACTCAGGTTCAATTCCAGTTTCGGGCGACTGTATATGTGCAGTCAGCACATTTTCCCCATGTCTGCGTGGGTTTCCTCTGGTGCTCTGGTTTCCTCCCACAATTTGAAGATGTGCAGGTTAGGTGAATTGACCATGTTAAATTGCCCATAGCATTCAGGAATTAGATTAGATTCCCTACGGTGTGAAAACAGGCCCTTCAGCCCAACAAGTCCAGACTAACCCTCCGAAGAGTAACCCACCCAGACCCATTTCCCTCTGACTAATGCACCTATGGGCAATTTAGCATGGCCAATTTACCTGACCTGCACATCCTTGGATTGTGGGAGGACTGGAGCACCCGGAGAAAACCCACACAGACACGGGGAGAATGTGCAAACTCCACACAGACAGTTGCCCAAGGCTGGAATTGAACCTGGTGCTGTGAGGCAGTAGTGCTAAACACTGAGCCCACAGCACTTAAATTGTATTTTGCAAATGAAACCCCCAAAGATAATTGAAAAGCTTTCATTAAACATAGTGAATCTGTAAAAATAGTGTGATGTGTAATTGAAGTTTAAACTTAATTCAATCTCTAATCACTGTCATTTTAATCTCCTACAGTTAGGCAATGCAGAGCAGCAATATGATATGTTGGATAGTTCTTCTGAATATTTAATTTGTTTCTTAAACTCATACCATTAATGTGTAGGTTAGGTGCATTAGTTAGGGGTAAATGTAGAGCAATGGGTCTGGGCGGGTTCCTGTTTGGAGGGTCAGTGTGGACTTGTTGGGCCAAATGGCCTGTTTCCACACTGTAGGGATTTGACGAAACAGTTAATATTTTTCCCTGATGGCTGAGAGGCAGTATATTGAGTCACCATTATTTTCTAAAACAGGCACTTAAATTGTATGATACAAATGAAACCCCCAAAGAAACAAAACAAAAGTCAGCGAGATAATTGAAAAGCTTTCATTAAACAGAGTGAATCTGTAAAAATAGTGTGATGTGTAATTGAAGTTCAAACTTAATTCAATCTCTAATCACTGTCATTTTAATCTCCTACAGTTAGGCAATACAGAGTAACAATATGATATGCTGGATAGTTCTGAATATTTAATTTGTTTCTTAAACTCATACCATTAATTTTAACATTGAGGGGTTGGAATATTGAATCTGATTTTCCTTGCTCAACTGTTTAAGGAGAGCCTTCAATTCATTTAATTAAGATTGATAAATAGCTTTTAAACTGAACGGGAGAGAGAGGAATTCTTGATAGAGCTTTGATATGTCCAAACGCATTTGGCTGAGAATTTGCATGGAGCTGTTCTTGATGGATCAGCATAACTTTGTGAAAAACATGAGGCCAACTCTTTCTGAGGTGGAAATGCGATTGTCAACTCACTTCCCAAGTGCTACAGTAGCTCCAAGGAAAACAAATCCCATCATTATCTCACTGCATAATGTCATGTTGTCATCACGCAATTACTTTTTAATACTGGTGGAAGCATTATCCTTTCTGCGGTCTTATTACTTTTTGATTAGTAGTTCTTGATGCCTGTGATTAATTCACAGAACAATATGTGGCTGAGCAGTGATGAGTCCAAGTAGCTCCAACACCAATCTAATGATATGACCATAATTACTTTTCCAACCAGTTTTTAAATTAGCCTAATTTCTCAAAGATATTTAATTTATGTTTTGATCTTAATAACTTTAATTGATGAGTTATGGAATTCTAGTCTTTCAAAACAGTTCTGATTGCATCAGTTCTGTTTCATAAATCTGGGTTGCATTTGGAAGAATTCTGAAGCTTTAAATTAATGCAGCGATGAATCAAATCTTCTATCTCCTGTGCTGTATAACTGTGTTGTCAGACAATCAGGACTTCAGATCCCATGATGGATCATATCGCGGTCTTCTTCTGCCTCATTCATTGGTGTCTCATGTAATACAACCATCTGGGGGTGGAGGCTGTGATGAAGATTATCAGGCAGGCTGTGATAGATCATATCTCGATCTTCCTCAGGCTCATTTAATGGGTCATATGGCAAAACCAGCTTTACATGATTATGTCTAGGAATCTCAGCACGGTTATGATCTTCTGCTGGCTCAACTAATGTCTGGAACTCCTGTTGAAGAATATTTGAGTCACCGTGGTGAATCATATCTCGGTCTTCCTCGGGCTCATTCATTGGTGTCTCACGTAACACAATCATTTCTGGCTGGAGGTTGT
This sequence comes from Chiloscyllium plagiosum, assembly GCF_037043375.1. Lineage (NCBI taxonomy): Eukaryota > Metazoa > Chordata > Chondrichthyes > Orectolobiformes > Hemiscylliidae > Chiloscyllium > Chiloscyllium plagiosum. The sequence continues at coordinate 19,306,562 of NW_028270181.1, read as the reverse complement.
GATGAAGATTATCTGGCAGGCTGTGATAGATCATGTCTCGATCTTCCTCTGGTTCATTCAGTGACTCATCGTGAGCAAGTCCATCGTAAGCTTGCTGTTTCTGTTGAGTATAAAACCAAAAGGAAAATGAAATGTAAAGGTAATTTAGGGACAGTGCGGCTCAGGGGTTAGGACATTATCTCTTTGATATTGAGTGTGAACATCAGGCTCATACATTCTCCATCCACTGGAGTTCCTCAGCTAAAGAGGTTTGGCAGTTCAAAATAGGTTCGGTTCATCCTACAGTTTGGCACTAAAGTGGAATATTGCTCAATTGTTCAAGAGTTCAAAATTGTCATGTCACATTGATGGAATAAGACAACCCCATCCGAATATGTAAATACAGAACCCTGCTGGGGAAGGAGCAGAGCTCCAGAAGCTTGCAATTTCAAATAAACCTGTCGTTTGATTTTTTGACATTGTTGAGGTACAGCAGCAAAACATTTACCGAGCACCCAACTGGTAATGCTGGATCTCAGATCATTTATATACTATTGTTTAGAGCAACAAGTGAACAAATAGCTTGTTCTACAGTGTTGTGATGTGATGGCTATCATCCACATGGATGTAAAAAGGCAGTCAAATGGATGAAAACTGAATACTGAAAGAACAATGTGTGCTCCACTTGTAAAATAACTAACTTCCATGAGTTGAATCATGATGGTAGATTGTAACAAACATTGGCTAATATTTACCCAATAGTTTGCACTTTGAGCTGGAAAATATTGAGCTTGCTGATGAATAAAGCTGACATAATGATTGAGGTCATCACTTAATTGGTTGTTGAGAGATTAATTTTAATGAATTGATGCCATAATTGCACACATACCTTAATTGCTTCTTGGAGCTCAGAGTATTATGTAGGGAAGACTATGGCTGTTTCTTTTCGTCAAAATAACCTTAAAGGTGCCCTTTTATCTAGCTTTGGTCAGGATGTGGGGGCTATATGGCAGCAGGAAGCAGAATGTTAAGTTGACATGCTTTCTGTCAGTGTGGAATTTCTGTTGGACATTGAAACTAGTCATAATTCAATGTCTGGATTTGCCGGGTATGTTGAAACTGCCAGTGATTCCTCTCTTGATGATACTCATTAACATTCAAGCTGTCAGCCATACATGGATCACAGAAGTGCTAAACAATTAGGGCCCTCGATTTGGAGCCAATAATATTACTGCTCAATTATCACTGACAGCAAAATTGTACTGGTGGTAAATGAAGAAGTATTGGATGAGCATTTTGGGTGTTAGCAGAGATTGTCCCATGTAACCAGCTAAGGTGCCAGACCATGCAAATACCAGGGTTTTGATCATTGCAATGAAGTACTGATGATTCATTGGGATGTTTCAAATACTGTACCAGACGTGCAGCCATGGACTTGAGATTTATAAATTTCTTTGACATATCAAGAAGTGAAATTTTATTTCCTGAAACGTGGTGATAATTGCTCTTCCCTCACCCATGACTTCCTCATAGGAATTGGTGGTCAATCATTGAAGCGTTTCACCTCAGTTCAATGTTTGGCAATCATCTGCAATCCCAGTATGTAACTGTAGGATCTATCTATCACTGCCAAATGGGAGTAGAATTCAGGACAATTTGTTTATTTGAACTAATGTCCACTCACACGGCCCAAGTACAAGAAATGAAAGAATAGCCAATCATTTTCTCTTAATATTCAGTTGTATTCTCATCATTGAACATGCCACTTTCGTTGCTACTCATTCAGAGGATGAGGGCATTGCTCGCTAGGTCAGCATTTATGTCCCATCCCTAATTACCCAGAGGGGGGATGAGCGTGAACCACATTGCTGTTAGCCTGAAGTCACATGGTCGGTAAGGATGGCAATTTCATTCCTTAAAGAACATTTGCGAACCAGATGGAGTTCTTCTCCCTGACAGTCAATTTATGGTCACCATTAGACTCTTAATTCCAGATTTATTTTATACAGAATATAAATACAACCATCAGCCATGGCTGGATTCAAACCCAGGTCCCCAGAATATTACCTGGGTCAATAGTCTAGTGATAATACCACTAGGCCATCACCTCGCCCTTGTGCTATGTCCAGGCAGCTATTGTTGATCTTAAAATTAACAGGATGAACACCACAAATTGTGTGGCTGCAAGGAGAGAGCTGAGGGTTGGGATTCAATGATGACTCGCCTCCCACTCCTGCCATGCACTGGACCACAAAGCCTGTCCATCAAGTACAAGGTACATGTCAGGAGTGTGATGGAATACTCCTTAGATGAGTACATCACCAACACTCAAAAATATCAATGTCATCCAGAATAAAACAGACAGTCGGTCAATATTGCATTCACCGCCTTTAATATTTACCCCTTCCTCCACTGGTGCACAACTGCTACAATGTGTTCCATTTACAAAATGCACTGCAGCAACTAGCTAGGATAGTACCTTCCATGATAGTTACTAGATGAATGGAACACGTCCAGCTGCAAGTTCCTGTCCAGTTCTGTCACCACCCTGACTTGGAGTCTTATCACTATTCCTTCATTGTTACTGGGTCAAAATTCTGAAACCCCATTCCTAATAGCACGGTCCGTGTCCTTACCTCATGTGGACTGCAGTGTTTCAATATGTCAGCTCACCACCACTTTCTCAAGGCATTTAGTGATTGGCAACAAATGCTAGCCTTGCCAGTGATGGCAACACGCCAGGAATGAATAAGTAGCCTCATCATTCAACCTTTAAGTCTTGTTATGGTGTTGTAAGATTGTTTTGTGAATTTTCATACAAGCAAGTTGATAGCTGACGTTTAGCAGTTGGGTAAATTTTCAGTATTTTCGGTAAGTTTTCAAATACAACTTAAAAAGGTCAAAGTGGCTGGGCTTTACAGTGCAATGTTTCTGCTATTTCTGATTCCTGAAGAAGGGCCTGTGCCCGAAACGTCGAATCTCCTGTTCCCTGGATGCTGCCTGACCTGCTGTGCTGTTCCAGCAATAAAGTTTCAACTTCTGCTATTTCCAACAGAAATAGAAAATCAAAAACTTAAGCAATTGTTATAAAGCCTTTTAAAATGGAATCCTCACAGTTTGGAAACTGGCCATTTAGCCCAACAAGTCCACACCAACCCTCCAACCGGCATTCCACCCAGACCCATCCCCTAACCCTATAATCCTGCATTTTCCATAGCTAACACACCCAACCAACACAGCACAGAACACTATGGGCAATTTAGCATGGCCAATCTACCTAACTTGCACATCTTTGGAGTGTGGGAGGAAACTGGAGCACCCAGACACAGGGAGAATGTGCAAACTCCACACAGTCACCCGAGGGTAGAATTGAACCTGGGTCGCTGGCGCTATGAGGCAGCAGTGCTAATGACGGAGCCACTGTGCTGCCCCCAAATTTAAAAGTAAGCAATGATTTTCATTTAACTTGAATAGAATTTTCATTGGCATGCTCCCAATTACCTGTTAGTTGTTTGGGGAAACTATTTATACTCTTGCACAGGGGATTCTGCTGAAGGCAGAAGATTGAGAGATGTCCTTGTGAAACATCTACACTTCAATACTTCTGGTATTTAATTTAAATATTTGGAATTTACAGCAGCCTGGAAATTATTGTTGTTAAATGTAATAGTTAAATACTTAATGAATAGTGCAATTTTCCATTATCTGATGTTTAAATCTGGCCATTACTGTTTTTTTAAACTGCTCAATGCCCTTTTTAAAACTAGGTCAAGAAATTTCATACAAATAAGAGGTGTTGGTCGATTTGCCTTTTTTTATAAATCATCCTCTCGTTGAGATCATCAGTGTCTGGCACTTGTGTGGTGTGAACATTACTTGCCACTCATGACTGGAAATTCTCCAAATCTTGTAGCATGCAGTATTGACCTTACGATGATGTGAAAATCATTGATGAAGCAGGTGAAAAAAATGGGAGGGAACTCCTGGAACTGAAATGACCAGCTTCTAACAGTCAGAACCATCTTTCTTTGATTTGATGCATTGTTGTCACATGTACCTAAGTACAGTGAAAGGTTTTGCTTTGAATGGAGTACAGGCAGATCATACCATGCAAAGTGCATTAGGATAATGATTAGACTCCCTACAGTGTGAAAACAGGTCCTTCAGCCCAACCAGTCCACACCGACCTTCCGAAGAGTAACCCACCCAGACCCACTTCTCTCTGACTAATGCACCTAACACTATGGGCAATTTACCATGGCCAATTTACCTGACCGGCACATCTTTGGAATGTGGGAAGAATACTGGAGCACCCGGACGAAACCCACGCAGACACGAGGAGAATGTGCAGTGCTAACTATGGAGCCACCATGCCGTCCCAGAGTGAGGGATGCGATGTTACGGCTGCAGAGAAGGTGACAAAAAGCAAGGTCAACATTAAATAGGGGTGGCACGGTGGCTCAGTGGTTAGCATTGCTGCCACACAGTACCAGGGTCCCAGGTTCAATTCCAGTCTTAGGTGACTGTCTGTGTTGAGTTTGCCCATTCTCCTCGTGTCTGTGTGGGTTTCCTCCGGGTGCTCCAGTTTCCTCCCATAATCCAAAGATGTGCAGGTCAGGTGAATTGGCCATGCTAAATTGCCCATAGTGTTAGGTGCATTAGTCAGAGAGAAATGGGTCTGGGTGGGTTATTCTTCGGAGGGTCGGTGTGGACTTGTTGAGCCGAAGGGCCTCTTTTCACACTGTAGGGAATCTAATCTAAATTTGAGAGATCCATTCAGATGTTTAATATCAGCGGGGAAGACGCTGTTATTCAATCTGTTGGTTTGTGTGTTTCAGTTTTTGTATCTTTTGCATGACATAAGAGGTTGGAAGAGATTATAACGAGGGTGTTAAGTAGTTGCCAGGGGAGAGCTTCCCCTCTGATCCCTATTGATGTAATTTTTATGGTCTTGATGTCAAGGGCAGTCACTCTCACCTCACCTCTGGAGTCCAGCTCTTGTGCCCATGTCTGTGCCAAGGTGGTAGGGGAACTTGGAGCCAAGTGGACAAATTCTGTTTAACGCTAGTAGGTAAACAAAAGCTGTTGCAAAATGTTAATCTGTTCTTTTTTTCTGCATCAATTTTATATAATAATGTAGAGCAACTTCCAGCAAGTTGTAAATATAGTTATTATGCAAACTTTCAGGCTGACTGTGTGCCTTACATTTCCTTTCACATATCTGTTAACTTTCAATAATCAGACAGGCTTTCACTTGTTGAATGCTACTCACCTCAGGCTTGACAATGACAGTTTGGAGAATGAGCACAAATCCAACCACAAGAATAAGAATCCTGAAATGCAATAAAAACCCAGAATAATGCAGGAATGCAATGAAATTGGATGCATGTTTTTGTTTTCTTTATGCAATGTAGCAACTTTATATTTTTTTCATTTTCTCTCTGGCTAATTAATCTTTAATTTCCCTGTGCTGTGATACTTCAGATCACTGCTTCATCTTTTGTGATGGACTTTAAATTCAAGTCTTCCCTCCTCCACTTGATCCTGGCAAGACAGAAGTTTTGAAACAGCATTGCTGGGTAAGAACAGCAATTCACATTAAATGGAAAATAAAATAAATCCCCTGCAAAAGGGCAAAGTCAGGTTCATGCTCCAGGTCAACGAGCTTTCTTCAGAATCCAAGGAAAGCAACCAACCTAAAACATTAACCTTACCTCACTGTCTCAGAGGCTGGCTGGTAGTATTTCCAGCATTTTCTGTCTTTATTTGCAATTTCTACACTCTCCAGCTTATTTCTTTTTGCTAACTATTGGAACATAGTTGCTTCTGAGTCTCAAAGCTGTAACAGCTTGAATGAGTGCACTGCAATATTCTTACCTGCTCAAAGATTATGGAACCATTTACTTCGTAAGTGGTTTTGTGCTTACCTATGTGTAAAATGATGACTGGAGGAAATGGAGCATTGAGCAGATAATGGGGAATTGAGCAACATACAAGTATCATTGGGAATGGAAATACACAAAGGGCTAGCTCTGGGGAGTGGGACTGAGATGCTGAAATATAATTCAGCCAAGCTCTGCCTCAGCCCCAGGTGCGTACACTACCCTTTGAATAATATGAATCTGGAGTTTCACGAAAGCAGCTTTTGTAATAACTTGGCCAAAGTGCGGTGGACCTCATGTGTCCATAAATGGGATTTGCTGTCTGCCTTCTGGAAAAGTTATGGAGTGAAACAGGAATGGCTCTGAGAAAGCCCCTATCTGTACAGGCTGCCACTTTTGACATGGATGCCGAAATCAATCAACCTTCCTGTTGGAAAATATTGTACTGTTCAACCTGCCGCACTTCATAGCACATGGATACCAACAAATCAGGATGGCCTTTGTTCCAAATTGGCTCAGCCTGTAATAAAATATTAACAAATGGCAAGCAAGGCAGGCCATCTGACAGATTGCTCAGAATAAAAAGGCTTCATCTGCGACTCCCTGAACTCAGTGCAAAAAGTGGACAACACTGCATCAATGTCATTTTTTATGGATTCGAGTCCACTGTCTTTATGGAGTTTGCACATTCTCCCGTTGTCTGCATGGGTTTTCCTCTGGGTGCTCCAGTTTCCTCCCAAAGATGTGCAGGTTAGGTGGATTGGCCGTGCTAAATTCCACATAATGTCCACGGATGTGTGCATTAGCCATGAGAAATGTAGTGTTACAGGGATAGGGTAGGGTGGTGGGTTTGGGTGCTGTTTGGAAGGTCACTGTGGACTTGATAGGTCAAATGGCTTGCTTCCACACTGTAGGGATTCTAATGATTCACAGCTGATGAGTGCTTCACCACAGTGAATGTAATGGCCAACAATAAGATGACGTCAAATGGAATAGGAGGAGCTTATGTGATGCATAAACACTGATGGGGGCTTGTTAGAAGGTTATTAGCTATGTCTGTGCTCTAGAATTCTATGTACTGTACAAATTGGGGCTGGTACCTACATGCACAGCACTCCCTGAGTGTCAGAGGAGCAGCAGAAATGGATTTCCTCAGAGTTAAAAAAAAGTGAAGACATTCAAGGCATCATATCAGGAGTTTCAGCAAATATCTGCAAAATGTTGTGCTATAATTGACTATTCAATTGCCTTCTCAGTACAAAGCTAATCAAAGATCATGATGAAAATTTTTTCTATAGAGATGTAGAAATCAATTCAAACTTCCAAACCAGGCCAAACTAGGTCACCTTAGCTTCAATTGTTACTCTATACTGCGTTCTCTGATGCTGTTGGACAAGGGAAATCAAACTCAACAAATCCTGATCACTGGACATCAACTCCTGCATTGGGGCTAACTGTTGAAGCCTAGTTGTTCTGAAATTTTAAGCCTTTCTCCCTCCACAGACGCTCTCTTTCATGATGTCAGGACAAAGTGCTTCACAGCCAATTACATGCTGTTGCATGGTAGTTGCAGCTGGAGGAAACTTGGCAGGCAATGTTCACACAGCAAGCTCCCACAAAACAGCAATATGATAATCACCAGAACATCTATTTTCATGGTATTGGTTGAATGATTAATATTGGCCCCGACAGTAGGGCTGATTCCCATATGCTTCTTGGAAATAATACTTTGGGATCACATACATCCAGCTGAGGAGGCAGGTAGGGACTTCAGTTTAGTACCTCATTTGAAAAAAAAAGAATGCCACTCTCAACAGTGCAGCCTTTCCACCGTGCTGCACTTATGATTCAAGATTCAGGCTCTAAAGTATGTTGAACCCAGAGACTGGAGTGCTCTGTGAGCCACGACTAACCTCACATTGTAAGTAAACAATGCTCTGGACTTAAAAACACCCTCAGTTTTCTTGAGATCTATCAGAAAATGCTGCGCTGAAAGCTGTACATGTCAGTCTACTTGAGATTGTGTTTCTGTCAGCTCTAGCTTCAGCTGAGCTCTGCAATGAGACACTAATATCAGTCATTGCTTGTTCGGGAAATGTAAAATCATATAAGAAATATGTGCTGTCATGTTGATATCTGTAATATATTCAGTGAAGCTGCTGTGTTAGTCAAGAAAAAAGACGTCCATTGTTCCTATCGGCAGACTATAATTAGGGATTATTTCACGAATAATGAATATTATCACTCACTAACCAAAACTGGCTTGGTATAAAAAAGCAAGCATTGTCGTGAAAGCACGTAACTATTTGCCATTGTCATTACGGAGTGTGACTGGGAATGCGAATTACTCTTTTTCTCATTCATTTCTAATTCTTGTTTGTCTTGCCTAAACAGCTCAGTGCACACTGAAGATTCAAAATTAATTTGAATCCTTACCTTGGGAATGCTCAGCCAATCAGGTGTAAATCTATTCTCAAGCTGACTGACCGGTGGACTTTTGTTTTAACAATACAAAATGAAACAATTTACCTCCAGGTTTGCCAATTAGGATGATTAGGATCATTCTTTCAAGACAAGTTCGATGGCTCAGTTTCATTGTGGGCTTTGTGTTGGAAATGGACAAACCTGAACTAGAGCAATTCTCTGGCTGAATATTTCATGGAGCCTGAATTGTTGACCAAAAGCATATTGTCTGCTATTTGTACAGGACTTAGAGTTATAATAGATAATAAGCAACCATTTGTAGAGCGACAGAATATGCCTTAATACTAGTGCAGGTAGCTCATTGGGACCAGATTCCAGCCTCTGGCGACTGTGTGGAGTTTGCACATTCTCCCTGTGTCTGTGTAGGTTTCCTCTGGATGCTCCAGTTTCCTCCCACAGTCCAAAGGTGTTCAGGTTAGGTAGATTGACCATGCTAAATTGCCTGTAGTGTCCAGAGATATGCAGGCTTGGTGGATTAGCCATGGGAAATGCAGGGTTAGAGGGCAGGGGGTTTGGGTCTGGGTGGGATGTTCTTTGGAGAGTTGGTGTAGATTCGATGGGCTGAATGGCCTGTTTCCACACTAGGAATTCTATGATGATACTAAATGCACATGGACCTAATTTTCTCTTGCCCAGTCACTCAAGCTAATGAACTGAACAATGAATCCTGGGATATCTCACCCATATGCAATGTTGTCCCATTTAGTTTCTACCTCCTGAGCCTCTGAGGTTTGAAGATTTCACATTTGTGACAAAGAACAGAATCTAGTCGCATGATTCACTAAACCTACATCTCCAAACAGTTTCTCATTCCAAATGTCCTCTGCACCATCGCATGTTGTTGAAAAGGTTTGACTTTATCTGCAGCTATTCACTGTGTAAATACAGGTTGAGATTAGATGCCCCATAATTTTTTTTTTTAATGACACTTGTGCTTATGTCAAAAGTAAAACTACTTTGGATGTTGGAAAACAGAGATGCTTCTTCTACTGTGTAATGACACTTTTGAAATCCAAACCCTTTTAGAAGTTTCCACCTTGCCAAAGCAGACAAGCACAAGTGCCACCTTATGACCTTCTCAAGGCTCATTTTCACTGTAATCTCAAAGTCTGTTAGTTGCAACCATCAAACTCATTCTACAGCTAATTGTTGCAACTATCATATGCTCAGTGCCAAGTGCCCAGAGGTACAAAAGATAGTGTTCTAAGCCATTGAGCCAGCTAATTGCCCATGCGCATGAGAATATGCAGGTGAAAAAGGTGTAATAAATCTTACAGGACTCAGTGTAGCTACCTTTAATGTCACCTCGGAACATTGCTGAGACAATATATCTCCCTTATTGCAGTTGTCCAGGTTAATGCTACTTTTCCTGTAGCTTTGCCGGTCTCTAATAGTATTTTTATCTGGTATCATTAGTCCAGTATCAATTCTGGCTGGTTTTGTCATTTCACAGAAACCTTTTAATTATTATCTTTCCTGTCAAAGATCAGTTCCCTGGAAACCAAACCTGCACAATAGCAGTCACTTCACTGGCTGCCTGTATGAGTGATTTTATTGCTAAATGATTCATGTTGAATGTCGCTCGAAGGAAATTGGAACTGCAGGGTCTTGAAACACTCTTGATCTGGTGATCTATTCATATGAGATTGTCATATTCCCTCTGGAGAAGTATACGTCAAATTTGTAGCAACACATCCTGGCACCATATGCCCTGTGATCTGAAATTAAACATCACAATACTGTCCACTCACCTTCTCCTCTCTGTTGGCAACATCACAGTACAGACAGAAATAGTGGTGGGTTGAAATTGCCACAAATTACTCTCCTCTCTTTGCTAGAAAGTGGGAAACTCACAGTACAGCTGTTTATTCATTACGGCTTCAAAGTCTCCTCTCTCTTCTGCATTTAGAGATCCCACATAAAATGAGTTTGGTCAGGCTAAGCCCTGTTCACAGTGAATACCAAGACACTTACAGTCATAGAGATGTATAGCACGGAACAGACCCTCTGGTCCAACTCGTCTATGCCGACCAGATACCCTAAATTCATCTAGATCTGTTTGCCAGCATTTGGTCCATATCCCTCTAAACCTTTCCTGTTCATACACCCATCCAGAGGCCTTTCAAATGTGATTGTACTGGCATCCACCACTTCCTCATTCCATATACGCACCACCCTCTGCATGAAAACGTTACCTCTTTCGTCTCTTTTACATCTTTCCCCTCTCACCCTAAATCTATGCCCTTTAGTTTTGGAATCCACCATCCCCCACCCACCCATCCCCAGTCCAAACCACGTCGTGGGGAAAAGAGCTTGTCCATTCACGCTATCCATGCCCCTCATGGTTTTATAAACCGCTACAAAGTCACCCCTCAGCCTCTGACGCTGCAGGGAAAACAGCCCCAGCCGACTCAGCCTCTCCCAATAGCTCAAATCCTCCAAATCTGGAAACAACCTTGTAAATCTTTACTGACCCCTTTCAAATTTCACAACATCCTCCCTATAACAGGGAGACCAGAAGTGCACTCAGTGTTCCAAAACTGGCCTAACTAATGTCCTGTACAGATGCAACATGACCTTCAACTCTTATACTGTACCCATAAGTTGCCATAAATCAGCAGGACATGGATAATGTTACTTATGGTGAGGATAGGAGTAACTACCTGCACTTGTAGCAGAGTTTCTCTTCTGAGGTTAGCTTCCTAATTAGAACATTAGAGGAAGCTTTATTCATGAAATAGAATCATGCAGTCACAGAACACAAAAGAAAATAATTTTACCCATTGTACCCTTATCCAGTTGTTCCTATTCCCCATAGCACTACAGTTTTTCCCTCTTTAAAGTATAATTGATTCCCTTTAAAAGGTGAACATTTATAACGTTCACATTGTTCTATTCCAGAAGGCCTGTGGATGAAAGATAGAACTGGAGCCAATATTTACAGACTTCGATATTTGTTTATAGAGTTATACATCACAAGCAGAAATCTCCTAACACAATGATTATATTTTTTGTCTGTATGTTTGTAGAGAGTTCAAATGAATGCCAGTTAATGTCCAGAGTCTGTATTTGATTAAGTACAATTAAAATGCTGTTAATAAAAATTCCGCTGATAAATTTTGTATTAAAAATGACATACTAATTATTGGTCAAATGAGATGTCAATGCTTTGTAACCACAGTATTAATATCAGGATATAAACACTGTCTGTGCCCAAAATTCCTGTTTAAATGGAAGTAATTTTTAAATTCATTGTTTTTTTTAATGTTAGTGTTTACACAATGCATTTCAAATAATATTAAACCCTAGAGCGAATAGATTATGAGGCAGCTGCCCGGTAATTTTTACAAATAAAGATTGAATTGTGCCCTATCTTGTATAAATCAGGCGATTTAATTGAAGGTCATATTAATCATTCATTCACATAGATATCCCAAATGTACCTGGTTAATTCATTTCAGCCATGGTGGATTGTACATGACACAGGATTGAAACTGAAAATGTGTTGCTGGAAAAGCACAGCAGGTCAGGCAGCATCCAAGGAGCAGGAGAATCGATGTTTCAGGCATGAGCCCTTTGGGCTCATGCCCAAAACGTCGATTCTCCTGCTCCTTGGATGCTGCCTGACCTGCTGCACTTTTCCAGCAACACATTTTCAGCTCTGATCTCCATCATCTGCAGTCCTCACTTTCTCTATGACACAGGATGGTGTGTACTAAATATGCTCCTAAATACCCTGAACAATGTGTTATGCTTAAATTAAAAAGTGGCATAAAAGCACCTTTTCTCAACCCACATGTGTGGTACACTTTCAGTTTACTTCAGAATGCAGAACTTGCATGTCAATAAAGGTCATTGTCCAGTGTAGGCATGTACTCCATCTTCTATCCTAAATTAGCTTTACTAAAACAACTACAATAGATATTAGCTAGACTTCTGTATTTGTGGTTTAATCAGCAGTATCTCTGAGTCAGGAGGTTTTGAGTTCAACTCCTGGTGTGAAGGCTGAGGGAATGTGGTGATGTTGGAGATGCCATCTTTCTGATGCAAGGTTAAAATGAAATCATGCCTCCTCTGTCTGATTAAAATAAGTAACAACATCTTATGAAGAAGAGCAGGACTGTTATTCCTGGTGTCTAGCCAAGCTCTTATCAAATACTGGGCATCCATGAGGCACTGGGGGTCACCACAACAGCAGAACTGTACTCCAACGCAACCTAATGGCTCAGTATATGCCTTCACTCTCCCATCACCATCAAGCCAAGGAATCAAGCCTAGTTCAATGAAGTGTGCAGGAAGGTGTGTTAAGAGCAGCATCTGACATACCTAAAAATGAGGTGACAGCCTATTGAAGCAACAACAAGGACTACTTGCATACCAAACAGTATAAGCAGCAAGAGATAGACAATTCCTCTACCAATGGATCATATTTGAGCTCTGTAGTCCTGCCACATCCAATCATGAATGGTGATGGACAATTAAACAATTCACCAGAGGAAGAAGCTCAACAGATATCCACATCGTCAATGACAGTGAAGCCCAGCAATTCAGTGTGGAAAACATAAAGCTAAAACATTTAACACAACCTTCAGCCAGAAGAGCTGATTGGACAGTCCATCTTGGCTCCCTCCAGAGCAATGAAAATACCAGTCTTTAGCCAATTCAATTCACTCCAGGTGAGATCCAGAAATGGTTGGAGGCACTGGATACTGCAAAGTCCCTGACAACATTCTGATAATAGTACTGAAGACTTATGCTCCGGAACTTGCCCCACCACTAGTCAAGCTCTCCCAGTGTAGCAACAACATGTAACAATGTGGAAATTTGCTCAGGTATATCCTTTACATCAAAAGCAGGACAAATTTGACCTGGTCAATTACCTCACCAGCAGTCTACTCTCGGTCTTTTGTAAAATGATGGAAGATTCATCGATAGTCAAGAGGCACTTTGTCAATGATAACCTACATACTGACGCTCAGTTTGGATTCCACTTGGCCCACTCACTTCTCACCTCATTACAGACTTGCTCCAGATGTGGACAAAAGAGCAAACTCAAAAACAGAATGAAGGTGACTGCCTTTGACCAATGGTGGTATCAGGGAACCTGAGCAAAACTGGAATCAATTGGAATCAGAAGAAAACTCTTCACGAGTTAGAGTCATACCTAGCACAAAGGAGGACAATTGTGGGCGTTGGAGGTCAATCATCTCAACTGTGGATGTCATGGCAGGAATTAGTATGGTAATGTCCAAGGCCCAACACTTTTAGTGGATTCATCAGTAATCATCCCTGCATCATAGGATCAGAAGGAGGAATATTCATTGATGACTGCACAATGTTCACACCATTTGTAACCCCTCAGATACTGAAGCAGTCCATGTTCAAATGCATCAAGATTTGAACAATATCCCCGCTTGGGCTGACAAGCGACAAGGAACATTCACACCACATAAATGCCAGGCAATCCCTAACTCCAATAAGAAGAATCTAATCATTGCTCCTCAATGATTAATTACCCTGTGATCACCAAATCCCCCACTATTAACATCCTGGGGGTTATCACTGAACAGAAACTGAACTGGACTCGCTGTATAAATACTATGGCGGGGAATTCTGCACTCAGTAACTCACTTCCTGACTCCACAACGTCTGTCCACCATCTACAAAGCATGACTCAGGAGGGTGATGGAATACTCCCCACTTGATTTGATTAATTTATTGTCACGTGAATTTTGTCACAAAATGCAGTGAAAAGTGTTGTTTACTTGCCTGGATGGATGCAGCTCCAACAACACTCAAGAAACTTGACACCATCCAGGACAAAGCAGCCGCTTGATAATCAAACATCATCATTATCTACCCTCCACCATCAAAGCACACTGGCAGCAGTGTGGGTCAGCCACAAGATGCACTGCAACAACTCAATAAAGCTTTTCTGAAAGCACTTTGAAACCCATGCCCTCTACCACCTAGAAAAACAAGCGCAGATATCCTGGGAATACCACGCGCGCAAGCTCCCCTCCAAGCCCCATATGTTCCTGACTTGCAATTCCTTTAATGTTCATAGAATCCCTACAATGTGGAAGCAGACCATTCGGCCCACCAGGTCCACTAACCCTCTGAAGGACATCCCACCCAGACCTACCTATCCCTGTAACCCTGCATTTACCATGGTCAATTCACCTAACCTGCACATCTTCAGCATATCCCAGATCCAATGTTCTAATTGGCACTGCCTTCTTGAACTGTCCTACCTGTCCATCTTCCTTCCCACCTATCCACTCCATCACCATCACCCCCACCTTCATCTACCTATCGCATTCCCAGCTACCTTTCCCCCAGCCACATCCCTTCTCCATTTATCTCTCAACCCCCATCTTGGGCCACCCCTCATTCCTGATGAAGAGCTTATGTTTGAAACGTCGACTCTCCAGCTCCTTGGATGCTGCCTGACCGGCTGTGCTTTTCCAACACCGCACTTTTTGACAGTGGGAAGAAACTGGAGCACCCAGAGGAAACCCACACAGTAACGGGGAGAATGTGCAAACTCCACACAGACAGTCATCCGAGGCTGGAATCAAACCCAGATCCCTAGCACTGTGAGGCAGCAGGCTAACCACTGAGCCACTGTGCTGCTCTGCGTTGCTGGGTCAATATCCTATAACTCCCCCCTTAGCAGCACTGTGGGTGTCCTTACACTTAAAGTCTGCAGTGGTTCAAGGAGGTAGCTCACCACATTTTCGCCACAGATGAACAATACATACTAGCTTAACCAGCAACATCCACACGCCAAGACAGAGTAAAAAAATCTCTAAAACCAATGTCCGGACCAGAGCCTCATTACAGTTTGTGTGATCTTGTCGTGTGCAAACTGGTGCCACTACATTGCAACATTTCCACTAAGTATTCCATTGGCTGTCAGGTGCCTAGGGACAAATATCTTGTGTTTGTGTGCAAGTAAGCTTGAGGATCGCCATAAGGGAATTTCTCCCACGAGGTTATGTCACAGCTAAATGCGAGCAAATGTTTGTCAATGAGTTGCATATGTGACACTGACAGCACACTGGCCTGAAGCAATCAGTGACTCACAGTAAATCAGCAACTGGGCCGCTCCAATTCAAAGAGAATGGACTAAAACGAAGCCATACAAAGCAGATGGTGAACTACTCGTCCTGAAGATGAAAACTATCACTTGCAATTGTAAGTGATAAACCAAGTCACATGGTTCAGACTACCATCAAACAAAACCCACTAAGTTTCTTTTAAAATAGTAGATACATTTTATGGTCAGGTTTTAAACAGCAGCGGTGTCAAATTCATCTACCTCTTGCAGTTTACACACAACTGATCTTAGAATGTAACGATGTAAATGTTACCTCTTCATTGTTGAGTCTTTAAAAGCCCTTCAATCGCAGCTGGAGGTAAGTGTTGGCAGAATGCTGCGTTACTAGCTTATACTCACTTTGTTGGACCTTTGTAACACTGACTGAAGTTCAAAGTGTTCGTTGAACAACAGGGCTCATTAGTAAGATATCCCAACTTGGTAACCATTGACTACCTTATCATGATTGGGACACAGAGTACAAGACCAAGTAGGTGTTGATAAATTTCTGCAAGGCAATCTTTAGATCTCAGTTGTAACAAAGTTTGGAGTTTTTGACACCCTATTACAGAACAAAGATGAATGTATAGAAATTCACCAGGATGATCCCAACAATGGGAAACTAAATTATAGAGTTATGGAGCTGTAGAGCATGGAAACAGACCCTGTGGTTCAACTCATCCATGCCAATCAGATATCCTAAATTAATCTAGTCCCATTTGCCAGCATTTGACCCATATCCCTCTATACCCTTCCTACTCACGTACCCATTCAGGTGCCTTTTAAATGTTGTAATTGCACCAGCCTCCACCACCTCTTCTGGCAGCTTGTTCCATACACACACCACCCTCTGCATGAAAACGTCACCCCTGAGGTCCCTTTTAAGTCTTTCCCCTTTCACTTAAACCTATGCCCTCGAATTGTGGACTCCCCCACCCTGGGGAAAAGCCCTTGCCATGAAGACCAATGTTACATAACAGGACAAAAACAAACATTGCAGCAAAAGCTCAAACTGAGCAAGGCTCACAGGACCCGAAACATTAACCCCGATTTCTCCCTACAGATGCTGCCTGACCTGCTGCGCTTTTCCAGCAATTTCTGGTTTTGTTCTGATTTCCAGCATCTGCAGTTCTTTCAGTTTTTTTTACATAAAGGGACAACACACCGAGGGCAAAGAGGAGGCACCACAAAAGCCTTCAAAACGACAAAGATTTTTATCGAGTGAGTGGTGAAAACTGTTCCCTCTGATTGAGGTGTCAATGGTGAAGAGTCGTCAAGTCAGACTAATGAAAGAGCTCTTCATTACAGAGTGATGTAGGATGGAGTGCTTTTCCCTGAGTATTTTTTTTTCCCTTTATTCATTCACGGGATGAGGGTGTCGCTGGCTAGGCAGCATTGTATTGCCTATCTCTAATTGCCCAAGGAGTGATTAACAGTCAACCCACTTTGCTGTGGGTCTGGAGTCACATGTAGGCCAGACCAGATACGCACAGCACTTTCCTTCCTTAAAGGACGTTAGTGAACCAGATGGGTTTCCAACAATCAACAATGGATTCATTAGATTCTTAATTTCAGATATTGGTTGAGTTCAAATCCACCCATCTGCCATGGTGGGATTTGAACCCAGGTCCCCAGAACATTATCTGGTTGAAGGGGAGATCATTAGCTGGACACTTGGCTTGTGATGCAGACCAATGCCAACAGTATGTGTTCAGGTCTGTATGTCTGAGGTTACCACAATGGTATCACTTTCTCAACCAATCCTGTTGTGTGAGGTATGATGGCCCTCAAGTTAAACAACCACCATTTGTCTCTCTCTCTCTCACACACACACACACATGAAAGAGCAGCCCAAAGGTTCTGTAGGATTATGACGAATTTATCTTTTTTAAAATCCTGCCTATTGAAGAAAATGTACTATTATTTCACACTGAAGACTTGCATCTAATGTGGGCAGCACACTTCTTGACCTCAGAATATCTCCCAAAGCGTTTTACAGCCAAACAGGTATCTCTGAAGTTTAATCAGTGTGGCCAATGTAATATTCAGAGAGTGGAGCAACCAATCAACACCCAGAAAGCTCCCATAAATAGCAATGTGGTAATAAGCAGCCAGTCAGATTTTGTGATATTGGACTGAGGGATCAATATTGGTCAGGCCACCAGGGAGAATTTTCCTGCTTTTCCTGGAAATAGTGCCATGGGATTTTTACATCTCCCTGAGAGGGCAAATGGGACCGCAGATTTACATCTAATTTAACAGTGTCTAGATAACACTTTCAAGTGTTAGCTTAAATTTTTAGTCTCAAATTCTGGAATGGGACTTTGACCGATAATCTACAGATTCAGGGCAAGAGTGCTCCCAGGATCAGTGCTTCTGTGAGGGAGGGAGTTTTGGTTTTGAGTGATGTGAGGCCCAAGAAAGAGCAGCACTATTCAAAACACCCATACAGTGAACACAACAGCAAGTCATGTGTTGCATCAGTTTTCACTACTAACATATCAAAACTTCAAAGAGTCAGGGGAAGAGGTGAGTGCAATGGTCGTCAGTAAAGGAGAAGGTGCGAAGGAACGTGAAGGTAGAAAAATCACCTGGGCCAGATGGACTACACCCTGGAGTTCTGAAGGAGATTGCTGGGAAGATTGTGGAGGTATTGAAGTAATCTTTCAGGAATCACTGGAGTCAGGGAGGGTCCCAAGTGCTGGAAAATGGTCAATATAACACCCCTTTTAAGAAGGGAGGGAGGTGGAAGATGGGCAATTATAAGCCAGTTAGCCTGACCTTGGTCGTTGGTAAGATTTTAGAATAACGCAATAGCCAAAAGCATCTTCCTTGGCTTGAACTCCTAGAGGCCTGAGGGGGGACAAGAGGATGGAAGTGGAACGTCCAGCCACCTCGATGTGGGTCCTGACATTGGATCGCGAGGGGCTCTGTCAGCTGTTCCTGCTGTGACTGGGTAACGATTGGTGCTGCCCTGTCTTCTTATGAGAAAGAGGCACCTTGAGTGAAGTCAAGATCCTTTGGCCCCCATTTGCCTTGTCATTGCTATTCAGTACCAAAAGCTGGGCTGATAGAGAGCAGATCTGTGAGATTTCTGGACCTGGCTACCCATCTACCCATGGGGGGGAAGCAGCCAGATGATTGCATACCTGACCTGGCAGAGTACCAACTTTCGAGTTACAAGCCTGCAGCTTTTGTGTCTGGTTTCCCAGTGCCCCTGACAAACTTGCCCACTGCTCCTGAGTCTGCTTTTGCTTACTTATGAAGACCCTAACTCCAACACCACAGGGGTCCTCTCCTGCCAGAGGGACTGGGTATGTGTCTGACTTCCTGTGATCCTCTGAGTGCCAGCGATCTCCCTCAACCGGCTGTGGAGACGTGGCAGTGAAATGCCCTCCAAATGCTCTAATCTGGCTAAAGAGATGCCAGTATCTGAGTTAGTTCAGGAGACAGCCCTGTTGGTGCATCCTCTGAAGTGCCCGTGCTTTCTTCCTCAGGGGGTGGAGGAGGGTATGACCTGTAGGGCTGCCCTCTTGACTGTCAATGTCAGAGACATCCTGCTGGTGCCTGCAGGAGACAGAAGAGAAAATGTCGCAAACAAGAGTTCAAAGTTGTTGCACGTTAACAATAAATTCACAATCGGAGTAATGGGAAAGCAGCATGACATTGAACAATGCTCAGTTTTACTCAATGGCTGGGGCATGGAGATTTCTGTATCCCCAGCAGTGTGGTCGCTGGCTTTGCTGGTGAGGACTTAGATCCACTCCTCATAGGGAATGAGGTGATGAATATCTGGCACCCCATGTCCTGCTCTGGGTCATTTTCATTTGTCATGAGATGATGAGAGGGATTGAGTGAAGTCTGAGTGGGTGGCACAGCTGTTAGCGCTGGTCTTATTGGGGGTATATCCTGACTGAGTGCGTCAGCAATGTAGAGGGCATGCAGGGTTAGTGGTGTGGAGAGTTCGGGTGGGTAAGAGGGATTAAGGGAAGATGTTGCAGTGAGAATGATACAGCGCGAGCCTTGCTAGGAGGTCAGTACAGTAGCAGAGATACAGTATAAGAGCAGGTAGTCGCACTTATCCAACAGAGCAGAGAAAGTCATGGAACATGCTGGCAGGGTCTGGGATTATGGTCTCCTCTATAGGTCCTGAGGGAAAAGGATGGCCCTTTCTGCCTTACCCCAATCACCAGGATCTGCTGATCCCTGTCTGCAAACGAGGTGCCCATTTCCTTTGTCTGCCATGTCCAGGGTGAATGTAATGAATTGCACAGGGCACCACTGACTGACTTCGCAATGGCCTTTTATAAATGGCATGGGCACCAGGGTGCCAGTATAGCCTGAGTTATCCCAGAGGTGGCAAACACTTCCAATTACAGAAAGTAGGAGAATCGGATTAACATCAGATGAGAGGGGACCGATGTCAGTCATTACTGAGGTGAGCTTGGGACAAACGTGCAGAGTCTCTGCTAGGTCCTCGTGGAGAAACACTCTCCATGAAACCCAACAAAAAGTGACACTGCCAAAATATGGGAAGGTTTAGTATCACCTTCAACTATTTCCTATTTCCCCTGACTTCAGATGTGCTTTTCAAGAATTTAACTTGAACATAGTCCTTAGTGCAATCTGATCCACCAAATACTGTACAGTGACAGCTGTAGACCAGGTAAAAGGCAGTCAGCAGCCGAACCAGGCTGACACAAATTCACAGATGTACAATCATGTTACGACACAGGGTAAACCCTCCTGCTTATATAAAACCAGCAACACAGAAAAGATTTATCACACGCAGTAATCTATAAACGTCCAAGTGGCTAAGGACTATTTAAAGTAAAAATTAACAACTTTATTTCTTGAAATGTAACAGAGAATAATTAACTAACATTTATTTATCACTCCTTCCTCTAACCTATCTGTTACCTTCCCTTCTATAATACCAGTCCAATAAAATTCCCAATTAAGATTTACAAAACCACACTTCTTATCTCAAAGCCAGGCAACTTTTCGTGCTTCTATTCAGATCTTCCTCTGTCTTCTTTTCTTCTTTTTTGGAACTTCGGCATCACAGGTTACTGATCGAAAAGGTACTTTTAAGAGAGCAATTTTGCAAGCAGTCTGTTTACATGCTGGGCTTGGCAGTTCTCCTCTCAACTGTTCAATTTTCCCCAGTCCTATACCCCCAAAGCATCAGATTGTGTCACTGATTTTTAAGATTGTCAATTCAAATTGGATTGGAGTTTGATATTTTTCAGGGTATAATTTAAACTGATTTGCCGAATTCGAATTTGTGTTTTAGTCCCATAGCAACTCAGCGAGTTCTGTTTGTTCTGAATCAAATGTTACTTTGTAAATTCTCCAGCACTTGGTACACTCGCCAAGTCCTTCACTCTCTTAAAGGTACACCCACATCTTCATAAACCTCCCCCCTTAAGAAAAAAAAATGAACCATTATAATGAAAAGATGGCTTCATTTTGTTTTCTCTACTTTTAAAACACATTACCCTAACATACAGATAACTTTAATATAAGTTCACCTTAACTTTTTCCCATATACCTATATATGTATAACATTAAATAAAGACAAATCTCCTCTAAACTCTATCAGTTAAATCCGCAATAACGCTTTTGCGATTACATTCGTCCAACCCACAACATGTAGGATTTTTAAATTAAAAGCCTGTTACATAAGACTCCAACAAAATAGTCTCATATTCTTGCCTTTAAAATGTTCTAAGAATGTAAGCAGATTGTGGTCAGTGTACACTACCACCTCCGACACATTGTTCGTGATGTATATACTAAAATGGTGTAAGGCCAGTACCAAACTCAATCGTTCCTTTTCAATTGTGGCGTAGTTCCTTTGGTGGATGTTGATCTTCAAAAAGTAACCAACTGGGGAGTTCAATCCCATCCTCATCTTCCTGTGGGAGTACAGCTCCAACTCCAACGTCACTAGCATTGATGGTGACTTTAAAAGGTTTTGAAAAGTTTGGTGTTGCTAAAACTGGTTTGGTGGTTAATATTGATTTCAAATGGTTGAATGCCTCCTGGCATGGCTCTGCCCACTGAAACGTTGTGTTCTTCTTCAGCAAATTGGTTAATGGTGCCACTATACTGCTGAAGTTTGGAACAAACTTCCGACAGAATCCACTGGGTCCGAAAAATCGAAGCACCTCTTTCTTCGAAGTTGATCTTGGAAGTTCCTCGATGGCCTTTGTCTTTGCATTCCATGGTGTCAACCTTCCATGACCGAATTTATGTCCCAAGAACGTCACCTCTGCTTTTGTGAATTCTGTTTTATTTAAGTTTATCACCAGTTTTGCTTCTTGTAGTCGTTCAACAAGCTCTGCCAACTGTACCATGTGATCTTTCCAGGACTTACTAAAGATCACTACATCATCCAAATAGACTGCACCGTTTGTTAACCCAGCCACAACTCTGTTCATGAGTCTTTGGCGGGTGCGTTCTTCATTCCAAAGGGCATCACTTTAAATTGATATAACCCATTTGGAGTTACAAATACAGAAATTTCTTTTGCCGTCTCTGATAAAGGTACCTGCCAGTAACCACACATTAAGTCCAACTTGGTGATGTAACTGGCTTGTCCGACTTTCTAGATACAGTCCTCCAATTTAGGAATTGGATATGAGTCCGATTTTGTAATGTCACAGAAATTTGAGGGTGCATACATGAGGATCAGTGGTCGGCACAACATCGTGGGCTGAAGGGCCTGTTCTGTGCTGTACTGTTCTATGTTCTATGTCATTGACCTTCCGATAATCCATGTAGAATTGAGTCCCATCCAGTTTGGGAACTAAGACTATTGGTGAGCTCCATTCACTCTGGCTTGGTTCGATGATGTTCTTGTCGAGCATGGCCTCCAGCTCCATCTGGACCTGTCTGGCTTTGAAAGGATTAAGCCGATAGGGGTGTTGTTTTATCAGAGCAGTATTTCCTATGTCTGCTTTGTGTACAATAGCATTAGTCCTCCCCATCTAATTCTTACATATGTCCTTGTACTGTAGTAATAAATCTTTCAACTCCGTTCTAAGCTCCTGAGACAGACAGTTTACTAATCTATCCCAATCTTCAAAGACTTCTTCATTTTTAAATCTATTTTATATCAAAATCCACATCATTTGGATTTGATTCCTCACCCTGAGGGGCAGTAACTAACACCTGTTTCTCCAGGTCATTTTCTCCAGTATAATACGGTTTCAATATGTTCACATGACATACCCGATACCTTTTTTTCCTATCTGGCATCTTTACTAAATAGTTCACCTGACACACCTTTATCTCAATTTGATAGGGATCACTAAATCTGGTTTTGAAGGGATCTCCTATCACTGGTAACAGTACTAACACATTATTCCCTTGGGAAAACGTCCAAGTCTCAGAGCTTTTATCTGCCACCTACTTCATTCTATACTGTGCCTCTTTAAGTACTATTCAGCTAACTCACCTCCTCGATTTAGTCTCTCTCTCACCTCCAATACATAAGCTAAGTCTCTTGGTCCTGTCAAGTTTTCATTAATTAATTTCAAAGGGCCTCACACTTCATGACTGCATATTAACTCAAAGGGAGTAAATTGAGTAGATTCATTTGGGGCATCTCTAATGGCAACCAAAACTAATGGGATATCTTTATCCCAATCATTCCAATAATCCGGACAGTATGCTCTCAACATGGTCTTCAAGATCTGATACCACCTTTCTAAAGTGCCCTGGGATTCAGGATGATACACACTGGATGCAAAGAGCTGAATACCTAAGCTATCCATAACCTCCTTAAACAGCAAGCAGTAAAATTTGACCCTTGGTCCGACCGAATCTCTCTGGGTAGCCCATACCATATGAAAAAAGCTACTAACTCCTCTGCTACCATTTTTGCCTTGGTACTCCATAATGGAATTATCTCTGGAAATCTGGTAGACACATCTATTATGGTTAACGGGTTTGCACTTTTAGTTCTTGGGAGGGGATTAACACAATCAATTATAACCCACGTGAAAGGCTTTTCAAATGCAGGAATTGGCAACAAAGGGGCTGGTTTATTAACACCTGTGGCTAATCGACCATTTGGCATGTATGACACATACGGCAAAAGTTAACTACATCCTTGTGCATTCCAGGCCAATAAAATGTTATTGTATCTTAGCCTGAATCTTTCGTACCCCAAGGTGACCTTCTACAGGTAGTTCATGTGCTACCCATAACATTTCCTGTCTGTATGCTACCGGCAACACAATCTAGTGCACTTCGGCCCATTGCTCCTCTGCACTAACCTGCTATGGTCACCATTTCTGCCTTAGGATTCTATCTTTCAGATAATAGCCCGCCGGAATATTCTCTGCCTCCTTTTCAGAGTACGCATCACATTTTAACTTTTATCATCTTGTCTTGCTGTTGCAAGTCTCTTAGTCTTTCAGGACTAAACACTTCTGTCTGACTCTCTGCCTGTTCAGGTTTTTCCTGCACCATTACGTCAAACAGGGTGTCTGCTCAACTGAACCTCAACTCCTTCATCTTTCTCTTTACTTTTTGCTTTGTGCTGTGACTTATGATAATGGGACCTGGTTACCACACAGTCTGGGAAAATACCAGGATATTTCTGTTTTTAACTCCTTATTTTCTCGGTCTTCCTTGGGCTTCTCCACAACAAGGGGTGTCACTCCCACTTTGCATCCTGTCAAATCATTCCCAAGAACAAACTGAATTCCTGGAACTGACACTCTGTCAATCTGTCAATCACTCCCACTGTAACTTCCCCAGGCTTAAGTTGGCACTCCAACCTCATCTTACATAGGGGAACGCTAAATTTCCGTCCATCTAACCCAGAATTTACCATCCTCAGAAAGAGTGCATACTCGCTCATCCCTTACTATCAGCGACTGGTTAGATCATGTATCTCTCAAAATTATAACTTCTTGTCCTTCTCCACCTGTTCTTTCTGAGTAAACTTTACCCACAGAGGCAAATTCTTGTCGAGAACAGGTACTAACTCCATACCCAGCCCTTGCCTCGGCTGTGCACTCTCCTGCTGCTCTTCGTGGGGTCTCCTTTACGACCTTCACTAATGCCATTGGCTTAGCGTCTTTTACCACATCTTTTCTCACAGCACTGTGTCTTTACGTGTCCCACCTTCTGGCAGTGAAAACACTTTTCCCAGTGCCCTTCTGAAACCACCGCCACTGTAATTTTCTGTGTCCCACTCCATTACAGTGAAAACACCTGAGGCCTTTCACCTCCTATCCATCCCCTTGGGTTTCTTTAACCTGTGGTAAAATATTACCAGTGTTCTCTAGTCTTGGTTTCATAGCATAGGATTTCCCCTTCTCCCAACTTCCATCCCTCACAGGACAAAATTCTGGCTGGAAGCTTGTCTTATGCACCAGCATATACTCATCTGCTAATTCTGCTGCCCTTCTCAGTACTTGAACTTTCCGTTCCTCCACATGAATTCTTACCATCTCTGGAAGTGCGTGTTTAAACTCCTCAAGCAGAATAATCTCTCTGAGAGCCTTAAGCGTCCTATCTATTTTCAAAGCACGATCACTGATCAAAATGACTATGTTTAATTCTTTCGAACTCAACATAAGCCCGATCTGGTTCCTTCTTTGTGTTTCTGAACTGCTGTCTATATACTTCTGGTACCAACACATAAGCACTTAAAATAGCCTGTTCAACCTCTTCATAATCTCTTAACACCTCATCTGACTGCGCGGCAAATACCTCACGAGCTCTGCCTACCAGTTTAGTCTGAAATAGCATTACCCACAAATCCTCGGACCACTCCATCTGCCTAGCCAATTTTTCGAATGAAATAAAGAAGGCTTCAACATCTTTCTCATCAAAATGTGGCAGAGTTTTGACATATTTATATATATCACTACCTTCTCTTTTAATCTTCATCCTGTTAATTTGACTTTGGTGACTAAGTCACAACTTCTCAAGTTCAAATTCTCTCTCTTTCGCTCTCTTCTCTCTTTCTCCCTCCCTTTCCTCTCTCTCTCTTTGCTCAGTCAAGAACCTTCTCTCGATCTTTTTCCTCTCTCTTTTTCTTCTCTCTCTCGTTCTCTTTCTCTCTCCCTCTCTCTTTTCTTTCTCTCTCTCGCTCTCTCTTTATCTTCTAGCTCCATTTTCCTCAATGGTAATTTAAGTTTTTCTACCTCTATTGTACTTGTCCAATTCTCTGACACACCTACGTGTTTGAGTAACTCCCTCACAATTTCAGCTTTTGTCCTTGGTAAAACCCAAATCTAACTTCTTTGCTAATTCTAAAAGTATGCCCCTTTTCTTTCCTTTTAAGCTTTCTTGGCAAATCTGAGAATCATCTTCAAATCCCAGAACCTCTTCAGCAATTTTAAGAGCCATTTCTCTCACTTGTAATTTAAACAACCACAAGTCACCGAAATTAAACAAATTGTCTCACCTACATTTTATTTAAAGATCTAGGGCACTAACCTGCAAGTGTTTAAATCTTCTGGGATGTTTCGTACCCCCAAATCTATTCAAATCTGTCTAGACCAGTTCAAGTCACAGACCCGAGCCCCCAAACTGTTATGACATGGGGTAAACGCTCCTGCTTAATTTAAACCAACAACACAGAAAAGATTTATCCCCCGCAGTAATCTGTAAAAGTCAGAGTGGCCAAGGACTGTCTAAAGTAAAAATCAACAACTTTATTTCTTAAAGTGTAACAGAGAATAATTAACTAACAACTGTTTACCACTCCTTCCTCTAACCTATCTGTTACCTTCCCTTCTATAATACCAGTCCAATAAAATTCCCAATTAAGATTTACAAAACCACACTTCTTATCTCAAAAGCAGGCAGCTTCCGTGCTTCTGTTCAGATCTTCCTGTGTCTTCGTTTCTTCTTCTTAGGAATTTCTTTGTCACAGGTTACTGATCGAAAAAGTACTTTTAAGAGAACTATTTTTCAAGCAGTCTGTTTACAGGCTGGGCCTAGCAGTTCTCCTCTCAACTTCCCCGGTCTTATATCCCCAAAGTATCGGATTGTGTCATTGGCTTTTAAGATTGTCAATATACACAATTCAAATTGGATTGGAGTTTGATTTTTTTCAGAGTGTAATTTAAACTGATTGGCCGAATTCGAATTTGTGTTTTTGTATCATAGCAACTCAGCGAGTGCTGTTTGCTCTGAATCTTACCTTGTACTCGGTGTTCTTGCCAAGTCCTTCACCCTCTTAAAGGTACACCCACATCTTCATAACAATCAGGACAAAAATAAAGACTGTGTAAACTGCAACATTGCCAGGATTATATGTTCCTGGCAAGACACTTGATAAATGTTGATGAAAGCAGTGAATTTATCAAGTCAGCAGCACAAAGATGCAAAGACTGAAAAGAATTGAACACTATGTTACAAGATTGTGAGAAAACTCTTCAGCCAGTGTAACCGCATCCTTTTCAGCCTTCCCGCTCCCAGTTTCAAGGTCTAGCTGTTTTGGCATTGGGTCCAATATGTTCACATGAGCCATCCTTGTTAACAAGCCACTCCAACTGTCAGTCATTCTGCAAAAAGGAGTACCTCCTGATATCTAACAAACAGTACTTTTAAATCTCATCTTTAGGTGCAAGCTGTGATGTTTGTCTTTTTAACTTTGCTTTGTGTTTTTCTGAACTACGGTTATACTACATACAGCTGTAACGTAAATTTTTCTTTTCATTTCTCTATTCTGTAACTAAGGAGTGTATCTTGGTACCTTTGTATCTAGGTTGGAGGATTTGAGCTATAGGGAGAGATTGAACAGGCTGGAGCTGTTTTCCCTGGAGTGTCAGAGGCTGAGGGGTGAGCTTATAGAGGTTTATAAATCATGAGGGGCGTGGATAGGATAAATAGACAAAGTTTTTTCCTTGGGGTGGGGGAGTCCAGAACGAGAGGGTATAGGTTTAGCGTGAGAGGGGAAAGATAGAAAAGAGACCTAAGGGGACAGTTTTTCATGCAGAGGGTGGTATGTGTATAGTATGAGCTGCCAGAGCAAGTGGTGAAGGCTAGTACAATTACAACATTTAAAAGGCATCTGGGTGGCTATATGAATAGGAAGGATTTGGAGGGATATGGGCCAGGTGCAGGCAGGTGGGACTAGATTGGATTGGGATTTCTGGTTGGCATGGACGAGTTGGACCGAAGGGTCTGTTTCCATGCTGGGCATCTCGATGACTCTATGATCGTGCTGTAAGTGATGACTTATAAATGTTTCACTATGCTCATTTGCATACATGTGACAATCAAGCTCATTCAATTCAATTCAGCCAGCACATTTTGGAATGTGGGCAGCTGAACTGCCTTCAGTTTACCAGGCAGAAGGCACTTAATAAATGAAGCCAATTGCTCTGTCTGACCTTTGTGTTCCTCAGATACAGCTTCATGCGCCAAGATCTTTGTTGGATACCTGAATCCTCGTCATGTGCTTACAGTGAAACTCAATGCTATGATACTGTGCTACAGACGTCATGATCAAGAGGCCTGGGACTGAAGATAAACATTCAAATTTCACCACTCAAACAGGTCAGAAGTTAAATTTAGTTTGTTAAGTCAATCCAGAATGGATAATGTCTGTGGGGACATAATTCCTGACTGCTGCCTCTCGTCCATGGCTACATCCACACCCAGGTGTCCTTGGAAAAGGGAACACAAGGATCCGACAGCACGCTCAAGTGTTTCAAGAAAGGTAGGCACCATAGGGGCTGCAGCGCATTATCTTCCACTCCAAGACTATTTCGATTTAGTTCTCACCTTTGTATTCCCGCTCGTTTTGTTTTGGTTATTGAGAGTATTTGTGAATTGTTATTTGATTTAATTTGCTAATTGCGTGGTTCGGTGATGGGTCATCAGGAAAAAAGACAGCGTCAGTAATGGTGACCTGGAGCTATCAGATTCTTGTTGAATATCCATTTGGTTCACTAATGTCCTTTCAGGAATAAATGTGCCATTCCTTCCTGGCCTGACTTACATGTGACTCCAGACCCATGGCAATATGACTGACTCGTAAATATCTGAAATTGCCCAAGAAGCCATCATTTTTATTCATGGAGGTTTACTAGTTCCTTCTCAGGAAGCTAATAACGCTGAATTGCAATAATTCTAAGAAAGATTTTTTAAAAATACAATATTAAGGATGTAGGGTTTTCTTATGTAAAGAAAGCAACTTTTAAAACTGGTGGCTTTCTGAACTTGAAACATAACAAAAATGAACAAAGGGTTTCAATATATCATGAAATGCAAGTAATTTGATCCAAAAATCTGTTTATTTGACACTAGTGATTCAAATGTAAGACATTAAAAAAAATTGGTTCCTCGGTGGTTCAGCTGCTAATTGCAGTTCCCAGTGTGGGAGCAGCCAGACAGAAAAGATGTTCCTGGGTCAGCTTGAGTCATCTGTGACTGAGACATTTCGAGGACAGTTGAGCTCGGTAATTTTCAGCTAAGGCAGGAGGTAAAGCAGCCAGGTCTCAACAGGGAGCAGACTCGAGTTTCTCTGGCTGGAAGCCAACATGGACAAGATGGACCAAGTTGGCTAATTCTGCACTGCAGACGTTGAGGGTTCCTGACCGTTGTCCGAGGAGTAGTCTTGGTAAGGCCTGTACGTATAGGCATCAGGTGAGTGCAGCATTGAGTTAAACTGGATACCCTCATGTTAGCATTTCACTAGTGAAACTCATGAAAGCTGGACAAGAGACAAGACAATATTCAGGGAACCACACACACCGGCATTTTCACTGGGATCAAGTTCACGAGAAAGGAGGAGAACAACAGCCAACCCCCATTTCTAGATGCAATGGTTACAAGGATACATGATGGTGAATGCACAACAAAAGTGTACAGAAAGACCACACCCACCAATCAGATCCTAAACTACAACAGCAACCCTCCAAACACCCATAAAAGTAGCCACATTAGGATCCTGTTCAAACACACAACAGCACCCCAGAACTGGGAAGAGAGGAAGAAGAACACCTATAGAAAGTCTTTGCTGAAAACGGATACCCCTCACAGCTTCGTCCGCAGATGCCTGACGGACATGCAATACCAAGAAGACACGCCCCACCATGCTGGCTACTCTCCCATACATTAAAAACATTTCAGAACTGACAACTAAACTGCTGCGACCAGCACACAACCCAACAACCACACTCAGACAGCGGCTTACCAGAATAAAGGACCCAATACCCACTAAGTACAAGGCGAATGGAATTTACCAAACTGCCATGCAGCGACTGCACTAAGCACTGTGCAGGACAAACAGGTAGACAGCTGCATCCATGAACACCAACTAGCAACTAAGCGACACGACCAACTCTCCCTGGTATCCACGCACATGGACAAGAACTATGAGTTTGGCTGGGACACCACAATGATATTAGGACAGGTTAAAACAAGGACAGCAAGGGAATTCCTGGAAGTGTGGTACTCATCCTGGGACTCCATCAACAAACACATTGAGCTGGACTG
Organism: Chiloscyllium plagiosum; assembly: GCF_037043375.1. Taxonomy (NCBI): domain Eukaryota; kingdom Metazoa; phylum Chordata; class Chondrichthyes; order Orectolobiformes; family Hemiscylliidae; genus Chiloscyllium; species Chiloscyllium plagiosum. The sequence goes on along the minus strand of NW_028270181.1, from coordinate 19,276,634 downwards.
ATACACAAACCGCTGCAATGGAGAACCATAACTGGCACCACCTGGAAACAGCTCAAACAGAACCACATCAATTCAAACTGCAAGAGTATAGCAGTACTTCACAGGAGGCAACACAGCACTGATGATATCACCGAGAAAGGGAAGAAAACAGCTGCCAACAAACCTACCAGTGCGGCGAACAGACCAACAACAAATCCAACCAACTCCCAAGTTACAGATCCTCACAAAAACTTCATTCAAAGAGTCCTCTTCCAATATGAGCTACTGCTACCTTTGAAAGCATCGAGAATCCCTAGTTAACTCAACATGCCATACACTCTAAAAAGGAGCTGTACTGATCAAGAAGACTTGCCAACACCTTGCGAATAAAAGTCAATAATGTGTTGTGTGCTACAATGAAAAGATAATGTTCATTGTATGTTAAGACGCAACATTTGGGATTGTGTTGTGAGAATGGGCTTTTATTTGACACGCAGGTTTGAGACTGTATAGAAATCACTTGTTTGGGTATTTCTCCCTCAGTGGGATACACGCTGCTGAGATTTAGTGTGGATGTCTGCTGCCTTTCCCCAGTTTAAAAAAAAGCACAAACTAGACCAATGCAATTTTTAACCTTACTGAATGAGGAACAAGGTTGCATATGGGCTTAATAACAAGGAAGGAATATAGTGTGTGCACTGCAGGGAGGATGAATCACAGTGGCAGATTGCACTATGCCCCAATTTACAGAACAATTTCACCATCTGAGTCAGTTACTATTACTGTGCGGAATAATTACCCTGAGAAGTTGTGGAACAGTTGATTTCAATAAATTGTGCCATATAACAGTCCTGCCAATCATCCTCCGACCTGTTTTGCTTTCAGAAGTGAAAGGAATTCACTCTTGAACATGGCAATTGACAACAAGCAACCCAGCAGCAAAAACCTAAATCCCAGAATGGCTTTGGCTTGGTCTCCATTAAGAGCCTGGGGAGGACACAGGCCTTGTTCTCTCACTAAACTGTCACCCACAGGTTGTTTACTTGATTCATAACACTGGAGTACAGCTGGTGACCAGTTCCTGTAGGGGCATGTGTAGGAAGCTAAACAAATAAAAGTAAGTGATTAAAGAAACTAATTGTGCAATGTGTTGGAACAAAGACTTGGAGCTACAATACCAATTGCTGATTTATCCTTTATTGCAAGACAAAGGAACATTTAGACAGAAGAAGAAACTAATGCCCATTTTGTTCATCTTTTACTTCACGGTAACTGTGTGAATCATACAATTATAGAATCCCTACAGTGCAGTAAGAGGCCATTCAGCTTATCGAGTCTGCACCAGCCCTCCTAAGAGCAACCCACCAAGACCCAGCCTTATCCCTGTAACTATGTATTTCCCATGGCTAACCCTACTAGCCTGCACATCCCTGGACACTTCGGACAATTCACCATGGCCAACCTGCATATTTTCGGACTGCGCGAAGAAACCAGAGCACCCAGAGAAAACCTGCGCAGTCAGAGGAGAATGTACAAACTCCACACAGACTGTCACCCAAGGTTGGTTTCGAACCTGGATCCCTGCTGCTGTAATGCAGCAATGCTAACCACTCTTAATGGATAAGGGAGCTTTTGACTATTTGTGAACAAATGACGACAAACTAGTCCATTTAGAATTTTAAAAATACAGCACTGGGACCTAGACAAACTGACCTTACCAGAACAGTACCTTCAGTTCTAAAGAAGTCATAAAACAAAGAACTGGAGATGATGGAAATCTGAAACACTAAAGGAAATTGCTGCAAAAAAAACACACTGGACTCGAACCATAAATTCTGTTTCAACACAGACACTGCCAGACCTGTTGAGTTTCTCCAGCCCTTTCTGTTTTTATTTGAAATCTCTAGCATCCAAGTACTGTGCTCTTGTGCAAGTAATCTCTTGATTGAGGCAAAAGCATTTAAGACTTAAAAAATTTAAAATCCATGGGAGCTACCTTTTTAATGCCAGTCTCTCAGACTTTGAACCACAGCAACTTAAATATCCAAGTGGCTTTTCTGAAGCTTTTTCATAGCTTCCATCACATGGAGCTGCTCTCTTACCCTCAGGCTTCACTTCCTATGACAAATTATAGGCTTTAGAAACCCAATTTGGTACCAGCTAACCACTGCCACTTAATTCCTCTCAGCTTCCCATCAACGTTGGCGAAGTCTGGATCACTCAATAATGCAACATACAAAAAGAATGTATTTTATCCATTTCAGCCAGACAGTATGACATAATTGTCTAGTGATGAAAACTCTTAATGATCTCTTCAAAGCATTGAATGGTTGCTGTCAGTGAATGGAAAGCATTTACTCTAAAACTAGTATTTATGGTGTGGGTAAAGTTACTGCTCCTACATTCCTTTGTAATGTTCCATTCATTCAGCTTGGGAAAAAGATTTTCAGGAGTCGCTATTCAGGGATGAGCATCACTTGAATTGAAGGGCTGTGAATGGCATTTAATCTACCCAAATTCAAGCAATTTAATATCTTTCACTGGTGACATCACAAACGCCAAATGTAACTCAATTTTCCCTGATAAATGTTGGCACTTCAGCGATGAATGTGACATTGTCACTTGCATTTTCTTGTGTTGCGATCTTAACGTGGACTCACTTTTGCAGGAATTGGAATGAGCTTTGCCATTTAAACCACAGTGCTGCTTTGTTTGCTTCGTGGTTCACCAAGATAGAAAGCTCTTGATCTAAAACTTCTAAATTGAATCAATCAATTAATTAGAGTATTCAACACTCCCAGTAGCATTATACTGTTCTCAGAGCTTGCGTTAGATTACTACATTGGAACCAGTACACAATTAATTATCCAAGTTAACGGAACAAGAAGGTAGATGTTATATGAACCAAGTGAGTAAACAGGCCCTGGTTTCATACTCTTGTCTGTCAAAATATTAGGATGGCAGAATTGTAGGGAATAGGCAGAACAAGATATTTCTAACTATCTGTTAGAAATTTATTCCCAATCCAACAATTCCAATCTCTTGGCGCTTTGGTGAAAGAAAAATGCACTGGCTTCGCAATATATAAAATTTATAAATGCATCATGGTTAGCTAGGGAAGTTAAATTGAAAATTAAGTTAAATCAAATTGAAGGGATAAAAACAATATGGCAATGTTAGTGGTAAACCAAGTGATTGAGAAAGTTTTAAAAACCAATAATGACCAACAAAATTATGAAGAAGAAGAGGATAAACTTTGGGGGTAAACTTGCAAGTAATGTCAAAACTGTTGGCAAGAGCTGCTTTTCTATAACAAGATAAAAAGGAAGAGAGAGAGAGACCACATTTTCCATACCCTATGACTCTATGACTCTATTTGGGTAAAGCATTATTTCAATGAAAACATCGAGCTAGAATGTTATCCATTAGCTTTAAACTGTGGTAAATACTCTTCTCCTGGTTGAATGTGTTGTGTTATCTTGTTTTCTCCTCCCCTGGCGTATTTGATGGCTGCCATATTGAATGTGTCACTATTGACATTCTGAGTCATTGTCAAAATATAATCTAAACTAGTTCACCAATGTTTCTCCTGAGTAAACTGTTCCAGTCTAATGGCAGACCAATGTCATGTATTAATGGTATTGTATGAGCATTACTGGTGGGTCTTGTGGTGTAATGGGTAGCATTCCTACCTCAGAGCAAGGAGCTCCTGGTTTGAATCCCACCCCATCACTTGATGGCCAAGGCAGGTGGGTTGCTAATATGGTCAAAGGGTGTTTACTAACCTTCAAATCCTTCTATTACACGCTGATGCCAGTTGGTAAGAGCAGAAGACCTTCCTGGTCACCACTAGAGTCTCTACCAACCCTCTCGCTACTTCCAGACCAGACCATGAATGTAAAAAGATACCTCATTGACTCAGACTCCTTGAGTGAACTGCAGCATACCATTACCAGGAATATGACTTCATCCTTCCCCTCTATTGCTGATTAATATGCTGGTCCACAACCCAGTTAATAAATTCAGCAAAAACTAGACACTGAAAAATTAGCAGAAGTTTAAAGCATAAAATGCATCTGTACAATCTTGAGACACTATGTAAACAAAGCTGTCAATCAGGCTGTGCTTCATGGATTGAGAGAAAAGTAACAATAAGAAATGTTTTTTCCCACTGTGGGAAAACATAATCGTGCCAACTTCCTCTAGCTTTAGGCAAGGAAAAAATTATTCCTCTCCTTAATACCAAACAAACTATTAGACATTTCCATAAATGAACATTATTATTTACCAGACCTTGGACTCAAGCCTTGAAAGGCTGCTCCCCCTTGATGAGTCTGGATGGGTCATCAAAGTAAAATGAACCATCTCCCTGAGAAATTGGTGCAGGAACTGCTGAGCTAGCAAAGGATTTTGTGTTTAATCTTGGCTCAGCAGTTTGGCAATGGTCTACACAGCTCATTTACTTGGAAGCGGAGTTTATTCGCATCAGATTGTTAACAGCAACTTGCATTTGTATAACGACCTTTCATGTGGTAAAACTCATGAGGTTTCACCGTGGGAGACTATCTTTCTATTTTTCTGAATTTTTTGATTTTGAAATGGGAAAAGAACTGTTTTAAAAATTAAAGATTGTTGGAAGGATTGCTGCACTTTATGAAAAGTAAATAACCTGACACTCATTGTAAATACTGTTGACACAGCTGCCTATTCACACAGTGCTGGAAGTCTGGTTACAGATGAACTAACGCCAGGGGCGTGTGTACAACTGGAGCTTTGGCTGGCAAGTTTTGAATATAAACAAAGCTTGGAAGTTAACTTTCACTCATCATTAATTAGTGTAGTTTCCATGGCAAATCCCTCAACCAATAAGAATCAACTTGTTGACCAATCAGTACTCGCTTCTCATACAGTCTTATGTTGATTTTTCCTTGCAGTGGTATTCTTGTGAACTATCCTGAGAGGTAGAAGACGGTGAAATGTGTCTATTTTTCAGCAATGGTAATAATTCAAAGGGTAATTTTGGATAAACTCTACAACCTTGAAGTCTGTATCTTTTTAATGTTATAGAAGGGCTTTATTTGTGTTGGACATTGTGGTCAGACAAAGCCATAACAATCCTGGTGCATGAATATTAAGACTTCTTAAATAACAAAAGGGATTTTAAGGCTGCAGTCATGCTATCGCTGTAATTACACGTCACTTTAATTGACTGCTTATTATAGACAAACTCATCCAATAGAATGTCAGCTGGAGCCTTGCAAGAGCAGAATGTGCAAATGAACTGCCTGACCTTTGCTAAATGAGTCAGATGCTATTTCTACTGACAGAAACTAAAAGGGTCAATACAATGTAGACAGCAATACCACAAATTTGTGAATTGTGTTTCATCGCATTATAGGAAATAGCAGTATGCAAAAGGCTATTTGGAGCCTTTCTCATTTGTCTTATTTCTAAAAAGGTTGTCGACCTACTCCCATTCCCGTATCCCTTCCCCTTAGTAATTTAAGGTGTCCTTATTCAAATGGGTAGCAATTGCACTCCTTAATGCTATTATTGATTATGCTCAAGCCCATTATTTCAAGCACATTTTAGGGAATGTAAGTTTGGACTATTTGTCAAAGAGTTCTGAAAATGAAAAAGCCAATTAAAAGGTCAAAATGCAATGTACAAACATTTTCTATTGAAACGGCAGGGCAAACTTTGGTAGAACTTTCCACACCAACACATTTGTGTGACCTGAACCACTCTGGGTAGGCCCATGCCTTATATGTACCTTGTACTTCAAAACTGAGATTCATTCAGAATTTAGTTACATGACTAAGCAACAGATTTTAACAAAGAAGTTGTGTATTATTTTATGTACAAATAAATCAGACTATTAGATTTAGCCTGATTGATGGGCTGACTGGGTAGCAATTACCAACTTTTTAAGTAGATATCGGAAGCCAGAGTACATCACATCACATGTCCAGTGTTACGTTTCACTCAGTTGGTTTGAGAACCCATACTGATAGTGTGGGTTCAATTCCTGCACTGGCTGAGGTTGCCATGAAAAACTTTGCTTTTCAACCTCTGCCATTGCCTGAGGTGTGATGGCTCTGAGGTTAAATCACTACCAGTCATCTCTCCCTAATGAAAGAGCAGCCCTATGGTCTGGTAAGACTATGGTGATCTGAGTAATGGGCACAGTCGAACAGAGTGTTCTATGGTGTTGAATGTGTGCAAAAGGTGAATGACAAGAAAGAGAATTTAATAGTAACCTCTTTGCTTAAAAATGTGGTTAGATTTTGGGTTGGAGAAAAGCACTGTATCGTCATCACTATCGTGCAAGAAGTAAACAGCATGATGTGTTGTGATGCAATCTTGATAGGTAAATTGTTCGTTAACAAACAGCAACATAAATTCCTGAACCAACTGTGCAATGTGAATATATAGTGAAAAAAGTCTCCAAAAGTAACAATATGTGAAATAAGTTATAGTTTTAAAATGTCCAATGATAATTGCAACCAGAAGGAATCAGACTCTGTACTTGTAATAGTTGCTTCTCAACGCCAGAGGCGTTTATTGGCAGTAAATCACACCTAACAACATTGTTAGGAGAATCTGTGACAGCTAATCTGTGAATAATTAAGTATGCATGGATCAAAGATGTTACATTCTTCAGACACAATATCAAGCAATGACTGGTGTCACTGGGTACAATAAGGCGATGACCAACATCCTGCATGGAGCACTGAAACGTTGCTGTGGGCCATACCTAAGACAGCTCCAATCGGGCAACACTATCAGTGTCTACTTGTTGATCATGGAATTGTAGAATCATACAGTTAATCTGGAAAATTACCAGAGTGTGCCCTGTTTTGTACAAACAAGAGACTATCTAAACCAGTCAATTACTACCCCACTCTTTTTTTAATCATCAGTAAAGTGATGGAAGTTGCCAGCAACAATACTATCAAGCAATACTTATTCAGCAATAACATGCTCATTGATGCTCAGTTTGGGGCACACAACTTCTGACCTTACCAGAGCCTTAGACCAAACTTCACTGCGGAGGAAAAGGCATGACCTTCCCACAAGAAAAGGCAGTAACTGCTATGGCGCTAGCAAAAAGGGATTGACAGTGGTTGCACGTCCATTGCTCTTTACAGCTGGAGAGTGACCTTGAGTTGGGACTGGTGACCATTGAGGTTATCACCATTCTGCTTGTGGACAGGGTCTTTGGGAATGACCTGAGATGACCAGAGTTGATAGCCTTTCCCAGTGGAGACTGTGGGAATGCTGAGGTTAGAGAGACTGAGCAGCTACAGCAGAAAGTGCCTGAGATTTTGTCTGAATGTGTGGTCATATGGTTCATGGCCAAAGAAGCTCATTGGAGGCTGAGGTGGTGCTGTACATCGCGGCCTCTCCAGGCTGGTTATCTGAGACTATTCTCCAGAATTTATAAAATCACAAAGGAGGTGATAAATGCATCTTCCTTGGTAGTGCCCAAATGAAGTGTCCCACTGTTAAAAGCACCAGCTCAGACTGATCACACAGAAGCTAAGGCAGAAGCAGTCCCTCATTGCTATTGCACTAAAAATGAGATGTGGATGAGGAAATGGAGATCAGCCTCCCCAAAGACCTGCATTGATAAGTGAAAAGTGTTCGATCAGCTCAGCCCTGGTTTGGATATCTAATGGAAGAAGCTGTGGCAGTGAGTAAGGTGTTGGTGTGTGCCAGAGGGCTGAGATAACTCATGTGGGCTCACCTTGATTTGAATACCAACGCACTGTGAAGCTCACAGTCAAAGAACTACCCAGTTCTGTGTGGCATAGAAAGAACTCTTTCACTCTGAGTGCTGAAGGTCAGCCACTATTGAAAGGATTTCGACTAACTTGCAAAGCCAAAAATCTCAAAATTGACTGTCCAACTATCAAGATTCCACTATTTCTCTTCACCAATAACCCAGAGAGACTACTCCATACGTCCTTCAACTTCTTTCTTTTGTTTGACTCACTTCTCATTTCTAATCTTTGTCTATTTATGTCTGCAAAGTCAGAAGTCACATGACACCAGGTTATAGTCCAACAGGTTTATTTGAAATCACAAGCTTTTGGAGCGCTGCTCCTTCGTCAGGTGAAGACAAAGGATCACGAGTCCGAAAGCTTGTGATTTTAAATAAACCTGTTGGACTATAACATGGTAACTCCTGACTTTGTCGACCCCAATCCAACACTGGCATCTCCATATTGTGTGTGTTGCATTATTTCCCCTTCTTGTGTTTAGTAATAAACAAGTGAACTCACTCTTTTATAAATAGACAAACCAAGGAACTGTAGATGCTGAAGATCTGAAAGGAAAACAGAAATCACTGGAGAATCTCAGCCGGTGTGGCACCATCTCTGCAGTGAGAAACCAAGTAACATTTTGAGTCCAGTCCTGAAGGAAACACACTCTTTTGTTACCTTGAGAAGGCCTGTTTAAATCAGCTCCTTTCAAAATACAAGTTCAGTTTGGTCTGGGAGAACGGTTTTCACAAGGGAGTGGAATCCTTTGTAAATTAATCTTGTTCCAAATAACTTGGGGTCTGGGTGAATATAGAAGGGGAGTCAGTTCATCCCTCAACATCTGCAAATTCAGGGGAGATTATGGCTTAGTGGTGTGAGTGTTAATCCAGAGACCCAGGTACTGTTCTGTGAACCTGGGATCAAATCCTGCCATGTCAGATAGTGGAATTTGAATTCAATTTTGAAAATCTAATAATGACCATGAATCCATTGCCAGTTGTGAAGGGAAAAACCTGTGTGGTTTGCTAATGTCGTTTATGGAAGAAATCTGCCATCCTTTAGCTGGTCTGGCCTATATGTGACTCCAGATCCACAGCAATGTCGTTTACTCTTAACTGCCCTCTGGGATAGGCAAATAGATGCCTAGCTCTCATCCCATGAATGAATGAGTAAACCTGGGGTCTGCTTGTATCATCACTGATTTCTCAAAGGTAATTAGAGCTGGGCCATAACAATTGGCCCTGCCAATGATGGCAACATCCTGTGCATAAATATAATCAAAGAAGAACATGCGATATTAACCTTCCTCTCAGATACGTATTAATTGCACTCAATTATCCTTAAAGCAGTTATACTGTATTTTTTTCTGTATTTACTTCCCTGAGCCTTTATTAGTGGCTCTCATTGATGACTTTTCCCTTGCATGGTACTGCTTAAAGCTGTGATAAATTCATAGCAGTGAATCCAATTTAACATTAATACTGGATAAAGTACACTGACCTGTTTAAATTACAATTTTCTATTACATACCACCAGCAGAAATCCTGCAGTAGACAGTGCAATTAATAATTTCCCACTGCACTAGTTTACATTTCTTCCTGTGATATTTTGGACTGTGAAAGTTACATGAATATTAATACGTTTTATTAGTAGTAATACATGTTCTTATCTCAGTCAGTAATAGGAACCTGCTGCTCAATTCGGATCCTTATGAAACTGCCAATTTTAAAATCCATTTTTTTCTTCCATCAGTGAGTAATGGAGATAGAAACATACACTGAGTGCAATAATTAAATTGAATCACTTCAAAGGATTAACTGCGGCTATTCTAGAATTGACAGAGGTTGGGAACTAGTCTCAGTCATCATTACAATTATGATTTGACAATAATTTGCATTTTTATTGGAGAGAGGGGTTAATGTAGAAACAATCCAAAGGCTTTTCTCCGAAGTAGGATTAAGATAGTTATCAAACCAAGTGTGAGGTGTTATCTGAAATTTGGTCAGCCTATCAGTTCAAGGAGAGTCCGAAAACATTTGGGAAAATGGGAATGGAGGGATTTCAAAACAGAATCTGGGGACTGGGAGCTGGGTTGCTTATGGAATAGCGTCAAGTTTTAAGACAAAGAGAGGCAGGGCACATGAGGATTTTTGGAAGGAGAGAGTAATATCACTGGAAGAGATTACAGAGGTAGGTGGCACAGTGGTTAGCACTGCTGCCTCACAGTGCCAGAGACCTGGGTTCAATTCCTGCCTCAAGTGACTCTCTGTGTGGAGTTTGCACATTCTCCCCATGTCTGCGTGGGTTCCCTTCCGCAGTCCAAAAATGTGCAGGTTAGGTGAATTGGCCATACTAAATTGCCCATAGTATTAGGTGTAGGGGAATGGGTCTGGGTGGATGGCAGCTCGGTGTGGACTTGTTGGGCTGAAGGGCTTGGTTCCACACTATAAGTAATCTAATCGAATAAAGGGGTAGTTCATGCAGGGATTCAAATCCAAGTTTGATTATTTTTCCAGTTTTAGATGACAGAGGAGTAAGAAGCTAACAGAAGTCAATGGGAATAGTGGTAAAAGTGTTTTTCACATCCCCATGATACCTCCAAACGCCTCAGAGTCAATGACGTACTTTTTACAAATAACACAGAGCCATCGAAACACAGGAACAGGAGTAGGCCAATCAACTCTTCACGCTCGTTCCAACATCCAATACGATCATGGCTGACCATCCAGCTCAGCACTATGTCCCTGCTTTCTCCACATACATTATGATCCCTTTAGCACTTAGAACTATATTTAATTCCTTCTTGAAAACACTCAGTGCATTAGCCTCATCTGCTCTGTCTGGCAGACATTGCCACAGGCTCACCACTCTCTGGGTGAAGAAATTATCCTCATCTCAGTCCATCATGGACTGCACTGTATCCTAGACTGTAATCCCTTGGTTTGGACTCACAGTCATCAGGAACACCTTTCCAGCCTTTACCCCATCCAATCCTATTAGAGTTGATAGAATTTAATTTATATAAAAGTGAGGTGCTGCATTTTTGGAACACAAATCAGGACAGGACTGATACATTAGGGCGGCACGGTGGCACAGTGGTTAGCGCTGCTGCCTCACAGCGCCAGAGACCCGGGTTCAATTCCCGCCTCAGGCGACTGACTGTGTGGAGTTTGCACATTCTCCCTGTGTCTGCGTGGGTTTCCTCCGGGTGCTCCGGTTTCCTCCCACAGTCCAAAAGATGTGCACGTCAGGTGAATTGGCCATGCTAAATTGCCCGTAATGTTAGGTAAGGGGTAAATGTAGGGGAATGGGTGGGTTGCGCTTCGGCGGGTCGGTGTGGGACTTGTTGGGCCGAAGGGCCTGTTTCCACACTGTAAGTAATCTAATCTAATCTAATTAAATTGCAAGGTGTGTTGCTGAACAAATACACCTTCGGTTTCAGGTTCATAGTTTCTTGAAAGTGGAGTCATAGGTAGACAGGGTAATGAAGAAAGTGTTTGGTATGCTTGCCTTTATTGGTCAGAGCATAGGAGTTGAGAGGACATTTTGTGGCTGGACAGGACATTGGTTTAGGCCACTTTTGGAATGCTGTATTAAATTCTTGTTTCCCTGTTATAGGGAAATGTCATTAAACTTTAAAGAGTGGAGAAAAGATTTACAAGAATGTTGCCAGAGTTGGAGGGTTTGAGCTATAGGGAGAGGTTGAATAGGCTGGGCTGTTTTCCATGGAGCGTTGGAGGCTGAGGGATGACCTTGTGGATGCTTATAAAGTCATAAGGGGTATGGATAGGTTGAATAGCCAATGTCTTTTTCCCAAGGTATGGAAGTCCAAAACTAGAGAACATGGGTTTAAGGTAAGAGGGAAAAGATTTACAAAGGCTCTAAGGGGCAACCTTTTCATGCAGAGAGTGGTGTGTGGAATGAGCTGCCAGCGGAAGTGGTGGAGGCTGGTACAATTACAACATCTAAAAGGCATCTGGATGGATACATGAACAGGAATGGTTTAGAGGGATATGAGCCAAGTGCTGGCAAATGGGACTAGATTAGTTTAGGATATCTGGTCAGCATGGACGAGTTGGACCAAAGGGTCTGTTTTTGTACTGTACATAGCTATGACTCTATAATTCGATATGTTTCTATGAGATCACCCTTGTTCTTCTAATTCCAGTGAATATGGTCCTAATCAATCCAGGCTCTCTTCATACAGTCATGCCCTGAATCAGTTTGGTAAACCTTTGCTACAGTCACTCCATCGCCAGATAATCCTTCCTCAGATAAAAGAGGCCAGGTTTCAGCATGGTCCTGTACGTTTGCAGTAAGACATCCCTGCTCCTGTATTCGAATCCTCTTGCAATGAGCCATTTTTTACCACCTGCTGCACCTGAATGCTTGCTTTCAGTGACTGGTAACAAGATACTCCCTGTTTGTTTTCTTTGCATAGTGCGTTAGAATTCTCAGATGCCTCCTCAGATTAAATATTCCATAAGGTAGAATGACCAACAATATTTCAATCTCTGAGTAGTTCCTGAAATGCCATCTTAAAATATGGCTTAAAGTCTCAAGTGGAATAGAATCCATGCTTCTTAATTTCAAGCTGAGAATGTTACCAGCTGGACTAATCTGCCAGTTGCGCTAGAGATGGAATAATATCCATGCCAGTAATGAATGGGTTCTGTTGAGAGTACAAAATCCCACTATTGCTATGTTCTCACAGGAAAATGAGTGAATTTGTGGTTTCACTGCATTTAGATGGGGCCCTAAAAGGGCTTCAGAATAACTGCTTGGCTCATGCTCCTTTATCCATCAGTTTCAGCCATTGATACTGAACATATCCCGTGTCTTTCCTGCGTCCTCAAACTTAAGACATAGCAAGAGCAGAAGCAGGCCATTCAGCCCATTGAGTCAGCTTCACGCCCTCTTCAGATAATTGATTTTGATCCTGGAACTCTCTTATTTTTCATAATGTATAGGTTGTAAAAGCTGGCCAAGCTGAACCCAGAAGGAGTGGAAGTTATTAGTGTTACCAGCTCAAAGCCGCTTCCAAGAACATATATTGGTAACTCATGGGAAAACAGTTAGGGACTGCCAGAAAAGAAAATATGCATTTGAGATGAAAATAATTGATAGGATAATTGAGCCAATGTGTTCCAAAGTGTTATGAAACATGAGACTAATTTATTATTTTAAAAGATATCCCCTTCCCTGTCTGTTGTTGAATTGAGGTTTCATTTGTACTTCTAGCTACTTCACGCACGGCCCCATCCTCATACCAGACTATTGTTCTGGCTAACTGTGCACAAAATATTTACAGCAGGTCATCTGGCGCAACAACCTTGGCTCATTTCACTTTTCCTGGTCCAGAGGCAATTGGCCAGCTACAACATTTCTGCTACATCTAGTCAATTTAGGGACATAGACCTTCTTCTTGACCCTGTTATGAACAGGTGAGGAGGAGCAAATCAGTTCCCCGCATTTTAATCTCCTCATTTGGGCACAACAAAGATATTTAATTCCTTTAGCACATGGCTACATCATTCTTCAATTAAACGATAGAGACTAGATCAAAATTCAGAGTCAACTGCAAGGTTTTCTTGCGTGAATGGTAGAGGAATTTTTTTATTTACTAATCCCAAGAAAAGTAATCCCAACATCCAAACACATGTATAAAGTTAAAAAAAGGAAGAGAGTATCTAATCAAATTGGAAGATAAATAATATGTAATTCTTAGAAGTTCTTAGAAAGATTGAGACACTGGATACTTAGTTACTGTCGTGAATCCTCAGCAATAGTCAGATTTCTGGAATCCTTGAGTTCTTGGAGTATGTATGTTTCTCCAATTTGTTTAAGAGGTGATGAGAAGGAAGTAAAGAGGAAATCTTTTAGTCCTTGCTGGTTCCAATCCATTATCGTTCCCTCTGTTGCTTTGCCGAGCAACTACTCAAATATAGCTTATTTGTATATTCCCAAGCCTGGCTTTGTTGTCATTCCAAACTGGATTGTTGCCGGCAGTCCTTTCGTGTCCAATAAACAAAACTTATTGCACAGGTGTAAATCAAAATTGGAGATGCGAGGTTCATGATGCTTAACTCAGTGAGTAGTTTTAATGTCATTTGATAAAATAAAGAAAAGTAGTAACACTAGACTTATCAGACCACAGGACTGCTCTTCCATTAGAGATAGATGACTGTCGGTAGTACCTCAGGCAAGGGAAAAGGTTGAAAAGGAGAATCCTTCATAGTGACCTCAGCTGGTGCAGGACTTAAATCCATGCTGTCAGTATCACACTGCAAAAGCCAGCTATCCAGCCAACTGAGCTAAACCAACCCCCATCCTGCCATTGGTAGCTACACTTATGACACTTTCATTTACTCTCCTTTTTTATAAACTGTTATAGTCCACAAGGGTGTCAGGTTTTAAGATGAGATGACAAAGGAAGTTGAAAATTGACAGTTTTTGTTTTGTACTAATAGGAAAACCTGCTGTGGTGAAGTTACTTCCACAATGTGCTTTTTAATAGAGAGTTTCAGGACTCGGACCGAGCAACAATGAAGCAGAAACCATGTGTGTCCAAATTGGGAGGGGGTGTGATTTAGAGTCATAGTATCATACAGCGTGGAAACAAATCCTGCAGATGAACCAGTCCACACCAAACATGTTCCCAAACTAAACTAGTCCCACCTTCCTCTGTTTGGCCCATATCGCTCCAAACCTTTCCTATTCATGAACTTTGCCAAATGTCTTTTAAACATTGTAACTGTACAATCATCCACCACTTCCTCTGGCAGTTCATTCCACATGTGAACCACTCTCTGCATAAAAAAGTTGCGTCTCGTGTCTTCCTCCTACCTTAAAAATATGCCCCCTAGTTTTGAACTCCCCACCTCCAGAAAATATCTTTGTCATTCACCTTAACTATACCCCTCATGATCTTATTAACCTCTATAAGGGCACCCTTCAAGATCCTATGCTCCAGTGAAAAATGTCCCAGTTTATCCAGTCTCAAACCCTTATTCCTGACAACATCCTGGTAAACCTTTTCTGAACCTTCTCCAACTTATTAATATCCTTCCTTTCACAGGACGACCAGAACTGCACACAGTACTCTGGAAGAGCCCTCATCAATGTCCTTTATAACCTCAACAACAAGTTCCAACTCCTACACTCGAAGGTCTGAGCAAGGAAGGCAAGTGTGCTAAATGCCTTCTTAACCACTTGTCTACCTGTGATGCAAATTTCAAAGAATTATGTACCTGAACTCCCAGGTCTCTCTATTCTGAGATGAGTGCTGGTGTAGGACTGGAGTGGGCAAAGTTAAAAATCACACAACACCAGGTTATAGTCCAACAGGTTTATTTTTGGAAGTACAAGCTTTCAGAGTGATGTTCCTTCATCAGGCAGGATAAAAAAATCTGGATTTACATATTAATGAAATGAAACCTGCAACCCATTCTAAAAGATGAAAGACTGAACAGCAATCTAGTTTTGTTCAATATATCATTTCAGTTGCATAACACTATGATCTTTTGCTATACATTCTCTGTACTACGATCCTGCCCCACTAGCTACCTGACAAAGGAGCAGTGCTCCGAAAGCTCGTTCTTCCAAATAAACCCTTTGGACTATAACCTGGTGTTGTGTGATTATTATCTCTATTCTACAACGCTACCTACTATTAATTGTATAGATCCTGTCCTTGTTTCTGCTACCAAAATGCAAGCCATCACATTGATCCAAATTAAACATCATCTGCCTCTCTTCAGCCCATTGACCGAACTGATTAAGACCTCTTTGTAATCTTAGATAACCTCCTTCACTGTCTACTATACCACGTATTTTGGTGTCATCCACAAGCTTACTAACCATTCCTCTCACATTGTCATCCAAATAATTTATATAAATAACAAACAAAAGTGGACTCGCTACAGATTCCTGTGAAACACCGCAGGTCACAGGCCTCCAGTCCTAAAAACAACCCTCCACCTCCACCCTCCTATCATATAGCTAATTTTGTATGCAATTAGCAAGCTCACCCTGAATCCCTTGTGATCTAACTTTGCTAATCAGTCTACCGTGCGGAACCTTGTCAAAGGCTTTGCTAACATCTACCGCTCTGCCCTCATTAACCTTTTTGGTTGCTTTTTGAAAAATTTCAATCAGGTTTGTGAGACATGATTTTCCGCGCACAAAGCCATGCTGACTATCTCTGATCAATCCTTGCCTCTCCAAATGCATGTAAATCCTATTTTTCAGAATCGCCTGTGACAACTTACCCACCACCAATCTCAGACTCATAGGTCAATTATTTCCAGGCTTCTCCTTATAGCCTTTCTTAGCCATTGAGAGATGATGTTGAAGGTGTCCTGTAGGCAATGCACATTGTAGTTATGTTAAGCCAATGGCAGACTGTATCTCTACATCATGGATGGGATTCTTACTGAGTTTCTTTGTTGTGTTGGCAAACATCTATTTTCAGAGCTCACAAACGTTTCCTAGGTTGGGCCTGGTGAGGAGAAAGTTCAACATTTTTACAATTTAGGGATTTCAGAAAAGATTTTACATACTTCTTACAATAATTCTGTTTGGTTTCAACCAACATGCCTTCATTCTTTTGCTATCTTTTCACAATTAAGTTGATATAACTGGATTTCACATCTGAGACAGCATGGATTGATGGCTGGTGCAAACATAAGTAGAGGATCCTGAAAATTCTGATATCATCCTAAAGGATTAGAATTGCAGAGAGCGGACTATGTTAATGGCTATTCTGTGCTAAAAGAATGAGCTTGTGAAAACTGAGCTCCAGGCATCTTCTCTTAGACATTAGCAAAGCATGAGCCAAAATTATTTTATTTACGATTAACTGGATTAAAAGTGGTTACAGTTTGATTTATTATTTCAGAAACCTCATTCACTAATAAGCTCTTTTATTACATGACAAGAATGGTGAAGAATTTAGGTTCAATTAACAAAGCATCATGCCCTAGAAATGATGACCAGAAACAAATTCTGGTCTGACATAATTTTATTTTTTAAAAATTCAGGTATTTTCGCTTGGCCCTAACCTAAGTATACTAATTACACTTTCTGTACTTCCCTAACCAAGCATTTGTGCAACCATCTAAGTACCTGAGCACAGGTCTTTATTTTAACTCATTTGATGCAGGTGTCACTGACTAGGCCAGCAGTTATTGTCCATATCTAATTATTACCTCCAGTTATGAGTTAATCACCTTGTCTGGAGACATATGTAGGCCAGATCAGGTAAGGATGGCAATTTAGTGAACTAGATGGGTTTTCCAACAATCAACATTGGATTTATGGTCATCGTCAGACTCTTAATTCTGGACATTTATTGAATTCAAATTCCACCACCTACCATGGCGGGATTTAAACCTGGGTCCCCAGAATATTCGCTGAGTCATTGGATTAACAGTCTAGCAATAACATCACTAGGGCATCATCTCCCTAGTAATGGTAAATTAAAAGTAATTTTGTTCTATAAGAGTGTATCCAGGAAGGAGTAATAATTCCATTCCTGGACACTGGTGTTTGATGAAAACATCATTATATAGGGGAGATGATGGCCTAGTGTTGTTATCGCTAGACAAGTGGTCCTGAGATCCAGGTAAAGTTTTGGGACCCTGGCCTCAAATCCCACCACACCACATGGTGGAATTTGAGTTCAATAAACAAAGCTGGAATTAAACTCTGAAAGTGACCAGGAAACAACTGCCAGGAAAAACCCAACTGGTTCACTGATGTCCTTTAGGGAAGGAAATCTACTGTCCTACGTGTGACTCTACCTCACCAGTTCCCTGGATTTTCCTTACCAACTTTTAAAAAAATAGTGGTACAACAATAGCCAACTTCCAGTCTTCCAGCACCTCGCCTGTGGCTATTTATGATCCAAATACACTATCTCAGCAAGGGGCCCGGCTATCACTGCCACAGGTTTCTATAGTACACCTGATATGGTCCTGGGGATTTATCCATCTTTATGTGTTTTAAGACATCCAGGACCATCTCCTCTGTAATATGGACATTTTTCAAGATGTTGCTATTTATTTACCCATGTTCTCTATCTTCCATATGATTCTGCACAGTGAATACTGATTTAGTTGTTTACTTGTTTAGAATCTCCCCCATCTCCTGCAGTTCCACACATAGGTGACCTTGTTGATCTTTAAGCGACCCTACTAGTTACCTTTTGGTCCTTAATACTTGATTATGAACTTCGAAATTGACAATTTCCTTTACATTAGCTGAGGCTTGAGATTTTCCCAGCCTTCCTGCAATGGGACGTTGGAAGCTAAGAGGTGACCTTATAGAGATTTGTAAAATCATGAGGGGTGTGGAAAAGGTAAATAGACAAGGTTTTTTCCCTGGGGTGGGTAAGTCCAAAACTAGAAGGCATAGGTTTCAGGTAAGATGGCAAAGATTTAAAAGGGACATAAGGGACAACTTTTTGATGCAGAGGATGATGCATGTATGGAAAGAGCTGCCAGAGGAAGTGGTGGAGGCTGGTACAATTACATTTAAAAGGCATATGGATGGGTACATGAATAGGCTGGGTTTGGAGGGATATCGGTCAAATGCCAGCAAATGGGACTAGATTTATTTAGAATATCTGGTCAGCATGGTTGACGTGGACCAGAGGGTCAATTTTCATGCTGTATATCTCTATGACTCTAAGCACAAAGTCCTTAAATATTTTTAAATTGTAATGGATGGAGTTTCTCTTACTTCACATTCTGTTTGATCTAATCTCGGTTCTGGTTTCGTTGGATCGATTAACAATTGACAAGCTGGGGCTCTTTTCTCTTGTGAAAGGATGGCTGTAGGATGATCAACCGAGGTCTTTAAAATTATAAAAGGTTTTAATACAATGGTTACTGCTTCTTCTTGTGAGGAAGGGCATAGTTAGGGGCCTCAAATGTTATAAATGTGCCATGAAATCCAAAGGAAAATTTAGAAAAATCTATTTTAACCAAAGAGCAGTGAGAATGTGAAATTCATGACCACAGGAAGCAGCTGGAGTGAATTGCAAACTGTACAGCTGCATTTAAGGGGAAACTAGATAGGCATATGAGGTAGAAGGGGATAGAGAGTAATGATAATAGAATTAGATGAGAAAGATTGGAGGAGGCTCAAGTGAAGCATGGACTGATTAAGCCAAATGACTTGCTTCTGTGCAATATATCCTACGTAATCCTATGTAAACAATGGATTTATTTTCAAGAAGCATTCACGTATGAAATATATCCAGTTCAAATGTGATTTAATATTTTATATATATATATATTTAAAAGCATAGATGATCGAGTATTTCTGTGATTTCACATTTCCCACTCTATCTTGGGTTTTTCGAAGTTGTATTTAATTTGACATGGTTGAATAATTTTAATTTCCTGAAGCATTTGCATCTTGGCCTCTTCCAGAGAAGCCCAGCATCACAGATGCCAGCCTTCAACCAGTTTGATTCACTCCAAGTTATATCAAGAACGGCTGAAGGCACTGGATACTACAAAGGCAACTGGCCCTGGCAAGATTCCCGCAATGTTGCTGAAGACTTGTGCTTCAGAACTTGTTACATCCCTAGCCAAGCTGTTCCAGTACAGCTACAACACTGACAACTACCCAGCTATGTGGAAAATTGTCCATTAATGTCCTGGAATTAAAGACCAGGTCAAATCTAACTCATCCAATGATCTGAATCATCAGAATACTCTTGATCATCAACAAAATGAAGGAAGGGGCCATCAGTAGTTCTCCCAAATAGCACCTCCTTAGCAATAACATGCTCACTGACGGTCAGTTTGGGTCCCATCAAGCCACTTCCTGAGCTCATTGCAGTCTTGATTCAAATACTGACAAAAGAGCTGAACCCGACAGTGGAAGCTGACATCAAGGTCACTTTTGACCATGTGTGTTATCAAGGAGCCCTAGTAAAGCTAGAGTCAGTGAGAACGAAGGGGAAATCTCTCTCTGCTAGCACATACTAGCACAAAGGTCAGCCATGACAGCTCTAGGATATCTCCGTTCCTCAGAGTACGTCCTAGGCCAAACCATTTTCAGTTGCTTTGTCAATGACATTCTTGCCATTGTGAAGCCAGAATTAGGAATGTTTGCTGATGATTGCTCAATGTTCAACACCACTTCTGATTCCTCAGATATTGAAGCAGACCATGTTCAAATGCAGCGAGGTCATGTCATAGGTAAACAGGGTGGTTAAGGAGGTTTGTGGTATGCTTGCTTACATTGCTCACACCACTGAGTATCAGAGGTGGGACATCATGTTGTGGTTGTACAGGATGTTGGTGAGGCCACTTTTGGAGTACAGTGTGCAATTCTGGTCGCCCTTCTATAGGAATTATTAAATTGGAATAGGTTCAGAAAGGATTTACCAGGATGTTGCCATTACTGGAAGATCTGAGTTATAAGGAGAGGCTGAATAGGCTGGGACCTTTTTCACTCGAGCACAGGAAGTTGAGGGCTGACTTTATAAAGGTTTATGAAATCATGACAGGCATAGATAAGGTAAAAAGGACAGGCCTTTTCCCGAGAGCAGGGGAGTTCAAAACTAAAGAACATAATTTTAAGGTGAGAGGAGAACGATTTAAAAGGGACCTGTGGGGCAACATTTTCACACAGAGGGTGGTGCGTGTATAGAATGAACTGCCTGAGGAAGTGATAAGTGCAGATACAGTTATAACATTTAAAAGATATTTGGACAGGTTCATGATTAGAAAAGGTTTACAGGGATATGGGCCAAATGCAGGCAAATGGAACTAGTTTAGTTTGGGAATCCTGGTCAGTACGGACAAATTGGAGCAAAGAGTCTGTTTGTGTGCTATATGACTCTATGTCTCTATTAGATTTGGGCTGACAGTAGCAGAAGATCCAAACATTGCTCTTTGATATTGAATGGCATTGCCATCGCTGAATCCCTCACTATCAACATCCTGTGGTTTCAGTCGATTAAAAACTGAACTGGATCAGTCATATAAATGCTGTGATTACATGAGCAGCTCAGCAGTTAGGAATCCTGACTTCCTAAGGACTGTGTGCCATCTACAAGGCACAGGTCAGGAGTGTGATTTTTCAGGGTGAGTACAGCTCCAACAACACTCAAGAAGCTGGGCACTAACATAAGACAAAGCACCACACCCACAAACATTCACTTCCTTTACCATAGATGCTGAGTAGCAGCAGTGTGTACCATTTACAAGACGCACTGCAGCAAACGTGCTGCACATGTCTATGGCTCCTTTGATAGCACATACAAAACCCAAGAAAGGCAAAGACAACGGATATATAAGGACAGCAACCACCACCTACAAGTTCCCCTTCAATCCACAACTTGAATCCAAATCGCTGATTTTCACTATTGTGGGAGTCAAGTTCCTGGAACTCTCTTCCTAATGTAGTTTTGTATGCCCCTATGCCCCAAAGACTATAGCGGTTCAAGAAGGCAACTCACACCCACCTTCTCCAGGGCAATTAGATATGGGCTATAAATGCTGGGCTAGCCAGCAATGCCTACATTCCAGGTGTTTGGACATGTTGACCTATTGTGAAGACAATGGTGCTTTTATTATTGAACCCTGACAACAATGTTGATGAGTTGGAGATTATATCTACTGCTGCTGAGATTATCTGTAGGCAATTATTGCAAGTCTGATGTTAATACTCAGTAACTTCCCACTAGCATTAAAACTAACTTAGTCAATCAGGCTTTTTCCCTTTCTCTTCAGGATCTATACTCACTACTGTCTCTTCTGTGTTCATTTCTGGCCATAGACTTCCTTTGCATTGGTCCATGCTCGGTATGTCATTGCCTCCTGCAGGATAGCTGAGCAGGATAATGTCCCAGTCTTAGCACCTGCCTCTAGGCAGGATTTAAAGGCTGATAAACAACTTTTTTTCTACATTTCAAAAATATACTTTTTTCATAAAAAAAACTTTGTATATATATACATAGTGACAAACACAGTTCGGTTCTGTATATTAGCATATCAAGGAAACAAACACTGGAGTTTTACTTCGTCCAAATACACCAAAGACATATCTTCCACAGACAAGACCATATTTAAATGCATTTAAGGCACTAGGAGGGTCCCATAACTTAACAGACCCCCATTTAATTTCAGCAGAAAGACGGTGTCTTTCCCCACTGTACTTTGATGGCAGCTACCCCAGACTTTAGTGCGTTCCTCAGCATGTTGCCCTGGAGCTTGGAATGTGCCAGTCTGCAACACTCGATTGAGGTCAATTCCTTGCTCTGGAAGACCCACAGCAACTTGTGAGCAACTTGTATCAAATGGACTTTCCATTGCCAACACAATCCCATAGAGGGCTGGAAACCAGCTGCTGGAGGCCGAATCCCTACCACTGCACCACAACATTCACTGCTCTCCATGCTTACAAAACCAATGCATCCTACGTTACATAATGGTGCCTTGAAATAGAAAGAAGCAGACCTACATTACCATTGTAATAGAAAACTCTCACCTTTACATTCCCTGAATACTAAGTGGGGTGGAGTTGGTGTTTAATTAGGATGATATTTGGAGCTTCCCAAAGCCTCTCTGTCCTGCCTAATGGAGTAAAGAGGTCAGATCTGAAGGCTGACCTTTCCTCTGTTAACGTCAGTAGTGCCGAGCTCACAGGTAGCTTCAACACACCAAGTCTGAGGAGAAAATAACGCTGACAACATCTCCTAGGCAACCAGCTCTCCGTCTCTCGTTCTATTTCACACTCTCACAGTCTCTTCCTCTCATTGACTCTCTCCTTCCAGAGCTCAGCAAGTCACCGCCAATCCTTCCCCATCAAAGCACACACATACACTCGACTCCTGGTAAGTACCAGCAATCAGTCATTCTTTGTATTGTTTAAAAAAACGCAAACTGTTCTCTCTTGCACTACTGTCAGTTTGAGATAAATGATGTGTAATTTGCAATTCCGGAGCCAAGCAGGGGTTAGGACTAAAAAATGCACGATATTTCAATGAATGTATGTTATTTGGGCGATTTTGTTTATTTTTAAAAGAATGCAAATTGCGAATGAACACTCGGAATTGCGGTAGATATTCGTTCGCTTTCAAAAATGCACTCGGGTTTTTTTTCTCTCTCTCTGTGGCGTCCATCACTGCTCAGTGTGCTGTAAATTGCAGCACCATTGGGCAGAGAAGGGACCTGGGTTTTAACCCCCGCCAGACACCATTCAGGCAGAGCAGGAGATTTAACAACAGGGCGTTGAGTCCACCCCTCCTGCTCCAGCAGCCTCCGCCCATGTTACAGGAGACAATAGAGAAGCTGAAATGCAGAGCGCAGCTTGACTGTGATCAGAACCGAGGCTGCAGAATGCACTGGGGTTTGGGAACAGTGAGCTCACCGCATCTGACTCCCCATCCCCAATCAGTCCTCGTTACATTGGCCCTGCACCTGGGAATGCAGGGACCCCCATTTTTGCTTGCAAGGAGATTGAGGTTTCCGTTTGAGAATTACTGAACAAAACACCCAGCACTCCCAAAGTCAAGCATCCCCCCATTGTTTCACTGGAAGGATTTGCCCTGGCGCCCCCATTATTTTTGAGCAAGGGTCATTCGACCCGAAACACTAACTCTGGCTTCTCATCACACACGCTGCAAGACCTGCTGAGTTTTTCCAGCAATTCCTGCCTTCAATCTCCCTCCTGGCCGTCACGATGCGGTGGGTTTTATCTCGAATTCTACGCGAAAAAATGTTTATTTTCAATGGTAATTCTGGAAAGCCGTGGGTAACAACACTGTAAGATATGGGAAACATTTCACCCATGAACTGAACTGTGCACAAGGCAGGCTGGGGTTTTTTTTTATATACCTGAGCGATTCATTGCTTATCAAACAGCAACTTGCTTCGAAAAATAATCGACCTGCTTTGTTGTATTTAGTGAAAAACTTTACATATGTATTTGCATAGCTGTGATGTGAGCTCTGTAGAGAGAGCTGGACGAGCTGTGAGAAGAGCCTTTCCCGCGCACAAAGAGGGATGGTAGTGAGTCTTGTGCGTTTGGCGAATTGCTCGAATTATCTTCAAGGAGTGCGGACTCTCTGCTTTACAATCAACTTGCCAGTTCGCAGGGTGCTTGCATGATCCGAAGTGCTCTCCAGCAGGAGACAGATTGCAGGTACTGTCCCAGTGGCCTGCTGGAGATTATCAATCTGAGGTGCTCTCATGAACAATCTATACGTTAGCTCGCTGTCTCTCCTTGGATGCTGGCTAATCCGCTGTGATCTCTAGCATTTGTTACTTTCAGTACAGATCTGAGTGTATTTTTGTGAGTGCACGCCCTGAATTCTCAACCTTATGCCCATTCTCACAGTCACAGTCAAAACTATCCTGTCCAAGGAAATCTTGCACATTCCACCGATTTGCAGTACGTTTTTGTTTCATGCATCACTTTGTGTGAGCATTGAGATTGGAATCAGTGTGTATTATTGACTTGGGCTTTTCAGGGGGATATGCACATCGATTTGCAATCGATTATGATCGAGTGGATGTCCTTGTTTCGAACAATGCTATAAATACTCTCGATTGAGAAAATTGCATGTCGAAGCCTCCGTTTGTGCAATATTTATTAAGAAATTCTACTTTTGAAGGATTCACGGTGCAATTACCTTGCCAGGAATATCAGTACAAGAACACAATTTATGATTTTAAGTCAATAAATTATTTTTTTTTGCTGCGGTTCCTTCCGATGATACACGCGAGCCCTGGCTGCTACTATTTATCCAATTCCATATTTTCTAATGGAACATAGATATTGAGTGTTGGTAGATCACTCAGACTAACAGATAGCACAATGAAATTGGACAGGATTGACCTCATTGCATGCCCTCACTTTCCTGCAGGGGTCACTAAACAGTGATTGACTGTGAATCGCCCAAGGATAGCAAAGTCAATGATATTCTGTGCTACACTTTGTGAGATCAGCTCAGTTTAGGATCTTACCACCACACACAGACTGTTTGGCTTCCGATTCTGTTAACCAGAATAAGGGGAGTCCAAAACTAAAGGGCATGGGTTCGAGGTGAGAGGGGAAAGATTTAAAAGGGTCCTTAGGGACAATGTTTTCACACAGGAGGTGGTGCATGTATGGAATGAGCTGCCAGAGGAAGTAGTGAAGGCTGGTACAATTACAGCATTTAAGAGGCATCTGGGTGGGTACATGATTAGGAAGGGTTTAGAGGGATATGAACCAAAACTATCAATGGGACTAGATAATTTCGGATATCTGGTCGGCCTGGAGGAGTTGTAGTGAACGGTCTATTTACATACTGTATAACACTATGAGTCTATATCCCCCATCTGTTTCCTTGCATTGTTCACACCAGCTGAAACTCTCGACCATGCCTATCTTCCCACCAGGTGTGATATTCCCAATGCTTTCTGGGCTGGCCTTGAACATTTCATTCTGTTTGCACTTGGCCTTATCCAAAATTGCTTTCTGTATCCGAAGTTCTGCCTGTCCGTTGCCTCACTACTCTGACTTACAATGGGCTCTGGTTCCACCAAAATCTTGGTTCAATCTCTTCAGGGTCCTCCCTACTCCTGTTGCCACCTGCAGCCTTGAAACCGTCCTATGACTCTGCATTCCTCCAATATGCATCGCCAACCTCTTTAGCTCATCACAGGGGCCATATCTTAAACTATCTAGACCTTCGAATTTGGTAGGCCCTCAGCAAATTTTCACACCTCTCTATCTCCCTCTCCTTTATAATCGTCCTGAACCTGTATGTTCAACTAAGGTTTTACTCCTCAGATGTAATGCCAAGTGTTTCTCTACCTTGGGATGTTCTCCCACACTGAAGTCACTATATGAATGCAAATGTTTGCGCTGCTGCTATTATTGCATGACTCATTATCACATGGGGCATCAAGCAACCAAAGGAGCTTTATGATGAATTATATTTAGAAGCTACTGGCTTTCCAATATACATCTGGCATTTGTAAGTTTAAAGAAAATCATGCCTGCGCTTTATTTTTGACTCTGTTAACTGACTGTCTTCACTAATCCTACCTCTCTCACCCACCTGGCACCACACCTCCTCAGACAGAAGGTATAAAGGAGGGGGGGGCAAGTGGAACATAGGTACGGTCAGTACAATGGGAGGTTAAAGGTCAAAAGACAAAAGGAGTGGGAGTACATTGGTCGAGAGTAGGTGTTAATAATGGAACAA
Source organism: Chiloscyllium plagiosum (assembly GCF_037043375.1). Taxonomy (NCBI): domain Eukaryota; kingdom Metazoa; phylum Chordata; class Chondrichthyes; order Orectolobiformes; family Hemiscylliidae; genus Chiloscyllium; species Chiloscyllium plagiosum. The sequence continues at coordinate 19,250,666 of NW_028270181.1, read as the reverse complement.
AGATAAACCACACCTGAAGACAAAATATTAAAAGAAAATACAAAAAGAGAGTTGGGGTAAAAATAATTTAAAACATCAAAATGGAGGCAACATTCATGGTCTGAAGTTGTTGAACTCAATGTTGAATCAGGTGAGGTCACTTTTGGAGTACTGTGTACAGTTCTGGTCACCCTGCTATAGGAAGGATATTATTAAATTGGACAGGGTTAAGACAACGTTTATCAAGATGTTGCCAGGACTGGAGGATTTTTTTTCACTGGAGCGTAGGAGGTTGAAGGGTGACCTTATAGAGGTGTAAAAAATCTTCAGGAGCATAGATAAGGTAAATAGCAAAGGTCTTTTTCCTAGGGTAGGGGAGTTCAAAATGAGAGAACATAATTTTAATATGAGAGGGGAAAGATTTAAAAGGGATCTGAGGGGCAACTTTTTCACACAGAACATGGTTTGTATATGGAATGAACTTCCCAAGAAAGTGGTAGATGCAGATACAGTTACAACATTTAAGATTAGCTACAGTGTGGAAACAGGCCCTTCAGCTCAACAAGTCCACACCGACCCTCCGAAGAGTAACCCACCCAGACCCATTCCCCGAGCCTACATATTAACCCTGACTAATGTACCTATCACTATGGGTAATTTAGCATGGTCAGTTCACCTGACCTGCACATTTTTGGACTGTGGGAGGAAACCAGAGCACCAGGAGGAAACTCACGCAGACACGGGGAGAATGTGCAAACTCCACACAGACAGTCACCCGAGGCAGGAATCAAACCTGGGTCCCTGGCGCTGTGAGACAGCAGTGGTAGAAGGATTATGGGACAAATGCAGGCAAGTGAGACCAGTTTGGGAAACCTGGTCAACATGGACAAGTTGGGCTGAATGGTCTGTTTCCATGCTGTATGGCTCCAGGACTCTAAGTTACACAGATTAAAAAGTAGAATGATGACCCAGTTACATTCAGAAGGATATCAGAATGTGAAGGTGGCTCAGTTGATGGAGAAGCGAACAGTCACAGTTGATACTTCAATGATTTCAATGGAGCCAACATAATGAAGGAATTAGCTTTATGGTCCCATGTACTGACATGAGTGCAGTGAAAAGTTTACAATTCACCACTTACAGTGCCATCTTAGCTACCTGGGGATAATTCTTGAGTACAAATTCTTAGGCAAAAAAAGAAAATTAATAAATCCAGCATTACAAACCTTCAGATGTATAAAATCACAGTAATAAATTAGAAAGATAAAGTAAAAAGTTCAGAATGACAGTCCTTCCATGATAGTATAATTAAAAAATAAAGACATTTTTAAAAGTAATAGAGTGATCCAACCTGACTTCTTAATGCTGACTGCCTTGTCCGAGTTGAATTGTAAATTACATCAACTGGCCAGGGAATAAGATCAGCAATGATGGAACAACACTTGTTGCAACATATCTTACCCTTCCAGTGGGAATTACATGCATGGCCTGCAGGGGACAAAATGTATTAAATATAACATTCTAGAAATGCAATGGAAGGCCACAATCCTATAATCTAATATTCTAGAGAAAATATAAGACAACTGGAATATTGCAAGATGTCGGAACCCTAACTGAATACAGAATGTGACATGCTATCATGCAACAATACACCAGGAGGCTCGGAAACAATATATTCCAGAATATAACAGCAACTCACATTTGTATAGAAATCTTAACATTGTAAAGAGTCCTGAGATGCTTCACTAGAGGGTTATCAGACACAATTTGACACAGAGTCACCTGGTGAGATATAAGGGCATGTGACCAAAAGCTTGTTGAAGGAAGTAGATTTTTAGGAATGACTAAGGCAGGGAGGGAGAGATAAAGTGAGATTATGGTCTAGAATGTCGAGAGGCTGTCGAGTTGAAGGAGATTACAGATGTGAGAAGCATTGAGCTCACAGAAAAATTTAAACACAGGAATTGAGGTTTGTAAAATTGATGTCTTGCTTCATCAAGAGCTAATATAGGTCAGTGAGCACAGGTTGAATTGTAAGTTAACTATGGTGTGATATCAACAATTCCAACATTAAGAATGGAACAGAAGGATATGCAAAACTCTCATCCTAATTCAGTACTGCTAAACTCTTATACAAAGAGAAAAACTACTGCAGCCTTCAAAGGATTCAAGTGAGATACCTATGGCAAGATTCTAACTGCTGACAGAAAATTTATGGTAATGAGTTTAAAAGCATGCAATGAAAACTCTATGGCACGTTAACAGTGTGGTGACTGAAAATTAACTAGATGCAGGATAACAATGGGAGTGGGTATCATATAATACCCTGTGGAGAAGGTCAGCCATTCTCTCTAGCATACTTGGGGAACTTGTTTCTCATTAGTGTCTCTTGCCTGCATAAATTGGTGAGACAATATTCACCCCTTTGTTGCTTGAGGCAATAGCTTCATAGCCATAAACTTCTATTGTCAGATCAAACAGAAACTAATTAGAAGAACGTATAAAGCAATGGAATTTTAAGAATCTCATGGTGCGGGGATTTGTCATGGTTGTGCTGTGATTGACTTCAGGCATTGCATGGCAAATGCTTTGCATTCAAGATTGCCATCCTATTGCTATCTTCTCAAGGTTTCCTCAGTCCAAATCCCATGTCACTTATGCATTGAACAAATAAGACAACTGTTTTGAAGACGAGTACAAGGACATCAACACAGTCATTTTTCCTTCTTATTTTAAAGGGCAGTTTATCTTGCTTTCAGTTCCATCAGCTTAATAAAAACCTTTCTGGTTTTGATCACTGATGCTAACCTGACTGACTAAGGTTATTCTGTACTCATACCTGGGACTGTCATTGCAAAACAATGGAATCTTGCTGCAGTCCTTGTAGTATTTGTGCTTCACTGCAGTGATTTTATTGTGGGGATAAAGAATTATTGCTTTCTCATGCAAAGCATATAAATTGATAGGGAATATGAGATGATTTTTACACGTTGCTTCTATCATTCGGTGGTGACTAGCTTCAGGCGATTGACCAGATAGAAAATCAAAACTGTATGCTTAATATATTTTCATCCAAACATTCTTAAAGATGCATTCTCATTACATGCTTTGAATTTAAAATGGGGGTGCATATTGGCTGGTGATTATGATTGGGGTTTAAAAATATAATAAAAGACTTCTTCCAGCCGCAATGGTTTTAATTGATGTGATTACGTATGTGCAATGTCAGTCCAATTCACACTGAAGTTAGTTTTGATGACCAAAACTATTCAAAACTTGGCATTAAATCGAAGTTGTGAAAGTGACCCTGTGAGATTGGGGGTGGCTTCTTTGTATCTGTCTGATATCTAATATGGAACCATCTATCACTGACATTGGGTGGAAATGCAAAGAGAGAGAGAGAGAGGTAGAGACGTAGACTTTACATTTATATTTTAGCTTTGACAACTTCAGAGTAGGCTGCCAGTGGTAATCCAAGGACCAGGTTACTTTCTGGAAATATTCGTTCAAATCCCATTCAATTCAATCAATAAATCTGGAATTGAAAGTTAGTTGCCCATGACAACGGGAAATGATGTTGTCAAACTAATTTACTATTGTCCTTTTAGGAGTAGAGTCAAGAGTGTAGTGCTGGAAAAGCACAGCAGGTCAGGCAGCATCCAAGGAACAGGAGAATTGATGTTTCGGGCATAAGCCCTTCATCAGGAATCCAGCATTTGCAGTCCTCACTTTCTACTGCTTTTAGGAGTAAACCTGCTGCCCTCACCTGGAATGGCCTACACGTGACTCCAAACCCACAGCAATGTGACTCTTTAACTATCCTGTGCTAATGGCCAAGCAAGTCACTCACTTTACGGGGAAATAAGGATGGTGATGCCCACATCCAATGACTGAAGGAAAAGAATATGGTCCCCTGTAAATAGAGTCATACCACACGGAAACAGACCCTTTGTTCCAACTCGTCTGCACCAAGCAGATATCCTAACTTGATCTAATCCCATTTGCTAGCATTTGGACCATATCCCTCTGAACCCTTCCTATTCATATACCCATCCAATTGCCTTTTCAACCTCGTTTTACCAGCCTCCGCCAGTCCTTCTGGCAGCTCATTCCAAACATGCACCACCCTCTGTGTGAAAAAGTTACCCACTTTTTAAAATTTTTCCCAGTTTTCTATAAGTGGCCTCACCAATGTCCTGCACAGCCACAGCATGACATCCCAACTCCAATACTCAGTGTTCTGACCAATGAAGGCAAGCATGCCAAATGCCTTCTTCACCATCCTGTATACCCCCAGCAACTCCACTTTCAGGGAACTATGCACCTGCGCCCCTAGGTCTCTTTGCTCAGCAAATCTCCCAAGGGCCCTATCATTAAGTGTATAAGTTCTTCCCTGATTTGCCTTACCAAAATGCAACACTTCACATTTATCGAAATTAAACTACATCTGCCACTCCTCAGCCCATTGGCCCATCCGATCAAGATTGTATTGTACTCTGTGATAATCTTTCTCACTGTCCAGCACCCCATCTATTTTGGTGTCATCTGCAAACTTAATAACTATGCCTCCCATATTCACAACCAAGTTATTTATATAAATGAAGCAAAGCAGTGGGCCCAGCTCTGATCTTTGTCACAGGCCTCCATCTGAAAAGCAAGCTCTGACACTACCCTCTGATATTTTACGAATGGTTTTTATTTGAAGTGTCACTCTGTGATGTCGGAAAATACTAAACTATTTATCTTAAAAAGCATCAAGAAATGGTCAAAATCATCTGGTCCAGCCTGCTGGAGCCCCAGTGCACTTTGAAATTTAGGTAAAATCACCAGAGTCTTACCAGACCTTATGGCTACTCTCTCATTAAAGAGACACAGCTGGTGGTGGTTTAGCCTGGGAGTCACCAGACTTTAGGGAAGAAGGTGAGAAGGAGAATCTTCTATGGAACCCTCTACTGGAATTGAACCCAACTGTTGGCGTCAGTCTGTGTTGCAAATTAGCTGTCCAGCCAACAAAGCAAACCAACCCTTGGATAGCAATGCTGACTTGTACGCAGAATCCTCCTCACATTGAGTTACGGCTCTCAGCCATGTCATAGCAAAGGTGCAGTCAGCAGAGGGGTTGGTGCTTACAGAAGTTAGAAACAAAAATCTAGATCAGCACACAATTCTGATGCATTTCTTTGTGTACTTGAGGCTCATGCTTTGTTTTGTAATGTTCTTTTCAGGTGCTTTGAGATCTTTCGTTATGTTAAACGTGCTCTATAAATATAAGGTGCAGTTTTTGGTCCTTGCTGGCCAATGTGATATTGGAGAAAGTTCAAGGGCAAGTTGTCTACTCAACCTTTTGGTCCTGAATTAAGCACATGAAACAGGAAGAGAAGAAGGAGAGGGAAGGAAAAGGGCAATAGGGAAAGATGAGTCCTTAATCAAATCTAGTAGATCTTCAGTGCCACAGTCCATCGCCTATGGGAAAGTGCTGACATAATTGAAAGAGGCTTAGAGGATTGAATTGATTTGAATGAAATTGGAAAAAATGCTTCCATTCTCATGCTAATAATCACTCCTTCTGGTCTCAACAGGGGTGGGGGTGGGGTGGAGTCCCCATTGGGATTCACTCAACTCCCACACCTGTTCATTGGAGGATCAGCCAACGTCCTACAGAAAATGCAAAGAAATAGTGAATGGCTCTGGATAACATTTCTCGAGAGTTTCAGCCAATCCAAAGGAGGAGAACTGCGGCAGTAATTCTGAACCCTATTTTTGTAAACCATCTCAATTTGACATTATTTAGAGGTCAGATGGTAAGACTTGGAAAACAGAGGGAGAGAGTTGGTTGGAGCATAAAAGTTTCCCTGCAGCCCAGGACAAAGACGCATTGCTGAGGCACGACTGGGAGGAGAGTGTAATTAGTGCAGAACAGATTTACATGGACAGTTTTCATTATTAGTGTTGATGTAGGAATTTATAATAGGAAAGTTCGCACACAACGTAACCAAAACATAAGGTTTCATAGACAGGCGGGATGAACAGATGTCAGGTTGTTAATATTCTAAATTATGAGACGTGTCTCAAATGACACAACAGCACTTCAGCTCAAGTATTGCTGCTTTTGTGAACTTGTTCTCAATACATAAATGTGTCACTGACCTAGATAACATTTAAAGGGAATGCAAATAGGTTATGATGTATAATGTCTAATGTGATTCTGTGCAAGTTTAAAATTTTCACATCTGTAATAATATTTGCTAAATCAGTAGTTGCTGTGATAAAATTTGAATTTAAGATGCATATGCTAAATTGAGAGAAATGGTGTTTAAGCAGTTGGACTCCAATTTGCATTATGTAACACCTCTAACAGAGAGAAAACAAACTCCTAGGGGCTCTCTGTAAGTTGGCATGATGAAAATGAACTAGATATGATGAGATCAGGGAAAATTTCAAAAACTCTGTTGAACAGATGTGGTTAAGGAGGTTTTTAAATGCAGAAAGAGTTGGAGCAGCCATCAAGTTTAGTGAGGGAGTTCTGCAGAGTAGAATTCAGATTTGAAGGCTTTACCCCAAAGAAAAACAGCCAAGGGCAGTACTCAGTGGCTCAGTGGTTAGCACTGCTGCCTCACAGTGCCAGGGACCTGGGTTTGATTCCATGACTGTCTGTTGGGAGTTTGCACCTTCTCCCCGTGTCTGTTTGGGTTTCCTCCCACAGTCCAAAGATGTGCAGGTTAGGTGAATTAGCCATGCTAAATTGCCCATAGTGTGCAGAGATGTGCAGGCTAGGTCGATTAGCAGTTATAAATGCAGCATAGTGGAGTGGATGCTCTTTGGAGGGTCGGTGTGGACTTGATGGGCCAAGTGACCTGTTTCCACACTGTCAGAATTCTGTTTTTCTATGATATTTATACGGGATTATAGAAATGGAGAAGGTTACAGGAGTATTGTGCAGCAAGTAGCAACTCACTCTCTTTATCTGCAGCTCCCCTTACCCCCACCCCCATTTCTGAAGCAGGGTTATACCTGAAAGAGCGACTTCCCCACCTGTCTGCCTTGCTGTCTTCTTCCAGCCTCATGCTTGTCTACTTTGGAATCCAGCATCTATAGTTTTTTTGTCTCTGACTGGTATTAGAAAGCTGTCAATCTTGACCTTAAACTCAATAATTGAGCATCTATCACACTCTCGGATAGAAAGTTCTGAAGATTCACAATCCTCTTAGTAAAAACCATCCACATATAAGCCCGGTCTGCCCGATGTCCCTTCATAGGGCACTCCTGGAAATGGTCACGAACCTTTGTTGCGGTCCCTCAATGGCAATAAAAGTCCGTGAACTAAAATCACAAGACTCCAGATTAGGTCTAACCAAGATTTAATCAAGATTAAGCAAGACTTTCCTCCTCCTGTATCAAATCATCTTGCAATAAAGGTTAAAGTAAAATTGCCTGCTGCACTTGTATGTTAGTCTTCAGTGGCTTAATGACAAGGACATGCAGGTCCCTTTGTACATTCAACTTTCTAACCTTTTACCATTTAAGAAATACACTGTACATTCCTTCTTCATACCAAGGTGGATATCTCACATTTTTTCCACATTACATTCCACCTTCCATGTTCTTGCCTACATTGTAAATATGTCTAAATCCTCTTGAAGCAACTGTATATCTTCATCACATTTCCACCTAGCTTTGTGCCATCCACAAATTTGGAAATTTTACATTTGGTCCTCACATCCAAATCACTGATGTATGTTGTGATCAACTGGGGCCCAAGTACAGATCCTGGCAGTACCCCACTAGCCATAGCTGGCCACTGTGAGAATGATCCATTCATGTCCACACTCTGTTTCCTGCCTGTGAGCCAATCCCTTTTCCATGCCAGTACATTACCTCCTCATCCAGGGTGCTTTAATGTTGCTAGCTG